>NC_090320.1:283072128-284512215 GCF_040869045.1 Eurosta solidaginis
TCAGGCCCCACTAAAGGCATTTGCGGCGTTCGAAATAAAGTCAGCACTGGTCCTTCAGTGCGTAGAAAAGCTAAATCAATTAGGAGCACACAAAGTAGTACTGTTGCCCTGGGCCCTAGGCTACAGGGGAGTAGAGTGTAATGAGCAGGCGGACTCAGTGTTTAATTTATTGCGTCCCTCCCACAAATTGTCATCCTCCCAGCAGATCCTTGCAGCGGGTCTGCGCCATACTTTCCTCTTCCGGGAAGGTATCGACCCCAATCCGGGTCCTTCTCCTGACCCCGGTACTGAGAAATGAGTTTGCTGCTTTTGCCGGAAAATAATCTTTTTAGGACGGTCATATATATAAGGGCCTAAAATATTTCAATGAACTTCCTAATCACATAAAAAGTAGTAATAACTTCAATACTTTAAAAAAAAGTTTATTGGAGCATTGTAAAACCCTTCCCTTTTCTCCTCTTATTTTTTACATGATATATGCGATACTGGAGCGCGAAAAGGGAATGGTAATATTGGAAGCAGCAAAATACAATGCGTCCGGCCCTAAGGAAAAGAAAATCGGTCGCCACCTGTAACTCCAGACAGTTCCAACAACTAATTTCGCTGGAATTCGGTATTTCCAGCTGATATTTACTGTTGCTGATCGGAATCACTCGTATTATATTAATATAACAATAAAATTATATAATGTGTAACAAAAATAACGAAAATAAGGCCAAACAAAAGTTGGAGCAGGGGGGATTGGAAACACGTCCTTTTCAACCTCCCACTATATGTTGAGCTGTGCTAATCGGAATCTTCATGCTTTCCGACAGCGTCTTTACTAAACAAAGTTGAGGGGTGATTGGATACACGTTATTTTCAATTTCCAACATCCAAAGACATGTTTAGCTGTGTTGATCGGAGACTAATACATTCCGACAGCTTAAAATACACATATAATTGAAAAATATAAGTTCCAAATTTTGTTGCCTTAAGCTGGGAGCACTGGAGGATTGGAAAGCGTCCTTTCCAACCTTCCTGAAATGAGTGGCTCACAGACTCGTCCCTTTGTCACGCTAGTAAATATGCTGATCGGAATCACATGGCATTCCAACAGCATATTCAATAGAAATAAGTGATTATAACAATGAATTGTACTTAGTAGTTTAAGTTTTAGGCCTAAACAGCCGTAATAATAAATAATTAATTTAAAAAAATAAATACCCTTGTCAGTGTTTCACGGGCAAGGGATGGTTGGTTGCATCGGACAGGTTGCTCTGGGCTAGATTCCAAAATCCAGCGTCCTCGTAACTTTTATAAATCTTTTGTGGCTCTTGTTGTTCACAGCCTCATTGCATTATGAGGAAATACGGCACCTGAGAACACAGCCGTATGAAGCTAAAAAACACAAGCATGTATTCAGTGAACTCCACAAACAGGCGTCGGACCTCTATGCCGGTGATTCCTGTACTCAAAGAACAAAACTAGCAGAGGAGGAACGCACTCTCCCTAGGGAAACGAGAGTAGTCACTCTAGTCCAACTTCGAGCTGGATAACGTAACAGGTTAAACTCTTACCTATCCAGAATCAACCCCGACATACAAAACATTGTCCTGTTTTTAATGTGTCCCCACATGACACCAACCATCCTTTTAACTGTATTGTGGAACCAACGCATCTAACACTCCTCTCATTATGGTCCACCCCTGTTGAAACAGAAAGTTTCCTTGGACTCCCGTTAGAAGACATTGATGACAATTTGTGATCGGTTGCACCTATTGGATGGGACGAAGCACTGCTATAGCAACAACAGCAGGCGGACAACCCGGAAAGAGAGGCAGCAACTGCATGACCCATCGATCCCGAGCCGTTCATAAAAAATGTACCATTCTCCATGGAATGCTCGATATATAACTTTCCACGTTTTGAAACAGGGATGAAAAGAGCAAAATTTATTAAAATTTTAACTGGCTGTGGGTAGTAAGGTGTTGATGTCCTCTGTTAACGCAATATAATGACAACTGCGACGCAGGGAAAATGACAAAAATCTTGTAAATCTACTGATAAAAATTAATTAATTCCTTCCCTTCTATGCAGTTCTATGCATACATACATAAGAATTTCTTTCTCCAAACGCTAATTAAAAAAATTAATTGGTTTTCACATGAACTTCGAACTCTGTCGTATTTGCATTCTTCAGTTTATTATCAACAAAAGCATGACAAATTATTTAATATGGTAGCCAATTTACTTTCCCTTTCTGGTGCGATGATTCCTGGACAATCGGGCCTGACTAGACGCGATTTTTTTTTTGCCTTAAGGGAGCGTGCTTAACGCGAACCATATCATGTTATGGCACACCTTGGGTGATGCAAACAATCCGACATTTCTGCTTCTAGGATAGCAGTAGCAGCTCCCGGTGGCGCCACATAAATAATAGTTGCATGCCGATCAGTTGCCTTTTTTGCTCTGGCTACCTATTCAATTTTAATTCACATTACATTATCTACTATTGCAATTTTTAATCAATACAAATCAATATAAATTACCGAAGCAAATACTGGCAAACGAAGATGCGTAGTCGCAACTCGGCGGAGATGCTATCTATAAGAATAATATAACATTTTTATACTCAGTTGAGCAGAGCTCACAGAGTATATTAAGTTTGATTGCATAGCGGTTGGTTGTACAGGTATAAAGGAATCGAGATAGATATAGACTTCCATATATCAAAATCATCAGGATCGAAAAAAAATTTGATTTAGCCATGTCCGTCCGTCCGTCCGTCCGTCCGTCCGTTAACACGATAACTTGAGTAAATTTTGAGGTATCTTGATGAAATTTGGTATGTAGGTTCCTGAGCACTCATCTCAGATCGCTATTTAAAATGAACGATATCGGACTATAACCACGCCCACTTTTTCGATATCGAAAATTTCGAAAAACCGAAAAAATGCGATAATTCATTGCCAAAGGCGGTTAAAGCAATGAAACTTGGTAGATGGGTTGACGTTATGACGCAAAATAGAAAATTAGTAAGATTTTGGACAATGGGCGTGGCACCGCCCACTTTTACAAGAAGGTAATTTAAAAGTTTTGCAAGCTGTAATTTGGCAGTCGTTGAAGATATCATGATGAAATTTGGCAGGAACGTTACTCCTATTACTATATGTACGCTTAATAAAAATTAGCAAAATCGGAGAAGGACCACGCCCACTTTTAAAAAAAAAATTTTTTAAAGTAAAATTTTAACAAAAAATTTAATATCTTTACAGAGTATAAGTAAATTATGTCAACATTCAACTCCAGTAATGATATGGTGCAACAAAATACAAAAATAAAAGAAAATTTCAAAATGGGCGTGGCTCCGCCCTTTTTCATTTAATTTGTCTAGGATACTTTTAATGCCATAAGTCGAACAAAAATTTACCAATCCTTTTGAAATGTGGTAGGGGCATAGATATTATGACGTTAACTGTTTTCTGTGAAAATGGGCGAAATCGGTTGAAGCCACGCCCAGTTTTTATACACAGCCGACCGTTTGTCCTTCCGCTCGGCCGTTAACACGATAACTTGAGCAAAAATCGATATATCTTTACTAAACTCAGTTCACGTACTTATCTGAACTCACTTTGTATTGGTGTAAAAAATGGCCGAAATCCGACTATGACCACGCCCACTTTTTCGATATCGAAAATTACGAAAAATGAAAAAAATGCCATAATTATATACCAAATACGAAAAAAGGGATGAAACATGGTAATTGTATTGGTGTATTGACGCAAAATATAACTTTAGAAAAAAACTTGGTAAAATGGGTGTGACACCTACCATATTAAGTAGAAGAAAATGAAAAAGTTTTGCAGGGCGAAATCAAAAGCCCTTGGAATCTTGGAAGGAATACTGTTCGTGGCATTACATATATAAATAAATTAGCGGTACCCGACAGATGATGTTCTGGATCACCCTGGTCCACGTTTTGGTCGATATCTCGAAAACGCCTTCACATATACAACTAAGCGCCACTCCCTTTTAAAACCCTCATTAATACCTTTAATTTGATACCCATAGCGTACAAACACATTCTAGAGTCACCCCTGGTCCACGTTTATGGCGATATATAACTAAGGCCCACGCCCTTTTAAAATACTCATTAACACCTTTCATTTGATACCCATTGTAATCGCTGGACGGATTTAGCAGATTTAACGCGTTTAAAAGTCCGAATTAATTATTAAAGGCAAAACGGTTTAAAAACGGAATAGTTACGAACGGTTTATTCTGCTGTAGTTTGTCCGGCTGACGACCAACGATTCATTCCAAATTAAATTCGTACAAACTATCAGCAGTAGAAAAAATATGACAGTACATTGACACGAAATTTAAATAAAAGAAATTATATGTTAAGTTCTTATGATCTATAAAATATTTCAAAGTATAAGTATATATGACAAAGTATCTCATCAACAACATTCCCACCCCCGTGAATCAACTGGATTCACTAATTACAAGAAACGTCCAGAACGGCCAACTTAGACACAGCTCGCCGTTTAACTCCTGTATTCGTTCGTACGTCGACTTGTCGTATCTCACCATCGTGGCCAGGATATACTTCCTCCACTACACCACGACACCATTCCCTTCGTGGTATGTTGGGATCACATAGAAATACCAGATCACCTTTTTTGAGAGGATTCGTCCGCTGGCACCACTTCACGCGACGTGTCAATGTGGGAAGATACTCGGATATCCAGCGTTTCCAGAAATGGTCGCGGAGTTGACGAGCAATTCGCCATTGTTGACGCATTGAGAAGGTATCAGTTGAAACTCCGGATGCACATGGTGTCTGTGCGGTATTAGCTGATCCCAATAAGAAATCGTTTGGCGTTAATGGCTGCTCCTGATTCGCATCTACAGGCAAGTGTGTGAGAGGGCGGGAATTGACAACATTTTCCGCCTCAATCAAGAAACTGTTGAAAGTATGTTCCTTTGGCTTGACTTCTTTCATTGTTTGTTGCAAAACTTTCTTGACCGACTGAACCATACGCTCCCATGCTCCTCCTTCGGCCGGATTGTGAGGTGAATTGAAATACCACTCGACACCTCGTTTCGATAACTCACTTTGTATTCGATTGCATTCGAAGACTTCGTCGAAACGTTTGGCTTCGTTGTTGGTGCCAACGAAGTTTTTTCCGTTGTCGGATCGTAGACGTTCTGGCAGTCCTCGGCGATTTATAAAATTTCGAATGACGGTTATACAAGAGTCGGTACTTAGATCGTGAGCAATCTCTAAATGCACCGCGCGTATGGTAAGGCATGTGAAAATAGCCACCCATCTCTCTTCTGTACTGCGCCGAACCGTCACGGAAACAGGACCGAAAAAGTCGAGGCCTGTGTATGTGAACGGCCTGACGTATGGCGTCAATCTGTCTATGGGAAGTGGTCCCATCAGCGGGTTGATCGGGGCAGCTTTTCGGAGACGGCACACTTGGCAATTGGCTATAACGCTTCGTAGAAGGGTTCTCAATCGTGGTACCCAATAGACACGGCGTACGGAACATATGGTAGCTTCAATGTTTTGATGGCCCATAAGCATGTGGCGATTCAGCACTACCAGTTTCGTAAATGTGTGTGTAGGCGGCAATATTATGGGGTGTCTAACGTCCATTGGCAACCAACTGGCAGCATCAATACGACCTTGTACTCGCAGGATTCCTTTTTCGTCTAGATATGGTGACAGTTGTACCAGAGAGCTTTGATGTGATATACTCTGCCCATCACGAATTTGTTGAATTTCGGTATTGAATGCCGCGTTTTGGACGATACGACATAGAAGGTGTTTTGCTGCTTCCAGATCACTGGCAGTCAATCCGTAGCAGTTACTCAAAATTGGAACTTGGCGTCGACATCTTTTAGAAAATAGGATTACCCAGGCTGTGGTTCTTATCAACCTGCTGAGAGACGAAAAACGATCAAAACTTATGAAGTCACAATTTATGATGCTCAAAGTGTATTGTGATCGCATCTCCTCATCTGGTTCATCGAGTTCAATAGCAGAAATGTCTTCTGATGGCCAGGTATTCTCAGGCTGGCGCAGGAAAATCGGACCATTAACCCAACGACTTGTCGTGGAAAACTCAATTTTGTTGTTGGTACGTGTAGCTTCGTCGGCCACATTATCGGCAGTAGGGATCCATTGCCAATTGGATACTTTAGTGGAGGCAAGAATCTCTGAAATCCTATGTTGCACGAATGGTTTGTATCTTCGGTGTTTGCTTCGTATCCAATTTATGACGGTTTTGGAGTCACTCCAGAGGACGCACTTGTCGATGGTTACGCTGTGCTCCTCGATCACTGTTTGCATAAGTCGTGTTCCCAATATAGCAGCTTGCAGTTCTAGTCGCGGCACCGTGAGAGGCTTTAGTGGTGCGCACTTGGATTTAGCGCTGATGAAACTGACTCCAACTTCTTCCTGGGCATTTGTATACCTCCAATAGGCAACAGCAGCAAATGCGTTCTCGCTTGCATCCACAAAAATGTGCAATTGTAATTTTTCAGGCTTACCTCTATGAAAATAATAGCGAGGAATGGCATATTGGTTAATTGATGAAAGTTGCTTGCGCCATCTTTCCCACAACTCGGCAACGTAGTCGGGCAACGGCTCGTCCCAGCAGGCTTCTTGACGCCACGCCTCACGCATGAGAAGCTTTGCGCCAATTACGAAATGCGCGATAAATCCGAGTGGGTCAAAAACTGACATGACCACACTTAGTAGTTCCCTCTTGGTAGGTCGTCTCTTACCTTCAAGTACGATCTCACTGACATTGTGGAACTTCAAGTTAAATTTGAAACAGTCTAAATTTGGCTGCCAGTACAGACCCAGCACCTTTTCTAATGCTAGACCTTCCTTCTTTACGAGAATTCTTGTGACATCAACGCCATCCAAGGCAGCGAGAACTTCCGATGAGCTAGACGTGAAGTTACGGAGCTCGAAACCGGCATCCATGTGTATGGACTTCACTTGGCTTGAAACTGCGATAACTGTATCTGTCGTGTCAAAACTGTCGACGAAATCATCAACGTAATGGTACTCTAAAATGGATTCAACTGCACGGGCTGTGCATGGATTTTCATTGCGATGTTCCAAGGCGTTTCGAATTTTGACGTAATGCGCGACACATGGCGAGCACGCCGCTCCAAACGTCATCACGCACATTTCATACATATCTGGTTGTCTATCGAGGTCACCGTCTCTCCACAGGAACTTCTGGGATTGTCTGTCTTCTGGACGTACCAACACCTGGTGAAACATTTCCTTAATGTCACCGCAAACGCCCACCGCTCCTTCACGGAAATGGAAAAGAATTGATGGCAATGGTCTGTATTCTTGAGGACCTTTCAGCAAACAATGATTTAACGAAACACCTTTAACTTCAGCGGCAGCGTCAAAAACAATTCTTAACTTGTTTGGTTTGTTAGGGTTCGTCACTGGAAAGTGTGGTAGATACCAGGTGCGCGGTGTTGTGAAATTTTCTTCAGGGTGTTCAATCTTACGTGCATAACCTTTTTCGACGTAAGATTCAATCATGAGTTTGTATGCTGCGGCCAAGCTAGGTTCGCGGTTCATTCGTTTCTCCACGCTTACTAGTCTCCTTAAGGCCATATCATAACTGTCTGGAAGATGCATGTTGTCGTCTTTCCACAGTAGTGCCGTTTCGAACCTTGCACCAACACGGCGGGTCGTCGACTGCAAAATGCTCCTTGCGCGTATATCTTCGTCACTTTCAATACGCTTTGCAGCTCTCACACCGAAACTTTCAGTGTCGAAGAAGTCGGCTACCATCTTGTGGAGATCTTCATGAAAAGGCATGTATATGGCTTAGGTGTAGCGTTGTTTGATGGCCCAAACACTACCCAACCCAATTCTGTATTGGCGGCATACGGACTATTCTTACGCATCGCAAAGGTTTGGGATGCAATACCCAAGTGACAATTGTCAATTCCTATAAGTAGTCTCGGCACTATACTGGATTGTGGCTGCAGTGGTAACTGACGCACTTGTTCTTCATCGCACATTAAGTCGGAACGACTAAGACTTTGTGATGGCAATTGAAGATTCTTGACAACGTACACATTCTTTAATTTGTGTTTCTTTGACTTACCTGCACCACTGACACTAATGCTAACCAAAGAAGTTGGTTCCTGCACCGCATGACCACCAAACCACTGGACGTTGAGGTGGTGGGGTTGTCCACGCAAATTCAGTTCTTCAGCTAGGGTGTTGTCAAGCATGGTTATGGATGAACCTTCGTCCAGCAGAGCATACGTGTTTACATTTTGTTGCTTTCCGTATACTGTCACTGGGAGAATACGGAACAACAGCTTACCTTCTCTCGAATCGGCGGCGCAGCTAAGCACTGAAGCTCTTGGATCATTACTTTGTGTTGGCGGCGATGGCTGAGATGATTTGGGTCGAACGAAGTCCTTTGAGGACGATGATGATTGAACTGGCGCATTTACTGACTGGGTTTCGTGAAACAATTTGTTGTGCATGCGTTTACATCCATCGATGCCACAAACCTTTCGTTGTCTGCATTCTCGAGAGGAGTGACCTACATTAAGGCATGTGAAACATAGGTGATGCGATTTTACTTCAGCCCACCTGTTAGCAACTGTCGCGTCGAGAAGGCGTTTGCACTCGTATGGTTTGTGCGGACCCTGGCAAACTAGACATTTGTATGGTTGTTGCTTTTTGTCCACTTGTAGAAGCACTCGACGTTTCGGGTCACGTACGGCAAACTGGCTTTCGTCCTGTATAGAACAGATGACATCGGCAAGTGATGTTAACCAATCACTGAAATGTGCTGTTGTAGCTCTTGGCTGTACGGTGGCTGCATACCGGCCCCATTCGATGCGCTTACTCATCGGTAGTTTCGAAATTAAATCATCGAGCAACATCGGGTTGGATAAGTGATGGTCGGCGTTTGCGGATTGTAAAAAGGCGCAAATATTTTTGACCTTGGTTGCGAAAGGCACGAGCTTTCCCAATGCTGTCTCCGAGATCGGCGCGATCTCCTTCACTTGTTGTAGTTGGCTTCGAATTAGCTGCTCCGGGCGTCCAAATCGACTCTTGAGTTGATTTATAATGCAGTCAACGTTGTTAGGGTGAATAAGTAGAGATTCAACCATCTCTCGTGCGTCACCCTTGAGGCACTTTTGTAGCCGTTGGTTGTTATCGAAATTGGAGTATCCATACCTTAACGTTGACTCGACAAAAGCTGTATAAAAAACTGGCCACTCTTCTGGACGGCCACTAAACTCTGGTAAATCTAATAACTTCCGCGGCATGTATGCGGATGATGATGCGGTTTGCGCTGTATAAAATTGTGTATTGGCATTAGGCGGCGGCATAGATACATTGGGCAAAAATGGTGTGTTCATATTGTTGGCTGACGATACTAAACGAAAGGCAGTAGGTTGCGAGTAAAGGTCATAACGAGGTTCGGTATATAGTTGGCCTTGAGTTGGCATTGAACTTATTCCATGAAAGGAATCAGCATATAGTCGGCTGTGAGTTGACATCGTAACGGATTCCAGGATAGAGTTGACTTGTAAAAGTATGTGCACTTGCCAACGGAGCTGGCATTGACTGCGGTATCGCTGGCTGCGACACGGCTACTGCGCTTCTGACGTGTGTGGCTGTAAAGCTGGCGCTACGTAATAGTTCTGTCCTGAGGGTTTCGTTTTGCATGTCACGCTCCCTTAATTGCACTTGAGTGGCTCTCAAATTGCTTTCCAACAAAGCTAAACGTTGCTCCATGGCGTTGAAATCAAAAACTGAATGGGCCGGCGGGTCCATTGTGTTGTTTCTGGATACTTCGGTGGCGCTAGCATCCGTGGCTAAATTTGTGGTTATTCCACTATCGGCATCAGACGTGGGTACATTTATGGCGACTGATGTACTGATATCTGGCTGGATAATGCTTGTAGTACTGGAAGATTCCTCGGGAATTGGACCTAAAGTGACGTTATCCATACTATTTTGGCTAGTTGTGGTTGGCAAATTGTTGTTTAATCGAGGGCTCCTTCGTGGTGGAGTGCGAAATAGCATTTGCGGAGATAGACGGACGGCGGAAATGACTTACTACACAAATGTATGTTGGCGAAAAAGTTGCAGCAAATTTTCACACGGGGAACAAGCAGAATAAAAATTGTAATCGCTGGACGGATTTAGCAGATTTAACGCGTTTAAAAGTCCGAATTAATTATTAAAGGCAAAACGGTTTAAAAACGGAATAGTTACGAACGGTTTATTCTGCTGTAGTTTGTCCGGCTGACGACCAACGATTCATTCCAAATTAAATTCGTACAAACTATCAGCAGTAGAAAAAATATGACAGTACATTGACACGAAATTTAAATAAAAGAAATTATATGCTAAGTTCTTATGATCTATAAAATATTTCAAAGTATATGTATAAATGACAAAGTATCTCATCAACAACACCCATATAGTACAAACAAATTCTAGAGTCACCCCTGGTCCATGTTTATGGCGATATCTCGAAAAGGCGTCCACATATAAAACTAAGGCCAACTCCTTTTTAAAATACTCATTAACACCTTTCATTTGATACCCATATCGTACAAACAAATTCTAGAGTCACCCCTGGTCCACCTTTATGGCGATATTTCGAAAAGGCGTCCACCTGTAGAACTAAGACCCACGCCCTTTTAAAATACTCATTAATACCTTTCATTTGATACCCATATTGTACAAACGCATTCTAGAGTCACCCCTGGTCCACTTTTATAACGATATTCCGAAAAGGCGTACTAAGGCCCACTCCCTTTTAAAACACTTATTAACACCTTTCGTTTGATACCCATATTGTACAAACGCATTCTAGAGTCAACCCTGGTCCACTTTTATAACGATATTCCGAAAAGGCGTCCACCTATAGAACTAAGGCCCACTCCCTTTCAAAATACTCATTAACACCTTTCATTTGATACCCATATATTACAAACAAATTCTAGAGTCACCCTTGGTGGACTTTATAGCGATATCTCGAAAAGGCGTCCACATATAGAACTAAGGCCCACGCCCTCTGAAAATACTCATTAACACCTTTCATTTGATACTCATATCGTACAAACAAATTCTAGAGTCAGGCCTGGTCCACCTTTATGGCGATATCCCTAAATGGCGTCCATCTATAGAACTATGGCCCACTTCCTCTTAAAATACTCTTTAATACCTTCCATTTGATACACATGTCATACAAACACATTCCAGGGTTACCCTAGGTTCTTTTTACAACATGGTGATTTTCCCTTACTTTGTCTCCACAGCTCTCAACTGAGTATGTAATGTTCGGTTACACCCGAACTTAGCCTTCCTTACTTGTTTTTATTTAAAAATGCACATACGTGTGAATGAAAATTAGAAAGTAAAGGTAGTACTGCAGTTTACGGTACCCACCCTAAAGTTGGGCCAAGATTTTCGAGTGAGGTATCAAAAGACGCGTATTAATCTCGAGAATAATAATCCGAAGGCGGAAAAGTATATTTCTGTCCGGAGATATATGCAGCTGAATTTTAATGTGGTTGTTGTTGTGTTTGTACCCACAAAAAAAATTGTGCATCACCCGGACTTGGCATGGCGTAGCCCAGGGTTATTTTTTATAAGCGCGGCCGAAGGCCGCCAACGCAGAAAGGTATTCTGCGCAAAAATACTATGGATCCCACCCCCGATTTCGGAGGGACCCGTTGTTGTTGTTGTAGCGATAAGGACACTCCCCGTTATCGACTTTGTTGGTCCTTTGCCGGATGCAGATCGGGTACGTTCCGGGAACAATTAAGGTACTAGCCCGACCATATCGAGAGCGATTTAGTATGACATGAAACCTTGTAGGCCATCCCGTCGATTCTATACAACTTAATATGGTAACGATTGAAAAGACGGTACACCACCTAATTTTTATCAAAAAATATCAAACGAGGAATCAAAAGACGCGCCTCGAGCTCCGTTTTTATTATTATTTGATATTTTTAAATTAGGTGGTGTACCGTCTTGTAAAACGTTATTATTTTGAGCGAAGGCCGCCAAACGCAAAAAGGTGTTCTCTTCAACAAAACTTTTAATTTCCGTCACATGTCACAACTAACGCCCCGATTCTAGTGTGGTAACAACATTCTTTACCACGGTAACGAAATCATGTGGAAACTTTTACACCCTTTTTGTATTCTATCCGCGAAAGTAGCCGGATAATTTTTTACCCACAAAAGTAGGTGGTTACATCGAAATAACCAAACAACAGCTGTTGTTTAGAAAAAGGCAAAACTGCAAACTAAAGAATTGTAAGCGCAAATAAGTAAAGATAATAGTAAAAAAGTGTTGCCTCTTGCTATATATTATATATTTGTTTACATTATGTTCTTTCACAGAATAAGTTACAATATAACTATGTAAAATCCTATGCATGTATATATATGTACACACATCGTCTCGTTTATTTGTTAACCTCGAATCTACGAGTGACACATTTTCGGTAAAGCCATGGCGGAACCATACAAGATGGCTGCATGGTGACATAACTACAAACATAAATAAAAATTCCATGTACTTTGTTTTTGTAAATTCGATGGACGAATGTCAAAATCGAACTGCGCCGGAAGTTGATGTATCAAATCAAATAAAAAAGTTTATATTCAGCTGTCGCATGCTGCCACTTTGTATAGTTCCGCCATGGATAAAGCGAAGAAAACCAACTTTTAAATTTCACCACAGACATTGGTGAGTTTTTCGATGATGACAGCGTTACCACTTTGGCCAGAATCGCGAATAAAAGAACTGGTAACGATTTTCGGTTACATAATGTTCTGGGGACTATTTTACCGGTAACGCTCAGAATCGGCCTGTAAAAGTACAAATATTTTTCGTTGTAAACAATGCTATTTTCCCCCGTTTCAAAGTTTCCCGGAATAATTAATGAACTGTCATTTCGATGACAGCATGAAACGTCGATGTATTAGCAAAGAAATTGAAATTATAAGAAGGTTGAACACGCCAGTATACGAGTTTTTTTTGGCGAGTTGAGTCCAGAAGAACAAATTAGTGAAGTTCACCACACGCCACTCACTATTTTTCGTGTTTACCAAGCTCACCAAATGCAATCCGCGGCGAGCATATTTTCGCCTCGTGAAATATCAGAAATGTCAAAAATACAAACAAATAGAATGAATAAAATTGATCTTGTCTAAGATCTTGTCTAATTTGTTTCTCTTTGGGTAAACTCTATGTCGAAATTGGGGTGCTTTTTGGCAAACAATTATTGTACTTGTTCACTTCCACCAATTGATTTTAACCGCGGTGGCCTTTAAATGCTTAGGTGTGAGGCAATTAACAAACTTTCATTCATAATTCATAATGTCCTCGCCCCGCTGCGTCCGCAACTTTTGATGATTCTTCGGGTTCGAATACCACATTTTATTTATTTTTATATTTTGTCTTCTTTAAATCATCCAAAATCAATCAATCAACAACCAAAATCATCAAAAGTTGTTTGTTTCACAAGGCCACAGAGGAAGCCCGAAAATGTATGAAAGAGCCCAATACACCAGGCCATCAGAAAAATATGTAGGGTTATGGAGTATGTTAGAAAAATATAAGTTAAAATACTCATCCATAAATGAATGCTGCAAAGGAAAAACAAACCAAACTATAATAGAGCTATCTTCTTTGTACAACATATAAATATGTTTAGAAGTCAGAAATTACCGCTACTTAGTATGTATGTCCCACGCATTCACTCACCGCTCACTAGACTGAAACTCAAGCATCATGCTTATAACTGCTTGTTAGGCCAATAACATTTTTCAGGTAATGTGCTATAGCTATATAGACTGCTGAATTGTTGTAAGTTTTCGTGGATTCAAAACCCGATCAAGTTGATTTTTCTTTATTTTTTTTTTTTTAGCTGAAATTATAAAAATGCGCCAAAATAGCAAAATTTTGCCGATAAGGCGTTTTCTTACAATATCAAAGCAAAATTTTTTAACCAAAATTCAAACAATTGTTTGAAATTGTTCTCAATGGTAAAAGAGGCCATCGCAAGCTGGCATGGTAATAGGCGACCATATAAAATAGCAAATGTCGCTAAAAATATGCAAACATTTTTCCTAACTTCCATACCCGCCTTCTCCTCATCAACAAGCACAAAAGTCAAACCAGAGACAAAATCTGAAATTTTGTTTTTGTGTCGATTCTTCTTACCAACACATTCAAACATTTCGTACATATAGGCCAAAACTAACACAATCTTAAATTTTTTGCCGAGAAATCTTACATTTCCGCCAACATCTCATCCAGAAAATCACAAACATAAGAGGAAGAACAAAAAATAGAAAGAAGTCAGACAAAATTTAAAATTTGATTCTTCCTACTAACCCATGCAAACTTTTCGTCTGGTCTCGTACGTATAGGCCAAAACTAACACAATCTTATAACTTAGGCGAGGAAAACTTCCATTCCCTCCTACTTCTCGTCTAAGCAAATTTCTCTAATTTATTTTGCCAGAGATTTTGTAGAAAATAAAAAATCTTTTCCCATCTTTTAAAGGGAAATTTTGACTTCACCAGGCGCTCATAAAAATTAGCGCGTATCCGTCAAAAATATGAAACGAATTTTTTGGTGTTCGTACGGACACATGTATGCATCTCCTTTTACGCAAAGAATTTTACGCACGAGGGTGAGTATAAAAAAAAAAAAAAAATAAATGTAAGGCGCGATAACCTCCGAAGAGATCTAAGGCCGAGCTTCTCTTCCAATTTGCGTCGTGCTCCTCTTGATTTTTCCCTACAAATTGGCCGGACGGGACCTACATGTTTTATGCCGACTCCGAACGGCATCTGCAAGGCAGATGAGTTTTCACTGAGAGCTTTTCATGGCAGAAATACAATCGGAGCGCTTGCCAGACACTGCCGAGGGGCGACCTCGCTTAGAAAAATTTTTCTTCTAATTGAAAAATCTTATTTCTAAAATTTTGATGTTGCTTTGCCCGGGAGTTGAACCCAGGGCATACGGTGTGATAGGCGGAGCACGCTACCATCACACCACGGTGGCCGCCCGCGAGGGTGAGTATAGCCATCTCATATTTCGCACTTTAGAAATAGTAGAAAAAGTCTTCTTTCGTTCCCGCCTTCATCTGATCAACAAACAAATTACAAAAACCCATTGATGCAACCAAAACATTTGATAATTTATATATTTTTGCAAAGCTTTCATATGCAACTAATGCAAACAAAGTATAATAAAACACTTGTTCTGGCAATTATTATTAATTTTCAAAAATCAAAAACTTGTACTTGTTTTGATATCTTTTTTTACTTTTTTTCTCACACTGCTTCACTATATATGTATGTGCATACATATGTACACAGTTCATTAGCTTCACCTTTGTTTTGATTTGATGGAAACCAAAATACTTGCTTAATTATATATTGTTGCACAGCTTTCAAATACAACTTATGAAACATAAATATAATATAAACACTTATTTTGGCAACTTTTAACAACATTAAAACACAAACCTCACACTTTTTCCTTGTTTACATATCTTCTTCTTCCATATTTTTGTTTTGATACTTCCACTTCTTCCAAGCACTTCACAATTTCTTTGTATCACTTTTAAACTACAATTTTAAGTTTTCTATCACTTCCCGCACATTAATTTATTGAAAAACACTTTAACACGTTAAATTTCATTCAATTATTAAACATTTTTATCACTGAAACGAAAACAAAATTACGCGACCGACACTGCTTGACATCAAAGCAAAACTTCACGAAAATCACGAAAATTCAATTAGAATTCGTTTTCGCCGCGCGGTGCGAAAGACGAGCCAAAGAGTATGGTGAACTCCACTAACCTGCTCTTTCAGAAAATTTTTGTTTTCTCGCTGAATTTGAAGCAGCGAGTTCAACCTTCTTATAATTTCAATTTCTTTGGTTTGCCCAAAATGGTCGCCATGTGTTGGCTAGAATGCTGCTTTCTGCCAAAAATGTGCATTTGCTTGCATTTGCTTTCACCCACGCATGTTCAATAATTCGAAGAAATAAAATTGTTTATATAATAGATAAATATAGGTAAGCACGCGTGTATTTATTTATCTAATTTGAAATATATTACAAAATGAAATAGCTTAGAGTGTGTAAGCTTAAAAATTCTTTAACTGTTTCATTTGATAAATTTGTAAAAAAATCTGGAAAACCGGACCTCCGAGTAATAAAGTGTGCCACCGCACAAAGTTGGTTATTCACAAGTACCCCTGCTCCAGAATCTCCATCACCCAGTCTAATTCCACTACATGCAGCACAAGTGTTTGTGTCAGATAGAGGTATCGATACTATATCTGCAAAGGCGCTCTGGCATAGATTCTTTTCCATTATACGCATTGTAGCAGTTTTGAGAAGATAACGAGAAGGATTCGCGTCGACCAATCTGAATCCATTAACTTTTATATCCATCCTCGGTGCTAATACGGTTTCGCAAAGACTTACAGGCATTACTACATCACACTCCCATATAAAAGTTTCATACACTTTAGCAACAGCTATATGAAAAAGTCTTGGATTTAGTTCTTTGTTATCATAATATATATGCCGCAGTCCGCGTTTTTGACCCCTGCCTCTTTCTCTTATATCGTCTACACCAGCTATAATGTCGATATATATAATCTCTTCCACGGGTACGCAAGACGATGCTGTAACCACCGAAGTCAAAGAGATTAGAGAACCAGAGCAACGATACTCGGGACTCTCGAATCTATTAAGGATTAATACCGAATGTGCACTGTCCTTTATTTTGATATTTTCTCCATTTGTATAGCGTAGAACGACAAAAAGTATAGCAAAAAGGTTGCGTATATTCATTTTGGTTTAAGAACGTTTGCAACAATTTTTAAGTATAAAATACACCGATATTAATTTTGTGGGCGCTATTTATACCTAATTGAGCAATGTGAATAAAAATAACCAAACACCTCAGTTGAGAGCTACGGTGACAACATAAGGGAAAATAACCATGTAGGAAAATGAACCAAGGGAAACCCTGGAATGTGTTTGTATGACATGTGTATCAAATGAAAGGCATTAAAGAGTATTTTATGAGGGAGTGGACCATAGTTCTATAGGTGGACGCCATTTAGGAATATCGCCATAAAGGTGGATCAGGGTTGACTCTAGAATTTGCTTGTACGATATGGGTATCAAATGAAAGGTGTTAATGAGTATTTTAAAAGGGAGTAATCCTTAGTTCCATAGGTGGACGCCGTTTCGAGATATCTCCATAAAGGTGGACCAGGGGTGACCCTAGAATTTGTTGTACAATATGGGTATCAAACGAAAGATGTTAATGAGTATTTTAAAAGGGAGTGGGCCTTAGTTCTATAGGTGGACGCCGTCTCGAAATATCGCCATAAAGGTGGACCAGGGGTGACTCTAGAATGTGTTTGTACGATATGGGTATCAAATTTAAGGTATTAATGAGGGGTTTAAAAGTGAGTGGTGGTAGTTGTATAGGTGGTCGCCTTTTCGAGATATCGCCATTAAGGTGGACCAGGGGTGACTCTAGAATACGTTTGTATAATATGGGTATCAAACGAAAGGTGTTAATGAGTATTTTAAAAGGGAGTGGGCTTTAGTTCTATAGGTGGACGCCTTTTCGAGGTGTCGCAATAAAGGTGGACCAGGGGTGACTCTAGACTTTGTTTGTACGATATGGGTATCAAATTAAAGGTGTTAATGAGTATTTTTAAAAGGGAGTGGGCTCTCGTTTTATAGGTGGTCGCCTTTTCGAGATATCGCCATAAAGGTGGACCAGGGGTGACTCTAGAATATGTTTGTACGATATGGGTATCAAATGAAAGGTGTTAATGAGTATTTTAAAAGGGCGTGGGGCTTAGTTCTATAGGTGGACGCCTTTTCGAGATATCGCCATAAAGGTGGACCAGGGGTGACTCTAGAATGTGTTTGTACGTTATTGGTACCAAATTAAAGGTATTAATGAGAGCTTTAAAAGGGAGTGGTGGTAGTTGTATATGTGAAGGCGTTTTCCAGATATCGACCAAAATGTGGACCAGGGTGACCCAGAACATCATCTGTTGGATACCGCTAATTTATTTATATATGTAATACCTGCCAAGATTTCAAGGGTTCTTTATTTCGCCCTGCAGAACTTTTTCATTTTCTTCTACTTAATATGGTAGGTGTCACAACCATTTTACAAAGTTTTTTCTAAAGTTTTATTTCGCGTCAATAAACCAATCCAATTACCATGTTTCATCCCTCTTTTCGTAGTTGGTATAGAATTATGGCATTTTTTTCATTTTTCGTAATTTTCGATATCGAAAAAGTGGGCGTGGTTACGGTGCGATTTCGTTAATTTTAAATAGCGATCTGAGATGAGTGCCCAGGAACCTACATACCAAATTTCATCAAGATACCTCAAAATTTACTCAAGTTATCGTGTTAACGGCCATGCGGAAGGACAGACGGACGACTGTGTATAAAAACTGGGCGTGCCTTCAACCGATTTCGCCCATTTTGACGGAAAACAGTTAACGTCATAATATCTATGCCCCTACCAAATTTCAAAAGGATTGGTAAATTTTTGTTCGACTTATGGCATTAATAGTATCCTAGACAAATTAAATGAAAAAGGGCGGAGCAACGCCCATTTTGAAATTTTTTTTTTTTTTTTTTTGTTGCACCATATCATTACTGGAGTTGAATGTTGACATAATTTACTTATATACTGTAAAGATATTACATTTTTTGTTACAATTTTACGTTAAAAAAATTTTTTTTTTTAAAAGTGGGCGTGGTCCTTCTCCGATTTTGCTAATTTTTATTAAGCGTACATATAGTAATAGGAGTAACGTTCCTGCCAAATTTCATCATGATATCTTCAACGACTGCCAAATTACAGCTTGCAAAATTTTAAATTACCTTCTTTTAAAAGTGGGCGGTGCCACGCCTATTGTTCAAAATTTTACCAGTTTTCTATTCTTTGTCATAAGGTCAATCCGTCTACCAAGTTTCATCGTTTTAGCTTTCTTTGGTAATGAATTATCGCACTTTTTCGGGTTTTCGAAATTTTCGATATCGAAAAAGTGGGCGTGGTTATGGTCCGATTTCGTTCATTTTAAATAGCGATCTGAGATGAGTGCTCAGGAACATACATACCAAATTTCATCAATTTACCTCAAAATTTACTCAAGTTATCGTGTTAACGGACGGACGGACGGACGGACATGGCTCAATCAAATTTTTTTTCGATCCTGATTATTTTGATATATGGAAGTCTATATCTATCTCGATTCCTTTATACCTGTACAACCAACCGTTATCCAATCAAACTTAATATACTCTGTGAGCTCTGCTCAACTGAGTATAAAAATCTTGTTTGTTTTCACTCGGGCCATTATAAATAAAATAAATGGATAAATGAAAGGCGCGATAACTTCCGAAGAGATTTTAGGCCAAGCTTATCTTACAATTTGCACATGCTTCTTTTAATTTTTCCTACAAATTGGCAGGACGACACTAACATATTTTTACGCCGACTGAGGACGGCATCTACAAGGCAGATTCACTGAGGAGCTTTTTATGGCAGAAATAAACTCAGAGTGCTTGCCAAATACTGCCCAGGGCGACTCCTCTTAGAAAAATCTTCTTCTAACTGAAAAACCTCGTTTCTAAAATGTTTGATGTTGCTTTGCCCGGGGCGTGAACCCAGGAACTACGGTGTGGTAGGCGGAGCACGTCACGGCGGCCGCCCGGCAAATACTTATTAAGCGTGTATCATATAACTTTTCTGTTATAGAAGCGTAATAAGGTTATTTAATTAATAACTATAATGAACATTTTTAATTAGGTAAACAATCAGAATTAATTGACGCATATACCAGCGAAATAAAATGAACGCGGCTTTGACAAAACATTTTGCTATACATTTTCAAAAACAAATTTCCTAGTAATTGTTTGTTTGTATATATATACATATGTATATTTGCACAGTTGAATTGTGTTATCAAATTGATATGTGTACAATGACTGTTAGTGACTTTAGTGAATAAATACAGAGAAGTACAAAGGGGAACCTAATTAGTTTTATCTTATTCCAAACTGCTAATAGTTTCTATTGTATACTGCCAAAAAACCAGAGTTGGGAAAAGTGCACGAAATTCTGAGCAACAACACTGTTCGAACTTAAATGGGCTGACATAATCTATATAATATCTTTCGTTAAGTGTTAATAAGGCGTTAATTTGTTGTGCATTGAAATGTCCGTTAATCTTTCATATATTAGTAAAACTAGCCTGAAACTGTGTCGACAATCTTGAAACTATTTGGTGTTAGCTCCCAAAAAGTTTCGACGATATTATTACGAAAACAATCCAAAAACGGATCCGAAACAGCTCCAAGAAATCTTCTTCGAACACAGTCTCTAAACGGTCGTTTAAAAGTCTCAAAGTATCTAATCTATAAAAAGTTCTGAACGATTTCGAGCACAATCCGGAAATAATCCTAAAAGTAATCTAAAAGTAGTCCCAAACACGCTTTCGAACTGGCCAAATAATGTTCCGATTTCATGCTGAAAAATATCCCAAAAATATTTTGATATAAACTAGGGAATACGGAAATGGACCCGGAATGATGCCGAAATTGCTCTGTAAGTAACCAGAAAACACAACCTTTTGTCTAAAATCAATAAAAACCTTGAAACGTGCATACATATGAATATTATAAATATGAGATTTGGGATGTTCGATGTCTGGATGATCTTAAGTAATAACGACTTAGGAAAATGGTTTTGGTGGTAGAGGGGATGCAACTGTCCAATTCACCATAATTTCTAGACCTTGAACTATGTGGTCATGTACTAATATAATTGCCCGTAGTCATAGTCATTATTGGTTTTAATATGCCTCTAAATTGAGCATCATTTTAAGTCTTTTATAGTCAACTTAAACACTATTTTATTTTCAAAAAAGTATTTTAAATTTAAAATTACATGAGTGCGATGGCAGAATCCATGTAATGTCCGCTCCACTTTTATATTTTTATATCTCATAAATATTTTTACACTTTCTAGGTATGTCAAAATTTTAAAATCAAAGTTCAGCAAGAATATTTCTTTATATAGGGATACATTTTTCGTTAATTTAGTCGATTTATATAAAGGAAATGCTTACAATTTTTTTATTTTCTCTTTATTATATTTCTTAAAATGGGTTACATACATTTCAACCTGACTTATCACAACTGTACCCAAAAGCGACTAGAGGGGATCAATTATGCTCCAATGTAGACAAACCAGGTCAATCGGAGACCGCTCTCTTTAGAGATTAGTCGCTCTATTTTTTGCAAGGATTTACGTATACATATGTATATATCTATTAGTATAGTATTTCCCACATCAAAAGCGAACTAACATACACTTACACTTTTTTATGATTTTATACTTTATAAACTGATTGCGCCAGCAAGTGCCTTTTGCACTTAATTTCTGCGCAATATCGATATTTTAATGCTTAAGCTATACAAATGTAAAATGCGCTTCAGATTGTCACATAATAAATACCAAGTTACATATATACTTAATTAATGTATGAACAAATTAAAAAATTTAATTGAATGGAGTTTTATTTGCTGAAAAGTTCTATTTTAGTTCCGTTGCAGAACTTTGACTTAAGTGAAAGTGATATCTATTGGTTAACGGTGAGACATTTCTTGTTTTTCTAAGTCCCGTTTTACATTGATATTGAATTCCGGGCTCAAATTGTTTAGTGCATTGAATTTCAAAAATTTTTTCATAGTAGCAAGGTTGTTTTATTTGAAGCGATGTAAACTCATTTTCCAAATTCCTACAGAAGCCGTATAAAACACTTTAATTTTAAGAACATAAGAAAGATGGAATACTTTAATCCATTACAAATTAAGGTCTCATTAATATTTTGAACAAGATCTTGATTATGTCATCCCACACTGGTTAGATAGAATATATTACCAGTTTGGAAAAAAATGAAAGAACCCTGCAAATAATCGTGCGATTAATCCCTAAGGAGTGCGGTTTGCGATTAATATCTTTTGTCCAAATTGGGGTATAATCGATCTCCCCTAGTCGCTTTTGGGTACATTTGGCATCAGTCAGTTTGAAATTTATGTGGCCAATTGAAAAAAAAGGAAAGTGCGGAGATCTATTGTAAAATGTAACGTTTAGAATTAAAACGAAATGATTTTTGTTGGCGCTAATGTTCAGCGCAGACATCAGATTTATCATTCTTCTTTATTAACAAAATGCTTTCCCTTTTATATGAATTCTACTTACAATACTATTACAATATATTCGTGCAATACTTACACACTAAAAATAACTACATTCTATTTCTATATACATATTTAGTACAACATTCTTATTACCTAACCATGTAATAATGTTTTGTCAGTCGCACCGAAAAACTGACGTTGTCATTCAGTTATGTTTACGGGTGAAGCAACTGTAAATGGATATGGCTCCCCACTGGGTTCAATGTAACTTAGTTATGCCGCTATGAGTAATTCGTGTGTGTTCGAAAGTTAAATTCATTTGTTTATGTATTTCAAGTTGGACCTATTCTGGTATGTACAGAAGTACAAATATCTTGTAATGCGGTAATACCACATCATCCACCTTTAAAAAGAATCGCATACACTTGAGAACAATTGTATGTGATTCTTAAAGTCATTTAATGACCACGTAGATTTTACTAAATTTTAAGTGCTTTTTAGTTTGCTAGTGTAATTTAATGTCTTGCGGTAATTTGATATTGAGCGTAAAGCGTTGTTTACTTATTATACTCAGTTGAGCAGAGCTCACAGAGTATATTCAGTTTGATTGGATAACGGTTGCTTGTACATATATAAAGGAATCGAGATAGATATAGACTTCCATATATCAAAATAATCAGGATCGAAAAAAAATTTGATTGAGCCATGTCCGTCCGTCCGTCCGTCCGTTAACACGATAACTTGAGTAAATTTTGAGGTATCTTGATGAAATTTGGTATGTAGGTTCCTGAGCACTCATCTCAGATCGCTATTTAAAATGAACGATATCGGACTATAACCACGCCCACTTTTTTGATATCGAAAATTTCGAAAAACCGAAAAAGTGCGATAATTCATTACAAAAGACCGATAAAGCGACGAAACTTGGTAGATGAGTTGAACTTATGACGCAAAATAGAAAATTAGTAAAATTTTGGACAATGGGCGTGGCACCGCCCACTTTTAAAAGAAGGTAATTTAAAACTTTTGCAAGCTGTAATTTGGCAGTAGTTGAAGATATCATGATCAAATTTAGCAGGAACGTTACCCTTATTACTATATGTACGCTTTATAAAAATTAGCAAAATAGGAGAAGGACCACGCCCACTTTTAAAATTTTTTTTAAAGTAAAATTTTAACAAAAAATTTAATATCTTTACAGTATATAAGTAAATTATGTCAAGATTCAACTCCAGTAATGATATGGTGCAACAAAATACAAAAATAAAAGAAAATTTAAAAATGGGCGTGGCTCCGCCCTTTTTCATTTAATTTGTCTAGGATACTTTTAACGCCATAAGTCGAACAAAAATTAACCAATCCTTGTGAAATTTGGTAGGGGCATAGATTTTATGGCGTTAACTGTTTTCTGTGAAAACAGGCGAAATCGGTTGATGTCACGCCCAGTTTTTATACACAGTCGTCCGTCTGTCCTTCCGCATGGCCGTTAACACGATAACTTGAGCAAAAATCGATATATCTTTACTAAACTCAGTTCACGTACTTATCTGAACTCACTTTATCTTGGTATGAAAAATGAAAGAAATCCGACTATGACCACGCCCACTTTTTCGATATTGAAAATTACGAAAAATGAAAAAAATGCCATAATTCTATACCAAATACGAAAAAAGGGATGAAATATGGTAAGGTAATTGGATTGTTTTATTGACGCGAAATATAACTTTAGAAAAAACTTTATAAAATGGTTGTGACAACTACCATATTAAGTAGAAGAAAATGAAAAAGTTCTGCAGGGCGAAATAAAAAACCCTTAAAATCTTGGCAGGTATTACATATATAAATAAATTAGCGGTATCCAACAGATGATGTTCTGGGTCACCCTGGTCCACATTTTGGTCGATATCTGGAAAACGCCTTCACATATACAACTACCACCACTCTCTTTTAAAACTCTCATTAATACCTTTAATTTGATACCCATATCGTACAAACTCATTCTAGAGTCACCCCTGGTCCACCTTTATGGCGATATTTCGAAAAGGCGAACACCTATAGAACGAAGGCCCACTCCCTTTTAAAAATACTCATTAACACCTTTCATTTGATACCCATATCGTACAAACAAAGTCTAGAGTCACCCCTGGTCCAGAAAGGCCCACTCCCTCTTAAAATACTCATTAACTCCTTTCGTTTGATACCCATATTGCACAAACGAATTCTAGAGTCACCCCTGGTCCACCTTTATGGCGATATCTCGAAACGGCGTCCACCTAAGGAACTAAGCATTACTCCCTTTTAAAATACTCATTAACACCTTTCATTTGATACCCGTATCGTACAAGCGCATTCTAGAGTCACACCTGGTCCATCTTTATGGCGATATCTCGAAAAGGCGTCCACCTATAGAACTAAGGCCCACTCCCTCTTAAAATACTCATTAATTCCTTTCGTTTGATACACATATTACACAAACGAATTCTAGAGTCACCCCTGGTCCACCTTTATGGCGATATCTCGAAAAGGGGTTCACCTATAGAACTAAGCCTCACGCCATTTTAAAATAATCATTAACACCTTTCATTTGATACCCATATCATACAAACAAATTCTAATGTCACCCCTGGTCCACCTTTATGGCGATATCTCGAAAAGGCGAACACCTATAAAACGAAGGCCCACTCCCTTTTAAAAATACTCATTAACACCTTTCATTTGATACCCATATCGTACAAACAAAGTCTAGAGTCACCCCTGGTCCACCTTTATTGCGATACCTCGAAAATGCGTCCACCTATAGAACTAAGGCCCACTCCCTCTTAAAATACTCATTAACTCCTTTCATTTGATACCCATATCGTACAAACGCATTCTAGAGTCACCCCTGGTCCATCTTTACGGCGATATCTCGAAAAGGCGTCCATCTATAGAACTTAGGTCCACGCCCTTTTAAAATTCTCATTAATACCTTTCATTTGATACCCATAGCGTACAAACGCATTCTAGAGTCAACCCTCATCCACCTTTATGGCTATATCCCTAAATGGCGTCCACCTATAGAACTATGGTCCACTCCCTCATAAAATACTCTTTAATGCCTTTCATTTGATACACATGTCATACAAACACATTCCAGGGTTTCCCTCGGTTCATTTTCCTACATGGTTATTTTCCCTTATGTTGTCACCATAGCTCTCAACTGAGTATGTAATGTTCGGTTACACCCGAAATTAACCTTCCTTACTTGTTTTTATATCCGTTTACATTTGCTTGCCTTAGGTGATTTTTTGTGTTGACAAATTTTTTTTCTTTCTATTGTTCTCTTGTTTGTACAATTTTTTTTTGTTTTGAAGTACAATATATATAAATGTACATTTGTATGGTTATGTGTTTGTGTTTATGAATAATGTTTTGCTTCAAGTGTTATTGACATTTAGTTTTATATATCAGAATTTTAAGTGTGTCGATCTACTTAAAATCTGTTATGTTCGGAAATTTATTATGAAGTAATAGTCACTTGATGCCAACATGGGTTCATATTTATGCATTTTTCTTTCTTTATGTGTTTACGTTTTATTGATGGGTAAATTGGAATACTAAGGTTGAAACTGGTTTTTGTTAAATTCTGTGAGGTAATAGTAGATTTTTTTTTGTATTGGTATTTTCCTATTACCATTTTTTAGTCTATTGGGGTATTTGAAGTAAGAATATTTTTTACTACTATTCAACTCTATTTAGCGTACAAGATAGTTCCTATTACTATTTCCTATTCTACTGGGGATTGAAGTAAAATATTTTCCTATTACTATTTCCTATTCTATTTTACCGGAGTTAAAGTAAAAAAATATTTTTCCTAAAATTATGATCTCTCTAAAAGCGAGGTTTTATAACTGAAACACCTCATACTTATATCATCATCATCATCATCATCATCCTCCTCAACTCCTATTGGAGCATAGGGCCTCGACCACCGACTTAAATCTTATTCTGTTAGGTGCAGTTCTTGTGATGTCATTCCACGTATATCCTGCGTCTTCGAGTTCTTTATCCACAGTTCTGCGCCAAGTTTTCGCAGGTGCACCAGGTCGTCGGCTTCCTTGTGGATTCCATCGCAATGCTTGTCTGGCTATATTTACTGGAGGTCTTCTGAGAGTGTGACCAATCCACGACCATTTACGCTTGGTTATTTCTGTGGTAGCCTTAGGTTGATTTGTTCTAGACCATAAGTCGTCATTTGAAATTCTTTCCGGCCATCGAATTTTCAGGATTCGGCGCAGACATTTATTAATAAAAACTTGTAGACGTTTCTGAATTGAAGTTGAGCTTTTCCACGTCTCGCAAGCATAAAACAGTACTGATTTAACATTCGAAGCTTCGTTTTTAAAGATATTTGTCTGGACCTCCACACGTTTGCCAGTTGCCCAAAAACCATTCTTGCTTTGTTTATGCGAGACTGAACGTCCTCATCTGCACCGCTCTTATTTGAGACAATACTACCAAGATAAACAACGGACTCTACACCTTCGATTTCATTTTCGTCAACCGTAAGCGTCAATGGCCTTGATGAAATACTATAGCCGCATCTTATGACTTTGGTTTTGGCTGTATTGATGCTTAGTCCGGCCTCCTTTGCATGTGTGTTGACAGCTTCTAAATTGTGTTGAAGGTCAGTACTTCTGTGGCTTAGCAGACAGACATCGTCTGCATATTCTAAATCCCCTAGCTGAGTGAAAGGCGTCCACTGTACACCGTGTCCACCATTTTCTGCGTTCCTCATAATCTCATCTAATGCCAAGATAAACAAGAGCGGCGAGAGTATGCATCCCTGTCGCACCCCGCTTTTAATTTCGAAGGGTTCTGAGAGGCGCCCATCGTGACTGACCCGGCACTTAAATTCGGCATACATTGCTTTTATAATGTTGATTATTTTATTGGGCATCCCTCGTTTTCGTAGTATTTCCCAAATATATTTCCTGTCGAGACTATCAAAAGCCTTTTTAAAGTCGATAAAAAGTAAATAAGCTGATGTTCTGTATTCACAGCATTGTTCAACAATGATTCGGACGGTATTTATTAGATCAACACAGGATCGGTTTTGTCTAAAGCCAAACTGATTTCCTCTTAGAGTTCCATACACCGCCTCTTGAATTCGGGACAGTTATATATTTCTTTAATTATTTCTATTAAATAACAACTTTTCATTGTTATATCATTTTATTAGGGTTACATTAAACATAGAACCAATAAAAAATTTTATAGCTAATTATTCGGAAAATTTAGTAGCTGTAGTTGGTGGAAGAGCGAGGTAATTCATATTTGTTGTAGTAGTTTAGCTGGTTAGTGGAAGGAAGGTACATTGGATGCAAAAATTATTCTATCTTTTAATTCATTTTTCTTATTTTTCCAGCAATTTATTTAATCTTATTTGTCATGCGATTTCTGCGGCGGCCACCAAGACAGATTCGTCATGACTTATGAAAAATTATTTTTATTTTTATACCGGGATGGTCACAAGCACAACCTCTTTGGTTAATGTAATTATTTGATCTTAGAGAACTTGGATATCAATTATTATTTTAAATTTGCCTACTCGAGTAAATATTCAATTATTTTTCACCAATTTGTCCCTCAGGACAACTGTGTTTTCCTTATAAATTTCAAGTCCTGGATTGGCGGCATTTGTACAACGTGTGTACAGCCTGATAAGTAATTGTCCTAAGTCAATTTTATCATCTACAATCAGGTTTCTTGTATTTCTTACGCTACTATTTTAGGAGCGCGACATGTCTTATTGCTGCAAATTTATATAGCGCTTTATATATATTTTTATATGTTCTCTTTGTGACTTTTTCGTCATTTTTGTTGTTAATATTGGCTGGTTGTAAAATTTTTGTATATATATATATTTTTTTTTTTGTTCTTATTTTCTGCCTATTTCCACTATACAGAATTTCCTATTGCTTCCTGACCATTTTTGTCAGGAGCAATCAAAGAAATTATGCGAATTTTTGATTTGCTGTTTGCTTTAGGCAGGGCTACCTTTACTGCCGATTGTGACATTTTGAGACTTACTTGAAGTGTGTATTGCTCTTCCTCAGCTTTGGGTTTGGTACTAACAATAGAGTTCCTTAGATACGAGTTTGAACGGGTTTTTGTTGCCTATATTTGAATTTCATATAACTTTTGAGCGTCATAGCTATTGTGACGATCAATAGCATGAATGCGCAAATTGTAACTGCTAACCAAACATCTGGAACGTTTGGCGAGTTTTTTGTATCTACTTCTGTTGGTGGTTCATATCTTACCATTTTATTTTCTGATGCTTCAGAACTTTCTTTTCCTCGTAGCCAGCTATGGCTATCATAATACCTCGGGCTATTTTTGTCCACCAAGCAATGTTGAGAATTTTCTATAATTATCTTTCTACTTTTGTAAGAAAGGAACTAAATTTAATTTTTAATAAAGTTTTTAATTTTATTCTTTATCCTATGCATTCCATTTTACTTGTTTATGTTGTTAACGCTATTATAGTATAAAAATTTTTGTTTTTAATGGCAAAATTTTTAGCATTTTTTTTTTTAATCTACAAAATATTTTAAGAATTAATTTGTATGCCATTTTGCTTTTATTATTTCTCCTTGATTTAAGGATCTACGTAGGAGTTTGTTAATTTTATTTTTCCTTATTTAATTAATATTGTAGAAACTGCTGTTTAAAATTTGTTTCTAAAATCTTTAATTTTCTTAAAGAGAATTTTCTAAAGTTAATATTTTTAACATTTCTAGTTTTCTTAAAATTGAAAAAAAATTTTTTTCAAAGAATTGTTTAAAATTAAATTTCATGTTATTGTTATGTTTATTTTCTATGCCACATTGGGCTTCAATATTTTTCCCTATTTTTTGGATTAGTTTGTGTGATGTTCAAATCTGACATCAAACTATTTGTAAAAAGTAGTTTGCTCAACCTAATTTTGAATTTTAATTTTTAATAAAAAAATTTTTTCAAATCATTGTTTTTTTTTTTTTAATTTTAGTTGAACAAATTAATTTCCTGATAAACAAAAATTGCCTAAGCAAAAATAAAATTTTTGCTAATGGGTAAGCGTCCCTAAGGCCGCTCAATTTATTCTAAACTTTATACTTATGTGGTTGCTCGTTCTGCTGTTACGCCGCCAACTGACATCAATTGTGAAGATATTGCCCGTTCTGTGTTTTTTTTTCTGCTATATTTTATTCCACTTCGTCTATGCTCGCTTGCAGCAAATTTATGTTGTTGTTGGTCATCGATCCTTAATCGTATGCCACTTCTTTTATGCTCGCTTGCTGCTATGCATCATAGTGATTTTTATTTTGGGTAGTACTCGATTTTTCCTGTGTGACTTTCTTCATTTCCTTTGCCAAAAAATCCAATCTCATTTGTGTGTGTGTGTTTTTTTTTTGAGTTGGTAGGATCGAAGGGGAGTCCTACTTGTTTTATTTAACGCGAGGCGAGAAAGTTGATTGTCGCGAGCTGACGGGTTCCTTTGACCAGCTAGATCTTTAGCAGTTTTGCCAAGTATTGATCTAGACTGGCAGGATCGCCATGTAAAATATTTACCGGATTTATAACGATGGCAGGATCGCCATGTAAAATGTTTGATTTCGCCCTGCAGAACTTTTTCATTTTCTTCTTTTTAATATGGTAGTTGTGACACCCATTTTACAAAGTTTTTCCAAAGTTATGTTTTGTGTCAATAAATCAATCCAATTACCATGTTTCATCCCTTTTTTCATATTTGGTAGAGAATTATGGTATTTTTTAATTTTTCGTAATTTTCGATATCGAAAAAGTGTGCGTGGTCAGTCGGATTTCGGTCATTTTTTATACCAAGATAAGGTGAGTTCAGATAAGTACGTGAACTAAGTTTAGTAGTGTTCGACTTAAGGCATTAAAAGTATTCTAGACAAATTAAATGAAAAAGGGCGGAGCCACGCCCATTTTGAAATTTTCTTTTATTTTTGTATTTTGTTACACCGTATCATTACTGGAGTTGAATGTTGACATAATTTAGTTATATACTGCAAAGATATTCAATTTTTTGTTAAAATTTGACTTTTAAACATTTTTTTTTAATTACAGCTTGCAAAACTTTTAAATTACATTCTTTTAAAAGTGGGAGATGCTACGCCCATTGTCCAAAATTTTACTAATTTTCTGTTTTGCATCATAAGGTCAACCCACCTACCAAGTTTCATCGCTATAGCCGTCTTTGGTATTGAATTATCGCACTTTCTCGGTTTTTCGAAATTTTCGATATCGAAAACATGGGCGTGGTTATGGTTCGATTTCCTTCATTTTAAATAGCTATCTGAGATGAGCACCCAGAAATCTACATACCAAATTTCATCAAGATAGCTCAAAATTTACTCAAGTTCTCGTGTTTACGGACGGACGGACAGACGGACGGACGGACATGGCTAAATGAATTTCTTTTTTCGCCCAGATCATTTTTATATATAGAAGTCTATATATATCTCGATTCGTTTATGCCGTTACGGATTACCGTTATGCGAACAAATTTAATATACTCTGTGAGCTCTGCTCAGCTGAGTATAAAAATCAAAGTTCAGCAAGAATATTTCTTTATATAGGGATACTCTTTTCGGTGATTTAGTCGATTTATATAAAGGAAATACTTAAAATTTGTTTAGTTTCTTTTTATTATATTTCTCAAAATGGGTTACATACATTTCAACCTGACTTATCCCAACTGTACCCAAAAGCGACTAGAGGGGATCAATTATGCTCCAATGTAGACAAACCAGGTCAATCGGAGACCGCTCTCTTTAGAGATTAGTCGCTCTATTTTTTGCAAGGATTTACGTATACATATGTATATATCTATTAGTATAGTATTTCCCACATCAAACGCGAACTAACATACACTTACACTTTTTTATGATTTTATACTTTATAAACTGATTGCGCCAGCAAGTGCCTTTTGCACTTAATTTCTGCGCAATATCGATATTTTAACGCTTAAGCTATACAAATGTAAAATGCGCTTCAGATTGTCACATAATAAATACCAAGTTACATATATACTTAATTAATGTATGAACAAATTAAAAAATTTAATTGAATGGAGTTTTATTTGCTGAAAAGTTCTATTTTAGTTCCGTTGCAGAACTTTGACTTAAGTGAAAGTGATATCTATTGGTTAACGGTGAGACATTTCTTGTTTTTCTAAGTTCCGTTTTACATTGAAATTGAATTCCGGGCTCAAATTGTTTAGTGTATTGAATTTCAAAAATTTTTTCATAGTAGCAAGGTTGTTTTATTTGAAGCGATGTAAACTCATTTTCCAAATTCCTATAGAAGCCGTATAAAACACTTTAATTTTAAGAACATAAGAAAGATGGAATACTTTAATCCCTTACAAATTAAGGTCTCATTAATATTTTGAACAAGATCTTGATTATGTCCTCCCACACTGGTTAGATAGAATATATTACCAGTTTGGAAAAAAATGAAAGAACCCTGCAAATAATCGTGCGATTAATCCCTAAGGAGTGCGGTTTGCGATTAATATCTTTTGTCCAAATTGGGGTATAATCGATCTCCCCTAGTCCCTTTTGGGTACATTTGGCATCAGTCAGTTTGAAATTTATGTGGCCAATTGAAAAAAAGGAAAGTGCGGAAATCTATTGTAAAATGTAACGTTTAGAATTAAAACGAAATGATTTTTGTTGGCGCTAATGTTCAGCGCAGACATCAGATTTATCATTCTTCTTTATTAACAAAATGCTTTCCCTTTTATATGAATTCTACTTACAATACTATTACAATATATTCGTGCAATACTTACACACTAAAAATAACTACATTCTATTTCTATATACATACTCAGTACAACATTCTTATTACCTAACCATGTAATAATGTGTTGGCAGTCGCACTGAAAAACTGACGTTGTCATTCAGTTATGTTTACGGGTGAAGCAACTGTAAATGGATATGGCTCCCCACTGGGTTCAATGTAACTTAGTTATGCCGCTATGAGTAATTCGTGTGTGTTCGAAAGTTAAATTCATTTGTTTATGTATTTCAAGTTAGACCTATTCTGGTATGTACAGAAGTACAAATATCTTGTAATGCGGTAATACCACATCATCCACCTTTAAAAAGAATCGCATACACTTGAGAACAATTGCAAGTGATTCTTAAAGTCATTTAATGACCACGTAGATTTTACTAAATTTTTATTGCTTTTTAGTTTGCTAGTGTAATTTAATGTCTTGCGGTAATTTGATATTGAGCGTAAAGCGTTATTTAGTTATTTTTATATCCGTTTACATTTGCTTGCCTTAGGTGATTTTTTGTGTTGACAAATTTTTTTTCTTTCTATTGTTCTCTTGTTTGTACAATTTTTTTTTGTTTTGAAGTACAATATATATATATGTACATTTGTATGGTTATGTGTTTGTGTTTATGAATAATGTTTTGCTTCAAGTGTTATTGACGTTTAGTTTTATATATCAGAATTTTAAGTGTGTCGATCAACTTAAAATCTGTTATGTTCGGAAATTTATTATGAAGTAATAGTCACTTGATGCCAACATGGGTTCATATTTATGCATTTTTCTTTCTTTATGTGTTTACGTTTTATTGATGGGTAAATTGGAATACTAAGGTTGAAACTGGTTTTTGTTAAATTCTGTGAGGTAATAGTAGATTTTTTTTTGTATTGGTATTTTCCTATTACCATTTTTTAGTCTATTGGGGTATTTGAAGTAAGAATATTTTTTACTACTATTCAACTCTATTTAGCGTACAAGATAGTTCCTATTACTATTTCCTATTCTACTGGGGGTTGAAGTAAAATATTTTCCTATTACTGTTTCCTATTCTATTTTACCGGAGTTAAAGTAAAAAAATATTTTTCCTAAAATTATGATCTCTCTAAAAGCGAGGTTTTATAACTGAAACACCTTATACTTATATACATTTCTTTAATTATTTCTATTAAATAACAGCTTTTCATTGTTATATCATTTTATTAGGGTTACATTAAACATAGAACCAATAAAAAATTTTATAGCTAATTATTCGGAAAATTTAGTAGCTGTAGTTGGTGGAAGAGCGAGGTAATTCATATTTGTTGTAGTAGTTTAGCTGGTTAGTGGAAGGAAGGTACATTGGATGCAAAAATTATTCTATCTTTTAATTTATTTTTCTTATTTTTCTAGCAATTTATTTAATCTTATTTGTCATGCGATTTCTGCGGCGGCCACCAAGACAGATTCGTCATGACTTATGAAAAATTATTTTTATTTTTATACCGGGATGGTCACAAGCACAAACTCTTTGGTTAATGTAATTATTTGATCTTAGAGAACTTTGATATCAATTATTATTTTAAATTTGCCTACTCGAGTAAATATTCAATTATTTTTCACCAATTTGTCCCTCAGGACAACTGTGTTTTCCTTATAAATTTCATGTCCTGGATTGACGGCATTTGTACAACGTGTGTACAGCCTGATAAGTAATTGTCCTAAGTCAATTTTATCATCTACAATCAGGTTTCTTGTATTTCTTACGCTACTATTTTAGGAGCGCGACATGTCTTATTGCTGCAAATTTATATAGCGCTTTATATATATTTTTATATGTTCTCTTTGTGACTTTTTCGTCATTTTCGCTGGTTGTAAAATTTTTGTATATATATATATATATATATATTTTTTTTTTTTTTTTTATATATATTTTTTTTTTTTGTTCTTATTTGCTGCCTATTTCCACTATACAGAATTTCCTATTGCTTCATGACCATTTTTGTCAGGAGCAATCAAAGAAATTATGCGAATTTTTGATTTGCTGTTTGCTTTAGGCAGGGCTACCTTTACTGTCGATTGTGACATTTTGAGACTTACTTGAAGTGTGTATTGCTCTTCCTCAGCTTTGGGTTTGGTACTAACAATAGAGTTCCTTAGATACGAGTTTGAACGGGTTTTTGTTGCCTATATTTGAATTTCATATAACTTTTGAGCGTCATAGCTATTGTGACGATCAATAGCATGAATGCGCAAATTCTAACTGCTAACCAAACATCTGGAACGTTTGGCGAGTTTCTACTTCTGTTGGTGGTTCATATCTTACCATTTTATTTTCTGATGCTTCAGAACTTTCTTTTCCTCGTAGCCAGCTATGGCTATCATAATACCTCGGGCTATTTTTGTCCACCAAGCAATGTTGAGAATTTTCTATAATTATCTTTCTACTTTTGTAAGAAAGGAACTAAATTTAATTTTTAATAAAGTTTTTAATTTTATTCTTTATCCTATGCATTCCATTTTACTTGTTTATGTTGTTAACGCTATTATAGTATAAAAATTTTTGTTTCTAATGGCAAAATTTTTAGCATTTTTTTTTTAATCTACAAAATATTTTAAGAATTAATTCGTATGCCATTTTGCTTTTATTATTTCTCCTTGATTTAAGGATCTACGTAGGAGTTTGTTAATTTTATTTTTCCTTATTTAATTAATATTGTAGAAACTGCTGTTTAAAATTTGTTTCTAAAATCTTTCATTTTCTTAAAGAGAATTTTCTAAAGTTAATATTTTTAATATTTCTAGTTTTCTTAAAATTGAAAAAAATTTTTTTTCAAAGAATTGTTTAAAATTAAATTTCATGTTATTGTTATGTTTATTTTCTATGCCACATTGGGCTTCAATATTTTTCCCTATTTTTTGGATTAGTTTGTGTCATGTTCAAATCTGACATCAAACTATTTGTAAAAAGAAGTTTGCTCATCCTAATTTTGAATTTTAATTTTTAATAAAAAAAATTTTTCAAATCATTGTTTTTTTTTTTTTAATTTTAGTTGAACAAATTAATTTCCTGATAAACAAAAATTGCCTAAGCAAAAATAAAATTTTTGCTAATGGGTAAGCGTCCCTAAGGCCGCTCAATTTATTCTAAACTTTATACTTATGTGGTTGCTCGTTCTGCTGTTACGCCGCCAACTGACATCAATTGTGAAGATATTGCCCGTTCTGTGTTTTTTTTTCTGCTATATTTTATTCCACTTCGTCTATGCTCGCTTGCAGCAAATTTATGTTGTTGTTGGTCATCGATCCTTAATCGTATGCCACTTCTTTTATGCTCGCTTGCTGCTATGCATCATAGTGATTTTTATTTTGGGTAGTACTCGATTTTTCCTGTGTGACTTTCTTCATTTCCTTTGCCAAAAAATCCAATCTCATTTGTGTGTGTGTGTTTTTTTTTTGAGTTGGTAGGATCGAAGGGGAGTCCTACTTGTTTTATTTAACGCGAGGCGCGAAAGTTGATTGTCGCGAGCTGACGGGTTCCTTTGACCAGCTAGATCTTTAGCAGTTTTGCCAAGTATTGATCTAGACTGGCAGGATCGCCATGTAAAATATTTACCGGATTTATAACGATGTTCAGGGCAGACATCAGATTTATCATTCTTCTTTATTAACAAAATGCTTTACCTTTTATATGAATTCTACTACAATACTATTACAATATACTTACACACTAAAAATAACTACATTCTATTTCTATATACATATTCAGTACAACATTCTTATTACCTAACTATGTACAAAAAGTGCCTGTCGGACAGTACCCATAGGGGTAAAAAGAGGAAGTGTCGAAGAGTACAGAAACGATCCGTGCGACAATTCCCGTAAGGGTACAAAGAGGGCTTGTCGAACAGTATCCAAAGGGGTACAGAAAAGTGTCGAACATTCCAAAAAGGATCTGTCCGACAGTACCCGTAGGGGTATAAAGAGAACCAGTCCGGCACTACCCGTTCAGGTACAAAAAAGGTACAATGGGGCCTTCCATAGGACATGCTCAAACAAAAGGGACCACTCCAACCCATATAAACAGATCAGAACTGGCTATAGTCTCATACTCCTTTGCGACTCCTCCTGGTTTCATTCTAGACTAGTAAAATTTTTTGCGGGGTAACTAAGTGTACGCTTTGTTCTTTTCATAAAAACATAAAGCTAATATAATAAGAAATTTCTATAGAAATGTTATTTTAAAAAGCTGTGTAAATATTTTTCATCATTAAGGGCACTGAAATTTTAATTAGGCACTTCTAACCAAAAATCTATTCAAGGTTAAATGGGTTGAGTAAAAAAAGAAATAAGATTTTCCATTATATGAGAAGGCGGAATTGCTAGGTTCTGTTGCGTTTTTGCGTGTGCACACGTCTCGAGTGGAGTATCGCCACACTAGTCTTGAGAAAATGGAAGTTTTTCTCTTAGGTTGTAGTAATTTTGGCCTATATGTATGAGGCCAGACAGAAAGATTGAATGTGTTAGTAAGAAGAATCAAGTCGAAATAAAAATTTAAGATTTTGCCTGACTTCGATTTTTTGTTCTTCCCCTTATGTTTGTTAGTTTGTCGATGAGACGTAAGCGGGAATGTAAGATTTTCTCGCCGAAATCTAAGATTGTAGTAGGTTTGGCCTATATGTACGAGGCCAGACGAAAAGTTTGCATGTGTTACTAACAAAATCAAATTTTAAATTTTGCCTGACTTGACTTCGATTTTTTGTCCTTCTTCTTATGTTTGTGCATTTGTGGATGAGACGCAGGCGTGAATGTCAGATTTCCTCGCCAAAATGTAAGATTGTATTAGTTTTGGCCTATATGTACTACGGCGGCCGCCGTGGTGTGATGGTAGCGTGCTCCGCCATCCACAGCAAAGATCCTGGGTCCGTATTAGGTGTTACGAACAATGACTGAAAACCATTTTGACTCAAGGAATAACTATGCAACTGTCAAACTTTTTTTAAAAATTATAATAAAGAATGGATCCAACAAGGACTATTTGTCGCTAGTTTAAATATGCCATTAATCCGATCCACCCTTCAAGAGCTATTGTGATTTTAAAAATGAGGTTCGATCACGGATCGTAACATGTAATACGGGCCCTGGCTTCACGCCCAGGGTAAAACAAAATCAAAATTTCAGAAACAAGTTTTTTCAATTAGAGGAACATTTTTCTAAGCGGGGTCGCACCTCGGCTGTGATTTGGCAAATACTCCGAGTGTATTTCTGCCATCAAAAGCTTCTCAGTAAAAACTTCCTTGCAGATTCCGCTTGAAGTCGAGGTAAGACCTGTAGGTCCCGTCCCGCCAATTTGCAGGAAAAATTAAAAGGAGCACGACCCAAATTGGAAGAGAAGAAGATCGGCCTAAAATTTTTTCGGAGGTTACCGTGCCTTAAATATATTTCGTTATTTTGTGGCTCCAGCTGTCTCCAAGAGGATGAACGATCTTTCGTGGTTGACCTTCATCTTTGAGATGTGGATGAGACGTAGGCGGGAATGTAAGATTTCCTAGCCAAAATGTAAGCTTGTTTAGTTTTGGCCTATATGTACGAGGCCAGACGAAATGTTTGAATGTGTTGGTAAGAGGAATCGACACAAAATCAGAAATAAAGATTTTGTCTCTGGTTGTCTTTTGTACTTGTCGATGAGGCGAAGGCGGTTATGGAAGTAGGAAAAATGTTTGCATATTTTTAGCGACATTCGCTATTTAGTATGGTCGCCTATTACCATGCCCCGGCTCTGTGTGTTTTTGCACCCTTTTTATATTCAGCTGAGCGGAGCTCACAGAGTATATTAACTTTGTTCGCATAATGGTAATCGGTAACGGCAGAAACTAATCGAGATAGATACAGACTTCTATATATCAAAATATCTGGGCGAAAAAAGAAATTCATTTAGCCATGCCCGTCCGTCCGTCCGTAAACACGATAACTTGAGTAAATTTTGGGGTATAAAAAAAATAAATAAATGTAAGGCGCGATAACCTCCGAAGAGATCTAAGGCCGAGCTTCTCTTCCAAGTTGCGTCGTGCTCCTCTTCATTTTCCCTACAAATTGGCCGGACAGGACCTACATGTTTTATGCCGACTCCGAACGGCATCTGCAAGGCAGATGACTTTTCACTGAGAGCTTTTCATGGCAGAAATACACCCGGAGCGCTTGCCAAACACTGGCGAGGGGCGACCCCGCTTAGAAAAATTTTCTTCTAATTTAAAAACCTTATTTCTAAAATATTGATGTTGCTTTGCCCGTGGTCCGAACCCAGGGCATACGGTGTGGTAGGCGGAGCACGCTACCATCACACCACGGTGGCCGCTGTGATAATTCATTACCAAAGACGGATAAAGCCATGAAACTTGGTAGGTGCGTTAACCTTATGACCCAAAATAGAAAATTAGTAAAATTTTGGACAATGGGAGTGGCACCGCCCACCTTTAAAATAAGGTAATTAAAAAGTTTTGCAAGCTGTAATTTGGCAGTCGTTGAAGATTTTGTGATGAAATTTGGCAGGAACGTTAACCCTATTACTATATGTGTGCTAAATAAAAATTAGCAAAATCGGATGACGAACACGCCCACCGTAAAAAACATATTAAATTCTCTGATATAACTAACGATAATTTCTGACTCCGAAACATATGAATGTGTTTGTATAGTAATTTTTCCTTTGAATCAAGTGTAGATATTCATTTATATTTTTCTAACATACTCCAGTGATCCTACATATTTTTCTGATTGCCTGGTGAATCGGGCTCTTTTTTAAATTTGTTGCCTTCCTCTGTGGCTTATAAAAAGCAACTATTTATCGATTTTTTGATTGAAAGCAGAAAAAATTAAGAAATAAATAAATATGAAGGATTCGACGCGGTAGATCCAATTCTGTTAAAAATATCTCTTAACATTTTTTGGTGGCCGTGGTGAAACTTTTGTATATAATTTCCTTGCTATAAATTATAACAGTTAGTGTGTATCAGAACCGAAGATAAACTCCAATTTATAGCACACAACACACAACTTCCACAACCATAAAATATTTATAGCGGACAAAGATACCGGGTGGACCTATGATTTCAATATTTGGCACAGTGCTCGGAGTGCGCACCCTACGAGATTTTTCAACAATTTTGAGGTTTTTAATGGCGCTCCCGGCATAAACTCTCAACTCTCAATAACGACAACTTGTTGCTTGTTCATTCAATGCGATGAGACTCGAAGAGAAATGCGCAGAAATGTTGCGCAACAATATTGCCAAGCACTAACGAGGGTGAGAAAGGTTTCGTAACAAAGTGACATTTCACAAATTGCTGCACCCTTGCCGGCAACGGAAGAAAAACTCATACACAGCACACAGCACACAAGCTTAAAGACACAACCCCAAGGGCCTATTGGCAACATTTTATTTATTGTTGTTTATGTGTATCAACACACATATACGTACACATAAACATGTACATATGTATATGCAAGTGTCATCTTGTTTGTACGCGGAAGCTACCAAACACACAAACAAACACATATTATTCTATATTGAATGAATGTTGTAATGTACCTACATGCGAGTATTTTTGCCACGTTGAATAACTTGAGCTGACTTGAGGGCATAAAGAACACACAAAAAAAAAAAAAAAGAAAAATTATGAAAATATACTTTGTGGGCAGCACTACAACATAGCCAACGATAGTAGATAGTCAGTTGTGTTTAGCCAGTGCAACGGAATTAGTGTCAAGTAAAGAGCCAAAGGCTGTGAAAGGCCAAAGAAATTGTTTTCAAAATTAATAAATATCTAAATACATATTGTGTATAATTTTCGCAGAAATTATAATAAAAAGTTTACAAACTTAAATTGAAATTGAAAGTTAGCTTAGGGGCGTGAAATATATAAAATGCTGAGTGTGAAGTTAGTGTTATTTATATAAAAACAGTGTGCAGACTTACATACAAACAAATATATACCTATACACACACATATGTATTTACAAGTGTGAGTGAATGCTTATGGTCGGTTGATTTTTAATTAATATATATGCACATTTTTTAAGTTAATTGAATATGGCTTAGAATATTTTTCTTTAACAAAAAACAAAAAAAAAAAAAAATAAAATAAAATTTGAAGAAGAATTTTCAAGTGCATGTTTTTTCATGTTTTGTTATTAATAATGTTGAAATGAAAAATAAAAAAAAAATGTTGATTATGTATTAAAACTAAAAATATTTCACACCTACATCAAAACAGCGATCAGCTCAACAAAATCACAAAGTTCGAAAAAGGCAAACAATTTATTGATTGCACCGAAAGCATTTCTAATTTCTGCCAACCCCTCCCTGAGTGAGTTGTGGAACTAATGTTTAATGGATCATACATATCGGATGGTATTGAATGAATTTGAAAACACGGTAGTAAAGATAACTTAAAATTTCAGATTTTTGACTTAGTTCTCTATTGACCTAGGTGGACGTTATAAAGGTTTGCGTTTTTTGGCAGAAAAAAAAAAATAAAAAAAATTTATTTTCTTCTAATGAAAAAACAAAAAAAAACAAAAATGCTTTTTACATCTATGCTAAAAAGATAAAAAAATTAGTTTTGGCTGAAAAAAAATTTTTATTAAAGAAATTTTAAAATTAGTTAAAAAACTATGTAAAACTTAAGGAAAACAGTAATTGTTTGTAAAAATAAGGTCTCATCTTTTGTCAATCAAATTTTTATTTAAATTACTTACTTAATTGGCGCTTAACCATCTAAACGGTTATGGCCGTCCAACAAGGCACGCCAGTCGCTCCTTCGTTCCGCCAACTGGCGCCAATTGGTCACACCAAGGGAGTTTAAATCGTTTTCCACCTGGTCCTTCCAACGGAGTGGGGGCCGCCCTCTACCTCTGCTTCCATAGGCGGGTTCCGATAGCAACACATTCTTGGCCGGAGCATCATCTTTCATTCGCATAACATGGCCTAGCCGGCGCAGCCGCTGCGTTTTAATTCGCTGGACTATGTTGACGTCTGCGTATGGGCTCGTACAGCTCATCATTAAATCTTCTTCGGTACTCGGCAACGCGTAGAGGTCCATAAATCTTTCGAAGAAGTTTTCTCTCGAACACTCCCAAAGCCGCTACATCTGCTGTTGTCATGGTCCATGCTTCTGCCCCGTATAGTAGGACGGGTACGATAAGTAACTTGTAGAGTATGATTTTCGTTCGCCGAGAGAAGACTTTACTTTTCAATTGCCTACCTAGTGCAAAGTAGCATTTATTGGCAAGATTGATTTTTCGATGGATTTCAGTGCTGATGTTGTTGCTAGTGTTGATGCTGGTTCCCTAATAAACGAAGTCTTTTACTATTTCGAAATTATGGCTGCCAACAGTAGCGTGGTTGCCAGGGCGAATATGCGCTGACTCTTTGCTCGATGACAGCAAGAACTTTTGTCCTCATTCACCATCAAACCCATCTTTACCGCTTCTTTCTCAGTTTGGAGTAAGCAGAGCTAACAGCGCGGGTGTTTAGGCCGATGATATCAATGTCATCAGCATATGCCAGTAATTGCACGCTTTTATAGAATATTTTTCCAGTGCGGCTAAGTTCTGCAGCTAGTTAGTTAAATTAATAAAATTAAATTTCTTTTTAATAGTTAAAAAAAACTAAAAATACTCGATCCTGTATTTAACATAAAAAAGCAATTTGTAAAAATTCGTTAATTAATTAATTAATTTGAGCAACTTTTTTTTGTTTTTATCAATCAAACATTGTTTATAAAAAACAAATTGTGATTCTATTGTGTAAACAAAATAAAACAAGGAATTTTTTCCAAATTTTTTTTTGCCGTATTTTGAGTTATTTTTTTATACTCAATAATGAAATAAAATTAAAAAAAGAAAATAAAAAAAAAAATCGAAAAAAATGGAAATGTTCGTACTGAATTTCTGGTTGAATTGAGCTGGCCTTAAAATAATTATTTAAATATATTTCCGCTTCGATAATTAAAACAAAAAAATAAAAATGGATTCCAATATTCAAAAAGCAAAAAAAAATTGCATTACTATTCAAAACTTTTATAATTCTTTTCAGCTAATGGTAATTTGGATAAAAAACAATTCTTATTATAACAGAATATAACATTTTATCAGGCAAATATTGCTTTCATCAAAGAAATGTTTTGTTTTTAATGTCTATTTCAATTCACTAGGTCATTTGTTCAACTCATACCACTTATACAAGTTATTGTTTTATCAACGGCTTATTATTGAAAGCGAAATTATAGTCGAGTTATCGTTTTGATAACAAATCGATAAGCTTTAACATGCTGATAATATTGATTGCAAATCGAAAACAAATCGGTAACTTTTAATAAACTTCGGTGTTTTTTGAACATAAATCGAAATATTTTCGATAAAAAATCTATAAGTTTTTGAAAACAGATCAATCATATGCCGATAATAAATTAGTAACTATTCGAAACCAAATCGATAGCTTTTCAAAGGCAAATCTGTAGCTTTTTCATAACATATAGATAACCTTTCGATAGCGAAATCAATAATTTTCCATAACATACCGATAACTCGAATGAATTGTCCATGAGTTTTGAAAAACAAATCGATAAAAAACACGATAAATGTTCGAAAACGAGTCGATAACATGGCAATACTAGTTGGTTTTTGACAACATATCAACTACCTTTCTATAAATGCAGTTTCGATAACATACCGATAACTCGAATAAGTTCTCCATGAGTTTTGAAAAATAAATCGATACATTTTCGATCAAAAAAAAAAAATAACTGGTTCAAAGCGAGTCAATAACATATCAATACTAATTGGTAACACTCCGAAATAATTTTTTGATAACATATCGATTACATTTCTATAAACAAATCATTAATTCGATAACATACCGATAAATTGTTAATAAAAAATCGACAGTTCATCAAGCACTATTGTTATCGATAGCAAATTTATCACACTTCGTTGAAAATATTATAACTCATCTACACCCTTTCGATAACACAACGATAACAATTCAGTAACTCGTCGATAAGAAATGGATAACACGCATTATCCTGTCGATAACAAGCCGATAACTCATCGATAACAAATTGACAACATTCCGCCGCGTTGGATCCGGCTTCGGTTTTGACATCTAATCCTTCCTTTCCTCTGCCTCTCTTTTATTTTTTACTTTCCCTTACGTTAATTTACTTCTTACTCCTTTTTGTTATTATAGTTCCCTTTTTCTTTCACATCCTCTTCTGTTCATGTTCTCTACTTCTTTTCTTTTGTCGTGTCAGTTTCTCTTTTAAATATCATCGATTTGTTGTTTTTATACTCAGTTGAGCAGAGCTCACAGAGTATATTAAGTTTGATAGGATAACGGTTGGTTGTACAGGTATAAAGGAATCAAGATAGATATAGACTTCCATATATCAAAATAATCAGGATCGAAAAAAAATTTGATTGTGCCATGTCCGTCCGACCGTCCGTCCCTTAACACGATAACTTGAGTAAATTTTGAGGTAAATTGATGAAATTTGGTATGTAGGTTCCTGAGCACTAATCTCAGATCGCTATTTAAAATGAATGAAATCGGACCATAACCACACCCACTTTTTCGATATCGAAAATTTCGAAAAACCGATAAAGTGCGATAATTCATACCAAAGAAAGCTAAAATGATGAAACTTGGTAGATGGGTTGACCTTATGACACAGAATAGAAAACTAGTAAAATTTTGGACAATGGGCGTGGCAACGCCCACTTTTAAAAGAAGGTAATTTAAAAATTTTGCAAGCTGTAATTTGGCAGTCGTTGAAGATATCATGATGAAATTTAGCAGGAACGTTACTCCTATTACTATATGTACGCTTAATAAAAATTAGCAAAAGCGGAGAAGGACCACGCCCACTTTAAAAAGAAAAATTTTTTTAAAGTAAAATTTTAACAAAAAATGTAATATCTTTACAGTATATAAGTAAATTATGTCAACATCCAACTCCAGTAATGATATTGTGCAACAAAATACAGAAATAAAAGAAAATTTCAAAATGGGCGTGGCTCCGCCCTTTTTCATTTAATTTGTCTAGGATACTTTTAATGCCATAAGTCGAACAAAAATTTACCAATCCTTTTGAAATTTGGTAGGGGCATAGATATTATGACGTTAACTGTTTTCTGTGAAAATTGGCGAAATCGGTTGAAGCCACGCCCAGTTTTTATACACAGTCGTCCGTCTGTCCTTCCGCATGGCCGTTAACACGATAACTTGAGCAAAAATCGTCATATCTTTACTGAGCTTAGTTCACGTACTTATCTGAACTCACTTTATCTTGGTATAAAAAATGAACGAAATCCGACTATGACCACGGCCACTTTTCGATATCGAAAATTACGAAAAATGAAAAAAAATGCCATAATTCTATACCAAATACGAAAAGAGGGATGAAACATGGTAATTGGATTGGTTTATTGACGCGAAATATAACTTTAGAAAAAACTTTGTAAAATGGTTGTGACACCTACCATATTAAGTAGAAGAAAAAGAAAAAGTTCTGCAGGGCGAAATAAAGAACCCTTGAAATCTTGGCAGGTATTACATATATAAATAAATTAGCGGTATCCAACAGATGATGTTCTGGGTCACCCTGGTCCACATTTTGGTCGATATCTGGAAAACGCCTTCACATATACAACTACCACCACTCCCTTTTAAAGCTCTCATTAATACCTTTAATTTGATACCAATATCGTACAAACACATTCTAGAGTCACCCCTGGTCCACCTTTATTGCGATACCTCGAAAAGGCGTCCACCTATAGAACTAAGGCCCACTCCCTTTTAAAATACTCATTAACACCTTTCGTTTGATACCCATATTATACAAACGTATTCTAGAGTCACCCCTGGTCCACCTTAATGGCGATATCTCGAAAAGGCGACCACCTATAAAACGAGGGCCCACTCCCTTTTAAAAATACTCATTAACAACTTTCATTTGATACCCATATCGTACAAACAAAGTCTGGAGTCACCCCTGGTCCACCTTTATTGCGATACCTCGAAAAGGCGTCCACCTATAGAACTAAGGCCCACTCCCTTTTAAAATACTCATTAACACCTTTCGTTTGATACCCATATTATACAAACGTATTCTAGAGTCACCCCTGGTCCACCTTAATGGCGATATCTCGAAAAGGCGACCACCTATAGAACTAAGGCCCACTCCCTTTTAAAATACTCATTAACACCTTTCATTTGATACACATGTCATACAAACACATTTCAGGGTTTCCCTCGGTTCATTTTCCTACATGGTTATTTTCCCTTATGTTGCCACCATAGCTCTCAACTGTGTATGTAATTTTCGGGTACACCCGAACTTAACCTTCCTTGTTTTTTTTTTGAGATGTTGCTAAAAAAGTCAGTTTGATTTTTGCTATTCTTGAACATTGTAATTTTTTTAATTTGGTCGCTGTTTTGATCTAGGGCTAACCTGTGATCTCCAAGAGCACGACAATACTTGACGATTAAGCTCCTATACAACCAAATGCCACAAAAAAAAACTTTGTTTTGCTGCACAACAACTCTGGCAAAAAGCACAAGGTTTAATAGTTATATTTTTCTGTGCCATCCATTGAACTAATTGCATCTGACATCACCATATTTGGCTTTCACTAGAACCTGAGGCAAATGTTCCAACCCCTTTAAGAGCCAATACAGGCGCGTGCCCTCAAATCGTAGGCCTTTAAACATTTGCCATGGGTGTCCAAAAAAATTTTGTTTCGTTATAAGGGGATTTTTTCTCTCCTCACAATGTCGATCTCACATCGTCTGTCGTTCTCTCTTAATCTTCATTCATTAAGTATTCTCAAAGATTTCGATCCAAAAATACAGATATTCGAATACTTTTGAGTTTTTTTATAAATAGCCTCGAAGCAGAACTTTCACCCATTTTGAAAGTGAGGTAGCAAGCTCTTCGGGAAGAAAGTTTCAATTCAGCGGTAACTAGGTTCGAAATGAATTACTTCTTATCATTTCAATTAAACTTAAGCATGCTCTGAACTGCAGCTGATCTCTACATGCCCAACGGGATAGGTTCCTCCTTATCAGCTACACGGTCTTATGGCCGAGCCACAATGAAGTTTTTCTTATAGATAGATGCGTTCAACGCAATTCATGATGTCAAGGAAGTATCAACACATTTCCTTCGCAAATGGCACGCTTTAAACGGAACGCTCTGTTCTTTTATAACTTAAATCAAGAGAGTTAAAGATATACTCTAGTTTAAGATTTGGTTCTTGAGCCAGAGTATATCGGTATTCCACATGCAACTAACTAGCTTGGCCAGACGAAAAGAGGGCGCTAAATTTCATTGAAATTATTATTGCAGCCACCAGTGTCATTGAGTTGAGGTGTTTGCTCAATAATGTTTTGTAAAAGATGATGATGGCAACGCTGGAAATCGAGAAAGCTTTATTTCTTTGTATATATAATCAAGTTTACTAGCTTAGTGTGACTGGTGCTACTGGCGCCATAACGCCAGTATTACGAAATAGTGTTGCAGCGCTCGTGGCGCCAGCCTAAGTATTAAAGCAATAACTTAACAACGGGCTGTGTTACACTGCCTTATTGATGATAATGACAAGCGTACTCTCTTCATGTATGTTGCAAAATTTCAAGCTATTTTTTTTAAATACAGGATTTACTCATTGACATAAAAAGATAACGAGATGTGTAATTAAAAAAGTTATTTTTAAAACAAATAAAGTGGCGTTCGAACTATAAATTTATTAAACATAAAAGTGCAATAAATATAAAATGCAAAAAAATAAGTAAAAATTAAACCAATTTAAAATTTTAAAATAAAATAAAAAAATAAAATATATATATTATTTAAAAAACTATAAAATTATTCAGATTCAAGCTAACACCCCCATACTTATTTGTGTTAGCAATAATTTAAACCACCAACAACAAGCAACATTTGTGTGACCATTTATCGACCGTTTGCAGTACAATGTAACTGCTAAAACAACAATAACAAAAAAAAAAAAAAAAGATTCGTTCCGACTAAACAAAAACGTCGACAGCGAAAGTACAATAACACCAACAATAACAAAAACAAAAAAAAAAAACAAAAAAAAAAAAAAAAAGAGACAACCGCCGAAAACAAGCAACACAAGCAAAACAACAACAACCCCAACAACCAACAAAACATTGACGACAATGAAGCAACTAATTGGATTATTACTAAATTTGGCTGCCATAACAGGTATGTATGTATGTAGGTACATATGTATATAAAAAAGTTTAAAGCGAACCCATATCATATAACAGCAAAATAGAAAATATTGTTTTTATATATAAATATCAGAGATGCACATGGGGGGCTCCTTAAGGTGGCGATGTGCAATCATCAAGTCACGTTTTGTTCAATTTTCCGTTGTGATTCATGTGAAACTGCTTTGTGAGTACAAAATTAGTCATTCCCGTTAAACAGTCGTAATTGAATTATTCAAAGTTTTCCAGAACAAAAACAATTAAACTACGCACTCACTAATAAGCACATCAAATGGAGCACTTTAAGTTCCAATTGATTTACGACTCATAATTGAAAGTTGACTCTTATTTGAATGTATGTGGATTACTGATTTAAAGGTTAACACACATTTTAATTTTTTCAAATAATTAATAAAAACCATCGGTATAAACTTTGTCAGAGCTCGCTTAGCTTCAAATCAATCTTACTATATATCCTTTCTTTTGAAGAGTCTCAAACAAGAGTCCTTTAGGAGTACAAAATGTATCATAATAATGAGTCGAAACATAACACACTCATGTCCCGTAAGAACTGATTATGAGTTCAAAACGAGTAATCAGTCTAATTAGTCGTTTAGCCAAATAAAATAGTCGACAAATTATACATCTAATGGCTCTGAAGACATTCAATAAATAATCCTTTATGAGTACAAAATGAGTCATCGGTTTTTTGATACTTACGTCTTTACAGCGCCTGCATTGGTCTTTGTGCGATTGCGTAATAAAAATGCAGACTCTATGTTGATGGTCCTTTGCCGGATATAAATCCGGTACATTCTGGTAGCAACCACCATTAATGTACAAGCCCGACCATCTCGAGAACGATTCCATTTGATCACATTGAACCTTCTGCGCCATCCAGCCCCACCCCCTACGTCCATGACTGACAGGATTCGCGACGGGCAGGTGAGGTTGAAAATTGGGTTGGAGAAACTATAAATAGTGCCATTAACCCCGTTAATGGCTTAGGTAATTTCGTCGCCTCTTACGACAGGCATACCTGCCGCGGGTATATTCTAAACCATCTAAGTCGCCTCTACATAACGTTTACAGAGGCAATTTCGGCTTGCTCTAAATGTATATGCGCAACACTTATCAGCTGTTACTAACGATTATGAAAACATTTTAAACTTGGCGTCTTTCATTCCGACGTCAAGCTTATTTTCTCTCTCATCGAGTGCCCTAAGGACTCGTGACCTGTTAGCAGAAGCACCTGCCGGTTTCTCAACCCCCGTTCCGGTCTATTTAAAGTTGCCTGGATATTCCTCCCCATTTCCGGTCTATTTAGACGTCTGGGTCCTGCAGCTTCAAACACCGAGTTTCTGCCAATCTGTCTTCATCTTGGGCAACCAATCCTCTAACGGTAGGACGGTGTTACATATCAAAATACTCATATTTAAAGCCATCGCCCATTTGCGTTCCTTATCAAATTTGATTTTTGAACGAAAAATGACACGCAGCTGGCAAAAGGGTGAAAGATGTATGCCTCTAAACCAAATCTGGTAAGGGATGAAGCAAAATCGTTCCAATATACATACACAAAGGGAACTAAAGTTTGTTGTTCCATTAGATGCGAGACGGCAATCTAAGAAAGCCAACCCTCAATATAATTTCACCACAGCCAGGACTAGCCCTACACTTGCTATTTGCACTGACAAGGGCAGCTTTTAGACAATCTTTGCAGCATCAGCGGAAGGGCTCCGTTGTTGTTTTTGCTGTTGTGACCGCAAAACCATTCGCTGAAAAGTGCGTATTGCGGATGTGCGCAGTCCTTTCCTGGATTAAGTCTGGTGCGCTTAGGTACTAACCTCTTCGGGAACTAGCACAAAAAAGTTTTTCTAAGTGGAGCACCCTTCAGCTATAGCTTCGCTAACACTCCAGCGTATTTCTGCCATGAAAGATTTTCAGCGAAAACTCATCATGAAGCCGATACAAAACAGCTAGGGAAGGGATCCAGCCAATTCGTAGGGAAAGGGTGCACGAAGCACATTGGAAGAAACTCGGCCTAAATATGCTCGGAGATATATCGCGTCAAGTTCATCATCTGAGACTCCTTTCACAAAATTACCCTCTGCACATCATATTTTTTGTGTCTATTTTGCTTCCGGGAGAGTATTATTCCGCAGCGCCAAAGTCATCATAAAGCTGACCTTAACCGAGATGTTGAAGGAGTTTTCCATTCAGCCGACGACATAGAACCTATTCACCACAGCACAATGAAAACAGTGTCGTCCTAAAATATGAAACATGTTTTGGCGGCCAAAAAGGTGCTTGTTTAGGAGTTCAAGCCACACTGTGCTTCACTGACTAGGTTCTCAAAGAGGACGGAAAGAACAGCATTTCAAGTGTATAAACACACACATATGTATATACAACAGTTTCTTATGCTTTCTGTTTGGAATTTTATGACGATTCATGGACATGCCGTTGACGCGCGTTCTGAAGCAAAAAGCAGCGTCAAAGCCGCCATTGGTGCCATTGTCATCTGTCTGTTTCTGGTTTTCATTCCTCTATCTGTTTTTATTTCTTACTAGTTTCTTTTCAATTTTATGTGGGTTGACATTTTTTACTACTAAACTATGCGTTAAAAATTTTGCTTTCACCTTTTGTGGCGTGTGGTTTTAGATTTAAATTTTTAAATTTTTTTCTATTTACGATAAGGCGTTTAGTTTAAGACAGAAATAGAAAATTTAATTTCCTTTGGCGGAAACTTATTAAATGTTTTAAACTTAGACACCAAAGTCACTTCTGCATTTTTTTATTTTTATTGTTTTCAGACGGAATTATTTTTTCTTAGTTATATGTTATATATTAAATGCAATAAAAAAAATGTTATGTATACGCAACGGTACCTGTGCGGATATGTTTTGGTACAATTGTTTGCTTTTTAATAAAACAACGTACTTATTAGACATAGAAGAGGCTTTTCTGTTGTCCTACTCGGCACTAACTAAAGTGCCCTGTTTTGTTCAGAAGTATCTGTATTCATTAGCAAACTTCTGTGCATCGGAGCTGACTCAGCGGACTGTGGTAGGGCCACAATCGAGTGATCTGGTGAACTTCAAAGCGACAGCCTACCAAGTGATTGCCATATTAACAGACTTTCAGAGCAGTCGGGCTACTATCAGAAAGAGCTAGTTGCAAAGCGCAGTGGGTTAATATCTGACAAAGTATTACCTTTATCCGCAACACTCACAAGATGTTTGGGAAGTGTTTTGGTGGGTACTAAAACAACAAAAACCTAATAAAAATTTTGATACGCTTACAATACTCAGGATTGGTTGATATCAACGGCGCTAGAGAAGCACCTACCTTGGCATTAGATGTCATACAGAACATATATCTGGTGGGCATTGTGGGCAAGGCGCCATAATGATATCGCGTGGAGCTGCTGCATGGTTCTCTAAGCCCGAATAAATAAAATTTACGGGCTGGATGGAAATCGGAATCCCGCTGGCCACCTGCAGTCATTGCTAATGCTTGAGAGACATTACGTCCTGCAGGTTACCTAGATCCTTTTGCTCAGAAATGGATGGCCGATAGTCTGCTGGAATCATTGCGTTCACTAAAACTCATTCATTAATGGTGCATGAGATTTTGACGTCTCACGGTTAAGCTGCGGTATGCAATCATATATTCCTTTGCTAGTTTTTATCCTTAGATCAGATATCGCTCCTACTAAGCAGGTATAAGAACCGAATGAAAAAAGCATCAGCTATCAGTTTCATTGCTGATTAAAGCTTACGATTTCTCGAACTTGTTCGAGAAGAGATTTCTCATGAGTCTCGCCTTCTCGCGAGACTTTCGAGTCTCGAATAACTCTTAAGGCTCGTAAGGCTCGTAAGGCTCTCGAGCTTCTCCACATTAGATTTAGTCGATTCATCTGCTGTTTTATATAGAGCTTATGATTTCTTCTGGAGCACAAGTGAAAATTTCCACAAAACCACAACTAAAAACGCCGAAATGTATAGAATACTGCCAATGTAGCGACTGAATTGAAAGTCGAGAAGCTCGCGAGTATTACGGGTATTTCGAGATTCGACAATCTCGTGAGAAGCCTTGTTCTCGATGTCTCGTTAAAAAATAAAATATTGTGAACAAAATTGTAACTAGCAGACCCGGCAGACGTTGTTCTGCCCTAAATTTAGCCTATCTGCATACATTTTAAAAAGCTTTTTCCGTCTAACTCTGCTCTACGCTTCTACACTTTTTCCTAATCTCTTTATTCACTCCTCCCTCCGTCTTTTTCGCTTCATCTCCATCTTCGTTTCATTCTATCTCTTTCTCAGTCTCCTTCTCTCTTTTCTCTTCTCTCAAGTTTTCTCCTTCTTCTTCATCTCTTATTGCCAGTCCCAGAGGGTGGTATGTATTTTGTTCCAGTCCCATTCCGAGTCCCAGTCCCAGTCCCACTCCGAGTATCAGTCTCAGTCCCAGTCCTAGTCCTAATCCCAGTCCCAGTCCGTCATTTTATTATACTTCCCGGCAAAAAGCATCGTAAATACTAATATAGACAAATTTATATGCGAAATTCCAGGCAAATCGAATAGGACGTATGCAAATAAGTATGTGGGTATTATTAATTCATGTCTTTATTTCGGCTTCGCATGCATATTTATCAGTTTTGCCAGGTTGATGCGACTAAATCGAATATCATAATGAACTTCAGACCTCTCAGCAACAGCTTTCATTTGATATCCATAATACATACATTCTAGCGGCATCCGGGCCCATGTTTTGGCCTATATTTCGAGACTCTAGTCACTCAGCGGTGTAAAACTTACTCTGTATTATAGCACACATCAACAGTTTCAATTTAATACCCATAATGTAAAAACACATTCTAGGTGTTCTAGGTCCACGTTTTGGGCTATATCCCGAGACGCTATCCTCCCAAATGTATGAAAATTATCCTGTACTATAGCACCCATCAACAGCTTTCATTTGATATCCATATTGTATGAACACATTCTAGGGGTACCCGGGTACACGTTTTGGGCTATATCTCGAGACCCTAGCCTCCCATTTGTATGAAAATTATCCTGTACTGTAGCACTCATCAACAGTTTTCATTTGATATCCATATTGTATAAACACATTCTAGGGGTACCCGGGCCCACGTTTTGGGCTATATCTCGAGACCCTAGCCTCTCAGTTGTATGAAAATTATCCTGTACTATAGCACTCATGAACAGCTTTCATTTGATATCCATATTGTATAAACACATTCTAGGGGTGCCCGGGTCTACGTTTTGGGCTATATCTCGAGACCCTAGGCTTCCAGTTGTATGAAAATTATCCTGTACTATAGCACTCATCAACAGCTTTCATTTGATATCCATATTGTATAAACACATTCTAGGAGTACCCGGGTCCACGTTTTGGGCTATATCTCGAGACCCTAGCCTCCCAGTTGTATGAAAATTATCCTTTACTATAGCACTCATGAACAGCTTTCATTTGATATCCATATTGTATAAACACATTCTAGGGGTACCCGGGTCCACGTTTTGGGCTATATCTCGAGACCCTAGCCTCTCAGTTGTATGAAAATTATCCTTTACTATAGCACTCATGAACAGCTTTCATTTGATATCCATATTGTATAAACACATTCTATGGGTACCCGGGTCCACGTTTTGGGCTATATCTCGAGACCCTAGCCTCCCAATTGTATGAAAATTATCCTGTACTGTAGCACTCATCAACAGCTTTCATTTGATATCCATATTGTATAAACACATTCTAGGGGTACCCGGGTCTACGTTTTGGGCTATATCTCGAGACCCTAGCCTCCCAGTTGTATGAAAATTATTCTCATAATAGCTTTCATTTGACATCAATATTGTATAACCACATTTTATGGGTATCCGGGTCCACGTTTTGGCCTATATCTCGAGACCCTAGTCACCCAGGGGTGTGAAAATTATCCAGTACTATAGCACTCATCAACAGCTTTCATTTGCTATCCGTATTGTATAAACATATTCTAGGGGTACCCGGGTCCACGTTTTGGTCTCAAGACCCTAGACACATAGCAAAAAAAAGGTAGACGTTGGCCGATTCTCAGACCTACCCAATATGCTCACAATATTTCATGAGAATCGGTTCAGCCGTTTCGGAGGAGTTCAGCCTCTAAAACCGTGACAGAAGAATTTTATATATTAGATAAATATGTCTTGAGTTCAATGTCATTGGAAAGCAATATAATCAACAAAAAATTCACAAGTAAAAAAACCAAGTGTATAAATACTGTGCATACAGCAATTAAGTTTATGTCGAGAAGCTCGCGAGATTTGCGAGTACTTCGAGACACGAGATTCTCGCGAGAAGTCGAGTTCTCGATTTCTCGGATCTCGAAAATCTCGCTTGTGTTCGAGAAAAAATCGTAAACTCTATTGCTGATTGATTTTGTTTTTTGTTACTTGATCAGCAAATTTCCAAATGAGTGGTTGATGTCTTCTTTTAACTGAAAGATACTGGGAGGTGCCAAGCCATGCCAGCTCAATTTCTCGACTGTAGTGGCAAATATCAAAAAAGACCGATCTCCATGGCTTGGCGGAGGCAGTCATCACATGGATTTTATTATTTAACATAGCTCAGAGTCTATGCCGGTTGCATCATCTATCGTTCATCATCATTAGAAAAAGAAGATCACGTCTTTGATGAAGCAGTACAACCAGCAATACTTGGTGGTACAGCCTCACTCTCATTACACATTTGACTCCAGTGTGGTCATTCGTTCTTTACAGGACCACTATAGTACAGTTCGCAAATCCCGAAATATTTTGATGATATGTTCGGTATATTTTACTTCACACTTTGCACATATACTGCTCAGTGCACTGCTTACGTTCGAGAGCGAGATTTAAGAGATATTGCACTTCGCAAGACCGTACACTCACCCGTTGTACACCCCAACCACGCTATACTAAAACTGTACACAGTTTTGTAAGAAAATTTAATTTCATTTAAGCAAACTTATGGTATGCTCCAATCAGCATGTAAGTGGAAAATCCTTATTTTCCAAAATAAAATCTAAATTTCAATTGCTGAACATTTTTGAGGAATTTGTCGTTTCACTCTGTACACATATTTCAATTAAACAGAACTACATAGTACTAAGTTCAAGCTTACTTCATGTAATGAATTATTTTCACATAAATTAAGTTGCTATGTGAAATGAACTAAACAAATCCTGAAACCGTACGGACAAAGTGAATGAAGAATAAAGTTGAACTTTTTGGTTAACCGAAAATAAAATATTAATAAAACTACTGACACAATGAATAAATACTTGATTTCTGCTGTTTGTATGAAAATAAATAATTAAAGACAACCACATCCAATTGTAAAAGAGTATCAAAGAAAAACTACAAGATTTTAGAGATGAAATGAAGGATAATGTAGCACAAAGCGATGAAGCAGGAAAGACTGGGCACTAAATGCCGGCTGCTAAGCGTTGAAGATAGATGCGCAGGACTTACGACCTTAGATAAACAAAGTTACACTTCTCACTAAAGAGAGGAGATTTCTGGTTGATGATGAGTATTCTGAGGGGACACTGCTTTCTGGAATTGCCTTAAAGAAGAAGGTGTTTTATGTGTCAATATTTTTGTTTGCGACTCTATTATGATATAACCGATAGATTGATTTAGACGAAATTTTGCAGACGTATATTTGATAGTCTGAAAGGACCAGCAGCCTGTTTTGAAAGGAAAGGGAATGAGGACACGTAGATCCAGTCCTAAGCAATTGTTAAAAATACAAAACCCTTAGTCTTGCTCATCCCTTGTATATAAGGTCTTTAAATCATTTGAACTTTGAATTTATTTAACATAGATCCATAATACTTGGTGTACAAACAATTTGTGGAAGGGGAGGAGAAGAGTTTAGTACCAATATGACACTTAAAACAGTACGGGCTGAAACATTCCTAAAATGATTCCGATATAGTGTAAAATTGATAACGAAAATAATGTCGAACTGGTTTAGAAATAACCAAAAAACGACGCAGAGAAAGTCCAGAAATAATCCAGAGATATTTCCGAAAAAGTCTTAGGAACAGCTAAAATTTTTTTTTTGAAAAAATTTGAAAACAACACCAAAGAAGAATACTAAAATAAATTCAATAAAACTCAAACAATACAGAAATAGTCCGAAAATTACCTTTATTTCATTTCAAAAGAAATCGCCAAACGGTGCTGGGCACATATGTATCTTGATATAAGCGTTAAGTGATGATCAATTATTTTGAAACTGATACCGGGTAATCTTCCGCAGAATTTCAGAAACAGTCTCAAAAAGGAAAAAGTTCATAAACAAATAAGGAAATAATACTGAAACTTATCCCAAAAATAGCAATAAAATAGATCTGATACGATTCTTAAAACAATTCCGAAATGCTCGTAAAATTATCCCGAAGGGGTGCAATAATGTGCCATTTCAAATGGAGGAAATTTCGTTTTGGGGATTTGGCCAGTATTTCGCATCACTATACCTTAAACCCGCCACTATGTAGTAAACGAACTTTGCTATGGCAAAAACGACAGCATAAGAAAAAAAACAAAAATATAAAGCGTAATGACTTCCGGAGAGATTTTGGCCGAGTTTCTCTTCCAATTTGCGTTGTACTCCTTTTAATTTTTCCTACAAATTGCTGGAACGGGACCTACATGTTCTATGCCGATGCCGAACAGCATCTGCAAGGCAGATGAGTTTTCACTGAGAAGCATTTCATGGCAAAAATCCTCTCGGAGTGCTAGCCAGATCACTGCGGAGGGGCAACCCCGCGTAGAAAAACTTTTTTATAATTGAAAGAACTTGTTTCTAAAAATTTAATGTTGCTTTGCTCGGGGCGTGAACCCAGGATCTTTGGTGTAGTATGCGGAGCACGTTACCACCACACCAAGGCGGTCGCCAAAACGACTGCGTAAGCACAATATAATACAAGTACGCGGAAATTAAGTCCAAAACAAGGTAGGAATGTATTGTAGGTAAAAGGCAGATTCAGCTATATCAAAGAAGTATCCGAGAATCACATTGCGAATAATCCAGACGCTCGTAAAAGTAAACAAGTTAGGGAATTGTAATACAGTAACTCCTTGTAAGTATGTGAAATGAACTAATAATAAAACATCGGGAAATCATCGAATTTAAATGCATTTTATTTTCCAAAAGTCTAAGACAATAAAGAATTGGTGGGTAGTTTTGTAATTTTTCTCTTATATCAAAAAATCTTCCTGTTTCCTATTTATCATGACCCATTCGAAGTAAATTTGTTTTTCATTTATCATCTTCAGCTTTCAACAGCGTAAGACCACAGTGTGTTATTTACTAAGGCAAAAGTTAGTGAGCAGACAGTAATTTGAGGTTAAGTGGCATTGGCTTTTCCTAATATCTGGGTAATGTACAAATGAAAAAACTATGACAACAACAACAACTAAATAACTGGAAATTTATTTAATTCTCACGAAAAGCCCAATAAAACCATTAAAATCCTGAAAAAGTATACAGAGCTTTTATAAAATCAATGCAACATTAATTGAAATACAAGATTTAGTACAGTGTGAAGACTTTGGATAGATGATATTTAAAATTCAAATAAATAAAATGACAAATATACTTCGAAAAGTATACCCAGCCAACATTTTATTCCAAAAAAAGATTAGTTTCTTATATTCGGATCCAAAATTTTTTTAGAAAGCGCTCTAGATTAGGTCTCCGTTTTACCCTAATTTCGAACTAGAACGCTTGCTAGATACTTGGATTAATTTTTGCCTATTTAATAACTCCCAATGTGCGATCAGGAGACTCAACCAGGAGGCTATTTAATAATATATTTCTTTTCTTGCGATTGTCGTCCAATATGCCCTGATTTCGTTAATATTATAAACAACAACCTGATATGACTCATAATACGTATATATATAAATTTTTATATTTTGCCCCTTACACACAGAAAAAAAGATGCTCAGAACATTGCAAATGGGATTGACTTTTCACCATAGACATCCTTTCTTAAGTATATTTAGTATACCATATTTTAATAATGAAGAAAACTTCCATGGTCGTTAGGCAGGTTTCCCTGTTTTTTGAGAACATTCCTTCGTTTTGTGTAAGAAACTTCTATGGCGAAAAATCATTCCCATTTTCGAAATAAGTTTTTTTTTGAGTCTATGACTCAAGTTTCACATACTTATCGCTTTAGACACTTATATGAGCAACGGTAAAGCCCTCCCATTGGAATAAAGTATTCGGAGCCCTTACGGAAGCATTTTAAGTATAATTCGATGCCGCTTTGGGATTAATTGCTTTGTGTATATATAAGCATTATTTCTGAATCATTTCGAGAATGTTTTCCCAGAGGAAAAATTTAAAAGAAACGTTTCGAAATGATTTCGGATAGTATTCTGGAACATTTTAAGACTTTTATCCCTATAAATTAAAATTTTGTTGTTTGAGGCTGTGATTTGGGATTGTTTCGGGAGGAGTAATTCAGTATAATTTCGGGATAGCTTTTTAGTTGCATTTGCGATATTTTTGATGCATTTTTTTTATTATTATGTAGGGATTTATTTTCTAGTTAATGTCGGAATCATCTTGGTTTTATTTTCTAGACTATTTCGTAATTATTTTAGGGATTAAGTTTGGAATAAGGATAGTTTTGATAATATTTCGGGATGATTTCCTGATAATGTCTGGACAGCTTTCGTGATAATTCAGGGATCATCTAGGTTTAGGGCTATGATTTTAGGAGTCTTCGGAATATCAGCATTGTTTTTGGGAATAATTCAGTATAGTTTTGGAATTGTCTTCGGGCAAGTTTTGAAGACATTTCAAGATAATTATGTCGGGAGTTTGGAATAAGAATAGTTTTGATAATATTTCGGGATGATTTCCTGATCATGTCCGGACTACTTTCCAGATAACTCAAGGATCATCTAGGTTTAGGGCTATGATTTTGGGAGTCTTCAAAATATTAGCATTGTGTTTGGGAATAATTCAGTATAGTTTTGGAATTGTCTCCGGGAAACTTTTGAAGGTATTTCAGGATAATTATATCGCAACCCTTTTCGGGCTAATATTCGTTTTATTTAGGTGTTATTTTCGGACTATTTTCTGGACCACGACGTTATTATTTCGGTATTGTGTTCGGAATAAGGAAGTGATTTTAGGCCGCGCTTCTCTTCAAATTTGCGTCGTGCTTCTTTTTAGTTTTTCCTACAAATTAGTGGGAGGGGACCTACTTGTTTTATGCCAACTCCCAAAGACATCTACAAGGCAGATGAGTATTCACTTAGTGCTTTTCATGGCAGAAATACACTCACAGTGCTTGCCAAACACTGCCGAGGCGCGACCCCACTTAGAAAAATTTTCTTCTAATTGAAAAACCTTGATTCTTAAATTTTGGTGTTGCTTTGGCCGGGGAGTGAACCCAGGATTTTCGGTGTGGTGGGCGGAGCAGGCTACCATCACACCAAGGATACTTTTGATGATATTTCGCATCTGATTCTGGGGTCATTTGGGTTTAATTTCGGAAAAATGTTTGTAGCTTTTGTAGCTGCTCTGTATAGGTTTGAAACTATTTCGTGATTGTTTAAAGTATCATTTCGAGAATATTTCGGAATCGTTTGAGGATATCTTCGGATATGGTTTCAGGAATAATTTGGCATCATCCAAAGACAGAATATTGTTAATTTCAGGAGAGTTTCGAGATTGTGTTTCGGTGCTGTTCTTTGATTGTTCAAATATCAGTTTTAGACCATTATAGGCCCGTTTTCAGATCGCTTCCAAGTAGCTTTGGGGATCGACTCGAGACTATTTCAAGATATTGTTTTCAGGATCATGTAAATAGTATCATACATTATTGGGGCTTCTATCGGACACATAATTATGTTTGCGGGGTTCTCTACATAAAGACATATCTAACTGTCTAAATAGGGTGGCCGGTAGATTCTAAATATCGGTTGTAAGGATGCACAGATTTTTAAGTAGTTTTCATGTTACAAATCTGAAGTTACGTATGTATGTGTGTGTATTCGAGATGTGTTATATGTACGGGTATATTGGCACTATCACAGAAAACCCAGAAAATCTAATAAATTTTGTGAGTAGTGAAATTGTTTCACATTTTATTGCTTACTAACATATACATACAAACAAATATGTATTTGAATGAAAGTAGAAGGATACGTTAGCAGTTGAGTCCAAAACAGCAAGGAATGGAGTTGTTGGTACTAATTTTACGAAAAGTGTCTAACAAATTCATTTTGCGTTGCAAATGCTTTTTAGAAAATATTTCGTTTTTGTTTTTGTAATTTGTTACTTTACACGATGCAGGCATTAAGGCTAGCACTTATGAGATTGTACATATAATATAAGTGTTGTTGTTGCTTGTATGCTTGGCATTTTCAACAGACTTGCCTGCCACTAAAGTTTGGCTTGTAAATCTGTTGTAATCGAATTTGGTGCTGTGCACAATCAAGCAAAAGCTGATAACAACATGAAACATGGAAGCATGGCAACAAACATAGCAACAGCAAGAATTTAAAAAGCAACAACAACAACACCTAATGAAATTATGTTGCTACTTTTCTAAATATATGTATTTATTAGTGAGTGAATTTGTTGTCTTCGTTCATGCAGTTACCAACTTTAGCGTTAGCAATATTAGCAGCAATTCCAACAACTTTAACCACAATAACAACAATAACAATTTTTGTAACATTTGCAATTTATATGATGTCAATTCTGTTTTGTTGTTGCTGCTATTGTTATTGTTGCTTGTTATTAACCAGTAATCGACCAGCCTCACATCATTATCGATTTGCCCATTAAACAATTGTAATTTGAATATCACACACATCCTTGTTTGTTGTGGTTATTTATTAAAAAAAAAAAAAAAAAAACAAACTCTGTTATATATGAACGCAAACACACTAAAACGAACCCTGCAGGCAAAAAAATTGGTAGATGATGTACCACCTACCGATCACGAAACAAATATTGTCATCAAAGTTGTGTTTCTAAATAAATAAAAATAAATGTAAGGCGCGATAACCACCGAAGAGATCTAAGGCCGAGCTTCTCTTCCAATTTACGTCGTGCTCCTCTTGATTTTCCTTGCAAATTGGCTGGACGAGACCTACATGTTTTACACTGAGAGCTTTTCATGGCAGAAATACACTCGGAGCGCTTGCCAAACACTGCCGAGGGGCGACCCCGCTTAGAAAAATTTTCTTCTAATTGAAACACCTTATTTCTAAAATTTTGATGTCGCTTTGCCCGGGGTGCGAACCCAGGGCATACGGTGTGGCAGGCGGAGCAAGCTACCATAACACAACGGTGGCCTAGGAAATGAAAAAGCGAACAACTTTAATATACAAACGCTCGAAACTATTTTTTTGGACTATTTTTTCGATTCTTCCTGTAATTCCAGAACTATTTCGGTTTAAGTATTAATTTATTCCGGGACTGTTTCAGGGTCATTTCGAAACTCTTTTCAGGACCACTTTAAATTCATTTCTGGACTTTTTCGAAACTCTTTTCGGGACTAGTTTAAGATAGTTGTTGTCATTATTTAAAGGATACATCGATAAACTCAATGGTACTTTTAGGGTTAAGCTCAACTTTTAAAGGATAGGATGGCTATCTACTCAAACTGTGCTGTTATTTCTTTGGGTTTCGGGTTAACAAGAAAGAAATGCAAGAGTGTTATAAGATTTTTACCGATGAGTTCTAAGCTTCTTATCGATGTTTTATGGGCGTGCCATCAATTTTTTAGCGACGAGTTATCGGGTTATAGGCATGTTATCGATGAATTATCGATTTATTATCTAAGCGTTCGAAATTTGCTATAGATAATACAGGTTATTTAATAATTTGGGAAAACCTTAAAAAATTTACAACACCTAAGGCATGACGTGCCTGAATGCGTTTGTAACACTTCAACCATCGTATCAATCTCACTCCTTGGAGAAAAGGCTTTGACGGCTGTCGCCTTGTACGTCTGGATTACATGTTGTTTACATTTTTCCGAAATTACTAAATTAATTATAAATTAAAAATTGTTTCAAATAAATGTTTTCATACATTTAAAAGCAATAAGGGCAACCCCCGCTTAATTCATACAATAAAGGTTATCAATGAGTTACCGATTCTTTCGAAGAGGTATCGGTTTACTATCGAAAAACTATCGATTTACTATCGAAAGGTTATCGCAAAGCTATGGATTTGTTATCAAAAAGTTATAGATATGTTATTAGAGATGCATCCCTTCGTTATGAAAACGTTATCGATATGTTATCACAAAGTTATCGAAAAATTATCGATTTTTTATCACAAAGCTATCTATTTGTTCTCGAAAAATTATAGAAGGCATATTATGCATTTGTTATCAAATAGTTATCGATATGTTATTGGATTTATAACAATTTGTCATCGGCGTGTTATAGATTCCGATAAAACTTCAATATAAAATCGATGACCCGTCCCCAAGAAGCCTATAAGAAACCTATCGGAAGCCGATTAATAGGGAATAAGAAGCCGATAACCAATCGACAAATCTACGAAAATAATTCGCTACCGAAAATAAGCCGTTCTTAAGACGAAAAATTGTCGTTATGGGTTATTACCGGCAAGGAACCGACGAAGTTCTTAAAAAGTCCGAAATTGCTTCTATTTGGGCGGGCTCTAGTTAACTAAGCTAGTTTCCTAGACGCACATATACCTCTGTTTAAATATCGAATTTCTTGAGTACTTGGTACTCACGACTTTCTTAGTGCTCACGAGTTTTTATTCCTTGCCTTCAACGCTTGGTCTGTCTTCTTTATTTTTCTTTCCACTTCTTTTGTACTTCCTCTCGCTTTTATTTTTCCCACGCCTTCTCCGCCCCGGGCTTTTTCTCTTTGCGTCCGCTCTACATTTTTCATTTTTCTCCACCATTCCCCTCTTTCTTTTTCATCTACTTTATTTTCAATACTTAAATTCTTGTACACAACATACTGTTCAGATACTGGCCTTCTAATTAAAAGTGTTTCCCTTTCCTGCTTATCGTCTTTATTTCACCACCTCGTTCCTATCTTCCCCTTCTTTCTTTTATATCCTTCTTTACTTATCTGTCCTTTATTTATCTAGTTAAAGATCTTAGTCAAATATAGGGTTACTATACCTTATATTCGACCAAACGAAATTCATTAGTTCCCAGAAAGCGCATACTTCGCTAAAATTGCATACTCCTTTTACTTTAAAACATTAATACTCCATCCGTTACAATTGTTGGCTTACTAACGTACTTTTGGAAATATTTCAGTTCATCTCACCCCTCGTTCCCCTACTCTCCTCGCCATCCTTATATTCAGTACTTCTTTTCCAAACAAATACCACTTTTTTTAAATTTCTATAGATATATTCCCATTTTGAACTTTTAACCTCCACTTCCTATTATGTTTAAATATCTACTTCTGCCACAAATTTGATATAAACATTCTTCTCCTCTCGTCGTTTTCGTTGGTCCTCAATTGTTGTGGTTTGCTAAATTACTGCAATTAATCTAAACAAAAGCTTCAATTTCTTCCGTTTGGAAAGTACAACTACTTTTTTATTTGCATACACACATAAGTACGTACATGTCAGATTTGCATAAAGAAAGGCATAGCTTAAACAAAGAATTAGTTCTAAAGAGTTAGCATATTTAAGGTCCTCTTGTGTTTATCAGCTTTACTGAGGCGCATTGAAGGATAAGGGAAATGAGAAGAAGTGGGTGAAGAAAGGAGGTCATAATGAGATCGAAAAGAAGAGAGGAGAGAAGAAATAGGGAGAAGCAGCCAGAAAGAAGAAATGCAGATATGTAGAGAAATAAGAAGATTGCGAGAGTAAAGGAAAGGAAGAATAAGAGCTCAAGGAAGGTAATTCGGATCTGCGAAGAACTATGTAGAAAAAAATCGGTTCACAACTAGTTAGCCACCCTAATGTATGTCTTTTTATCTTAAAACATCTGAAAATACTTATATATGTTAAAGTATATTATAATGCCTGTTTTGCATTGTGGTAGACAATTAAAAGTTTTGCTACTAATTGGCTGCAAAAGTGCCTAGGTTAGCATCATTAGTATCTAAGAAGTGGCAATCATATTTATACAAACATACATATATACATACATGCAGAAAAGCATATTCACCAACTCAAAAACATAAGAATTAAATGCAGACAAACTTAGAATAGCTAGTATGGAGATGCGAGTTTAAGGAAAGTTTTGAAAATGTTAGCAGTTTGAAATTTACCAAACGTCATTGGGATACACATTTATCTGAATATGTATGAATGTATGTTTGTACATATGTTTCATTATATGTGATTAGCTATTTAAAACAAAAAGCTCACATTCACCACACATAAGCATACATATATACAAACATTTGTACATAAAATTAATTGAGTCAGCTTCTACAAAATTAAATTATGTGCTTTGTAAAATCTCCAAATTTCACTTTCAGGGCCAAATAAGTTAAATATGTACATATGTAATTATATTTATTTATAGAAAGCAGTTCCGTCTAAATAATCTGGCATATATTCAAATGGATTTTACATACTTATGTAAATAAGATGTTGATTTGAACTATTAATTAGATTCTTAACAAATGCTTTCAATTATATTTGCATATTTAACTACATTCTTCAAAATGTTTCTACTTACATATTATACGCATCCATTAGGGAGGTTCATAAGCTCTTATTTTTTTGTGGAACTCTAATTCTTTCGCTTTCCCGTCAAATGAAAGCTTTTAGTGTAAGAGCCCGTGACTGCCCGACCTTCGTCATTTTATAAAAGGTGAAATGGCACAAAAAATATACAAAGATTATACCTTAGTTTCGTCATTTTATAAAGGCTGATTTTTATATAATTTGTTCGTGATGACGCACTTTCTACACTGAAAGAATTGGTTATAGTAAAATCAACAACTCGGTTCTGTTGTTCTTGACTTAAAGGAGATTCGGCGAAATTGATCGAATTACGGTTAATTCGACCGAGTTCTTTGTCAAACGAACAAATTAGTTAAGTCATTTCAACAGAAGAGAAATTATCACTCCTAAGTTAACAAAATTCTATAAAATTGACAGATTCCTGGTCAATCTAACTGATTTTTCTGTTAACACAACTGATCTCACTGGTCATTTTAACAGCGAATAACAGTCAATACAAGCAAATTGAGCAAATTTCAAAGAGAATTTTACGCTCACTGTGCTCTCTACTTTGTACTTATGATGATGGTGCCACTTGTTTAAAAAAAAATACCAAAATAAGAAAACCAGCAAATCGAAAAACACACAAAATGGGATCACAACAAAAAACTAGTTTTTCAGTTATCAATACAAAACGAAAAACCTTTTTTGAAATTTATTATGAGAAACCGGGACACCTATATATCGGGTACAATTTTGCAACTTCTCCTCCAAGCGAAATGCAAAATTGCGCCCTCTTGTTTCAATAGTTTTGTTTGAACGAACAGGATTTTTCCAAAGTTAGTAACATTTTGTTCAAGTTTTTATGAATTTTCACTCACGCGAATGAATTTAATAAGATAATAAAAAACATCATTTTTTAATATTGATGTTTCCGACAACATAAAAGTTTGAGTTGTTTTGAAATCTTTCAACTTAAAATGTTACGAAAATTAAACTTGCCGAATTACATGTAAAGTTGCTCCATTGTTGAATTACCCTCTAGCGATTTTATTCTTTACTTTTCTATAACTTACAAGTTCTCTATTTAAAATGTTATGTCAAACATTTATACAAGTTTTGTTCGAAATAATCAAGGGTGGCAACTACATGCGAGAGAAGAAATTGAGAATGAGCTGAGCTGCAACTGAAGAATTGAGAATCAGTTTTGAGACTAATATTTTCATTTCTATTTGCAAAGCGAAGTTCAAAACTATAAATTAAATAAGTTATAAAATATAAAATTTGGTGAAAGTGCGTTTAATAAAACAAAATAATAAAGTGTATAATGTTTAATGTGTGCCAGCATATTTGATGTAAGCCCAATTGACGTTCGGTTAGTAAGTGCCACCGAGGTGTGATGGTCGCGTGCACCGCCTGCCACACCGTATGGCCTGGGTTCGCACCCCGTGTAAAGCAACTTAAAATTTTAGAAATAAGGTTTTTCAATTAGATGCAAATTTTTCTAAGTTGGGTCGCCCCTCGGTAGTGTTTGCAAGCGCTCCGACTGTATTTCTGCCATGAAAAGCTCTCAGTGAAAACTCATCTGCCTTGCAGATGCCGTTCGGAGTCGGCATAAAACATGTAGCTCCCGTCCGGCCAATTTGTAGGGGAAATCAAGAGGAGCACGACGCAAATTAGAAGAGAAGCTCGGCCTTAGATATCTTCGGAGGCTATCGCGCCTTTCATTTATTTATTTAAATGGCAATATAGGTACTTGCGTACAAAGCTGTGGTAACAACTTTTTTTGTTCATTTGACTACTAAAACGGTCAATTACGAAACAACGATTTGTGCGCCGTTGATTCAACATCTTGTTGCGATGGATAAAAATTAACAGTAATTTCGGTTGAATTGGCCCGTATTTCGGTTGATTTTACCAGTCTTTATTCTTTCAGTGTATAGAGGCATTGTCCAGTCAGACACTTTTAGTCAGAGCTGCTCAACCCCTATACACTCATAGCACTTTTGTTTTTGTTTTGCCCTAAAGAATAAGCACAAATACAAATTCACAATTTGAATATAAAAAAAAAATAAAAATACATAGCACTGCCATATGCCCCCCATATAAATTCGATTCATATGAAAGTGCTTGAATTTCATATGAAAGTGCAAGAAAAAAGTACTTCCATATGAAGCCAATGCACTTCGGTATAATATTAAAATTTACACTAATAAACTGACACCAAAAATTTTTTCAAAAATATTGTAGCACTGAGAAAAATTAAAATTCAAAATTTATCCATTATTGAAACCATCAAAATTCTTTAAACATTTAAAATATATATTAGTTGTAGCCGGTCAATAAATTATTGTAAATATTTTTGTGTTGTGATAGGCTTTTCTTGACCATAATGTTGCTTTTAGTGCAAGTAAAACTCCACTATTACGTCCCAACGTTTCGCTAAGCACCTTAGCTTCCTCAGGGGCGAAACTACATTTATTTAAATATTTTTTCAATTTACCAACGTAATTTGACATGAAATTATAAAAATAGTTTAAATTTTCAACAAAGTCCAAAAATTAAAACCAAACAAAAAACAATAAACGAAAATGGACTTACATACATATACATGTATGTTAAATATTCTATTATAAAAACGTATCGCTAATACCATCTATATGTGGTACAATTGTCAAACTAAACAACAGAATTTAAAGGCATAACAAATAAGCCGCGGAAATGCAATCCGTGTCTTCTTTTATGTTTACTGTTTTGTTCCTTTTCTCCATTATTTGTAAGCTCTCTATAGTGTATCTGATTTTTGTTCGTTTCTCTTTGTCTAATATTTTGACATTTTTCATATCAGCTGAGTGGCCGCTTGATGTGGTGTGTTGCGATAGCGCTGTGTTGATTTTCTTTTTCCTTATGTCTGCTTCATGCTCATTTAGGCGGACTCCTAGACTTCGCTTAGTCGTGCCTATGTATATTTTATCGCAGCTTTCGTTTTCTTTACCTTTGCATGGTATTTCATAGACAATGTTGTTTTGTTGTGACTTCACTATAGAGAGCTTACGAATAATGGAGAAAAGGAACAAAACAGTAAACATAAAAGAAGACACTGATTGCATTTCCGCGGCTTATTTGTTATGCCTTTAAATTCTGTTGTTTAGTTTGACAATTGTACCACATATAGATGGTATTAGCGATACGTTTTTATAATAGAATATTTAACATACATGTATATGTATGTAAGTCCATTTTCGTTTATTGTTTTTTGTTTGGTTTTAATTTTTGGACTTTGTTGAAAATTTAAACAACTATTTTTATAATTTCATGTAAAATTACGTTGGTAAATTGAAAAAATATTTAAATAAATGCAGTTTCGCCCCTGAGGAAGCTAAGGTGCTTAGCGAAACGTTGGGACGTAATAGTGGAGTTTTACTTGCACTAAAAGCAACATTATGGTCAAGAAAAGCCTATCATAACACAAAAATATTTAAAATATATTTTTTTTTAATTTTAAAAAGTTTCAATGTACATATAATTTTGTATATGTAATATGATTTGCACTTCAAAATAAAATTTTTTGAACAGCCCTGCTCTTAATCCGTTTAAAAGAACATTCCTTTTAAAAGAACATTCAAGAAATTTTACAATGAAACTCGAATACAAAACCTTGAAAACTTGAAATTTTGTTTGCCAGGAAATTTTTTTAGTTTTGTATTATGAAAAAGTACAATTTTTTGCTACAAAAAGTGTTACATTCAGGTGGAAATATGCGGTGACGAAATTTCAGTGTTTATAAATTGACCAAGATCTGGCAGTCACGAGTTCGTGCTCTATTTTTAAAAAGTGCCTCAAGAAATTTAATTTTTAATTACAAGACGGCCAAATCTATATCTAATATATAAAATTCTTCTGTCACGGTTTAAGAGGCTTAACTCCTCCGAAACGGCTGAACCGATTCTCGTGAAATTTTGTGAGCATATTGGGTAGGTCTGAGAATCGGCCAACGTCTACCTTTTTTTCGCTACGTTCCTAGGGTCTTGAGATCAAAACGTGGACCCGGGTACCCCTAGAATGTGTTTATACTATATGGATATAAATGAAAGCTGTTGATGAATGCTATAGTAAGAATAATTTTCATACAACTGGGAGGCTAGGGTCTCGCGATATAGCCCAAAACGTGGACCTGGGTACCCCTAGAATGTGTTTGTACAATATGTATATCAAATGAAAGCTGTTCATGAGTGCTATAGTACAGGATAATTTTCATACAACTAGGAGGTTAGGGTCTCGAGATATAGCCCAAAACGTGGCCCGGGTACCCCTAGAATGTGTTTATATAATATGGATATCAAATGAAAGCTGTTGATGTCTGCTATAGTATAGGGTAATTTTCATACAACTGGGAGGCTAGGGTCTCGATATATAGCCCAAAACGTGGACCCGGGTACCCCTAGAATGTGTTTATACAATATGGATATCAAATGAAAACTGTCGATGAGTGCTATAGTGCAGGAAAATTTTCATACAACTGGGAGGCTAGGGTCTCGCGATATAGCCCAAAACGTGGACCCGGGTACACCTAGAATGTGTTTTTGCATTCTGGTATCAAATTGAAGCTGTTGATGTATGCTTTAGTACAGAGCAAGTTTTACACCGCTGGCTGACTACCCTCTCGAGATGTAGGCCAAAACATGGACCCGGATATACCTAGAATGTGTTTTTATATTATGGGTATTAAATTGAAGCTGTTGATGTGTGCTATAATACAGAGTAAGTTTTACACCGCTGAGTGACTAGAGTCTCGAGATATATGCCAAAACATGGACCCGGATACCCCTAGTATGTGTGTGAATTATGGATATCAAATGAAAGCTGTTGCTAAGAGCTCTAAAGTTCATTGTGATATTTGATTTAGTCGCATCAACCTGGCAAAACTGATAAGTATGCATGCGAAGCCGAAATAAAGACAAGAATTAATAATTCCCACATACCTATTTACATACGTCCTATTCGATTTGCCTAAAATTTCGTATTTAAATTTGCCTATATTGGTATTTACGATGCTTTTTTCCGGGAAGTATACCAGAGACGGACTGGGACTGGGATTAGGACTAGGACTGGTACTGAGACTGAGATTCGGAGTGGGACTGGGACTGACACTCGAAATGGGACTGGAGCAAAATACATACCACTCTCTGGGACTGGCAATAAGAGATGAACAAGAAGGAGAAAAACTTGAGAGAAGAGAAAAGAGAGAAGGACACTGAGAAAGTCATAGAATGAGACGAAGATGGAGATGAAGCGAAAAAGTCGGAGGGAGCAGTGAATAAAAAGATTAGGGAAAAGTGTAGAGGGATAGGGCAGAGTTAGACGGAAAAAGTTTATTAAAATGTATGCAGATAGGCCAAATTTAAGGCAGAACAACGTCTGCCGGGTTTTCTAGTATATATATATGTATATCTCAATCACATGATAAATTCTTCTTTTTTAATTTTCCATATAAATTAAAAAAAATAAATGTAAGGCGCTATAACATCCGAAGAGATCTAAGGCCGAGCTTCTCTTCCAATTTGCGTCATGCTCCTCTTGATTTTCCCTACAAATTGGCCGGACGGGACCTACATGTTTTGTGCCGACTCCGAACGGCATCTGCAAGGCAGATGAGTTTTCACTGAGAGCTTTTCATGGCACAAATACACTCGGAGCGCTTGCCAAACACTGCGGAGGGGCGACCCCGCTTAGAAAAATTTTCTTCTAATTGAAAAACCTTATTTCTAAAATTTTGAAGTTGCTTTGCCCGGGGTTCCAACCCAGGGCATACGGTGTAGTAGGCGGAGCACGCTACCATCATACCACGGTGGCCGCAGTGAATTAAGTAATTGAAATTATGTAACTTTAAAATTGAATTAAGTAACTGAAATTATGCAAACCAGTCTCAAAAATGTTTTCGAAAAAACTCGAGTATACCTGAAAGTTGTAACGAGAACTTGAGCCTTTTATTTCATTTTCCGAATTTTCGCAGTGTCTCTGCATGGATTTTTGACAAATTTTTTTATTCGAAGAATTTTTTTCAACTTATTTCCATATAAAAAATAAAGCTATGCACACGTCGTATGGATGCAGGTGTAAAACTTACTTACTCAATTGGCGCTTAACCGTTTAAACAGTCCAACGCTTTTCGTTAAATCGTTTTCCACCTGGTCCTTCTGTCGGAATGGGGGCCATCCTCTTCCTCCGCTTCCGTAGGCGGGTTCCGATAAAAGTACTTTCTTAGCCGGTGCATCATCTTCATTTACATAACATTCACTCGCCCGACCATATTTTGCAAAGAAGCTAATGCTTGTGCTTTATTCGAATAGCTCTGCAGGCAATCCATCATACTCGGAGAAAACTTGTCGTAAGTCAATACGAGTTTTGTAATACTTATAAAATGTACTTTGTTAGACTGCAACAAATTTTGACCAATAAAAAGATCGACATTTTCGTAAAGTTTCCTCGAATTTATAGAAAACGTGTTTGAGATTGGCTCGCATGGTTTCAGTTGCAAAATTCATGAAGTTTTGTTTTTAAATTATCGAAAAAAAAAAATTTATTTAGTCGACTAAATTTGATACAAGTTTCAACAGCTTTTTTCGTGTGCGAAGCTGTACATTAGACTGTGCTGGTCTTCATACGAAATAAAAAAAGTTTCAAATTTCCGCTCCTAAATTTGGAACTTGTCTTGAGCGGGTATTGGAACTTAATTTTTTAATTTTTTCTTGATCTTCGCAAATGCAGCGGAAGCCGGCATTCTATTTTCAAAATTTATATGCCACAATCTGTAATAACTTTTAATGCCCTTTATTTGGTGAAAAGAAAAACATACTTACATACAACTTAGCAGAAAAACTATAAAAAACGAATTCAGAGTTCAAAAGAGCATTAGCGGAAGTAATAGAAAGTCTCAAGATAAAAGTCATAAAATATCAAATTTAAAACTTAGATATCAATTGTACAAGTTACAACAAAAACAGCTTGTGTTATATTTGCAAGGATCAACATTTTTTTTTTGAAATAAAGGATCAAAGTTTTTTTTTTAATTTAAAACTTTTGTTTTTGTTTTTATCGGCCTATTGATAAATGATTCAAGGTTCGTTTCGAGCTCAAGGCCAGAAGAATAATTTTTTTCTAAGGATAATTATTGTTATTTTTAAATTTTTCTAAATTTGAAAAATTGTATTTTTTTTGGAATAGTAAGTAGAAAATCATAGTGTACAAGTACAAGTGTGTTGACTTATCTGTCAAGCATTCTGACAGGCACTCGCTGGATTCGGAATGACAGCGAATTCAAAATGGATACCATTACCGAGTGCGCCGAATGATTGAAAAATTGAAAAAGTCGATACGATTGGTAGTCAAAAATGTTGTCGTTGAGACCAAAAATGCGACTCTAGACCTGAGATTTCCATCAGGTGAGCGAGGCTGTTTGTAGTTTTGACGTTTATCGCTTAGTGAACACACTTGTATAGGTACACTATGTAGAAAATTTTTCAGACAACCTACCATAGCTGCGCATGGATCGAAATGGATCTATCTGCGCAGCTATGGCAGGTTGTCTGAAAAATTTTCTACTTACTATTCCAAAAACAAAATAAAATTTTTCAAATTTAGAAAAATTTAAAAATAACAACAATTATCATTAGAAAAAAATTATTTTTCTGGCTTTGAGCTCGAATCGAACCTTGAATCATTTAAAACTTTTAATAAATTAAAATTTTATAATGTAAACTTTCACTATCATTAACCTCAGTAATATTTTAACTTATATTAATATTCGTAAACACTACTATATGCAGTTGTTTGGAGGAGTTATACATATCTGACCCGGCCTACGAAAAGGTGGCTTATGACTCAAAAAAAAAAAAAAAACAGCTGTTAACAGCTGTTTCTCGCAATTTCTTGTTTACTTTTGCAATTTACATTTAATGTGTTCAAGTAGGGTTTGAAAGCCTTAGCAAATATAACCATTATACAGATTTTGATTATTCTCGATTTATTTGTTATCTCTTCATATCACTGAATTAATAAGTAAATTTACTCAATTAATCACTAAAATTGCCGTCATCCAGTGAGTTGTGCAGCTCCGGCTCACGCTCAATTCTCACGGGAATGCTCTGGGTCATTGAGAGACTTGAGAAGCAGATGTCGTGAAATTTTCGGACACGTGAAATGTGATAGGCAGATGTCGCCGCTGTTTTTCATTTAAATCATACGGCGAAAGGCTAAGCAGCGACATTTATTTTTGAAAAAGTAGGTTTATTAAAGGCAGCGTTGCCAAACTAAAAAGAAGTAGTTAACAAATTATCTGGCTCACAAATTGAAACAGACTTCTATCTGAATTTATCTGGCTCAAATCGTTGTTGTTGTATTTACATGCAAAATTATTTATCTGGCTCAGGACCTTTGCCACCGGATGATAACAAATAATTCGCTTTATTAACTACGACTTTAAAACAAACTAATGTCCATGTGTCACTAGCTAATTGCTTTTATAGCCGTAGCTCTCCCATAGTTTCCTTAGTTCTTTGCCTCCATACTCGTATGGATCATTCGCGCATCATATTATCGAATACTCCTCTGATGCATCGACCGCTCTTCTTTACTATGTATGGTAGTGGTGTACAACGCCGGCAGAGCAACGAAAACAAACACAAATTTTTATGTTTTGATACGTGTTTACATGGAGAATGTTAGAGCATATGATTAACGCATGAGATGTTTTCTAGACTGAGTTGAAATAAAGTTGCAAAGTTCCTCCCCTCAGCTTGACGTTTAAGTAGAGGGGGTCTTTTTGATCCTTGCATATACAGCCGAAATTCATTTTAGTTGTAACTTGGTTATTTTATATCTGATTTTTAAATTTGATATGTCATAATTTTTGTCTTGAGAATTTCTATGATTCATTCTTATGTCCTTTTCAGCTCCGAAATCATTTTCCTATAGTTTTTTCTGCTAAACCACTTTTAGCCCCTAAAGTATTGTGGCGAATGTTGGCAACACTATGTAAATAATTACAACAACAAAAACAGCAAGCAGCCACACTTCTGTACATGTACCCACTAAAGCAAGCAGCCACACTTATGTACAAGGCAACGAAGAATATTCCACACAAATACCCAGCAGTTCGAAGTGAAGATATATCTCACATACACTCATGTAGCCATCAGCTAAGAGCAGAAGTTGTTACTCACACATATACACAGCTATAGCTAAATAACCAAGTATGCGATACAACTATTCCATGTTCGTGAAAAGTCTAGACCTTAGGAGAAATATGCGAACGAGGCAACAGAGAGTATAAAAGCAGCGCAAGTTGAGGACTAGTGAATCAGTTCGATTTAAACACGGTTGTAGTAAAATATAATTGAATTTGTGAAATACTACTCCCAAAGTAGTCCAAATAAAGACCATTTTGCAATACTGGATATTGGAGTTATTTATTCGACAGTTCAGCGATTCGAACGATAGCAGAAGGCGCATACTTATCAGGAATTTCTCAAAAAACTTTACAGTATGATTTTCTTTTTACCAAAGTATAAAAAACGAGTACAGGAAAATGACTGCAGAGCTCAAAAGGACATAAAAAGGAACTATAGAGTTCCTCAAGGTGAAAATAGTCTCATATCAATTTCAAAAATGGAACTTCAAATAACCAAGTTGAAACAAAAAAACTATTTTGGCTGTATTTGCAAGGATAAAAAAAATGTTTATTTTTCGGAGCTCCTCTCAACATAAGCTTCAAATTTATGGGCGGATTTTTGCAACTTTTTTATTTTGTATGGGGACCAATCGAGTCTAATATTTACTGATTGATGTAGAAGCTCAAACTGATTGACTGCGTGCTTTACTGAATCTCTATCGCTGCGCTCACATGAGATGTAGGTGAACGTCGAATGGTTTTCCGAAGCTCGCGGGTGTATCACTGATGTATTTGTTAATATTCGCTGTTGCTTTCGTGCCAATAATTCTATTAGTTTTCAGGTTTTTCTTTATACCAATTATTTATTTCTTTCTTTAGCGTGTAGGCAAGAGTGATATTAGCTATACACACCCATTTCGTCCAGGGCATTATTGCAGAAAAAAACTTAAAAATGTTCACTTTTTCATTGAGGCATTTTTCTGAGATTGAAAAACATTTTTCAGAGGCAACATTATGCTTGATTGTCCACTCAATTTAAGTGAGTGAGCGCTTTCAGCGCTGGACTATTCAATGCTGTAGCAGCTGCATAGTATTCTGCGGTCTCTGGATTTGACTTAATGAAGTCATTAATGGGAGAGAAGTATGTTATTTTGGTTTTTCTGTTATTTTCGATGTTATATTTTAAACAATACTCCAACAACAACACGTGTATACACTGTACAGTCATATGAGTTTATATTACTGACATATTTTTAGAGCAATGCAATGACTGACTCCAGCTCAGTTTCATTGCATTCTTTTCTACTTGGTTTTCTATATGTGAGTACACATATTAAATTATCAAAAGATGAACATAGTAACAAGTACAATAGAAGAAAGAGAAAGTGTGTATTAAACTTTGCAATTAAAATGAAATATGAGTAGTTTCATGTGCTATGTATATATGTACATATTTTGCCAAGTGGGTGGCATAACTTTTTGTCTGTACTCATACAAAGAAGGACAACTGTAAACAGAGTAATTTTGTTCCACTTTCTGCCAAACCGTTTACATTTATAAAGCTTCACTAGCGCATGTAAGAACACTCATACATACAAAGATAAATATATATGTAGATATATCAATATAAACACTCTGATATCATATGACCTGATTCTTTCTGTATTGCGTAATGTACGCATTTTAAGCACATCAATCTCTAGCTGTCAGATTACGCGCCAGAATTCTTACAAAAGTATGATAAAATAAATGGAAATAAAGGTTCGTAGTAGAGACCGAAAAACTTTGTTTAAATTCCATGAGAAAATTGAAATATGAGGCAGAATTGCAGGAAAAATTCACTTAAAATATATTTTAAAAAACGCAAGACTTTGGTGGTGAAAAAAAGCCAAAAATTAAATGCGTACTTTAATTATAAATTTATTAGCCTGAAAGCATCAAAACACAATATAGTATAACAACTACGTTTAGCCGGTATATACATAACCTCCGAAGAGATCTAAGGCCGAGTTTCTCTTCCATGATAATAAAGTCGAACATTTGAGAGAAGTTCAGTTTAGAAGTCCAACAGACAGTTGCATATATAGGTGCAGTGGAATTAGTTCTTAAAATCGTGCCGAAGCGTCTTATAGACGGTTTCGAAATTTATCTGAAATGATCTCGAAAATGATCCCGAAGGAAAGAGAATATAGTCCCGAAATTATGTCAATACCACAAAAAATACTTTTATCCCGAAGCTGTGCCGAAATTACCCCGAAATAGTCTCTAGCCGATCTCGAAAAAAAATATCAAAAGGGGTCCCAATTATGTCTTAAATAATCTTTAAATAATCCTATTTGATTTCAAAGTAGTGACGAAATAGCCCCTGAATGCTTTTACTTTAGTAGCAAGGATAGTTCAAAGATGATCCTGAAGCAATTCGGAAATAGTATCGAATCGTTCGAAACCAATAAAACTTGAAAGCGATCACAAAGGTAATCGGCCTACATAGCGAGGTCAATTAGCTCAACATTCAAGAACACAGCGAAATGCTGGACAGACAAAGATGACAAAGTTTTTCAAAAGTTTTATAGCCAACATATACTTCCGGGCTTCCAAGTTTTTTATGTTTAATTGAATCACAAAAGCATATATCCACAAAGATTAAATCGTTTCTCTGCTGCTGGTGCAACCCACGTTGGACACTTATTTTAGCTCGCACCTAAATTTGAAGGTATCATTTAAAGCCCTTAGAAAAAAATTCAGCCTGCAAAGGTAATGTAGAGTGGTGTGGCTGAGGGCAAAATAACATTGGAAAAGTATAGGAAGGGAGAAGAAAGAGGAAAGGAGACGAAAGGGGAGAGAAAATCTTTTAAATTTTTGTTTTATTATGCAGTAAGCATGAAGGGCGAAGAAGGCTTCAACGGCACTTTATGCATGTAAAAGAATGCTGGGGTGTACGCGGGGCTTATCTCCCTCTCTTTCTTATTGAGCTTTTACAGCGATTTTAAGCCCTATTCTATACTATGGAGTTCTTGTTTGGTGCAAAGCCACACAAAAAGCAACCTACCTCAAAAAATTAGAGGGGCTATGCAGACTATCAATGCTTAGCATTACGGGAGCCCTGAAAACAACCCCGACAGCTGCACTGTATGCCATTCTGCACATTCCACCTGTAGACCTGGTAGCAAAGAACATAGCGTTAACAACTGCAACCAGACTCGGTGCCTCGTGGCAGCTTGAGTGCCGATCATACTGCCATAGTAGCATAGCGTCATCAATCACAATACGAGCAGACTACCTGATTCCCTATCTGCGCTTCGAGGGCTATCTTAAGGCCACAACAGAGGTGGCCGGTTGGCGCAAGCGTGCTCAAATGGCGGACGAGGCGATACATGTGTACACAGATGGTTCCAAAGTAGTGGAAGCAGTAGGATCTGCGGTATACTGTGCTGATCCGGAAATAAACAGATCCAACAGGCTGCCCGATTACTGTAGCGTTTTCCAAGTGGATATAGTAGCTGTAACCAAAGCAGTAGAAACCCTGGAAGAAAATAGCCCAAGCTGCAATCGTGTTAACTTTTATATTGACAGTCAAGCAGCACTTAAGGCAATAATCTAGCATAGCACAGCATCTAAATGCATGTTAGAGTGTAAGTAGTCCCTGGAGAGAATCGGGGCAGGGAGAAGCGTACATCTATATTGGGTCCCAGGGCATATGGGAATAGTTGGGAATGAAAGAGCGGATGAATTAGCTAAAAAGGGCGCATCCCTTGAAGCTTGCTCCGTAGACTTCCCAATTAGACTTGGCGAAATTAAGCGAAGGCGAGAGGTGCACATGAACGACCAAGCAGGAAAGGCGTGAGTTCAAGCGCGGGGCTGTAAAGTGTCGAAGATTATGTGCAGGTCTTACAACCTTAGACTAACAAAGTTGCTTCTATCATTAAAAAGAGAGGACTGTAGACTCATGACGGGTATTCTGACGGGACACTGCCTTCTGGCGTCACGCGCCTTTCAATTAGGCTTGGTCAGTGATAGCAGATGTAGGAAATGCGGGCTGGAGGAGGAAACGATCGACCAAGTTCCGTGCTCTTGGCCTGCGCTTACCACGCTAAGACTCCAGCTATTAGGAGTGATACAGCTGTCAGATCTAGAAGCAGCAAGTGGCTAAATTCATAGGAAGCTTCTAGTATTTGCCAAGAGGACGGAATTATTTTATAACATAGGTCCTGGGCTTTGATTGGGTTTTTCAGTTTGGTCGTTAAAACAAAAACTTTTGGTAACACTACGGACTTATTCAGTCTATGTGAGGTCCTCATGGACCGGCCAGTTCAACCTAACCTAACCATGCAGTAAGCCCCAAGTTTTGGTAGAAAACCCACAGCTGGGTCGGCTTGCATAGTAGCCCTTTTAAAAAGATTTACTTTACAATGAAAAGCTTATGTATACACCGATTATCAAAAATACGCACGGGCATCCATTAAATGTTTTTCATACTTAAATATGTATTCATAAATTTTGTATGCGTTTCTTTTTTCTGTTGCTTTGCTTTAATGTTCATTACACATTTGATGTGGCCTTGTCGTTATTGTTATGGGTCGTTGCCATTTTGAACTGACAAATGGTCAAAACGTTCAAAAAAGTTTTCATTACCGCAGTAGCGCCATATTTTCCCTTTATGCTTTGCATCCGTTCGGTATTCACACTCACACATATACACACTTTCAATTGAAAATTTGCTGTCCAAAAATAATTATTCTTTGTCTGTGTGTGTGTTATAAATTTATGCTTTTGCTGCGGAAGAGATGATGCATACAAATATTTTGTATCGTCAGCATTTTCAGAGGCAATATGATAACTACAAAATGCATATGTATATGTGTTGTTGTTTTCTGTAAATATATTTGTTATTGTTGTGCTGGCCAATTTTTGATTTTCTCGCACATAAAACATTCGATAAGTGTTAAGCAAATGCTATTTTTGGCTTCTGTCCAAATTATATTTATCACTGATAGCTTGTTAGGATAGTGCGGTTTAGGAAGATACTTGCACACATACATTAATATATACATACATATATAAATGGGTGATTCTCCGCGACTACGCAGTTTTGTGCCTTTTCAAGATTTGACGTACTGTTTAACATTTTTTCGAAACATTGCTCGTGTCACTGTATTGGAATTACTTTTTTTGATAGCGCTCTTTAAATTTTGCGTTGGGATATTCATTGTCGTTATTATGAAGAACACAATGCACCCCAAGGTACGGTTTTTCAGCAGTTCGCTAAACTCCAGTTAAACTACAGAGTAGTTTTTCAGTCACAGCTTAAAGCCGCCTTTGAGGTAGTTTTTTTTTGTATGGCAACATTGATTTTTTATTATTCAATAATTTGTAGATACGGCAACGCATGGATTTTGCTTACCCAACAAACATGGAAAAATATTTCTATATATCAAACAGTTGCGTGCTCCGCCTACCATACCGAAGATCCTGAGGTCAAGCGCCGTGCAAAGCAACATCAAAATTTTAGAAAAAAGTTTTTAGAAGAAAATTTTTCTAAGCGTGGTCGCCCCTCGGAAGTGTTTGGCAAGACTCCGAGTGTATTTGTGCTACGAAAAGCTTCTCAGTAAAAACTCATCTGCTATGCAGATGCCGTTAGGAGCCGGCATAAAAACAAGTAGGTCCCATCCAGCCAATTTGTAGGGAAAAATAAAAGGAGCACAACGCAAATTGGAGGAACATCTTGGCCTAACATCTATTGGGAGATTATTGCACCTTGCATTTATGTATTTTGTGTTTTTTATGAAAGTTGATATCCAGCATCATTATCTTACTTACTTACTTACTTAATTGGCGCTTAACTGTCTAAACGGTTATCATCCTTAAATCTGATAGTTGATATCCAACATCATTCCAATCACTTCCAACCTTCGAGAAATTTTGTAAAATTTATAGTTCCCTTCTGCTAACTTTGAATCGCTGAACTGTCGAACAAATAACTCAAGTATTCAATATAAAAAAAAAAAAATAAATGTAAGGCGCGATAACCTCCGAAGAGATCTAAGGCCGAGCTTCTCTTCCAATTTGCGTCCTCTTGATTTTCCCTACAAATTGGCCGGACGGGACCTACATGTTTTATGCCGACTCCGAACGGCATCTGCAAGGCAGATGAGTTTTCACTGAGAGCTTTTCATGGCAGAAATACACCCGGAGCGCTTGCCAAACACTGCCGAGGGGCGACCCCGCTTAGAAAAATTTTCTTCTAATTGAAAAACCTTATTTCTAAAATTTTGATGTTGCTTTGCCCGGGGTGCGAACCCAGGGCATACGGTGTGATAGGCGGAGCACGCTACCATCACACCACGGTGACCGCCAATTCATATTCATATTCAATATAGCAAAATGTTATTATTTACAAACTCTACTGTGGTAGTAGGACTTCACAATTACAATACTCGCGCACTTCACTAATAGCGTGTTAAAATCACCAAATTGTGAGAAATAAATTCCTTGTTTGCAGCAGAAATGTTGACTAAAAATAAATTATGTTTTTTTTATTTTCGTGAAAATTCTCTAGTACTGGAATCTCACAGCAACAGCATTTTATGCTTTATAAAAATTCCCTTTTTTGCTGAGGACGCTACGATTCTCAAGTTCAGCCACTGTTTCAAAATTACTCTTGAGATTTTAGAAGTGAGCTAGCTATCAGAAAGAGCTCTAATGGTTTTAAGCCCAAATCCTTGTTGGGTATATTCGAAGCCATTAAAGCCCAACCTAATAAAAACGAATTTCGGCAGTTTTCTGTCAAAGATGTACAAATTATACGAGAGCAACCGAAATTGAATTTACTGCATAAACATTGATTCCAATTTTTATTCTGCGTGATATTTCGGTTTGACGCTTGTATTTATGTTTTACATTGTCGCAATATATACTTATTTCGATTAGGGCCGAAAAAGTCGTATATGTTCGTGCTTTACACAAACGCAATGCGTTTTTATTAAGTCGGCCTGTTGGTCATTATCCAGTGAGTTATCTAGCTCCGTATTATGCTCAATTCCCACAGAAATGCTCTGCTTCATTAGGAGATTTGAGAAGCAGAGTTCGTAATATTTTTGTACAAATGAGTTTTAATAGGCAGATGTCGCTGCTTGTTTCATTTAACAAATACAGCTTAAGGCCGCGAAGCAACATCTATTTTTGAAGACCAAGGGTTAATAAAGCCAGTGCTGCCTAGAGACAAGAAATTAACAAATTATCTGGGCCACAAATTGAACCAGACTTATACCTTGATTTGTCTGGTTCGAATAGTTGTTGTAGAATTTACGTGCAAAATTACTTATCTGGCTCCGGATCATTGTCACGTTCGTAGCACTCATATGTATATCCAAGGTTTCGAATAATTAGTCGTGCATAAAACCAGTTTTCAATATACTTAGCTTGCTAGACTAACCTCAAAAGTTTTCCAAAAAAATTTGTTTATTTTTCCAAACCGCCTTTCCGTAATGATCAATTCACCATGCAAAAGTCACATTTGTGACAGATTCGGTTGCAAGAAGAGAAAATGATATTTGTCTTCCTTGAGGGTGTTTTTATACTCAGCTGAGCAGAGCTCCCAGAGTATATTAATTTTGTTCGCATAAAAGTATATAGACTTCTATATATCAAAATGATCAGAGCGAAAAAGAAATTCATTTAGCCATGCCCGTCCGTCACTCCGTCTGTCCGTAAACACGATAACTTGAATAAATTTTAAAGAATCTTAATGAAATTTGGTACGAAAGTTCCTGGGCTCTCATCTCAGATCGCTATTTAAAATGAAGGAAATCGGACTATAACCACGCCCATTCTTTCGATATCGAAAATTTCGAAAAACCGAAAAAGTGCGATAATTCATTATCAAAGACGGACAAAGCTATGAAACTTTGTAGGTCGGTTGACCTTATGACGCAGAATAGAAAAGTTGTAAAAGTTCGGACAATGGGCGTGGCACCGCCCACCTTTAAAAGAAGGTAATTTGAAAGTTTTGCAAGCTGTAATTTGGCAGTCGTTGAAGATACCATGATGAAATTTGGCAGGAGCGTTACTCCTATTACTACATGTGTTCTAAATAAAACTTAGCAAAATCGGATGACGCCCACTTTAAAAAAATATTTTCAAATTTTAACAAAAAAATTGAATATTTTTACAGTATATAATTCAACTCCACCATTTGTCCCCAAAGCTCTCAGCTGAGTATGTAATGTTCGGTTATACCCGAACTTAGCCTTCCTTATTACTTGTTTAGTATTGGAAACGCCCTGTATCATGAGTATAAAAATACATTTTTTTTCACAATTTTAAACTTGCAAAACTGCATCTCCACTACAAATCACCCATATTACGATATGTGAGCGACATATATCGACTATTTATATGCGCGCCACTAAGCCTAAGCGGAGCTATTTAAACTTCAAATTTGGACCGTTCTCAACAACGTTTTCGGCAATTACATATTAACACTGAGTTCAATAAATCGCTTTATTTATTTATTCTATGTCGTTAATTGAGCTTAAGGCCTCAGATATCATAGAGCTAAGATTTTCTTTGATAACAATTTTGAAGTAATTTATCACCAATTTAATAGGTTACATACAAACACATACATATGTACATGACCCAATGTTTGTAGTTCAATCTTTTCAACTTATCAAATTATCTACAAAAAATTCTTGTTGTGAATTAAATTGAATTACATACATATGTACATATATCAAAAGGTTGAATGTCACATTGCTGCAATAGATAACATAAATAAAATCATTTATCATGCGGGTAATCAAGATATAACAAATTTAAAGCTTTGAGATAAACAACAAGGTACTCGCCCATACATTGATAGTCTTTATGAGCAATTTTGCGTGACACACATACATATATAAGTACGCATACGTATAATTAAGGCACATAAATTGATTAATGATGTATAGAACATAAAAAGGTTTAACTGCCTAATATGCGGAATTAAATCGACCTGCCCCGTTTTTTGTTGAGTTGAAGCTCTATTAGATGCAGATGCTCAATTGAACATAAGCTGGAAATCCATTTTTGAATAAAAGTTACATTGTACCTACCATTTTGGGTTCCATTAATTTTTTTGAACCGGTTACTTTGTTAAAGCCGGTTCTTTATTGGACACGCTTCCTTTACTGAACCATTTATTTGTTTTAAGGGGCTATATTTTGGAACCGATTACTTTTTGGTACCCACTAATTTTTCGAAAATTTTGGAGCTCAAACTTTAAACTTTTTGAGCCGGATATTATTTGGAAATGGTGCTTTTTGGAACTGAAACCTTATACTTTTTGGAACCGGTTACTCTTTTGGAACCGGTTACGTTTTTTGCACTGGATGCTTTTTTTGCAACGGGTTACCTTTTTCGGAACCGATTACTGTTTTGGAGCCGGTTACGTTTTTTGAGCTGGCTGCTTTTGGCAACGGGTTACTTTTTTTGGAACCGGTTACATATCTGAAACCGTTTATTTTTTTGTAAGTACTTACTTTAGGAACATCTAAATTTTTTTGTACCGGTTACTCTTTGGAACTGGTACTTTTTGGAACCGGTTACTTTTCTGGAACCGATTATTTTTTTGAAGCTACTGACTTTTCGAAAATTTTGTAGCTGAAATCTTAATTTTTTTGAACCGGTACTGGTACTTTTTGGAACTGAAACTTGAAACTTTTTGGAACTGGTTACTTTTTGGAAGTAGTAACTTTTGCCAAAACTTAGAGCGAAATCGGTTATACTTGTAGGACCTGCTAACATTGTTGGAAGGTCTAACTTCTTTAAACCGGTTTCTATTTTTGGAACTGATGCATTTTTTGGAACTAAAACCGGTAACTTTCTTAGTAATTAAGACATTTGTGAGGCCATTATATATATTTATGGAAATGGTTACTTTCGAAAACCCGGCTACTTTTCTGGAACCGGTTACTTTTTTGAAATTTGGAAATTTTGGAACCGGTTACTTTCCTAAAAATTTCGACCTCTTGGAACCGATTACTTTTTTGAAAGCATGTGAACCATTGAAGTCTCATTTCTACATATATTTGTAACTTTTACTTCAGTCCCTCTATACCCCCTATATACATATATTTACGTTTGTATAAACTGTATACATTTGTCACTTGTTACCCATTTTTTTTATCCACCCAACATTCACTAAACTCAAGTTATTTACTTTCAACTCTTTGCTTCAATGCACAATAAACACCGCCGACCGATTTGATCGCTCATGATGAATCTGACCTTTGTCAATTAGCAACGGGTCGACGCCTATTGAATTGCCCTCTACGCACTTTACATATTTTCTATGTTTACCATTAGACCTACAGTCTGCAAAAGTAACCTAACAGCAATAACATTGAACAAGCAACAACTAGTAAATACTCAGGCAGAAACAACAGTGCGTCGAGTAGGCACTACTTCCACTTCCATAAATAAAGCTTCAAGGCAGTGAATATAAACAACTTGTAAGTACATGGGCATGCTGTTCTATTGTTGTGATATGCTCTGCTAAGCTATGTTGACAAAAAAAAACACTGTCCCCCCTCGTACATATATATGTACATCCATGCAAAATATATCAACAACAGCAATCGAGTAAATACAACGACTATCAGCTAAACAGTAAACAGCGAAGCAACATAAATAGTACAATAACAAAAACTACTACTTTGCGTGTAATTCTCAAAAACAAAGCGACATGTTGTTGTACGTTTTAAAAGTCCCAATGAAACAGATTAAGTTCACTTGTCGCTTTTTGTGTTGTTTAGAATATTTGTTGACACCAGTAACAGTAGCAGTTGCTACAATAACAAAAGTACAAACAATGACAATTGAAATGACACTTGCAGAAATATGTAGATATCACACAAACATACATACATACATACATACATATGTAAAAGTACAAACAGACGTAGATGGGTGCTTAGTAGTACGAAATACCAAATACAAAGAACAAGGAATGTTTGAGGGAGTGAGGGGACGAAATTCCAAATATGAAGCAAACAGCTAAAATAAGTTTATAATTAATTGCTGGTTTCGTTGAACCCAGTGAGCAATAAGATATATAAAGATATATATAGGAGTATGCAATAGGTAATATTATGCAGGGCCAATTGTAATAGTAAAATAGTTTAAAAGTCTGGTAAAAAATTTATCTTAGCCAAAAATCAAGAAATTTCAAAATTTGGGTTTTCCGAATACTAATTGATTCTAAATTTTCGAAAAAAATCATAAGTTTCGATCGAAGTGTTAAGAAGAAGAGCCGATTCGAAAGCATCTGAGTTTTCGAAAAAGTTATCAGCCATAAAAAGTATAGGAGCAAGCAATAGGTAATATTATGCAGGGCCAATTCTAATAGTAAAATAGTTTGGTTTTTGCGTCAAAAAAGTGTGGTAAAAAATTTATCTTAGCCAGAAATTAAGAAATTTCAAAACTTTGGTTTTCAAAATACTAATTGATTGTAAATTTCAAAAAAAAAAAAATCATAAGTTTAGATCGCAGTTTTAAAAAGAAGAGCCGATTACAAATCATCTGAGTTTTCGAAAAAGTTATCAGCCATAAAATAGTAATCGACTCCTAAAAAGTCGGAACTTTCAAGAAAATGCTGTCTGGATATAACGATTTAAATGGTTAATTGCAATTAAAGGAAGAAAGAATGCTGGTTCTAAAAGTGCAAGTTTTAAAAAGATTAAACAAAAAACAAATATAAGCTTCAAAAAAGTAACCGGCTCCAAAGTATTTTAATTTGAAGAAGTAACAGGTTCTAAGTTTAAAAAAAAGTAGCCGCTCTAAAAATATCCCATTAAAAAATATAGGTTGTAAGAATATAGTCAACTTTAAAAAGTCACAAGTTTTAAAAATTAACTGGTTCCATAAGGTCCAAGTTTTAAAAAGGTAACCGGTTCCAAAACGTTTCAGTTTTCCAAAAAGTTATTTGTTCTAAAAAAGTTACCGGGAACAAAAATATCACTTAAAAAAAAGTTAACAGCAACCAAAAAATTACACGGTCTCTTAAGAAACCCGATTCTGAAAATAGTCGGTTGCCAAACAGTTACGATTCCAAAAGTATTCAAAAAAGTTATTGGTTCCTAAAAAGTAACGTGCTTAAAAAGGTAACCGGTTCCACAGAGGCTCAGTGTTCCAACATGTTACCTGTTCCAAGAAAGTGAGTCACAAAATCGACAACCATCGACACTTCGGAGCATCATGATAGGTTACTCTTCAATTGGTTTCAGGGTATTACAGACAACTGTTGGAGCTGGATGACAAATAAACTTGCAAGGCAACGTAAGAAGAAGTAGTTTTTTTTGATAGTCTATAATATACAAATAGTTAGAAAGCTCATTTTTAAATCGTACAGGGTAGCCAGGAACAAACCTGCTTGTCAAATATCTATGTAGGTAATTAGGACTGAAGTGCGATTGAAAATATTTTCGACCCATAGTTATGAGAAGAAGATATGAACTTGATAGTAAATGATTCAACTGGAACATTTCTGGGCTGACTATGTTTGAATGTATTGCTTCCACGGCAGCTCTCGAGTACCAAAATAACTGGATTCTCTTCTGGTCAAATGTTGCTCAGGCAGCGCTTCCCGATTTCCATGGCCGGATATGAAATTAGTACTTTTAGATCCTATCCTAACTATTGTACAAACAATTTTCTTATCATTGAACCTTATTTATATACTTTCAAGACACATTGAGACATATGGAACAAACCCTAGTACTAGGGCCGGACATGAAATAAATAATTTCAGATCCTATCCTGACTATTGTGCAAAAAATTTTCTTATTATTAAACCTTATTTATATACTTTCAAAATAGACACATTGAGTTGGTAAACATACGGACCACACCCTAGTACTAGGGAAAAAAGTTACTCAAATTCAAAATACAGTAATTGTGAAATAGAGCAATTCCGAATTAAAATTAACAACCGTATATCATTCTGCTTGAGTTAACCCAACGAAATTATTTAGGTTTCAATCTCTCAACATTCAATTCCTTTAAATGGCGCCCGAGCAGGTACCAGACGTGAAAAAGCAGACGCTGCAGCATGTGCGGTTGCTGGTTTTCGGTTTAGAGTATTTGAGCAGCAGCCCGTCGTGCAAAGGTGAGTAATCAGATGCGATGCAAATTCCGCTTTTTAATACGCCGTAAAGCAGCTGGAAAATTGTGCCCGAGCTCAAGAAAAAGTGAAATTTTAAAACATTTTCTTAGCCATTTTTAACGAAAACGTAATCCCAGTCCTTCCCCATCGGCTTACGCCGCCCGCTACTTCAACAAAAATCGTTCGGTTATCTGTAGAACAAACTGCCGATTAGCATTAGCCGGAAATGAGAAAAACGGCTCACAAAAAATTTAATCGGACCCGGTTTGCTACAAGTTGCACAACCAACAACAAAGAGAACTTGTTCTGGGAGTACTTTAGAGAGGGATCAGGTGAAGAACGACTTTGTAAGTTGGTGCTCGACAATTTTTTAATGTTTAAAAGGGTTAAAACAGTTAAGCCCATCCAAGTGACCTAGTAAGGTTTGACTCCAAACGTCAATCAAGGCGGATTCTATACATACATCAATTGGTTAGCTTTGCTGCAACGCAACGAAGTGTTACGATGTGGGCTTGCTGCACCTTTCAATATCTACTTCTAAGGTTTTAATTAACTTATTGTTTGCTGGGTTAAATCGCATATGGTCGAATACAATCAAGCACATTCCAAAAATATTCTGCGAGTCATACTAGCAGATATTTAGCTGTGTGTGTGTGTGTATTTAGCAAGTATAACATTCTTACTTTGACACTGTGACATTTTAGTAACTAAGCATTCACGCACATAATTCACATGACTTTGCAACAATCAACAAAAATATGTTGAACAAATTTTATGCTCAGTGCTGTGCTGGTCGTGTTCAATGGTGTAAAATGAAAGGACAACAACAACAATAACACAAGTAGCACTTACAAATAGGCGATGAAGCAAATATTCGCTTTTTCACATAACAGAGAACGGCTTATTAAGATGACAACTGCCTTTATCTACAAATAGGCGCAACGACCTAGACAATGCACGCACACATATACACCTTTGAAAAAAAACCTGAAGGAGGAGTAACATGTCAAGTGGGCATTTGTAGGCAACGAGTAAATCGAGGGTGTGTGCTTATGTGTAGGTGGTGGAGTCGTACAAGTTGGTACAAATACATTCATGGAAAACAATTATTCATTCATCATTTGCATTAGCTTTTACGTAAATATCGATATGTATTTAAGCATGCCTGTATTTAAGTGTGTGTATAAAAAGTATGGGAAGAGAATGTGGTAGGCAAGCAAAAACAGTTAAAGGATAAATAGTAAAAGAAAGTGACGGTGTGAAAGGAAATAAATGATAATTAAACATACATGAATGAGCAACCCAAAAAATGGAAAACCATGCACAGTGCATTAAATGCATTAGTCGCAGAGCTCAGTATGAATACACCCAATACACGCCCATGTTTGAGAATAACCCAGCAAAAAATGTGGTAGGTGATTATTAAACAACGAAACATTTAATACTATTAAACGCAATATTGCAATGGTCTACTGCGGATCTTCTTCTAGTGAACGTGCAATGTTAGGCAACAAAAGCAGCATGTGTATAGTTACCAAAAAAAATGCATAATGAGTACACTTCCTGAGAAAGCAACCTTCAAATACAAGTACGTACACTGAAAGAAAAAGACTAGTAAAATCAACCGAAATATGGGTCAATTCAACCGAAATTTCTGTCAATTTTTATCCATCGCAACAAGATGTTGAATCAACTGCGCACAAATCGTTGATTCGTCGTTGACCGTTTTAGTAGTCAAATGAACAAAAAAAGTTGTTGCGACAGGTTTGTACGAAAGTACCTATGTTGCGGCATTTGCAAGGCAGATGAGTTTCCATTGATATCTTTTCATGGCAGTAATACAGTAGGAGTGCTTGCCGAACAGTGCCGAGGGGCGACCCCGCTTAGGAAAATTTGTCTTCTAATTGAAAAACCTCATTTCTAAAATTTTTATGTTGCTTTGCCCGGGGTGTGAACCCACGGTCTTCGGTGTGGTAGGCAGAGCACGCTACCATCACACCACGGCGGCCGCCATATACATACGTAAATATGTGCATACATATAGTACACAGCATACATAAGTACAAAGTAGAGAGCTCAGTGAGCGTAAAATTCTCTTTGAAATTTGCTCATGTATTGACTGTTGATCGCTGTTGAAATGACCAGCGAGATCAGTTGTGTTAACAAAAAAATCAGTTAGATTGATAAGGAATCTGTCAATTTTACAGAATTTTGTTAACTTAAGAGCTACAATTTCTCTTCTGTTTAAAGGATGCACAAGGAGTTTTAATAATGTGGATAGTATGCGGAAACAAATTTATAGTTTTTCGTTCTGTTCTGATATTTCAGACGCAAGACCGGGGCAGTCAAGTCGACTCTTAGCAGTAGAACTATTCAAGCTTGGCCACTGTTACGTGTAAATGAGATTTTTTGGTATTCGGCTACTATTATACAGACAACTTTTTTGCCAATTCTTGAGGACGTGAACTTTGAAACCTGCTTGGGCGCCACCTAAATTGTTGTTGTGAAGAATTAATAAAAACAAATTTTTTGGTGGTTAGTGCAGTTTTTTCGACCATTAAACTGGTTGGATTGCTGTAAAAAATAATGGAGCAAAACTCGGACAATGGGAAAGCTAGGACGAATCGGACTAAACTGAATAAGACCTTTTCTCAAAACACCTATTTTATATGACGTCTGTTATACAGACATTTTTTTGCCAATCCGAACCTGCACTTTTAAGCGAATTGGTGCTCTGCTTTTATTCAGTGCGTGACTTTTTTTGTCAAATACTAAGGACTCTAACTTAAAAATGGATTCCTGCTCACTTATCAGTTATAGTTTTACAGAATACTATCACAAAGATAATCTGGTAGCTTGTTCAGGCCTGTGACAGAAGCTGCAAATAATGGATCTAAAATTAGACTATCGGAGAATCTTTTTGCCAATCATTGACTTCGTGAACTTTGAAATTGATTTCTGCTCGGGCGCCACCTAAAGCCTTGTTGGTTGCTTTTACAGTTGACTGTTGTAATAAATATTGGAATCAAACCCAGACCGTGAAAAATTTAGGATAATATGATTGCATTTAAAGAAGAAGAACACGTTTTTTAAATGTCTGAAACCGGATCCTGCTCGGGTGTCAAACAAAGTTATTTTCTAAGAAATAAATAAATACATACCAACATACATTACATAAATATAATTAAACTCAAAACTGTCGCTCAGCACATACATAGTAGATGCTACATAAAACTGGTACTTCAGGTATCTTCTGTAAGTGGTTGGATTAGACGGAATAAGTTCTAAATAAGGACTACATTTTTTAGTGGGAATCATGTAGATAAAAATTTATACGTTGGCATCTTTTATATTCGTGTTATTTGCTATTATGCAAATTTATGGCACCCGCTCGTGCGTGTAATGTGCGAAAATAGGCATAAATATTTCACACAAATTTTATAAATCATTGAATCATATGAGGCTTAAATCTGAATGTGTCAAATGAACAAAATAGCAGAAAATAAATATGTAAATACGTTTGCTGAGTTTGCAATTAACTGACTCCCAAAATCCAAATGAATCAATTCATATTGACTCATCCGCGTCGCACTTTTCGATTTTTCATAGAACTTCTATATATGTGAACAATTTCCCGACCTCTCTCGCAATAATGTCGAAATGAATGCGAAATGTTTCCAACGGTCCTGAAACCGATATTAAATATGTTATGAAAGTTGAACTATCCTCCAGAGCAGGGAGAAGCGCGTTCGAAGCCATTTCACATTGTGATAAGTCTATCTGCAATGCCAGAATCTCATTGGGTCTAAATGAAATTTCAAGATCTAATTTGCCTTGCTTTTGGGCTATTGTCGTTTTCACTTATTGGTAAATTTAATTGTCCTTTGTAATCAATTCGGAAAGCAAAAGAATTTGGCGTTGTATGAAAAGCAGTTTTTATCATTTGGCCAAGTCTGCGCTCATATTTGACCTAGTGAAGAGACTAGAATCATTCTTGCGCTGATTGCAAACCCAACAGACTTCCACTCGTTTGTGAGTGATCATTAAGAATCTTCAGTTAGTCGAAGTACCTCTGCTGCCATTCCGTAACAAGCGGCCTGTTTTGCAGCCATAAAGGAAGCGAGATTTAAAACATGTTCCTGCTCGGGCGCCAGTTAGTATATTGCTATACATATTTAATAAAAAAACTACATTAGTAGCTTGTGAGCGTTGGCATGAAATTGTGGTCCGACACGAACGAAAAAGGCTGCTAGCCTATTAGCAAAATAATCTGAGGCTGGATATTTTAAACAAAACTCCTCGAGCTTTAATAAAATGTGGTTTTTCTGGTATAGTTTCCAAGTTTTATGTGTTTTTGTACACATGCGCATAGGCTTACATATTTATATGTGCACATAAGCTTTCACATACTAAATGCACTCCATCATCTTCTAAGCTTGAGGTTATTGCTGTCATGCACTTTTACAGAAGTCGCCTATATGTTTTTTTTCTTACAAAAGTGATAAATTGGCACTTGACTCTGTCAGTGCTTTCAAGTGCAATGAAGTGTAGGGAAGCTACATTAATGCTTTGCTCATATTTGTACTAACCAATTTACAAGTATATTTTTACACATACGGCGACTTTTTAAATATGAGAATGTGTCAGAGATGCAGTTGCATCTAATGTCTTTGTCTTTAAATGTGGTTGCCAGAGTCACTGACACTATGTGACACTTATTTGAAATTAAAACTTGTTAGTTAGTATTTTGTATTCAATGTGAGTACATATGCAGAGCTAAAGCTGAGGGGTATAGATTCGGTCCGGTTGGTGTTTCAAGAATATTTTGTTTTCTTCGTATCTGCAAAAACTAATAGCTACAGACGATTATTATAATGATTTTGACGACTCCTCGATTACTTATATTAGGTTCGTGTCACTAAATTGTCAAATAAATATATGCATATATGGTTTTATTATAAGATTTATACAGCTGTGGTTGGTGCTGCAGTTATTTTACACTTATATGCCATTTTATCTTATTTCACTTACAACACTTCAATCAAAAACTGAATATTATGCCCCGCCCATCCCCTCTTGTGGATAGAAGATATTTTAGCTAGCTAGCCCTGAATCCTATACAACTCTTCCGCCATTCATATATCAGTCACCATTCCCTCATATTAATTGCATATCATTGTAAGTATTGCTATCTCTTTCCTGTTTGCGCTTACAATTGTGTGTCTATCGTTATCGCTGTTGGCGTCGTTAGGTACGGGAGTTGGCTTTGCATAGAGACGTGCGTTAGTTGATTAAATATGCCATTTTAAAAGTGTGCTGAAAAATTAAGAAAAAAACTGTTTACAGTAACTTTATTCATTGAAAATTACTGTAAAAATAAAGAAGTTCCCATCACTAAGTTTCAAAATAAGAATTTCCCTAAGCCCAGACTTACCTGCTTTACTGAAACCAAATAATAAAGCTATTTGCACACGAAAGTGTACGAATAAAGTTTTACTCGAGGAATATTCTCGATATTTATTAAAGAATAAAATCGATAACAACTGTAAGAAATCGACTAAAGAAATTACACCCAATTAGGAATCGATAAATAAATTCAAGAATTCATGGAAGTTGATTATAACTCAGAGCTTTTAAAAATTTACAGACATCGATAAAAGCTTATCGGTAAAATCGTATAATGGCAGCATGTATTGCAAAACTTTCATACAAACCGATAGTCGATAAAAGTCTATCAAATATTTGAATACAAAGTGGTATCAGAAAAACACTACTAATACCACGGGAAATTTCCTAATTGTTTAGTTGTTGTATTGCAGCGATAAAGACACTCCCCGAAGGTTTTGGGGGATGGTTCTTTGACGGATATATATCCGGTACATTCCGGTAACAAGTATTATTAAGATACATGCCCGACCATTTCGGGAATGATGGCCACATTGAACCTCCTAGGTCATCCCTCCCCCACCCCTAGTTCCATGGAACTGGTGGTTGCCTCGGCTGCTAAAGAAAAAGGATTCGCCACTGGTAGGTAAGGTTGGCAATTGGTTTGGAGAAGCGATAAATTGGGCTGTCAGCGCCTTGAAAGAGTTACACTACACAACTCTTTGAATTATTTGGGTATTGTTGTCGCCTCTTACGACGAGCATACTTTCCGCGAGTATACTCTAAGCCCCTCATCCCACTCGGGCCTCATTGTCCAGTGAAACATTTTACTGAAACTTATTCGACAGATCACTAAGCAAACATTTTCAAATAAAGTTCGTAGACGATTGACGAAAGCTTAGTTTCCTGTTGGTTCTATTTGTGTTCAATTTCTGATGCTGATTTACTTGCTATTATCTTACAATTTTCATCGCTTTTACAGTTACTCTGTTAAGGGTGCTGCTCGGGCGCCACATTTGTGTTAGTTTACGTTTTGTCAAAATGACTAAGGTCGCTGACCTCAAGAGAAATATGTCAGTTTTATGTAAGTTTACATAAGAAGGAAAGCTTATAGCCCCGTCACATCTTCAAAGCTCCATGATACTCTGACATAAGTCGGTTGCATCCACAAAGCTTCAGCAAAAAGCTAATTTTTATTTCTTGAATTAAAAAAATTTTTTTCTCACACTAAAAACTTCAAGTAACACTTTTTCAAGAGCTTCACTTTACGCTTACACGTTGGATTAGCTTGTTAGCTATTTATAGCTATAAAAAATATCATATTCTCTACTTCCCATGCATATGCAATTTAGGGAAAAATATATACATATGTATATTTTAGTAGTTATATTCATCTTTATTATAATTTTTGTTGTTGTTGTTATGTAAAATCCATGCCCAGGTGCAAAAGCGTTTGACAAAGTATTGTTGTCATCCTTCTTCCGGCTCAAGTGATGTACTACATATAATACAAAAAGTCACATAAGTGTTGGTTGCATTTGTCATTTGTTATTGTTTGTATGTATGTACCGTTGTATGAAGTTCTTTTTTCACTTTTGTCGCTTTTTGGCTCTTGAGTATAATTTTGCCTTGAATTTTTTACGCGAATAGTGTGAACTTAGTATAATAAAACATACTTATGAATATGTATGTATGTGGTTGTGAGAAGATGCCTGCAAGCATTACAAATTTGGATGAAAAATATGATAAGGTTCTAATTACCTAGCAGGAATTTTTAAGTTGATGACATTGTGTAGTCTTCGTATAGTACATAAAAAAGCAAATTTAAAAAAATTCTCACTGGGTTGGTCTTTATGTCTCACTTTTTTAGCTGAGTGCAAATTGCTGCTACGTTTGAGCTTCCTATAGTATTTACGTATATTCGCAACGGATCTATGCATTCACTCATCACACATATGTAAAAACAAGAGAAGGACGACTGTACTACTTATCACACGTTGCAGAGCTCGTTATACCAAACACTATTAACCCTTTCGCGGATAGTGGATCTGGGAGTTGCGTTCCCGTGGGTTACTTGCCATATCTTCGGAACTAATAGAGATAAACGCTTCCGGATTTCAGCAAAATGATTTAAATCACTAAGTGAATTAAATTCTTACATAAAACACATATCTAAATTTCACTGATATATCCGTCATGTCCTATTTATAAAAGAAACTTTATAACAGAGGGCAAACCTGTTAGTCTCGTCTTGACGGTTAACGCCGGTTCGTCCCATAGTGTTGTTAAATACTTTTCATCAAGGCAGAGCGGGATATGCCGATTAGTTTTTTGTATGTGCCACTTCAGTTATTTTGAACAAATTGATTGTATTTTAATTAAATGTACTTCATTTTATTAAATTATTATGAAATAAACTTAAACCTTACAAAAATAAATAATATATTTCATATTATAGTAAGATATATACCTTAAATCGTATAATATTAAGAAAATCATTGAATAATAAACATTAAGTAGTGACTAAGATGAATGATACTCTTCGAAACACTTTCCAGGGCAAAGGTCGACCTTATCCGGACAAGTTTTGCATCTGTACGAAGTTTCTTTACGAATTTTTGACTTTTTGCATTGATTACATCTTAAATAAATCTGTTTTCGTTTCCTGTTATCTGTTGCTAATGGTATACTTTCTATGAAATGCGAAGCTCCTGCAAGATTACGATGCGACGTTGAAGTTGCTGGTTTGTTTCCACCACGGCCCAAGGCTATATCTACAAGATCAGTTCCAAATCGAATAGTGTTAGGCAATTGCATAAACGACCTGATTAGGATACATCGAAATTCGACAAATGATATTTTTGAGTTGGACTTTTGTTTAAAAATGTAGTACGAGTTCCAAACGGCTACATCTAATAAGTGGAAGATAACTTTTTTTTACCAGCGAATGGTCTTTCTGGGTGACGAATAGTACGACGTCATTTGGTCTACTCTATCAATTCCAGCCATATGGTTGTTATAAGCAACAATTTCTTTTGGTTTGTTGATTGTTCGACCCCATCTACGCGTAGTTTGAATAAGTTCGGGATGACTTGCAGTTGTTATGCAAAGCACTTCTCGCTTATCACACCATTTCGAAACATACACTTGGCTTTGTCGACGCCATATGTAATCTCCTTTAGAAAGTTTAGTGCCAGTTACAATCTTAGGATTACCTTTACGGTTTGCTCGTAATGTACCTGTGAGATTGCGTTTTGTATGATAGGAGTTTCTTAGAGAGTTCAACGCTGTTGTAAAAGTTGTCCATGATGAGGTGGTGTCCTTCATGGAGGTATGGGGACATAAGACGATTAACGATATTTCCGACTTTTGAATTTTGCTTATCGTGTTCTGCTCCTTGATATATTTCAATGTTCAAAACATATCCATCGTTTGTTGGGCCTTTTTTCCTTTGATATATTGTCGAAACTGTAACCGTCCCCTGAAGAGTAGAAGTGATTCATCTAACGAAAGGTATTCTCTGGGATTCAAAGCATTTTGAAAACTTTGGAGTAAAAGCGTCAGTAACGGCTTAATTTTTCTGAGTTTGGTTTCATCTCCACTTTCTTTTGAGCAACTCATGCAACGTAAAAGCTGCTCAAACCTGCGACCACTCATCGTATGCCTAAATATAGGATGGAAATACAAAGGATCGCGTGAAAATAAGTCACGAATTCTCGGAGCTTTCACTTGACCCTGAAGCATAAAAACTCCCAAGAACTTGTACATTTCTTCAATGTCTGTAGGTTTGAAAACAGTAAAACGTGCATTTCGAGTATGGGGACGACTAATTTCACAAAGATTTGACCCATATGCATTTGTTGAATCAACCAACATTTCCATTATATCGGACGTCATTAAAAATATTTCTTGGAGTCAGTTTTCTTGAACATTAATTTTCACTCCACAGTTGCTAGAATCAAAATTGAATTGAGGTATATCTCTTACATTTTCAAACCACTCGGCATCAGACTCTGTCTCACAAAGATTTGGATCCTCTGCTGAGGTATCATCTGAGCTCTCATCGGAACCTACACCTGCGTCATCGAGAACACATAAATCAACATCATCCTGTCCAATTTCATCTTCACAATTTTCAGTAATTGCAACTCTCGAAGTGCTACATTGTGGTGGATTTTCCTTATCGGATTCGTCATCAGAACTTCGAGATCCTTCACGTTTATTATTTGGCACATAGTCCGGATCATTTCCATACTCTCCGTCATCGCTGAAAGGATCCACTTCTGATTCACCATCAGAATTTAGTTCTTCAAAAAGCTTAAGAATCCGATCTTGTTGCTTGTTGTATCCGTCCATTTTTTTCTATAAAACCACAGTTCACAATTCACAAATTTGTTTACTTATTCAACAATTTAGATAATTATTTATTTTTATTATATATTTATTAATTATTTTCACTTTACTTACTTTTATAAATTTTTATTCGCACTCTGAAAAACTAAACCGCTCTGGTAGGACGCAACTCACTGAATGCATGTAAAAACTGACGTGATATGACGCATTGATTCTACGAAAAAGTGCATGTTCATGTTTGCGTAAAACAACCGTTACACCGTTTCTGTTGAACTTAGATTTGAAATGATTAAAATTTATAGGGACATACATTTTGTGAATCTGTACATTATAATCGAATTGTCTGCGGGAGCTACAGGTTTGCCACATTTCTTAAAATAATTTATGACGGGAAACCCCGTCATGTCCCTTTATTTCTGCACAAATTTGACGGCATTTGCCGTTTTGTCCGCGAAAGGGTTAAAATATTTTTGTTTTGTATTTTATTTTAAGGTTTTAAGGACGAGCGAGTTGTTGGTTGCGTCACTATGAAAATATATATTGCATTTTAAATGCATTCCATATTTTAAAATAAACTTCTGAAGATTTCTTAACTAAACTGAAGAGAGTTTGCAAATTTGCTAATATAATATTTAGCTTTCTGAGATTTAGGGACATAAGTACTAAGAGAACATTTACACAATGAAACGTGCAGTAAAGTTCCTCAACTGGGATACTCCTACTTTTTAATATTATAACATGAAGTACCCAAAAGGTGACCGCGCAAAACTGCCCAATGGCATAACCAATTTTCATGAAATTTTCTGTGAACATAGCTTCCAATCATTATAGTATTTATAAGAAGTTTGCTTGGAAAGAAGATACAAGGCTTTAAAATCCTACAGAAACACACACGCACACACACACCAATAATAGCTGTATTTCGTTGCTAACTAGTACAATTAAAACACTTGCTAGCTTACTAAATTGCATGGAAAGCAACAGTAAAAAGTTATCAAGTTGAGTTGGCTAAGCGCTTTCAGTTGAAACCGCTTAGGTAATTGTCGACCTGATTGATAGTGTTGTATAGTGCTGCATATTCAAAAATAGGGCACTATTGTGAACGAGCAAATGAAATGAACATACGAATGTGCAGATAAACAAAAATAACAAAAGGATAGCGTGGCGGCAGGGTGACATCCATACAAACAAACACACGCATTGCATGTATTTTGTTTTTGTAATTCTCTGGTTGAGTGTCAAAAACATACTGCGTTAGAAGTAGAAATGTCAAAGTAGCTAAAAAAAGTAACCATCTGTATGGTTTTGCCATAATTAAATTGTATCATATCATATGGCTATGTTTGTATACATATGAAAATACGAATTTTTGGGAAATTTCCTGATAATTATACACCTTCTGCTATTGTTCGAATCGCTGAACTGCCGAATAAATAACTGTAATATTCAGTATTACAAAATAGTCTTTATTTAAACTTTTTTGGGTGTAGTAATTCATATTTATACTTCACTAATAGCGTGTTTAAATCAAACTGATTACAGATTCATCAGCTAGCGAAGCTTTTATACTCTCGGTCACCTCGTTCCCTAAGGTCTCGTTGCACGAACATGTGTTCTGGAACAGTTGTATCTCATGCTAGGTTATTTAGCTATATACGTGTATATATGTAGTTTATGCTTTTATTCTAGCCACATGCGCGTGTATGTGTGAGTAACAACTTCTGATCTTAGCTGCCGGCTACATAAATGTATGCGAAAAAATATCTCTCCTTCAAGCTGCTGTTTATATGTATGGAATATTCTTTGCTGCCTTGTACAAAAGTGTAGCTGATGGTTTTAATGTGTACATGTACATAAGTGTGACTGCTTGCTGCTTTTGTTGTTGCGATTATTTACTAACAGCATAGTGATGCTAATATTCGCCACAATATAAAGAAGGAAGTATGTTTGTATGAAGCTTATGGACACTGAAACCACTCCTCCGATTTTATTCAAATTTGCAGAATACTTTCACAGCGACCCAGAAAGTGTTCCGTGGAAGTTTATTTCCGTGAAGAGGACCACAGACTGATCTAATCTAAAAAGTTCTATTCACAGTTCGATTTGCATTAGTGAATAAAAGGATAAGAAAACAAGTAAGGAAGGCTAAGTTCGTGTGTCACCGAATATTACGTACTCAGCTGAGAGCTTTGGAGACAAAATAAGGGAAAATCACCATGTAAAGAATATTTTAAAAGGGAGTGGGCCATAGTTCTATAGGTGGACGCCATTTCGCGATATCGCAAAAGAGATGGACCAGGGGTGACTCTAGAATGTGTTTGCACGATATGGGTATCAACTGAAAGGTGGTAATGAGTATTTTAGAAGGAAATGATCCTTAGTTCTATAGGTGGACGCCTTTACGAGATATCGCCATAAAGGTGGACTAGGGGTGACTCTAGAATGCGTTTGTACGATATGGGTATCAAATGAAAGGTGTTAATGAGTATTTTAAAAGGAAGTAATCCTTAGTTCTATAGGTGGACGCCTTTCGAGATATCGCCATAAAGGTGGACCAGGAGTGACTCTAGAATGTGTTTGTACGATATGGGCATAAAATTGAAGGTATTAATGAGGATTTTAAAAGGGAGTTGTTGTATATGTAAAGGTGTTTTTGAGATATCGACCAAAATGTGTACCAGGGTGACCCAGAACATCATTTCTCGGGTACCGTTAATTCATTTATATTTGTAGTACCACGAACATTATTCCTGCCAAGATTCCAAGGGCTTTTGATTTCGCCCTGCAGAACTTTTTCATTTTCTTCTACTTAATATGGCAGATGTCACACCCATTTTGCAAAGTTTTTTTCTAAAGTTATATTTTGCGTCATAAACTAATCCAGTTAACTTTCGATATCGAAAAAGTGGGCGTGGTCATAGTCGGATTTCGGCCATTTTTTACACCAATACAAAGTGAGCTCAAATAAATACATGAACTGAGTTTAGTAAAGATATATCAATTTTTGCTCAAGTTATCGTGTTAACGGCCGAGCGGAAGGACAGACGGTCGACTGTGTATAAAAGCTGGGCGTGGCTTCAATCGATTTCACCCATTTTCACAGAAAGCAGTTATCGTCATAGAATCTATGCCCCTACCAAATTTCACAAGAATTGGTACATTTTTGTTCGACTTTTGGCATTAAAATTATTCTAGACAAATTAAATGAAAAAGAGCGGAGCCACGCCCATTTTGAAATTTTCTTTTATTTTTGTGTTTTGTTGCACCGTATCATTACTGGAGTTGAATGTTGACATAATTTACTTCTATACTGTAAAGATATTAAATTTTTTGTTAAAATTTGACTTAAAAAAATTTTTTTTATAAAGTGGGCGTGTTCTTCATCCGATTTTGCTAATTTTTATTTAGCAAATATACACTAATAGTAGTAATGTTTCTGCCAAATTTCATCATGATATCTTTAACGTCTGCCAAATTACAGCTTGCAAACTTTTAAATTGGCTTCTTTTAAAAGAGGGCGGTGCCACGCCCGTTGTCCAAAATTTTACTAATTTTCTATTCTGCGTCATAAGTTCAACTCACGTACCAAGCTTCATCGCTTAATCCGTCTTTGGTAATGAATTATCGCATTTTTTCGGTTTTTCGAAATTTTCGATATCGAAAAAGTGGGCGTGGTTATAGTCCGATATCGTTCATTTTAAATAGCGGTCTGAGATGAGCGCCTAGGAACCTACAAAACAAATTTCATTAAGATACCTCAAAATTTACTCAAGTAATCGTGTTTACGGACGGACGGACGGACGGACGGACGGGCGGACATGGGTAAAGGAATTTCTTTTTTCGCCCAGATCATTTTGATATATAGAAGTCTATATCTATCTCGATTAGTTTATGCCATTACGGTTTACCATTATGCGAACAAAATTAATATACTCTGTGAGCTCTGCTCTAGACTAAGTGGCGAAAACCTCTTAAAAGTTATGCAGATATACCAAGGTCAGGGCAATACAACGTCTGTATTTAGTCCCGAGAAAATCATGGTAATCTTGAAACATCTCGGCTGAGGTCCGGAAAATGAAATACAAATGGTAGCAGGCAATACAATTTTTTGCTTGTAGATAGCATGATACAAAAAAGAAGGTAATTCCACTCAAAAATTTTTGACGTATTTGGGGATTTTGAAGTTTCATAATGTTTGTTGTTTTGCTAGAAGCCTTGCCATACCGTTACTGTTTAAGGCGAAATTGTAGTCTTTCGGGTTGGGAGTTTCCTTTAGGGTGAAAACGTAATGGTCATCTGAGACAATAATAATATGCTTTAGCACGATTTATGTGCATTCATATCTATTGAGAATACAGTAAAACATGCAATTTTATTGAGAAATAGTGGATAATGACTCATACATTGGTTAATGACTCATATATTTATGGCAGCTTGTCCCCTAGCTCCTAGACAGAAAAAAAAAATACACGAAAAATGCTGTTGTTCTAGAATGGCCCTGTTATCATACCCCTACAGTGGATATTTCTCAAGGCATGTTGAGAAAAAGTGTACCTCAAAAGTCTACACATCTATGTCAATGCTAAAAGGGCACAGAATGTGTATAGGCGGAGCTGCCACAAGGTGACCCCTGGTACAACGGACAAAACCACTCTCATAACTAGTGGCTAACCTGCAGAGTTTCGGGGGAATGTTCCCCCTACAAAGTGGTTTAACAATTCCCTCCTAAAGCACAAAGCTTGAATTATACAATAAATAAAAAAACAAAAAATGTGGACTTGTAGCCCATTTATCAAGAAATAGCGGTGTCGGTTAATAAGGACCTCCTATGAGTAAGCAATTAACAAAAGTGTATGTTTTGTCAAAATGTTCTGAGCAAACGTACGGACACTTAAGAAGGCTATATTCCCTTGCTTTGCATATTTCGATCCATATTTCTTCCACCAAAACAATTTTCGGAGCTCGAAAAACTTATTAAAAACCTTCTTTTCTAGGCTGATATTTCATATTCAAATGTTTCCAAGGCATGGGGCTAATTGTTTTTTATTTTCTATTTAAAATGACTATGAAAGTAATTTAGTCGTGTTCCTTAATATGAAATCCATCAAAATTAGAAAAATTAGTAACATTCTTCAATTTGGTAGCTTGTTTTTGGTGCGATTTTCATTGTCCCCGCAAAATTCAAGTGGCTAACGTCACACTAAATGGAACTACCTCCATTTTTTGTATCATGGTAGATAGTGTTTTATTTTATTAAACTTTTTGCCGAAAATTTGCCACTAAGCATGTTTCTTAAGGTTCCAACTTATTTGAGTTAAAAACAAGTAAGGAAGGTTAAGTTCGGGTGTAACCGAACATTACATACTCAGTTGAGAGCTATGGTGACAACATAAGTGAAAATAACCATGTAGGAAAATGAACCGAGGGAAACCCTGGATAGTGTTTGTATGACATGTGTATCAAATGAAAGGCATTAAAGAGTATTTTATGAGGGAGTGGGCCATAGTTCTATAGGTGGACGCCATTTAGGGATATAGCCATAAAGGTGGATCAGGGTTGACTCTAGAATGCGTTTGTACGATATGGGTATCAAATGAAAGGTGTTAATGAATATTTTAAAAGGGAGTGATGCTTAGTTCCACAGGTGGACGCCGTTTCGAGATATCGCCATAAAGGTGGACCAGGGGTGACCCTAGAATTTGTACAATATGGGTATAAAAAGAAAGGTGTTAATGAGTATTTTAAAAGGGAGTGATGCTTAGTTCCACAGGTGGACGTCGTTTCGAGATATCGCCATAAAGGTGGACCAGGTGTGACCCTAGAATTTGTTTGTACGATATGGGTATCAAATTAAAGGTATTAATGAGGCTTTTAAAAGGGAGTGGTGGTTGTTGTATAGGTGGTCGCATTTTCGAAATATCGCCATAAAGGTGGACCAGGGGTGACTCTAGAATGCGTTTGTACGATATGAGTATCAAATGAAAGGTGTTAATGAGTATTTTGAAAGGGAGTAATTCTTAGTTCCATAGGTGGACGCCGTTTCGAGATATCGCCATAAAGGTGGACCAGGGGTGACCCTAGAATTTGTTTGTACAATATGGGTATCAAAAGAAAGGTGTTAATGAGTATTTTAAAAGGGAGTAATCCTTAGTTCCATTGGTGGACGCCGTTTCGAGATATCGCCACAAAGGTGGACCAGGGGTGACCCTAGAATTTGTTTGTACAATATGGGCATCAAACGAATGGTGTTAATGAGTATTTTCAAAGGGAGTGGGCCTTAGTTCTATAGGTGGACGCCGTTTCGAAATATCGCCATAAAGGTGGGCCAGGGGTGACTCTAGAATGTGTTTGTACGATATGGGTATCAAATTAAAGGTATTAATGAGGGTTTTAAAGGGGAGTGGTGGTTGTTTTATAGGTGGTCGCCTTTTCGAGATATCGCCATAAAGGTGGACGAGGGGTGACTCTAGAATGCGTTTGTACAATATGGGTATCAAATGAAAGGTGTTAATGAGTATTTTAAAAGCGAGTAATCCTTAGTTCCATAGGTAGACACCGTTTCGAGATATCGCCATAAAGGTGGACCAGGGGTGACCCTAGAATTTGTTTGTACAATATGGGTATCAAAAGAAAGGTGTTAATGAGTATTTTAAAAGGGAGTAATCCTTAGTTCCATAGGTGGACGCCGTTTCGAGATATCGCCATAAAGGTGGAGCAGGGGTGACCCTAGAATTTGTTTGTACAATATGGGTATCAAAAGAAAGGTGTTAATGAATATTTTAAAAGGGAGTAATCCTTAGTTCCATAGGTGGACGCCGTTTCGAGATACCGCCATAAAGGTGGACCAGGGGTGACTCTAGAATTCGGGATTATGGGTATCAAACGAAAGGTGTTAATGAGTATTTTAAAAGGGAGGGGGCCTTAGTTCTATAGGTGAACGCCTTTTCGAGGTATCGCAATAAAGGTGGACCAGGGGTGACTCTAGAATGTGTTTGTACGATATGGGTATCAAATTAAAGGTATTAATGAGGGTTTTAAAAGGGAGTGGTGGTAGTTGTATATGTGAAGGCGTTTTCCAGATATCGACCAAAATGTGGACCAGGGTGACCCAGAACATCATCTGTTGAATACCGCTAATTTATTTATATATGTAATACCTGCCAAGATTTTAAGGGTTTTTTTTTTCGCCCTGCAGAACTTTTTCATTTTCTTCTACTTAATATGGTAGGTGTCACAACTATTTTATAAAGTTTTTTCTAAAGTTATCAATAAACCAATCCAATTACCTCACCATGTTTCATCCCTTTTTTCGTATTTGGTATAGAATTATGGCATTTGTTTCATTTTTTGTAATATTCGATATCGAAAAAGTGGGCGTGGTCATTGTCGGATTTCGTTCATTTTTCATACCAAGATAAAGTGAGTTCAAGTAAGTACGTGAACTAAGTTCGTTAAAGATATGTCGATTTTTGCTCAAGTTATCGTGTTAACGGCCATGCGGAAGGACAGACGAAAGACTGTGTATAAAAACTGGGCGTGGCATCAACCGATTTCGCCCTTTTTCACAGAAGATAGTTAACATCATAAAATATATGCCCCTACCAAATTTCAAAAGGATTCGTTAATTTTTGTTCGACTTTTGGCGTTAAAAGTATCCTAGACAAATTAAATGAAAAAAGACGGATTCTTCTGTTGACAAATGCTGGTTTTTGCAAATGTTTAATTTGGACGAATTTATTTTACGGTGTCTTTCAGCAAAAATGGTTCACAGTTAGGCTGTGCTCTAGGGTTGCTACATAACCTTATTAGAAGTATATATTTCTTTATATATATCCAATTATATCACAAAGACGACTTCTGACGATTCTTTCCATACTTCACATTGGAAGCACTTACTAAATGCTTTCATCTGCAAAGACAAAAGGTTGCCACGTATTTGAGTTTTTTTATAATCCAAAGAAATGCTTAAATGGATATCTAGAAAGCGAAAGTTTTTTCACGTCATATTTAACTATCTACAATTGCTTTTGAATAGAGTTTGTACCTATGGTTGCCACCTAACCTGTATATACATACATATTCCTTTTTATATCCGCGTCCATCTTGAAAGTGCTTTTACCAATTTCGCCGAAATTATGGAAGCATATTGATAGCACGCTTCGTTCTTACTGGCTTCCTTTGAATATTGGTGCTTGGGATGCTGTCACACGGTTGCTACCTACTTGAGATGAAAAATAAAATGTGTGGGGTATTTTAAATGGGTTTCATTTGAAAAATATTTTCCGCTTTTCCAGAAGTATGTTTGATTATAATTCACAGGTAGGGTTTCCACCCAACGTTATTTTATTTATTGCTTTGTGTTGCTTCTAAGGATTTTTTTCTGCTGAATTAGTCCCTCTTCTATTAAAATAATTCCGTAGCAGGGTTGCCATCTAACCTTAATTAAAAATACTGGTATAAAACAACATATATTTCACGTTGCTGTTCCTTTCAAATCACTTCGCAGTAGGACTGCCATATAACCTTTGTTAGCTAGATTAAATGCCGGACTATGCTTAGTCGCCCAGGTATGGTATTAGCGAATGTCTTACACTTACTTACTTACTTAATTGGCGCTTAACCGTCTAAACGGTTATGGCCGTCCAACAAGGCGCGCCAACCGGCGCCAATTGGTCACACCAAGGGAGTTTAAATCGTTTTCCACCTGGTCCTTCCAACGGAGTGGGGGCCGCCCTCTACCTCTGCTTCCATAGGCGGGTTCCGATAGAAACACTTTCTTGGCCGGAGCATCATCTTTCATTCGCATAGCATGGCCTAGCCAGCGCAGCCGCTGCGTTTTAATTCGCTGGACTATGTTGATGTCTGCGTATAGCTCGTACAGCTCATCATTAAATCTTGTTCGGTACTCGCCATCGCCAACGCGTAGAGGTCCATAAATCTTTCGAAGAACTTTTCTCTCGAACACTCCCAAAGCCGCTTCATCTGCTGTTGTCATGGTCCATGCTTCTGCCCCATATAGCAGGACGGGTACGATAAGTGACTTGTAGAGTATGATTTTCGTTCGCCGAGAGAGGACTTTACTTTTCAATTGCCTACCTAGTCCAAAGTAGCATTTATTGGCAAGATTGATTCTTCGCTGGATTTCAGTGCTGATGTTGTTGCTAGTGTTGATGCTGGTTCCCAAAAGAATGTCTTACACACTGTGAATCAAAATATGATTATTGTTCTGAAATCTGATCCATCCAAATACACAACGCATCTATAAACAACAACAATTAATAAATCACATTTCAATGTTGACTCATGTTAATTAATTGCCTTTGATAAACCTACAATTGGTTGACAAATAACTTTAATGGTAAATGTAATATAAATGTTAAAATACTCAAACTAAAATTTGTTATGCATGGAACTAACAAAAGTTTGCTTTATTGAGGTAAATTTGACTAAAGTAAAGACATAAACAAACTTTTGTTCGTCCCTCCTTTGTCAACAAATGTAAATTGTAATATTGACAAAATCGCAAATAATCTGCAGCTTCCGTAAAGCCAATTGGATTTGTTGATTTTTATGCGTTAAAATCTTTTATTTGTTATACATATGTAAATGAACATTTTTGTTTATGTTTGTTGTTGCGGTTTCAATATTTAAAACTCATAATAATACTTAAGTGTTATTAATATAACGAAATAAATTAAAATACATAGACATATAAAATAAATGTGTAAACGTACATTAAAAGCAATATGTATATGCAGATACTAGAGTTGGGAGATATGCATGTAGTTGTGATTTGGTCACAGCGACTAGAAATCACTGAAATGCTTTATAAAAATCGCTGTGTTTGAATTGTTATTATAGTCTGCTAATCGTAATAATGGCAATCATAAAATCAGTGAAAGTTTAGTTACAGTGATTTTTGCTTTGACAAAAATTTAGAGGATGTCGCTAGTCGACAATATGGCCTCCACATTACACTGGATCAAAAATTCCAATTTTTTTCTACACCAGAGATGCCATTATGAAATTCCTATGCAAAATCACCTCCTGATCCGGAAAATCTAGGTTATTTTTAATTCTATGTTAACGTTTTTGAGATATTTACAAAGTACCGTTTTTCAAAAAAAGAAAAAAAAAAAAAAACAAAAAAATGGGTCGACTTAATCATATATATCTCAAGAACAAATAGAGTAATTCAAAAACGGTTTGAAGGTTTTAAAAGGTAATAAAATTCACTAGAAACCATGCATACATCACTTTTTGCTAGGCCCTGCAGATTTAAATTTTTTTTTGTAAAAGTAATAAAAAAAAAAAAAAAATTGTTTTGTGCTTGCGAGGAAGGCTCTCGAAAACTTTTTACTTTTTGCAAATGTTTTCTTTCTCTCTAAGCTCTGTTTTATTACAAAAAAAACAAGCTTTCATTCAACAAAATCGACGTACTAATACAAAAGTTATAAGCATTCAAGTAAATATATCCATTTAATATTTAGGTACCCTACTGGTACATACATATGTGTTAGCATTCGTATATCAGTTAGTTAGCAGGTAGATTTTCGAAGGGTTATTAGATACAAAAAACTGCTATTGTCGTTTTCTCAAACCCAGGTATATTTCAAGCAAGAGCATATTTATAAGGCAGGTAGTGTTTTCTTTATTGAACTAGGGAACCTTTTTGTCTAGGTAGGCTTGAATTTTTACTTGATCTTAGTATAAATAATAGTACTTGCGCCCTGTTCCTTCGTAATATCTGAAAGGCTCGCCGGATACTGTTCAGTTTATAATTGCAGTTTATAACCCGTCTTTTAGTTAAAAATATAATATGAAAAAAGGGCACGAGAGTTTGAGTCTACAAATGATCCAGATATGTTCTGTTTCATCTGCGGTCAATTTATCGTTAAAAGGATGCGACGTGTGTTTTCAAATGCTTTGAAAATTACATACTATAAGTAGTTTGGAATTGAGCCTAAGAACCATGGACACCGAATACTGTGTCCACCACATGTCGAGTCGAATTGATTTATTCGGAAAACGGAACAAAAAGGTGCGTTGTCAAAATTAGGAACTTGCTCCCTTTTAATGCATAGCTGACTAACTTTTGAAACTATCTATTTAGGCGACATTTGAGATTTATTACACCAATAAAGTGGAGGGAACCAACTTGCCATTCAACGGACTGCTATATTTGTGCTACAAAAGTACTTGGGGTTGGAAAGTAAAGAAAAGTAACCTATACGAGCGTATCTACAGTGTCATTACCAGAAATAAATTCAACGGAAGTTACATTGCCAGAATCAAATTTAACTTTAGTTCCGGCTCCAGTGGAGGTAGCAGCGTGGGATTCTTTTGAAAATGTCGTTACTTCTTTTTTAGGCAAACGCAAAAGTCCTAACTAGAAGATGATAGTGAACAACTTGATCAAAAACTATGCGGAAATGGGTAAATAAAAAAACATATTTAAGACCGTTTTCTCACTTTAAAACCTATCTGCCCGATAAACAAAAAATTTGTATGAAAATTTTTAAATTTACATGAGAATATATAGCCCTAAATCTGAATTCATCGTCCAGTTCCAAACAAACAAGAACGAGAAAAATGTAAACAAAGTATTTGTTCTGAATTGAAAAATAAATCCAGCTTAAGAAAATTATATACTAATGTGTCACTTATGTATTTATCTAATATACTTTTTTATTTTCTTTCAGGAGTAAATATGTCTTTAAAAATTCATTTTCTGCACTCCCATTTAAACTTTTTCCGCAAAATCTTGGCGACGAAAGTGACGAGCATGGCGAAAGGTTTCACCAGCAAATGAAAATTATTGAAGGTCGGTATCAAGGATTCTGGGATGTCGCTATGATGGGTGACTACTGTTGGTTTCTCATAAGAGAAACCGATCCTAATCTAAATAAGCGTCAAAACAAGACACATAACTTTTTCAATTATAAAATAAGATCATAGAGTTAAGACAGAATCATATCTGTGCCAATTTGAAAAAACAAGTGATATTCTGGCTTCATAACAGAAATCCGTTACAGATCTCCCTGCACGACTTACTCATAGCCTTAGCGCCAAATGGCTGCTACAAAATAAAGGAAGTTACAATGGTGAATTGAGGCTAGTTTTCCAGATATAGGTTTATGTATCGCCATTATCTTAACTCGAATTTTTGTAGTACAACAGAGCTTATAGAGAAAAAAAATTTGAAAAAAAAAAAAAGTTTTCGAGAGCCTTCCTCGCAAAATACAAATTTTTGTATATTTTTACAAAAAAAAAAATTGAAAAACTCCGTAATGATTGTTCGTTATCTTTGAACCTGCAGGGTCTAGAAAAAGGTGTTGTATGCACAGTTTATAGAATTGTATTACCTTTTAAATCCTTCAAACCGTCTTAGAATTACTTCATTGGTTATTGAGATATATATGATTAAGTGTACCCAATTTTTTTTTTGAAAAAAAAAAAAACGGTAATTGGTAAATATCTCAAAAACGTCACCATAGAATTAAAAATACCCTTGATTTTCGGAATGGGGGGGGGGGGGGGGGTGATTTTACATAGAAATTTCATAATGGCGTCTCTGGTGAATTTTGGCTGTAAACCAGTGTTATTGCAACAACTAGCTGTGGATAGCAGCAATAATCGCGAATTAATTGCTTCATATAGTCACAGGTAATTGCTTTACTGTGACAAAAACTGTGATTTGGGTCTGTAAATCGACTATAGGAAGGCGTGATTCTCAGCAGTGATTTATGTAGATCATATTGAACTACTTTCATTGCTGAGTCACAGTTATAGTTAAAAATCACTGCGATTGCGATCTCATGCGCACAAATTACGTTCTTGCTTCAAGCTTCGCTTGATTCTACCATTCTATTCATCACATCCACATACTCGCTAAGTGACGGAAAGTATTTAAAATTCACTTTTAAATAATTGAAATAACAGCTACATAATAGCTGTGCATGGTTTAAACCAAAAAAAAAAAAAATTAAATGGCAAATAAATTCCCGTGAGTGTTGGCAAACTTCGACCATTTTCAATAACTCAGTTTTATAATATTTTTGTATGTTTTGGTATATTGATGCGATTGAAAATCTGCGCAAAACCTATTCAGTTAAACCGAGCAAAATGATGGAATATTTTGCAAATGAAATTCAGTTTATTCAAAACAAATAAACAATTTTTAAAAATAGAATAAAATAGTTTGATTGAATTGAAATTTTCACCTAAAAGCGACTAAGCGAAAGTGGAAAATTCTGAATATGCATTTTTGTATGAAATTTAAATAAAACAGAGCAATTATGCTCTAAAAATTTAATAAATTGAAAATAATAGGGAGTACGAGCGCTTAAGCATAACTGTACGTTTTTTTACCTTTATATTAAGTCGCTTTCATATTTGTCCCCTCATTTTCATACGAATTTTTGACCCATCGAAAAAGTCTTTTTCGGTAACTTCCCGTTGAGCTAGACATTTGATTCTTAGAACATAGTTCAGATCTGGGAGACATTACAATGCAAGTGAAAAAAATCTGCTAGGTGGCGCACGAATCGAGATATACAGAAAATTAATTTTAAAATGGAAATTTTGCGATCGACTTTTAACTAACTTCTCGGTGATCCAGAGACTTGAAACTTAGCGCATAGTTTGCGAGTCGATGGCACTACAATTCGTGGAACACAAAATGCCACCAGGTGGCAGACTAATCGAGATAAACGAAAATCCCTGAAAAAACTCAGGGAAACTTGCGATCGATTTTTAAGTAATTCCCGTTGAGCTAGAGACCTGAAGCTTGGGCCGTGAGTCAGAACCCAGTGACAATGCAAGATTTGATCAAAAAAATTTCGCTATGGGGCGCATGGATCGAGATATTAAGAAAATTAATTTTGATTTGGGAATCTTCCAATCCATTTTTAACTAACTTCCCGGCAACCTAGAGACTTTAAACTTGACACACAGTTCGAAGCTTGGTGACAGTACAATTTACAGAAAACAAAATTCCGCTAGGTAGCGCGCTAAGTGAGATAACTACAAATCCTTAAAAAACGAGGGGAATCTTGCAATCGATTTTTTAGTAACTTCCCGGTGAGGTGGAGATATGAAACTTGAGCCGCAAGTCAGAATCCGGTGACAAGGCTATATTTTATCAAAAAAATTTCGCTAGGTGGCGTATGGATCGAGATATTAAGGAAATTAGTTTGGATTTGGGAATCTTTGATTCCATTTTTAACTAACTTCCCGGTTACCTGGAAGCTTGTAGCTGAGCACATGGTTTGCGAGTCGATGGCATTACAATTCGTGGAAAACAAAATGGCGTCGGGTGGCAGACGAATCAAGATAAACAAAAATCCCTGAAAATCCCTGAAAAAATGCAGGGAATCTTGCGATCGATTTTTAAGTAACTTCCCCGTGAGCTAGAGACCTGAAACTTGGGCTGTGAGTCAGAACCCAAAATTCCAAATGCCTTTTTGTAGGCAGCACTAAAGAAGTGAAAATAAAAAGATGATAAAAAAATTTAAAGGACTGCCTTTATATAAATGGACCAAAAACTAGAAGGCAATTTTTCCTTTAATACAGACGTAATCTTGTTGAATTTTGACTAAAAAGCTTTAAAAATAGCTCTTGTTAACGAATTTTGGGATTTAAAATTATAAAGGTAGAGTGCGTGCTTAAATTTTAAATAATCCATTAGTTAATCCAAAGTACATGGTTTGCCTTAAGTTGAAAGATTACGCTCCACCTTTATTGTTTTAAATCCCAAAATTCTTTTACAAGAGCTATTGTTAAAGTTTTTTAGTCAAAATTCAACAAGATTATGTCTGTATTAAAAGAAAAATTGCCTTCTAGTTTTTGATCCATTTATGTAAAGGTAGTCCTTAAAATTTTTTATCATCTTTTTATTTGTGTTTATTTTCCTACGAATTTTTAAATAAAAATTTATATTTATAAGCGTTCATATGTAGAGTGTAAGGTTGATGTGAATAAAAATGTTTCTTTGTTGTTTTATTTTTCTGATTTTATTATTCTATTGTGATTGTTTCGAATAAAATCTGTAGCATTTATTATTTCAAAATTTGTTATTATTCAAAGGTTTTTTAATTTTTTGTAAAAAATTCGCAATGAGCTCGAAAGCCAATTTTGACTTGAATAGCAGTTTTAGCAAAAAACTTGTTTAATTAAATTGTTTAACTTTACAACAGGTCCAAACCTAAACTACTTGCCATCATGCGTTTATCCTTGCGGAAAATAAACAAAGACCATATTTATTAAAAACTAACTTTCTCTTATTTACCCAGCTCTTATTAACTTGCATTTATGGATGTGTGTAATGGAATCTTTGGCATAATTTTCATTAACTTCCAGAAGAGTGATTAATTTGAAACTTTGCACACGTATCAAGGATCGATGACAATGCAATAATTTGTTGGTGGAGTGACATAAGGTCAAGGGAAATACAATTAATTTATCTTACGATCACTTTGAATTCCCATACATTTAATTGAAACTTTGCGCACGACAAAGTAATAATTTGATGGTGAGGTGACATAAAATCAACAGACGTAAGGCCAATTTACTTTATTTAGAATGACCATACATTTAATTGAAACTTTGCACACGTATTAAGGATTGATGACAATGCAATAATTTGATGGCTGGGTCACATAAGGTTAAGATACATAAATCCAATTTACTTTATTGCCACTTCAAACGGCCATGAATTTAACTGAACTTTGCACACGTATCAAGAACTGATGACAAAACAATAATTTGATGTGAGGTGACATAAGGTCAACGGAAATAAGACCAATTGACTTTATTTAGAATCTCCATAAAGTTGTCTGAAATTTTGCACACGTATAAAGGACCGATGAATGCAATAATTTAATGGTGGGGTGACATAAGCTCAAAGGACAAAAAATCAATTAATCCTATGACGACTTCAAATGATAATAAGTTTAATTGAAACTTTTTCACGCATCAAGGATTGATAGCAATACAATAACTGAATGGTGGGGTCACATTAGATCAAAGGACATAAAGTCAATTAATCTTATGACCGTTTCAAATGGCTTTAAGTTTAATTGAAACTTTGCACATGCATAAATGAATTAAGGTAATACAATAATTTAATGGTGGGTTGACATAAGCTCAACGGACATAAGTTCAGCTAACCAGATTAACGGATATAAGGTCAGTCAACCTTACGAACACTTCAAAGGGGCCATAAAACCAATCGGTTTGTATGGGGAATATACTATATACACGACTGATCTCCACGAAGCTTTTAGACAACAATATACGAAAGCATTTAGTGCAATTTGAAGCTTCTAACTTAAAAATAAAGGGAGATATTGCAAAATAGCCTCTTTTCTGAAAAATCGGCTGTATGGGGATATATGCACTAGCGGTTCGAACCCGTCGACTCCGACAACTGTCTCATCCAAAATTTCATCAAGATATCTCAAAAATTGAGAGACTAATTTTCGTTCAAACAGACAGACGGCATAATTATTGGAAGGTCTATCTCTTCTCCTTAAAAGGCTTACAATTTGGAGATTCGTGACAAACTTAATACACCATTTCATTTTCTATAAAGGTATAAAAATAAGATTTTTTTTTAGGCAAACAGGAAAATTACTTAAAAATCAATCGCAAGATTATAATTGTCGCAACCTGTGCGCCATCTATCGGAATGTTTTCTCTTTTTGTTGTATTGACTCGAACTACGTATGAGCGTAAAAATTGGTTTCTCAATGAGAATTTTCCTAAAACTTGATCACATAATTCACCCATTGGGAAAATATTTCTATATATCTCATTCTGGGCGCTACATATATAAATTTGCCCCTTTGTTAATGTATTTTCATCGTTTTCTCAACTACGCTTGAGGTATTAATATCGTAGCTGAATAGAAAGTCTCTGAAATGCTGCTCAGAAGAATTCATCCGATTCGTAGGACTTTCCAAATATCTTGAAGAATGCAACACCTTGTAAACTTCACATTTCACGTCTCTAGCTCAATGGAAAGTTATCTCTTATTCATATTATAAGTGTCTCAAACTGTGTGCCACCTAGTGGAAATTGTTCCTTCTGTTATGAATTATATTTTAAAACTAAAAGGTAGATATTCTACATCGAAAACAATACTTGAATTAATCGAAATCTACTCTTTGTATTCAAAAGAGACAATTGATAAACAATTGCAGGAGCTTGATAAATCCAATTAATTTCTGTTAACATAACAGCGAAAAAAATAAATAAAATAAAAATGAAACATTTTCATTATAGCTAATCTGATTAGCCTTTTGCAATTGCATACAATTAATATAATTTTTCTGAAAATGATAATAAACAACCTGCCACTCACAAACTTATCATAAATATTTAATGATGCTTCACAATTGACGCAAGAAAGAGCCAAAGACAAAGATCTTTTATTATGTACCCACAATTATATTTGAATAATTATTGTACTAATTAGAATTGTAAAGGATAAACGGTAATCATTTGTTAACGATGGCTTCAAGCGATTTAGCTTTGTTCAATCTTTGCTTCCATTCGCCTGCCCCTCAGCTTACGCATTTCTGATTTAATAATAATACTATTTGTATTAGCAAATGGCTTCGAGCCCTTGTGTGACTTAAATAAATGTTTATTTCCTTTTGAAAGCCGAAAAGAATAAGGAATTTGTTTAGTATACAAACTTTAATTCATATTTATTAGGGTACGTTTTTATACTCAGTTGAGCAGAGCTCACAGAGTATATTAAGTTTGATTGGATAACGGTTGGTTGTATATATATAAAGGAATCGAGATAGATATAGACTTCCATATATCAAAATAATCAGGATCGAAAAAAAATTTGATTGAGCCATGTCCGTCCGTCCGTCCGTCCGTTAACACGATAACTTGAGTAAATTTTGAGGTATCTTGATGAAATTTGGTATGTAGGTTCCTGAGCACTCATCTCAGATCGCTATTTAAAACGAACGATATCGGACTATAACCACGCCCACTTTTTCGATATCGAAAATTTCGAAAAACCGAAAAAGTGTGATAATACATTACAAAAGACCGATAAAGCGACGAAAATTGGTAGGTGAGCTGAACTTATGACGCAAAATAGAAAATTATTAAAATTTTGGACAATGGGCGTGGCACCGCCCACTTTTAAAAGAAGGTAATTTAAAACTTTTGCAAGCTGTAATTTGGCAGTCGTTGAATATATCATGATGAAATTTGGCAGGAACGTTACTCTTATTACCATATGTACGCTTAATAAAAATTAGCAAAATCGGAGAAGGACCACGCCCACTTTAAAAAAAATTTTTTTTAAAGTAAAATTTTAACAAAAAATTTAATATCTTTACAGTATATAAGTAAATTATGTCAAGATTCAACTCCAGTAATGATATGGGGCAACAAAATACAAAAATAAAAGAAAATTTAAAAATGGGCGTGGCTCCGCCCTTTTTCATTTAATTTGTCTAGGATACTTTTAACGCCATAAGTCGAACAAAAATTAACCGATCCTTTTGAAATTTGGTAGGGGCATAGATTTTATGGCGTTGACTGTTTTCTGTGAAAATGGGCGAAATCGGTTGATGCCACGCCCAGTTTTTATACACAGTCGTCCGTCTGTCCTTCCGCATGGCCGTTAACACGATAACTTGAGCAAAAATCGATATATCTTTACTAAACTCAGTTCACGTACTTATCTGAACTCACTTTATCTTGGTAAGAAAAATGAACGAAATCCGACTATGACCACGCCCACTTTTTCGATATCGAAAATTACGAAAAATGAAAAAATGCCATAATTCTATGCCAAATACGAAAAAAGGGATGAAACATGGTGAGGTAATTGGATTGGTTTATTGACGCGAAATATAAATTTAGAAAAAACTTTATAAAATGGTTGTGACACCTACCATATTAAGTAGAAGAAAATGAAAAGTTCTGCAGGGCGAAATAAAAAACCCTTAAAATCTTGGCAGGTATTACATATATAAATAAATTAGCGGTATCCAACAGATGATGTTCTGGGTCACCCTGGTCCACATTTTGGTCGATATCTGGAAAACGCCTTCACATATACAACTACCACCACTCCCTTTTAAAACTCTCATTAATACCTTTATTTTGATACCCATATCGTACAAACTCATTCTAGAGTCACCCTGGTCCACCTTTATGGCGATATTTCGAAAAGGCGAACACCTATAGAACGAAGGCCCACTCCCTTTTAAAAATACTCGTTAACACCTTTCATTTGATACCCATATCGTACAAACAAAGTCTACAGTCACCCCTGGTCCAGAAAGGCCCACTCCCTCTTAAAATACTCATTAACACCTTTCGTTTGATACCCATACCGTACAAACGTATTCTAGAGTCAACCCTGATCCACCTTTATGGCTATATCCCTAAATGGCGTCCACCTATAGAATTATGGCCCACTCCCTCATAAAATACTCTTTAATGCCTTTCATTTGATACACATGTCATACAAACACGTTCCAGGGTTTCCCTCGGTTCATTTTCCTACATGGTTATTTTCCCTTATGTTGTCACCATAGCTTACACCCGAACTTAACCTTCCTTACTTGTTTGTAATATTTTTTGGTTCCATTTGAGGCTCAGATGGTATAAAATTAGGACTATGTCAGAGCTGTTTCCAACTAAAGCGAGATCGTTGTGGAATCGTTTCAGAATTGTCTTCGAGATAATTATGGGCCAAATCTAAACTCAATTAAGATGTATTAAAGACGTATTTTTAGCCCGGTTTTAGGAACTTATAAACAAATAATACGAGATCAAAAAGAATCCAATTTGTAACCATTTCTTGACTCTGATGTCACTTCCGGAACATTTTGGAATTGTTTAAGGAATCACTTCGGCACAATTTTTGGATAATTTTCAGACAGTTTTTGAGTTTGAGAGATTGTTTTGGGGATCATTTAGTGTATTGTAAAGGCTATTTTGGGATATTTTCGGTATCAGTACCCCAACTTTTCTCAACGAATTTGCAATCGTTTTCGTAATAATTTCAGACAATTAATTTTATATCTGGACCGTTTCGGAAACATTTTTGTTTATTTTCCAGCCATTTCGTGGTTGCTTTAAGACATTTTCAGAATCAGTTCTACTGAAAAAATGACGAAAGGAACCCAAATTTATTACAGAAATAATCATTTATGATTGGAATGGTTCTAACCAAGGTTATTATTATTTTCGGATTATTCCAAAGTTTTTCTGAAACTATGCCGAAATATGGGTGCTCAATGGGGGAAGAGGCGATACATGTGTACGCAGATGGTTCCAAAGTAGTGGAAGGAGTAGGGTCTGCGGTATACTGTGCTGATCCGGAAATAAACAGATCCTACAAGCTGTGGGATTACTGGAGCGGTTTTTAAGCGGGAATATTAGCCGTAACCGTAGAAACCCTGGAAGAGAATATAAGAATAAGACACAGTCAAGCAGCAATTAAGGCAATAATCTCATATAGCACAGCATCTAAATGCGTCTTATAGTGTAAGCAGTCTCTGGAGAGAATCGGGACAGGGAGAAGCATATTGGGTCCCAGGGCATATGGGAATAGATGGGAATGAAACATCGGATGAACTAGCTAAAAAGGGCGCAACCCTTGAAGCTTGCTCCGTATACGTTCCAATTAGGCTGCGCAAGATTAGGCAAAGGCGAGAGGTGCACATGATCGACCAAGCGGAAAAGGCGTGGGTTCAAGCGCGGGGCTGTAAAGTGTCGAAGATTATTTCTAGGTCTTACAACCTTAGACTAAAAAAACTGCTCCTATCCTATCAAAAAGAGAGGACTGTAGACTCATGCCTTCTGGCGTCACATGCCTTTAAATTAGGCTTGGTCAGTGATAGAAGCAGATGTAGAAAGTGCGGGCTTGAGGAGGAAACGATAGAGCACGTTCTGTGCTCGTGTCCTGCGCTTGTCAGGCTAAGACTCCAGCTATTAGAAGTGATACAGTAGTCAGATCTAGAAGCAGCAAGTAGCTTAAGTCCTAGGAAGCCTCTAGTATTTGCCAAGAGAACGGAGTTATTTTATAACATACGCCTTGGCACCTGATTGGTGTTCTTACGCCGCCTTGGTCGTCAAACAAATTCTGGTAACACTATGGACATATTCAGTCTATGCGATGTTTTTATTTGCAGGTCAGTTCAACACCCCATAACGATTTATTTATTAAATAAATAAATTCTGCAAATAAGCACAAAAATATCGAATTAATTTAAAACTATTTTTCCAGAGCCCGCAATTTGTCAGCATATTTGGCTCGTGAAATTTCATTTATTTTATGATCAGTTTTTTTTTTTAAACAAACTTTTAAATACAATTTTTTTAATCCATTTCCAAACAACTGTTTTCATAGCAAATAAAGGAAATGCAAATATAGTGAAAAATATGCAGCAAAAAACCTACAAAAAGTAAACAAAAAAAATTAAAGCATTTCTAAAAAAAAATAGGCAAGTAAACGAACCGAGTGAATGACCATAAAACGAATGAAAGCAAGAAACTTAACTATGCCAGTAATAAAGTGGGTTAGCGTGACTGTTTTTTCCGCTCGGCATAAGCCCACCAGCATCCATAACGCAATTGATGTAGAAGCAGAAAAAAGTGCAACAAAACAACAACAAAGGTTGAAAAAATATGTTGCACGTAGTGGGTGAGCAAAAACAATTGCGCGACGGTGGATTGAATGAACGTGAAAATAAAGTAGAATAACATTTTAAAATAAAAACAAGTAAGGAAGGTTAAGTTCGGGTGTAACCGAACATTACATACTCAGTTGAGAGCTATGGTGACAACATAAGGGAAAATAACCATGTAGGAAAATGAACCGAGGGAAACCCTGGAATGTGTTTGTATGACATGTGTATCAAATGAAAGGCATTAAAGAGTATTTTATGAGGGAGTGGGCCATAGTTCTATAGGTGGACGCCATTTAGGGATATAGCCATAAAGGTGGATCAGGGTTGACTCTAGAATGCGTTTGTACGATATGGGTATCAAATGAAAGGTATTAATGAGTATTTTAAAAGGGCGTGGACCGAAGTTCTATAGATGGACGCCTTTTCGAGATATCGCCGTAAAGATGGACCAGGGGTGACTCTAGAATGCGTTTGTACGATATGGGTATCAAATGAAAGGAGTTAATGAGTATTTTAAGAGGGAGTGGGCCTTAGTTCTATAGGTGGACGCATTTTCGAGGTATCGCAATAAAGGTGGACCAGGGGTTACTCTAGACTTTGTTTGTACGATGTGGGTATCAAATGAAAGGTGTTAATGAGTATTTTTAAAAGGGAGTGGGCCTTCGTTTTATAGGTGTTCGCCTTTTCGAGATATCGCCATAAAGGTGGACCAGGGGTGACTCTAGAATTCGTTTGTGCAATATGGGTATCAAACGAAAGGAGTTAATGAGTATTTTAAGAGGGAGTGGGCGTTAGTTCTATAGGTAAACGCCTTTTCGAGATATCGCCATAAAGATGGACCAGGTGTGACTCTAGAATGCGTTTGTACGATATGGGTATCAAATGAAAGGTGTTAATGAGTATTTTAAAAGGGAGTAATCCTTAGTTCCATAGCTGGACGCCGTTTCGAGATATCGCCATAAAGGTGGGCCAGGGGTGACTCTAGAATTCGTTTGTGCAATATGGGTATCAAACGAAAGGAGTTAATGAGTATTTGAAGAGGGAGTGGGCCTTTCTGGACCAGGTTTGATTCTAGACTTTGTTTGTACGATATGGGTATCAAATGAAAGGTGTTAATGAGTATTTTTAAAAGGGAGTGGGCCTTCGTTCTATAGGTGTTCGCCTTTTCGAAATATCGCCATAAAGGTGGACAGGGGTGACTCTAGAATGAGTTTGTACGATATGGGTATCAAATTAAAGGTATTAATGAGAGTTTTAAAAGGGAGTGGTGGTAGTTGTATATGTGAAAGCGTTTTCCAGATATCGACCAAAATGTGGACCAGGGTGACCCAGAACATCAACTGTTGGATACCGCTAATTTATTTATATATGTAATACCTGCCAAGATTTTAAGGGTTTTTTATTTCGTCCTGCAGAACTTTTTCATTTTCTTCTACTTAATATGGTAGGTGTCACAACCATTTTATAAAGTTTTTTCTAAAGTTATATTTCGCGTCAATAAAACAATCCAATTACCTTAACATATTTCATCCCTTTTTTCGTATTTGGTATAGAATTATGGCATTTTTTTTATTTTTCGTAATTTTCGATATCGAAAAAGTGGGCGTGGTCATAATCGGATTTCGTTAATTTTTCATACCAAGATAAAGTGAGTTCAGGTAAGTACGTGAACTGAGTTTAGTGAAGATATATCGATTTGTGCTCAAGTTATCGTGTTAACGGCCTTGCGGAAGGACAGACGGACGACTGTGTATAAAAACTGGGCGTGGCATCAACCGATTTCGCCCATTTTCACAGAAAACAGTCAACGCCATAAAATCTATGCCCCTACCAAATTTCAAAAGGATCGGTTAATTTTTGTTCGACTTATGGCGTTAAAAGTATCCTAGACAAATTAAATGAAAAAGGGCGGAGCCACGCCCATTTTTAAATTTTCTTTTATTTTTGTATTTTGTTGCACCATATCATTACTGGAGTTGAATCTTGACATAATTTACTTATATACTGTAAAGATATTACATTTTTTGTTAAAATTTTACTTTAAAAAATTTTTTTTTTAAAAGTGGGCGTGGTCCTTCTCCGATTTTGCTAATTTTTATTAAGCATACATATAGTAATAAGAGTAACGTTCCTGCCAAATTTCATCATGATATCTTCAACGACTGCCAAATTACAGCTTGCAAAAGTTTTAAATTACCTTCTTTTAAAAGTGGGCGGTGCCACGCCCATTGTCCAAAATTTTACTAATTTTCTATTTTGCGTCATAAGTTTAACTCATCTACCAAGTTTCGTCGCTTTATCGGTCTTTTGTAATGAATTATCGCACTTTTTCGGTTTTTCGAAATTTTCGATATCGAAAAAGTGGGCGTAGTTATAGTCCGATATTGTTCATTTTAAATAGCGATCTGAGATGAGTGCTCAGGAACCTACATACCAAATTTCATCAAGATACCTCAAAATTTACTCAAGTTATCGTGTTAACGGGCGGACGGACGGACGGACGGACATGGCTCAATCAAATTTTTTTTCGATCCTGATTATTTTGATATATGGAAGTCTATATCTATCTCGATTCCTTTATATATGTACAACCAATCGTTATCCAATCAAACTTAATATACTCTGTGAGCTCTGCTCAACTGAGTATAATAAAATAGAAAATAAAAGTAAGAGCCAATTGGTTTAGCCTACGGGTTCTGCGGCAGATACTACCAGAAAACTTAAACGTGGGATGTGTGACATGAGCCAAAATGTGAGCATTTTGCTGGATAAGTAGCGAAATTTGAAGTAACTGAACTTAAAGTTCCCCGAAATAGCACAAACTTTTCTAAAAAGATTCCGGTGATGGTTCCGGTTTCAGTTTCAGTTTGGGTTTCTTTCCGTTTCGGTACGTCTTTGTATTCGTTTCTAGTCTGGTTTCCGTTCTAGTTCCGGTTTCGATTTCGGTCCCCTTTCGTTTCTAAATGTGGCTCCAGTTTCTGTTCCGGTTTCCATTCCAGCAAGGGATTCAGATCAGGTTTTAGTTCTGGCTTTCGGCTTCGGTTTAAGTTATGGTTACGGTTATGATTCCTATTTTTGTTTCTGTCTAGTTTTGGTTTCGGTTTTTAGTCCCATTTCTGTACTTATTTCGATTTCTGATTCAGTTTTGATTTTGGTTCCGTTTCGGATCTGATCTTGGTTCCTGTTTTTTCATTTTCTGACCTGGTGTCGGAACTAGTTTTTGTTGCATTCTTTTTTATTCCGATTTCAGCTTAGGTTTCGGTTGCGGTTTTTGTTTCGTTTGCGTGGTCGATTCTGGCGTCGGTTCCGGTTTTGATCCTTGTTTGGTTTTGGTGGTTGTTCGGTTTTGATACCGGTTTCGGTTCAGTCCTTGCTCCGTCTTCGTTATGGACCTTATCCGTTTCAGGTTAATGTTGCGATTTCGGTCTTTGTTCGATTTTAATTCCGGTTTTTATCTTTGTTCGGATTCGGTTCGCCTTTTATTTTCGGTACTTATTTGGTTTCGATTCCATTTTCGCTCTATGGTTGGTTTGGGTTACAGTTTTGGTTTCGACACTTGTTAATTTCGCTTTCTCTTCTGCAAAAATGTTACAATCATGTTACACTTTTAAATTCCAACTTTTCAACTAAGACACCTAGAACTGTGCTAAGTGGCCTAAGTTAAGTTGAACTGGTCGGTCAATAAGACCTCACATAGATTGAAAGTGTGTTTAGTGATACCAGAATTCGTTTGGCAACCAAACGTAAGAGTCCCAATCTGGTGCCAGGACTGAGGTTATAGAATAACTCCGTCCTCTTGACAGATACTAGATGATTTCTAGGACCTAGCTTAATTGCTATCTCTAGACCTGGCAACTCTGCCGCCCCTAATACTGAAAGGGGCAAGTGCAGGGCACGAACACAGAACGTGCTCAGCCGCTTCTTCCTGCAGCTCGCACTTTCTACATCTGCTGTTACTGACGAGGCTTAACTTATAAGCATGTCACCTCAGAAGGTAGTGTCCAGTTATTATGCCCATGTTTTCTTTCTTCAGAGCGCCACTTGTAGGTCTTATATCGCAGTATTTGCACATGCTTTTAGAAATTTTGTAGGCTCGCGCTTCTGTCCACCTTTTCTTGCTTGATGGATCATATGCCACTCCTGTCTCCTTTTGATTTCTCCCAAACGGATTGGAACGATTCCCGTCCATTCAGCGAGTGCTGTACCCTCCCTTGCAAGCAAAATGTAAAATGGCTTAATTGTTCTCTTCTCTTTTTCAGTGGATAATATTTTGAGAATGGCACTCTGTAACTACCGAGAGAGCTGAGTAGAACCAACAAGGCGACATTATTTTCACAAACACCATAATTCTCAGTTCCGGTTTCGTCTTTAGTTGTGGTCCATGTAAGTTTTCGGTTCCACTTTTCGTTTTGGGCCTTGTTAAGTTGGGGTTCAGGTACTGGTTGGACTCTTGTTGGGTGTCGGTTCAAATTTTGGTCTTTCTTAGGTTTCGGTTCCACTTATGTTTTCGGTATTCGTTTCATTTCGATTCGGTTTCTGCTTCGGCCCTTATTCGGTTTCGGCTTCGGTTCCGACTCTAATTCTGGTTTCCAGTTCCGGTTTCGGTCCCTATTAAGTTTCGGTTCTTCGGTTAGCCCTTTTAAGATATGGGTTCCAGTTTTTGTTTCGGCCCTTGTTAGGCTTCGGTTGTGATTTCGGTTCCGGTCCATCTTAAGTTTCGATTCTTCGGTTAGCCCTTTTAAGATTTCCGTTCCAGTTTTTGTTTCGGCCCTTGTTAGGCATCGGTTGTAGTTTTAGTTCCGACTCCAGTTTGGTCAGTTCCGGTTTCGGTCCATGTTGAGTTTCGGTTCTTCGGTTAGCCCTTTTAAGATTTCGATTCTAGTTTTTGTGTCGCCCCTTGTTATGCATAGGTTATGATTTCGCCCTTGTTAGGCTTTGTTTCTAGTTATGGCTCCGGCCCTTGTTCGGTTTCGCCCCTTGTTAGGTTTCGGTTACGGTTGTGGTTCTGATTTCGGATGGCGAAACTGGTCATTCTGATACGATTTTCATGAATTTTTGGTATCGATTTTTATCCCGTACTTTCGATATTTAAATTTTTTACCAATTTTATCGATACGTCTAACTTTTTTTTTTAAAGATATATACCAATTAAATCATATTAAAGTGATATCAAAATAATTTATTCGGTTTTAGGTAATTTCAACAAATTTTTTGAAATTTTAGTGCTTTTTAAAGTTTTTATGGATTTTCTACGAACCTCGGTTCGTACATTTTTCTTGGAAAGTTATCGATTATTAAGACCTTTTCCAAATTTCTTTGGTTATTGACCGACTTTGATTGATTAACGGGTTGTAATATCACTGCCACCTTTTTCAATTTTTTTATAATATTGATGGCAATTTAATATATTTTTATCGATTATTTTTAAATTCATTAGTCCCATTGCAAGTGTGAAGCTTTTTTCGAAAATACCGGATTTGTTGGAAATTTTTTTTCGCCATCACAAAAATCTCAGCTAAGCTACCTTCCGCCACTTCCAGTCGACGTGGCATTCTACGTAAAAAAGTAGAGGTAGCTCAGCTAACGGCATTGGTGCTACACAAAAGCTACCCCTGGGGGGTTTATATCAGTTGCTCATTCATTCACTTTTTTACTCGTGGACCTGCAATAAACAAGAATACGTACAAACATACATGTATGTATTTATGTGTGTGTATTAACATCATAACTCGCGTCGGAACTAAGCCTTTCATGAAAAAAAAATTCTGCCATGACCAACATGGCACGAATTTTTTGTGTATTGCTTAGGGCAAAGCTACTTTCCATTGCTGATGGTTGATGTGTGCCATCCAGTCAAAATATTACTTTTATTCTGTGGTGAGGTTTTTGCTTCAACAGACTTATTTATTATTTTTGCTGTGGTATTGCATTGCCGCTGCCCTGCTTTTGAGAATTATGTTCACGTATTTTAAATTTCTCTTTTCAAATTTATTTAGTTTTTTTGCAGTTTTTGTTCGGTTGCTCTTAATATGCGAGTTGGTACCCACACTATGATATCTTGTTGAATTTTCTGTTTATCAGATGCCATTGACATTTTTTAAACATGCTTTCCGGGTTCATAGTGCATCTCAAAATTAAGGATTATGTACAATAGAAAACCTGGTAAAAGCGTTCAGTGTGTGGTTGCTCCTTAAATTTAGTAAAATTTGCTTTTTATTTTAATACACATTGTGACGAATATTAGCAAGACTAAGGGATACTACCATCTCTAAGCAGATACTAAGCAGTCACTTGTATCTACATAAACAAATCAATCACTATGTCTACACAGATGTACATACAGCAGCGGAGAGATACTCACAAAAGTATGCAATCATCAGCAAAGTAGTTCTCACACATACACATGCATATATCTGGGATACTCACAAAAGTATGCAATCATCGGTGGAAGTATTACTCACACATATACGCGCATCTGTAGTTTATAGCAAGTAAGTTTATAGCTGGTAACTAAGTAGTAAATTCTAGAAGAAGAAACGCCTAGAAGTATGCGAGCGAGACAGCAGAGAGTATAAAAGGAGCGAAAGCTGAGTAAGAAGTAATCAGTTTGAGTTAAGCATGGTATTGGTTGCCAAGTACAAGTGTTATTGTGGTCTAATAAAGACCATTTTGCCTTATTGAATATCGGAGTTTTTTTATTCAACAGTTTAGCGATACGAACGTTAGAAGAAGTTTGCAAATAAGAGGAATTTCCCGAAATTCGTTACAATATTTTATAATGTATTTTAGCGGCCTATTTCGCATATTTTTTCCTCTTGAAATGCCTATTTAAGTGAAGTAACTGGAAAGGGTACTGTTCAAGCGAGAGTATGTCATATTGAGTCAGTTTCATTTTGAGTGTAGAGCAAAGCAGTATTGTAAAGAAAGCGCGCAAGGGGACAATAAAAATCAGCTTTGAATTAAACAATAAGCGATGTCTTTTATTTGATAAGCGAAAACATTTTGGTCCATCGAGCCGAAGGGTGCATTATTTACAGTCAACTTCATCGAAAAAAAAGTTAAAAAAGTGTTAAATAAAGCGATTAGTGGCGTAATACATACATTTTCAGTTAGCAGCGAAAATTTTGTGCAAAATGAGAAAATGTGTTTGTGTTTTGAATGTGTATACCTGAAGAGCGGAATGGGTTGTTTTCTCTTAAAAATTGTTCCTTTTGCTCTTAGCTCATACTACGGCGTACTGTGAAAAAAAATGCTCCTAATTGGGTCGAATAGGAGGCTGATACTGCTAAGAAGCCTTGCGGCATTTTGGCAATTATATACAGAGTCATTACATTTAAAGTTATTACATTAATTTACCGATACATATGTATGCATTTTTGCGTTTTATTCATTTTCAAGCCTATTTGTTGCTTGGGAAAATCCGAGCACTGTGTGTATATGGATGAGATGAGTAGTAGAGAGCAGATAACTTGATATAAATGTTGCTCAATACCACAGCGAAAATTCATATATGTTTTATATTATATGGTTTTATTGCTCTTAAGTGCTCAGCGATGAGGAACAGCGGCAGCGTATGAAATAGCGTTACTCGGTCAGCGAAAGATCTCAGCGAAGAGAAAGGGCGACAGCGTATGGAAGTGTGCTGCGCAAACAGCGAAGATGTATGTATAGTTTTATATCGCCGGCGTTGCTGTAGCATTATTGCGTCTTGGGTTTAGTATGTATCATGATACCTATTTACACAAGGCAGACAGCAGTGTATAGAGTTGTATGCGTGAGGAAGAAAGTAGGCTGTGAATATTGGCAGAGTATGACCTACTGCGATTAAAAAAAAAAACAAGACAGCAACAAGTGATGGCCCATATACAATGCAGACGCTGCGAGAAAGACTTAATTCTCTTCGAACTTCGTTTAACAGTAGTCGTTGATACAAAAATTTACGGCGTATTTGCGATTCTGATTATACAAAACTATTTAAGATTTTCAGTAGATTTCTGGAATTTTCTAACAAATTACTATCTTGTCGCTTTTCGATACTCCCAAAGGGAATTTAATTGATTGTTTAATCGCATTTCTGGATAAATTGGTATTATTTGGTGGAACAATGCCGAAAGCAAAAGCAATGCAATCTTCAGCGGGAAAAGGCAAGAAGAGGGCAGGCGAATCAAGGTGCGAGGAGGCAAAGATGAAAAAAAAAAAACAAGAATAATGGTGCGTATTAATGTGTCTAGAAGTGGTATATGTATGTAGGTACAGCGACTTTTTTGCAAGCTATGGCGATTTGGAGTTTTCTTTACAATCACGGGCATAGCTGCGACTTGAGGATATTATGCATAGTTATATATTTGTAAAATACATGTGTTATGTAAAATATCTCTGCGAATAAAATTTATATTTCTTTTTGCTGCGACATGATGAAATTGCAATAAATTTTGTTATTGACTTTTGTTGGGTAGCTTGGCGCAATATTTATGAAATAATTTAAGCGGGATACAAATGGACATGTTAACTTCTTAGTAAATTTTCAAAGCGATTTACTGCGATTTGTAATAAACGGGAACCTGAGTTCCTTTATATAGTTTAAATCAGGATAAAATACAATTTAAGAGACCTGGAGCTGTTGAAAATACTTGCAAATCGTTTTGTTCATTTTCTATTTTTAGCTCGTGAGCAAGAGACCATGGCGCAAGCAGTTGGAGTGCAGATGTTAGAGGTGAATCCGGAAATTGTTAGTGGAGAAGTGTGTCCAAGTGAGCAAGTGACCATGGCGCAAGCCGTTGGTGCGCAGATGTTAGCAGTGACTCCGGAAATTGTTAGTGGAGCAGTTACTGGTAATACTGATGTTGTAGTCCACATTCAGGGTGAGATAAAGTCCATTGTGGCACAAATTCAGCGTCAAGCAGATTGGTTGGCTTCGGCCACTTTGGACGATATGAGTGTTGAGGTTTTGAAAACTCGTTTGGACATCCTAAATAGGGCTTGGGATAGGTTTGAAGTAAAAGATCGTGAATTGCGACGGATATCTCCTGAAGAATTGCAGCGAGCAGATGGGTCTTCAAGTTACCAAGCAGTAGAGGATGTCTATGTTAGGGTTAGGGCAAATTTAAACACAAAAATCAAAGTGATACAGCCTAGTTGTTCTACAACAGTATGTACTCCTACCACTAGCCGAGCGTTGCAATACCAGTTTGCAGAATTGCCGTTGGTAGATCGTCTTCCTATATTTTACGGAAGCCATCGTGAGTGGATTCAATTCCGTGATATTTTTGCGGCAGAAGTGCTACAAAATCCGTATCTCACAGATCTGCAGCGGCTGCGTCGACTTCAAAGTTGTGTTAAGGACGATGCAACTCGAGCGTTAGGGTTTTGGCTCCAGCGTAACGATAGCTTTGCCGAGCCGTGGCGGACATTGTGTTTGGCATATGACGCATATGACAATGAATATTTATGGCATGCCGAACATTGCTCACCAATATACAACTTGCCATGTTGGTCGAAGGCCACCCATGCCCTAATAAGAAATATGCTCGATGTTACACGTAGCAGCATGCGAATGGTGGCAAGACAATTGGGGCCTGAGGAGCAACGCGACTTGTTTATACTAAATTTTTTGGAATCACGTCTGGACAGCGCATCGCGTACACAGTGGGAAATGGTTCGTCCCACGGATCGCATTCCAAATTTAAAGAATGATTTTTTTGCTTGGCTCGAACGTCGAAGTAGTGGACTTTTAAGCCATGCCACACAACCTATAACTTATTACAGAGAGAACCAAACTAATAATCCTCGAACAAATCTGCGTATGGGAGCAAACGTTTCTATAAACACTAACCATAAACCCTGTTTAAACTGTGCTCGGGATCATGCGTTACATCGATGTCCTGCGCTTGTTTGTCAAAATCGCGAGCAGAAAATTAAGCGCATTTTGGAACTAGGCCTGTGCCAGAATTGCTTGCGGAAAGGTCATATCGCCAGAAATTGTTTGGCAAGCCGTTGTCCTAGATGCGCAAGGGCACTTCATAATAGCATTATTTGCCCGAAGCTATCCACGAGCTCCAAGGGGGAGGTTCCTCAAGCATCTATGCTAGCAACTATAGAGGGGAACAGGGTGTCGAACAATAGCAATCAATTTCCAATGAGGAAGCCAGCTTCGGAGTATTCAGCACTTGCCTTTCGTCTGAGTCAGATGGACAATTGAATGTTGCTAGCATGATGCAGGGAGCAGGGATCGACCCCCATTACAGTTTGTTGGCTACGGCACAAGTACGTTTGGTAACTCATGGCGGAATGGTGGTAAGACTACGTGCGTTGTGCGATACTGGTGCACAGATAAATTTAATTAATAAAGATATAGTCATACATAATCAAATCCATATGCAACGAACATTAGTTGGTGTCTCTTCTGCTTTAGGGACTGAGAGTCATATCTGTAACAAGTGTATTACCGTGCATTTGATGTCACTTTACGACGACGAATTTCGGATTCCTATCACTTAGCTTAGGCTGGCTTCTATTTGGCGAACCCCCCACTAACTCACACGTTGTGGGGATCAATATAGCCGACGGCGATTCTACGAAATTTGATGAACATCTTGAGCAATTAGTACGAAATCTTTTCGAAGCGGAAATTTTAGCAGGGGACGAATCAAATTGGACAGAAGAACAACAAGATTGCGAATCCCATTTCTTGGAAACGCACACGTTTGAATTACAGGAGAAACGATATGTTGTGCAGCTTCCGCTTAGACGTGATTGGGATCGTATTGGCTCTAATCGCGTAACAGCATTGCAAAGATATTTACGGTTGGAGCAGCGATTTAGGCGAGAACCCGAACTAAAAGAAAAATATAAGGCCTTCGTAAACGAATATATAGCCAAAGATTGGTTAATGCTAGCAACGAGACCACCAGAAGGAAAGGCATATTATATTCCCCACCACGCCATTTTAAAGAAATTTCGAGTAGTGTTCGACGCTTCCTGTTCAACGGATACCGGGGTTTCGTTGAATGACGTCCAGATGATTGGCCCTAAATTGCAGCGAGACTTGATCGACCTGCTTTCGGGGTTTCGCTTGTACGCTTATGGTGTATCGGCAGACATTAAGCAAATGTTTCCTCAAGTCAAAATATCCCCGCGTAACTGGGACCTTCAACGAATATTCTGGAGAGACCACGCCGAGAAAATGCGTGAGTACTGGCTTACCCGAGTGACATTTGGCATCGCTTCGGCCCCTTTTTGTGCAGTTAGAGCCATGCAGCAGTGTGCTAAGGATAACGCGGTAAAATGGCCGCAAGCGGCAGAGGTTGTGCTGAACAATTTTTACATGGACGATTGCTTGTATGGGGCTGACACGGAAGAGGAGCTACTATCCCTATGCAAGCAGTTGCAACAGATTTTGGCGACGAGAGGCTTCGAGCTTTGCAAGTGGCGGTCAAATTCGAATCATGTCCAACGATCTTTCAATTTAGAATCTAACGATAATGACCATTGGTTCAATACCTATAATGAAGCATCTGTGCTGGGTCTAAAATGGATTCCTTCTACGGACGAGTTGTCCTTTGCCGTGAAGTCGCTAACTGATGTAGATCCTGACTCTTGGACTAAACGTATGGTTTTAAGTATCTCTGCGCGGATTTTTGACCCCGATGGGTTGGCATCGCCATTTATAATAAAGGCCAAGATTTTGCTCCAAAAGATCTGGCAGGAGAAGTTAGGGTGGGATGCGATCTTACCTGAACCGCTAAAAACTATGTGGCAGAAAATATTTTCCCAAATACATCAATTCAACAGCGTACGAGGTCCGCGTTGGATTGGGTTTTCACGACGACTTGACATAGCGTTGCATGGGTTTGCCGACGCTTCTATTCAAGCATTTGGAGCAGCGATATATGCAGTTATATACGATAATGAATTAGTAACATCAAACCAATATATGCAGTTATATACGATAATGAATTAGTAACATCAAACCAATTGCTGGCAAAATCTAGGATAGCGCCATTGAAAAAGGAAACAATACCTCGACTTGAATTACGGGCGTCAACGTTGCTGGGTGAATTAATGCAGCGTGTAATGACAATTGGCGAAACACATCATAAGATCAAAATCCATTCGGCTTACTGCTGGTCGGACTCTATGGTAGTATTATGTTGGTTAAAGCGAGATAGTGCCTCTCTGAAACAATTCGTGGCAAATAGGCTACTACAAATAAAGAGAAACACAACGACTTGCAAGTGGAGGTATGTGCCCACCGACGCGAATCCGGCCGATCCAATTTCCAGAGGCATGTCAATGGACGAGTTGATTAATTCCGAGCTGTGGTGGAAGGGGCCCGAATTTCTGCAGCTCCCGGAAGCTATGTGGCCGAAGACACCAGATGAGGTACATGAAGAAGTACGGACAAGTGTCAATAATGAATGCCGAGTCAGGGTTAGTCGAGAATCAAGGGGGCCGGTTATCAGCCTATGGTCGGTATAAGCGTAGTAGTAATAAAAGATCAGTCATTATTGTATCGGTATTCGTCCTTTACTCGAGTAATGAGAGTAACAGCTTGGGTGTTTAGGTTCGTGCGAAATTGTCGAGCACCATCGGCAACCAGGCGGAAATCATATTTAGAGATTAGTGAACTCGAGGGCGCGCTGGCAATATGGATCAAACAAGAACAACGTGACCATTTTGGAGACGATATACGACAAATGGAGCACATTGGACAAGGTGTGGGTAATAGTAAAGGGCTCCGTCTGTCAAATGCGATCGAAGCATTGACCCCATTTCTTCGAGATGGGATACTTCGAATGAGAGGCCGTCTGCAAGAGGCAGATTTACCAGACTGCCAGCGTAATCCAGCCATACTACCGGGAAAGGGAAGATTAGCTTGGTTAATAGCACATTCGACACACTTGCAGCTACTACATTGCGGAGCACAGCAGTTGACAGCTGCATTAAGGCAGAAATATTGGATCATAGGGATGCGGACATTATCAAGGTCCTTGATCAAACACTGTGTAAAGTGCGAACGGCTAAAAGCAAAAACGTGCGAGCAAATTATGGGAAACTTACCAGCTTATCGAGTACGCCCAGCTCGCCCATTTTTGCATTCGGGAGTAGACTATGCGGGGCCCATCCAAGTGCGGCCAGACCGTCGCAGAGGCAATGTGGTTCTAAAAGGTTATATCGCCGTCTTCGTTTGCATGGTATCTAAGGCGGTCCACTTAGAATTTGTATCCGAGCTGTCCACCAACGCATTCCTAATGGCGTTTATGCGCTTTACATCTCGATATGGCCACTGTCTGCATCTCTGGAGCGACAATGGCACAAATTTTGTTGGTGCAGAACGAGAGCTGAGTCGAATGCTGCAGACTTGGCGTGGTTCAGATCTCTTTGAGCAGTTATCAACACGGCAAACCGAGTGGCATTTTATTACCACATCAGCTCCTCACCAAGGTGGGTTGTGGGAAGCAGCCGTGAAGGCAACCAAGTATCATCTGCGTCGGGTGATAGGAGCCCGACTATTAACCATAGAAGCCATGCAAACGCTATTGGCAGAAATAGGAGCAGTTCTTAATTTACGACCATTAGCGCTCAAAGTGCAGATCCTCAGGATTTGAATCCATTGACGCCTGGGCATTTATTGATTGGCGAAGCTTTGGTTCCAGCTTTAGGTGAGCAAATACCAGTGGAACGGCCGGAGAATCGGCTCGGCTACTGGCAATCACAGCAACTCATAACGCAGAGATTCTGGAAACTTTGGAGTGACAGTTACCTACATGAGCTACAACAGCGTCCAAAATGGCGAGAAGCTAGACAAAATATGAAGGTGGGCGACTTGGTAGTTATAAAAAATGAAGTAATACCACCGACTTTATGGAAAATGGGACGAGTAACTGCTTTGCATCCAGGGAGTGATGGATTAGTAAGCAATGTAACTATTTGGACTGGGCAAAATACCATTAGCCGTCCCGTGCAGAAACTTTGTATCTTACCAATAGAACCTGTTGAGCCTCGAGCTGTATCGAGTCTCAAGGCCGGAGGATGTTCAAGCGAGAGTATGTCATATTGAGTCAGTTTCATTTTGAATGTAGAGCAAAGCAGTATTGTAAAGAAAGCGCGCAAGGGGACAATAAAAATCAGCTTTGAATTAAACAATAAGCGATGTCTTTTATTTGATAAGCGAAAACAGGTACACTTAATTATAATTATATATGTACATTCTCTGACCCAACTATAACGTCATCGGCGCCTGAGAGCACATTAGTATACAGCAGCACAACAAAGATAGACGGGCTGATTAGCAATGAATGAGCGTCAGCTGACTACCAACAGCAAATTTCTTAAGGGTGGACTCCCTCTCAACACACGGCTCACTTTACGGCTAATACAAACCTTTATTCCGTTCAGGCACCTTTCATCTAGCTCACTGTGATAGTGGAGATGGCCAGCGGGCAAGCAGTTATAGCAGAAGTTGCCGTAGTTTTTTAGATAAGGGCTCCTGCGGCATAAGTATTTATATGCGAACGGAATAACCCGCTGAGCTGCTGATATCCATTCCGTCGATGTTCCCACGATATTTGTCACCACACTGTTCATCTAGCGCCGCGCATACCGCATAATATCGCTCAGCTTTTTCCACCAGCTACGGTTACCGTGGTGTGATGGGTAGCATGCTCCGCCTATCACACCGTATGCCCTGGGTTCAACTCCCGGGGAAAGCAACATCAAAATTTTAGAAATAAGATTTTTCAATTAGAAGAAAATTTTTCTAAGCGGGGTCGCCCCTCGGCAGTGTTTGGCAAGCACTCCGGGTGTATTTCTGCCATGAAAAGCTCTCAGTGAAAACTCATCTGCTTTGCAGATGCCGTTCGGAGTCGGCATAAAACATGTAGGTCCCGTCCGGCCAATTTGTAGGGAAAATCAAGAGGAGCACGACGCAAATTGGAAGAGAAGCTCGGCCTTAGATCTCTTCGGAGGTTATCGCGCCTTACATTTTTTTTTTTTTTTCCACCAACGCTGCCTAGTAGGATCTTTCCGACATACGCGTGCTCAACTGTTGCCGACCAAGGTCAGGGAAACAATCTCAGATACCGTCCGCTTCACACTATTCCGTTCTTTGCCTACAAATACGCCAGAAATTTTATTTCTTACCCATTTTATGTGGTTTGAAATTGGGTTTTTAGGTCTACTAATTGGCCCTAGATTGTTTGAGTGATAGTTGTTGCTAGGTTAGCATGCATGAATTACGAGAACGAAAAAAAAGGTTACAAGGATGATAGAGAACAAATAAGTGATAAGCAAATCATATTGTTGTTGTTTTAATGATAAAACACTCTCACAAGGCAGACTTTTATGCCGTGCTAGACAGGTGTTCTGTATACGCTTACAAGCGTAACAGCGTAAGCGTGACAACGTAAAGTAAAAGAGTCTGCATTGCGAAGAGTAATAACATACAATTGTAGTTGAGTACTAGCGTATTAGCGCATGGCAATAAGCGTATAAACGTAAAAGCGTATGAACGAGTAAATTTAATTGGATGAACACTTAATATAGAATAAGCTTAAAACCATACACATAAAACAGTATTATAACTTAAGCTTTTCAACGTAAAATCGTATAAAGCCCACTAGCATAAAGGCGTTCTAGAACAAACGAAGTATGAACGAAAAAGCGTACTAGTGTATGAATATATAAAGCGTATAAAAAATATGGGGCATTGGCGTAAATGTATTGTAGTATACCTATTATGGTAAACAGAATTATATTCGGAGTATCACGGCTTGAAAATAATCGGAGAAAACTATATTTAACCGGTGCCCTGTCTAGCTATACCATATGGTAGTAAACCCATCTACGGCCTCTGTCTCTTTTTTTGGGAATATTATATTGTGTAGTGCGTCTAGTTAGATAACCTATTTATTGTCCAAATAGAAAACTGTATCTGCGTGGATTAAAGATTCTGTCTAGACGCTCTAAGGGCCCTTTGTAGTTTTCCTAGATACTGTTCGGGTAGATAATATGGTTGTGCGGTATCTGAGTTTACCTATTCAAACTCGCATTGACAACTGGATCTAATAAGTATAATTCGAAGACGGCTCTCAGTATCTCGCGATGCCACTACATTAGTTGCGCTTATGAATGATCAGAATGCAAAGAGTACAATGTCAGACTGAAAAAGCTACTGTAGAAGTAGAAGGCTTTAACAAACTTTCAAGGATGCAGCAAAATTTTGTTTGATCAGGGACAACCGAGGAAAAACTACATGCACTACAAAGAAAGACAACACTAGCTGGGACCATTCCTAAGAAGCCTTATTACAACAAACTTTCGATGACCCCGCTATGATTTCTTCGGATGGAACATTATATTAAAAGAGAAGATGTACCCAGGCCTTTCAATAATATTGTAACGAATATTAGTAACACTAAGTGATACTCACATCTCTAAGCTGATACTAAGCAGTGACTTTTATGGATATCAACAAATCAATCATTATGTCTACCCATATGTCCATACAAGCAGAGGAGAATAACGCACAAACACATGCATATATCTGAGATACTCCCGAAAGTATGCAATTATTTGTGCAAGTATCACTCACATATACACGCGCATGGGCTATGAGAGAAGCTATAAAATCGTGCATCTGTAGTTATAGCTGAGAAATTTATAGCTGATAACTAACTAGTAAATTCTAGAAATAGAAGCGCCTAGAAATATGTCAACGAGGAAACCAAACAGTATAAAAAGCAGCAACAGTTGAGGCACGAGAATCGGTTTGATTTAAGCAAGCTATCAGTTGCGAAGTATAATAAGTTTTATTGTGAAATACTTTAATAAAGGCCATTTTGCTTTATTGAATAGTGGAGTTATTTATTCAACAGTTTAGTGATTCGAACATTAGTAGAAGAACAAATACGAGGCATTGCACTAAATTCGTTACAATGTGAAGAAATTATGGTAGGAGGGGTAGAGGAAGTAAAGCCGGGACTTCAAGTGGGAGAGGGAGTGGGAGTAGCAATAGGGATATGAATAGAAGTAAGAGTAGAAGTAAGAGTGGGAGTAGGAGTAGGAGTAGGGAGTGACAGCAGAGCTGTAGGGGAGAGTGAAAGTGGGGGTGAGAATCACAGTGGGAGTGGCAGTGGGAGAGGATAAACAATATGGAGGTGGTAAGTTAGAGTGAGATTCAGTGGAATAAAGAGGAAATAAGGTTAGGACTGGAATAGGGAGCAAGTGATAAAGATGGAAAGGAAGACCATCGTTCAAATGTAGACATTGTGGTTTAAGAGCACCACACCATCTTCCGGGTATGTTACTATTCTTTTTTATTTAATTCCTTAACATTCTCCACCTCTTCATTTGCTTTACACTGTCTTGTCCTGTATATGCGTATAATTTTCAATTTTTCATCTTTCCGCTGTTTCCACATTTCTTATTGTGTATACTCCGGCTTATTGCCGCCAACTCTCTGCAATACCCACAAATCTCGTAATTGTCGCTTAATAAGTGCAATATTAAAATTGAAGCAGCAAATGTCAACGAAAGCATTACATCTTTATTACAACTTATTTTTTCCATTTTTGTTTAGCTGCGTCTTCGTCATCTTAACGACTGTAGCCTGTCACTTTTCATTATACAATGACATTTCGCTTGACCTGCTGGATATCGCAAAGAATTCACTGTAACGCCTTTAGCAATAATAAATCAAAAGAATACGTTGAAGACAAAAGATAGAACAAGAAGCTTTCAAGAATCTTGAGTGTAAATTTTCTTTTTAAATAAGAGAAAAGATATCAAACAAAATAAAAAAAAGAAATATAAAGATAAATGCAGCTTTGAGGTTACGCTTTTAATTAATATTTACCAGCAACGTTTAAGCAGAACATTTGTAGCACTGGCGGGCTTCTTTAACTGTTGGAAAAGTGTTTTAATTAGGTAAAGTTTTTTAAGCTAATATCAACGTTGTAAGAGACTGCTATTTTTCATTGAAAAGTTCATTGGTGATAGCTGTAAGGGAAATATAATATTTGTACAAGAAAAGTTTTGCTAGCAGTTTTTGTTCGATGAAGGAGGGTAATCTTTGATATCAGATGGTTTGATGAATGTAGGTTTGTTTTAAAGTTCATGCAAGTTATTGTCTTTACATTAGCTCAATACCTATACACTTCAACCATTTCAAATCAATTAGTAGTAACTACTAAGTATTTATGTTTGCATTGCACTTTTAAACGTTTATTGATTTTTCTTACACTCGCTTCTGGGTCAAACAAATTACAAAGAAAGTAATAAAGGAAATACCTTGAAATAATTGAAAAAAATAACTGTTTTAAGCTCTTATTAAATCACTAACCCACACGTCGTTTATTTTACAAGCCACATCTATACGATTTTGAATGTATCAATATCAAGCAAAAAATCTTGTGCCACATACCTGTACCCAGTTAATCGTCGTAGACAGATATGTCATACAAGAATTGGTTAATCAGAGAGCTTCTCTTTATGAACTTTTAAAAAACTATGCAATTGCTGTATTTTCCTTCAAAGAGTTGTTGCGTGATTTAATTTAAAGTCTTTTATAATGCTATGACTCATTTTGTACTCATAAATGATTCTTACAAGAATCTTAACACACCAATGCATAATTTTATAAAGACACATAAAAACAAGCATATGCATGATATTGGGCCCCTGATCGAAGACTTTGTACTCATGCTCGACTCTTGTATGTGCACAATTCAAAATGAAATATGGTTTTCTTATAACACAATGAAAGCGCCTTCGAAGTAAGGGAGCAACAATTGAAGCCTTTGTTGATTTGTGTACGCATGTAAATTAAAAAAATTTCGCTTTGGCGATTTTAATGGCATTGATATTAAAAATGCATGCTACTAAGTATTTTTACTCTTACAGCAAATATGTGTGTCACAAAAGAGTTGTAAATCAGAATGATTTTATTTATTAGATTATTAATGAGCTCGACGAAATTCATGTATTTTATTGCATGAAATTTCAACATGATTCAGTTTCAAATACTTTTTTCGAATACTCATTTTGGTCTCCTATAGAACTCTTTCAGGAATATGCTTAAAAAAAGGAATGTTGTATGCATCCTATCAAAAATCGTTAATGGTCTTCTGATATCATGTGAAAGCCATTCGAAATAAATTGAGCATGAAATTTAGCGTAAATATAGCAACAAAACCAAAACGTATCAAATAGAAAACTTGCATCTTCTTCGTATATGACTCATATAAAGTACTCTTCGATCCAAATGTTGGACATTTTGCATTATATAGTATGTATGAGTAGCATATGATTCAAACACGTTTCATTAATTATTTTGTTGTGCATGCATCCCTCGAGCTCTTAGGTCTCATTACCGATAAACTCGTAGATGTGAGTCATCTTTATTAGTGAGTCATATATGACTCAAAATCTGTTTCTTTGCTTTATCGTACTTACATCTCTTAAAAACCTATGCAAAATTCTATATAGATTTCACAATCATAATTTTATCAAACTTAAAACTCATATCAGTCCAACAAACTTAGAACAAACTCAGAATGTTCGCTGTGTTCATATGAATCATCCATTAATTGATTGTTTTATTGAAACCCTACAACCTCTTGCTTTTTGCGTTTGTTCCACCATTTACTCTGTTGATTTGTATTGCTAAGTTTATTTAATTCCTTATTTGTTTGCTCATAGTCGAGCCTAAAGACATATGTATATTCTTATCAAGCAGGTCACACTTCGTTTATTGACATTGAAGAAATTCAATTCGCACTGTAACGTCGGAAGGAAAATTTTGTTTAGCGTTTAAAAGCGCAGCGAATACGAAATAGTCAACGTTCAAAATATTTGCAAACAGGCTACGCAGAAGAATAAGGTGACATATGTTTTTCTCATAGGAGCTAACATGTGAATCTTGAGTTTGGTTTTCCTGTTGAGCACGAGTCTTATGACGTCATTTAAAGTGATTGAAAATAATATAACTATGTATGTATATGTTTACAGCTAATTATATAAAGTGAGCTCCTAAGTACTCTCTAACTGCGATGGATAAAATAAGAGTACAAAGCATTTAAAAAAAATCAGAAAAAAATTCACAATTAATATCACAAAGTTAACCTTTGACATTTTTAATAACAAATAAATAAATTAATGCCAAAAAGTAAATTTGCGCCACAGCCTGAGTTACTTATGATAAGCGTGGTGAATCGAATTTTTATTGACGCAGCCATGCATTTATTCATTATATGATAGATAGTCATTTTAAAGCTGACAGATGACAGCTGACAGTTGACAGCTGACAGTTGACAGCTTTTGTACGCAGCTTTACTGTCGACACTTCTTTTTACATATTACAGTGAAATTATAAAACAAAGAAAGTTCACGTCACTAACTGAAGTACGAATTAAATTATCTACATATTATGAGCTCATTTATTTGTGTGTATGTACGTGTAAATAGAACAATGATTGAATAAATGCGTATAAATCAGATTTAACCGCCAGTAGTCAATTAATTATTATGTGTGTGGTGGCTGATAAAATGAGCATTAGCGTGTTTGTTATATTTTATAAAGGCGTTTCTTTCTCACAATGAAAATTTGAAATTTTATAACGCTTGCAATGAAGTTCAAAATTTTCATTATAAATTTCAGTAAATTCAAATCTTCAATTTTTACTTCAAATTCAAAAAATTATAGTTCAATTAACAGATCACAATTCAAATTCAAAACTTTCGTTTTAAAGTCCGAAAATAGCCTTACAATTTTAGAAAATTACAATTTAGATTCAGAAATTTTCAATTCAAGCGCGGAATTTACATTTTAAATTCAGAAATTTTAATTCCAATTTGTATTATTGCACTTCAAGTTCTGAAATTCAATTTCAGTTTAAGTTCAGAAATGCTCATTACAGATACAGATTTTACAACTTATGTTCAGAAATTTCACTTAAAATTTAGGAAGTTGCAATTCAAGCTCAGAAATTTACGATTAAAATTCAGAATTTTTATTTCGAATTCAGAAAATTACAGCGCCAGTTGAGATATTTTAAATTGAGCTCAGAATGGTTATTTCAGATACCGAAGATTACATATCCAGGTACGAAATTTACAATTTAAATTCAGAAGTTTTATATAAATTTAGAAAATTTTAATTCAAGTTCAGAACTTCACAATTTAAATGCAGGAAATTAAAGTTCAATTTCAGAAAATTATAAACTAAGTTCAGGACTGTTAATTCAAATTCAGAAAATTATACTTCAAATTCAAATTAATACAGTTCTAGGTCAGAAATTTACAATTAAATTTTAGAGGTTTCATTTCAATTCAAGTTAAGAAATTAACATTTCAACTTCGGAACATTGATTTCAAATTCAGAAAATTACACTTTATATTCAGAAATTAAAAGTCAAGTTCAGAAAATTATGAAAATTACAGTTCAAGGTCATAAATTTGCGGTTCAAGTTCAAAACTTTGAATTGAAATTCGGATTATAACTGTTCAATTAGGAATTTTCACTTCACGTTAAAACAATTATAGCACAGCTCAAATTCATAAATGTAATGTTTTTCATTTTAAATGCAAAAGATTACAATTTAATTTCAGAATGCTCATTTCAAATTCTAAAAATTATTATTCAATTTCAAAAACTACAATCAAATTGAAAAAATTATTTTAAAAACATTTGATAATTTAAGTTCTGAATTCATATTGTGACGAACATAGGCAACACTAGGGGATACTGTAATCTCTAAGGCGATACTAAGCAGTCACTTGTATGTACATAAACAAATCAATCATTATGTCTACACATATGTACATACAAGCAGCGGAGAGATACGCACAAACACATCATGCATATATCTGAGATACTCACAAAAGTATGCAATCATCATTATTTACATATACATGTGCATATGGGTATGCGAGAGGCTATATACTACAGATACACGCGACGCGTATAGCTGGTAACCAAATAGAAGATTCTAGCAGAAGAAACGCCTAGAAGTATGCGAACGAGACAGCAGAGAGTATGAAAGGAGCGAAAGCTGAGTAAGAAGCAATCAGTTTGATTTAAGCACGCTATTGGTTGCGAAGTATAAGTGTTATTGGGGGATAATTTTCAAAGTAGTCTCATAGAGTTCATTTTGTTTATTGAATATTGGAGTTATTTTATTCAAAAGTTTAGCGATAAGAACGTTAGCAGAAGGTTGTAAATAAACGGAATTTTCCTAAATTCATTACAGTATTTATATTTCAGAAAATTAGAATTCAAGTTCAACAAATTAGAACTCAAATTCACAGTTTTTATTTCAAATTCAGAAAGTGACAATTTAAATTCCAAAAATTATACTTTAATTATAGAAAATTTCAACTCAACTTGAAAAGGTCTTGTAACAAACTGAGAAAATTAAAACTTAAGTGCAGTATTTTGGTTTTTAATTCAGAAAGTTACAACAACAGTTCAGAAATTTTCATCTCAAATTGATTAACTAAATCTTGAAATTCATAATTTTACTATCTATTTTTTGAATCTTAAACGAAAATTCTGAAATTTAGCTGTAAACTCTGAACATGACAAACAATTTTCTGATTTTGAATTAAAATTTTTTGAAATTGATCTGAAAGTTTCGAACTTAGGCTATTTGCGAGTTTGCCTAAATTGCTACCTAAATACACAAAAAACCTAAATCACTGGACACTTTCGGCAAGGCAGTGTAAAAGAAAAAATTTAGGCTGGGTGCGAGTTCACCTAAATTTTAGGTACCTAAACTAATATTCCACTGGAACTTTCCAGCTGTGCAATAATTTAGGAAAAAGCTGTCAAAACTGTGCGAGTTGATTTGAAAACATAATTTGTATATTTCTGCTAAGAAAATAATAACAATATGGGAAATTTTGTATTTTCAATGTGTTTTCACGCTTAAAAAGAACAGAGATCAATTAGGGTCAGCGGTAAGTATCTATCCCAAGATAGCAGTTCAAGAAAATGCAGTGGCTCCGTTTTGTAAAGCTTTTTTCGGACATAGTGGAGCACGTGCACAATGACCTTTTCTACAATCTCGAATTCAATACTATGATGTTGGTACGCCTCCAATAAATTCTTTAGGCCAATTAGTTTTGGATGCCAAATATGTTCAGATTGCGGTCCGTATTGGAGAAGGATCCAATTCTTGTACCGCCAACATCAGCTTGAACAAAATTGAGCTCACCATCACGTACAATCGATCGGACCTTTATCGCAGCAGGGATTATCGCTATATGATCTATGACTTACTTAAATTGAATGGACAAGCGCCATTTTTTTGCACATACAATATTGAAAAATAAATATTTTTGTTTTTGAAATTTGACGTTTGAATTTAGGTTGAAAAGTATGCTAATAAAAATTCTACATTCTTATTTTGCACTGCTTTGCCGACAGTTTCCAGTGATTTAGGTTTTTTCTCTATTTAGGTCGGAAATTAGGTCAACTCGCACACGGCCTTAGCGTTTTTTTGAGCATACTTTTCAACCTAAATTGAAAAGTCAAGTTTTAAAAATAAACGAAATTTTTGATTTTTCTTCAATTTTGTTTTTCTTTCTTAAATTTTCTGTGAAATGCTCATCTGCATACAAATATAGTAGCTAACATATAGCCAAGGCCGCAATGGTTAGTGATGTGGTAGGTGTGATGATCGATTGGTAAATACGGTGCCAATTAGTTGAGTTTTTGCAGTGAAACCAAATCGCCACACGATGATGGTAAGGAATGTGGATCAAAGTCTGCACACATTTTTCAGAAATGGTCACTGACAGGCCAAAAATGTGTTAATACTGACATGCTTAATCTTAGCCGCTTTATTTTACCCTAGATAGAGGCAGATCCCCTCATGATGTGATCCAATACGGTCGGCGAAAATTGCCCTACAAGTTGAAACAGATGCAGTTTCATTTATTGCTATCTTGGGAACTCCTACTATGAACCCCTCTATATTCATACCTATTTAAAGCATGCATATCTGCAGATTAGAAGAATTAGAAGAACATTTTTCTAAGCGGGGTCGCCCCTCGGCTGTGTTTGGCAAGCGCTCCGGGTGTATTACTGTCATGAAAATCTCTTAGTGAAAACTCATCTGCCTTGCAGATGCCGTTCGGAGTCGGCATAAAACATGTAGGTCCCGTCCGGCCAATTTGTAGGGAAAAGCAAGAGGAGCACGACGCAAATTGGAAAAGAAGCTCGGCCTTAGATCTCTTCGGAGGTTATCGCGCCTTACATTTATTTATTTTTATATCTGCAGATTGTAAATATAACAAATGTTTCAAAGTGCAATTTTTTGTATTAATTTCTAAGCTTAAACAATTTAGATTGTCAAATGTACTCGCCCAGTTTTGACAGCTTTGTACCTAAATTGTAGCAGTGCTGCAAATTTCCATTGGAATATTAGTTTAGGTACCTAATATTTGAGCTAATTCGCACCCAGCCTTAAATTGTAGATTTCTAACTAAATTTGTATTTGGATGAAATTAAAATTGAAATTGTGTTCTTGTGTTATAAAGAACTGAACTTCAACTGCAATTTTCTGTTTTTGAAGTGTTCTTTTCAAAATGTTTTGAAACACTTTAATATACAATTTTAAAAACAAATTAATTGAAAGAACTTTACGGTTTAGTAAAATTGACAACCACAAAACAAAACACAAAGGCAATTAAGAGTTATTATACCTTTCATGAACATGAAATGGTATATTAACTCTGGTCCGATGTTTGTAACGTTGAGAAATATAGAAGATAGACTCATCATTAAGTATACCGAATTGATCAGGACGACAAACTGAGTTGATATAGCCATGTCCGTTTGTCCGTCCATCCGTCTGTCTGTATGAACGCAAACAAGTCCCTCCAATTTTGAGATATCTCAATGAAATTTGGCACAAGGATGTATTTTTGTATTATATTAGATATTTGTCGGATCCGGTAGGATCGGACCACTATAACATATATCTCCCATACAACCGATCGATAAGACGATTTTGGTCATTCCTGCCGCAGTTTGGAAAGTATAAACGTGAAACTCGGTGATATATATTCGAATATATCATAGAAGATATGCTGAAAAAATCACTTTGATCGGAGCTATATATAGTATATATCCCATACAACCGATCGTTCAGATAGAAAGATTTTTGGCAATTTCTCCCTTAATTTCCAGTATAAACACGTTAAGCTTGGTGATATATATTATATTTCCTGTAAAAATCATTTCGATCGGAGCTATATATAATATATATGCCATACAACCGATCGTTCAGATAAGGGGGTTTTTTGCCATTTTTTATTTTATATTTATCTTAAAAATCGTTTAGGTATGTACATCTGTTCACTATATATTTCTTATCTTATACATCCGATTATTTGGAGATTACGAACGGGATAAGATTATTGTTCAGCCCAATTCATGAAAGGTATGAAGTCTTCGGCACAGCCGAAGACAGTCCCGTCCTTACTTGTTTTTATATTATATTATTTTGATTCATTTACAACAATGGAATGAAATTTGATTTATTTTAATACAATGAAAATTTATTATGGAAATTAACACTCACGCATTAACTTTAATAAACTGAACACAGTTAACAACAGTAAAACACCCCAGTTTAAAATGCCAAAATTCTTAATTAAAGCGGAAAATTTAAAATCATACCAAACACACTTATTCTTTTGTATTTTTGTGCAGAGATATGCGTAGATGTATTAGTTACTTCTATACAGTTTATTGAGAGTTTATTCCCAATAGAAATGAAAATTCATAAAATAGTAGATATAACTACACTATGTATAACGCATTCCATGTCAAATCGATTAAAGCCGAAAATAGGTTTTTTTTTATCGAACAGGTGAATTCCATTCGTTTGATAAATGGTAAAATTTTACTCCGCCTTACAAAGTTTTAGTGATTAATTCGATTTTTGACAGTTGCTGATTAATTTATTTAAAATGAATAAGAATAATAAAGTTCTTGTCAGTAGAAAATTTATGTATTGATTTTAGAATAATATCACTTGAAAACTGTTCCATTCAATTGTTTATGCTATTATTCTTCAAACAACAGAAAAAATTTGTAATTCCAACAAATTTCGCATTTCATTCCACAATAAGACAGCTTAATTTAACACTTTGAACAGGAGCCTCCAATTTCAACACCTTCCAAAGCTAGTTTAATTAAAAAAAAAAACTGTTAATTTAACAAAAACTTTCTAAAATCAACAACATTTACTGTTTCTCTTAAAATTACAGCGATCTATTATTTTAACAGTTTTCATGTGTATTCCCGTAACTATATGTTGTTAATTTGACAAGATTCCGAAGAACGCATCGGTCTATTAAGAATCAACAATTTGTGCGTTTTCAAATCAACATACCCTTCCTATGAATATAGAAATTTTGGTTCTTTTTACCAGGTCTTGCAATGTAAAAAAAATTGTAAATTTGAGGAAACAAAAAAAAAAAAAAAATTAAGCAAATAGTTCAAATTAGTTGACTTAATTTTTTTCATCATTTGATTAGTTTTCATTAAGTGATTTTTTTAATGATTTATAACATTCGTTGAAAGCCTGGAAATAGTTCGCCCAATTTGCTAACATTTTACTTGGTTTTAATTACTTGTATTTTTTTTTTTAAATTATATGATTAATTACGTTATTTGACTGCTCTGAAACATTTCGATTAATTTGTTAATCATTTGGTTTGTTTTAAACTGATTGATTTGTTTTAGATTATATAATTAACAACGTTTTTTAACTGACTTCTTAACCTTTTGATTTTTTTAAACTATGTGAATAATTACGTTATTTGGGTGCTTTCAAATATTTCGAAAAATTTATTAGTCATTTGATTTATATCTCACTACTTAATTTTTGTTAAATTGTATGATTAATTACATTTTTTGATTGCACTCAACTCTTTCGACTAAATTGTTAATAATTTTATGTCTTTTTTATACTCAGCGTGTTTTGCACACAAAGTATATTACTTTTGATTGGATAACGGTTGGTTGTACAGGTATAAAGGAATCGAGATAAATATAGACTTCCATCAATCATCAGTATCGAAACAAAATTTGTTTGAGCCACCATGTCCGTCCGTCTGTCCGTTAACACATAACTTGAGTAAATATTGAGATATCTTCCCCAAATTTGGTACACGAACTTATCTGGACACGGAATAGATTGCTGTTGAAAATGAGTGAAATCGGATGACAACCACGCCCACTTTTTATATATATAACATTTTGGAAAACGCAAAAAACCTGATTACTTAGTAAATAATACACCTAGATTGCAGAAATTTGGCATGTGGACTGATATTAAGATTCTTGATAAAAATTTGAAAAAAATGTTGAAAATGGGCGTGGCACCGCCCACTTGTGATAATATCAATTTTACAAATATTATTAATCATACATCAAATATCGTTAAACCTATTGTAACACAATTTGGCAGAGAGGTTTCCCTTACTATAAGAAATGCTTTGAAGAAAAATTAACGAAATCGATTAAGGACCACGCCCACTTTTATATAAAAGATTAAAAGGGTCGTGGACGAATAAAATAAGCTATATCTTTGCAAAAGAGAGCTTTATAATAATGGTATTTCGTTTCCCCAGTAGATTTATAATAATAAATAGGAGAAACTTCATTTTTAAAAAAACGCGCGTGGCACCGCCCCTTTTATGACCAAGCAATTTCTTATGTATCGGGAGCCGTAACTCGAAGAAAAATTAACGGATCTTAATAAAATTGGGTACACAAATTTTCCCTATAGCAAGAAATATTACTAGAAAAAATGGTCAAGATCGGTTAAAGACCACGCCCACTTTTACATAAAAGATTTTTAAAAGCGTTGTAGACGAAAATAATGTGCTATATCTTAGCGAAAAAGAGCTTTGTTTCAATAGAATTTTACTTTCTAAATTGAATTATAACATTAAATTCGAAAACATTTAAATTTGAAAAAGTGGGTGTGGCACCGCCCCTTTTTGTCTAAGCAATTTTCAATGTTTCGGGAGCCATAACTCGAACAAAAATGTACATATCGTAACAAAGTTGGGTACACATATTTTCCTAATAGCAAAAAATATTTCTAGTAAAACTGGACGGGATCGGTTAAAGACCACGGCAACTTAGATAAAAAACCAGTTTAAAAGGTTTAAAGGGTCGTAGACTAGAATAATATGATATAACTTAGCGAAAAATAGTTTTGCATCTATCATATTTCACTTATCAAGTTTTATTGTAAGAGGAAATAGAGAGACATTTTTTTAAACTGGCGGTGCCACGTGTTATGTAGAAAAGTAATTTATCTGAAATGAAATGTGTCTTGAAGTTCACGCTGAGTATATAATGTTCGGTTACACCCGAACTTAGTCACCTTTACTTGTTATCACGTGATTTATTATAAATAATAATAGATGAGAAAATATTAATCAGATTACTTTCTGTGCGATATATTGCGAAAGCTCTCTCAATATCGCATCTTCCTTGATTGCCTAATTATGCTAAAAAATTGAAGTCTATGCCTCTCTGGTACGTTCCAATAAAATCAATCGCTAGATAACTAATCGAACGTGAATTTTTTTAATGTGTATTTTGATCCATGCTAAAGAGTCTATAATTTTTTTAATCGCCTAGTTATATAGACATTTTTTGTAGCTTAATTTCGTTGTCATGTTTTTTTCTCTCGAATGGATCTTATTACAAATTTGAGGACAAAACTGATTTGCCGAAACTGTCTTCGCACCTTTCTCATTGTCACCGGTAGGAGAATTATGCGCAAAGTGTCAAGTTTGTTGCTCATCAACTTTACAAAACCGGTCGCTTTATTCTTAACTGCGTTTTCATTTTCGTCATATCTAGAATAACATCTAGTGGAATTGTTTTTTCTTATGTGTGGCATTATTGCTGAACTCTGAACTATGTATGTTCTTAGTTCAAAGTATCAAGCCAATTGGGCATGTACTTCAAAATCTGGCACAGGTAGTAAAGGGAGTGTTAATCGCTTTAAGTGGGAATGACTCGCAGCTTAAATTAAATTCAATTTACGTATTGGGCATATATTTGTTTTAAACATTTTTAATTGCATTTCCGTTTATTACAAATTTGATTTACATAAATGTGAAAATATTTGCATTCTATATTCGGCAATAAAATACCAAAACTCAATAGCAATAAGCGCGCTATGGCATTTGATCTAAGCCTATTGAGAGCAATTACAATTGATTGTAATTGATTTAGTGAGATGGGTACTATGGCGAACGAAAATTTAATGCCCATAAAATAAGTATAAATACATATATGGTCGAATCTACATCACAGTGTTAACAATATGTAGGGACTAACCAAAATTGTACGTAAACTAGTTCAACCGGAACTGGAAGTGCACCAGTTCTGTGGTAAGCAATTAGTAACCTTAACAGGAACATTTTGATTGCACTGTTTATAACAGTATGTGAAGTCAATATACTAGACAAAAATTTTTGGAAGAGCTTGTATCATTTAGCGTGAGCAAAATTGTTTCCATTCATAAGATCTGTTTTATCCGCGTTCTAGTGGGTGCAAATTGTTTGTGCTCAATTAAAAATATTTGACGTTAAAAGTAAAAATATAGCTAGTATGTGGAAAACAAACAAAAAAAAAACTGAGTTCACCTCATTCTTTCGCCATGGTTTATTCTTAAAAATTTCAGCATACAATCCGTTTTATTTTGTTAGTTAGCTTGTATCAACTTGAACTCGTGTAAGGCGCTCAACGCATCGTAAAATTAACGACACACGCAACAAAATAATATGTTAGTCAAATAAACGAAGGGCAGTTGATTTACGCCTCACACAATAACATTTTATACCTGAATTTGCGTTCGTTCGTGGTAATGCAGTCCCTAGTGTAAAAAATTAGAAATTTGATTCTTAAATAACTCCGAAATGGAGGAACTGATTTTTATTTCAAGGAGCTATTATTACAAAGCTTAATGTATATATTTGTATAAAGAAAGTTGCAACTCAACATGTTCAGTAATGTCCGATTTTAGCTCTTTCCTAAATTTAAGATTTTGATTTATAATATGTGACCTGGAATCATGAAACTACCCTATTGTGCGACAGCAAGTTTCCGAGAAAAACGCGTTTAAAGTTTTTGTTTAGCTTTTCCCTGCGTAGCGGCTGGCCGTTGTGAACGAAATTTGTGATTAAAATTTAATTAACTTCCCGATAAGCTACAAGCTTGAAACTTGGAATATAGTTCAGAACCCGATGACAATGCAATAATAAGAAAAAATCCGATAGGTGGCGCATGGATCGAAATATTTCAAAAAATCATATTTGTGCTACGATTTGGCTTTAAATGCGATTTGCGAAAAAACTAAGAAAGACAGAAAACTACAACCCCAACGGGTTAGGGGGTCAGAATATACCCGCGGTAGGTATGCCAGTCGTAAGAGGCAACTAAAATACCAGATTCAAGGGGCTGTGTAGCGCAACCCTTCAGGTTGCCAGCGCAATATACAGCTTCTCCAAACCCAATTGTCAACCTCACCTATCCGCGGTGAATCCTGTTTCACTAACAGACGAGGCTCTGGCGACCCCAAGCTCCTCATGGGACTTGGTGTGGAGAGGGAGGGATGGCCTGAAGGTTTAATGTGGCCATATAAATCGTTCCCGAGATGGTCGGGCTAGCACCTTAATGGTGCTGTGTTACCGGAGCGTACCGGGTCTGTTTCCGGCAAAGGACCATAACATCAATAACACTCCTCAAAGCCTTCGGGGAGCAACCTTATCGCTACAACAACAACAATAACAACAACAACAGAAAACTGCGGGATGTTCTATTGGAAAGAGCGTTAAATATCCGATAAGAATTATTCAAAAAGTGAAGAACGGTATTTTCGTACATTAGGGTCGTTTCATCATTCCAGGTCACATTGTATGTATAGATAAGTTGTTATACCTATTTTCACGAATATGCAGTTATGTGTATGCCAAAGTCTGTAATTATATAACTTTTTTTGCATTTTTTTTACAAGGTTTTTATGTTTGTATATTCCTTTTAAAATTTTTTGTAAATCATTGAAAAGAAATATTAATTAATTATAATTGTCATTAGTGAAGTGATTGGCATTATTTTCAAATTAAGTTTATAAAGGGATTGATTTTAATAAATAATAACAAAATGTGTTAATTACTGCAAATTATCATAAAATTTCTATACACTTGTTTATGACATAATGCATGATTTATTGACAACTCTCAGCTACGGGCGTAACATGAAAAATAAATAATGGGATGGCAAAAAAACAAAAAAAAAATGTTTTAAATGAAATAATATTGCAATTTTAGTAAAAAGATTTGATATTCTTTAGTAAAAAACGGAGTGAGTACCGAATAATCGTGAAGTTTGAAGGCAACTTAAGCGAAAACAATCAAGATTGGTAACAACCGATAAGTTATTGTTGTAAAATCGGCTAACTTACTTTCGATTGCGAATTATTATCTCCAGTTATCAGCTATCGAGTTTTGGGCATGTTATCGTCCGATGACCTTCTACTTACTGCTTTCTTGTCGGCTTGTTATCGACGGGCTACAGATGTGTCATCGGCTTTATATTGAAGTTTTATCGATATCTATTTAATAAAAAATCGACAAGTCGTCAATAACAAATCTATAATGTACCGGTTACAAACTGGTACCACTCCATTAAGAAATCGATAACTTTTCTGTATCTAATCCATAACTTTTTGACAGGAAATTAATTAAGAATCTATTACAGTTTGATAACCACTCGATACCTTTTCAATAACAAATCTGTAACACGCCAAAAAAAAGTTTAAACACTCTAATAACATATAAATAATTTTTCGGTAGCAAATCCATGAAAATCTGATAAATATTCGATAATTTTTCGACAAAAAAGGGTTTTTTGTTTGTAACATATTGATAAATTTATGACAACATATAGATAAAAAATCGATAAATTTTCGATGGAAAGTCTATGAGTTTGCGATACCAACTTCTCTATAAAAAATTGGTTACTCCTTATTAAACCTTATTATCGATAGCAAATAACTCTTTGATAACAAATCGATAACTCGTTTTTATTTCGTCCACAACACCCACATACATATATACATATGCAAATGCATACAACATATATGCAACAAATCGCACGATGTCACACATCAGATAATATCTCATCGGTGGATAATATACACTTGAGTGTATTGCGCGCGAAACATCTTAAGCGCAGCACACATGTGAAAACTTTCTAGGGGCTTTTTATACTCAGTTGAGCAGAGCTCACAGAGTATATTAAGTTTGATTGGATAACGGTTGGTTGTACAGGTATAAAAGAATCGAGATAGATATAGACTTCCATATATTAAAATCATCAGGATCGAAAAAAAATTTGATTGAGCCATGTCCGTCCGTCCGTCCGTTAACACGATAACTTGAGTAAATTTTGAGGTATCTTGATGAAATTTGGTATGTAGGTTCCTGAGCACTCATCTCAGATCGCTATTTAAAATGAACGATATCGGATTATAACCACGCCTACTTTTTCGATATCGAAATTTTCGAAAAACCGAAAAAGTGCAATAATTCATTACGAAAGACAGATAAAGCGATGAAACTTGGTAGGTGAGTTGAACCTATGACGCAGAATAGAAAATTAGTAAAATTTTGGACAATGGGCGTGGCACCGCCCACTTTTAGAAGAAGGTAATTTAAAAGTTTTGCAAGCTGTAATTTGGCAGTCGTTGAAGATATCATGATGAAATTTGGCAGGAACGTTTCTCCTATTACTATATGTACCCTTAATAAAAATTAGAAAAATTTTTTTTAAAGTAAAATTTTAACAAAAAATTTAATATCTTTACAGTATATAAGTCATATGTAAGTATATATGTCAACATTCAACTCCAGTAATGATATGGTGCAACAAAATACAAAAATAAAAGAAAATTTCAAAATGGGTGTGGCTCCGCCCTTTTTCATTTAATTTGTCTAGGATACTTTTAATGCCATAAGTCGAACAAAAATTTACCAATCCTTTAGAAGTTTGGAAGGGGCATAGATTTTATGACGTTATTAACTGTTTTCTGTGAAAATGGGCGAAATCGGTTGAAGCCACGCCCAGTTTTTATACACAGTCGTCCGTCTGTCCTTCCGCATGGCCGTTAACCCGATAACTTGAGCAAAAATCGACATATCTTTACTGAACTTAGTTCACGTACTTTTCTGAACTCACTTTATCTTGGTGTAAAAAATTAATGAAATCCGACTATGACCACGCCCACTTTTCGATATCGAAAATTACGAAAAATGAAAAAAATGCCATAATTCTAAACCCAATACGGAAAAAGGGATGAAACATGGTAATTGGATTGGTTTATTGATGCGAAATATAACTTCAGAAAAAACTTTGTAAAATGGTTGTGACACCTGTCATATTAAGTAGAAGAAAATGAAAAAGTTCTGCAGGGCGAAGTAAAAAACCCTTGAAATCTTGGCAGGTATTACATATATAAATAAATTAGCTCTATCCAACAGATGATGTTCTGAGTCACCCTGGTCCACATTTTGGTCGATATCTGGAAAACGCCTTCACATATACAGCTACCACCAATCCCTTTTAAAACCTTCATTAATACCTTTAATTCGATACCCATATCGTACAAACAAATTCTAGAGTCAACCCTGATCCACCTTTATGGCGATATCCCTAAATGGCGTCCACCTATAGAACTATGGCCCACTCCCTCATAAGATACTCTTTAGTGCCTTTCATTTGATATCCATATCGTACAAACAAATTCTAGAGCCAACCCTGATCCACCTTTACGGCGATATCCCTAAATGGCGTCCACTTATAGAACTATGGCCCACTCCCTCATAAAATACTCATTAACACCTTTCATTTGATACCCATATCGTACAACAAATTCTAGAGTCAACCCTGATCCACCTTTATGGCGATATCCCTAAATGGCGTCCACCTATAGAACTATGGCCCACTCCCTCACAAAAGATTCTCTTTAATGCCTTTCATTTGATACACTTGTCATACAAACACATTTCAGGGTTTCCCTCGGTTCATTTTCCTACATCGTTATTTTCCCTTATGTTGGCACCATAGCTCTCAACTGAGTATGTTATGTTCGGTTACACCCGAACTTAACCTTCCTTACTTGTTATATTATTAAGTTTGTGCGGCTATTAAAACCAATCAAAGACAGAATTTGTAGCTTGCCAAAACTTGTATGTACCTCAATACCGAATAATTGAGTAGTCAGTTTTGAATAGTAGTGTTCGGGCTCACCTACTCACAGTGCTTTGGCAAATAGTCTCAGCATATTTCCGCCAATGAAAGCTTCTTATTAATTCGTCTGCTTGCTCGGAGTTAGCATAGCATGTAGATCCAGTGCCTCCAATTTTTAGAAAAACAAAATAGGAGCACAACGCAATATTTGTAAGGAAACTGGGTCTAAATCTTATTGTATATATATCGTGATTTGTATTTTTTATTTAAATTTTTCTGGAAATATGACTAGAAAACAATCCCCAATTCGTACCTCAATAATAGAGGAAAATACCAGAATTAATAAAGAACAATCCCGACTTTTGGAAGTAAACTTGAAAAAACATCGAGAATATTCCCGAAAATAATCTAAAATTTAACTGACAGCATTTGCAAGATAAACGCTGCTCAGTTTATGATTTGGAGGTGTAGATGAGACAGAATTTCGATGGCTAAAGCTTAAGACCTCTTTAAATGGCCACAAGGTCAATTGAAGTTATGAACATGTGAAATGGTTACAATGCCAATTTTAAATTATTAAAATGTCAACGATAAAAGCATTTTGGGAATCCTGTTTTTCGGAAATGGTCATTAAGTCAACTCATATTTTCTCAGGTGGTCATAACACCCTATATTTTTTTTTGCACCTCTACGTATTGAAATATTAAAAACTGGTATGTTTGCAGTTACGTTTTATTATATTCGCCATATCTTCATGCAGTCGAATAAAAACGTGAATATTATGGCCTATTTACTGAAATGGTCATGTGGTTAAAATGAGTTTTCCTTAATGGACATATAGTCAAATTTGAAACCGTCTTTAAGTAACTATTTGAAGTGGTCATAAGGTCAATTGACTTACAGCTGTTGGGCTTTTGTCACCTCACCGAAGTTTTCTCTGCGGACCGTTTTTGTTTGTCTTGGTATACTAAAAATATGGTTATGGTCTTTTTCACGAAATGGCCAAAAGGTAAAAAGGAGTTTTCCTGATATAGTCCCATTCAAAAAAGCTGTAAAATAAGTTTATTTGATAAGCGTTTGAAGTGAAATCACCGTTGACTTTATGCCACCCTAGCTTACACTCACAAAGTCAAAATAGGTTTCTCTGCTTAACAGATCGAGAGCTTCACGTTTCAATTTTATTAATAAATCACGTTTGCTATAATAGTCTTTCTCTTCTTCGGTGAGCTTATTCATGCATGCCTAAGATATCTCATATCTCATATATCTCAAGTGCAGCCAAATGTTGTGAGCTCTTTTTGATTTTCAAGAAAATCAAAAAATCAAAAAAAAAAAAAGTAAAATAAAAGTTACCGAACTTCATGAATTCAAACTTTATATGCACACTTAGTCAATAAAAGTGAAAAAACGCAGTAAAAAATTTATAAATTTCCTTTTGCGGAAGCGAAAATGAAAACCAGCTAGGTATGATTTCAATTAACAATTCAATTTACAATAACAATAATAGCTACGGACATGAAAATGTCTTCCATGCCTTGTACATTTGACATGAACTCGCGCAAGCACAACCACAACGAATTTTTGGTCAATGCAGCTGACACTGACCCAATAGTACCACCAACATCTCAAAGGGTCAGTCCCCAGCCATCTACTGTACAATTACTACGTGGGAGTGCTTCAATTTTGCGTACTTTAATTTCAGTTATCATACTTCAATGACATTTTTTTCCATTAGTGCAAGTAACTGCTGTTGCGCTTCTTCTGCTTATACTCGATTTGGCCCTTTCCAACGTTTATTTGCACGTAGAATCGCCAATGTGTACTTCAGTTATATTTATCATGCAACTCTTTCAACAATTTCAAAAGAATATTCAATTAAACCACGTACAGTCGTTAAAATCCATATCCCTATCTGTATGACGATGAACTACGCAAATATCTTTTGCAATCAGAATCACGCCATCAGATTGGTATTGCATTGGCTTGATTTTATGATTGCGCGGTTATTAATTTTTTTTACTTAAAAAAAGGTGAAAGGAAGTTGCAAGAGAACAAAGCGAGGAGCTGCAGCTGATGGTCATTACGTAGTCATTGTATTAACGAACGTACATATTTGCATAGTATTTGTGTGTTTGATTTTTTCCTCCGTCAATTCCACCGAGATTTGGAGGTCATGCTGTGAGTGCCTTTACCCAGCGGTCAGGAGAATTATTCTATATATTATTGATTTTTATGCAGGTTTACCTAACGTCTATTTAAAAAATTTCGTATTATAATTGAAAAGTCGTAGTCCAGTTCAGTAAACCGCCCAATGAATTGAAATTCAATAAGTTTAAAGCGCAATATAAGTATAGCATTACGGCTTCACAAATTCTTCAGTATAATTATTTACCTCGCATTCGGAGCGTGAATACTGTTAAAAATATATATGTATATTAGACTGGGTCGATTTACTAACCGATATCGCGCATCGATTTTTCGATAGGATTTGGGCTCAGGAAAAAAGTTCCTCTACGCATACCCAAAAAAATAATTTTCGAGCCTGCGAAATTCCATATTTTTTGACATTTTATCGACTTTGATTTTTAAGGGTTTTTTCATGACTTACTAAAAAGATTTTCATTTCATTGTAAAATTTTCATGTATACCCTGGCCGACCCAAAAATGTCCGCTAAAAACGTTGGCGATAACAGTTTTTTGAAAAAAAAAAAAAAAATATTTTTTGGATTTTGGGGAGTGTTTTGGTCGAAAAATTGACACTTTCGCCATATTTTTAAGGGTTTTTTCAGCATACATCCAAAAATGGTTTCGATGAAAATGAATTCACTTAAAATTATGGGCTAAAAAAGTTGGCGATAACAGTTTTTTGAAAAAAAAAAAAAAATTGTTTGGGTTTTGGGACTTATTTTGGTCGAAAAATCGATTTTTACGATGAAATTTCGCAGGCTCGAAAACTATTTTTTTGCGTATGCGTAGTGGAAATTTTTTTTCCTGAGCCCAAATCCTATCGGAAAATCGATGGCGCGATATCGGTTAACTTTCGTCCATACAAATCGACCCGACCCAATGTATATGAACGTATATGTAACAGGTTGGGGCCCTGGCAACACATACGTGTATATTATAACTCGGATAACAGAGCAAAGATTAAAGTTCTACAGGTCAAGAATATTCCTACGAAGATAGCAATCGAATGCAGATCGTGGCTTGATGAAATGCTAATTTAAACTAAAGTGGTTTGAAATTGACCTCCGATACCGTCCCAAAGCGAATCTGCAATAATGGGTAAAACAATACCGGAATAGTTCAGTTATAGATCAGAACCCGTTAAATACTCCCAAATTTGTCTCATACTGATACAAAATTAGCACCGACATTATCTCGAAACAGCTTCAAAATGATCCTGAGATAGTTTGGTTAAATCATGCCTAAAAATCTCGAAATGATTTCAAAAACACTCTGAAATTATGCCGAAATCAATTAAAAAATTATTTCGCTAAAACTCCGAAATATTGCAAAATAAATCCGAAATAATTCTAACTGATTAAAAGTTGCTCTCGAAATGATTTCGAAATGGTCACAAGCTGGTAACGAAAAACCTTCGAAACTATCGTGAACTAGTCCTTAAATGATTTCGAAAGCATTCCTAAACCAAAATTCCCATGATAAAATTATTTAAATGATCCCAAGATAGTTCAGAAATGAATCGAACTTAATGCAAACGCTATCGATATGATCTCGAATTTATTTTGATATAGCTCGAAAATACTCTCAATATTATTGCGAAAACAAAAAGACTACCCCGAAGGAATCTCGTGATGGTCTCGACTCAACTCCGAAATTGTACCTAAATTATTCCTAAACAATCTTCAGAGAGCTTCGAGTGGCGGGAAGAATGCCCACAATATCACATAAGAAACTTTCTGATCAAATCGTTCACTAAGCAACTAGGAAATGATGAAAGAAATCTCGCTGGCGGGTCATCGTATGAATCTAGTGAATATAGGCTGCGAGAAAGCCACTAATATAATAAAAGCGTAAATGGAAAGCCTTTAGCAAGACACTCACTCCAACTAAAGAAAATCCGTATATGAGGACATCAGATATGTAGACTAGCAGGTTCATAGTATGCAGCTAACATAAGTCTCTCAAAAAATTGTTTCAGGCGGCCTAAGCAGGCTAGTTTCAGTGAGCTCCTCCCATACCGTCTAGTTCAACCTAACCTAGGTAGGTAGGTTGAACTGGCCGATCCATGAGGACCTCACATAGACTTATTGAGTCCTTAGTGTTACCAGAAGTTTGTTTCAACGACCAAACTGAAAACCCCTATCAAAAACCAGGAGCTATGTTATAAAACAACTCCGTCCTCTTGGCAAATACTAGAAGCTTCCTAGGACTTAAGCCACTTGCTGCTTCTAGATCTGACAGCTGTATTACTCCTAATAGCTGGAGTCTTAGCCTGGCAAGTGCAGCGCACGAGCACAGAACGTGCTCGATCGTTTCCTCCTCCAACCCGCACTTCCTGCATCTGCTATCACTGACCAAGCCTAGTTTAAAGGCATGTGATGCCAGAAGGCAGTGTCCAGTCAGAATACCCGTCATGAGTCTACAGTCCTCTCTTTTTAATGATAGGAGCAACTGTGTTAGTCTAAGGTTGTAAGACCTACAAATAATCTTCGACACTTTACAGCCCCGCGCTTGAACCCACGCCTTTCCCGGTTGGTCGATCATGTGCACCTCTCGACTTCACTTAATCTCGCCCATTTAGCTATTTCGTCCGCTTTTTCATTCCCATCTATTCCCATATGCCCTGGGACCCAATATGGATGTATGCTTCTCCCTGTCCCGATTCTCTCCAGAGACTGCTTACACTCTAACACGCATTTAGATGCTGTGCTATGCTTTGCCTTAATTGCTGCTTGACTGTCAATATAAAAGTTAACACGGTTGCAGCTTAAGCTATTCTCTTCCAGGGTTTCTATTGCTTTGGCTACGGCTAATATTTCCGCTTGGAAAACGCTACAATAATCCGGCAGCCTGTAGGATCTGCTTATTTCCGGATCACCGCAGTATACCGCAGACCCTACTCCTTCCACTACTTTGGAACCATCGGTGTACATATATATCGCCTCGTCCGCCATTTGCGCACCCTTGCGCCAACCGTCCACCTTTATTGTGGCCTTAAGATCTCCCTCGAAGCACAGATAGGGAATCATGTAGTCCGTTCGTCTTGTGATTGATGACGCTATACTACTATGGCCATGTGGTCGGCGATCAAGCTGCCCCGAAGCACCGAGCCTGGTTGCGGTCGTTAACGCTTTGTTCTTTGCTACCAGGTCTACATGTGGGATGTGCAAAATGGCGTACAGTGCAGCCGTCAGGGTTGTTTTCAGGGCTCCCGTAATGATAAGCAGCGATAGTCTGCATACCCCCTCTTAATTTTTGAGGTAGTTGAGGTGAGTTGTTTTTTGTGTGGCTTTCCACCAAACAAGAACTCCATAGTATAGAATAGGGCTTACAATCGCTGTAAAAACCCAATGAGAAAGAGAGGGCGATAGGCCCCACGTACACCCCAGCATTCTTTTACATGCATAGAGTGCCGTTGAGGCCTTCTTGACCCTCTCCTCCACGTTGAGCTTCCATGACAGCTTACTGTCTAGAATGATTCCTAAATATTTTGTGCAAGGTTTCTCCTGTAAGGTCACCCCTCCTAACTTAGGCCTGGTCCAATTTGGGACCTGGCACCTTTTTGTAAACAAGACCATATCTGTCTTCTCCGCATTGACTTTCAATCCGACATTAGATGCCCAGGTATGAATATCACGAAGCGCCCGATCCATCAAAGAACTAATCGTTGGAAGGCACTTTCCACTTATGACAATTGCAACATCATCTGCGTAAGCCGTAAGTTTTACGGGTCCCTCAACGAATTGCCTAAGCAGTTGGTTGATGACCAGCGTCCACAGCAGAGGTGATAGCATCCCTCCCTGCGGCGTGCCCCTGTAAACTGATTTCGTGGCCTCGTACAATCCCCATTGTGATGTAATCTTTCTGCAATTTAACATGCAGCCGATCCATCTGATTAAGGCAGTATGTACTTTAATGTAATTAAGACCATCAATAATCGCCCATTTTGCAACATTATTGAAAGCCCCGGCAATGTCCAAGAAGACTCCTATAGCATACTCAACCTAACCTAACTTGCATAAAACAGCCGCCACAAAAGACAAAATAAGTCCCAAAAAAGATTAAAACCTTGCCAACTTTCAACTTTCTTAAACGTTTTCAAGAAAAACTTTAAAAGGTGGCGCTCAATACCTACCGAAAGCCCCTAAGGAATAAAAAGAGTAAAACCAGCGAGAAGACGAAATATAGTCAAAAACATTGAAAGATTGAAAAGGGACTTTTCAAGGCTTAACAAGATTCATACATGGATTAAGGACTATCTGTATAGCGCTTAGCTATATGCATGACCAGGTTCGGAGGATCTCTGAACCTCTAAAATTCCCACTTTCCAGACGACCTCGAAGAGAAGAAACAAAACATTACGAAGCACCTGGGTCCAACCTGTTTGGATTATTGTTATGTATTGCACTCTTTCCGGATGCCGTGGTGTGGTGATAGCGTTCTCCGCCTACCACAACGAAGGTTCTGGCTTCTCGCCGTGGTCAAAGCAACAACAAGAATTGTAGAAACAAGTTTTTTCTATGCGGTGTTACCCCTCGGCAGTGATCCGGCAAGCGCTCCGACTGTACTTCTGCCATGAAAAGCTTCTCAGTGAAAACTAAGCAGATGCCTTTCGGAGTCGGCGTAAAACATGTAGATCCCGTCTGGCAAATTTGTTGGAAAAATTAAAAGGAGCACGACGCAAATCGCATTTATTTATTTTTATTGCACTCTAGTTCTATTTAACCCAAAACGGGTGACATAAGGTCAACGGACATAACGTCAATTGGCATTATGACCACTTAAAATGACCATAAGTCCATTTGCTCAATTGCCATAAGTTCATTTATTTTGTTTCGCAGCTCCACGTATTGAAATTTCAATTGACTTAGTGACCATTTGAAGTGGTCGTGAAGCCAGTTTGTCTTATCGTTAATTGACTTTATGGCCACTGTCCTTATATCACCTCACCCCCACTATAAAAATTAGTCTTAATTACTAGCAGGTGTATTGCCATATGTCTAGGAGTCATATATTCTGTGTGCCGAGTATTAATATGGTCTCTTTAAAGAAAAAAATTGATACTTTTAAAACAGTTTAATGTGCATATTATTTGTGTACGTGAGTATGCGACTTGTATATAAATACATAAGTATATTTATTCTACATAAATATTGTATTCATATGTGAACTATTGAAGTATAAATGAGTCAAAGAATATGCCTTGCTATTTTCCCTTTTCAGTCTGACTCTTTTTCCGTTTTATTTAAGTCTTCCTGTTTGGCTCGTAAAATATTGACAATTTACCCAATTTTTTGCCAAATAAGATCCTTTCATATGCAAATACGTAAGTAGTGGTGTGGTTGGCTGTCATATGCTGCTACATTTCCACATACAATTCCAAGAAATAATAAACAGATATTTATTTTTCCACACAATTTATGTATGTAAGTATTTTATATAAATCTGTGGCATATTCAGCGGATAATCCTTGTTTGCTGAATGGCAGATTTAAAAATAATAATAACAAGTAAGGAAGGCTAAGTTCGGGTGTAACCGAACATTAAATACTCAGTTGAGAGCTGTGGAGACAAAGTAAAAAGAACCTAGGGTATCCCTGGAATGTGGTTGTATGGCATGTGTATCAAATGGAAGGTGTTAATGAGTATTTTAAAAGGGAGTAATCCTTAGTTCCATAGGTGGACGCTGTTTCGAGATATCGCCATAAAGGTGGACCAGGGGTGACTCTAGAATGTGTTTGTAGGATATGGGAATCAAATGAAGATGTTACTGAGCATTTTAAGAGGGAGTGGGCCTTAGGTCTATCGGTGGACACCTTTTCGAGAAATCGCCATAAAGGTGGACCAGGGGTGACTCTAGAATATGTTTGTACGATATGGGTATCAAATGAAAGGTGTTAATGAGTATTTCAAAAGGGAGTGATCCTTAGTTCCATAGGTGAACGCCTTTTCGAGATATCGCCATTAGGGTGGGCCAGGCGTGACTGTAGAATGTTTGTTCGATATGGGTATCAAACGAAAGGTGTTACTGAGCATTTTAAGAGGGAGTAGGAATTAGGTCTATAGGTGGACGCCTTTTCGAAATATCGCCATTAGGGTGGGACAGGGGTGACTCTAGAATGTGTTTGTTCGATATGGGTATTAAATGAAAGGTGGTAATGAGTATTTTAAAAGGGAGTAATCCTTAGTTCTATAGGTGGACGCCTTTTCGAGATATCGCCATAAAGGTGGACCAAGGGTGACTCTAGAATGTTTGTACGATATGGCTATCAAACGAAAGGTGTTACTGAGCATTTTAAGAGGGAGTGGGCATTAGGTCTATAGGTGGACGCCTTTTCGAGATATCGCCATTAGGATGGGCCAGGGGTGACTCTAGAATGTGTTTGTACGATATGGGTATCAAATGAAATGTATTTTAAAAGGGATTAATCCTTAGTTCTATAGGTGGACGCCTTTTCGAGATATCGCCATAAAGGTGGACCAAGGGTGACTCTAGAATGTTTGTACGATATGGGCATCAAACGAAAGTTGTTACTGAGCATTTTGAGAGGGAGTGGGCATTAGGTCTATAGGTGGAAGCCTTTTCGAGATATCGCCATTATGGTGGGCCAGGGGTGACTCTAGATTGTTTGTACGATATGCGTATCAAACGAAAGGTGTTACTGAGCATTTTAAGAGGGAGTGGGCATTAGGTATATAGGTGGACGCCTTTTCGAGATATCGCCATTAGGATGCGCCAGGGGTGACTCTAGAATGTGTTTGTACGATATGGGTATCAAATGAAATGTATTTTAAAAGGCAGTAATCCTTAGTTCTATAGGTGGACGCCTTTTCGAGATATCGCCATAAAGGTGGACCAAGGGTGACTCTAGAATGTTTGTACGATATGGGTATCAAACGAAAATTGTTACTGAGTATTTTGAGAGGGAGTGGGCATTAGGTCTATAGGTGGACGCCTTTTCGAGATATCGCCATTAGGGTGGGCCAGGGGTGACTCTAGATTGTTTGTACGATATGGGTATCAAACGAAAGGTGTTACTGAGCATTTTAAGAGGGAGTGGGCTTAGGTCTATAGGTGGACTCCTTTTCGAGATATCGCCATTAGGGTGGGCCAGGGGTGACTCTAGAATGTGTTTGTACGATATGGGTATCAAATGAAAAGTGCTAATGGGTATTTTAATAGGGAGTAATCCTTAGTTCTATAGGTGGACGCCTTTTCTAGATATTGCTATAAAGGTGGACCAAGGGTGACTCTAGAATGTTTGTACGATATGGGTATCAAACGAAAGGTGTTACTGAGCATTTTAAGAGGGAGTGGGCATTAGGTATATAGGTGGACGCCTTTTCGAGATATCGCTATTAGGGTGGGCCAGGGGTGACTCTAGAATGTGTTTGCACGGTATGGATATCAAATTAAAGGTATTAATGAGGGTTTTAAAAGCGAGTGGCCCTTAGATGTATATGTGAAGGCGTTTTCGCGATATCGACCAAAATGTGGACCAGGATGATCCAGAAAATCATCTGTCGGGTACTGCTAATTTATTTATATATGCAATACCACGAACAGTATTCCTGCCAAGATTCCAAGGGCTGTTGATTTCGCCTTGTAGAACTTTTTCATTTTCTTCTACTCAATATGGTAGGTGTCACACCCATTTTACAAAGTTTTTTCTAAAGTTATATTTTGCGTCAATAAACCAATCCAATTACCATGTTTCATCCCTTTTTTCGTATTTGGTATAGAATTATGGCATTTGTTTCATTTTTTGTAATATTCGATATCGAAAAAGTGGGCGTGGTTATAATCGGATTTCGGCCATTTTTTTTATACCAAGATAAAGTGAGTTCAGATAAGTACGTGGACTAAGTTTAGTAAAGATATATCGGTTTTTGCTCAAGTTATCGTGTTAACGGCCGAGCGGAAGGACAGGCGGTCGAATGTGTATAAAAACTGGGCGTGACTTCCACCGATTTCACCCATTTTCACAAAAAACAGTTACCGTCATAGAATCTATGCCCCTACCAAATTTAAGAAGGATTGGTGAATTTTTGTTCGACTTATGGCATTAAAAGTATTCTAGACCAACTAAATGAAAATGGGCGGAGCCACACCCATTTTAAAATTTTCTTTCATTTTTGTATTTTGTTGCATCATATCATTATTGGAGTTGAATTTTGACTTAATTTACTTATATACAGTAAAGATATAAAATTTTTTGTTAAAATTTGACTTTTAAAAAATTTTTTTTTAAAAAGTGGGCTTGTTCATCATCCGATTTTGCTAACTTTTATTTGGCACATATATAGTAATAGTATTAACGTTCCTGCCAAATTTTATCATGATATCTTCAACTACTGCCAAATTACAGCTTGCAAAACTTTTAAATCACCTTCTTGTAAAAGTAGGCGGTGCCACGCCCATTGTCCAAAATCTTACTCATTTTCTATTCTGCATCTTAACGTCAACCCAGCTACCAAGTTTCATCGCTTTATCCGCCTTTGGCAATGAATTATCGCATTTTTTGGGTTTTCGAAATTTTCGATATCGAAAAAGTGGGCGTGGTTATAGTCCGATATCGTTCATTTTAAACAGTGATCTGAGATGAGTGCCCAGGAATCCACATACCAAATTTCATCAAGATACCTCAAAATTTACTCAAGTTATCGTGTTAACGGACAGACGGTCGGACGGACGGACATGGCTCAATCAAATTTTTTTTCGATACTGATGATTTTGATATATGGAAGTCTATATCTATCTCGATTCCTTTATACCTGTACAACCAATCGTTATCCAATCAAAGTTAATATACTCTGTGAGCTCTGCTCAACTGAGTATAAAAATGAGATATAGTAAACAAATTATTTGCCATATTCTGCTTGAGTTTATGCTACGAATATGTATGCATGGTAAAGCCAAATGGGTTTGGAAATAAAATGTAGAGGATGATGAAATTTTAGGATATATAAATAAAGGGATAAATATGCGTTCAGGATTTACTTACAAATCAATTCATTTGAAATTTATTATTATTTTACTTTATTTTTCCTTTGTTTATTCAACGGCTCCAAGTCATGAAACATTGACGGGGAAAGACAAATTAAAATTTTTTAAGAACTAAACTCATTTAATATTTGATTGAAGAAATCAAAATGGCTCTGAAAATTTTAATTTTGACTTATGAAAGCAAAGTCAAAATTTTAGTTTTAGTGTTATCTCAAAATGAAGTTTCTATTTTAATTAATTATTTGTCTTACTTTTGTTTGTAATCAAAAAAGAAAAAAAATTAAATTTTAGTTTCGGATATAAAATAATTATATTGTTTATTTTCACGAATATTTAGAGATCACTCTTTTATCATTTCGTTATTGTTTTCGGAATTATTTGGGGACTATGGCAAAATCTTTGCGGTTATCTCCCGATCATTTTTGTGGAATAGTTCGCAATTATTTTACGACCATTTCCCGATAACTTCGGGATTGGCTGACTCGGAAAATAATTTCCCACCTTTTTCATTAGCATCTGCAGACCATTCTAGACGTTCTGGTTTATTTTGGGAATACCTACTGATCATTTCTGGACTATTTTGGAAACATTGTAAATATCGTTTCAGGGTTATGTCTCAAACATTTTGGAATAATTTTTTATATGTTTCAAATAAGTCTCGCGTTTGTATTGATCATCATTTCAGCATTGGTTGAATAATAATTTAGGGACTTTTTCGAAATAATTTCTGAATTGCTCCCTAGATAATATCTCCGCTATTTTGGAATAACATCGGGAACATTTCCATTTCATTTTGTGGCTAACTCCGCATCCTTTCGGGATATTTGCTGAAGGATAGATTCACACCATTCGGAACGATTTTTTTCTTTGACATTTCGGGTATATCTCTAGAACTTTTCGAAAATATTTTCAGGATCAACTTTGACCTATTCCAGAGTAATTTTGGGATCTAATTGGAAGTACTTGGGGATTGTTTTAAGGATCATTTTGGAAATACTTCAGATCAACCCGAGAATTTTTTCTAAACCATATAAAATATATAAAAATTTTTACGGAATTTTTTTAGGATCATTTAAAAATCTGAAGATATTTCGAGTTCAATTTGGGGCCATTTCGGATCACTTCCCAAGTACTTGGGGACTGTTTTAAGAATCATATTGGAAATACTTCCGATCAGTCAGAGATTTTTTCTATACCATTTTGAGTATATCTCCGTATATTTTTGGGAGTATTATCAGGATCATCTTAAAGCTATTCTCGAGTTATTTTGAGATCTCTCCGGACGTACTTATGGATTGTTTTAAAGATTATATTGCAAATAATTCGGGATAAATTCGATACTTTTTTCTGGACCATTTTGGGTATATCTCTGCATCACTTCCGGATTCTCTTCGAGATAATACTCATACCGAAGCTATTTGTGGAGAAGTTTGATATTGTCTTTGTTACGGATTTTGGGTCTATTTCTGAACGATTGCGAGATCAGTTCCATATTATATCGTCATTGTTTTCGTGATCACTTCCGTGTTGGTATCCCAACTATCTCCACAAAAGAGTTCTAAGCTCGAGATGATTTTATCATATGAGGACTATTTCTGGCTTATTTGCGTAATTTTATAAGCTATACAAGCCAAGTTTGGCGATAGGCTACGAATGCTTTGTTTGAAGAAGTAAAATAATTATGCAAACAGAGGAGGAGGCAGCTGCGCAAAGCTACAGTTTCGGTTTAATGAATTCCTCCGAATTGATGCTAATCGGATGAGGAGCGGGAATGTTGAAAGACATAATTGGGCAAACAGCTCTTAAAGTATTTAGTAAAAGCGACTATATCAGAACCACATATAAATCAGTAAAATATCGTAAAAAGGACTGCTAAGTGAGGTAACTGCCATTTCGTCAAATACCATAATAGTAATAGTCAGTCGAAAGCACCGAGAGATAGCGTTTCCCTTGTTTGGGCAAAACTGCCCTTCTGTTATAAGTGAGTACGGCTCTGTTGCAGTGAATCCGCCCTCTTTTAGCGCAAACTAGATGTAGTTATTCGTTTTTACTATTTAAGGCGTAACAACCACCGCCGCCCTTCAGAGTGCACTGCATATTATCCCAATAAACACTTCATATAAAATAGAAAAATTCTTTCCATTCTTTTGGCCAAGCTTATAAATTAGCCACCTGTGGTGATTTCACCAGAAACCTAACAAAGTTGAAAGTAATAAAGTTGATCTTGCAACTATCTCTTCTGTTGAGTTTTACTTAATAGTTCAATACATACAAACTATTATCATAATACTAAGTGTGTATTTACTAAGCATAATTCTTACCAAACTACACTTTTTCTTTAGAAGCAGATTTTCCTAAAAATACCTTCATTAATTTCATATAGATTCCCTTATTTGTATGCACACATGCTGGGTCTAAGTAAGTTTTCAGAACAAAATGTTGTCTTCCACAAGTTGCATGCTGTGTGATGTCAGTTTGTTTTTCTATAGAAGCTATTAAACCATATTGTGTGATAACTCTCTAGCTCACTTTCATTCGACACTATCGATTTGTTGTTTACATACATTCTGGTTTTTGTTAGAGACATTTCTTTATACTGTCTTTATGCATACTATTATATATATATATATATATTTGTGAGCTATCTTCTTCATTTTGTGCCCAGCATGCATTGTCTCTGGTTGGCTGCATTTGCTCAGCAAGTCATTTTGTTTGCGTTTTTTTGTATTTCGCATCATCCTTTTATTTCATTTTTAGTTCAGTCCTGTTTTTGTTATGTCATAAATTCATAAACGGATTTGCTTTTTCAAACGAAAGCAAAGTATATTTTAAGACATGCATGTATATGTACTGAAAAGTATGTGTATACAAAGTCGGAAAGCTGAGTTATCAGTCAGGTTGAGCTGGTCTGTTAGACTGATTGAGTCACATACAATGAATGCGTCCATAGAGTTGACTTACCAGTCAACCCGCCTCAATATGATAAATACAAGAGGCAATTGTAAATAAGAAATCGTCATATCGAACTGGTAATAGTTCAGATATAAGTAAAGCAACCAAGGAAGGCTAAGTTCTGGTGTAACAGAACATTACATACTCAGCTGCCAAATTACAGCTTGCAAAACTTTTAAATTACCTCCTTTTAAAAGAGAGCGGTGTCACGCCCATTGTCAAACATTTTACTAATTTTCTATTCTGCGTCATAAGGTCAACCCCCCTACTAAATTTCAGTGCTTAATCCGTCTTTGGTAATGCATTATTGCACTTTTTCGATTTTTCGAAACTTTCGATATCGAAAAAGTGGGCGTGGTTATAGTGCGATTTCGTTTTTTTTAAATAGCGGTCTGAGATGAGTTCCGAGAAACTTACATACCAAATTTCATTAAGATACATCAAAATTTACTTAAGTCATCGTTTTTACGGGCGGGCGGACGGAAAAAAAATAAATTTCTTTTTTCGCCCAAATCATTTTGATATATAGAAATCTATATCTATCTCGATTAGTTTATGCCGTTACGGGGTAACGTTATGCGAACAAAATTAATATACTCTGTGAGCTCTACTCAGCTGAGTATAATTAGTCAATTGTAGATGAGAAAGTGTTACTTTGATACCAGAAAAGCCTTTTTGTAAATGAGAGACGACAGATGCAAATTCGAAAGCGTCATATGGCAATGAGAGTTATCTACTGTAAGTGCGAATATGTAAATTCGACATTGTAATAGTCAAATGTAAATAAGAAAGCAACAACTTAATATGCAAAAGCTTTATTTGTAATTGCCCGTGGAGTGATTTTTATTGGACGGATACATGCACTGTTTGAGTGAGGTCAGTTTTTAAAGATGGGAAGAGCAGGTAAGCCATGTAAATGACTAAGTTTTAGTGTGTCATGCCATTTGAGCAGGGCTGTAGAGAGAAAATCCCGGCCCGGGACTAAATAATTTGCGGGCCCCCTATAAAAAATCCACTAATTCATTTGATTAATTTGCATTTATGAAGTCCCATTCATGAACCATTATTGATGGATTATATCAAAAAAAAAAAAAAATGTTTGCGACATCAACTAAATGATTTTCGGACTAAGAGGTGAAAATAAAATTAAGAGAATATTTACTATTTATACAATTTTATTGTAACGTAGCAATAATATTCTCTTTTAAAAGCCACATATTTTTTCAAATAATCTTTTCTAGTAATTTAACATTTAATAAATTTCTGATAAATTTAATGATGATTATAAATTTTAATTATTCAGTATAGAAGGTTCGGATATCAAAGAGTGGATTTTCTTGCTGGAAATTTTTTTATAATAATATCAAAATATAACTGTCTTGCCAAAACGGATTCAACACAAAACGTGGAAAGTCCTGAAACTCGCTCTTGGGATGAACACAATCTATGAAAATTTTCGATTCTTGCAAGGACACTGAAAGAGCGTAGTGCAGAACAGTGACAGGTATAGTGCAAAAGATGCGTAAAGCAACACAAATGTTGGGGAAAATTGTATGCAGATTTTAAACATATATGGCATTTAGCAATTCCAATGGTGACCTTTTCAAAATTTGCTTCGTAAATGTGTTTCAAGTGAATTATTTTGCATTCTAAGCTTTGAGAAATGTCCGACTTTTATTTGTCGACAAACATTGCTGCGCTCGCCCGAACCGTAGTTTCATACATGTCTTCAAATTGCCACAAAAAGAGAACGTCTTGCTCAAATTTCTCATAGTTGCAAATCGTTCAGTAATGCCAATGATTACCGAATCAATGATCACCAGGTATGTATTGTTTTTAAAATCAGACTCTGAATCATCCATAATCATCTCATTAAATTATCTTCAGAACGCCTTTTGGGTTTTCTCTTTCGAATGTCCGAAAACTTTGGCGAGATGTTCAATTGAATAGCAACTGTTTTACATTCGTTTAAAATTGTTTCCCATTGGTTCTTGATCAACTTCAAATCAGCTAATAAGGCATCTAGATGTCGGACCTCAACACCTATGGTGGCGTCTCTAGCTTGGTGGACCATTTGACTTTTGTCTGAAAGACTATGAACAGAGCTCGGTACATTTTTTTGAGGATGTCCCAACGTTGTGGAGTGCTGCTGAAAATAGAAAAACATTTTTGTACAACCCCGAAAAAGTAATTGCAGGCGTACAACATTCTGCAGCATCAACACCACATAAATTGAGACTGTGGGTTGCACAAGGAGAGTAATAGCATTTGAGTTTTTGTCGAGAATGTGACGTTGTCCTTCGTTATAAGCTCCTTTCATATTGACGCCGTGCTCGCACCTTTGTGTGCGACGATCTTTTAATGGGATTTCATGTTTACCTAGAGTATGGCAAATTAGATCAGCGATTTTCTGACCAGTTTTTTGCTGTTGCTTTCGCATTGAAATGGAGTTAGCGCAAAATGAACGTAATCAACGTGACAAGTATCAGGCATAGCATTGTAGCATTAGCAAAAATATAGTAAAGCATCCTATGTGGTTGGGGCTTTAGTTGTACTTGATAGGCGCTGGCGATCCGTTGGCGCTTGAGTCCTTTATAGACAAAATTGAATTACTTGAAGAGTTCGCCGATGAAAATTTAACTGGTACTTTCATATCGTTTCTAAAATCGAAACTCGAGGGTAAAGCACGCGAAGCAATTCCAACTGAGGTAAATTCCGTTAGTCAAATTAAAGCCGCGTTACGAAGTGGAATTAAACCCGACAATTCAAAAGTTGTCGCGGGTAAAATCGCGTCTTTACATGTGGTAAACAGTAACTACTCGGAATTTGCCAAGCGTGTTGAAGAATTGTCAGACTCATTAGAGCGTTCCCTGATCATTGAAGGTATGACGCAAGCGAAAGCTCACGAAATGGCTGTAGAGCAAACAGTTAACGTATGTAGGCTGAACACTCGTTCAGAATTAGTAAAGTCAATTTTAGCATCAACTACTTTCAGCGACTCAAAGGACGTAGTTGCAAAAATGATAGTAGAACGTAATAATGAGGTTAAAGAACGTCAAGTGCTAGCGTTTCAGTCGCGTGTTAATAGGCCAAATAGTTTTCGAGGCGGATTTAGGGGACATAATTACAGTAATAGGTTCAATAACAATAGCAGTCGTTTCAATAACAATAACAGCCGTTTCAATAACAATAACAGGAGACACAATAATAATGGAAACAGTTATAGGTTTAATAACAATAGTAGAAGAGGCCACAGTAATAATTCTAACAACAGACGTGGTAACAGGCGTGGAAATGAGATTAATAATGCTAATGTGCGTGCTTTAAACGCGGATGCCCCTCAGGAGCGAACACTGGGGGAGAAAGAGCTAGAATACTAGATGAAAACTTTCCTAAAAACGCTGTTTACTGTTTGAATCTCAACTATTCCGATTTCATCGAATTAAAATGTAGTGATTCTTATAACCCATGCACTTTTCTCGTAAATTCTCAAGCTGATATTTCCTTAATTAAATTTTCAAGTTTAACAGATAGAGTTCAAATTAACGGTTAAGATATTATTAACATAACAGGTGTAACAACAAATTCGGTTTCAACGTTAGGTACAGTAAATACAAATTTAGTTGCATACAATTTTTTCATTCCGCATAAATTACACGTAGTAAGTGACGATTTTAACATACCTTCGAACGGCATACTCGGCAAGGATTTTCTAAAAACATATAAATGCATAATCGATTATGCAAACAAAAGCATAACAATTAGCATTGGCACAGAAACTCATAGTATAAAAATTTTACATGGTATGACCACAGACACTTTAGTGATTCCTCCAAGATGTGAAGTTTATCGGTTGTTTAATTTGGAAAAATATAAAAATGCAGTTTTTGTAGACGCGCAAGAAATTTGTAGTGGTGTTTTTACCGCAAAGTGCATTGTTGATACAAATAACCCAATTTTAAAAGTTTTAAATATAACCGATGAGGTAAAATATGTCAACAAATGCAATATAGTAACCGAAGAAATTACCAACTTCAACGTATACAAAATCAGTGAAACTTCAGAAAATACAAAACGTCTGGAAGAATTAAAAAGTGTTCTATAAAAACAAATGCCAAAATATGACCAATGCCAATTGCTTGATTTATGCCTAAAATATGCCGATGTATTTGCTTTAAAAACGGACCGTATGACTCTTAACAACTTTTACGTACATAACCTTAGATTGACTGACAAAAACCCGGTTTACATTAAAAACTATCGTTTGCCTTATTCACAACGGGAAGAAATAAATAGACAGGTTGATAATTTACTGCAGAACGATTTAATAGGGCCAAGTTTTTCAAATTACAATAGCCCACTAATTTTAGTTCCAAAAAAATATCCCACAGGTCAAAAGGCATATCGTATGTGCGTATATTTTAGAGCGGTTAATAAAAAGCTTATCGCTGACAAATTTCCGTTAGCACGAGTGGACGATATACTTGACAACCTTGGTAGGGCAAAATATTTTTCAACTTTGGATCTTTTTTCTGGTTTCCATCAAATTCCATTGCATCCTAACGTAACATCTTTTAGTACTGATAGAGGGGTTTTTCGGTGGAAAGTCTTACCTTTTGGTTTGAATGTAGCACCCAATTCATTTTCGCGTATGATGTCACTAGCATTTTCAGGCATCGCGCCTAATCAAGCATTCATGTATATCGACGATATTATCGTCATAGGGTGTAGCGAGACACATCATTGTAAAAATTTAGAGAAAGTTTTTGAAACTTATAGAAAATTCAACTTAAAGCTGAATCCCAACAAATGTAATTTCCTTCGTTCCGAGGTAACTTTCCTAGGACACAAATGTTCCTCGAAAGGATTGCTGCCAGACGATTCTAAAATAAATGCGATTAAAAAATATACAAAGCCTACTGACAAAGATGCCGTTCGGCGCTTTGTCGCCTTTGCAAACTATTATAGACGATTTATTCCGAATCGCATTGCTGGCAGCACTCTTTTAACAAAGCAGAACAGAAAAAATCTATCATTGAGTTAGAACTTTTAGCAATATATTTCGCAATTAAACAATTTCGTCCGTACGTTTACGGTACACATTTTATAGTAAAGTCCGACCATCGACCATTAGTTTATCTTTTTAATATGAAGGATCCGTCATCCAAACTTACAAGAATAAGATTAGGACTTGCAGAATATAATTTTACAATAGTATACGTTAAAGGCAAATCGAACGTTGTGGCTGACGCGCTTTCACGAATAACAATAGACGAAATAAAAGACTCGACGAAACATGTTTTAGCAGTTACAACAAGGTCAAAGTCAAGACAGACCAAACCACAAAATGACGATAAACCCAAGACAGACGAAACTAGTGAAATACAAGCAGTACAGGTTTACGACAAATTTTTGTACGAGTTCTCTAAGAAAATACCGCGAGTTAAAACACAAATAACCTACGATAAAAGCGACCAAATTTCAAATTTTCAACTATGTGCACATTTAAAACACAAAAAAACCGAGTTACTTAATTTTGCGAATGCCAACGAAATAACGAATTTAGATGAGTTACTTTTGAGGCTTGAAAAAGTAGCCGACATTCACAAGATTAAATAGTTAGAATGGCCAAAAAATTATATATTTTTCAAATATTTCACGATCACAAATTTAAAAGATAGAGGAAATCAAATTTTAAAAAGTTTACAAATTATTAACAGACCCAGTAGAAACGGTAACAGAGAACGACAAAAAACAGAAGCTGATGACAATTTTTCACGATGACCCACTTCTAGGCGGACACTGCGGTACGAAAAAACTATATGCAAAATTGAGAACTAATACTATTGGAATTATATGAGTCGTGATATAGCTAAATTCGTTAAAAATTGCAATAAGTGTCTTTTAAATAAAGCGAAACCTATAACAAAAGAAAAATTAGTTATTACACCTACACCTTGGAAACCGTTTGATATTTTAATAATAGATAAAATAGGACCTTTACCAGAATCCAAATATGGTAACAGGTTCGCAGTTACCATGATTTGTGATTTAACTAAATATCTGGTAACAATTGCAATACCAGATAAATCAGCTAAAACAGTAGCATCAGACATTTTTGGGAGTTTCATTTTAAATTACGGAATAATGAAATCCATTAGATCTGATTTAGGAACAGAGTTTAAAAATGAAGTATTTTTCGAATTAACTAAACTTTTAAATATTAGACATGATTTTTCAACGGCCTACCACCACGAAACGGTTGTTTTAGTTGAAAGAAATCATAAAGTTTTTAATGAATATTTAAGGGCATACCTAGATGAAACATTTTCCGATTGGGACACATACCTGAAATACTTCACATTTTTCCATAACACAACAACACATACAGCTTTCAGTAACAAATTTACTCCCTTTGAGTTAGTATTTGGGAAAAAGGCTACATTGTCACATGAATTAAAAAAAAAAACAAATAGATCCCATTTATAACGTGGAAAACTATAGTAAAGAAGTCAAATTTAGAATGAAAAATCACATGAATTGGCAAAACATTTAATAAATAAGCATAAAATTCAAACTAAAACACATTTTGATAAAACGGCACGTCCGTTATCTATACAAGTAGGCAACAAAGTTCTTCTACAAAAAGAGCCTCGTCAAAAACACGAAAATATATACCAAGGCCCATTTACGGTAACTAAAATAGGCGGGCCTAATGCAACAATTTTTGATGAAACAAATAAACAGGAAAAAGAAGTACACAAAAATCGACTTATAAAAATAAAGTAATACTTTTATATCAAAAAAAAAAAAAAAAAAATCCAAAATATTCTAATAATTTTATTGTTACGTAAATAAGCACTGTTAAATAGCCAAGAAGGCACAGAGAATCAAAAAAAAAAAAAAAAAACAACTTATTTAAAATGTATATACTTATATTTTTCTAATGTAAAATCAAGAAAATGAAAATTCAAAGTTAAATTGTAATATCAAAAATGACAGAACCAAAAAATAATCTCTAATGTATAATGTAATGGTATTTAAATAGTATCTAAGAACTTTATTTTCCTATGAAAACGAAAAAAAAATTTTTTTTTAATATAAACCAAATCGTTATACTAAATTGAATATGTCCAATTTGTAAAATTTTTCTACTATATATATTAATATAAATGTAAGAAGAGGAAATTCATACAATCTGATTTATATATGTACATAAAAGCGAAAAAAAAAAACAACAAAACGAAAATTCAAAAACACTAATGTAAAGTTTAGATAACAATAAAAATTTTAAATTGCTTCTAATGAGCGAATTCAAAAGGAAGGTGCACCCTAATAAATTCGTTCATTCGAACCAGTTAATTATATAGAATGCAAAAAGAAGAATGTGGCAAAAATGATCAAGTTGCCAAATTCTTCTTTTTTTCAAAGGAAGGGTGATATAGCATTAGAAAAATATAGTAAAGCATCCTATGTGGTTGGGGCTTTAGTTGTACTTGACAGGCGCACGCAGTGGCAACACTCATGGCAAGTACAACTGCAGTCAACGTCACACAAAGAAAGAAAAAGAGAAATAATAAAATACGAGCGGCCATTACAATTTTGACCGACATCGTGCCTAGTTGAAACTTTCGCGAATAAATTAAAACTACGAAGTAAACATTTTGAGTTCTTTCATTTTTATTGAAAACAAATACATTTGATGTTCTGGCGGAGAAGGCCCCATCGAACAATATAATTATTGGCACCGTAAAAATGGCAACGATTTGGAGGCGGCGTCCTCCCAAAATGAAGGAGCGTTCGAAAAAGGTAACGCCGCAGGGCGGCACCCGGCGTAGGCTTCCATTATGGAACGCCACAGCATCAACGATAATAGCAAAATACTTGGTTTCTTACTTTGATCTAATATAGTTTCCCTCACGTGCCTTGCACAAATTTTTATTAACTCGTTCTGGATGTCTGGGGAAATATAGTGAACTTGTAAACGTTTGTACTGCTGTTGTGAACTCCTAACTTTCTCCAAATGATCTCTAAGTATCGGGTCATAATGGCTTATGAGATCTTAAATGCCCAAAATATGTACATTGTTTCGTTCACCAAGATATATACATTCGCCTTTGAAAGCTAGACATCTTTCACCCAAAAATAAAATAGTGTCCAAAATTCTATATAAAATTTCTTTCCACTTTTGAGTTTCAGTGATTTGCTGTTCATTGATAAGTGTATCAATTGTAGCCTCTTTTGAATTAAATTTTGTAAAGATCGCCATTGAATATAACACTTAATGTGATTTTGAGTATTTTCCTGTAATGGGAGTTTATCGTATAGCTTCTTCCATACCTGGAATTTCGAATATCCGCCAGGACAAACAATTTTAGGTCGATTTAAAGTATTGGTGCTTAACAGACGACACGGAAGGTAATAAAAAGCATTGCTACTGTCACTCCACAGTAACCAGACACGCCCCGCTTTCTCTCCATTTGGCCAGATACTGTTTAACAACGAGGTAGGAACTGCCTCATCATGGCAATCACGTGGAAAAATAACAGGACACTTTTGATGACCTCGACGAATTATTTCGTTGACTTCTTCAGATCGAAAAAACTCATTATTCACGGTACCGATATCGAGGTCGTTTAAATAATCTGAACTTTGATACAGAGTTGGTGGTATTGTTGGAAGACTTTTTGAAGATGAACCTTCATCAGTGTCACCACGAAAACTGTACGATTTCGGATCCATGTAAACATACATTTTTATTGTCTCCTCACTGTTCGAAGGCCCAGGCAAAAAATCATGATCAATATTCGTTGCTTTTGAAATTCGGCTTAAAATTTGAACATGGAACAACTAAAAACTCCTGAATTAAAAAAAAAATGTCTTAGTACCTCTAAATCGCGGGCCCTCTGAGAAACGCTTGGCCCGGGCGAATCCCGCCATTTCCCATCCCCTCTCGTGGGGCCCGCATTTGAGTATGTAGTCAGTGAAGGTTATTCGAAGAGTAAACTGCAAAGGAGGTCACTTGTTGGCTCCTTAATGGGAATCTGAAGCATGCTATGATATTTTACAGGTACTTTATCAAAACTGAATGTTTAATAAAAGCTTCTTCTTTTATTTTGGCAAATCGCGCTGTTCACCATCTGACATTGCTGATCTCACCGAAGTGAAACGGTTAGTACAAATCGGTAATTGTTGAGTAGGAAATTGTTGGAAGATCTTAGTTTAAATTGGACAGCAATGCTCACAACAGAGGAGCAATAGTTAGCGTTGATTGCTCATCGTGTTACCGCTAATGGGAGCTCTGATGCTTCACCTGTTCTGAAAAGTCCATGAACATAATTAACCATGCCTACTTGGCGTAGAGCTGAGTTCTGCTGGGCATCATTGAGTATATACTTGTTAAGGACATTCTCCATTTTATTCAAGCAGAAATCATAATTGGAAAGTCGTACACATTCCCCATATATCCATTTCGAATTTCGACGGGTTATTGGTCCAATCAGAAGTTAAGAGAGCCTATCGAACAGGTTGCAGTTGTGATTTAAAAGTATTTGCTTAGTTATCATGAACATAGGTTTGTAATAAATTTACCGTATATTAATACAAAAGAGATTTTGTGGGCGCTTATGTTCAGCGCTAATATCAGATTAATTGCTTTATTGATAAAATTCATTCCTACTTATACAAAACATGCTAAAGGTGCATGACTCAATAGTGAGGAATGGTTTGTCTATTGACCTACATATTGTCAATATGATTCCCGCTTGAGCAGTTTGGTATGACGCATCAATATATTGGGCGACTTGGCAAATGCGAATGATTTCATGGTAGTTATCTGGGTCATTTAGATATGAACGTATATTTGTAATGTTAAGCGTGTTTGAAGTGAGGTGAATTCCACGCAATACTGGTTCTTTATCACGTAAACGTAGACAGAGAAGAGTGCACTTACTTTTACTTCTACTGGCCTCTGTTTTTGAGTACGTAAAGTTTTTAGTTCATTCAACCCACGACCCTGTCGTCATACAGCTCCTGTTAGGTTCTCATCTACTTATCGGATGGCGGTGCATACAGCACAGGAATTGTGCTTCTGTTTCGGGATTGTGTCTAATGCGCCCTTTCCTGGAAATAATTTTGACATTAGATATGCTCTCTTCACTTGGTATGGAAAGAGTAATAACAGACTGTACAAGAGTTAATATTAAGCGAGGGACAAGTACTTGTATCGACCATATATTTGTAAAATGTAATAATGCTGATATAGAATCTGCCACTGTTGAATGCAATATAACAGACCACTATTCATTAGTGTTTGGAATATCTAAGCAACATCACATAACCACTGCAAAAAGCGCTATACCCCCCTTGAATGTATTAGATACTGCAAAAATAATACAACAGATTGGCTGGAGTGATGCTCTTTTGTTGAATGACGTAGATGAGTTGCGTGAAAATATAAACTCCAAGTTTAAACAAATTTATGAAAACTGTACTCACAAAGCAAAACGTAAAAAACAAAGAATATCAAATGACTGGATGACTACAGATTTAGAGACGCTATGCAATAACAGAGATAAATTGTATCGTAAGTGGAAAACCCGACCTAATGATAGTATAGTAGAAACACAATATAAAAGTTTTAGAAATTATGTCAATAAGCAGATCCATAGAACAAGAAATAGCTATTATTTGAATAAATTCTCCGAATGCAAACACGATGTCAAAAAAACCTTGCAGATAATAAATGAAATCGTTGGCAAAAGGCGCATTAGTTTAGATGACACTAACACCAAACACTTTAAAAATACCGACATAAAAAACTTTTGCGATACTTTTGCGAAAACGTTTGATGATGGGGTAAAAAGTGCAGTTCATGTTTGTGATGTTAAAACAATAAATGAATTTGAACATAAGATATCAAATTCGATATATGTTGATGAGGTTAGTGAACAAGAGATTTGCCATATCATTAATAAATTCGATGACTACAAAATTCCTGGATTTGACGGCATCAGACCAACAGATCTTAAGCAAAATGCACCTGTCATAGCTCCAGTGATATCTAAGTTAATTAACTTTAGTTTAAGATATGGCGTTGTACCCAGAGCCTTAAAAATCTCGGTAATAAGGCCTATATATAAGTCAGAACAAAAAGCTGATCCAAAAAATTACTGCCCCATAGCAATATTGGATGTTGTTCAAAAAATATTAGAAGAAATTGTAGTCACGAGACTTGCAAAATTCATTGAAAAGCACAAAATAGAAAATAGTCAATATGGGTTCCAAAAACAAAAAAAACATCAACCAACTTCTTGGAAATTTTGCTAACAAAATAAATGTAAATCTTGGAAAAAATATCCACAATCTTGCACTTTAAATAGATTTTACCAAAGTTTTTGACACACTCAAAGCTATTGGAAGCCTTGGAAAATGCAGGAATAGGAGGAGACTGCTTACAATGGTTTGAAGCTAAGAGTCTATAGGGTGAAAATTTGAAATGAATTCAGCGAGGAGATCTCTGTCTCTTACGGAGTTCCTCAAGGCCCAAAGCTGGGGCCCATACTATATTTAATTTATGCAAACAATTTGATCAAGCACCTAACAGACTGCGAAGTCTTTACATATGCAGACGACACCATCATCGTAGTAGCCCATAAAGATTTAAATGTTGCAACAACATTAATGCAACAAAAAGTTGATATCATTGCCAAATGGTCTCAAGACAATGGACTGTTAGTAAACGAATTAAAAACTAAAGTCATGCATATTAGACCACCACATTTGCAAACTTCAAATATCAATTTAAAATGTCATAGCCACGATTGCTTACAAAAAACTCTAATGCCTTGTTTGTGTGATGTCAATATGGAAACCGTCCGCACGTACAAATATTATTATTCGACATTGATGACCACTTCAAATAGAACGAGCAGTAGTGTATCTAAATAATAAGTTGCAAAAAACCTCGTACTTTCTAAAGCATTTAAGCTATTACAGTAATTATACAGTCCTGCTACAGGCATACCTGGCTTTTTCAGAATCATAAATCAGGTACGGCATCACAGCGTGGGCTATTCCCACAAGTTGTAACAAGATACTGTTGAGTCAGAACTACATTTTAAAAGCCTTGGCGAAAAAGAAAAGCATATATACACCGAGTATTAAGCTTAGTAGGGAGCTAGGAATACTTGATGTTAGATCCATCTTAAAGATTACTGTTAAGTATAGTTCTATGACGAAAAGAAGCTCCAGATACCAATAAACCACAATATCGGAACAAGAATGCAAAGGTAAAACAGATTTAGAATACCGAAGTTTCTGAATAACTACTCAAAAAATACTTTATCTGTATTAGTACCTACCTTTCTAAATGAGCTACCAGTCAATTTGCTAAATCTGTCTAAGGAATTCCGAAAAGAATTAATCAAAAAACATATAAAAGGTTTATTGTGAGAATTTCCGCTTACTGTTTCTTTTAATTATTCCTTCAAAAGATAAATTCTAATATGGTATTTTATTATCTAATCTCTTACTGTTCTAAAAACAAATTAAATGTTTGTTTTAATTCTTATATTTTCGATTTGAAGCTAATTCTTCTATCAAATATTTACTTTTTTGTGAAACATGTTGTACAATTATTTTACCCGCAGACAAGCTCACAACTTCGCGGGTTAAGTGTAATCCTATTGAAAGTAATACGAAATAAAATAATAATACGAATACGAATACATTTGTTTCCAGAAATATGTCATGTTAATTATTTTTAACTCAGAGTTCGTATCATATGTAACAGGGTAAATTTTCACCATATTTAATGACGCTGCACCAGGACGAAAGTTTGGCCATTAAGTCGATAAGTACAAAGTTTAACACAGCCTGGAGTGATAACTGTGGTTCAGAACGTTGTTATTAACTGTTCGTCTATAAGCAGAAGCTTTTGTCCAGGGTAGTCCACTATATCGAGCCATCAAAGAAGAGGGTTTGTTCTACTAGCAACATTATAATCAATACCCCTTTTCAGTTTTTTGTGCTTTATGGAAATATACCAAGGTTTGTATCTCACTTCATTGGGGTAATGCTGGCGAGATTCAAAAGTAGTTGGGAGTGGAAAATAATTTGCAAACATCTTTAGATTTGAACCTGTGTCCGTTCTAGATCAAGTCATACGGAAATTCAACCATGGTAACTAGTCCAACGTTACTAAAGGCTCTGTATATAAAAGGGAGTATACCAGTTTGGGCTCTTTGAAAACGAACACCATTTCACTCTCATAGGTCGTATTATATAGAGCAGTTTGTATCGATGAGACCTCCATTAAATAAGGAGGACAAGTAAGGAAGGTTAAGTTCGGGTGTAACCGAACATTACATACTCAGTTGAGAGCTATGGTGACAACATAAGGGAAAATAACCATGTAGGAAAATGAACCGAGGGAAACCCTGGAATGTGTTTGTATGACATGTGTATCAAATGAAAGGCATTAAAGAGTATTTTATGAGGGAGTGGGCCATAGTTCTATAGGTGGACGCCATTTAGGGATATAGACATAAAGGTGGATCAGGGTTGACTCTAGAATGCGTTTGTACGATATGGGTATCAAATGAAAGGTGTTAATGAGTATTTTAAAAGGGAGTAATCCTTAGTTCCATAGGTGGACGCCGTTTCAAGATATCGCCATAAAAGTGGACCAGGGGTGACCCTAGAATGTGTTTGTACGATATGGATATCAAATTAAAGGTATTAATGAGGATTTTAAAAGGGAGTGGTGGTTGTTGTATAGGTGGTCGCCTTTTCGAAATATCGCCATAAAGGTGGACCAGGGGTGACTCTAGAATGCGTTTGTACGACATGGATATCAAATTAAAGGTATTAATGAGTATTTTAAAAGGGAGTAATCCTTAGTTCCATAGGTGGACGCCGTTTCGAGATATCGCCATAAAGGTGGACCAGGGGTGACCCTAGAATTTGTTTGTACAATATGGGTATCAAAAGAAAGCTGTTAATGAATATTTTAAAAGGGAGTAATCCTTAGTTCCATAGGTGGACGCCGTTTCGAGATATCGCCATAAAGGTGGACCAGGGGTGACCCTAGAATTTGTTTGTACAATATGGGTATCAAAAGAAAGGTGTTAATGAGTATTTTAAAAGGGTGTGGGGCTTAGTTCTATAGGTGGACACCTTTTCGGAATATCGCCACAAAGGTGGACCAGGGGTGACTCTAGAATGTGTTTGTACGATATGGGTATCAAATTAAAGGTATTAATGAGGGTTTTAAAAGGGAGTTGTGGTTGTTGTATAGGTGGTCGCATTTTCGAGATATCGCCATAAAGGTGAAGCAGGGGTGACCCTAGAATTTGTTTGTACAATATGGGTAGCAAAAGAAAGGTGTTAATGAGTATTTTAAAAGGGTGTGGGGCTTAGTTCTATAGGTGGACGCCTTTTCGAGATATCGCCATAAAGGTGAACCAGGGGTGACTCTAGAATGAGTTTGTACGATATGGGTATCAAATTAAAGGTATTAATGAGAGTTTTAAAAGGGAGTGGTGGTAGTTGTATATGTGAAGGCGTTTTCCAGATATCGACCAAAATGTGGACTAGGGTGACCCAGAACATTATCGGTTGGATACCGCTAATTTATTTATATATGTAATACCTGGCAAGATTTTAAGGGTGTTTTATTTCGCCCTGCAGAACTTTTTCATTTTCTTCTACATAATATGGTAGGTGTCACAACCATTTTATAAAGTTTTTTCTAAAGTTATATTTCGCGTCAATAAACAATCAAATTACCTTACAATGTTTCATCCCTTTTTTCGTATTTGGTATAGAATTATGGCATTTTTTTCATTTTTCGCAATTTTCGATATCGAAAAAGTGGGCGTGGTCAAAGTCGGATTTCGTTCATTTTTCATACCAACGTAAAATGGGTTCAGATAAGTACGTGAACTGAGTTTAGTAAAGATATATCGATTTTTGCTCAAGTTATCGTGTTAACGGCCATGCGGAAGGACAAACGGACGACTGTGTATAAAAACTGGGCGTGGCATCAACCGATTTCGCCCATTTTCACAGAAAACAGTTAGCGCCATAAAATCTATGCCCCTACCAAATTTCAAAAGGATTGGTTAATTTTTGTTCGATTTATGGCATTAAAAGTATCCCAGACAAATTAAATGAAAAAGGGCGGAGCCACGCCCGTTTTTAAATTTTCTTTTATTTTTGTATTTTGTTGCACCATATCATTACTGGAGTTGAATCTAGACATAATTTACTTATATACTGTAAAGATATTAAATTTTTTGTTAAAATTTTACTTTAAAAAAATTTTTTTTTTAAAAGTGGGCGTGGTCCTTCTCCGATTTTGCTAATTTTTATTAAGCGTACATACAGTAATAAGAGTAACGTTCCTGCCAAATTTCATCATGATATCTTCAACGACTGCCAAATTACAGCTTGCAAAATTTTAAATTACCTTCTTTAAAAAGTGGGCGGTGCCACGCCCATTGTCCAAAATTTTACTAATTTTATATTTTGCGTCATAAGTTCAACTCATCTACCAAGTTTCGTCGCTTTGCCGGTCTTTTGTATTGAATTATCGCACTTTTTCGGTTTTTCGAAATTTTCGATATCGAAAAAGTGGGCGTGGTTATAGTCCGATATCGTTCATTTTAAATAGCGATCTGAGATGAGTGCTCAGTAACCTACTTACGAAATTTCATCAAGATACCTCAAAATTTACTCAAGTTATCGTGTTAACGGACGGACGGACATGGCTCAATCAAATTTTTTTTCGATCCTGATTATTTTGATATATGGAAGTCTATATCTATCTCGATTCCTTTACATATGTACAACCAACCGTTATCCAATCAAACTTAATATACTCTGTGAGCTCTGCTCAACTGAGTATAAAAATGTAAAGGAAGACGTGTTCCTCCTGCTTTTTCCAGATGACTTTTCTTATTGATCAGGAGAGCGGAAATAATCACGATTTTATGTAGCTGATAACTTCATCTAATATTAAGTTGAGCTAGATCTGTTTTAATCTGCCAAATATTCATTGTAAATCATTGGAAAATTATTATTTTTTCTTCCCCCTTTTATCCAAAAAGGTCTTAAGAATATATCAGTGCTTGCATAAACGCCCAACGAGTTACGTGAGCCTATCTCCTTTATGAGCGGCAGCAAATACAACAGAGCCTTAACTTAAGTTAGTAGCACCTCATTTATTGAACGCTGTATGCATTTTCTACGTCCATTATATTTTTAAAATATAATTATATTGTACCAAATTTAGAGAAATTCTGCTTATTTCCAACCTTCTGCAAACGCTCGAATCGCTATCGCTAATTTTTCGAATAAATAACTGCGCTGCTTTTATACTCTCCGTTGCTTAATTCGCATATTTCTACTAAGGTCTAGTAATTTCTCGAACTTCATGCCTGGTTACTAGCCATATACATGTATACTTGTAGTTTGTAACCATATGAGTGTGCATATGTGAGTACTATTTCGGCTGATGGTTACATGTGTTTGTGCGTATCTCTCCGTTGCCTTGTATGCATGTGAGTAAATGATGATTGATTTGTTTACGTACACAGGAGTGGCAGCTTGCTTTTTTTGTTGTTGTGCTTTTTTTGTTGTTGTGCCTTTGTTTAATAACCTTAGTGAAGTGAGTATCCCTTAGTGATTCTAATATTTGTCACAATATTTTAACGAAGTTGAGGGCATTGCTTTAATTCAGTATACAAAGCCCTATCATCTGTACTTTTGGTATGCTACTTGAGCTCTTTCATAAATATTTATATGGGCCTATGCTCTCTTACTTACTTACTTAATTTGCGCTTAACCGTCTAAACGGTTATGACCGTCCAACAAGGCGCGCCAGTCGCTCCTTCGCTCCACCAACCGGCGCCAATTGGTCACACCAAGGGAGTTTAAATCGTTTTCCACCTCGTCCTTCCAACGGAGTGGGGTCCGCCCTCTACCTCTGCTTCCATAGGCGGGTTCCGATAGGAACACTTTCTTGGCCGGAGCATCATCTTTAATTCGCATAACATGGCCTAGCCAGCGCAGTCGCTGCGATTTAATTCGCTGGACTAAGTTGATGTCTGCGTATAGCTCGTTCAGCTCATCACTAAATCTTCTTCGGTACTAGCCATCGCGAACGCGTAGAGGTCCATAAATCTTTCGAAGAACTTTTATCTCGAACACTCCCAAAGCCCCTTCATCTGCTGCTGTCATGGTCCATGCTTCTGCCCCATATAGCAGGACGGGTACGAAAAGTGACTTGTAGAGTATGATTTTCGTTCGCCGAGAGAGGACTTTACTTTTAAATTGCCTACCTAGTCCAAAGTAGCATTTATTGGCAAGATTGATTTTACGCTGGATTTCAGTGCTGATGTTGTTGCTAGTGTTGATGCTGGTTCCCAAATAAAAGAAGTCTTTTACTATTTCGAAATTATGGCTGCCAACAGTAGAGGTGTTGCCAAGGCGCGTATGCGCTGACTCTTTGCTCGATGACAGCAGGTACTTCGTTTTGTCCTCATTCACCATCAAACCCATCTTTACCGCTTCTTTTTTCAGTTTGGAGTAAGCAGAACTAACAGCGCGGGTGTTTAGGCCTATGTCCTCGTTTAAGCATAATCGCCTTCTTTTCGTTGACTTTGCTTATTCGATAAAAATTAAATGAAAGTTACCAGAAATAAATTTTATGTAATTTCAAATTACAAAAATAAGAATAGGAACATTTGGGTGTTAGTTGTGCGAACAAAATTTGAGATAAACTTGACTTGATGGCTCTCAATGTTTACATATTTTCTGTAAATATGGTTGGCGGACGAGCTTAATTAAAATAAACTAAATTGTAGTAACAGAAATAAAAACATATAATGAAAAATAAGTTTATATGCAGGTACTTGAATCAAAATTGAAAAAAAAAAAAATTTTATTAAAAATTGATTTTTAGTCGAAAAATTGTAGCTTTAAACATGGTTTTGGAAGTACTTAAAAAAAAAAAAACCACACAACACAAATTTGTAAGTAACATCGAAATCCCACAAAACAAACTTTTATCACGTGTAGTACTTTGAAAGTTGATATTCTTTCATTATGTGTTCGCTGATATTGTTTTTGTTACCGAAATTCTAGGAAAATTGTGTTGCACTCAAACCAAAAAATGTTACGTATACGCCATGTATGTACATTGAGAGTAAACTGGCAAGGGATTTGCCGCCTGCAACATTTTAACTTTGAAAATCATCGAAAAATCAGGTGTGCATATGTACGTATGTAAAAGAAATATACAAAAATACAACATTTGTATATGACGTACAACAAAAATCGAAATAATATGTGTGTGTATGTGTGCGTTGCAAGTGACACATTAAATGGTATGATAACAGAAAATTAGAATACAAGCGCGACTTCCACGTGCATAGTAGTGGTTTTTGTTTTTTTTTTTTTGCATATTACCTGGCAACCAAATCTGAGTACGAATATCATCAGGACAATTATCTCACTGATGTTGCGATACAAAAATTCGATTTAAGTTGCGCAAAATGGAGTATAACTTTTGGGTTTAGCTCGCAGCTCGCGCTGCTTTTATATTAGACTAAATCATACATGAAAATAATGTTAATAGATTTCATATTGAATCCGAAAATAGGGCCTGAAGTCCTTCCTCGCTTCATTATTCTTCATTCATATTCGGTTTTTAGGAAAGCATACTCGGACGTTGAAGAGTGCCATGAACGCCGTAGATTTGGAGCATTACATATCGGAATCGTATTATGAGGGAGAAGGTTGATGGGGAGAGGGAAAAACAAAAAGAGAAACGGATTGTCTCATAGACAAAAAAGTGCGCAGGGAGGTGGTCATAACTTTAACGTTTAACGAAACACTTAGATGTGCAGGCTGCATCACCCACTAAGTTCTGGAGAGAAACAGGGAGGATAGTGCTATCTCTCGGTAAGGAGTGTTAGTATATGGCCAGCGCTATTAAGATTGCGTATTTGACCAATGGATCAGGGGCTGCGTGTGCTTACCGGAGGTCGGCTGATATTTTTAGCTGAATAAACGCTCTGTTTAGGAAATTTTGTTTTGCTTTGATGATCAATAGAATATGAAGTTGTATGTTGAAATGGAAGTAATTTGTATTTGGTCTTAGTTGAGCTAATATGCGAAATGTGCTTGTAAAAGTTTCTTTCAAGTTACGTAGACAACAAAAACATCTTCGTAAGAATTAAGAAAAATTTGTACGAGCCAATCGAAATTAAAAGAAACATAAGACAGTTGACATAGTGTGCTATGTAATGGAGTGATGTTGCATGATGTCATCCATATTGTTTTGATACGATATGATTTCGTGTGTTATGATCTGTTGAGATGAGATCTCATGTTAAATAATAGAATATGGTGTAACATGTGATATTATGTTATACGATTAATGAGGCTTGCTTAACTAGCAGCACCATCAGCTCCGCTTTTATTTGGAAGGACCGATCCTGCCTCTATCAGCAAATCGAAAGAGAATTGGTCTTTATACCAGGTACATTTCTGTAATATGATGTATGACACATCCAACGGTGTCATGTTTTAAGCTATTATCTGATATAATTTGATATGATCTGGTATATTTTAATATCATAAAGTATGGTGTGATCGGTTGAGTTGTGATATCTTGACGCGGTATGATTTGTTGACATGTGCTTATATAAGCTATGATCAGTTTTTTTACAACACCACCAACTCCATAGCTATTGAGTAAGGTGGCTGCGAGCCAAACAAAACCAAACTAAGCTTAAAACAAAGTCCTCCCAATGTCATGCATAATCTGATATGTAATAGCATAAGTTGAGATCTGATCTGATTTGATGTGATCTGATTTATTCTGATTTGATATGAATGGATGTGAGCTTTCGAGACGTGTTAGATTTAATATGATATGGCCTTTTCTATATTCTGATCTGATCTTGTTAGATCTTTGGACTTTCGGGATGATTTGTGTCCAGAACTTATGTTATCAAAGAAGTACCCTGTTTCGAAAAACTTACCTGCTCTAAAAAGTGTTCGGTTCAAATCAGTACCCGGTTCTAGTAATGTATTCAGTTCTAAAAAATACCAGGTTCAAAAAAGTACATGGTTTTGGTAAAGTACTCGGTTTTAATTAAATACCTGGTTTAAAAAAGTATCCAGCTCGGAAAACATGCCCGGCTCTTAACAAAATTCTCCGTTCAAAACAGTACCCGGTTCCAGTAAGGTAATCGGTTTCAAAAAAGTACCCGGTTCCTGTAAGGGACTCGGTTTCAAAAAAGTACCCGGTTTTAAAAAAGTACCTGGTTCTTATTAAGTACTAATTTTTTAAGGAATACACTTTTCTAAAAAATTATCTGGTCCAAAACAATACCCGGCCTAAAATAGTACCCGGTTTTAAAAAAGTACCCGGTTTTTAATAAGTACTAATTTTTCAAGGAATACCCTTTTCTAAAAAGTTATCTGGTTCAAAACAATACCCGGCCCTAAAATAGTACCTGGTATAAAAAAATTGTACAGGTTAATAATGTACATGGTTCTGTTCAATAAAGTACTTTTTCAAACATATATTCCGTTTAATATTCAAATATAATCCCATTCTAAAAAAGTACCCTGTTCTGATAGTATAGTACCTGAGTCCCATATTTTGAACAAGAGGACTTTTTTATCGGAGTTTAAAATTTGTTAGGGAGAATTCACGTTATTAAATTATGCTTGGAATCTATGTTTGTACTGCTTTGAAACTGAATTTATTTTGGAAAAATATTGAAAATGAAAGGAATTTATTTAAATGGTTAAAATGTGTACGTAAATACGAAGAGGTAAACCTGAATTTCATTATTTAGTGTATAACTTGACACTCAAGCCCACAGCTAATCATGAAGTTTTAATTTTGTTTTCAAATCTATAAGACTGTGAGTTGAATAAAGTGCAATAAATAACATACAAAATAAATAGCAAAATGTATGCCATTGCGAATAAAAACGAATTTATAACAACCAAGTTTTGACTTTCAAAGTTCTCACCTTCACATTGATAATATCAAGTTTAAGTGCTTTTCTTTTTCGAGAAAAAAAAATCATAACAGCATAGCTATATTTAGTACCTGCCCATATATCGTATACCTGAACACAAACATACTTATGTGTATATGTAAAGCATACAATTTTTATGGTAAAACCATTCTGTAATATGTGCTGTCACTTTGTTGGCAGTTTTTGATGTGATATCCTTTCTTTTCCTTCGCACTTACTAGTCATTGGGAAAGTTGTTCGCTCTTATTTATTTAACTTTACTTCAATGAACTTGTCAGTTTTGCAAAGTTTGGCACTTTTTGCCAATTTCTATATCACAATTTTTTTTATTTTTTTTATTTGTTGGATTTCGTACATTGTTGTTCAAAGTGGGAAGTAACTTTGTGAGTACGCCTTAAAAATAAAAGTGTGTGCATAAAGTTGGAGAAAATACGTGTACATTGAAAAATTCCTTCGAAAAAATTTGAAGTGTGTTAAAATACTTTTAGGTTATTGTTTTTGGCACAAAAAAAATGTGTGTAGTTAATTTTGTTTCTGTTTTATTTCTATTGTTTCGCTGACAACGCATTTTACTTCCGTTGGCATGTTATGAATGACATTCGAATTTATGGTGCACTTATTGGAACCTTCACTTATGAGCATTTTGAGAGATAGAAGACTTATGTTCTTACGTACATATATATATGTTTGTGCGCATAGAATATAAATTACTTGATTCTGAAATAGGTATCTTCTTCAGTGTGCGATTTCGCGAAGAGATTGAAAAAAATCTAAAATATTGTGTGCTCTACACTATAATTCTTGAAAAAATATTTGTTTCACACCTATCGCATCAGCACATAGAGATGCAAATCTTTGAATTCATAGTTTGCCAGCGCCTAGACTTAAGGCGTTAAAGAAAGACTTTCTCGTAGAAAAAAAAGAAAATCAAATGTTGCATGATAAGCTTGTCTTTAATTTTCGTGCTAAAACGCATTAAAATTAAAGTAAAACGAAAAAGCAAAATTTGATCTAATTATGATTTGATGAGATCTTAAACATGATCTGTTGAGATCTGTGAGGAAAAAATCTCATAGTGTCTTATCTGATATGAGCTAACATCATTTGATCTGATATGATATATTTTGTTCTGAGATAATACAATGTAATGTGATATGATTTGTTTGCATCTGATGTGATGTGACTATTATGTGACCTTATGTGATATCTTATAAAATGATGTGTTAAGAATCATATGTGATATGATTCGATATAAAATACTTAGTTGTGATCAGATTTGATATAATATGCTGTGTTATGTCTTGTGATGTGTAATTTGATGTGATCTCGTCTCCATTGGTATAATGACATGATTCAATATTAAAAAATAACAAATAAAAAAGATGGGGCAATATAATCCGATCTGCTACGTTTTTATATGGTCTGATCTGATATGATATGATTTTATATATTATGATGAAATATGATACGTAGTGATTTGATATGATATGACACTATCTTATGTGATCTGACCTGATATGATATGCTTTGTTCTGATCTAATATGAAGCGTTATGATATGTTAAGATCCGGTATGATACTACCTCATGCTATATGATGTAATATGAGCTGCTCTGTTTTTATGTAAAGCGATATGATATGAAATAACATATTATGATACGCAATGATGTGTTATGATCCGATATATTTGAAACTATTTGTTGCGATGATATGCTGACATGTACAATGTTTTGTGATGTGTAATTTGATTCGAAATTACCACAATCTCATGATATTTTGCGATACGATCTGTTGAGATAGTGCGATATTATCTGATCTGCTCTGCTTTGATATGGTCTCATATGATGTAATATTTTGTTATGATATTATTTGATCTGTGAATTGGTCTGGTGTGATGACAAGATCTGAAATGCGCTTATGAGATACCAAACAGTCTGCTTTGATATGATGAGGTGTGATACGAGGTGTAATGTATGTACATATATGTATTGATTCGATATACTCTAATGAAATGTATTTAATGAGTTTTTTAAGCGGAGATTACCCATATTGCTTTAAATGTATGAAAACATTTATTTGAAGCAATTTTTAATTTATAATTTATTTAAAAATTTGGGATCCCCGCTTAAAAAACTCATACAAATAGACAACATTGGTGTTAATTCGTTGTAGTTCTATAAATAGAACAAAGCAACAAAACCAAGTTTCTCTGAAACCGCCTTACCAACGCATAACTTTACCATATGATGCCATACGAAATATGGACAATGAATAAAGAAAATATGCAAAGAAGGCAATTGGGAAAGGTTTACAGCAACTAAGGCATGACGTGGCTGAATGCGTTTATAACACTTCAACCATCGTAGGAGTGCGGGTTCGAATCCTACTCCCGGGAGAAAAGGCTTTGAAGAGATTTAAAAAAAGGTATAATGGAAACAGCTGTCGCCTTGCCCGTCCTGATGTCACGTTGTTTAAATATTTCCCAAATTATTAAATAAAATGTATTTAAATTTTTCTCAAAAGTGAAAACATATGATATTATATGGAACGACGTGATATGATAGGTTATGCTCTATTTTCATAAGATCTGATGATGATTTTTTACTTTGATCTTATGTCGCGTGATATAATATGTTCTGATTATATAGTTAAAAAAATTGATTTAATGTTACATCGTCTAAGCTAGCGCTTCTGATATTTGATATGGTTTTATCTCGCAAGTGATATCATATCACATAATATAAACTCACGTGATATAGTATAATTTACTGTAAAGATATGATGCTGATGATCTATATGATCTGATGAAGTGTGATGACATGATGTGATATATTCTCATTTGTGATCTGATCTGACCAATATAGTCAGCTTCTGTGCGATATCGACAAAACTTACTTATTGTGATGCCAAATTTGGTCCATTTAAAATTTGTGATTGGTTTCTAGAATGAGTTTGACGTCTTATATGGCGTTTTGAAATCGACGACTCTTTCAATCGAGATATTTATCGAGAAGAGTTTACGTGATGTCATTTCAAAATTCAGTACTAATCTGATTAGATCTTAAGTCCGCTCCTCTAAAAAATCAACAAAATGGTCTATTATTGCGGAGTCAAATCGCGTGATTGAAATTATTTGACTTGTTTTGAAACGTGGGCAACGTCAATATGACATTAAATCGACAGGGGGTAAATTATAAGACGTTTAGAAGGTGTACTACTGATCTCATCTGAACTGATCTGTTATATATTGTGATCTAAAGTGATGTGATTTAAGGGCGCGATCAGATGTGATAAGATTTTATATGATGAGTCCATCGTATTTAAAGTTAAACACAAACTGACCCACTCTGTACTGAAAACAACTTCTACAATGTCAATAATTAAACAATCTTAATTATTAACCTAGTATGTCCTTTGAAATTTACTATGCTCAATACTAGTGAAGCTGCACTTAAACGTGAATAGCTATCCATTAAGCTCATTACTTCCGTAGAATAATAACTAAGCCTGAAATACATAGAATGCGATCTCTTTGTGCATCTTAAACAATTACCATTTGTAAATGGAATTAATGTTACTTATACGACCTGCTGTGCTAATACCAGTTGATGCTGCGGAATCCCAATGCTGTGGTTTGCCTTTGTATGTTAATATTTATTATAGAGTACAATAAGTACATATGTTAAATACTTCCATACATATAAAAACATACATATATATGGAATGCATTTGCTTACTCGATAAGTTGAAAAGTTTTAAAAGTTTCCATCGACAACAAAATAGTAATATATTTTATGTACAGAGCACTTAGGGAGAGCATATGCAAACACTTTCGCGTATATACGAGTTTGAAATGGCACATACACATAAACAAATACATATGCACATATGCTTGGATGCCTGTCTGAAATTGGTGCAAACTAATTCAAAACTAATTTCCTATTTGATGTAGCAAAAACTAGTAGAATTACGTATTAAAGTTGGTGAAAAGCTTTAGATAGATCGTAACAATACATTTTAGCAAAAACTTTATAGAATGCCTTTTTGTCTGTGAAGAGAACTTTGCAAGTGCGAAAGCAATGAGATTTGAGTATGCCCCAAAGTCCTTGTGTGTGCACTTGAGAGTAAAAACTAAAAAAGTAAAAATATTGCTAAAAGTATGAGTGCGAATAGCCAAGTTATTTTTTTTTTTTTAAATTAGACAAAACTCATTTTAATTAAATAAAGGTTGCTTGAGCTTTTGAAAACAGTTGGGGTGCGAAAACAGTAAGCTTACTCGTTTTATTGTACGGTAAATAAGAGAAAACACATAAAAAAAAAAAAAAAACACATGAGTCTTATAATATTTTGCAATTTAAACTGCAAAAAATTTAAATTTTTAATTATGATTTCCGTCGAAACAAGCATCAGTAGTGTTTTTTGTTGCTCATAAATTATGTATGTATGCTGCGCTCGACAGCTTTCAGATCTCCCAGCTGCATGTATGTACAGACCTAGAAAACTTGTAATTTGGTCTGTGGTGATGTGATCTTATCTGATGTGTTATTATATGAAATAATCTGAATTGATGTTGTATGTTATAATCTTAACAGATCTGATGAAATCTGACATAATATGATGTGATGTGCTTTCATGTGATATGATACATTATGATCTCATGTTATACGATATGATCTGATCTGATATGATACGATCTGATCTGGCACGAGTTGACTTATCTTATCTGATCTCATGATATATGATATGATCCAGCATTTAATGATCTCGCACTTTCTGATTTGATTACACTCTGACGTAATCTGATATGATTGATATGATCCCAGTTGTTTACGATGTTATCTGTTACGTTTTATATTACCTAATCAGATTTGATATAATGTGATGTGATCTCATGTGACATGATTTGACTTCATGTGATATGATATGTTATGATCCCATGATATATGATATGATCTGATCTAATCTGATATAAAACGATCTGGTCTATGAATGGCATGATCCAGCACATAATGAACTCGTATTATATTATCTAATCTGCTACGATTGATGTGATTCTACCTATTTTGCGTTGCCATTTTATCTGATGCGTTATTATATGACCTCATCTGGTTGGAGTGATATCATCTTATCCCTTCTGATGAAATAAGATTTAATATGATGTGATCTGATTTGGTGTGATGTGATATCATTTCATGTGATATGATCTGTTATGATCGCATATTATAAAATATGATCTGATCTAATTTGGAATAATACCATCTGATGTGGCATGTGCGTACTTATCTTATCTGATGTAATGTTATGCGTCCTAATCTGATCTCTACTCATATGATATGATCTATTCTGGCATATGATCTGATCTGATGAAATACGCTCTAAAATATTATTATTATTATCATATCACATTCAACTGATCAAGTCAAAGAATATCGTATTACATCAGATTATATTGGATTGAAACAGGTCAGAGAAGATCAAATCATATCACATTGCATGAGATCATAACACATCATGTTACCTGATATTATATCAGATTATATCATATGAGTATACCACCGAGGAGATCAAGGCCGAACTTCTCTTTCGAATAGGGAGGTGCTACTCTTTATTTTTTTCTACAAGTGTGTGAATTCTTGCGTTTTTTTTGGATCTCCGCGTTTTTTGCCAAACCACTGCCCAGAGGCGGCAATGTTTTACAAAAATTTTTTAAAGTACTTCGAGGTTAAGTGTACCGTTACTCTAGTCGGATACTTAGGTTTACACACTACCTCTGCCCTATGGCTACAGCTCAATAATAGACATTGCTTATATTTAAGAAGACCTAATGTACAAAAAATTAGAAAATTGGTTTTCCGTCGCCTTAAAATTTAGTTCTGTAAATAAAAATGTATTCACGCATACATCTGCCTTCAACATACATACAAAATACGCATTAATGTTAGAAATGGCAATAACTTCACAAAAATTAAGTATAGCAGGCATAATTCCATTTAGTTAAAATGCTTTTGACGCACAGGAATTTTCAACAAGAGCCTTTTACAAATTATGCTAAGGTAAAAATAATATAATTTTCTTTAATTCAATAACATGAATACTTATGTACATATATATGTGCATGAATATTAAGCGGCATGATAATCTTATTAGATAATACTGAATTTGAATTTATAGCACAACTATGGCTTTTTTATGGTATTTGTATAAGCGAATGTGGCAGCATAAAATATGCTTTTGTATTTGAAGGGAATAAAATTTCTTTCGTTTATATGTGGCTTTTTTCGATTACATAAATACCTTTATAGATACAGGTATTTCTTTTCTAGCTTACATCTGTTCGTGACAATTTCTTATTGAATTTCTCAGAAATAGAAATTATAATACAAAAACATATTGTAACTGTTTGTGTTATGCTTAGCGTTAGAATCAATAAATACTTGGTCGTAAAAAACGTTGATAAGTAAACATGTACGTGATTATGTAAGTACAAGTGGCGTATCGACCTCTTGCGTCACATAAATATATACTGCACGTTTAAACAAAAAGTAGACGAAAAACGAGTAAAGAAGCAAAAGAGTTTGAGTGCAAAGGAAAATGATATACTCTGCTGTGAGACTCTGTTGCACTACGTGAACCGGGTGTGGTTAACTGATTTTGCCTACTTTTATTAGAAATATCTTTCTTTATAAAAGAAATATGTGTGCCGAATTATGTCATGCTAAGTTTATTCTGCTTCGATAATGGTCCCTTGCGGGAAAATTGGTAAACAAATGGGTGGGACCACGGCTCTTTAGGTTAGTTTTGAATTTTTCCAAATCTTTGTTATCACGAGTCATATTATCAGAATTAGTATGAGCCCAAAACCAGAACGGAATCGAAAGCTGAAATCATAAAAAAGAACAACACCCATACCGATACGATAAGGAAACGGCAAATTGTATATTTGAGGAAATGAAACAGCAATCTAAACTGGAATAAAATTGAAATGAAATTGAAAATACAAAAAAAAAATTCGAAATTCAATTCGAAGAATGAAAGGGAGATCGACACGAATGTTTAGATGAAAATAATTTTTAAGAAGGAACCAACACGTAAATAAAGTTTAGAGAACAAGATGAGAATAGAACTGAGTCTGAAACGAAAACTAAACCGAAATTTATTTAAAGGGGCGGAACCGAAACCAAAGCCGTACTAGAATGGACATTTTTTTGAACGAATGAAGGCGAAACCGAAGTAAGGCTCAAGAGGGAGACCACAACCGAAATACATTTTATGAACGAATCTGAAAGCAGAATGAGCTTTATGTCAAAATTAGAACGGGAATTAATTAATTCATATCGAAGAACGGAACAAAAAAAAGTAGTTAATTTGAAACAAGGAATCATTTCGAAGAAAGAAATCGAATGAATTTTAAAGTAAAAATTAAAATTGAAATTGATAATGAAGGACGTCAACAAAATTGAAGAAAAACGTGAATCGCAATTAATCACAATGAACGAAGACGGCCGGAAGTAGAACGAAAACAAAGCCGGGAAATAATTTTCGGGAGAGAAACTGAAACCGATTCCAAACCAATTAACGAGTGAAGGTAGATACGGAACACAGCTTGAACTACGTTTCGAGAAGGCAAACGAAACAGGAACAAAACTCTAACGGAAAAACAGGACACAACTTGGATATAGTTTGGAGAAAATAAATGCAACCGGAACGATACCTTAATTAGTCTTAATAATAAGACTAAAACTTTAACCTAAGCCAAATTTATTCTTAAGAACGAAACGGAAACAGGAACGAAAGCGAAATCAATGTGTAACTTACATTCTGTGGAACTAAGCAGAAACCGCAATTACATTGAAATTAGTTTCAAGGAATGAAAACGAAACCGGGAATGAAAAAAAAAAATTAATTTTGAAAAGCGAAACAGAAATCGGCACGAAACAGAGATTTATTTTAAAAGAACACCACGAAACCAACATACACCTTGAGGAACGAGCGCTGAATTTTGAAGGAACGCGAACAAACAAAATTTATAGTTATTTAAAAGAACGAGACCCGAACAAAACCCACATATTCATTTTGAAGTATGAAACCTAACTCACTGAAAGTGGGCATAAAACCGGAATTTATTTTTAGAAACGTAACAAAAACTGAATGAAACGGAAAGTAAATTCAGGAGCGAATCAGACATCTTAACGAAAACAAAGCGGAATAAATTTTCAGAAACAGAAGCCAAATGAAATGAAACGGAATAAATTTAGATAACACAACCGAACTGAAACGAAACGGAAACCGATTTTTATGCCAACCTAAACACGAACCAAAATACCGAATACTATTACAGCAAATGAGCCACGAAAACCTTGTATTTTAATTTTTTTGAAAAAGAATTGAATTTATGAAGAGATGCGTTATTTGAGAGTTAATACCTGAAATCAATGGTTTTCCAACTAAATTTGATACTAAAAATTAGTAAAAATAAATAAATAAATGAAAAGGGCGATAAAATCCGAAAATATCTTATCTTCCAATTTGCGTTATGCCCCTTTTCATGTTTCCTACGAAATGGCGGGACGGGTCCTATATGTTTTGTGCCAACTCCGAACGGCATCTGCAAGGTTGATGAGTTTTCACTGAGAAGCTTTTTATAGCAGAAATACACTCTGAGTGTTTGCCAAATCACTGCCGAGGGACGACTGAATTTAGAAATTTTTATTGTTTTGGAGCACGCTACCACAACACCACGGCGACCGCGAGTTAGTATACCATGTGTTTAAATAGAAGCTTTTTGAAGCCATTTATGGTAAATTATATTCTTCTACCTCGAAATCGATATAGACGAATTTGAGGACAAACGATTTTGTGAGATAATTTCTAAGATCTCTTGAATATTTTTGAGAAGAACGTATATATCTAGAGAGGCTTTGTTATGTTGGAGCTACGATTGAACAAAACTTGTGAAAGTTTTATATTTAGTAATCCAAAACTGCAGAATTTAGTTTGGTGTGTGTACTTAACACCCACTTGCTCTTAATTAAACTCAGTATGCCACATATAATGGCATCTGATTATTTTGATAAATTTCAATAGGCAATTCATCGCAGCAATAATTATTACTCTTGTCAATACGTAATCAATATGTTAACACGAACCACCCTTGGGGGCACGTATTAAGTTTGAATGTAATTAAGACAGCTGCCAACGCGTGCTAATTAGTAATTTAAATGGCTCTATTTCGTAGTCAAAATACTACTCACAGTGAGTTCAATCAACTCACATGCAAATGCTGAAGCCATAACAACAAAGAGGATATTTAAGAGTGCCGCCAATATGTCGCATATGACTACATAACAGAAATTAGTGCCATATTGCTGAATAGAGTTGAAATTTGGATATAATTGCAGTTAGCGAACAAATGGTGTGAATACTATTTGCTCAAGACCAATACAAATACAGTTATGCATAAGTTTGTAGATAGTTAGTTAGTTAAATAAGAGAGGATGATACTTATGTGTGTATGTTGGTATGTTAAAAGGGAATCATGCATAAAGAGAAAATACCCATGTAAATTAAAATTAATTTTATTAGCTGCAGTATCATTTCATGGTTAAAATAGATATTGAAAAACATACCAAAGCAGCAGATAAAGTATCATTTTCTTACTAATTTGGTTAAATTGCTTTTGGACTTTTAAAAGTTTGTGGCGAATAAAACACCCTCAGAAGCATAGGATCTTAGAAAATTAAACTGATATGTTGAAGAAAAATAACAAAATTAATTTTGAAGATCGGAACCAACGTAAACGTAAAACGAAACTAACTTTAAAGATGTAAACGTATGTTAAAACGCAGCCGATAACGTAAAAACATGCCTCGACAAAAACTAAAGGAACAAAACCGAAATTAAACCAAACCTTGTGCAAGATAACGAAGCTGAAAGAAGTTTCAGAAACGAAACCGAATGCAAAACTGTAGTTTATAACCGCTAAAAAACGAGATTCAATTAAAGAAACGAAACGAAATGAAAAAATGATTTAAGGGAGAAGACGAAATTTGTTTAAGATGGAAGAAAACCTAGAATAAAATTGTGGAACGAAAATAAAACAGAACCCAAATTTTGATGAGGGCCGAAACTAAACCGCATTAAAAAAATAGATTAAGTTAAAGGAACGAAACGGAAAAAGAATCCGAACTTTTTTGAATACTGAAATAAAAACAGAAATTAGTTTTGATATATGAAGCTAAAAATTATTTTAAAGAGAAGCCGAATTTTATTTTGAAAATGGGAGAAAACCTAAAATAAATTGAGGAACAAAAATAAAACAGAACCCGAATTTTGCTGAAGGGCGAAAGTAAAGCGAACATTTTTTTTGAAGATCGAAACCGAAACTTATTTTGAAGATGGAAGAAAAATAAAAATTTAATTGAGGTAACGCAACGGAAACTTATATTGAACAAGTAAAGGTGTCTAAGTTCGGGTGTAACCGAGCATTATATACTCAGCGTGAGCTTCAATTGTACATTTCATTTCAGATTAATTACTTTTCTACATAACACGTGGCACCGCCCATTTAAAAAAATATCTCCCCATTTGCTCTTACAATAAAACTTGATAAGTGAAATATCATTGGTTCAAAACTATTTTTTGCAAAGTTATAGCTTATAATTCTAGTCTACGATCCTCTTAAACTTGTTTTATATAAAAGTGGGCGTGGTCTTTAACCGATCCCGTCCATTTTTACTAGAAATATTTTGTGCTATAAGGAAAAATGTGTACACAATTTCATACGATCATTTAATTTTGCTTCGAGTTATGGCTCCCGAAACAAAGAAAATTGCTTAGTCATAAAAGGGGCGGTGCCACGCCCATTTATTTTAATTTTGAAGTTTTTCCTATTTACTGTTATAAATCCACTTCGGAAATGAAATACCATTGGTATAAAGCTAAAGATATAACTTATTTAATTCATCCACGACCCTTTTTAAAATCTTTTATATAAAAGTGGGCATGGTCCTTAACCGATTTCGTTTATTTCTTCAAATCATTCCTTATATTAAAGGCAACCTCTGCCGAATTTTGTTACGATAGGTTTAACGATTTTTGATTTATAATTAATAATATTTGTAAAATTGATTTTGTAACAAGTGGGCGGTGCCACGCCTATTTTGAAACATTTTTCAAAATTTTTATCGAGAGTCTCAACATCAGTCCACATACATGTCAAATTTCAACATTCTAGGTGTATTATTTACTAAATTATCAGGTTTTTTGTGTTTCCAAAATTTTATATATATAAAAAATGGGCGTGGTTGTCATCCGATTTCGCTCATTTTCAATACCAATCTCTTCTGGGTCCAGATGAGCTAGTGTACCAAATTTGGTGAAGATATATCAATATTTACTCAAGTTAGCGTGCTAACGGACGGACGGACGGACGGACATGGCTTAATCAAATTTTTTTTCGATATTGATGATTTTGGTATATGTAAGTCTATATCTATCTCGATTCCTTTATACCTGTACAATCGACCTTTATCCAACCAAAGTTAATATACTCTGTGTGCAAAGCACGCTGAGTATAAAAATGAAATGAAATGAAACATTTTTACTATTATGAAGGTGAAAAAAAAACACTCAAACTCCGGAACTAAGCAGAAATTAAGATTGAAGAAGGAAACCGAGATTTGTTTAAGGAAGAAACCGAAACGTATCTTGAAGTTGAGAGTCAAATGGGAAATAAACTAAGAGTTCGAAATGAAAACAAAATCCAAATGATTCGAAACTTTAACTGAAAGTAGTTTTTGAAGAACGAAACCGGACCGATATTTATTTTAAAGAAGGCAAATAAATAGAAATTCAACTAAGGGCACGGAAAAGAGACATGACGCGAATTTTTGAGGACCAACTCCAAATTAGCGATTAATTTTAAGGAACGAAACCAAATTAAAGGAACAAAGTGGAAATAAAACTTATATTTTTTGGGAGCAATTGATTTTAAACAACGAAAGCGAACCAACATTGTTTTCAGAGTGTTATTTTGGAAATGGAGGAGAAATAGAATTTATATAAAGGAAACGAAACGGACACAGAACCCAACTTAGTTTTTTGAAACATTTTATTTCAAAGAACTTTATCGGAAATGACACACGTTTGAGCTAAAAAAAGCAGTATCTGCCAACCTGAAGTAAGGCAAAAGCGGTCCAGAAATGGGTGATATTTCAAAAAGAGGAAGGATTTGCTGTCGGCGGACACACAATCGCTCTGTTAGGGTTGATATTACGGTATAACAAGCAGTTTGCATACCCTCCAAAGCAATTAAAATGACTTTAAAATAGGCCCAAGGAACTACTTGTGGCACTAGTTGATTTCAAAGCTCGAAGCAGTACAGCCTTGCAGTTATTTTGAATATGAAGAATGCCTCAAACACCGCTAACTGAGCGAAAAACAAAGGTATATTCTATTGCCTCGCGGGGATCATTTCCAGTAAATTTGAAAGTCAGTGACTGAATGAAAAACTTCAGCTGCAAAAAAATTCCGTGTCGTAGACGGTGATCCCCAAGGCTTCGTGCTTGGTTTACTGCTCTGGAACAATATCTAGAACGTAGTAATATAGCTCACCAATAATGATTGTTAAGAACTGCCAAAATGGCAGATAAGATTAAATAACTCGAAGAAGGGATGCTGGAAAGATCAGTGCATCCCCGACTCGAAACACTAGCAGTCACGAACAAGCGCTATATTATTTGAGCTTCCCATGAAGTTAGTTTTAAAAAATCACGGAAGCATATTTAAAATTATTTTTTACTACAAATGTACATTGTGATATGCTTTAATATACACACATACATTCCTACCTAATAGAACAGTTACCTTAAAGTCAATAGCAAGACTCTGACTTGAACAGTGATCAACTTAATATCCCGTTCCATGTCCAAAGTGTATCACTGCAAGACTCCGTATTTGCGTATGCTAATTACACAATTACAAAGAAGAAAGAAGATTTATTTAAAGGTAGTAAAAAAGTTGCATTTCGAGTTTTATCAATTTATTTAATTGATTAAGCCTTAATTATAAAAAAAAACCAAAGTAATTAAAATAATTGCGCAATAATTGTTGGCAATGCCGCAAATATTTTTTAAAATTGTTTATGGTAAATTAATGATCAGTGACGAGGCCCAGCACACTGGTATTTGCAAAGATATTATAACTCGCACTTACACACTCGCATACGTAATTACTTTGAAAACAAACATAAATATGGATGCAAAAGCGTATTTAATGTATGCCCCGGTAATTTAAAGCAAATTAATTATTACTGATTGTCAGTTGTGCATGTATAAATAAACGTTATATTATTAAAAGGCGCAATAAAACATCCGATACACGCACACAAACAAACGCACACACACATACAATTAATAGTAACACTTGCAGCATACGTTAATTGCCTACATGGCTGTTGACTAGCCAACAACATCTGGCGGCCATTGATGCCTTAGAGCCACACCTCGCTCGTTCGCTGTCTGCCCAATTTGATAAATGCATTGCAGTCGACGGTGCGACATGACGTATGAGTAATTTTACAATTTTAATATTGGCAATTAAGTGTGAACGAAATTGTAATTGCCTCTACTGAATATACACGGTTGTAAAGGCAGAATTGCTATTGTAATTGTTTATGTTATTGTTGTAATTACTATTGTTTTTCTTCTTACGCTTGCGCTGGCTGATTTCTCATTTTGCTGCTGTAAAAATTTTGGTTTTTTGTCATTGTTTTAGCGCCATTTTGGCCAATTTTAAAGCACACTTTAATTGAGTAAAATTGCATGGGACTATTTCGCTACTCTCACACTCCAAACCAACCCTGTTATAGACTATTTGAACCTGTAATAAAAAATCGCTGTATTTATTTTTCACCACTAACTTGTTGCAATATGGGTTGCTTTCAGCGAACACTAGTTTTGATCAACCGTAGAGTGGTAATTTTCCGAATACACCGTTGAGTATTTTTTAACCACTCAACGATAGGGATTTAGCATCAAATTATTGAGCTTCGTTCGCTCGACGTGCTTATTCTGCTATCTGCCAGTTCTCTGACACTTTAAAATGTTGGCTATGAATACAATTTTTCCTCTAAATATTATAATGAAATGTAGAAAAAAACTTAAGATATCCTTTTTTTTTAATTTAAGGATAATTATTTCAATTGGCTCAACTGGCCATTCAGAGAATAAATTTTCTGTCACTCATGTTTGCAAATTATCAACAAGAATATAATGCCGATGGGCAACCCCCTCTCTCCAATCATCGCAGATGTAGTCATGGACGATTTACTTAACTACACTTTCACAGAACTCCAAAAACAACACAACATACAAATAAAATTCCTTATAAAATACGTTGATGACATATTCGCCATAATCAAAAGAAAAGACGCAAATATAATTTTAAATACATTGAACAAATACCACAACAAATTGAAATTTACCATAGAAAAAGAAGAAATCGGCAGTATCCCTTTCTTAGATACCCGAATATATAGAAATAACAACGTTTTAATATTAGATTGGTATTCCAAACCAACTGCTTCTGGGCGCCTAATAAATTATTTTTCATCGCAACCTTTAAAATATAAAATAAATACTACCAAGAACTTCATAAGCAAAATATTGACAATCAGCCATCAGACATTTCACGGCGCTAATATAACAAAAATCAAAATGACACTTAGAAAGAATAATTACCCCGACTACTTGTATCAAGCCTAATCATGCAAAAACAAATGGACCTCAAAAATACTAGACTTCAAACAACACACACAGACAACAACAACCAAACAAAGCAATACTTCAGTGTCACATATATTCCTAGGTTCACAGAAAACTTCGCGCGAGATCTCATAAAAACATCGAACAAGACATTAGCTTTTAAATCAAATTGCACTTTGGTGACTAGCTTTACAAAAACAAAAAGCCCTGTAGATCTCCAACAACAAAGCAACGTATTGTATCAAATAAAATGCAAAGGAAACGACGAAGACCAATGCAACAAAGTGTACATCGGGACGACCAAACGAGCATTAGGTACGCGACTATCTGAACACGAAGCCGATATACGAAAAAAAAACAAAGCACAGCATTAGCGCAACATGCAATAACAAATAATCACAGAGCTGATTTTGCAGGCGCGAGAGTTTTAGATAAAGAAATGAGAGAAAGAAAACGATATACTTTAGAGAGCCTACGAATACTGCAAAATAGAGAAAAGACAATCAACAGGAAGGAAGATACTGACAATATTGCCGCAGCTTATTTATTATGTTTATAGTGTTTAGTGTGACAAAGTGTACCACAAATCGATGGTACCGATTTTATATGTAATTAATGGTGTAATTTTTGTAAATTTTATTTATTTTCAATTTGTAATTTTATCTACCGCCACATCTAAAGTAAGTTGATTTTCAGAAGTATGTTGTATTTGTTCATCTGTTTCGCTGAGTTTTGTCTGTGGATATATGTATATTCATAAGCATTTAAAAATGTTTGTATTGTAAATTTTTGCATTTCTTGTTGTTTTTATTTTATACAATAATAAATAAAATATTGCGCCCCTGATGATGCCAAGGAAATTTGGCGAAACGTTGGGCCGTAAGGTGGAATACACCTTATTTTTATTCGCACTACAACGAAATAGATCAGAAGAGCTTAAAGGAAACTTAATCTCCACATATGACATACTGATCGGAAGAAAATTATTCAAGAATAGTCTTCGCTGAAGGCGCGCATTGTGTGAGTGTTTGGCTGTTTTGAACCCCAGTCTGAAACTTGTGTAGTAGTGATTATTCGAAGGGGGCGAACTGAAAAAAGGAAGCAGGTGAAAAAGTCGGGTATACCCTGAAATAAATGGATAAAAGATGAAGAATATCAGTGAAAATTTTTTTCTAGAACATTGCAAAAACCTGAGGAGAGTAATTAGGAAAGCTCTTAAATAACTATAACATAAGTTTTACAACTACACAAAACCCTAACAAAATATTATGGCCACAATGAAGAGTCGATTACACGCCAATAACAAATTGGCTACACCCTAATCGATAACTTTTTTTTATAACAAATCAATAACTTCCGGTAAATTTGTGATACAATTATCGCTAAATTTTCGCAGAATGATCTACATTTTGCGATAATAAATCCATAAATTTCCGATAATGCATCGATAAAAAATCAATAGCTGTTTTAAAGCAAAACATCGATGAATAATTGCTAAACAAAAATAAATAAACAAACAGATAACTCGCAGTTGAAAATCATTTATAAAGTTTGCTATCGAAAGAGAATTTATAACATTTCGATAACGGGTCCATAACTCGTCAATACCTCGTTGTTTTACTCAGCTGAAATAAACAGATAAGTCGTCGAGACCAAATGGATATCACGCCCATAAATCGTCGATGACAAATCGATAACTTATCCATAATAAACCGTTAACACTTCGAGATCAAAATTGATAACAGCCTTAACCAACTTTGCCTTAATTTGCTGACTAATATCGCTCATATTAACTCTATCAAGTGAATTTGTTCCCGCATGATTATACAGTGTAACAAATACACTTAGGTAAGAAAAATTAAGAAAGCCTTAAAAAGCTTTAATTATATTAATTAAAATCGGTAACAAACCGATCAAATGATCGATGAATTATAGAATCCAAAAAAAAAGTTCAAGGGGCTGATAAGCGCAGTACAAAGCTTCATAGCTTCAGAGATTCCGCAACCCAATTATCAACCTCACCTACGCGAGACGAATCCTGTTACAAATATGCATGTATTATACACATATTTAGCAGGCGTGGCTTTGGCAACCCTATGTTGGTCATGGAAATGTGGCCATATTAATCGTTTCCCAAGATGATATGGCTAGGACCCTAATGGTACTATGTTACCGGAACGTACCGAATCTATATTCGGCAAAAGGCTATCAACATGGATAACACTCCCCAAAACCTTCTGTCTTCATCGTCAATACAACAACAACCCAAAACAAAAAATTGCTAAGTATTTGAAACTTAATTCGTCCTCAAACAAACATTTCAATTATATAGAGAATCCCCAAAAGTTGGCGTGCACAATATTTACTCAGAAATCAATAAAAAATCGACTAAAACCGAAATAGATCGACGAATCCTGAAATATGAGATTGTAGGGTTATCTACTTTGTAAAATATACTTTAATTTTGTAAATTATTTTTTATGTTATAATACTTTTAATCTTATTTCAAAATGAAAATGTTCTAGTTAGATATTTTTAAAATTTGTAAAAAGTGAAAATAATAAATAATACATAGAATAAATTTATTTAAATATATAGTTTAACACTATATATTTATGGCGATCCTTCCATCGAACCAAAGGAATTTTATTAAAGCTATTTTTCGTGTTATTTATTAACAAATTTTCCTAAAAACCCATCCATCCGTGACGACAACATACGAGGAATTCATTTTATCAAAATAAAGATCGCGGTGATGTGCGCCTGAATTGGAATGTGTGGCCATCGAGTCGAATCGATTAGCTGTTACAATTTTATCTCCTAATGTATGGACAACGATATTATCACGTTATATTTGGATTTTACATTCAATCTCAATATCAATTTATGATTTTAACTCCAACATCTACCTGCCCTCAACATTTGGTGAGCTATTTTGTTCAAAATATTCTTTTTTAATAAATTTCGTTGTTAAATCTTTCGTTGAACCAATTTATAAACAAAATATTCAATATATATTTTAATACAAATTATTGATAAAATTGTTAAATATATACAAAAATGTAATTAATTTTTCTAAATTATAGTTTCGTTAAGTACATTTTAATTATGTACACTCCTTCTCCAGTTTATTTTCAAAAATATTTATATACAATCATTATCATTTTACAACAACGACATACAAACTCCACAATACAAATAGATTCATATCTAAATAATAACCTCATTTTCAATCGAAAATTACACAAAACACTACAAAACAAAGCAATAACTTTGATTTTTAAAATAAAATAAAAAATTTTTACAATTTTAAAAAATCTCTAAAGATTTCTTAGAATAATTTTATCGACATATTTTGTATATATCAATTATTTCATATTGAAATTAAAATCATATAAAAACTCAATATTAAACTCATTAACATGACACGAATAATGGACAATTTCATATCACCCTCAAACGAATTAAGGAATCAACTTTTCATTCCTTATCAACAACTTGGACATACATTATGCAGAGTACAATTATATATTGAACATATATTCTGCATAATACAAGTTTTTAATTTTTGAGTAATTGTGCACACAGAGTTGCCATCTACTATCATTCAACCTCATTCTAGGTTCTTCAAACATATTATAATTCACAATATTTAACAAACAGCTTTTAAATTATTTTTAACCTCAACAACATAGCAATAATACACCCAAACATTAATATACATAAAATATTAATACAATAAGTAAACAATAACAACAACTAAAAATAAACTATCAAGTACATCGAATCATCAACAGATTGAGTACTTATATCAATACCAACATAAACTTATAACACAATTAACACAAAAATACATTTCTCAAATTTCTGACAATTTAAAACAAAAAAATACCATATATCTACAACACAAAATTCAAACATTTTTCAAACTACAACACAAAACTCTTACAATAATCAATATAAACTGTAAATTAACATTAAAAAAATAAATATTTCGTTTCACTGGAGGGGGAGTATATGTAGGGTTATCTACTTTGTAAAATATACTTTAATTTTGTAAATTATTTTTTATGTTATAATACTTTTAATCTTATTTCAAAATGAAAATGTTCTAGTTAGATATTTTTAAAATTTGTAAAAAGTGAAAATAATAAATAATACATAGAATAAATTTATTTAAATATATAGTTTAACACTATATATTTATGATCGCCAATATATCAACATTCAAGTTGATATTTAAAAAATCTTTTATTTTGACTTTGTTTTTAAAAATTTATATTTTGTTTATTTTTGAGTTTAGATATTTTCTAACTAACTAGAATTTTCTTTTTTTGAAGTTATTCAAAATTTTAAGTTAACACGAAAACTCAATTAAAATTATTTTAAAAATTAAAGTAAAGAGTACAAAGTAGTTAACACTATAGAGATCAAAAGATAAATTTTTCAAAATTTTTTTTTTTATACAAGGCGCAATAACCTCCCAACAAATTCAAGGCGTAGCTTCTGTTATAATTTGCATCGTGCTTTTTTAATTTATCTTATAAATTTGCGGGACGTAACTTGCATATTTTACGCCGACTGCGAACAGCATCTTGCAAGCAGATGAGTTTTTACGGAGAAGCTACCACCACAATTTTTTTACAATTAATAACAAAGAAATAGCAAAAATTTTCAAAAATCGATTAATTTTATTTCATGCCATCTAGGTAGATAAAAAATCCATACTCGATTACTCAAAAAGATTCTAAAACAAAATAACGAAATCTTTGCAGCTTAGAAAATCTTGAATCTGGCACTGTTTCCATAGAAAATCTGTAAAAGTTGGCATACAACCATAATTAGGAATCACATGTTCTACGTTGAACTTTCAGCGTAGCCCCCAAACATATCCAAAGGAACCGTACTGATATTTTAATATTTGTTTTGCTTTCCTACTTCGTTATCGTACTTGGTTGGCAGCTTCAAGCGATTACGCCACAAATGTAATTATTGTAAATGTATTGACTGAAGTGAGTGAGTGCCGTAATGATTAAGCATACACAGATAAATAAACACAGCCACACAAATGCACACTCACACTTATAAGCAATTGATTGGCACACCCGAAAATGCAGTGTATATGTACATACATATGCAAAAAGTGTTTAATTATACTCAGCTGAGCAGAGCTCACAGAGTATATTAACTTTGTTCGCATAACGGTAATCCGTAACGGCATAAACTAATCGAAATAGATATAGACTTCTATATATCAAAATGATCTGGGCGAAAAAAGAAATTTATTTAGCCATGTTCGTATGTCCGTCCGTCCGTCCATAAACATGATACTTGAGTATTTTGAGGTATCTTGATGAAATTTGGTACGTAGGTTCCTGGGCACTCATTTCAGATCGCTATTTAAAATGAACGAAATCGGACTATAACCACGCCCACTTTTTCCATATCGAAAATTTCGGAAAACAGAAAAAGTGCTATAATTCATTACCAAAGATGGATAAAGCGATGAAACTTGGTTGATGGGTTGACCTTATGACGCAGAATAGAAAATTAGTAAAATTTGGAAAATGGGCGCGGCACCGCCCACTTTTAAAAGAAGGTAATTTAAAAGTTTTGCAAGCTGTAATTTGGCAGTCGTTGAAGATATCATGATGAAATTTGGTAGGAACGTTTCTCCTATTACTATATGTATGCTTAATAAAAATTAGCAAAATCGGAGAACGACCACGCCCACTTTTAAAAAAGAATTTTTTTAAGTCAAATTTTAACAAAAAATTTAATATCTTGACAGTATATAAGTAAATTACGTCAACATTCGACTCTAGTAACGATAAAAGAAATTTTCAAAATGGGCGCCCTTTTTCATTTAATTTCCTAGAATACTTTTAATGCCATAAGTCGAACAAAAATTTACCAATCCTTGAAGTTTGGTAGAGGCGTAGATCCTATGACGATAACTGTTTTCTGTGAAAATGGGCGAAATCGGTTGAAGCCGCGCCCAGTTTTTATACACAGTCGGGCGTCTGATCGAAAATCGATATATGTATCTTTACTAAACTTAGTTCACGTACTTATCTGAACTCCCTTTATCTCGGTATAAAAAATGGCCGAAATTCGACTATGACCACTCCCACATTTTCGATATCGAAAATTACGAAAAATAAAAAAAATGCCATAATGCTATACCAAATATGAAAAAATTAATGAAACATGGTAATTGGATTGGGTTATTGACGCAAAATATAACTTTAGAAAAAACTTTGTAAAATGGGTGCAACACCTACCATATTAAGTAGGAGAAAATGAAAAAATTCTGCAGGGCGAAATAAAAAGCCCTTGGAATCATGGCAAGAATACTGTTCGTGGTATTACATATATAAATAAATTAGCGGTACCCGACAGATGATGTTCGGGGTCACCCTGATCCACATTTCGGTCGATATCTCGAAAACGCCTTCACATATACAACTAAGGGCCACTCTTTTAAAACCCTCATTAATACCTTTAATTTGATACCCATATCGTACAAACACATTCTAGAGTCACCCCTGGTCCACCTTTATGGCGATATCTCGAAAAGGCGTCCACCTATAGAACTAAGGATCACTCCATTTTAAAATACTCATTACCACCTTTCATTTGATACCCATATCATTCAAACACATTCTATAGTCACCCCTGGTACACCTTTATGGCGATATCTCGGAAAGTAATGTTCGGTTACACTCGAACTTAGCCTTCCTTACTTTTTTTTCGTTTACTTTAACGATTTTTTTAAGTTTACAAAAAAAAAAAAAAAAAAATTAAAAAAGTGCGTATCAAACAAACACAGTTTGATTGATGCTTTTATCCACTGGCATACAACATCTGTGGCAATAGCTGACACTACATTCATGCTGCTGTTGCCAGATAATAATAAATTAATTTGTGTAGGTTTTTACGGTTTTTTAAATCGATGTTTCAAAAAGTGATTTGTTTACGCATGGCTTATCTGTCATTTTGTTTGTACTCTTTTTTTGTGTGCCAATTCTCGTTGATGATGCACGCATGTTTGTGTGGGTGTATATGGCAAATGGCTTTGTGAACTCTTAATAGGATTTTACTCACACCTTAATAGTTTTAAGTGAGTGCATTTTATTGGTAGGTACATACAAATTTTCCTTCCACAGTCATGTGACAGCTGTTTGTTGTCGTTAATTGACAAGCCCATTTGTTTGTGTTAGTAAGCGTAGATTATATTTTTAAGGCCTTATTATTTTTATAAACAAAGAACTATTTTTGGGATTATTTGAGGAATGATTACTTACTTCAAACCCATTATGAGTATTGTGACAGCTTTGAGTATTCTGAGAATATAAAAAAGGTACTCATAAGTAGCGCTGAGCTATAATAAAGAGGAGAGTGTACGAACTTACCGACCAGTTTTTGATGATTAAAGATCTTTCCTCATTACATCCCCTTATATTGGTTACAACTTATGAGTAGTGCAAGTAAACCAAATCAAACAAAGGCATGAATAGCAAGTACCCGTGATGTTCTATGTGTAAACATAAAGATGCACGTGTAGAAAAATTCCTTTTTTAAGTTAACTATAGATCTCAAGTTAAAAAAAAAACATGATTATTTTGCCAGAAACAATTTCGGACTTTTTGAGAAGTGCTTTGTTGGCTGCTTATCGGTTGGTGTTTTTGTAGCAGTGCTTCACCCCTACCAATAAGTGCGACCAATCACAAATTTCCATCAATGTCCTCTAACGGAAGTTCAAGGAAACTTGCTGGGTGGTGGACCATAATGAGAGGGGTGTTAGAGGCGTTGGTTCCACAATACAATTGAAGAAATGGTTGGCGTCATGTGGTACATATTGCCACCAGGACATACATTTGTTTGGTTATGGATAGGGAAGAGTTTAACCTGTTACAGTATCCAGAATGAAGTTGAGCAAGAGTGACGCGCGTTTCCCTAAGGAGAGTGCGTTCCTCCTCTGCTAGTTTTGGGTATTTTTCTTTAAGTACTGGATTCGCCGGGCAATTCCTGGCATAGAGCTCTGACTCCTGTTTGCGGATATTACTGAGGATCTGCTTGGGCTTTTTCGCTTCATACGGCTGAGTACTCATGTGCCGTATTTCCTCACAATTCTTACGGAGATGACCCCTTAAGCCCCTTGGTAGTATGGCCTCATCAACCAGATGTTTGATGGGATGCGCAGGTTTCTGGGCATTCAACAGAAACTGTTTGGTTATCATTCTATTTCTCTCCCTAATAGGGAGCACTCTCGCATCGTTATGCAGATGGTGTTCTGGTGACATAAGAAGACAGCCCATAGTGATTCTGAGGGCAGTATTTTGGCAGGCCAGTATTTTCTTCCAGTGAGTAACCTTTAGGCTTGACGAACATATAGGGGACGCGTAGCATGCAATCGGCTGGCCAATTGCTTTGTAAGTGGTAATGAGCTTTTCTTTATCTTTACCCCAAGTGCAGCCGACAAAGCGCGCCTATCGCATCTTTTAAACGGCGCTAAATGGTCACACAATAGGAATGAATTTAAATCGTTTTCCACCTTGTCCTTCCAGCGGAGTGGAGGCCGCCGTCTTCCTCTGCTAACATAGGCAGGTTGCGATAAAAATAATTTCTTAGCATAGCCTAGCCAGCGTAGCCGCTGCGTTTTAATTCGCTGGAGATTGTTAATATCTGTATGAAGCTGACACAATTTATCATTAAATTTTCTCCGTTACTTGCCGTTGCCAACGAGTAAAGGTACGTGAATCTATCGAAGAACTTTTCTCTCGAACACTCCCAGAACCACTTCATCTGCTGTTGCCATGGTCCCTGCTTCTGCACCATATAGCAGGAGGGGTACGATAAGCGATTTTCTTTTGCCTAGAGAGGACTTTACTTTTCAATTGCTTACCTAGTCAAAAGTAGCATTTATTGGTAACCGTGATTCTTCGCTGGATTTCAGAACTGATGTTGTTGCTTGCGTTAATGCTGTTTCCCAAATAAACAAAATCTTTTACTTTTTCGAAATTATGACTGCCAACAGTGGCGTGGTTGTCAAGGAGCTGGTTCTTTTATCGATGTCGGTAGGTACTTTTGTCCTCATACAATATCAAATCCATATTTTCTGCTTGTTTTTGCAGTTTGGAATAAGCAGAACTTACGGCGATATCAATGTCGTCAACATACGCCAGTAATTGCACGACTTTATAAAATATTTTTCCAAAGCGGTTAAGTTCTGCAGCTAGTTTTAATTTTTTCCAGCATCAAATTAAAGAAATCAATTTATAGGGGATCGCTCTGTCTAAAACTTCGTTTCAAACGGCTCGGAAAGGTTCTTTACAATTCTGACTGATTGTTGCTCAATGTCAGTTTGCGCAGCTGTATAAATTTTGCAGGGAAACCAAATTCAGACATAGCGACATGTAGGCAGCTCCCTTTCGTGCTCTCGAAGGCGGCTTTAAAATCGACGAAAAGGTGCTAATCCTTTTTTCGCTCGTTTTTTTTCTTTTTAATCACACATTTGTTATATTAATTACATTTTAATCTTTCTTTTTGTTTCAGGTAAGAAAATGACGTATATACATAATTTCTATGAAACTTCTGTCTGAGGTGCAAGTTTGAAAGCCAATGTGTATAAGTATGTTTTTATGACCTTGCTTTTTATTGTCGATTTTATATCCTCACTTCACTACTTCTCATAAATTAAAAAAATTATAACTTGGCACCATCACATTAATTTGAAATGCACAATTCAATGCCATCATTTGAGGTTTCCAAATATTTATTATGTTGTTGCGAATATTTGCAACACTCAGGGAACTGCATCTCTAAGCCGATGCTAAGCAGTGACTGTACGCACATCAATAATTCAATCATTATGTCTACACATATGTACGTACACGCAGCGGAGATGAGATGCCCAAACACATGCAGACATCTTATTGAGATACTCCTAAATGTATGCAATTATAATTGTGGAAGTGTCGCTCACACATACAAGCGCATGGGGTGTGAGAGAAGCTATACAAATTATACATCTGTAGTCGTAGCTGAGAAACCAACTAGTAAGTTCTGGAATGGAAAACCCTAGAAGTATGCAACTAGGAAATCAAAGAGTATAAAAATTCGAGAACAGTAGAGGCGAGAATTCAATTTGATTTGAGCTATCAATCAGTTTGGTTATTAACCCTCTAGCCGGCAAGCCCGCCTTTAGGCGGGGTTAGATTAAACTGGTAAAACATGTGTACCTCCAATTTTTTCGTACAATTTTTAATGCATCATGTTCGCTAATTATTAGATCAATGCGGCTGCCTTGATTTTAAAGTTGTAAGTGTTAGCAGGGTGCCGTTATAATCATTCTAGTTGGAAAAACAGAGTGCACTGACTACAAATATTATTTTTGCAAGAAGTGGTTTTGGTAACTATAATATAAGTGATAAAACATTTTTCGATCGTCAAAAAAAAAATTATTGGTAAGTAGACTAATTGTTAAAGATTGAAATATGTGAATATGATGTGGAATTATAAAAAAAGATTATAGTATTATTGGCCAAAACGTATAGTCTGCCTAAAGGCGGAGTTGCCTGTCCCGCTGGTGTTTTTTTTTTTATAGCGAAAATCATACTAACCATACGTTTGTTCTTCAGTAGACGAACTTATATTACTGAAATGGATTACTCCAAAACGCTCAAGTTGTCACAGTTGTCTGATGAAGAAATTGCAGAATTCATGGAAGCTTTAGGTGACGACGATGACCGTTCTGAAGATGAGATAAGCGAAGACGGGAGTGAAACTGAAGAGTTAGTTATATCAGATAGGGATTTTGAGCAAATTGATAATTACATTCAGGAACTAGGAAATGCTTTTACTAGCGACTTTGTCGCAAAAACTACTAACCGAATGCAGCTCATATGAAGAATATGTGTGCTTTGCGATAATACATGCCAGCTAAAACACACAAATATGGAAAAAAGTTATTTGCCCAGGCGAATCATACGGGTTCGCGTACAGATTTGAATTTTGTAAAGCTGCAGGCGACAATGATGTATTTGAAGGCGTCCCTGATTTGGGGGCAACCTCAAATGTCGTTGTTCGTTTGTCACAAACGATCCCTGATTTTAAGAACTACAAATTGTATTTTGATAACTTTTAAAAATCGCTTCCACTTTTAGTTTACTTGCGAAGTCGAGGAATTCTATCCCTAGGTATAAAGGTGCCAATCGAATTCCAACCTGCAAGCTGTCTAAGGATAAAGATGTTTGCAAAAAAGATCGAGGTTATTCAGAAGAGTTTCTGGGTACTGCTTATGGTATTGAAATAACTACTGTTGTATGGAAGGACACAAAAGCCGTTGTCTTGGCTTCAACATACGCATGTGTAAAGCAGTTTAGAGTTGCATCTGATGAAATGCCACCAAGAAAGACGATTAGATACGACAGGAATTATAAGCAATATATTGAAATGTCCTGCCCTAATATTATTACACAACTATCATATGGGGGGGGGGGGGGGGGGGGGGGAGTTGATCTCATGGGCGCCTTACTAGGATGCTATTATATTCGGATGAAAACGAGGAAGTGGACGCTAAATATATTTTATCATCTTATAGATATGGCAATGGTAAGTGCATACTTGCTCTATCGTCGAATTACCGCAAATCACCAGCTTACAAATGTGAAACTCCCGGATTTTCGAGTTAAAGTACTTGAGATACTTTGTAGCTCTCAAAAACTTTTAAGAATACCAGTGGGGCGACCAGCTAGTGCTTCTCCAGGTGACCAATGGAAGCCGAATAAAGAAACCAACGCACCACCGATTGATATTCTTTACGATGGCATTGATCATATACCTGATTCTTTGGATCGGAGCAATAAAGGGTGTGCAAAATGCCTGGTTGTAAATCAGAAACTCAAATATTTTGCACAAAATATAATCTTACGTATGCCTATCAGCTAAAAATAAATGTTTCCAATTATTCCATAAACAATAATTCAATACTCTTTTAACGTTTTTTGTTAATAAAAATACATAAGAAAATTCTTTCTCGTTCATTCCAAGTACCCGTAAACAGGCAGGTTCGGCTAAAGGCGGGGTGGGGTTTTTCAGCCCTGGGGGGAAAATTATTAACTGTTTTGGTAATCTGACTTCAAATTCGAGTTTATCGCAATAGAATTAAAAGGTATGAGTTTTTTCATTGAAAACAAAAATTGGCCGGTTAGAGGGTTAAGCCAGATAGTTGCAGAGTATAAGTGTTATTGTGAAGTACTTCAATAAAGGCCATTTTTCCATTATTCAATATTGGAGTTATTTGTTCAACAGTTTAGTGATTCGAACTTAGCAGAAGGGGAAAGAAGAGGATTTGCAAGTAAATTCGTTACAATATATTTAATAAAAATAAGATGTATATACATACATATCCACTCACAGTTAAAATAGGTAGCCCTAGCAATATATGCACACAAATGTATTAATCATACAACCTGCACATACAAACATATATCAGATTACATATATGTACATAGTTACTCAGCTTTCGTATTAAAAACGACACCTTGTTTTGCGGTTAGCCACAAACATACATTCCGCATATGTTTACATACCTATTTACAACCACTATATTGTGGTGTTGTTGTTTGAATATTTATGACTATTTTAACGATAAATCAGCGCTAGCAAACTAAAATGTCACATCAGCATGTTTTTAATTGCAATAACTTCAAACAAGTAAAGTGTTTATTAAAGCTCGTGCAAATTTCCATTTATATGTAAAGTAGGAAGTGTGAGCGCATTTTAAATAATTTGTTTACAATTTTTTTGTACTTTGTAAAATTTTTTATAATTAAAGTAGAAAAAATATCATAAACGGTATCTACATACATATTTAAGTACCACACTTAAGCGATATGTGTGTATACATATATGTATGCTGGTGTCTATCACAGACTTATTTGACTTAACTCGCCGGCATGCGACTTTGTAATTATTTCTGCCATAATTTTTCTCACAAACCATGATGTGTAACCGTGCGCAACCGCAACCACAAATTCCATTATATAAACGTTATATGTGTGTTTAATTACATCGAAATGCTGCATACATTCGGGTGAGGTGGTCGGTGTGGAGCGATTGCTGAAACCTGGTAATATGCCCGACCAGCCATACAAGCCATTTTGTTTATTGGTTTCGATAGGACAGATTATCGAGCGTTTTATTAGTTAGCGTCTGCAGCAGCCCCTGGAAAGCCCAGGTGGCTTTTCAAATAGTCAGCTTAGATTTCGAAAAGCATGATCCACCATAGATGCAATACAAACAGTTGTTAATAAAGCATGTGAGCTCAAAATAAAAGGAAGCTCTGTGCACTAACTACTTTGGAATTATGAAATGCCCTTAACATTGCGAACTGGATGCAGATAATGACAGCGCTGCAAAACTTTGGCACACCTGCTTACCGGCTCGGAATGATTGGTAGCTATTTTAGTGACAGAGTACTCCCCTTTGATATGGATAAGGACCAAGAAAGCACAACATCACCACTGGTCTACCTTAAGGATCTGTTCTAGGGACAACGCTATGGTATGCGATGTTTGACAATATACTGTAAATCGACCTTCACGGTGGAGCGGAAATTGCCGGCTATGCAGATGATATTGTGGTAGTAGCAGTGGCCAAGAAACTGGATCTTTTCAAAGCACTATGTAATGACGCCGTAAGAAGAGTTATAGCGCGAATAATGCCGAAAATCGGCACACCAGGCAAAGATATCCGTCAGCTATTACCCAAAGTAACCAGCTTGACAATATTGTTTGCAGCATTAGTATGGCACGTTTCTAAAATGACCCACCAAAAAGATATATAGGTAGTTTACTTTATTACTGCTATAAGAAAAGCATGTGCTTTTCGAACGGTGTCCGACGACGTAATCCTTGTTTTATTTCGAAAGATCTCAGTAGATCTGCTGTAAAGGGAAATGGTTGATCTATATGAAATCAGAATCGGGCGACTATCTGAATTGAAAAACGCAGAATACCTTATGTTTCATTTTCTTTGGTTTCACAGCGGAAGGTTCTCTGTACACAGACTTTTTGGAGAGGAATTTTTATTTATTTCCCCTTATGTGCAGACAAATATATTGTGGGACTGGTGTGAGCCAATTGGCCTATTAGTTGTGCCGCGCTTAATGCATGCTGAAAGACAGTGCAAGAGAGCGCAGAGAAATGCACATGCGAAGCAATGGCGACTAAATCACCTTCCTTCTAAAAAATTTAAAATAAAAAAAAAAAAATAAAAAATATATATTAAAAAAATTGTCTTCCCAGTAGATTGAGAGTTCATGAAAAGGAGGATTAATGGAAAATTCCACCTAACATTCTCGTAAAAGTAAGGAAATTGAAATATTAAAAAAAAAAAAAAATATATACTTTTTTATGGCTTTTCAAAAGTTCTAAAATTTTGGAATGATAAAATATGTTTGCAAAACTACGCCAGTTTTCACAGTTTTCCAGAAGCTCAAATATCTTAGGATCCAAAACCGTTCAAAACAAAATGTTTTGAGTAAATTTCCAAAGTTCTAGAGTCCATAGAAAAAAATAAAATAAATTCGGAAAGTTACGCCAGATATTCACAATTTTTCAATTTTAAACTTTCGAACAGCTTAACAAAAAACTGGTTTTAAGCTTTTACAGTATTGACTCGGAATTAAAAAAAATCAAAAATCCGACAAGAATTCCTTATTTCAAAAACCTAAAATTTTTTAAAAATAAAAAAAAAAAACAAAATGGTTTGCAATACTTCTAGAGTTCCTGAAAAGGACGACAAAAATTTTCCACAATATTTCTAAACTCTAAGTATTTTGAAAATCTGAAAATTTTAAAATTAAAAAATATATAAAAAGCGGTTGTAGTTCTGCAAATTCCAAAAAAATTAGAAAAAATTAAAAACACTGTCCATTGAAAGAGAATAAAGTTCTGCAAAATAACGCCAGATACTCACAATTTTTTCAAAAATTTGAAAATTAAACAAACTTTTCTGAGTAGATTTTTCATAATTTTTGAGGCCAAATAGTTTTGGAAAATCCGACAAATATTTTCTTATTTCCTAGACCTGAAAAAGTGTATACGTTTAAAAAAAGAATATCAAAATGTTATGATGTTCTGATTTGCCCTGCAGGAGTCCTTGAGCTACTAAAATAGTAATAAAAAATTTAAAAGTTTGAAAAATAATGAATACATTCATCCTCCAACAGCAGCATGCTTGCCTTTCTTCTCAGCCTGAAAGAAACAGCAAGCTATAACAATACCAGGTCGAGAGGTGATGCACCTAGAAACACCTGCATCCGTTGGTAAGGTGCGACACAAAAGCAAGCATGGAAGCATCATGAACCTCTGTATGCTTAGCACGTGCCTCAGACCAGTTATGACGGTTCGGTACCATATGGCGGCCCCATAAGTAGCACACTCTACGAAGAGGCCATAACATATTGTACAAATGCCACGACAACTCAGGCCCCAGTCATTCCGAATGACGCGCCGCAGCTTCCCTGAAATATTCTGCAGCTTACCCCTAACAACAGCAGATAGGGACAGCGAGCGTAAGGTTTCAAAAATTTGTAAAAGTTCAAAAGATCAAGTTACTTTTGTAGCATTTCTAAATGTACTGATTTTGAAATTACGCAAAATGGACATTCTCCCAAAAATCTAATGTATAAAAAATTAGAAAAAGAAATAGAAAAAACATTTTGAGAAGCACATATTTAAATTTTTAAAAAGCAGAAAAAAGTTTTACGAAACGGCGTCGAAAACTCAAGTTTTTCTTAAAGCCGAAAAACTCAAAAATTTAGAAAAAAAAATCACTTTTGTGTACCTTCTAGAGAAAACAACAAAGCTCGGAAAATTACTCAAAATGTGCTCATTCTTGCGGGTAATAACTATATCTTAACAAGTAAGGAAGTCTAATTTCGGGTGAAAACGAACATTAAAAACCCAGCTGTATACTTGAAATACTGTTGTTGTTTGTTTTTGTGCTTAATAGTGTTAAAAGGCTGCGCAATAATATATATACATATTACTCTATTCTGAACTTCGTTTTATGGCTCACGAAACATAGAAAATTGCTTAGTCATAAAAGGGGCGGTTTTCCAGGTCCATTTTTTTAAATTTGAAGTTTTTCCTATTTATTGTTGTAAATCCACTTGTAAATGAAATACCATTGATGTAAAGCTCTTTTTTGCAAAGATAAAGATTATTTTATTCGTCCGCAACCCTTTTAAAAATCTTTTATATAAAAGTGGGCGTGATCCTTAAACATTTCGTAAATTTTTGTTCAAAGTATTCTTTATAGTAAAGGCAACCTTTCTGCCGAATTTTATTACGATAGGTTTAACGATTTTTGATTCATGATTAATAATATTTGTAAAATTGATTTTGTCACAAGTGGGACATGGCTCAATCAAATTTTTTTCGATACTGATGATTTTGATATATGGAAGTCTATATCTATATCAATTCCTTTATACCTGTACAACCAACCGTTATCCAATCAAAGCTATAGTACCCTGTGTACAAGTACAGCTGGGTATAAAATATATAAAAGCAATTTAGACAAAAATATTAAAATGCGATACACCCTAATGCGCTTATTTGCTGCTTTAAGCGTTGCTTTTAGCCCAATGCTGCCACAATAATGTGGGTACTTTTGCAAACATCAATTTTTTCCACGTCCAGTGTAAATGTCATTTACCACGACTGACACTTCATTGCATTTTGATCACATTCAAATACACACACACACACATTTACACGCCATACACGTACACCCACATCAACATAACAATACAAGCAAACACACGTTTATACATTACATGCAGCCAATTGTTTAAATGTCTTTATTTTATGCAATGTGTTGCAAAAGCATGGCATGAATGATTGAAAAGCGTGGCAAATGTGTCAGCAAAAATGTAAATGAGATGCCGTCAGTGTGATATTCATACATACATACATACACATACATATGTAGATATGTCTGTATACTCGTATATAGGTTAGCGAAATTTTTATTTAAACTCTGGGAGATGAAGGTAATGTGCCGCATTCAAAAAAGCAGGATAATGATTGAGTTTCGGCTTTAGAAATTAAATATATAATAAGTTTCATTGGTTATCTTTTACAGTTAAAATGAGTTTAGAGTCAAATGGAAACAAGTATGTTATTTTATTAAAATCCAACTAAATACCATAAGACGGGCACCGGTGCGTATACGTAATTGCCAATTTCGCTCAGAGGCTTAATGAAATAAATAGTAAAGTTTTCTACATTAAAGCCTTAATTGAACTCAATCTACCATACAAAATACAAATTCTTAATTACCTCATTATTGCTTTATTGAATCCCTAATCGAGTGAGAAATCCAGTCGGTTTTGCTTGGTGCTGCGAATTTTATTGCCAATGTAACAAATGACAATCAAAATAAATTATTTTCAATAATTTACGAAAAATAGAAAAACAAGAAAAAATTCAAAATTGAATTTTCGCTGCATTTGCTGCAAAAGATAATACGGCTTTTTCGAAAACATGTACATATTTGGTTAGGTGCAAGATCTATGGGAAGTTGCGCATGCATTTTATTTTGATTGTATTTATAGTTAAGAAGGACGAAATATTTTTTGGGGGCTGCTGGCAGATGTTCGCTTAATGAAGCAAAATGCCCTGTATGAATACGGAAACTTAATTTTTCATTAAACAGAATTGTAATTCGATTAAGTTCCTGTGTGAAAACGGTATAAGAGTTGAAGCATTATAGGAGGCGAGTTCAAAATTTAATCCTGACGTCACCCCAAACTTTATTAAAAGTATTAAACAAATTATATAGACATAGCTTTGTGCATTGCCGGTCCTAGACCACATTGCCACTCGTATCCTCTGCTATTATATATATGGGGTATTCCATCCCATTTCGACCAATTTTGAACCCGACCCCTTTAGAATTGGCTGAAAGTTTTTTTTCTTTTTCTAGCTTACGAAAGACGTTTTTCAGAATTAACAATGTTTTTCAAAATTTTTTAAAATTTTTTCATCCAACTCAAAAAAAGTTATGAATTTTTAAAAAACACCGTTTTTGTTTTCAAAATGCTATAACTTTTTCAAAAATTGACCCTTTGGGATCTTTTTTTTTTTTAATTTGTTTTTAAATGTACTTTCCGGATAAAATACAAAAAAATTTTTAAAGTTTTTTTTTTGTAATTTTTCAGTGTTTCGAGATTTTTCGAATTTCGCCATTTTTTTTCTCATAAAGAACTTCAATCAATTCTGCAATCATCCCCACTAATCCCGGAGTGGGCCGATTATTATTTTTTTTTTATTTAATTGAAAAAAAAAAAACCTTAAACATTTTTTTGTGTTTTTTCCGAAAAGTACATTTAAAAACAAATTTAAAAAAAAAAAAAGATCCCAAACGGTAAATTTTTGAAAAAGTTATAGCATTTTAAAAACAAAAACGGTGTTTTTTTTAAAATTCATAACTTTTTTTGAGTTGGATGAAAAAATTTGAAAAAATTCTGAAAAACGCCTTTCGTAAGTAGAAAAAGAAGAAAAACTTTCAGCCAATTCTAAAGGGGTCGGGTTCAAAATTGGTCGAAATGGGATGGAATACCCCATATATATATGTATATATACATATATATGTATACCTTAATATTCAAGCATACTTCGGAAGCATTATAAGTTACATAACTTCATTGATGCGAGCGACATTAATTTTAATTATAATTTACTATGCAAATTGCATTTTGAAAGCCTCTAGGCATTTCTAATGTTTCTTTTCATTTCAATTGATTATGCATGGGATTCAGTTAATTATTGCTCATTTTGATAAACATATTGTCTTTTAAATAGCATTTAAGCGTTTATTTTCTTGCTTGTCAATGAAATTTTAATCAACTCGATTTCTGATTATATTTTTTTGCTTTGATTTGAGTATACTTATTGTTTTCCAATTTAACACTTAATTGGATTACCTCAATGTTAAAGTGACAATTAAATATTGCATTTTTGTGTTCTTTTTTTTTTTTTTGTGTAGGCAAAGTGTATGGGATTGTTATGTTGTTCGAGGGAATACAGAATGTAAACGTGAGTGTTATCACCGCATTGTGGTGTAATGTGGGAAATATGAACGTGGCAGATTTTATATGTGCAAAATAAGACAGTAAATCAAGACAAGTCAAGCAAAGGAAAAAAATGAAAAGATTAGAAGTCAAAACATGAGCCGGAATCGAAACCGAATGGTGTCTTTACAATTTGTTATTGAAGTGCTAAAATTACTAAGTGTTATGATAAAAGAAATCCGTTTGGGAGAAATAAAAAAGAGACAGGCGTTGCATATGATGAGCAGAAAAGGCGTGGATAAAAGTGTGGGGCTGCAAAATATATAAGATCATGTTCATATTAGACTCACAAAAAGGGTGATATCTCTGTAAAGAGAAGACTTAAGCTCATGATGGGCATACTGACTGGATACTGTCTTCTGGCGTCACATATTTATAAGTTAGGACTCGTTAGTAACAGCAGATAAAGGAAGGAAGTTATTGAAAATCTTTCAATTTGTTGCAGGTGAGTTATTGAAAATGTATCGATTTGTTATAAATATCTTATCGACTTATTATAAAAAAGTTAGCAATTTGTAATCAAAAAGCTTTCGACGTGTTATCGATTAGCTAGCGAAAACGCATATATTATTTATCGAGAATTTTTTTTGTAGGAGAGTTACCAATTTGTCGTCTGCGTGTTATCAATTTGTTATGTACGCCCCATTGACTCATTGGGTTGCTATGAAACAGATACCGATAAAACTTCATATTAAATCGATGACATATCTGGAATCCGTTGTTAACAAGCTGATAAGGAATCAATAGAAACCCAATCTGAACATGATACCAAAACGTTCCAGGAAATATAGTAAATAAACTTGAGGCGCGTTGTACCTCCAAAGAGAAATTTGGCCGAGCTTTTCTTTCTCGTCGTGCTCCTTTTTAATATTTTCCTACGAAGATGCGCACAGTGGACCGAAATTGAAAAGTTGGGACTTAGGATTTTAAGTGTACATTTTCGTATTCTGTGATCTTTTCCATAATTTATTGCTGTATAACATTTTTTCGTGAAACATAATTTAAACAAGTTTTGACACTTTTAGTAACCGGGTTTCATATCGACATACCCTAACGAGCATATGTGTACAACTAGGTATTTTATCCAATTTGCAACCATTTTGGCTTCACTAGAATAATTTTTACTACTTCTCAATACAAACATGTATCAAGGTCTAACACAGAAGCTTTCAATTTTATTTTAAAAATGTGTGCAAAATTCGCGAAAACACGACCAATCTTAGAGGTTATACAGAGTTAATAGTCGGCCATGAAATCAAAGATTTACTTCGTATAAAACAGGTTAGAAAGAGTTGATAGTAGCCCGTGAAACAAAAGTTGAGAAAATTATTGAAGTTTTTGTGCATTAGGTTTTTGGAAGCGGAAGCAAAAGTAAGCAGTGCGCATCAAACTTACATAAATTGCAATAATTTTTTGCTATAAATGATATTTTTAACAAATCAAGTAATAGATTGTTGTTCAAATTCAGAGAATCAAATCAATCATTAGTCATAAGCTTAAGGCTACCTTATTAACTTACTATCTACGATGCGCTGTTTTCGAATTGTATTGTGATTTAGTGACAAATTCTGATTTATTTGAAAAATTGAAAGAATGTGGCAATATTAAAGACTATATATTTTTATACTATTTTATTAAATCCAAAATTTTGATACATCTTAATGGTAAAAATTTTAACAGCTTAAAAGCCTTTTGCTCAAAATAATGCTTCAGTCTACATAGAATGTGGAAAAAATCAGGATCCAAAGATCAAGTATTTAAAGATACAAACAGTGAATGGTTACAGAAGCAAGTAGCTTGGCCAGATTATATAAAAAAACCTACCGATGTACCCAGTACATCTACTAAGCTTTTGACTACAAAAAAATCTATAGGAACCCACACCAATATGCTCCTCAAAATCCATTCAAAGAATAAGGTAACAAACAAAAGAAGAGACGCATTGAAGTGCTCTCCAATAGTTATTCAAATGATGAAATATCATATGCAAATGCCGCACAGTTAAAAGCAGCAGGAAATAACAGTGCCTGAGGAATAACTTAATACTTAATTAAAAATCTTCAAGATGTAGATAAAGTAAAAAATTTACTTTTCCAAAACAAAAAACAAAAAGAATAAAATTTTTTTTTAAATTCTACCCAAAATTAAAAAGTGATTCGCAATACTAAAAAAAAAAAAACTATATAAATAAATTAATCAAGTTTTCAGGAAATGTGGGGAAAATTAGTTAATGGTAAAAATGTGATTTTTCCCAAACCATTTAATTTTTTTATTTGCTATACCTTTTTTGTTTAAGAGTTTATGAACAAATTCTTATATATAACAAGTAAGGAAGGCTAAGTTCGGGTGTAACCGAACATTACATACTCAGTTGAGAGCTGTGGAAACAAAGTAAGGGAAAATCACCATGTTGTAAAAAGAACCTAGGGTAACCCTGGTATGTGTTTGTATGACATGTGTATCAAATGGAAGGTATTAAAGAGTATTTTAAGAGGAAGTGGCCATAGTTCTATAGATGGACGCCATTTAGGGATATCACCATAAAGGTGGACCAGGCTGACTCTAGAATTTGTTTGTACGATATGGGTATCTAATGAAATGTGTTAATGATAATTTTAAAAGGGAGTGGGCCTAAGTTCTATAGGTGGACGCATTTTCGAGATATCACCATAAAGGTGGACCAGGGGTGACTCTAGAATTTATTTTGTACGATATGGGTATCAAATGAAAGGTATTAATGATTATTTTAAAAGGGCGTGGGCCTAAGTTCTATGGATGGACGCCTTTTCGAGATATCGCCATAAAGGTGGACCAGGGGTGACTCTAGAATTTGTTTGTACAATATGGGTATCAAATAAAAGGTGTTAACGAGTATTTTAAAAGGGCGTAGGCCTTAGTTCTATGGGTGGACGCCTTTTCGGGATATCGCCATAAACGTGGACCAGGGGTGACTCTAGAATGCGTTTGTACAATATGGGTATCAAATGAAAGGTGTTAATGAGTATTTTAAAAGGGAGTGGGCCTTAGTTCTATAGGTGGATGCCTTTTCGAGATATCGCCATAAAGGTGGGCCAGGGGTGACTCTAGAATTTTTTCGTACGATATGGGTATCAAATGAAAGGTGTTAATGAGTATTTGAAAAAAAGTGGGCCTTAGTTCTATATGTGGACGCCTTTTCAAGATCTCGCCATAAAGGTGGACCAGGGGTGACTCTAGAATTTGTTTGTACAATACGGGTATCAAATAAAAGGTGTTAATGAGTATTTTAAAAGGGCGTGGGCCTTAGTTCTATGGGTGGACGCCTTTTCGGGATATCGCCATAAACGTGGACCAGGGGTGACTCTAGAATGCGTTTGTACAATATGGGTATCAAATGAAAGGTGTTAATGAGTATTTTAAAAGGGAGTGGGCCTTAGTTCTATAGGTGGATGCCTTTTCGAGATATCGCCATAAAGGTGGGCCAATGGTGACTCTAGAATTTTTTTGTACGATATGGGTATCAAATTAAAGGTATTAATGAGGGTTTTCAGAGGGAGTGGCCCTTAGTTGTATATGTGAAGGCGTTTTCGAGATATTGACCAAAAGGTGGACCAGGGTGATCCAGAACATCATCTGTCGGATACCGCTAATTTATTTATATATAAAATACCACGAACAGTATTCCTTCCAAGATGCCAAGGCTTTTGATTTCGCCCTGCAAAACTTTTTCAATTTCTTCTACTTAATATGGTAGGTGTCACACCCATTTTACCAAGTTTTTTTCTACAGTTATATTTTGCGTCAATAGACCAATACAATTACCATGTTTCATCCCTTTTTTCGTATTTGGTATATAATTATGGCATTTTTTGTCATTTTTCGTAATTTTCGATATCGAAAAGGGGGGCGTGGTCATAGTCGGATTTCGGCCATTTTTTACGCCAATACCAAGTGAGTTCAGATAAATACGTGAACTGAGTTTAGTAAAGATATATCGATTTTTGCTCAAGTTATCGTGTTAACGGCCGAGCGGAAGGACAGACGGTCGACTGTGTATAAAAACTGGTCGTGGCTTCAACCGATTTTGCCCTTTTTCACAGAAAACAGTTATCGTCCTAGAAGCTAAGCCTCTACCAAATTTCACATGGATTGGTAAATTTTTGTTCGACTTATGGCATTAAAAGTATCCTAGACAAATTAAATGAAAAAGGGCGGAGCCACGCCCATTTTGAAACTTTTTTATTTTTGTATTTTGTTGCACCATATCATTACTGGAGTTGAATATTGACATAATTTACTTATATACTGTAAAGATATTAACTTTTCTTTTAAAATTTGAATTTAAAAAAAATTTTGTTTAAAAAGTGGGCGCGGTCGTTCTCCGATTTTGCTAATTTTTATTAAGCAGACATATAGTAATAAGAGTAACGTTCCTGCCAAATTTAATCATAATATCTTCAACAACTGCGAAATTACAGCTTGCAAAACTTCTAAATTACCTTCTTTTAAAAGTGGGCGGTGCCACGCCCATTGTCCAAAATTTTACTAATTTTCTCTACTGCGTCATAAGTTCAACTCACGTACCAAGTTTCATCGCTTAATCCGTATTCGGTAACGAATTATCGCACTTTTTCTATTTTTCGAAATTTTCGATATCGAAAAAGTAGGCGTGGTTATTGTCCTATATCGTTCATTTTAAATAGCGATCTGAGATGAGTGCCCAGGAACCTAAATACCAAATTTCATCAAGATAACTCAAAATTGACTCAAGTTATCGTGTTAACGGACAGACGGACGTACGGACGGACATGGCTCAATCGAATTTTTTTTCGATACTGATGATTTTGATATATGGAAGTCTATATCTATCTCGATTCCTTTATACCTGTACAACCAACCGTTATCCAATCAAAGTTAATATACTCTGTGAGCTCTGCTCAAATGAGTATAAAAACGTCATGTAATGAGACTTAAAATCGATCCCCATCAAAGTTTTTGTGTTATTAACATAATTTTTTTTTTCATTTCCCTAAGTCCACTGAAAGCCAAATCCAGACCACTGTGCGGCGGGAGGTGGGGCACATATTTTACGCCGGCCCGAACGGCATCTCAAAGGCAGATGAGTTTTCAGTGAGAAACTTTTCATGGCAGAAATTATCTCAGAGTGTGTGCTAACTCACTGCCTAGTGGCGATTCGGCTAAGAAAATCTTTTTTCAATGGAAAAAACTTGTTTCTAAATTTATGATGTTGCTTTTACTTTGTTGTTGAGCACAGGATTTTCGGTGTGGTAGTACTACGTTACCACCACAGCACGGTGGCAAGTAACAGACATAATACATTTTTTATAATTTTAAGCTTATACCTAGAAAAACCATGGTAAATGGTCTCTCTGCAAGAGTAGACTTAACTTAAAGGATCTTAAAACAGTTGCTGACTTAAAAAATCAGTTGACCAACTTTTTTATGCATTTCTAAGTACTACAACTTTTTACTGCACAATAAGAAGTTGATTAAGAGCTGCTATTTGTATTGATTTCGTCTGACTTCATGTGATACTTTATTTCCTTTATCACTTTGACTACTTTGTTATGCAAGATTTTTTTGACCAACGCAGCTTAAACGAAAGGGGAAAAAAATTACTGATTTCTATTCACTAATTCTGTGCTTTATTTGGCATTTTTAAATTTGTTTGCTAAAAGCTTTTCCAGAACTAACTCTCACACAGGCAAATTACAAAACTCTTACTGCGACAAAAATTTGGTTGGTTTTCTTGATTTTACCGAGCAGTTGGTCATTTTGAGTAGTTGAAACCGCATAAAAGACGTAAAAGCTAAATACAAACAGTCTTTGGTAATGAAAATAAAGAAAAAAAAAACGCAAAATCAAAAAACAGCAAAAAGGAAGTTCAATGTGTTGATGAGTTGATCAGACTAGTTGCTTTTTCATTTGATTTGATGCAATGAACAAACACTTTACTTAACACATCTACGTGCTACAGTGTATGCCAAAGAAATGTTAACAAGCTTACCATGAAGATTTTCAGTTAGATATTTTAATGCACCCGCAGCAGTATGTAGGACTTTACTAAGTTGAACTAAACTTTGCATAATTTTTAAGTAAACTAAACTTAACAACTCAATAAAACGAACTTATTTAAAGTGGCATGAGTGAGTCACGTATGACTCATTCGACAGCAAAGTTTTAATACAAGTAATTGAGTGCTTATTCTTTGCATTTGGTTCTCTTACCTAAGAAAACAATAGCTTTGGGCATATTCAGTTGTGAGCTCCTTATCGACCAGCCCAGGGGATCCACCACACGTTTAAAACATACCTAAGGATAGACAGGAATATGAGTCCTATATCATTCATGAACTTATTTCATATAACGTGCAAGCGTCAGGTATGACTCAGAATTGTTGGTAACTTAAGTTAACTTGGCTATAATTTTTATAAATTTTATTGCGCAGGAGCCCGAGAGTAAGAAAGCAATAAGCGGAAATTTGAGCCTTGGTATTAAATGTTCTTCCAGCGAAGTCTGTTAAATGCAGATCTTCCTTATACTTGGCATTTGAATTCTAGCTTTAAGTCATTTGACGTACATAGGAAGTTATTAGCAAAAAGACTGTAGCCTCCGCGGATATTCCGTGAGTATCTGAGGTTGTTTTAGTTTTGTTCATTGGCTTGCCTGTTTCAATCTTCTCTTCGGTAAATAAATCCACGCTTCGTTCGTTTTGTATAACGTGCTCATTCAGCTGAAAAGCAAAGCCCTCTCTCGGCACACGAAAATTGACAGTGACAACGTTAAATGAGGCGGCTCTGGAAGTACTCGAGAGAAAAGTTCTTTGAAAAATTGACGGACCCGCGAGTACCCAAGAGGATTTAATGATGAGTTGAACAACCTTTATGCAAACATCAAGATAGTCCAGCGTGCGAATTAAAGATGGTTAAAAACACATTCTAATCGGAACCTGCCTAATGAAGTCGAGACCCAACCCGCTTGAACGACAAAAGGGAATAGCGCCACATATTGGACGACCTAAACCGTTAATACTGTTGAGCGTAAATTAGGTTTTGTTGTAAAGAGTCTCGATCCGCTGATAGAACTTTTTTCACTCTCTCCTACGTTCGCTTGTTTTCGCATCCTTTGACATATATTCCTCATATTTGCTTCTTTATCTCCACGTTCCTCCCCTTAGCATATAGACTTTGCAAGCGTTAAGCGTATAGTGCATTGTCAACATGCAACTTGGATGCATTATTTCCGACCGTCGATATGTTGGAGTCTGTGCGAGTGTTGGGTACGGTTAACCACAACTGCCACCTTGGACTTAGTGTTTCTCGGCTTGTGGTTGAAGTCCGCAGCAACTATCAGGCGCTAGCTCCTCAATGTATTTTAACACAACTTAACATGCGTAGCATGAAATTTTTTTCTTGAAGTAACATGACATAACATAACATAACATAACAAACATAACATAACATAACATAACATATCATTACCAAACATCCCATAATATAACAAACCACAACATGAGATAATATAACATAACATAACAGAGAATAACCTAACATGACTCACAAAATAACATGATTATACGTACTGAAAACCATTACATAACACCTCAAAGTGCCACAAAAAATTGCTTAATTTAATATTAGATAATTTCACTTGATGAAATAATAAGGAAACGAGTCATAAATTGAAGTAACTAAGCCAAATCTTTATTTATCTACTTATCACTGGCAAGCACTGTGTTGCATTACTTTAGTGACAGTACTGGCAAATGAAGCTCTTAAGCAATCGAAGCAAATGTATAGCATACGCTTTGAGGTAACGCCACTGATGACTATCCAAACTCAAATTGTTGCCACTGCTATAGCCAACAAATTTATTTGAAAATTTATATCACGTAACTACAGCAACAAATTTACGTAGTGTGTACATCAACAGCCGATGGGGGGATAAAATGCGTGAGTATGTTGGTGTGTGCACATTTCTAAGCATACATTGCAACATTGCTGTAGTCAGTGGTTCTGTGTCAACTATTCAATGACAAAATGTGCTGAGATTATGCTTGCCACATGCCGCATTTGGCAAATAAACTTCATACATACTACATAAGACAAATACATTCACATACGCACATTCAGCAACTGCTGCTGCTGTATGTGCATGTGTTAAGTAAGAGCAATATTTTCAACACAGTTAACAAAAGGAACAGCAACAATAAAAGGAGCAGCAGCAACATCAGCAAATGCAAACAATAATGCAAGCAATGAAGTTGAAGGAAAATTCTTGCAAACTGTACTTGTTTATTTGTATTTAACTAAGTGTGCATGTATTAGTGATTTTGTGTGCATGTGATTGGATGTGATGTGTGTTTGTGTTATTTTGAGTAAAGTCAATACTTCTTCATTGTAGCTCATGCGAAACGGCACCAGTGCTTTTCTTATTGTTGTCGCTTAGTAACAAATGCTCAATAAACACACACACTCATACAAGCGTACTTATGAACATAACCACACCATGAGTTTTGCATGCAAAATTTTGCATATTGTCCTAGACTTTTTGTTTGTATGCAAATTCACCTAACCCAAATAGATAACAACATAAATGCAATCATGCCAAATGTTGCATGAAGATGCTTTGTAAATATGTCGTAGCAGCAAAAACCAAACATACAAACACATATACACGTAGTTTGGTTTACTCTACTAGCAATATTCATATACTCATATTGTCTTATGCGTATGCTTCTTTCGAAAGAGTTGTTGTTGTAATAGTTTGCATATATTGCCTCTTTATTGGTTTTTCGCTGAGCTTGCAACAATCTTGACAGGATACTTACAAAAAATGCATAGTTATTGGGGAAAACGTACTTTTTCTTGTTCTGGTAATATCATTCGTATTAACATATTCTTCGCGGAGTGATGCTGTCTCGTTTTGCATATGGACTAAAACAAAACAAATACAAATTTAGAATGAAAATAATCAGGCACGTATCAAGTATTCCTATAGCTTAATGCATAAACAATCAGGCAAAGTCGTAATAGTAACTTGTCTTACCAAAGCCGTAACCATAACGCAACCTGAACCGCAAACTCAACTGTAACTGCAATCGTAACCTTAAACATAAATTTATCTGTAACCGTAACGATAACCAGAACCGCTATCATAACCGTAACGTAACAATAACCATAGCCGTAACTATATAGGTCCTCATATCCCCACCTATCCCAGTTATGTTTAATATATAAAAAAAAAGAGGCAAAGTCGCAACCGTGTAATGTTTAATATAAAAAAAAAGAGGCAAAGTCCCAATCGTGACTCAACCATAAATGTCACAGTAAACACAAGCCTAATCAAAAACCAATACCATAACCCTAACCATAACTGTAACCATGAACGTAACCACAGCCCCAACCAAACCCGCATCTATAGCGTCATTCGTAACCACATAATAATAGCCATAACCATACCCATAATTATAACCTTCACAACAACCATACCCATAATTATAACCTTAACAATGACCATAACCATAATCAAAATCATAACAATAAGCATAAACTTAACATTAACCGCAACCATATTCATAACCATAATAATAACTATTACCATAACCATATCCAAACCATAGCCATAACAGTAACCATAGCCGTAACCATAACAATAATCATTACCATAACCATATCGTTAGTCATAACCATATCCCTATTCATTTCCATGACCATAACCATAACCATGACCATAATCATAACTATACCCCTAACCATCCCTATAATTACAACAAACACCTTAATCGTAACTGTTTTCGCAATAATAATGATAATATTAGTCCTAACCACAACGATAACCGTAAGCGTGAATATATGTAAAAGTAACGCAATGTCAAACATAACCATCTGCCACCGGCCCTTAGCATAATCATCATTCACATCAATACTTTCATCTTTACTTATTTTCATCTTCATTTGCCTCTTCTTTTCCTTAGTAATAGTAGTCATATTGTAAATATTCTGTTTGTTAGGGTTCTCAAGATTGTAGTGGCTTCGTGGGTTTACACAATAGTCTGATCGCATTTGGTTTCCGCGCCCGAAATGAAGTCATACGCAGAGGAAGTTACCTTTTGTTTGTGACGGCAGAGCCAACTTGTATCGATGAGAAACTAGATACTTATTTAAGTAAAACACCAGCAGCGGATAAGTTAACCTGTGCTTCTACTGATATGCATTCCAGAAAAACAAAAAATGGTTTTGGGGATTGGTATCAAATATGCCAAGCTCATCACAAATATGAAGTGCCCAAATGACTTTCAGGAGTACGCGACCGGTATGAGAAAAAATTAAGGTAACGAACTCGAAAGGGACCAACTACTAAAAGTAGGAAAAAAAAAATTACTCCAGATATAGTGCAAAAAAGATGCCTATTATAGTACAGTAACGATTTTGAAAACAAATCACAAAACTCTTCAGAAACTATTCCGAAATAACTGCCTACTGACCTTGTAAGAGATCCGAATAAAAAACTAGCTGTCTGGTGATTCCCTGAATGGAACGCATCTTTAAAGCCTGCATTCGACTTAATCATGTGCCCCTGAATTGGAGAGGGACCAGGGTGGTCTTCATCCCAAAGGTCAATAAGAGGAGACATGAAAAGCCTAAGGATTTCAGACCCATCAGTCTTTCGTCGTTTGTTCTAAAAACGTTTGAAAGACTACTGGACGTCCACATTCGCGTTAGGTTGGATACCTCGGGGCTGTCAACAGCTCAACACGCCTATCTCAGGGGCCGCTCAACAGAGACCGCTTTACATGAAGTGGTCCACAATGTAGAGTCGTCCTTCGAATTCAAATTGTAGCTCACCATTAAATGCACTTTCGTCTCGGTGCTGCTTTTCTTGATTGTGGATATGAAATTTTACCGAAAAGTACATTTAAATACATACTTTTAATTCACTAGAACCAAATATATTGTTGTTCACATTGTTATTTCGTGTTTGATCGAGCGGAAAAAGCAGCTGCAACACCAAAAACAATGCCCGTTAATGTGTTGTATTATAAGCGGAAATTACTCTATTGCGAACTTCATTTTGGATCTCGCTTTCACAGAATGTTTGCGTTTACATTTGTATGTTTACCTATTTGCTTATTTGCTCATGTAAGCATAAACATCTACAAATTTACATACATTGTTTATTATAAAGTTGGCTTTAACTTAACGCTTACTGCACTTAAATCAACAGCGAATTCGGATTTTCACGTTGTGCGTATGCACGATTTTGTTTTGCATTATTGAATTTGTTGTTTTTGCTTTGCAAAAAACTTTGTGGTTTATTTATTTTGTTGCTCAATTTCACGGGAAATCACTCAAAGGTACGCTTTACTCGTATGTTAACTTGTAATTTTTTTTCCTATTATGCATTGAGGGAAGGAACAAGCTTTCAAAATGGTGGTGCTGATATTTTGGTTGTTAATGGTACTAAATTTAAAATATTTAAATTATATAAGCAGCTTGCTTGTAAGTATGTAACATTTGAGTGAACTTTGGTGATATATTTTCTTTACAAAATGCTTTGCTGGTTAGTTTTACGGTAATGGTTATGGTTACGGTAGCATTTAAGCCCAGCTTTGGTTAAGCTTAAGGCAATATCCACGATACCGGCTATGTTTAGGCTTGCAGTTAAAGTTACGGGAATGCCTACGATTATGGCCTAGGCCTTGCTTCAGTTATGATTACGATTACGATTATGGCTAGGCTATGGTACGATTACTGATGCATTTATTTTTATAGTTATGGCTATGGTTATGGTTATGTTATGTTTATGGTTATGGTTATGGTTATCGTTATGATTATGGTTTTGGTTATAGTTATGATTATGGTTGCGGTTTAGGCCTAAATATGGTTACTGTTATGGTTATTTGTATGGTAACGGTTTGGGTATGGTTATGGTTATACCTTTGGCTATGGTTATGATTATGGTTACCGTTTTTGGTATGCATATGATCATGATTAGGCTTAGGACTGCGGTTGCGTTTACGGCTCAGACTATGGTACGATTGCTTTTATGGTTATGACTGTGATCAAGTTTATGTTTACGGTTACGGTTACGTTTCTGTAAATTTATAACAGGAATACTTCTTGCTAAACTTCTCATGACGCAAACACAATTATGACCTTTGGTGATATGTTTTTTGCACATTGCTTTGCTGTGGTTAGTTTAACGGTAAGGGATATGGCTACGGTAGCATTTAAGTATCAGGTTTGGTTACGGTTAAGGTAATAGCTACGATATCGGCTATGCTTAGGCATGCAGTTAAACTTACGACAATGCCTACGAATATGACGTAAGTTATTGTTTTAGTTATGATTACGATTATGGTTGTGGCTAAGCTATGGTACGATTACTGATGCAGTCATGGTTATAGTTATGGCTATGGTTATGTTACGGTTATGGTTATGATTATGGTTAGGGTTTATATTTGGTTATGGTTGTTGTTATGGTTATGAGTATGGTAACGGTTTGGTTATGGTTATGGTTATAACTTTGGCTATGGTTATGATTACAGTTATGATTTTGAGTATGCATATGATCATAGTTACGCTTAGGACTGCGGTTGTAATTACGGCTTAGACTATGGTACGATTACTGTTGCGGCTATGACTGTGCTCAAGTTTATGGTTACGTTTATGGTAACGGTTACGGTCACGGTTCGGTAAAGTTATAGTAGGGACTTCTTGCTAAGTTTCTCATGACGGAAACACAATCGTGGATTTGCGACCACTGCCGAGTACGACCTCTTAGTGAAAAACGTTTTCTCAAAGATTTATTATGCCATTTAAACTGAACTTTTGACCATCGGTATGGTATAGTGCGACCCCTGTCACAATTGTTACGATAAGGACACTCCTACAAGGGTTTCGGGGATATTCTCACTAGTCATATTTATTTGGCGTATATGGCTTCGGCACCCTGCTGAACTAACACCTTAAGGTGCAAGCCCGACTAACCCGAAACCGAGCTGGTATAGTCCATCCTGAAAGATAATCTACGTTGTTTTCTTTTCTGCCAACGTGATGTTGCACTTTATACTTGGTTTTCGGTTATGATATCTTATGTTATTTATATCACGTATGCTATTATGTTATATTATGTTGTGTTATAGTATGTTATGTTATGCTATACTGTGCTATGTTATGATATGTTTTGACATGTTAAGTTATGTTTTGTTATGTTATGTGATTTTATGGTTATTATTATTTGTTATGTTATGTTATGTTATGTTGTTATGAGATATTATGTTATGTTATGTTATGATATGTTGGATTATCTGCTCATATATAAAAAGTAAAAAAGTGCAACTGCCTTAATACTATATACTGCTTGATGTCTTCTATTAAATTTGCTTACGACTCCCAGATAGTGCTTCATTTCTTCCTCATCTAAAGGAAGTGGGGCTCGGTCCTTTTTTCCTCTTTTATGTTTTCTCTTTCACACGCCCATCATAGCATTTTCTTACGTACACAGATCTCCCCTTGTTACAATTTTAACCTACATTTTTGGCTTTATTTTCTGATTCTAATCCAACACTGCTTCATCATACTTGGCTTTCGGTCTCTCCAATATTACATCACGTCACATCAACCCATCATCCAACTGACATTTTTTATGTAAATGTGTTTCCACTTGTCATCGTGAACTTTTAATATTTCTTTTTTTTTTTTTGTCCAACCGCCAACACGCTACATCAACCATTCATCCTTTCCACCTTGTCAAGCTAACCATTGCCTTCACTTTTGTATTATCTTTTTACCGTTGTTGTGTCATTTTATGTGACACTATAATTGTCTTCTTCTTCTACCTACTACCAATGTGTATGCAACCTACTAGTTGTTTGGTTTTTATTCCTGTTACTTCCTCTAGCATATAATACGCAAATACCTTCATTTCAACTTACTTTGTGGCATTGTAATACTACAGATGCCTTGTACATGCTGTGTCCATTTAGTATCCTGTTTGCAATAGCGTTGGCAATTCATGCACTGGTTCCCTTGAATCTTTTTATATTTATTTCAACTGCTCCTATTCAAATTTAACTTTTTTGGTGGTTCTTTCAACTTATTGTATTGTTTGCATGTATGCGTTGTTGTTGTGTTAAGCTAGCTTTTTAAAGTCGTACTATGTCCGTTTGTTGATTGGGTAAGCAGCGCCCTTTGCTTTCACCATTTCAAACTGGATATTTCTAAGTTACTATTTTAGCTCTTTCTCTCGCTTTGCAAAAGTTCATTAGTATTATTTGCTGGTTAAGCTTGTAAAAAACGAATTGTTGAATTATTCTTAGATTTTTGTAAAATGAAATTTTCGTGTGTGCTTGCGTGTGAAGCGAGTTTAATTAATGGGACACCTTTTAATTAGAAGAATTAGGTTGAGAAGTTGGTGAAATTTGAAAGACTGAAAAAAGATTTTGCAAAACGAATTGCGGCATCCTTTCCATAATCAAATGAGATATTCAAAGCTGCAATTCGAGGCTTCGACTTTGTATATCATTTAAACGCATCAAGATAATCTTTCGGAGCGCACTGCTTATCTGGGATGGCATGCAAATAGCTACGGTAGAAGCACTGGAAGAAAAGCACAAGCAGACATCAACAGTCAAGTAATTGGTAAAATAAAGAAGTGCTCAGAGCTATTAAACCCAATATGCATGAAGAGCTTCACTGTTTTGGACTGACTTTTGAGTATAACGTGGTTTCAGGATGAGTTGTAGTTTGGCATAGTACTGCAAGTTATCGAAAAATAGTTCTTGAAGAAGAGATTGGTCTTAATATTTGTTGGGTTAGATTTCAGGGGACTTAGGAGTTAACAATAATGGTACTCATTTTATCTTCGGTATTATGGTATTACAAATGGGGTTTTTTAAACGGTTTTATTTAGCTTGACTCTGTGTAGCGTTGCTTGCGAATTTTGTAATTGATAAGCTACAAGCTTGAAACTAAGAATATAGCGCAGAACTCGATAACAATGCACAATAAAAAGAAAAACTCTACGTTGGGTGGCGCATGGATCGAGATATTTAAAAAAATCGTAATTGTGGCCCGATTCGGCTCATATTTGGAACACATATTACATACATGAATAGAAAGCGACCTATGAAAAAAATCGCCGCCAGTTGGCGCAAGGATCGATATATTGAAAAAAATAATTATTATTTGTCCCATTGAACAATATTACATAGAATCCGATGAAAGTGACATCAAAATACTTTGGAGCAAATAAGTTGAAATTTTGTAATTGAAATTTAAGTAAATTCAAGTCCCGGTAGAAGTGACAACTTAAGTAATAAAACAAGTAAGGAAGGCTAAGTTCGGGTGTAACCGAACATTATATACTCAGCTGAGAGCTTTGGAGTAAAATGTTGGATTTGAATGTTGATATAGTTTACTTATATACTGTAAAGGTGTTCAATTTTTTGTTAAAATTTGATTTAACATTTTTTTTAAAACACATAAAAAAACAGGATTAACACTCCTGCCAAATTTCATCATGGTATCTTCAACGATTGCCGGCAAAATTTTAAATTACCTCCTTTTAAACGTGGGCGGTGCCACGCTCGTTGTCCAAAATTTTACTAATTTTGTATTCTGCGTCATAAGGTCACCAACCTAGCAAGTTTCATCGCTTTATCCGTCTTTGGTAATGAATTATCGCACTTTATCGGGTTTTCGAAATTTTCGATTTCGAAAAAGTGGGCGTTGTTATAGTCCGATTTCGTTCATTTTAAATAGCGATCTGAGATGAATGCCCAGCAACTCATTTACAAAATTTCATTAAGATAACTTAAAATTTACTCAAGTCATCGTGTTTATGGACAGACGGACGGACGGGCGGACAGCCATGGCTAAATTAATTTCTTTTTTCGGCCAGATCATTTTGATATATAGAAATCAATATCTATCTCCATTAGTTTATGCCGTTGCGGGGTACCGTTGTGAGCTCTGCTCAGCTGAGTATAATAATTGAAAAAAGGGAATTGAAGCGGACTTGCACAAGTTGTTACACTGGATGAGTGGCGAAATGTGATGGGTGTATCCAGTTATTGTCTCCGCTAACATTGGGTTCGCCGAGTGGCTCTTTTGGAGTCTTGTGGGTTTGTTTTGAGACTACCGAATTACTTTATGTTTGTTTGGGATAATTTCTTAAATCAACTAAGAACTACACTGGTATATTGCGGAACTATTTTTTTATTGTTTCGGTATAGTTGTTGGGATCATACTGGGAGTATTTCGATTTCATTAATGGATTGCTTTGTTTGATTCTATTTAGGACGATTTTCGGGTAATATCGTGTATAATTTCCTATAACTTCAGATTCGTCGGATTATTTCGGAAATATTTCTGTGCAGTTTTGAGACTGTTTCTGGGATAATTTCAGCACTATTTTAAGAACCATATATCTTATATATATCATTTCGGGACGACGTCGTTGGGAACAATATCGGAGTTGTTTTTAGTATGATTTCAAGGTTCGTCATTTCGACCTATCATTGGGATTCAAGGGGTTGTGTAGCGCAATATATAGCTTCTCCAACCCAATTGTCAACCTCACCTTCGAGCGGCGAATCTCGTTTCACTAACAGACGAGGCTCTGGCGACCCCAAGCTCCTCATGGGGAGGGAGGGATGGCCTGAAGGTTTAATGTGGCCATATAAATCGTTCCCGAGATGGTCGGGCCAGCACCTTAATGGTGCTGTGTTACCGGAGCGTATCGGATCTGTATCCGACAAAGGACCATCACATCGATAACACTCCCCAAAGCCTTCGGGGAGTATCCTAAACGCTACAACAAAAACAACAACAGCTATCATTGATCATTTGTGGCTATTATGAAATAATTTTAAGACAATTTTGGGAGCATTTTAGCGACAATCCTCTGCCATGCCACAAACCATTCTGCCATGGTTTTCGAGATATTCTCGCAACAAGTTTGGGACTACCTTCGGGTTTCTTCATAGCACATTACGGGTTGTTTTAGGAATATTTTGGATTTAGTCGAGTGCGGATAATTTTCTGACTTTAAGTCTAATGAGACCAGACCTTATTATGCTTCATGGACTGCTTATATAATCATTACTTTTTTAACACATAAAATCGAAAATAAGGAAGTGAAATGTTCCTGAAGTGGTCTAGTAGGTTAGGGAGATTTGTGACAGAGGCACATAGCATTGGTCTAAGGAAAACTCTTGTGTTTTTGTAACGATAAATATACTCGCCGAAGGTTGTGGGAAGTGTTATCGATGTTGATGTTTCTTTGCAGGATATAGATCCAGTACATCCAGGTGACAAGCACCAGTAAGGTACCAGCCCGACCATAACAGGAACGATTTAATATTATCACATTGAACGTTGTACGTCAAACCGCCCTCACCGTTGTTCCATGGTGTGGCTAGAGCCTCGTCTGCTTAATATGTGTATGATTCATTCAGATTTGTAGGAGCATTAACTTCGCGTAGGGGAGTTTGACAACTTGATTGCGGAAGCTATGATTTGCGCTTATCAACCCCTTGAAGTTTGATTTTATTCCATCCCATTACTTTTTCCTACACAACACATAATGTCTTACAACACAGATTTAAATGTGTGCCCGCCCCGAGCTTCTCATTCTCTACAACAGGTCTGACTTTGATATTTTAATTTTCTCTAAGAAACTGTGTAAAGAGCCATTAGAAATGATTGCTTATTTTACACTGGTTTTAATTAAATTGCATTCATAAAAGGTTTCATTATAATTCAGTATTCTTTTGTTTAAGTTTTCTTGCTTAGTAATCATCTACATGATTATTAATTAATTTTACTTATATTGTTTTGAAATTTGATTATTTAAGCATGTGAGCAAGTTTAACACATATGAATACGTGTGTGTGTGTGGGAAAGAATTAAATTTTGAAAAAACGTAAGTGGTGTGAGTGTGCGTTCCTATTAACATATATGTAGAAGTAAACAGAATGGCTCACGCCTGTAGTGGAAGTTGAGCATGAAAATAATTCTACCATTTTTTAAGCTTAGTCCCTGTTTTAAGGATAATTTTGTTGTTATTTAATACTCGGAGACCAATGACCCCAAAAATAATTTATAATCAAATTATTAATTTTATTTATTTTTTTATTTGAACACGTTCTGTTCAACCATTTCGCCGTAAAGTCATTTGACTCGTGAAATGGCGACCGAGAAGGATAATTTAAATTCAAAAATTCTTAAAACTCATTGTCTTCAGCGCTTTGGTAAATGACCAGATAATGAGTATGATTTAATGAACTTTAGTGAAAAAACTTATATTTTTCTATGAATTTAAATATATTATCAAATTCCTATGTGGTTTTTTATTTGAACAAATTTTTAGTTAACCTTTTCAAAGTAAAATTTTTTAAATTGTTAATTGGTGTCCAAGCAGGAATACATCCAGGGCCAGATTAAGCCTCAACGGGACCCTGGGCAACCATCAATTTGGCGGCCCTCTTTCACGTCCGTTCCCTTCTTTTTTTGATTAAAAAATACAAACTGATATCTTTAGTAAACATTTTATTGTCACAATGTAATAATATTGTAACGAATTTACGGCAATTCCGCTTATTCCAAATTTTCTACTAACGTTGGAATCACTAAAATGTTGAATAAATAACTCCAATATTGAATAATGCAAAAATAGTCTTTATTAGGCTACTTTAAAATAACACTTATACTTCGCAACTGATAGCTTGCTTAAATCAAACTGATTGGTCGTGCCTCAATTATTGCTGCTTTTATACTTTTTGGTTTCCTCGTTAGCATATTTCTAGGCGGTTCTATTTCTAGAATTTACTATTAAGTTATCAGCTATAAAATTACCTGCTATAACGACGTTTATAGCTTTTCATATGCGCGTGTATATGTGAGTGATACTTGCACAAATTATTGCTTACTTTTGGAAGTATCTCAGATATATGCATGTGTTTGTGCGTTGCTCTCCGCTGCTTGTATGGACATATTTATAGACATAATGATTGATTTATTGATGTGCATACAAGTCACTTCTTAGTATTGGCTTAGAGATGATAGTATCCCTTAGCGTTGCTAATATTCGTTACAATATCAATAAAATTACTATCTACATTTTAAACATATCATTTTCTATATTTATTTTCGGCATATTCATCAATTATATCATTAATATCGATTTTGTTCTATAAAACTAAATGCAAAGCATACCTAACATCTCGAGTCGCTCTTGTCGCGTCGTAGCTCTTTTAGCAGCTTTGATTCTTTTTAGTTGCGAGGAGGATCGTTCGGCAGAACAATTTGTTTTCATTAATGTTAAAAAAATCCGAAGAGCTATTTCTGTGTTAGGAAATACATCGGCTAATTGATCTTCCATTTGAATCTTATACAAATGACTATGAGTTTGTTGTGCATCAGTGTATCTGGAGTTCCCGTAACTTTGGAATTGTTTCATTTCAATGACAAATTGTTTCAAATATCTAGAATAAAAAATAACTAAGTTATTTATAGCTACACTTTTTAGAGAAAAGTTGATGAGAAATGTAAATCTCTCTGAAACTTCCATATACTTTCACTGTGAAGATAGTCGATGATTTCGAGGAAACCTTTTGTCCTAAAAGCATCGCGAAGCGAAAATTCTACTTCCGGAGCATTTCCGTCATTAGGTTGTTTTTTCTACGACGAGTACGGTTTGTTTTTTCCTCGAAATCATTGAATTTTTCACGGAATGAAACTAATCCCTCTTCTAACGATCCAAAAAAGCACACGTTTGCAAATCTGATTTTTCACTTTGCAATGACTTATTCACTGAACGCCTAGCAGTCAAAAGAGATTTGAAAGGCTTCTACACCCTCTGTTCCAAAAATAACCGAAATTTTTTAAAATAAAAACAACCAGTGCACATTTTGAGGTAATTCTTTTTTGTTATTCAAAATACTCTCCTTTACTTCGCTACACTTCTTTGCACGCTAATACAATTTGTCAAATGAGTCGGAAATGTCCTTTTTAGGAACCTTGTCAAGTTCGTCAGTCGTCGCCTTTTGAATGCGGTCAATTGAGTTTTATTTATTTGAGTAAATATTATTTTCAGTTCTGACTATATTTTTCTTTCACTCTCTAGGATTTTATGTTTGTGAGACAATTTTTTAATAGGCAACTAGGCAACTGCCTAATCTGCCTACTTGTTAATTCGGTCCTGAATACATCAAAGTGGTTCGTGTGTTTTTGCAGTTAACAGGCACTCCTTCAGTTTTCAAAAAGAATTTCCAATTCAGTACTCTGTGACATTAATTGTATCATTATTCCGAAACATTCAATTTTGAAACCTTAAGTTTGAATCATAATTGAGTTTATATTACAGCAGCTCTGAGAGCATCAACTACGTAACGTGAGGACTTTTGGTGTTTAATTTAAATATAAATACGCTATAAAGTATATATTTAGGTTGTCTTATTTGAATAGATTTTCCATAAAATTTTTCAAGCTTATTTACTATGGCTCACTAACTGGCGCCCGAGCTTGTAAAAACCAAAAAGCAGCAATTCACAGCAATAGTGAGCAGACCTTCACTATAGTAAAATGAGTGCTTTTTTTACTTCCCCCAACACTACCTTAATTTCAATCAACTGTTGGCCTCTAGTTCTTTGACTGCCATAAAGACTGAGTTGGCACCCGAGCAGCAATTGACAGCATTGTAATTTTTGGTTAGCAAATAAAAATATATAAATCGTTATCATGTGGGTAAGAAGATATATATATATATATATATACATATTAGGCCGGGTCGATTTGTGGGGAGGCAAAAAAATCGCCCATTGTTCTATGAAAATCATATTCTAGGGATCAAAATAAGAAACTTTGCCGAAGGAACCATACCTCTAAAACGAATTGTGAAATAAATATTATTAAATCAACCCGCCCTAATATATATATATGTTAAAATACGTGGATATTATTGAAAGTACCAAATACCGTGTAGAGAATATTTAGCTTAAAAAACGCATTGAAATTGGTCCTAGAAAACTTCTAGCATTTTCGAAGAGGAGGGATTTATTTTGGAATATAGGCCCTGCTTTTTCATAGGTTTTTCAGTTTGGTCGTTAAACAATCTTCTGGCAAAACTAGAGACTTATTAAATCTCTGTAAGGTCCTCGTGGACTGGCCAGTTCAACCTAACGTTACCTAGTGCGATTGGCTAACGAACTGAATACTGCAGGTTTTTAAAATAATTTATTGCCCAAATTTTCTTCTTAAGTTTGAATTAAATAATTAAGTACTGTAAAGCTAATATCTGAACTTTGATCCCCAGGATTTATGTAAGTCCAAAAATTTCTTACATATCTTAAAAAAAATTGTATAATTAAGATAAATTTTTTGAAGTCTATCTTTTTAAAAGATGGAACATATGTACCTCCTTTACAAATAATAATCATATATTCAGATATTGTAACCTAAAGTGTGGATGGAGCGAGATTTTATGGACAAATTTTAAGACTAGATTCGAACTCGACAGGAAAAAATCCCATGCTCAAAATAGTTTGTTAAAGTCCATTTCTTAAAAGGGGCGGAAATCCCACTTTACGAAATATAGATCATCTTAACAAAATCCGGTATTATAGTCTTCTATATTCAAAACAATTAACCGAAAGAGGTGCCCCAAGTTTTTTTTTTCGATTCCCTCCAGCGTTTAAATGATGTAAATGCGTTTTATAATTTTTCATTAAATTTGTTTAACTACCAAAAAAAGCTGGTTAAAAAGTCTACAAGCACAAAAAGAAGTCATACTAAATATTACACTATAAATGAAAATAATAAATCCGCAGTAGCACGCTGCAAAAGAAAAGTAGTTTTTAACAAGGGAAGGGGTAGACAAACTGGCGCTAGCAAAATTTTCGTTTCCTACATTGTCCTGTAACGTTATCAAAGCTAAAACGCCTGAAGATATGCAACACGTTCACTAACATATTCCTTTACAAATTCAATATTACCACATAAGTATAAAAAGAAAAGAGAGCGAACAATAAAAAACGTTATCACATATCCGTGTTCTAATGAATATGACCACACATACACACATGTATACATATGAGTATGCAGCAGCGAGTATAAATAAACGTTAGCATAACCGTTGCTGTTGTTGCTGCTCCTTTTTTGCTTCCTAAATAATTAAAATTGCTCTTATTTTTGTAACGTTTTTGTTTTGCTTCTGCACATATAACGTATGCAATGCACACGATGCTATGAATGTATGTGTTAGCAAGATTGCTACGTATATATGTATGTAAGTTACGTACAATATGAACAAATATAGAAGGTCTTTTAAAGCTAAATTATGTTGCAGATTAACGCTAATCCATATTGAAACCATTATGCTTGAAATTTGTTAGATATCCATTAAAGGTGATGTAATACTACGGCGTTGCATGCAGAGGGTATGAGAATATGAATTATACAGGAATAATGATGCTGACTGGGGTATCTGCGTATTTAGAATGTGTTGAGATGTACTTTTGGGAATACGGAATTTCTATTATCATTAAATTGCTTACGAAAAATAAAAAAGTTTTTATATATGAAAATCTTTAGGGCAAACAAATATTTTTCTTGCCTGTGGTAAATAAACACATATTTTATCTTAATTAAGCTTTGCGTAAACAAAAGGCTTAGGTAAGATAACTTATTATAATTTTTATATATTTTATTATAATTTTTTATTTTAATTAATTCTAAAACAGGGACCAAATATAAAACATGACAGCACAGTGGTGGCTAGTTTTAGTAACTAGTCTGAAGAACTTATATTCTTGAATATGCTTGATTTCTGCTTTGACCGAATTTCGATTTAAAATTTCGCACCCCATTGCGCTCCCTATTCAAAAATTACGTTGTTCCAATTTCGCTTTAAATTAAATTAAGTTGCTTTTGGCGCCCGAGAAGGAAATCATAGCAATGTAGTTTGATCAAGGCTTCAAGTTTGCTCTGTTTCCAAAAAATTTTGATGTTCTATTAAAATAATGAGTAGGAATGAAAATAAATAATTTTTTTCCATTTTTTCTAAAGTCTATCAAACACAGAATTGTATTTTTTATTTGGAGTAGTTTTTTTTTTAAATTAAAAAAATCCTTGGCATTGTTAACTGGGGCCCGAGCAGGACCTCAAATAATTAAGTTTGTATTTTTCATTTTTTTCCCAAATTTTGTTTTAATAACAGTAAATCTTTGTTCTCTTGCCCCCTGTGACAGAAATAGTGTCATTCTATCGAGAAATGCAATTTCGAATCATCAAAGTTCTAGCAGAGCTTTACAAAGTCGCCTGTTTTTAGTACTTTATGCGCTCGCGCCCGAGTTGGAACTCACTCTTGTGTAGTCTGTGACTTTCGTTTTATTTATCAGCACTATTTGAATGTAAGAGTCCTGCTATGGAAACGGTGAAACTAAGATGGAATCAAAATTACCAACTATTGCAAGCACTTATATCAAATTTTTTGGAACGAGTTTAAACTTGTGATAACCGTTCAAATAAAATTTTAGTCCTGTTTATTTTTTAAGCTGGGCTCCGATTTTTGTTATAACTCTTGAGCTCCTTAAATGGCGCCGAGCAGAACTCTTAGAACCTCTGTTTTCATTAAAAAAAAAAATGATTTTTAACTGCATTAACAGTTTTAGTTTGTCTTTCGAACCAACTTGCAGCTCCAATTTTTTCGGTAAAAGTCAATACTTAAACCCTCCCCGGGATAAAGTGCCAGCCCTCCTACCCATGGTAAATTCTGTTGGCAAGGATCTGGCGACCTCATCTTGCTCACGAAAAGAGGAAGTTGGATAACCTAGAAGGTTGAACGCACCAATATCCCGCGACGGTCGGTCTAGTATCGTTATGGTATTATTTTCCGCAATATCCTGGAAAGGATAATCAATATTGATTAAACTTCTGAAATAAGCTCCGGGAGTGTCCTTATTACTACAAAAAGAAGAAGCATATGGCCATATTCTGGCATTCGAAATCCAGTTAAACTGTCGTTTACTGATGTTCGAATATTTTGATTTATTAAAAGTGTGAACGTTAAGGAGCTTCTTCAAGAAAGCCAATCTACGGTTTACCTCAAGGAGCTCAATATTGCATTTAATTTCCACATTTCGATGGGAGCGATCGACCTGGAGAAGGATTTGTGAATTTTACATGGCTGCCGGTACGAGTTTTGGATTTTTCGTGAACATTTTCAGGCCAGGTCAATGTGTGAAGAATAAGAAGCTTTAGTTAGAACAAGCCCAACTATCTTTGTCAAGTGTAAGAAAATTTTGTTGTCGTAATTGTTTTAACGCTTAATACAATTCCAGAAGGTATCACGGAGTGTCGTCACTCGTGATAGCTCTACATCTGTCAATCGCAGAACGGTTTGATATGGCTTTATAGCTATAACTTCGTGTGAGCCCGTCTCGTTGAGGGTGACACCTGGTTTCGGAGAGAGCATCTACAGTGCAATGTTATTGCAATTAGCATTGTAGTAATTAGTCTTATAAATAGAATGGGGAAGTGTGCTACTCATTATTTGGAGTGGCTACCACCGAACCTTTCTTAGCCTACATCGAAGCTGTGGACGAGCAGAGAACTCTTATGAAAAACAATCTGTAGGTTTGTGGAAGAATACATGATAACATCGTGGGTTAGAAGAAAATATGAAGTAGAAGACTTGTCACAGTAAAGATATTCAGTAAATTCTAAATTTTAGAAGACTCTCACTTTCTGAAGGTCGATGTGGTGCACTGAGATACCTCAGCACGTTATGTATGTACAACCAACAGCAAAGGTTGAACACTACTCAGCGATACCCAATATTTGACAGTTCAAAAATAGATATCTGAAAATAATTAAAAATATTAAAAGGTTTCTCTCCTTCATTGAACGAGATTTGTGTATTAGATAACCGGTGATCCTCATACAAGTATCAACTTTTCAAGAACTAGTTTAAAGCTTCGTTGCTCATAAGCTCAGTGAGTCACAATAAAAATTCAATTGAACAAAAATTTCTTATCAATATTGCTGCATAAATTTTCAAGTGCTCTAAGCATCTCGTCTTCCATTACACTCTTTGCTATTTCTATTGATTATCATCTTCTACTTTTACTTTAGTGCTCATAGGTATCTATTATAATGGTAAGTGCCTGCTTAAAAAGTCAAAACGTTTACTAGTCGGATTGTTGGATTGTCAGATCAAGTTAGGTTATGAGCATGAGTAAGTCCATGATGAGCCAGCATTGAGTGGCCAGCTACAACTAAGCTAAGATGAGCTTTACTGATACGTAGCTACGTTGAAGTGGCGTTTGTAAGCAATTGAATTGAATTGAAGTAGAAAACGTTGCAAGTCTTATGCCGAGGCGTAGACTGCAAATATGCAATGAAGTGTTCATAATTTGATGTTTGCTTGCCAACTTGCGTACAGAGTTAAAGATGTTGCAAATCTTTGTAGATATATACAAAAGTACTAATGTAATAAATGTGTAGATGTAATATCGACTATAGCTTTATTTCTTTAAAGAAAGTAAGAAGATGCTTTTTGTTGTATTTCCTTGGAGTATGTACTTACACATTTAGAGCGATTATTTACATGTTAGTTTCCAGTTTCAGTTATAAAATTTAAAATAACAGTAACTTGTTTACACAGAAGTAGTTTAAATCAATCTATTAATTCATATGTATGTGTATGTGCATATAAATATAACTCCAAAATAAGGTCTGGTACAAAAGTTCAAGTAGAATCATGAGTACTTAAAATGTCTGTTAATAATGAGGGACAAAGCTGGCGTACACATTTTTTTAAAGAGTACTAAAGCCCCTCCATCAGTTGACTAAAATCTGAATGCTGCAGAAATTATTGTTTTCGGATCGGTATCAAGACAATCATTAAACACCATGGCATTATCTATGACAACTTAGAGAATCTCCAATAGGCAACGATGTAGTTCCAAATTGGCTGAACTCAACAAATAGATATGTCCACCAGGGATTCGCGTTTGCCTAGAATAAAATACTTATAACAAAAGAGGTTTGGTGAACCAAATGACTTTGACGAACCACTTCCCATCCACTTGCAAACCACTTCCCATCCACTAGTTCGCTTAACATTTTTTAGTCCAACAAAAAAATATTTAAACTCGTCAAGTTTTTATTAAAAATTTATAAGATATTTTGCTTTCAATTCATTGGAATAAAAATTTGTGGAAAAAAAATATATTTATACTCGACTGCATGTTACATACTACTAGCTTATGACCATGGGGTTTACCACACGTTTCTATAAAATGGAAAGGCATATCTGTCATTGTAAATGGAATGTTTGGTATACAACTTTTTTTTTTAATTTTCTCTTAATATTGATTGCTTCAATGACATTCGGTAAAAGTTTTGTGATGATAAGCCGTGTCCCACTACATAAGCCCGGAAGATCCAAATTAGGAAGCATAATTATTATGCACTCTTTTTTAAGAAACAATCGATGAGATGGCGCTCCTGATGGCTCCAAAGAGTTTAGAAACCCATCCGATTAATGTACAGCTTCGGATTCTTCCACAATTGTGTTAATAGATTGCTAAGTTGTCTCGGTATCTGGTAGTTTTTCTTGGATTTTGGTATTAATAATACTAACATCTTCATACTTAGGTGCCAAAATTGCCTTTTCTTGAAGCCATTTATAGTTTGTATAATTAAATAAAATATTTGAAATAACATTAGCTTTTTAAGCTTCAGGCAATGTCATAAATTCACAAAAATTTGGAAGAAAAGAAACTAAATCTGGCGGTATAGGAATAGTAATTTTTATAGTACTGATTTCAGCAAGTTGTTTAACAAAACTTTCTACTAAAGGGTCTCCGCCATCATACTTGCAGACTGAGTTAATGTTTGTACGAATTCCATTGATATGACGATTTTAAGCAAGCGGGAGTTCTTTTCAGAACAACTTGCAGAATTTGTCGTATATCTCCAGCAAGTAAGAAGAAAGTACTACCAATGGGATGACAATTGCCCCTAAAGTTCTTAAGACTTCGGTCGAAAGCTTCCAGCGATTTGTTATGAGCCATAGTACACTCGTCACACACGAGAAGCTTACTTGTCTTGCACATCGGTGTATCAGATGTTTGCAGAGACAGTGAAAGTTTAAATGCGGGGTAAGCTGCACGTCCACCACCGAAAAGGATAGCTGCGATTCCTGAGGAAGTAACTGCCAGAGCGATTTTTCTCTTTGCTCTTACGTTAGCTAGTATCAAACTTCTGAGAATTTTTTCCGTTTCATCCACACGCATCCAAAAATACCAACCATAAAGATTACAAACCCCATAAAATTACTAAATGTCCAAAAGGAATAAAAGCCAAACCCAACTCTGCAGTCAAACATTAGGTGTAAAAAGATTTAAGTTTACACGGAAGCCATAGTTCTGAAAAAAAAACCCATTTGTAGGGAAGGTGCCACGTCTCCTTTTTCGCAACTCCATATTTTACTCGTGATATTAGGATTTAACTTCATATAGCTCCTTACCAATTTTCATTATTCCATCATTACAACATTCAGAGATATGCAGAATGAAATATTCCATTTATATGGGACCTGCCACGCGCCTTTCTTCCTCACCTTACATTTTATTGGTGGTGATAGGGATTGATCTCATTGACTTCATATAGCTACACACTTAACCAGTGTTATTGAAGGCAGTGAAATAGGTTAGGTTAGGTTAGGTTGGGGTGGCTGCCCGAGGGCACACTTAGGCCAGTAGTACTAGGCCCGTTGTGATACCACGAAAAACACCGTTACCTCTCCTCTTCGAACCATTTTGAGGACCTGATGAAATCTACCAGGTCCTTGACGTCATGCTCCACAACCTGACTCATAGTATCAAGATATGGAGCTCCCAGAAAGCGCTGCCGTGCTCCGCTTAGCGCTGGGCAGTTGCAGATGAGGTGAACCACCGTTTCCTCCTCCTCATCTTCTTTACAACTCCTACAGCAACGACGATAAGGCGCTCCTAGCCTTTCTGCATGCCTACCTATGAGGCAATGACCCGTTAGTGCCCCTACAAGTGTGAAAATTGTACCCCTTCTTAGGTTGTAAACGTGACGGGACCATTTAGGATCCCATTTAGGCCAGGTTTCTTTCGACGTTCGACATCCCGGTGTTTGTAGCCATCTTTCGTCGGCTTGACGGTAGATGTGCTCTTTTAGCATTAGCTTGCATGTGGACAGGGGCATACCTAAGCGTTCTTGTCCAGGAAGAACCTGCTTGGTTGTACCCTGCCTAGCGGGTTCATCTGCAATACAGTTTCCCTCGATATCCCTATGTCCAGGGACCCATGTGAGGTGTACACGGTTCTGTTGAGCCATCTATTGAAGAGATCGGCGACAGTTTAGTGCTAGTTCAGAATTGAACGAGTGGGAGCCCAGAGATTTTATGGCAGCTTGGCTGTCGCTGAAGATAAAAATTTCCTTTCCGACAATGTATGTCCCTATCCTAGCTGCGGCTTCCATTATGGCTGCAACTTCTGCCTGGAATACACTGCAGTGGTCGGGTAGTCTGAATGAGAGCTGGAGGTCAAGGTCCCTTGAGCATACTCCACCCCCAACTCTCCCGTTTAGCTTGGAGCCGTCCGTGTATATGGAAATGCTGTTGCCCATAGCAAAGCACTTGTCCGACTCCGTCCAGTCATCCCTGCTGGGTATGTTTATCTTAAAGTTGGTTTCCGCAACTGTTGTGGTCGCACAGCGATCCCTGCTAGGAGGGAGAAAACTGTATTTGTTTAGTATACTTGAGTGTCCTGTGGTCCTGTTGTTCCAGCACGACAACTCCCTTAGACGCAGGGCTGACGTTGCCGCTGCTCGATGACCAGCCAGATCCAGTGGAAAGATGTCAAGAATGACCTGAAGAGCTTCGCTAGGCGTTGTTCTTAGAGCCCCGGTTATGCTTATCATGCTGGATTTGTGGACTTTACCCAACAAGTTTAGGTTTGACGCCTTGCTCAAGGCTGGCCACCATACGACTACCCCATACAGCAGTATGGGTCTGATAATCGCGGTATAAATCCATCTGCATATGTTGGGGGTGATTCCCCATTTTTTGCCAATGGCTCTTTTACACGTATATAATGCAATGTACGCTTTCTTTTGTCGCTGGATAACGTTGTCTTTCCAGTTCAGCTTTTTGTCTAAAACTACGCCTAAAAATTTGGCTTTATCTGCCAGGCTTAGGCGCACCCCATTTAGTTCAGGTAGGTTCAACGATGGTATTTTGTATCGTTTGGTATATAAGACAAGCTCTACTTTATCGGAGTTGACGCTGAGTCCACATCGGGAAGCCCACAAGGAAACCTCTCGCAATGCTACCTGCATCAAGTCGCACAAAGTTTGAGGAAACTTGCCTCTGTAGATAATCGCTAGGTCATCAGCATATGCCACGACCTTCCCGCTCCCCCAACTAGTATCTCTTAATAGCGAGTTTACCGTTAGGTTCCATAGTAAGGAGGAAAGGACACCACCCTGGGGCGTGCCCCTTGCGACAAATCGTGTCACCTCAACCTTCCCCAGTGAGGAGAGCACTTTCCTTCCCCTGAGCAGTTGATCAATTAGTCCCACTAGGGGTCTATTTACGTCCAGATCAGTTAAAGCAATGTTAACGGCGTCTGGACTTATGTTGTTGAATGCTCCTTCAATGTCTAGGAAGGCCACAAGACAATAATCCTTTTCGAACAAGGATGTTTCTATAGTAGAGACTAGGTAGCGCAGTCTCCGTAGATTTACCTTTGGTGTACGCGTGTTGATAGTCCGAAATGAGATTCCTATCAATGCTTGTAGTGAGAAAATCGCTAACTATTCTCTCTAGGGTCTTGAGTACGAAGGATGAAAGACTGATAGGTCTATAGTCCTTCGGCTCGTAATGAGAGGCTTTGCCTGCCTTAGGAATGAATATGACCGTGGCGCTCCTCCATGCACACGGAATATAGTTCATAGCCAAACAAGCGGTATATATGTGCCGCAGCCAGTTGACTGATACCTCCAAAGAGTAGATAAGTTGAGCGGGTACAATCCCGTCTGGTCCAGCAGCCTTAAAAGGTTTAAAACTTTTGACTGCTCTCCTCACTCTCTCCTCAGTGATGGGTATATTCACAGCTTGGTTTGCTGCAGGTACTTCCGGTGCGTTTGTCATATTTCCCGGGAAATGTGTGTCCAGGAGCAGCTCTAGAGTTTCCCCTTCTGTGCTGGTCCAGGTACCATTCGGTCTCCGCAGAAAGCTAATAGCTGTTTGCGTCTTAGAAAGCACGCACCGTAGCCTGGATGTGTCCACGACACTTTCGACTCCAGTGCAGAAGTTTCTCCATGAAGTTCTCTTCGCTTGTCTCAGGACTTTTTTGTAGGTTCTTAGTTTGTCCTTGTATTCTAGCCATTGTGACCCGTTATCGAAGAATTTGGCTTTGTTAAACTGTTCTCTACAGGATTTACGAAGTAGGTCCAGATCATGGGACCACCAGTGAGGTTTACGCTTACCGCGCGGTTTTGGCAATGGACAGGCCTGTTCTAAGGCTTTTGAGAAAGCCGATGTGAAGGTTTCTACCAGAACCTCTAGCTTCATCGTTGATGAGAGGCTTTGTGGGGGCAGTTCTGGTAGTTCTCTTGCTAACAGCTCATTATGTAGTTCCCAGTTTGTATTACGTGGGTTACGTCTCGCAATGGGCTGATCGACGAAGAACTCTAACATTACTTCAATATAGCGGTGGTCTGAAAAGGAATGTTCCTCAAGAACACGCCATTTTTTAACCCACCCATAAACGCTTTCGCTACAAATAGTGAGGTCAATAACCTCTCTACGGTTTGGTTCATTACCTACATTGCAAACTACAAGGTTAGTTGTTAAAAGGTACTCAAAAAGTGACTCACCCCGAGTGTTTATGTCGGAACTACCCCACTGCACGTGATGGGCGTTTGCGTCTGTCCCAATTAACAGATGGCCTTTGCTTGAGTCGGCCACCAGATCCTTTACCGTCTTTTGCGGAGGAGGTTCCTCTGCGTCGTATGGCATATAAACGGAGGCTAGCGTTAATTGGGTGCCTCCGCTTGACAAACTGGCCGCTGTGATGTCACCATTGCTATAATTAGGCAAGAGAAAGATATTTAGCTCAGACTTTACTAAAATGCATGTTCTCACTTTACCTTCATCTGCAGCTCGGATGAGCTTAAACCCAGTGGCCCCCAATCCGCAAATCCTTGAGTTGTTCACCCAGGGTTCTTGGATAAGGACCACTTCGACGTCGCCTTTAGAAAGGCGACTGATGAGAGCAGCCGAGGCTGCCTTACTTTTGTGCAGGTTTATCTGGAGCAACCTCAGCATGAGCTTGCTCAGACTCCCCTGCCTCCATCACCGTGATGTTGGGATCCTCTCCGTCGCTATCCAGCAGAGCATCCTCCATCGACAAATTGCCCAGAGCCCCTGCGCAATTTGACGTGGCAGAAACCAGGCTTTCGGCGTCGGAGATTTCCGCTTCCACTTCGGGTGCCTCAATGTCCGTGTCCAAAGAGGCACTCGAAAGGGATGCGCGCTGTGCGTCCCCACGGTATACGTGAATTACGACCTCCCCGAGGCCGTAAAACACTCTTCCTTTGCTCCGTCTAAGGGGCTCGAGAGCTTCCTTATTCAGGGCTAACACGACCTGTCTCCTAGGTCCTACAGCGTCCTCGACTTGGATGACACTCCAGTCCTGCGTTGGGAGAGCCGGGTTCATCAGTTGCAGCATCCTGAGAATTCTCTCAGGTTCTGCTGGAACCGCTGGAACCCATGCCCTGGCCCTTGGCCGAGCCGGAATGTCCTTCCAGTCAACGACCTCGATAATCGCCCCGGGATAGACTTGTCCCAGCTTTGCGGCTGCTGCCTTGTACAGCGCAACAGACCTTGCGTCCTCGCAAGCGAGTACCTTGATTTGGCCCTGGTACCATCCTGCATCAGAACCTCGCGGCGGACTACCCGGAGACTCCATCAGCACGTCGAGAACGGCGTTGCCGATTTCATTCCGGACGTACGGCCACTGGTCTTTAGGGATCGCACCACGGTCATTCCCTCGGTCCAGGATTCCTATAAGGATCCGGCCCTTGGCTACCTCGGCAAAGCTGGGTTTGGCTACCGCGGGGTGATTCTGGTGCCTTTTCGGCGGTGGTTTGATATCCTCATCGGACCTTTGACGTTTATATGGGGTTGCGCTTGTTGGCAGAGAACTCCGAAAATTCGGCAGTAGAGCTCGCGCCCTTTCCACCGAATTCCTGGCGTTCTCTGACAGCGTTTCCAGCGGAACACCCTCATACCTTGACAGGACTTTTGCAGCCCTTCTTTTGTTCCTGTGGAACGATCCCTTGTGGGAATCTTCTTGAGAAGGGGTCCGACCCGCAGTTGCCCTCGCGGTCGTACCCCCGGATGATGTCTTCATTATGGCTCCTTTCTCCTTTGGCTCAGTGTGACCAGATCGTGGGACCCCTGTCACAGCCGTGGGGAGAACAGTCGCCATACCGGCGTCAGACGGGCGCCCAGCATCAGCAGGCGCGTCAGTGTTCGCCGTTGCCAGCGCAACTACCTTCGCCGCCATACTGGTGCTTGCCCCCGTCCGATCACCTAAGACTGTGTTGACTGAGGTTGCCCTCTTGTCGTCCATGGGGAGCCGACCCGTCGTTTCCAACGCAGTCGCTCCCCCGGTTAAAGTAGCTGTTGCGGCCCCGTTTTCCCTTGGCTCGGAGTGGCCAGGTCCAGAGAACCCTGCCACAGCCGTGGGAAAAAAGGTTGCCGTTCCGGCGCTTGGTCGGTGTCCGACAACAGCAGGCGCGTCAGGGTTCGCCGTTACCAGCGCAACTCCCTTCGCCGCCATACTATTGCCGCCCCCCACCAAGTCGCTCTTCACTTTAGCATTGGTAGCATTGGTAGCCCTCCCTCGTTCACTAGGGCGTATGGATGCCAATGCTGTTGTCCTTCTCCCTGTGGAGGAGAACGGATTATCATTTGCTTGTTTTTTTATATTTTTGTTGTTCATCTTGTTCGTACGACCCCTTGCTAGACGAGGCCAGCTTAGGGTCACCTTATTGAAAGGGGGAAAAGTGTCGTCCGCCGCGGCAGAGCCCCTTACCGCGGTAAGACCATTTTTACTCTCTGAGGCGGCCCGGTGTCAGAGAGGCTCCGTACAAATACAGCCAGATTAACCTCCCGGCTGCAAACCATCCAATGGGCACGGTGCCGCATAACACCCTGGATTGGGAGGGGACAGATCTTGGTCATCGCTCACCCCAGGACTAGGCCACCGCAGCCATGGAGATCCATGTGAACCTGCATCCTACTGGGTGGCATAGTCCCGTGGTCAGCGACTGTGAAATAAGTCTGAGCGATTATTCTATTATTAGATGTGATAGCGAATCAAGGCATACAAGTGGAGTTTTGATCTACGTAAAGAATAGATGGAGTGTGGAGTCTATTGAGCTTGTCGCTCGTGAGAAAATGTTTTGGTGGATAAAGGTACATATTAGTCAAAATAATAGAAAGTTGTATATTGCTACGGTCTATAAATCACCTAACAGACGGTTTTCACCGGAAGCTGCGGTTTGCGATTTCATTAAGACTGAAATATGAAAGTTATCGAACATGACTGATGTGCTAGTGATTTGTGACTTTAATATTAATTGGCTGGATAATTCTTCATATAAGAGGCAACTAAAGCAAGTATTCGAAGATAACGCGTTTAAGCAAATAGTTACGGACCCGACGTGAATTTCTGCTACATCAGCAACACTAATTTATTATGTTGTTACAAATGCGCTCATAGCAAAAGCAGAAATTGTAACTGAACATAAAATCAGTGATCACGAAACGAATTGTATAGAAATTGGTAGGAACAATAACCAGCATAAAAAGGAGGATAAAATTGTATCACTGAAAATAATAAGATTTAGTAGGAGAATAATTGCTAACGTCTTCAGCCAGGATAACGTAAACGACATTCAATCGTACGATAATTTCGAGCAAAAGGCAAAACTATTTAGTGAACACATTAAAGATGCGTTGCATAAAATATCACAAAAATAAAATCTTAAAGAGTAATGAAATCAAATGTGAATGGTTTAACACATCATTACGTGAAGTGAAATACAAGAAAATTAATTGCTATAAACGCGCTGTATGGACAAAGAATCCGTCTCATTGGGCTGCATATAAAAAAGTAAGGAACGAATACTCATTAAAATTGGATAGAGAGAAAAATAAATATATTGAGAAAAAAATTGCGCAGTGCAAAGATCAAAAGTCAGTGAGGCAAAAAATAAAAGAAATGGTATCAAAAAAAGATTATAAAGAAATACAAAAAGTAAACTTTAGTGGAACAGTAGTAACTGAAAAGTACGAGATAGCGGATCAACTTATAAATTTTTTTGTGGACAGCATTTAAGCTATTAATGAATCTATACCAGCAATGCCTTTTGTTAATTGGGCACAAACACTAAATGAAAGTTTCAGTTTCCAATTCAGTAAAATAACGTTAAGTGAGCTCAAAAGTTATATTCAAAGTATGAATAAAAGAAAGATTTTAATGGTCTCTCAGCGCCTATACTATTGCAGGCATTTGAATATGTAGGACCAATAATGGTTGCGCTGATTAATGAATCATTCACGAAAGGCATTTTTCCAGAAAATTGGAAAGAATCCAAAGTTGGTCCAATGGAGAAAGTAAAGAACGCGATCAAGCCAGAAGATCTTCGACCAATTAACACATTGACAGTGGAAAGTAGAATCATTGAAACAATTGTTCATGAGCAACTGGTGCAATGTTTTGAAAGAAACGAGTTATTCTCCGAATATCATTCTGGGTTCAGAAAAAAACATAGCCGTGAATCACTCATAAATTTAGTGATAAGCAGATGGAAAACACATGGTGATAGAAAAAAAAAACAATAGCAGCAGTATTTCTCGATTTTCAAAGAGCGTTTGAAACCTTGGATAGAGGAATATTAATAAAAAAACTGCAACAATATGGAATATCCGGGCCGAAGCTTCAATGGTTTGAAAGCAATTTGACTGGCAGATATCAACGGACTAAGGTGGGAGAATGTGTATCCGATACTATTTCGGTGAACCTTGGTGTGCCACAAGGCTCTACATTAGGTGCATTATTATTTATAATTTACGTAAACGATATCGAAAAAGTCTTGCAGAATTCAAATGTATGTTTATTTGCTGATGATACGTTACTATTTATATCAGCTAATTCAGGTGACGAGTGTATAGATAAACTTAATGCAGACATTATCAGAGTTGAAAGTTATTTAAAAATGAATAAACTAAAACTTAATGTAAAGAAGACAAAATGGATGTTGATCACTGGTAGATCCAACAAAAATCTTTCTATAAATTGTGAATATATAGAGAGAGTAGACCAAATTAAGTATCTAGGAGTTATTAGCCGTGTTTTTTAACATGCGTATATCCGTTTACGCTTAAACTTTATATTGACTGCTAAGAGACAAACTATAAATACACCTCTGAAATTGCTGCGCATAAATTTTGTCCTACTAAATTTCAATACGCATTATACTCAGATGTAACTGAAATATGTGTCTTTGTTTCACCCTGTACACTAATTCTATGTATTATATGTGTGTCCACAATTCATCGCAACTGATTCAGCTATATGTTATACCCTATGGCCATCAGAGCGTTGCGTCTCCGCTTTTCGGTACACCCTGTTGCTGTAGCTAGTTGTTTTACCACAGCCGCTAGATGGGTCTCCTAAGCATTATCTAAGCGAAGATAGGCGTTTTTTAACACGCGCAAACGAAACGTATACGCGCGTGTTAAAAAACACGGCTATTATTGATGACAAACTTAAGTTTAATCTGCATATAGATTAAGTTTGCAAAAAAATAGCTAAAAAGATTAATTTCGTTAAAAGAATTGGAAACATGTTTCAACTAGTGTGCAATAAATTTTCGATCGTTAAACAACATGTTGAATATTGTTCCACTATCCTTTTCTTAAGCACAATGTCAAGTATAGATATAATGCAAAAACTCCAGAATAAAGCTATGAGATCTATTCTTAAATGTAGTGTAATGACAGCGATTTCAACGCTTCTTGAAACGTTGAAATGGATGTTTGTAAATCAGCGTGTTATGTTTAACGTGTTATGCCTTATGTTTAAAATTAAATATAATATTTTACCAAGATATTAAACGTCCCAGATATGCTATGTAGCTCATATACAACCATATCCCCTTAGGAAAAATATTGATTTTAGAAGACCCCCTCTAATGTCAAGTGCGGCACAAAATAGTTTGTCTTATGAAGGAGCTAACTTATTTAATTCATTGCCGATGGAAATAAAGTCTGAATCTAATATGTACATATTTAAGAGAAAAGTGATTGATTTTGTTAAAGTTAATTATGATTAAGATTTGAAATGTAATAATGAATTACTACATTTAATTAATAAAAATTTATAATAATAATTATTATTAAATAATAATTACAAAAATAGACTGTATACTTATTAAACCATTCAAATTCAAAGCCGTACAGAGGTAAAGAGGATTACACCTTACATATTTAAAGTAGTAAGCAGGTACTTTTTAATTCTGAAAATCGGGTCGCAAATATTTAAATTTTTGCAGTGATTTTTGAAATCATGATAAATGCCACGAAGTGGGTAATGCATTTCGAAGTTCGGCCTGCATGTAATTATATGCAGTTGTTGAAAATATCTAGACGGTCTGACTGACACATTGAACTTAATTTCGCCAAGCGGAGCATCTCCCTACGGCTCTATAATGTAGGAAACTGTAATAGTTTGAACCGGCTGCAGTACGGTGGAAGATTCACTGACGTATCCTATGACCTAGGTCAAAGAAAAAAGCAAAAACTGTTTTTGGACCAATTTCAGTTTATCACAGTGAATTTGATAACGTGGGCTCCAGATTATAGAAGCATATTCCAATATTGCCCTCACCAATGATGTAAACTGAGTTTTAGTAACGTGCGGAACATTAAATTCCTTAGACCACCATAACATAATCTGCAATCACATACTCATGGGATTTAAAGGTTTTCCGTGTAAAACACATGAACTTACACTTCGGAAGGTTTAGTGACATGAGGTTTACATTACACCATACAACTAGGTTGTTCAGATTTAACTGAAGAAGTGCTCTATCCTCTGGTGAGCGGATAGGCATAATAAATTTCACGTCATCCGCATACATTAACGGCTTACAGTGCTTCAAAATACTTGGTAGGTCATTAATGAACAGTAGGAATAACACTGGTCCAATATGGCTACCTTGTGGAACACCAGGAGTTCCATTGATAAATTTTTAGCACAACTGGCGGAATTTGATCAGGTCCAGCAATGTAAGATGTTTTCAGATTAACCAGATGCCAAAGAACATCCTCAGCACTAATAAAAGGAACTAATGTCGAATTCATTGGGTACAAACTAAATGTATAATCTGACGGCACCGAATCGGATGGATTCGAATAGTTAGATTTGAAATAATCTGCAAACGTATTAGCAATTATGGTATTATTTCATATATCGAAAATATTTTAAGCCTATGGTTGTGATCGGTTGATCCGCTGAGGACGCAACCCGATCTATAACCATGTACATACATGCATAATTTAAACTTTCTAAAATCTGCTTCCGTTAAAAAAATATTTTTAAAGATTTAGCGCCCAACCCAGGAACGTTAACAGACTTACTTTTCGCGAGTATAGTTTAAGCCTCCGACAGCGCAGTTTGAAGGCATTGATTCAAAATTATAAAGATCAACATTTTTAATTTTAAAAATTTTTCCGAGATAATAGAAAGACGATCTAAAATATCTTATCCACTTTTTGATTTTAATATTTGGTATGAACTGCTCGATGGTCGGGAACTATAACAGAGCTATTTGGGGTTAGCGTGAGTGGTTTTTTAGAAGTTATCTTCAACTGACGTACTTAAGAACCTTTTTTTTACATCACACATGTATTGATTAATACCATCGAGTTGGTATTTAAATAATTTTCTCAAATACATATGAAGCACTCAACCCGCATTGGCTTCACGCTATTGATTCATTAAGTACTGCATAAATATCCAAGTAATATTGATCACTTGCTCACATAACTAATATCGGTGTGCGTATGCATAACACTGGCGCCTAAGCACTTTTCCGTTATAAAGCTTTTTGATTTAATCTCTTACTTTTTTTGAAGTGCTTGGAAAACATGAATTGGCGCATACTTGGCATAGCTTCAAAGCACCAAAAGATGAAAGGCAAAAGGATTCAAAGAATTAGGCGAAAAAAATATATTTGCCGTTATTTTTACAAAGGAAATCGACAGAAAACTTTATACTCGTATTTAAGTATGTGGAACAACTGGAAAAGGAAGTGAGCAACAGAGAGCACAGAGTATTGCCAAACAAACGTAGGCCACTTTGTTGAATGCAACGATGCAAAAACGCAGACACATCCTCGCGCACACACACACTCGTACCCATACATATTTAACACATTTATTTCTCTTTTAATTTATATGCCACTTTGCGCTTTGCTGCTCCACTTACATAGATGTGCGCACGTGTGTATGTGGTGTTTGCGCTTAAATTGCATTTTTAGCGACATTATTTGTAGAGCTGTGTAAATATCACACTTTCGTATATAAATATATCTCGTTCCTGCATGTTGGCTCAAAGAAAAGTGCTCTTTTACGGCGTTTACATTTTGCTTAGTGAAATATGTGTCACGTGGCTGCATGTAAATCTGCAAAACTTTACTTCTTGTTAAAGAGTCATTTGCAGGCTATCTAATAAAATGTTTTTTTAGTGGGATTCTGCCATCTTAAGATTCCAATGACAGCGGGCGCCTAACTTAGTCGACCTTAAGACGCGCCAGTGGTCTGGTAATTTTCTACAAATATAACTTAGTTTAAATAAAGAAAATCGTCCTCTTTATGGGAAGAATTTCAACTTCTTAAGTAAAATGGTTTAAGAATATATCGCTCATTTGCTGCAACGTCGTCAGAACTCAAAAGCCAAATTTTCCAGGAGAGCCATTTAAAGATTTTAACTGTGATATGTTGCGCATATAAAGGCATATTTTCATTTTTATACCACGTGCTAAATTTTTAACTGATCACGAAGATTTTTTTATACAACATAGGTGATGATATTGGGTACGTTTATATGTTATTAGCTCAAAAGACATGTTTTTGAGTTATGACGACGTTGCAGCAAATGAGCGATATATATGATATATATACTGCATTGCAGATGAGCTCGGTAGGCTGGGTACAACCAGGCAGATTCTTCCCGGCCAAGAACGCTTATGTATCCCCTGGCCACATGCAAGCTAATGCTAAAAGAACAAATCCACCGTCAAGACGACGATAGATGACTACAAACACCGTTGTCGTTTTTCGCACGCCGCCGGCGATTGTCAAAAATGTCGGCGCGGCGGCGGCATCCGGCGCGTTACTATATTTTCTACTCGTTTAAGACTGTTTAGGCCATTTACTGTTCGTGTCGAAAATTGGTGATATGGTCGAAAGTGGCATCAACGGATGCGTATCACTGCCAGTTATAAGAAACTAATTGCGAAATTTAACTCTTTCTGACTTATTTAAAAATGGCGCTTTCGACGTCAGTTTAATACGGACTTTGCATTACCCAATTCACCAAGGTATTAAAACATAACACTAAAAAAAGTTGTATAATAAATTTGCATGCTCACTTTGCATATTTTTTTCAAAAAATTAATAATGATCAATTAATTCAAATAAAATAAACCAAGGCGAACATGTTTTCAAATTGTCCTCAAGTTGTTAAAAAAAAGCAAAATATCCAAAAAAAGGTGCCGATTTTTAAAAAAATTTATATTGCGATTGTCTGAAAGAATAAGCGACATCAGTGATGCAAAATCCTTTACTAAGTTCTAAGGGGCATAAACACTCCTTTGAAATGATTTTTACCTCATACGTAAGTTGAGGATATATGTACGTATGAGAAGGGTTTGAAAAACCACTTCGGCTTACGCTCAAGCATCTATTGTTTATTTGCGAAACTATACAATCTATACAATAGCGTCTGAAACGTCAAGTTTGATTTTCACACTTCGTCCTTCAACACCCAATTCTCTGTTTGACATTTCCTAAACTAGGCCCTTGGAGTGAATCACATTGATTATAGCTTATCAACCAAGTTTAAATATCACCTACACGTTACGGTTCCTTTTACAAATGTGAATACGTAGGCACATATACATATTTACCAGGTGAGGCTTTGTCCTTCACAAGAACACTCAAAGTGGTGAAGCAAAAGCTTTTCCAAGACAGTCGAACTAATAACCGTGTGTGCTACTACCTTAATATAATGGATAGTCGAACTAGTCTGAAGCTGCGCGGTCATCCATAATGAGCTCTTATATCATAAGGCCGGAAAACAGCAGTTAACATCTTTCAACTTAAAATTGGTCGACTTTCATTCTAAAATATCGTTTTGATTTAACGAAGACTATTGACATCAATGTTGTAAACACAAACCTTTGCAAACTTTGGTCTACATTTTAAAAATTTTATCCTGGGTCCTTGTAAAATTTTAATCATATAGATGCGCAGAAGATTATACAATTTTCATCCATGAGGTCTGCAATGGCATCCACTTAGACTGCTTATGATTTCGAGGGCGGCATCCTTCGCCGAATAGTCACTCCTTAACGTTTCAAGGTGTTTCTCTGGTGTAGCTTGGCAGCAGAGCGTGACAAAAACATCCGTTAGAAAGTCCTCGGAGTTACACCTAGGGCTTCCAGGAAGCTGACGTCGACGAAGGTACATATGAGTTCGAAGTTACGTGCTGACATATGGTGTGAGATTCAAGGAGGCGCGGTAGCGACTGGTGGTCGGGATTGCTATTGTTCGCCCATCGGGAATTGTAGCTCTTAATCATCGGGGATTGTAGCTCAAAAAAATGGATGCGCCCTGTGCTACGAGAGTCATGAGTATTAATTGACTATCAACAACAACCGTAAGTTGCATTTCTTTGTGACCGCCTAGAAGCCACAAATGATTTAAAGAAATTGTGTGTGCGCGACGCTTATTAGGATTAACCCCAGGTGAAACTAGGCTTTGCACGAGATATACAGACAAAAGTGTGACCATTTTATATATTTCTATTTCTTTTCAGCAGACGCAGCAGTACCATTTCCAAAGACCGGGGTTAGGTTCGAAGCTTCTCTGGAGTAAGCAAACGAGAGACAATCCATCCGCAAGAAGCTACTCCTGAAAATGTTTGACCGATCTGCGAGATTTTGAGGCAAAACCCCGGATCTTTCCGAAATGGCCAAGACGTTGATTTCCTTAAATACATACAAACAAATGCCCACGCCGCCGGTATATAAAAGAGCCTATGCCGCCGCCGCCGATAAAGTGGTCGGCGTAAACCTCTAGTAGTCATGCAGAGAGGTTAGGAGCGCCTTATCGTCGTTGCTGCAGGAGTTGTAAAGAGGATTAAGAGGAGGAAACGGTGGTTCACCTCATCTGAAACTGCCCAGCACTAAGCGGAGTACGGCAGCGCTTTCTGGGTACTCCATTTCTAGATAATCTGAGCCAAGTTGTGGAGTATCACGTTAAGGACCTGGCAGCTTTTATCAGGTCCTCAAAATGGTTCGAAGAGGAAAGGTAATGGTGGATTTTCATGGTACAATATCACTGGCCTAAGTGTGCCCTCGGGCAGCCACCCCAACCTAACCTAATCTATATATGAAAAATGGGGAGAGTGTAGGCTTATGCCTGTTACTGGTTGACGTGCAAATGTATTGAGAGATTTTAACAAAACTTACCAAGGTCCGCAAGCCTAGAATTTTTTAAAGGCTTTCAGTGAGAAAGAGGGATATATGCGATAGACAGAAACATAACTAAGAGTAGCTATTTTGGTTGTTTCATCAACAAATATGTAAATCCAGTGCTCTCCGGATCTAGCACACGGAATGTGAGAAGAGAGAAAAACTGTAGGAGGCACCGCGATATAAAAAATATGAAAAGATATAGAGAGAGAGAGAGAGGCATGGTCCTTACAAAGATTGGAAGAAGGGAGGAACGGGAAAGTAGAAAAATATATAAAAAGTAGAGAAAGGCAGACATGTGGAGAAGGAGATGAGGCGAAAGGAGGGGGAAGGAGATATTTAAAGAAAAAATGACGAGTAGAATAATTGAAACTTAAACTTGCGGAGACTAAATGGCTGAGAGAAGGGAAGAGAAGTAATAGAAAACGAAAAAAAGAGTGGGATAGGGAAGAGAGAGAAAGAGAGGAGAAAAATTAAGACTTAATGTGAGTCTCAAATTAAAATTAATAGTAAGAGGATATCAAAGATCTAGAGGCAGAAAGGGAATAAAACAAAGGGGAGTAAACCGTGAGGAGAAAAGGAAGAGGAATGCTATATTTAACATAAATTATCTACCAACTTGCTAAAAAACTGGCAACCTTCGTCGGGATAATTGGCATCAGTTATTCAAACCAAAGGAGCTTAGATTATTTATCGCGTGCACCCTCAGCGAAGAGGAGCCGGCCTCTTTTTATGCGATTATATCAGAGAGGTCGGCAATAACGAAACTCGTTTGGTCTCTAGCGACTCGGAAATTGTTCTCATAATTCTCAATAATCTATGACAAAATTCAGTAGTAGGATTTTTTTCGTGGTATCTAAAGTAATCACCCCAGCGCCTTAAGTTTCTACTAGTGCCGGAATGTAACGAATATATATGTGACAAAAGATTGTTCAAATCTGTAGCACTGTCCTCTTTGCTTTGTTAATGAACATTTGGCCTTGATCTGACAGACAAATAAAATATTGTTAATAGAAAAAAAAAGTTTTCCCAAAAGAAAAGTTCTTGGGGAAAGTGGACGATACGAAATAGTCTAGTGATGATCACGAAAAAAATCCAGAAAATATTGTGGGTTGGTTTTGAATCAATCACAGAAATGCTGCTGACATAAACAGTATATGCTAAGGGATTACTAAAAATCTCCTGAAAGGAAAATATACCGAATTGATCTATAGTCAATCCAGAAATAATCTAGATAGCAGCCCGAAAATTCACAAATTTTTTCAAAATAATCACGAAATTATCCTTAAAAACCCAAAAATAGTCCAAAGTAATCTCGAATTGTGAAATAGTCTCAAAATAAAACCAAACTTGTTTCGTTGTTACCGAAAAAATTTCGAATAAGCCGCGAAATGATCCTGAAAACGATACAATGTGAAGTACCAAAACCATCTCTAAAACTAACCTTAAATAATGTAGAATTAGTCCCAAAACGATCCCAAATTGGTCATAAAATAATCACAAAATGATGTCCTATTAATTTAATTTTTCTTAGAATTGTCACTGAGTACGTAAAAGGTCTTCCAATTACACTGAAGCTGTGATGAGACCAATTCCGAATTGTTATTGAAATATTACAGAAATAATACACAAAAAAGCCCGATATAAGTTCGCCAACCCCCAAATGGGGCTCAAAATAAATATGGAGTTGTCCCAAAATTATTCTGAAATAGTCTCGAAATGACAGCGAGAGCTTTTCCAAATCATTCTGAAATGATTCTGAAACCACCCCAAACACAGTTCCGAAATTATGCAGAGATAGTTTCGAAATTATTGTGGAGTTAGTTCAGATGTTAGCTTTACCTCAATATCTAAACGGACCCCAAAATGCTCCCGACGTAGTAACAAAAAATTCAAAAAGCTCTCGTGATAAACTCGAAGTGAAGGCTGGGATGTAGTTCTGCCCGCTTCCACATTATTCTAATTCTTATTTGATAAATTGAACTAAATTTCATAATACTTCTTAGTGATTTCTCTGCTTTGAGTTTCCTCTTGAGTTTCTTCTCCTACATATTTACATCTTTGCTATAAACTGAAAGAGTCTTATGTCCGAAAATCCATTTAAAGTTAATTAAGTACTTTCAATAGTCAGATTTAATTTGTAACAAAATTGAAAATATGTATTCTACGAAAAATATTGAAATACAATTTTACTTCTTCATTTCGCATTCACAATCCTTTTCTTCACTCCATTTCCCATGCACAAAAAAGTTTAGTTCAAACTATTTCTGTCTTCACATCGCACAGCGATGCTCTATCTACTTTTTACCAGTGCATACTGAAAACACTCAACTTTAACTTTATAGAAAACTCTACATACCTAATATCTTCACTTGCGTCTAATGCCAAACATTTTACAGCACTTCCTTTGCAGTTGCATTTAAAGCTCAAAATCAGCTTAATAGCCTGTACTGGTCTTTTACTCGTTTTATATCTGTGGTTTCTATCTATATTTTATATTAATATGCTTCATCTGTATTTGAAGGTTGTTTTTATACTCAGCTGAGCAGAGCTCACAGAGTATATTAATTTTGTTTGCATAACGGTAATCCGTAACGGCATAAACCAATCGAGATAGATATAGACTTCTATATATCAAAATGATCTGGGCGAAAAAAAAACCATTTAGCCATGTCCGTCCGTCCGTCCCCCCGTAAACACAATAACTTGAGTAAATTTTGAGGTATCTTAATGAAATTTGCGATGTAAGTTCCTGGGCACACATCTCAGATCGCTATTTAAAATGAACGAAATCGGACTATAACCACGCCCTCTTTTTCGATATCGAAAATTTCGAAAAACCGAAAAAGTGTGAAAATTCATTACCAAAGACGGATAAAGCGATGAAACTGGGTGGGTTTACCTTATGACGCAGAATAGAAAATTAATAAAACTATAGACAATGGGCGTGGCACCGCCCACTTTTAAAAGAAGGTAAGAAAGCAGTCATTGAAGATATCATGATGAAATTTGGCACGAACGTTATTCCTTTTACTGTATGTGTGCTAAATAAAAATTGGCCAAATCGGAAAACGGCCACGCCCACTTTAAAAAAAATGTTTAAAAGTTAAATTTTAACAAAAAAATTGAATACCTTTACAGTATATAAGTAAATTATGTCAACATTCAACTCCAGTAATGATATGGTGCAGGAAAATATAAAAATAAAAGAAAATTTAAAAATGGGCGTGGATCCGCCCTTTTTCACTTAATTTGTCTAGAATACTTTTAATGCCATAAGACGAACAAAGATTTACCAATCCTTGTGAAATTAGGAAAGGGCATAGCTTCTATGCCGGTTTTCTCTGAAAATGGCCAAAATCGGTTGTAGCCACGCCCAGTTTTTATACACAGTCGACCATCTGTCCTTCCTCTTGGCCGTTAACACGATAACTTGAGCAAAAATCGATATGTCTTTACTAAACTTAGTTCACGTACTTATCTGAACTCACTCTACCTTGGTTTTAATAAATAAGTGAAATCCGACTGTGACCACGCCCACTTTTTCGATATCTAAAATTTCGAAAAATGAAAAAAATGCCATAATTCTATACCAAATACGAACACGGTGATTGGATTGGTTTTTTTACGCAAAATATAACTTTGGAAAAAACTTTGTAAAATGGGTGTGAATCCGCCCTTTTTCATTAAATTTGTCTAGAATAATTTTAATGCCATAAGACGAACAAAAATTTACTAATCCTTGTGAAATTTGATAAGGGCATAGCTTCTATGCCGGTTTTCTGTGAAAATGACCAAAATCGGTTGTAGCCACGCCCAGTTTTTATACACGGTCGACCATCTGGCCTTCCTCTTGGCCGTTAACACGATAACTTGAGCAAAAATCGATATGTCTTTACTAAACTTAGTTCACGTACTTATCTGAACTCACTCTACCTTGGTGTTAAAAATAAGTGAAATGCGACTATGACCACGCCCACTTTTTCGATATCTAAAATTTCGAAAAATGAAAAAAATGCCATCATTCTATACCAAATACGAAAACGGTGATTGGATTGGTTTTTTTACGCAAAATATAACTTTGGAAAAAACTTTGTAAAATGGGTGTGGCACCTACCATATTAAGTAGAGGAGAATAAAAAAGTTCTGCAGGGCGAAATCTAAAGCCCTTGGAATCATGGTAGAAATACTGTTCGCGGTATTACATATCTAAATAAATTAGCGGTACCCGACAGATGATGTTCTGGGTCACCCTGGTCCACACTTTGTTCGATATCTCGAAAACGCATTCACATATACAACTAAAGGCTACTCCCTTTTAAAACCCTCATTAATACCTTTAATTTGATACCCATATCGTACAAACACATTCTAGAGTCACCGTTGGTCCACCGAATGACGATATCCCGAAATGGCGTCCACTAATAGAACTATGGCCCACTCCCTTCTAAAATATTCTTTAATACCTTCCATTTGATACCCATGCCATATAAACATATTCCAGGGTTACCCTAGGTTCTTTTTACAACATGGTGATTTTCCCTTATTTTGTCTCCAAAGCTCTCAGCTGAGTATGTTATGTTCGGTTACACCCGAACTTAGCCTTCCGTACTTGTTTTTTTTGCTTTTATATAGCAGTGTTGTTGCTTTATTTTGCCTATGGCTTTTAGATTTCATACTTGAAAATATTATCACTACATCTCAGTGTTTTTTTATTTGAATCCTTTGAATTAATTTTTCATTTAAAGCTTTAATTTTAAAGTTATTATATTTTTTTCTTCAATTTTTTTAAATAATAAATTAAGTTCGGTAAATGAAATTTCTCCGAGCTCAGAAGAGGAATGGAAATATAGTTAAGAAAACAGTAGCATATTGATGTGATGTAAATAGGGTAGACTGGGGTATGTTTGACTTTAAGGTATGTTCCATATTTCTTTACCGAGGAAATGTAAAATTATTATAATTAAAAAAAAAAAAAAAAAAAAATATTAAAATGTTTCACTCAGCTTAGTTTTTTTCCCGCTTTCTGCACCTCGTAATATTTTGGGTTCATTTATAAGGTAAAGTTGATGATAAAGTCCGTTTAAAAGCTATACACTACCAAGCATATTTCCTGATTAAGTCTCCCTATGCTAAGCAGCAGAGTTAGGGGTAGTGCATTAATGTACCAGCATTCACTCACAGTTGAGTGATAATGTAAAATACATCAGCCTCACTCAGCTATAGTTGTAGTGAAGCTGAACAATTTTTCAGTAAAATTTTAAATTTCTGGGCCCGTATCGTGTTATACGATCACGGATAGGAAATAAATTTCACTCAAAACTTTTTCTTCACTCATTTGAGTGGCGCATAAAAAACATACAATAAAAGTCTGGCCCTTTAATTAAGGAAGGGCTTATCCAAATGAGACGATCTTTTTTATACAGAATCCTTCTTTTTTCAACAGAAAGCAGTGTATCGAATTTCAAGCCTTGAAATTCAAGGCAACATCTCAATTGGCTTAAACTTTATGGCGAAAAAAAGGTACAAATTTGGTATGGGCTGTTTCGGAACTAATTAGGAATGATTTCAGAGTAACTTGAAGACTATATGTTCAAGTCATTGTGAAACGATGACAAAACTGTAACCAAATGCTTCCAAATATTTATCCAATTTGATACTTAAACTTATTCCTAAGTGGTCTTGAAAGTGCTTAGAATCAGTTTCGAAATAGTCTCGAAATGATTATAAAAATATTTCCGAAGCGAACCCGAAACCGTGGCAAAACTGTGCCTAAACTCTCCTGAAACAGCCGCGAAATATCCCAAGAGTCGTCTCGAAATTCTACTAAAAAATAAGTGAAGTGATCTTGATTTTTTTTTAATTCGGTCCTGAAATAGTCCTGCATTGATTCTGAAATAACAATGTTTTTTCATTGCACTTTTGCGGATATGATTTTATTCACACTTACGTTAAATCCCCTTTTACAGCCTTTCTGTTTATATGTATAAAGTGCTATTCGTTTCATATTTTTACCTACTCGAGATGGCCAGGGTCTTTATGATTCGAAATAGAGATAAAAGCTGTGGGTGGGATTGAAGATAAGGTGCATAGTAAGGTTGAAAAATATATATGAAGAAAGGGGGAGGGAAAGAGAAGAAGAAGAGCCAGTTTGAGCAAGAAGAAGACAAAGAGAGTTGAAAAGTGAGGTAGAGAAAAATGGTAAACAGTTTTTGAAAGAGTAGAGAGACAGATGTTATGTGAGGGAAAGAAGAGCAATTATGAGCTGCAAATATTTTTTTTGTTTTTAATTATATAGGTAAATAAAAGTTCCGGCCAAAGTAAAAATGAAAGTTTATAAAGTTTTTTTTTAAATAGAAAAAAAATTGTTTAAATTAGAAAAAAAATTTTTCTCAAATCGGGATGGCCACTCGGCAGTGACTTGACAGACACTCCGACTTTATTTCTGCCATGAAAAATTTCTCAGTAAAAAGTTATCTGCCTAGGAGATGACGGTTGGAGCCGGCATGAAACATGTAGGTCCCGTCCCACCCTTGATCTCTTTGGAGGTAAATCGCAGAGATTACCGAGATTAGTATATTACACACCTCATTTTTGTAAATAGTTCATATGCCAATTTAAATGATAAATTCTTATCTGCAATGGAGTTTTCTTGAAACTTGCTACATAGGAAGTTTTTCGCCATGGGTTTCTTTTTTCAGATTTAAAAAAGCTTTGATGTGCATTGGGTGAATGGCGAGCGAGTGAGTGAGGAAGAAGGAGAAGTTCAAGGAAGTTACTGCGCCGAAGGGAGGTGGAAGAGTGAGAGAGAAAATATGAGGATGGAGGTAGAAAAAAAGGAAGGAGAAAGACTGAGCAATAGAAGACATGTAGCAGGAGTGATTTTGAAAGAAGAAGGAGTAAGTTAAAGAGGAGGAAGGAAAGAACACAGGTAGACTGAGAAATGGAATCTCTTAAAATTTGGGGCAAGATAACGTCCGCCTGCTTCGCTGGATGAATTTTACAAAAGACTGGATCTCCGCAAGGCGAGCCACAGTTTGCTAATAAATCACACCATTTTCCTATATTTTTCTCTGTCCACTCTCTTGAGTTTCTTTAACAAAAAAACTTTCTTACATATTCACCACAGACTTGCATTGAAACATTTTAACGACTTTTAAGGGACTTGATATGGCCATAAAGCACTTAAGTATTAGCAACTTTTATGCCTGATACGAGAAAATCCGCAAATACATATCTTAGCACCCTCACAAACACACACACACACATGCGTTTTGAAGACACTTTAAGCGAGTACCATTTGCTAGCCAGATAGTTGTAGGCTACAAATAGTATATGCCTATTTGCATTTGTGTGTGTGTGTGTTTTACTCTATATGTGCCTGTTGTCACCAATAACTATCCACTGCAAGTGTCAGATTTCAAAAATTTAGCTGCATATTTTTTAGTGACTTTTTTTTCTCATTTTTATTGACTTTGTAACAGTTCAAAGCTCAAATCAGTGGGATTTGTGCGCAACTGGAAGTTGTTGTTTTTGGCTGTAGTGGAAGTTGCAGTTACAACCAAAGTTTTCCGTTGGCTTGCTAATGTGCATGATGGTATTACTACCATACCTACTACTGTTTTTGTTGTTGCAATCAGTATTCAGCTATTTTGGTTGTTGTTACTGTTTTTGTGGCTATTTGGATACTCCATTTTGAAAATCCTATTAGCAATGGGTTTTTCAACTAGTTGGTTTAGTTATTCGACTGACTGGCCGGCTCATTGGCTGACTGCCTGACTACTTTGTTGGTCTGTTCGCTAGAGCTCTATCCGCTCTCTCTAAGTAACTATGTACATATTTTTTCTAACTACTATGTCAGCAACCACTTTACATTTGACATTTGTTTTTTTTTGCTGTCATTTTTTCTTTCTAATTGTTGTTGTTAGTGTGATGTCGCAAGCTGAATGCGATAAGTTGTGAATTTCTTAATATGAAAGCTAACTGCATTTGATGTTGCGGAGGAGCGCAGAGGAAGTTTATTTAATCTCTTAGCAGTGCTTAAGAGATTCTGTGGATGGTTGGTTATAGCTCGATCTAAGCTAAATGGTAAAAGTAGAGCATTAAAGTTTTTCTTAGCTACTGGTGATATTCTAAAGCGGATAAATACTATCAATTGCACTGCAGGGGTCATTCAATTAGAAGAGTTTATTAGCACTTACATTCATTTTTGTTTGTGGGCGGCTGCTGGCAATTTTACTTTGAATTAAATGATTAGAAAGCTGGGTGATGGGAAATGAAGCGAGTTCAGATAAATGTTTTAATAAATGCTTCTATTGTAACTACCTTTGAATTGAAGGAGCATATCACATAGGAGCGAGGTTGTATTAGAAATTCCGGATAAACTCATACACCAACTCCTGTCGAACAGAATTGTCGCAGCAGAATTGGGATGAGAAGGGCCGAAATCGAGACGAAGTTGTGCAGCGGATGCGCATTGAGGCTGTTCTACATCCTCTGTTCTCGTTTATGTTGATTATAATGTTTCTTGTAGAGTGGTTGCCTATGCATATGAGCTCACAATCATTCTCTTGGGGATTTTATTGAACAGGGTGCTGTTCTGGAGGGGCCTGATTGCTTTTTACAGCTGCAGAGCAACCATCGGGTTGATCTAAGGCCTCTCACTAGATCTAGTGCGCGGCCCTGTCGCTGTTCAGGCTTGGTGACATGGGCTATGTGCATTTCTGTCAGATAAACTGAAATTATTCACGGATGAGTGGAAGTTTTTCAGGAGCTCGACGTAAGCCGCAAGTTTTAGTTGTGAATCCCAGTAGCGTCCAATCGATACAATTGAATGTAGATGGCTGTCGTGAGTACTGATTATCCCTGGGCCTTTATATCCTGAATCGCCCGCTTCGTTAATACTGGGCGGACGTTATCTCTTGCAGGGTAGCTGTATCTTTCTGGCTGGCGATCTGCTGATATAAGTGGGTTTTTGAAAGCCCATATATCACTGGTGATTAAGGTTTGCCAGGTAACTGTTCAATGGAAGGCGGTACGTCCCAAAATGCTGGAAAACACCTCTTTTTATACTCAGTTGAGCAGAGCTCACAGAGTATATTAACTTTGATTGGATAACGGTTGGTTGTACAGGTATAAAGGAATCGAGATAGATATAGACTTCCATATATCAAAATCATCAGGATGGAAAAAAAATTTGATTGAGCCATGTCCGTCCGTCCGTCCGTCCGTCCGTCCGTCCGTTAACACGATAACTTGAGTAAATTTTGAGGTATCTTGATGAAATTTGGTATGTGGATTTCTGGGCACTCATGGGCGTGGCACCGCCCACTTTTAAAAGAAGGTAATTTAAAAGTTTTGCAAGCTGTAATTTGGCAGTCGTTGAAGATATCATGATGAAATTTGGCAGAAACATTACTACTATTACTATATGTATGCTTAATAAAAATTTGAAAAATCGGAGAACGACCACGCCCACTTTAAAAAAAAAATTTTTTAAAGTCAAATTTTAACAAAAAATTTAATATCTTACAGTATATAAGTTAATTATGTCAACATTCAACTCCAGTAATGATATGGTGCAACAAAATACAAAAATAAAACAAAATTTCAAAATGGACGTGGCTCCGCCCTTTCTCATTTAATTTGTCTATGATAATTTAGTGCCATAAGTCGATCAAAAATTTACCACTCCTTGTGAAATTTGGTAGGGGCTTAGAGTCTGGGACGATAATTTATTTCTGTGAAAAAGGGCGAAATCGGTTGAAGCCACGCCCAGTTTTTATACACAGTGGACCGTCTGTCCTTCCGCTTGGCCGATAACACGATAACTTGAGCAAAAATCGATATATCTTTACTAAGCTCAGTTCACATACTTATCTGAACTCACATTGTGTTGGTATAAAAAATGGCCGAAATTCGACTATGACCACGCCCACTTTTTCGATATCGAAAATTACGAAAAATGAAAAAAATGCCATAATTCTATACCAAATACGAAAAAAGGGATGAAACATGGTAATTGGATTGGTTAGTTGACGCAAAATATAACTTTAGAAAAAGTCTTTGTAAAATGGGTGTGACACCTACCATATTAAGTAGAAGAAAATGAAAAAGTTCTGCAGTGCGAAATAAAAAACCCTTGAAATCTTTGCAGGTATTACATATATAAATAAATTAGCGGTATCCAAAAGATGATGTTCTGGGTCACCCTGGTCCACATTTTGGTCGATATCTGGAAAACGCCTTCACATATACAACTACCACCACTCCCTTTTAAAACAGTCTAGAGTCACCCCTAGTCAACCTTTATGCCGATATCTCGAAAAGGCGTCCACCTATAGAACTAAGGCCCACTCCCTTTTAAAATAATCATTAACACCTTTCGTTTGATACCCATATCGTACAAACAAATTTTAGAGTCAGCCCTGGTCCACCTTTATGACGATATCCCCAAATGGCGTCCACCTATGGAACTATGGCCCACTCCCTCATAATATACTCTTTAATACCTTTCATTTGACACACATGTCATACAAACACATTCCAGGGTTACCCTCAGTTCATTTTCCTACATGATTATTTTCCCTTATGTTGTCACCATATCTCTCAACTGAGTATGTAATGTTCGGTTACACCCGAACTTAATCTTCCTTACTTGTTACAGTTGCATTGATCATGACGAGGTGCAATAACCAAAACACTTCATACTTGACAATCCAGCTCACTAGGATCTCCGAAGAACTTTTCCAGTGTCAATTCGGTCTTTTATTAGTAGTACCAAAACGGACCTTCATGTTATACCAGAGAGCAGAGAGAGAGAAGGTACAAACATAAATGAAAAAAAAAAAAAAAAACGTAAGAGAATAAAAGTTGAGAGGAGCATGGGCAATGGCAGTTGAAATGGAAGTGTTAGAATAGGAAGAAGCTGATGGAGAAAGCGAAGCTGAAGGAAAGGAGGATGTGTAAAACTTGGATGGAGAGAGATCTTTCATGGAGCCCTCCACTATTTAAAGCTTTTATGGGATATGAAAACGACAACAAAAGAAAAGTCTATTAATTTGAAGTTTCTCAACTCTGTTGCATTTGCCACTAATTCTTTACAATTTGCCCATTCTTATCATTCTTACTTTTTTCAAGAGTTGCTAGGACGAAAAAACACTTGAAACTCAAAGAAACAATTTTCTTTTTTAATTATCCATATCAAATGAAATTTTCTGCTAAGACACATATAAAACAACTGCAAAACAAAACAATAACAAGTCGAAAGTTTAAATCAACTTAAGAAGTTACTTTCGAAGCAAAAGATATTCGGCTTACTTCGTACAAAAGCTACAGCTGTTCAAAATAATATGAACTTTAAGAAGAGATATATTTCCGTTATGGTGCTCCCATGCCATAGTGGAAAATTTCCCCTTGAATGAGCACACCTGTGGAGCTACAAATGCCGACTGTAAGCATTTGTGAGATAAGCACCAAGTTGTGACTGACAATTTGCTGAAATGAGCTGGACACTCTCATCCACTTCATTACCTGCTGCAAAGGACTTGAACAAACTTTTGCTTTGCTTTGCTTTGATACTTTTAAGTTCCGCTTTATACGCATAAGTTTTCATACACAAGAATATGCACATATCTAGATAGGGGCATTCCAGGGCAACTGTCCCTACCGATGGATATTGTGTAATTGATTTCAGAAAATTGATCGAAATTCGAAGTAAAACGCCGTATACATCTAGAAGAATAAATTCTTTAAATTAAGTAGAGCTTGCTACGAGATTAAAGTAAAGTCATAACATAAGTAACATAACCATAAACAAATAATTTCGAGATTTACGAGAAGAGCTTCGTCGGCTTGTTATCGTTTACGAATTATTATCGTCGAATAATTGGTTTGTTATCGTCGAGTCTTCGGTTTGTTGTTGTTGTACCAGTGCCTCGCTCCATAAAAAGGATGCAATCACTTACTAATTGTCATCAGTATCCTCTAACGGGAGTTCGAGGAAGTTTGCTGTTTCAACAGGGTTGTACCAGAGGATACAGGTGTTAGAGTTGTTGGTTTCAAATTGCAATGGAAAATATGGTTGGTGTAATGTGAGGACACATTACAAGCGAGACATGCATTGAGTATGTCGTAAGAGTTTAACCTCTTACAGCATTCAGATCGAAGTTTAGCTGCGAGTTTAGGGTATTTGCCTTTAAGAACAAAGTTCACTGGGAAATTCCTGGTAAAGTATCCCGATGCCTTATGGTGGATATCTCTGAGGACTTCTTCATGCTCATTTCTTTCATACGGCTGAATTTTTAAGTGCGCTATTTTTTCACAATGCCTATGGAGATGACTTTTTAAGCCCTTGCGAGGCGGGGACTCTTCAATCAGATGTCTGTTGGGATGTCAATGTTTCTGAGTATTCAGCAGAAATTGTTTGTTCAGTACCCCATTACGCTCTCTTATGGGGAGTATTCTCGCCGTACCGTGCAGATGACGCTCTGGTTGTTCTGAGCGCAGTATTTTGACAGGTGTGCAGACTCCTGCAGTATTTTTCCTTTAGGTTCAGCATCAATACTGGAGACGCGCAGCATGCAAGCGGCCGGCCAATTGCTTTGAAAATGGTTTTGAGCGTTTTTTTAAATCTTTTGCCCAAGTGCAGCCGTCAAGAGACTTGAGCACTTTGTTACGGCTCTGGACTTAAAATTCAGGCGGTAGATCCAGACCGAACGTTACACCCGGTTTTTTCGATGTAAGAAAGTCGGTAGCGTAATGCGTTCGACGTGGATGTCCAATATGGTCTTCGGCTTCTCAATGGTCATAACACTTCGATAAAAAATCGATAAATTTTCGATATCAAATCGATAACGCGCCGATAAAAAATTTTAAATACTCCGATAACAAGTCGATAACTTTACTAACAAAATAAGTATTTGATGAATTTTCGATGGTAAATCGATAACTTTTTACTTATACATCAATAACTTTTTGATAACAAGTCGACAATTTTTCGACAAAAATAAATAATTGATAACTTTTTAATTTTTCGATATCAAATCGATAACACGCCGATAATACTAACCTCATCTACAACTGCGCTGATTCCCGCCCTTGGTGAGCAAATATGTATACATATCAGAGAAAAAAAATATTTTATTAGTGAACCTTTTCAAAATAGCCAAAATGGTGACCAAAAACTTGGTTATGCAAAGTCCACTCATCAGAATGACTTGACATCGAATGCCCCAAAAGTGCCTTCGAAAAATTATTGAGTTTTTTCATATTATTATAAGCGCTATTGCATCCAATGATAGTTTTTTAGTTTGCATTTGCGTTTTTTTTACAGTTGATAGTTGTCGTTGAAGTCGTAGTCGCTGTTGCGAATTCCGCTGGCTATCTTAAAGCAGTTAAAAGGTTCTCAAAGAGTTTCTTCGAATGTTCAAGTAAATGGCTGCATAGCGCATTTGAGTTAAGCTGCTAGTTAAGATTTAGTTTTTAATGTGTTTTTGACAGAGTAAAACATTCTGCTAGAAACATCGAATAACTCTTTTCATTTAGTTTGTAGCATAAGTTGCGCTTTTATTCTCTGATGGCATTTAGAAACATCTGCTTCATTTAGTCACATGCCTGAGTCTTTTGTTATCGCCTTTTAATGACGCAGAAGACTTTGTTTTGTAAGATAACCTTTAGTTCGGTATATCTTCAAAATTACCCCTTTTATGCTTTTTAATGTAGTTCATGGCTAGTGGGAAAATAATTTGAAGAAGAATACTATAACATATCTTATTGTAGTCATTTGCCTTATGAGGTAAGCTATTTAGATATTTTGAAAGTTTTGAGTATTTATTTGTTTCAAATGGACTAAATGCGTATACAACCAAAAGTTCATTATCAGGTGTAAGATGAAACAAAGCAAAACGACAAAACGACCACGGAATTCAAGGGGTTGATAAGCGCAATAAAAAGCTTTATAGCTTCAAAGCTTTGCAACCAAATTGTCAACCTCACCTACGCGAGGGGAATCCTGTTATAAATATGAATATATCATAAAAATATTTAGCATGCGAGGCTCTGGAAGCGGGATGGCCTAGAAGGTTTAATGTGGTCATATTAATCGTTCCCGAGATGGTCGGGCCAATACCTTATTTTTGCTTTGTGATCGGAACGTAGCGGATCTATATCCGGCAAAGGACCATCAACATCGATAACACTCCCCAAAAGCTTCGGGGAGTGCCTTAGTCGTTAATACAACAACAAAACGACCATACAAGATACTGACAGCGAGCGCTTTGGCTTGCTTAACAGATCAGGTTAAGTTGGATGGCAGCTCCCCACGAAAACAAACTTTGATACCAACTATTTGACGGAGACATAATATTTCAGTATAGGGCAGACATTTACAGGGGCCTGCCTGTTTAAGGTTCAAATTTTAGTACAACAAAACTTCTTCACGCTGAGTTTGCTAGCACTTATATCTAAGTCCGTGTAGATCTCAAAGCTCACTGAGGTACATGAACCGATTAAAATGTTTCTTTGCGCGGCTGAGCTAACTTTCGAAATACATATATCGAAGCTACCTTCGACATCTGAATGAATTACTATCGAATCCTACACCGATGACTGCACGATATTGAGAACAGATTCTGGCCCACCCATTGTGCCTTGCAATAAAGTAAACAACTATCTCCCTTGTCTCTTCAGTTCCTTCGCCTCGCGAAACTTGACATTGTCACCGACCAAATCCTCGGCGATCTTTATTACAACTTGGACGAACAAAAATGTCGACCATACCGGACATCCAAATCGATGGCATTACGCTACCGACTGTCTTAGATCCAAAAATACTGGGTATAACTTTCGATAAGGATCAACATATCGGCGAGCATGCATCCGCAATCGTACCCAAAATCCAAAGCTGTTATTTCTAAAAATAAATAACTCGGAAGTTTTTGAAATAAACGGGCTTATTTTGATGATAATAATTTGTAAAAATTTGGTGCAAACACTTTTGGGCAATCACTGAAAAAATGAAGTCCGTAAGTGACTTCACTTAATGACTCATAAGTCTCAACTACAAAAAACGCTCCACACTTCATTAGTCTTTAGTCAAAAAGTTGGCCCGAAATTTGAAGTAATTGACGTCCAATTTAGGTGAATTTCATTCGCATAGAGTGAATCCTTTTACAGCACTGTTATATGGTAATGGTGTTCGTGTTATTGTAAATAGTTGAATGTTTAAATTTCATATCTCAACACCGTAACTTTAGATTTTTATACTCAGCTGAGCAGAGCTCACAGAGTATATTAACTTTGTTCGCATAACGGTAATCCGTAACGGTATAAACTAATCAAGATAGATATAGATTTCTATATATCAAAATGATCTGGGTGAAAAAAGAAATTCATTTAGCCATATCCGTCCGTTCGTCTGTAAACACGATAACTTGAGTAAATTTTGAGGTATCTTGATGAAATTTCGTATGTAGGTTCCTGGGTGCTCATCTCAGATCTCTATTTAAAATGAGCGAAATCGGACTACAACCACGCCCACTTTTACGATATCGAAAGTTTCGAAAAACCGAAAAAGTGCGATAATTCATTAACAAAGACGGATAAAGCGATGAAACTCGGTAGGTGCGTTGACCTTATGACGCAAAATAGAAAATTAGTAAATATTTGGACAATGGGCGTGGCACCGCCCACTTTTAAAAGAAGGTAATTTAAAAGCTTTGCAAGCTGTAATTTGCTAGTCGTTGAAGATATAATGATGAAATTTTGCACGCACGTTACTCCTATTACTATATGGGTGCTAAATAAAAATTAGCAAAATCGGATGATGAACACGCCCACTTTAAAAAATTTTTTTTTTAAGTAAAATTTTAACAAAAAATTTAAAATCTTTACAGTATATAAGTAAATTATGCCAACATTCAACTCCAGTAATGATATGGTGCAACAAAATAGAAAAATAAAAGAAAATTTCAAAATGGGCGTGCCTCCGCCCTTTTCCATTTAATTTGTCTAGAATACTTTTAAGGCCATAAGTCGAACAAAAATTTGCCAAACCTTGTGAAATTTGGTAGGGGATAAGTTTCTAGGACGATAACTGTTTTCTGTGAAAGAGGGCGAATTCGGTTTGAAGCCACACCCAGTTTTTATATACGGTCGACCTTCTGTCCTTCCGCTCGGCCGTTAACGCAATAACTTGAGCAATAATCTTTACTAAACACTGTTCACGTATTTATCTAAACTTACTTTGTATTGGTATACAAAATGGCCGAAATCCGACTATGACCACGCCCACTTTTGCGATATCGAAAATTACGAAAAATGATAAAAATGCCATGACTCTGTTCCAAACATGAAAAAAGAGATGAAACATGGTAATTGGATTGGTTTATTGACGTAAAATATAAATTTGGAAAAAACTTTGTAAAATGGGTGTGACACCTACCATATTAAGTAGAAGAAAATGAAAATTTCTGCAGGGCGAAATCAAAAGCCCTTGGAATTTTGGCAGGAATACTGTTCGTGGTATTGCATATATAAATAAATTAGCGGTACCCGACAAAAGATGTTCTGGGTCACCCTGGTCCACATTTTGGTTGATATCTCGAAAACGCCTTCGCATATACAACTAGGGGCTACTCCCTTTTAAAACCCTCATTAATACCTTTAATTTGATACCCATATCGTACAACACACATTCTAGAGTCACCCCCGGTCCACCTTTATGGCGATATCCTGAAATTGCGTCCACCTATAGAACTATGGCGCACTCCCCTTTAAAATACTCTTTAATACCTTCCATTTAAAACCCATGTCATGCAAACACTTTTCAGGGTTACCCCTAGGTTAATTTTAGTGATTTTCCCTTATTTTGTCTCCAAAGCTCTCAGCTGAGTATGTAATGTTCGATTACACCCGAACTTAGCCTTCGTTACTTGTTTAAATACCATTTAAGGTTTCAAGTATGCGGTTAGGCTTTGTTAACAAACCAATAAGCAATAAGTATTTGAAGCTCAAGAGTTTTTGTGGTAGAAAAAAAAAAATTTTATCACAACAACAATATAAATTGGAGATTTCGCAACCACTTGGCAATCATATTGAAGTATTTGAACAATAAACATTTTCAAAATGCATAAATATATTATTTACGTATGTGCCGGAAACTTCAGGAAATTTCCAGCACTAGTACTTCCATTGTTAATATTCAAAAGACTACCGAGGCACAAATAAGCTACGAAATTTACATGTGGTCGTCAGTTAAATAATGTCAGCATAAATGATACATACATTTATGTATATGCATGTATACTAGAGTGGCCACTTTTTGGGGATATTGTTCCTGGCCTATTTAAATTTTTTATACAATTCTATGGATAGAAGCCATTGGGACCTAAGTACGAAAATCAATTACGGGTCAGCAAATTTTGAAAGAATTTTTGTATAAATAAGAGAGTAAATCCGCTTCAATGAATTCCGCGCTAAACATTTTCAAGTAACCTTCAGGAAAACTGACGCACAAAGGTCTTAGAACCGAAGAATCGATGCTGGCTGCCTGTAGATTCAGTACATTGACTTGTCCTGATAATATAAGAGAGCCAAAATGTGAGCCATGTAGCCAGAAAATGAGTTTTATGAAATATGACCGCCAAAGTTCCTCCTGATCTCTTATTATATTTTGTACATAGAGACTATCACAAATTGAGATATCTCAAAACATTTTTGATATACCGACCTATTCAAGGATACAGGCAGAAAACCTCCCTCGCTTACGTGCCATTCAATCTGTTATAAAGATAGCCCACCAGCTGGCTAGATGGCTTATAATATTCCCGCGGCAAGTATGCCTGTCGTAAGAGGCGACTAAAATACCAAATTGATTCGAGGGGTTGTATAGCGCAACACTTTCAAGGGGTTTTTATTTATTTATTTATTTATCAGTCTACAAATTAAACAATTACACAGACCAAATATACCGGCACTTAAATCTCAGATGTAATACATGATATAAACAACATAAGCAGTCATCAATTTTAAAGTAATATTTAAGCAGTATTGAACCAAACGCTTGACAATTTCAATTAAAGACTTAGAAGTAAGCAAAAGATAAAATGTTGTAAATGTGTTAAAATGTACTCATGAAGGAGCTAGTAAATAATAATTTATAAAATTGACAATAAAGCAAATTAATAGTAGATAAAATATATACAGAATAGAATTTATACAGAATTTCAATACATATAAAAACAAGTAAGGAAGGTTAAGTTCGGGTGTAACCGAACATTACATACTCAGTTGAGAGCTATGGTGACAACATAAGGGAAAATAACCATGTAGGAAAATGGACCGAGGGAAACCCTGGAATGTGTTTGTATGACATGGGTTTAAAATGGAAGGCATTAAAGAGTATTTTATGAGGGAGTGGGCCATAGTTCTATAGGTGGACGTCATTTAGGGATATAGCCATAAAGGTGGATCAGGGTTGACTCTAGAATGCGTTTGTACGATACGGGTATCAAATGAAAGGTGTTAATGAGTATTTTAAAAGGGAGTAATCCTTAGTTCCATAGGTGGACGCCGTTTCGAGATATCGCCACAAAGGTGGACCAGGGGTGACCCTAGAATTTGTTTGTACAATATGGGCATCAAACGAATGGTGTTAATGAGTATTTTAAAAGGGAGTGGGCCTTAGTTCTATAGCTGGATGCCGTTTCGAAATATCGCCATAAAGGTGGACCAGGGGTGACTCTAGAATTTGTTTGTACAATATGGGTATCAAAAGAAAGGTGTTAATGAGTATTTTAAAAGGGAGTAATCCTTAGTTCCATAGGTGGACGCCGTTTCTAGATATCGCCATAAAGGTGGAGCAGGGGCGACCCTAGAATTTGTTTGTACAATATGGGTATCAAACGAAAGGAGTTAATGAGTATTTTAAAAGGGAGTGGGCCTTAGTTCTATAGGTGGACGCCTTTTCGAGGTATCGCAACAAAGGTGGACCAGGGGTGACTCTAGACTTTGTTTGTACGATATGGGTATCAAATTAAAGGTATTAATGAGGGTTTTAAAAGGGAGTGGTGGTTGCTGTATAGGTGGTCGCATTTTCGAGATATCGCCATAAAGGTGGAGCAGGGGTGACCCTAGAATTTGTTTGTACAATATGGGTATCAAAAGAAAGGTGTTAATGAGTATTTTAAAAGGGAGTAATTCTTAGTTCCATAGGTAGACGCTGTTTCGAGATATCGCCATAAAGGTGGGCCAGGGGTGACTCTAGAATTCGTTTGTGCAATATGGGTATCAAACGAAAGGAATTAATGAGTATTTTAAAAGGGAGTAGGCCTTAGTTCTAAAGGTGGACGCCTTTTCGAGGTATCGCAATAAAGGTGGACCAGGGGTTACTCTAGACTTTGTTTGTACGATATGGGTATCAAATGAAAGGTGTTAATGAGTATTTTTAAAAGGGAATGGGCCTTCGTTCTATACGTGTTCGCCTTTTCGAGATATCGCCATAAAGGTGGACCAGGGGTGACTTTAGAATATGTTTGTACGATATGGGTATCAAATTAAAGGTATTAATAAGAGTTTTAAAAGGGAGTGGTGTGAAGGCGTTTTCCAGATATAGACCAATATGTGGACCAGGGTGACCCAGAACATCATCTGTTGGATACCGCTAATTTATTTATATATGTAATACCTGCCAAGATTTAAAAGGTTTTTTATTTCGCCCTGCAGAACTTTTTCATGTTCTTCTACTTAATATGGTAGGTATCACAACCATTTTATAAAGTTTTTTCTAAAGTTATATTTCGCGTCAATAAACAAATCCAATTACCTTACCACGTTTCATCCCTTTTTTCGTATTTGGTATAGAATTATGGCATTTTTTTAATTTTTCGTAATTTTCGATATCGAAAAAGTGGGTGTGGTCATAGTCAGATTTCGTTCATTTTTCATACCAAGATAAAGTGAGTTCAAGTAAGCACGTGAACTAAGTTCATTAAAGATATGTCGATTTTTGCTCAAGTTATCGTGTTAACGGCCATGCGGAAGGACAGACGGATGACTGTGTATAAAAATTGGGAGCGGCATCAACCGATTTCGCCCATTTTAACAGAAAACAGTTAACGTCATAAAATCTATGCCCCTACCAAATTTCAAAAGGATTGGTTAATTTTTGTTCGACTTATGGCGTTAAAAGTATCCTAGACAAATTAAATGAAAAAGGGCGGAGCCACGCCCATTTTGAAATTTTCTTTTATTTTTGTATTTTGTTGCACCATATCATTACTGGAGTTGAATGTTGACATAATTTACCTATATACAGAAAAGATATTAAATTTTTTGTTAAAATTTTACTTAAAAAAAATTTTTTTTTTTAAAGTGAGCGTGGTCCTTCTCCGATTTTGCTAATTTTTATTAAGCGTACATATAGTAATAGGGGTAACGTTCCTGCCAAATTTCATTCTGATATCTTCAACGACTGCCAAATTACAGCTTGCAAAAGTTTTAAATTACCTTCTTTTAAAAGTGGGCGGTGCCACGCCCATGGTCCAAAATTTTACTAGTTTTCTATTCTGCGTCATAAGTTCAACTCATCTACCAAGTTTCGTCGCTTTAGCTGTCTTCTGTAATGAATTGTCGCACTTTTTCGGTTTTTCGAAATTTTCGATATCGAAAAAGTGGGCGTGGTTATAGTCCGATATCGTTCATTTTAAATAGCGATCTGAGATGAGTGCTCAGGAATCTACATACCAAATTTCATCAAGATACCTCAAAATTTACTCAAGTTATCGTGTTAACGGACGGACGGACATGGCTCAATCAAATTTTTTTTCGATCCTGATTATTTTGATATATGGAAGTCTATATCTATCTCGATTCCTTCCAACCGTTATCCAATCAAACTTAATATACTCTGTGAGCTCTGCTCAACTGAGTATAATAATGATCACTACGCAATTTTGCAAACAAGTTTCAAGTAACTGGTACTTCAAATTTGAAACAGAGGGTTGAACAGTATACCACGGTTTACCGTTCTTTGCTGCATTCCGAATTACAAATTTAATATAGTTAAAAGGTATTTTTTAATACCCAGAAACGAGTCGCTGACGTCTAAATTTTTACAGTGTTTATTAAAATCACGACACAAACTGTGAAGTGGTTGGTGCATTTCATAATTCGACCGGCATGTAGCTACAAAAATTGATTGAAAATGTCTAGATGGCCTAATAGGAACGTTAAACTTAATTTCGCCAAGCAAAAATGGACTATTTATTAACCCTCTTATTAATTTAACAATAAATAAGACGCCAAGCATCTCCCTGCGGCTCTGCAAAGTTTTAACCGGCTGCAATAGGGGGGGGGGGATTTTTAGAAGGGTCCCATGTTAAGTGTTTTAAAGCGAAAAGCAAAAATTGTTTCTGGACCGATTCCAGCTTGTCAGAATGAACCTGATAACGCGGATTCCAAATTATTGAAGCATATTCCAAAGTAGGTCTGACCAATAATGTAAAAAGAGTTTTTGTAACGTGACCCATAAATTCTTTAGACCAACGTTTAACAAAGGCCAAAGTACCTTTAGCGCTATTCACGCAAGTTTCAATATGAAGTTTAAAATCGAGTTTTGGGTCCATAGTAACGCCTAAGTCAATAAACTTAGTGACTTTCTTGATTACATAGTCGCCAATAACATAATCATGGGATTGGAAGGACTTCCTTGTAAAACACATGAACTTACATTTAGGTAGGTTTAGTGATTGGCGTTTACATTACGCCAGTCACCAAGACTATTCAGATCAGCCTGAAGACTTGCCCTAACCACGGCTGAGCGGATAGGCATTACAAGTTTGACATCATCAGCGTACATCAACGGCTTGCAGCTCTTCAAAACACTAGGAAGGTCATTAATGAACAACAGGAACAAAACCGGATCAAGATGGCTGCCTTGAGGAACACAAGAAGTTACGTTTATGAACCGAGAGCGACAATTATTAAATATAACTGTTTGTTTTCTTTCCTTCGCATAAGAAGAAACCCAAGATAGAAACAAAGGAGCAAATCCTAACCGATCAAGTTTGAGTAAAAGTATAGAATGAGAAACTTTATCAAATAACATCGAATTCACAATTAGTCTTAAAACTGTTGGATACAAAGGTTGTAAACTCGAGCAAGTTGGACACCGTTGATTGACCCTTGCAAAAGCCATGTTGTGAAAAGTCAATTAATGAAGATACTCTAAAAGCAATCTGTTTTGCGATAATCAATTCAAATAGCTTAGGAATTGTGTTGAGCTTGGCTATTCCTCTATAATTTATAACACACGTTCTGCTTCCATTTTTATGCAGTGGTATAATGAATGATGCTTTCCACTTCTTGGGGAATACCTCTTGATTCAGGGACGCATTAAACAAACAGGCTAGAGGTCGATATAAGTATCGAGCACATGATTTCAGCACTACCGACGGAATTTGATCCGGACCACTAGAGTAAGAAATTTTTAGATTTTCCAGATGAGTTAAAACATCATCAGTACATATATATGGGACTGCCTGGGAATGCAGAGGAGACAATCTGAAAGGATAATTAGATGGCGGGTAATCATAGGTGTTTGAATAAGAAGATTCGAAGAAATCCGCAAACATGTTAGCAATTTCGAAGCTATCATTGGAAATCTGATAATTTAGCTTCATTGTAGAAGGAAACCCTTTTATCTTCCTTTTTGAATTCACAAAGCTGTAAAACGACTTAGGATTGACAAAAATTTGGCTTTTAATCCTATTGTTATAGTTCCTATAACAAATTCTGTTCAATGTGTTATATTTGTGATGTAAAATTGAGTAGGCGGCATAGTCAGTCATTGATCCAGAAAGTTTGTAGCGTTTGAAGGAACGCGTATTCTGATTTTTCAGATGTTTCAATTCTTTAGTGCTCCAAGCCGATGATGATATAGCAGTGGTTTCGGACGTAGGTATGCATTTTTTAAATATTCCGTATAGTACATTATTAAAATGGGATATACTCTCATCAATATCCCCATCGTACTGAGGCCAAATTATTCTCGATGCTTCGAGTATTACTTTAGACCAATTGGCTTTTATAAACAGAAACCGGCCAGGGGTCTTTCGCACTACGTTGGAGGAACACTCAGATAAATTATAAGATTCCATAAACATCGCGAGAGCAGGATGATATACATCTTCAGGCAGGGCAAGGGGATCGCATCGATTTACAAAACAATTTGAATCGTCTGAGAAAATTAAATCCAAGCATTTACCGAATGTATTCTGAATGTTGTTAATTTGAAAAAGTCCAACATCTGCAAACTCGTTTAGGAAATCATAGTCGATAGCGCGAAAAGAAGTAGGGACTAGTTTCCCGTCGATAAGACTCCATGACACACATGGCAGATTAAAATCGCCAAGTACAGTGACAGAATCACAGGCCCTGGCAGTGCTGCACACAGATTTCACTACTGAGGAATGATTCAAATATAAGGAAATGTCAGATTGTGGGGGAATGTAGTTGGCTATAAAATATTTGTAGGTTGAGGAAAGTTTTACTCTCACACAAAGAAGCTCAGCATCCTCAAAGTCAGGAAAATGTAGTTCCTCCGCGGAAAACCTAGTGTGAACGGCAATTAACACACCCCCGCCAGCTCTTGCCAGTCGGTCCTTTCTAAACACTTGAAACGAACTCGATAAAACTTCAGCGTTAAAAACTCTTGGTTTTACCCAAGTCTCAGTAGAAACGAGTACATCATAAGGACTCTCATGACTCAGTAGAAAAATTTCCGTTAATTTGGTATTCAACCCCCTAACGTTCTGATAAAATATACTTAGTAAGATATTATTTACGTTTGATAAGACATAATTTAAGTTTGTGCCACTTCTGGAGTGTTACCTGTAAAGTTTTTTGATGCATTTAAAGTAGCGCGGTCACGGTTCGACTTTCTAGTAAACAAATGCACCACAGAGTGTTTCGGCCAGAAAGTAGAATCGAGTACCCTATCAAAAAACTTGTCAGGAACTAAGATTCTGAAAGAAGAGATCTCTCTCCCAGACTAAAAATTAAACTTATAAACATTAATATTGCTGTTAAGTTCAACACCAAGCTTGGAGCATACGTAGTTAGATATATCAGCTTCCGTCAGTGATGCGTGGAACCGTGACACAAAAATGGACGTACGGGGGGGAACAGCAGTCACCTCCCTAGGAGCACCAGGTTCAGAATTGGGTTGAATAGCAGGAACATTAGCAGCATCAGAATAATCAGCATTAACAGAATTAGTGCTGTTTCCAACAGCATTCGCTTTGTTTTTCGAAGCTGGAGTCTTGTTCTTATTAGACATTGCAAAGTTAGCAGCAGTACTGGGGTTAACAGTTCTATAGCTCACAGGTATAATTGATGGCAAGGGGCCGCTGTCAACTACGAGTGCACTAGAGTGAGGGGAGCGAACAGAATTATCTTTGCTACCATTCATTGCTCTACCTTTAATCGCATTTTCGTTTTTGTTATTGATTTTGTTTTTGTTTTTGTTTCTGTGTTTGCCCGCACTATGACGCAGATCAGTGAGCTGTGATGATAATGAGGAAAGCGCACCAGCAACACCTTCATTGTAAAGCTTACATAAATTAGTAAGCTCAGAGCGCACAAGTTCCATTTCACCTAATAACCGGTTTTTATCTGCTTGTAGAGAGTGTATGCACGCAACTGCACCGGCCAGCGTAACATATAAATTATCCAACCTATTTGTCAACCTCCCCTACCCTTGGTGAAACCTGTTTCTCTAGCAGCTGAGGCTCTAACGGCCCCAAGTTCCTATTGAATCTAGGGGATGGGAGGGGATGTCCTAGTGGTCCTGTGGTCATACTAGATCGTTCCCGAAATGATCAGGCCAGTACCTTAATGGTGTTTTTTACCGGAAATTACCGGAAAAGATCAACATCGATAACACTCCCCGAAACCACCGGGGAGTGTTATTTCTGCTACAATAACATGCACAACATAAATATAACACAAAAGTGATCGCAGTCTTGTATTTGCCTTTGTCCTTTTACTTTTGTTCCAATTTGCTCGTTTTTTCCACTATCTTTATATATTCTGCTCTATGCCTATCTTTTGCTCCTCTCTCTCTATCTCTTTCCTATATTTTTAACAGAGAACGAGCGGGGAGAATGTTTCGAGACGTGGCATAAAAACTTATTAATTACGGGCGTTCCAGCATTTTCATCGGCTAAAATGTCATACTTAGGTGGCCTGACTTTTATACGCCGTCTTCTACTCCTGTTGATATATTCACACTGATATTTCATGAAGGAAGCGAAGCGGTGGGTAATTAAGATGTGGCGGGAGTCTGGTGATACGCACATGGATCCAAATTGTAGGGTTGGTGTGAGTACAGGGATGGAAGCATTCTCCCGGAAGTTGCATCTATAAAGGATTCATCTTTAGCACCTTGGCGGATTGTTTGAACTAATTGACAGTGACATAGAACTACTTTTGGGCAAAAATTATACCAAGCAACTCAAACTTTGACCTATGAACGTGGTTGTTAGTGGAAACTTTGGGATTCCTCTGATCACCTGCTGTTTGCGTTTGAATGGAGAGGTCTTGAGTCAATTAAGCGAGTGGGAAACCGAAATCAATTCTTGCAGATATCAAGCTAAGTCCGCTCAGTAGCTGATTCCATGGAGGTATTAGCGTTCACTTAATTACATGTGGTAGATTATGTAGCATGACTTAATTTGGAGAATTGCCCCAGCTGTGTTGGGTGTTGCATTAATTTGTTCTCAGCTTATCAGCCATTAAAAAAAAAGGTCCCAACTTTGCCAGCGTAATTTGTAGCTTCTCCAGTCCAATTGCGAACCTCACCTAACCTAGTTGATGTCTAATTAGCAGGCTCTGACGACCCCAAATTTCCCACGGATGGAGGGGGGTGTATGGTCAAATCGTTCCCGAGATAGTTGGGCTATTATCTCAATGGTGATGTATTCCGAAATGTACCGCATCTGTGTCTGGCTAGGGACCAACTAGATCTAAGACACTCCTAAAACCCGCGGGGGGTATCCTTATCGCTTTGCTTATTGTTATAAGCCAAAAAAAAAAAGAAGAAGAAAATGAAAATGGAGAAGGAAGAGAGAAATAAGAGAAATAAGAAGACGAAACGAAGTTGGGGAAGAAGATGGTGATCAAGTGGAAAAAGTGTGCATAATTATTTCAGTAGATATGTATTCCATTCTTTGGTGTAAATATCCATGATCGCTGAAGCATCGGTACCAAATGAGCTGTTTTTTAGTTGGACAGCGGTAATCCGATCTAACTTTGCCTTACATATTTCTTTCCGTCCTCTCAAAGTCAGTTACAACACCTTTTCGCTCCTGCTTTTGCTTTCATTCGGTTTCTTATGGTCTGCTCCCCGTCTTTCTCCTTATCTCGCTCAATGTTTTGTACTCCAGCGAAAAGAAATAGCTTTCGATTTACTTTCCGCAACCCGTTTATTTCCCTCTTCGTGTCTTTCACTTTACATTACTCCACTTTCCTGCAACTCACTTTTTTATATGTCGGTTTTTTCCCTTTCCACCTCCTCTTCTTCTTGCTTCCTTCATCTTTCGGCACCAATTTCCCCTTCTGTGTTCCCCCTGCCCTATTTTGCTCTACTTATCTCCCCCAAATCCTTTCTGCCCTTCTTCTTCATTTCTAAACATCTCATATTCCATTACTTTCTCTTATTATTTCTCATCCTCTTTTATCTTACTCCCACTCTTTCTCTCAAAGCTATCTACCATTTCTCTATTCCTTCTTCTCTCTGTACATTTCATACTTCTCTATTCCTATTTGCCTCATCTTTCAATCGCTATTGATCCACGCCACTTACCATTTTTCGTTCATTCCTCTTGCCTTTCCTCCTTTTCTTCCCAATGACCCACTTCACAAAAAAAAAAAAAAAAAAATTAATGTATGAGATCGATTTTAATGCTTTCCAGAGGTATAACAAAATTTGCTTTTCTTTGGAGCAGGGCCTAACACGGTCAGGGCTTTCACACAGAACCACTCTGTCATGTCCAAATACTGGTCAGCTTCGGTTTTGGTTTCTTTATTTCTTTTTACCTCCCTTTTGTTACTCCATTCTCCCCCCTTCCTCTTATCTTTCGCATTCCATATCAACAGCTCTTTGAATTCGTCCTCCTTTATGTAGCGGGTTTTGGTCACCACTGCTTTAAAGTAATGTTATTTCAAACAGGTTCAAGTACAATACAAATCGGTTAGAAAAAATCCTAAAAATAGTTTCAAACCAATTGGCTCACCCTAACCTACACCTATTAAGCTAGCATGAATATTTATTGAGTATTGTTAAAACCACAAAATTGTACCACGCAAATTGGTATAACCACAAACGTTCTGTTATCGCCTAATTAAACACAGTATTGTGCAACGCATATGCACTGTTTTATATATAAACTAAAAAAAGCAAAAAAATTTATTTTTTCAAATAAAAGTTTTGGTCATTTAGAATAAAAAGATATATGCCCTTCGCTTGCACTTTGTTGCATTAAAATTAATTAGTCTACAGACTCAAAAAAAAATTTAGAAAAAAAAAAACTTCAGAGTTTTTTCGGAAACCTTTTTTGGTATTTATTTCCATACTTACAGTTACAAAACTCATGGAATTTTTTCTCAAATTATTCAGAATAAAAACAGAAGAATTCCATAGAAATTGGCACTGCTAATTTTGTGTCCACTGCTGTACATAAACCTATATTGGTTAATCCAAACCACACATCTAAAATTTATTTGGTGCATACTCAATTTGAAGCAAATATCTTCCAATTTTAATCACAACAATATGTCAATAATATGAAACAACAATATTGTGTATGCAACAAAGGCAGTAACAACAATAATTGGGTGGAGGTCCGTTCTATACATACGCTCGAATTGATTGAATGTCAACGTTGCAAACAAATATTTTCCTGCATGCACATATGTGGGTGTATGTGTGGGCAATGCGTTGGTGTTCTATAAGCTATTGTAGAGCAAAATTGTATATTCAAAAATTTTAAAACGAAAGAGGATTATACCCTGGTAATACGAAATGGTATATTTCGTCAGTCCCATGGATGACTAGCACGTTTCACTTGTTCGTGTGGAGGACTAGCAAGTTTCCGCTTTTCTCGTGGAAGAGCAGCACGTTTCCGGGACCAATGATTAAGTAGAGCAAATATGAGCACTTTTTTTTAAATTGTTTCAATTTTCATCCTATGGTATATGTTCTGTTATAAAAGAAATTTGCCTGAACAATGCCAGACCTGAAAACGCATTGAGTATACGCCGGGGTATAGTCTTTGAAACAAGTTCTTGCATCGTAAGTGTTTTAATTGGATTCATAGAAAACCAGCCCAAGTTTCACTTATTTGACCCCAGAGTCTTCTTGCCTTCCTATCATCTTAGTCAGCCTTGTGTGTGCTCGTGTACTGGACTATTTTTCAACATTGATAAATTTGATGCATACAAATCTCCCTCTGAATCGGTTTCTTTATACAGTGACCGAAAAAGAACCCCGACGTCAGCGAGCTTAGCTTGGCGTGATTTATCTTTGACTGAAAAATTCAACAGCTTTATAATATGAAATTATAAAAATGTATACTATTTATGTATCAAATTTTATTCACATCAACTGAGCTGATTCCGAGATAGCAGGGTGTGTACAGAAAATATGTTTATAAAAATTGGCGGGCAATCCTAGGTGGCAACATTAAATGGAAAAATTGTTCTTTAAATATGCTGTAAAATTTTCGATTGATAGTCATAAAGCATTCCTAGAAGCCCCACTGACATAGAAAGTCCAACAACGTGATATCTATTTATATGCCATATTTCATCTAAATCGGTTTGAGCCGCTTTCGAAACAGTGACGGATATATAAAGAAATAATACATATATTTTAATAGGAAAAAGTGGCAACCCCACTTTGTTTGTTTTCGTCAAACAAAAAAAAAAAAAAAAACAATTCACGCAGACTAAAAAAAAGGAAGAAAAATAGCAAAAAGTTTCAGAAATTCCCGGATAGGGACAGCATTTTTAAAATACGACTTATATTTTTTTCCTTCGATATGGTGGCAACGCCGCTTTTCATTTCGGTTAAACTCTTTCCGATTAAGTAGTAGACATACACCTATACAAAGATTTCTCGTCTTAAGCTATAAGATTCGTATGTCCACATCTACAGTTGAGTATAAATAGCTTGAAAATGCACTTTTAAAACTACAACAACAGCTTGCAAATACTTTTTAATCCACAAATTGGATGCAATCGAATGCTTCGTTAAATATTAACGATATGTACTTGTAGAAATTGATTACGTATACGCCCCGTACACTCACACAATTTAAGTCAATGAGTTGGTACATAAATATGTGCTACACACTTTTACGAATACAGTTTGCGGCTTTTCGGCGTATTACCACTACATACAGATATATAAACTTCCTAGGTTATATACAATAGCACAATTTGCATGAATTAAATGAGCTTACGCATATCAATCAGTAACTTCAACCATAACTACATACTTATGTAAATAAAAATTTTAGCTCTGTCTCTTTCATACATCTCATTATAATTACTTGCACATTGTTGTTGTCCATATGCTGGTATTATGCAAGACTTTCTACCAATTTTAACAACTTTATCTGCAATTTCGAACTTCCAATTCGAATATGAAAGTTATTTTACGCTTCACCGATTACTTGGCAAGCTGTCAAATTGTAGCGATAAACAAAAGAACAAAAAAGTCATGTTATAAATATAATAAATAAATATAAGCATATATATTTTTTATAGTTTTATATAGAGGGATCGTGAGAGTTAAAAGTTCTAGTATAGTTTTGAGTTTTGTTCAGTCAGATTTCGATTTGAAAATAATACTTATTCCTTGTTTTTTATTTCACTCAAATAAAAATTATTTTTTGAAATTTTGAATTCGTCCAGTAAATTTGAGTTACTTTTAAATTTATATATTTCGGTCGGAAAATAAGAGTAATTTTTTGAGATTTTCATTTCGCTCCAAAAAAAATAAAACGAGTTTTCCAACATTTTTATTTCATTTAGAAATTTATTGAGTTTTTTCATTTCACTCAGAAACTAATTGTTATTTTGTTGTTTTTTATTTAGCTCACAAAATTACAATAATCTTGTGAGTTTTTATAATAAAAATTATATAATAACAATTACTTTTAAGTTTTATATTTCGCTCAGAAAACATTTTTTTTGAGCTTTTGATTTTTCTCTGATAATAAGAAAATTTTGTATTTTCTTTTCTAAATAGTCTATTAAATTAATTAAAGGAAAATTTTTAAGCTTCATACCTTACTCAGAAAAAAACAGATTTTTCGAGTTTCTTACTGCACTTTGAAAATATTAGTTATTTTTAGAGCTTTCTATTGAGCTTAGAAAATTATAGTAATTTTTTGAAATTTTATTTCGCTCCGAATATATATGTTTTGAGCTTTTACTATCACTGAGAAAGTAAAAGTTCACTCAGAAAATTATGTTACTGCGTTTAAAAAAAATAGTTTTTTCGGATTTTTTATTATAATCAGAAATAAAAGTTATTTTGAAGCTCAGAAAACAAAATATTTTTTGAAATTTTTAATTTTGAGTTTTTTGTTTCACTGAGAAAGTAAAAGTTCACTTAGAAAATTACGTTACTGTGTTTAAAAAAAAAATAGTTTTTTTTTTCCGAGTTTTTTATTACAATCAGAAAATAAAAGTTATGTTGGAGCTCTGAAAACAAAATATCTTTTGAAATTTTTGTTGAGTTTTTGGTTTTACTGAGAAAGTAAAAGTTCACCAGAAAATTATTTTACTGCGTTTAGAAAAAAATTGTTTTTTTGGGTTTTTTATTACAATCAGAAACTAAAAGTTATTTTGGAGCTCAGAAAACAAAATATATTTTTTGAAGTTTTTAATTTTGAGTTTTATGATTCACTGAGAAAGTAAAAGTTCACTTAGAAAATTACTTTACTGCGTTAAAAAAAAATAGTTTTTTTCCGAGTTTTTTATTACAATCAGAAAATAAAAGTTATTTTGGAGCTCTGAAAACAAAATATTTTTTGAAATTTCTATTTTGAGTTTTTTGTTTCACTCAGAAAACTATGGTTTTTATTTTGCTCAGAAAATAATAATTTTTATTTGTGGACAAAGAGAATCCAACATGTGGAAAACAGCTAAGCACGGACACGCGACGATTCTGGACGATATGACGATGGGGCAATTAAACGGAATAATAACGGACCTTACATCCAAAACAGACCACATCACAGGGGTTTTGAACTTCCACGTTCAGAACATATGATATCCTTCAAGGGACGAATGGGAAGTAGGCCCAGACAACGGCAGGGGCATCACAATATACACCGACTGCTTGAAAATGGAAAAGGGAACTGGAGCTGGGATGTACTTGACCATCTACAGCTAAGCCAATCATTCCGACTTCCTGACGCATGCAGTGTATTCCAGGCCGAGGTCTATGACATAGACAAAGCGGCAAAGCTGTTCCAAGATAGCGCGGTCTCCAACACCGACGTAACAATCTTTGTTGACAGCCAAGCCGCCTTAAGGGCATTAGAGTACAACATGATAAAATCTGATATCGTGCGGAGGTGTAGAGCCTCTACGGCTTCTATAAGTCATCTCACTGTCTCCCTTTGCTGGGTCCCTGGGCACAGCGAAATTGAAGGGAATGAACTCGCGAATGAGCTGTCTAGGAAAGGTTCCGACTTAGACATAAGTGAGGTGGACAGCTCCGTCCGACCGCCGCTGAATTGTCTCTTAGGGAGAATCTGAGAGCAGGGCAACGGACTCGCTATGGACCAGTAGGGTTGACTGCGAAGTCTCAAGGTCCTTATGGCAATGCTTGGATAGGAAGGGCACCAGCTTCCTTCTCAAACTGAACAAATCTGTGGTGAGGGTACTTACGGGTATCATCACAGGTCATTGTGCTATCGCACCAATGCTCCGACGGTGGCGAATACCAACAAGCTCCCTCTGCAGAAGCTGTCAGGATGAGGAGGAAGAGGAGTCGATCTACCTCTTTCTCTGCCGATGTCCGGCGCTTCAAAGAAGAAGGCTCAGATTTCTAGGTTCACGTTTATTCGTCAGCCTGGCAGAGGTTCGGAAGGTGGACGTCTCGCTTCTTCTTGGGTTCATCAGGGAAAGCAAGTGGTTCCTTGAGGACCACTAGGAGGTAATGGGGCCAAACGAATTTCCCGCCACCCTGTGCTTACTGAGGGCCCTGACAATGGACAAAAATCCGAGTGGAAGTGTGGGTACCACCCACGCACGCCCTCTTAACCTAACCTAACCTATTTGTGGTTTTTGCGCTTGCAATTTACAATTATTTTTGGAGCCTTTGGTTTCGCTCAAAAAATAATACAAATTTTTAGGTTTTTTTTACTCAGAAAATATTAGTTGTTTTTTTGAGTTTTTTTAGCGCTTGGAATATAACGATCATTTTTCGAATTTTTGTTTTTGACCACTCAGAAAATAATACCTTACTCAGAAAATGATAGTTATTTCGCTGAGATAACAATAGCTATTTTTTGTGTTTTTTATTTCGCTTAGAAATAAAGATTATTAGAAAGTTAAAGCAACTTTTTCTTGCTCGAAAAATAAATGTTGTTTTTTGAGGTTTTGAAGACCTTTAACAGTTATTTACAATCCCTGGTTTTATAATAGCAAACCGAGGCATTGTGGCGTAAAAGAGTGTCATAAAATATTAAATTCACATTATTGGTGTTGAAGTGCGCAGATAAGCGAAATGCCATGCTATGCCATGCCATCGCAGTTACATAAGTAGGTGAAATTTGCTGGTTGAGAAAATGTGTGCTGCAATTCGAATTTAGCTCTGACTAACTGCTGCATCTGCCATTGATACTCCTTCTCTATAATTATCTGTTGTTTGCTGCTGTTGTTGTTGTGTTGGTCCATTGTATTACAATCAAGTCAAATTATAATATCGGATGCATAAATTATTTGCTGGGGAATTCATGCGTATATCCGTTGTAAGCAAATCTAGTATTGTTCGAAAATATTTACCACAATTTTCATAAATTAGTAAAAATTTGTATGTAGTTGAAAGTGTTTATATGTACATTGGAGTGGGCAAAAAAATTGCTTTTCTTTTTGGTATGGTGTAAATCTGCTTTTCCGCATCCAAAAAGTTAGCCTTTACAAATGTTTGCTTTTTTTCATTGTTTAGAGGTTACTGATCACGGCCGTAATTTTGCAATACACATCATATGGGGAGTCCAGCTAGTGATTTGACTTCTAAGGGTCAGAACTTTGGTACACTTTTTTAAAAAATGAAAATTCCCCATGCGATTTATAAAAAAAAACTAAATTGGTATTTTCTGCAAGTTTTTGAAAAAAATCTGAATTTTCTACTGCTATCTCTTCGACGTCCCATAAACTATGTTCGCTATACCAAATGAAAAATAAATTTTTCTCCGCCCACCCTAATATATGTTTTGAACATAATTGTGATTTACTACAACTTCTTTGTCCAGATAAGGTAAATGACTATTGTTCATTTGTGGAGGACATTTCAGTTAGATGTGATTAATTAAGGTTACCTTTAGTAAATTTAATAGAGGAGTAAAGTTATGACAAGCGTTAATACAGTTCTGAAGTTTAATTGGAGTAGCTGTAAAAAAATGTATAATAATATTTAGGGTTACCTTTTGCAAAGTTTTTTTATGAAAACATGTATTGAGGTATGCGTGTATGTAACCTACTCATTATACTCAATTTCGACCAAAAACGCACTGTCAGATTTGATTTGTCCCATCTTCTTATTGACAATAGCTCATCAAATGATTGACTGACAGGTGCCAGTGCATTCAATGACAGCTCGTTCGTTGCCGTCAGCTTTTATCTTGCCTATCTCAGATCAGCTTGCAATTCTTATTCCTTTTCCCATTTTTCCTGTCGCATTAAATTTGCACCAAGAAAAAACACCGCCGTTGTCGATTACTAATTGACTGTAACTTTAATAATTCATTTTCCTCTTTTTATAATGGCCCCTATTATGAGCATTATTCGATCTTCGATCTTCGCTGGCTATCGAACATCGAAAATCGAATTTGAAATTGGTACTATGACAACTCATCTCTGTCGAAATTTTCGTTGTGTATCTAATTTTCAAGCGGATAGAAATTTGTTGTCGATGCTGTATCGAACAAAAAAAGAATTGTTTAAATGTAAGTTTTTTGTATTTATGTTCTACTATCTTACTACCTACTAGTAATTTTAAACTATTTGAATTAATTTTATATAGGTCCAAGGTCGTGAGTACAAAACAACAGCTTGAAAGTCTGGTTTCAATTATGGAACAAAATCCCCATATAGCAAAGGAATTTGCACATTATAGAAATGCAACTTTGCTTGATGCAGCTCAGCCTCCTCGTAATTCAATTTTATCGATCTTTCACAAATAAAATTTTCAAAAACTTTCAACACCTCTGATAGTACCACAGACACAGTCGGCTGGGTAAGTTCGAGTGCATTTTCGTTTCCAATGCTCAGTTGGTAGGATCCCTGAGCACAAAATCGGAGTACTGTTGCCAAAATTAAAAAATATTAGGAATAGATTTGGCTCTTGTGCATTGCTGCAGCAGTTCATCTGTACTGGACAACAAATCCATGAACGCTTCTTTGGACAGTCTGAAATTTTGAATAAATCTATAAACAAAACTTGTAATTTCAACAATTTAACAACTTATTTAGAAAGCTACACTTACGTGGTGGAATTCATTTCCAAAGGATTTGAAGCATCTCACCTGTCTTCTACTTCTGGCTAGCTCCAGTAAGCTTTCCTCTTCATCTGACGAATCATCAAACCACAATTCCGTTGTAGTCATACTTTTATTTTTAATATTTGCATTTAATTACCAGTTCTGCTCTTGTTTATTTATTTTATTTTATTTGACAGAGTATTGGAAATGTGCTATTGTGAACTTTTGCATTTATCGAAATTCACAATAACGCTTGCCTTCATCGAACGCGCGTCGTAATACCGAATGAAAATTCGTTCGATCAGCTCTTTCGACCATAGTCGAAGACCGAATTTGTCTCATAATAGGGGGAAATATTTTCTTAAATCTAATTTACAGTTTGTCAACTTCCAACTCCAATAAGCGGTAAGTTCTTCGCCTGTACCTATGAGCCTACGTATGTGTGTATATGTACAAGGGAGCGTGGACAAGTCGCCCTTGTTAGTAGGTATACACACACCGCATGCATATAGGTACAGTTGAATACATACTGTAATCATGCATTTACTTACATTAGAGTGGTGCTAAAAGGTTAAGTTAAGTAAATTGGTAAGTAATTAAAATCATTAAAAGGGAAAATAAGGCAAGTGTAAATTAATTATAAGGTAAGTATAAGGTAACTCTATTTTAAGTATTTAGGTAAGTACATAATTATTTCTATTTAACTTCATTATTTAATTACATTTAATTTTATTTACATTTCATTTTCAGGTATTAATTTATAAACTAATCTGCTTCAACAACCTGCAAGAGATAGAAGCTACTTCTTGTGGAAGCGTTTCTTACAATATCTGTTTTGCAGCCAGCTCGCTTCGTTTACATTTTCTGTACTGACTAAATGAAGTTCACTCCGTTTGGATATCCTATGGGGGATTTCTGAAGTTGTGAGGTTATACCGCCTGCATGTATTCTACGGATGAATTCGCTTTTGCAAAATAAGACTTGAGAAGTAGTACTGTGAATCTATTTGGTATATGTCATTCCTAAGCTGGCTAATGTATCGTACCGCCAACGTGACGTACCGCGACCGTCAATGCTTCACAACAGTTCTGTTCGCTATTGGATAATGTCGGATAAATCTCTGCAGTAGATGCAGTAATTTATCTTCAAAATTCAAGTTATTTAGTGCTATGGTCTTCTCGAACTTTGACTAAAAAAAGGGGCACTTACCTCCGAAATACTCGTTGAAACTATTGCAATTTACAGTTACAACTCCTAGTAACTAGCTTTCAGCATATCTACCTCTCTCTCTATCTTCTAATTTTGACTATGAAAACCCTTATGTAAGTGCATTCGTTTCTCGTTCAATTATACCTCCGTTTTGTATCAGCACGTCCTGCTTTTACAGCTGTACAGAGACTTGCTAGGACAGCCGCGCTTAAATTTTTTGATATTATTACGGACATACGTCTTTTTGTGCTTCCAATTGAGACTCTTTATATATCTACTCTTTCCTCGTCGCCTCGATGCTGGCTGACAACATTTGTGAAATACGAATAATAATGTTGGTTGTAATTGGTCTACGTTGTTCAATGTTCTTTTTAAGATTATGGATCATCAAATTACTTAAACTTGTGATAATCTTATTGCTCACGTGCTATCGTTCGTAGCGCTAATTTGCCAAATGAATAAATAAGAAGAAGTTTGATATGGCATTGTATGATGTGCGGTACCGGGCGAAAGTGATAACAATCTCTCTGTTTGTATAAAAATCAGTTTCTCAAGATAAGATATTTTGATAAAATTTGTTATACTTAGGTGTATTTTTATATTTCTTTGACTATTTTTCGGAACCGATAAGATCTCTCATAAATCATTATAACCCAAAATTTAAAAATATCAAAGAGTGTTGCATCGGCTCAATTTCAGCGAATATGTGCCAATGTTGGTAATGCCAAAGTCCCGCAATATTTTCCACAACAATCTAAAAAAGTGCCGTATTGATTACAAAATTATTACGAAAACCTCCACGAAATATTATTTTAAACCGCTTGTTATTCCCAAACTGTCAGTTTAATTCCGGACTCATTCCAAAAATTATTCCAATAGTCAATAAATAATTCTTAAAATAGTTCCAAAAGCAGTACCGAAAGCATCCACAATATTAGTGTTTTACAATCCCTAAACCAAATCAAATTAAAATTTTGCAGCGGTATTGTCTTAGTGATTTGTATGAGAAAACGAAAACTGGGATGGCGCAGGTCTAAGTGAAAACAGAAATTTCACACTTAAATTTTTCGAAATAGTAGACAAAAAGTATTTTGGCTATACCAAAAATATTTTTTAATTCAGCTAACCCTATTTCGGCTGCAAATTCTAAGATTTCAAATCTCTGAATATTTTTTCAAAAACGCTCTTCCTTCCAATTAGCGTGATATGAAGGGTGACTAGTCTAAATTTAAGGGATCTATAATAAAATGGGGTATTTTATGAAATTCTATGAATTTTTAGAATAAAAACGCTACCTAGAGCATTATTCACACAAATCGAAAACGGGTTGGAATTCAAGGGTTTTTTGAAATGGGACACTTTCGAATCGGCACCTGATATATGGTAATATTCAACTAAACAGCCCATATTTGAAATAGCTTAGTTAGTTGTATTCCTAGATAGAATTGAACATCTAGTTGACAATCGCAAAAGTTAAAACTAATACCATAGCCATCCAGAAGCACAACTTATCGCTCCTAGTCGGAGCATAGGGCGGAGACGAACGCTCTCCAGCGACTTCTATCAGTCGCTAAACGTCTTATTTCATTCCAGGTGGCGGTGGAAGAGCTCTCATTGAAAATCGTACGCATTCAAGTTTGTCGAGGGCGCCTCCTGCGCCGGCTTCCCTGTGGGTTCCATTGGAAGGCCATTTTGGCAACGTTGTCATCTTCACTGCGGAGAGTGTGACCGATCAAATCCCACTTACGTTTTTTAATTTCAGTGTAGATTGGGGTGTTGTTCGTGAGTGACAGTAGATCGGCGTTGCTTATTGTTCTTGGCCAGAAGATACGGCAGACTATTCTCAGACATTTGTTTATAAAATTGTAATAGCAAAATAGCTTCGCGGTGTACAAGCAAGGTTCAAAACCTGTATATTTTATTTGAAATTAAAAGAGTTTCATTTGATTTGAAAAAAATTTTAACTTTTTTTGAATGAAGTTTGGTTTGATTTAAAAAAAATGTATTTCTTAAAAAAAAGGCCTTTTACTTTCTGAAAATAATATAACCCTGCTGGCACTTCTCAGCTCCCTCGTAAGCTTATGTGTCTCTTTCACACAATATTTTGGAATGAGTAAGAGAATAATACAATTACCTACAAACTCAGCCATATTGCAGAAGACTAGGTGCCGTAGTTCAAAAGTTACAATTTAAAAGGGCAACATGCGGTTAACATTTTTTGCAGAAAAGAAAACGCCAGCTTAGCAAGCAACTGCCACACTAGATTTACAATAGTGACGGCGCAATACAATCCTAGACAATATTGGAAGTAGAATAGGTTGCTGATATTTGTGATAAAGAATTGAAACACCAAATATTAAAGAAGCATCTCTTTGGTTATTCTATAACCGTACATCCTCGTTTTGTTACAAATTTAATTATGCAAATAACGCCATACTCATTTAAACTTGCCGTCTCATTTAAAGCTGTCAAAGTTCACCTACATTTCCTCATTTTAATTTCTTTGCATGGCGTCCAAACTTATCTTGACATTTTACTATTATGCGAGTGGAATATAAAAGAGGTTACAAACAACATTTTACAAGAAGCCTGCGTCATTATACAGCCTGACAAAAACAAAAAAAAAAGTCAACAAAGAAAGTATAAACAGTAAAACACAACAAGCAGCACACAGCTGGGTGTTTCCGTTACGCTAAACTGCATCAGCGGAAAAAAAAATAAAGAAAAGAAAATGAAGACAAAATGAAATATGCCTGAAGTTGGTTACAGTGTGAAGTGTATAATATACAGTATGTATGTGAGTGTATCTTGTTTGCATTCTACCACAATATTCTCATTGTTAATACAACAACAACAACAACCACAATATTCTTTATTTTAAGTCGAAAAGTTTATCATAAGCAACGGAAGAGCTCTTCGTATATTTGATGCAGCCATCCAGAAATTGTGCAAGGATTTTTAAGAAGGCTTAAATAGATTTTTTGGCATATGATGAAAGACTAATTCTACTCGACTTGGCCGCCAGAAAATAGTCTTACTGAATGAAAGCAGGCAACTCCGGCGGATTTGTGTTATCCCGACGTCTTCTTCTTCTTCTTATGCTCCTCTGTTGATGTTGCTGTGGCACCACTTCCTTACTAATTTCAGTGAATACCACATGAAATGCAATAATGTGCATTGTTTATACCTTATTTCTTAATTTCAAACAAAGTGGCAACAATAATTAAACTTTACAATTTTTTAAACAAAATAAGAAATGCGCAACGAATTTTCAATTGACAAAACAGCTGACTTCGAAAATTCGAAATTCCTTTCCCCCAATTATTCTTCTCCCTAGGAGAAAAGAATTAGAGGAATTTTTCCGCGGGAATAAAAAAATCCGTGAGAACAAAATTCCGCGAGAACATTTAGAATTGGTCTGATTATATTTTTTACGGCATAACAGTTGCTCGAATATGAGTTTCACTTTTATGCGATTGGATTGTGTTTAAGCTTGTGGCATGTAGTTAGGGCTCCAAAGCAAGAGTCAGCTGTTGGATATGGAAACATCTTTGCTCAAGGTATGAAAGAAGTACGCTATATGCTGCAATAGAGAATGTAAGTGTAAGCGTAGTGTGTCTCTTTACTATGCTTAATGCGTGAGTATAGAATGTAAACGTAATTGTACTCACTAACGGTATAGTGTGGGAACCATGTACGTGGTAGAGTAAATTACAAATTAAATTAAATCAGTTCAAGTGAAGTATAGTCAAGCCAGTTCAAGTCAAGTCAAGTCAAGTCAAGTCAAGCAAAGTCAAGTTAAGTCAAGCAAGGTCAAATCAAGTAAATTAAAGTTTTTGTTATAGGAGTATTATCGACGAGTTATGAATTTGTTATCGAAGTGTCATATATTTGCTACCAACAACGAAGTTAACCGATAAGCTGTCAATTTTTTGTTGATGAGCTATCGGTTCAAGATAAGTCAAGTAAAGTCAAGTAAAATCAAGTATATAAAAGCTAAGACAGTTCATGTCAAGCTAAGACCATTCAAGTTAAGTCAAGCCCTTTCAAGACAAGTCAAGCCAAATCAAGTCAAGTCGAGTTAAGTCAGGTCAAGTCAGCTCAAGGTAAGTCATGTCAAGTCGAGTCAAGTCAAGTCAAGCTAAGTCAAGCAAAGTCAAGCCAATTTAATTCAAATATTTGTTATAGGTGTACTAAATAACCCGGTCAGTGCATAAAGCATTCCCTCCTTCCACGAAACACAAAAAAAAAGTTAAGTCGAGTCAAGTCGAGCCAAGTCGAGCCAAGTCGAGTCAAGTCGAGTCAAGTCAAGCCAAGTCACGCAAAGTCGATCCAATTTAACTCAAGTATTTGTTATGTGTTTTACCTACGAGTTATGAATTTGTTATAGAAGTGTCATATATTTGCTACCGACAATTAAGTTAACCGATGAGTTATCAATTTTTTATTGACGAGTCATCGGTTTAATAATAAGTGATCGATTTGTTATAAACAAGTTATCGATATGCGATAATGCTTGTTTTCGAAGAGCTGATAATTTTCTAACGAAACGTTATCGATTTGCTATCGGAGTGTAACTAATTTTTTAACGGCCTATTATCAACAGGCTTAAATTTGTTATTAAAAAGGTCTAGATTTTTTATCAAAATGATATCGATTTATTTTCGCAAAATTATCGTGTTGTAGATTTGTTTTCGTATTGTTATCAATTTGTTATCGGAGTGTTAATAAGGAGCTATCGCGTGTTATAGATTAACTATTGGTTATCGATTTGTTATTGACAAATCATCGATTTGTTATCAAACAATTTTTCTGATTTCTTCCATAACATTTTTTTTTTGCTCTCATGGCTTAGTTATATAAGAGCCGGGCACTTTAGAGCCGAGTACTTTTGCAGGTACGGTTATTGTTTCGCTGCCCTTTTTCGTATCTGGGAGCTTTTTATTAAGCGTGTGCCGGAGCTAGATAACATTTTAGAAACCGATACTTCTTTTGTTACAGGTACTTTTTGAACCCGCTTACGAGTGTACTTATTGTAGTGGGATATAAACAATTTGTTTCTGATGATGATTTTGATGGCAGCAGGAGTTGACACCCAAAACCCTGGCCAAGTGGACAATGATATTAACACCAGAAGCACTAAAATTATTCAACGCTGAGAGTAGAGAAAATGTTCTGTGTTTCGCAAGAGGAAGCGCCACTACTTTAAAAAAAGCTTGGAAACAAGATTGGGATATCGCCGTACTTTCACTTCACTGGTGGAAGTATACCCGCCGTAAGGTCTGCCTTTTTTAAAAGTCAATTAAAATTCCTGTTACACAGACGTACATAACTTTAACAGAAAACAATAATTTCGGGCTTTTTGAGAATACCTTCACCGGATTAAAGTTATTGTTTCATACCGGCTTATTCGGCAGTTACGAGTTATTGCCGTTGCGTCATCACCTTCCTATTGTTTTTTTTTTATCGGCTTGATATCGGGAGACTGCAGATATTTCATCAATTATAATTGAAGTTTTGTCAGTACCTGTTTCGTAACAAACCGATGAGGCATCGATAACAAATCGAGAAAACGCTGATAATAATTTGGTTACACTATGAAAAGACACCGATAATTTGTCGATGCAGAAGTTGATAAACTTTTTATAGCAAATCGAAAGTTTTCTATAAAAATTCGATAACTTTTCAATAACAAACCCAAAACACGCCTATTTTAATTCAATAACTCTTCGATAACAAATCTGTAACTTTTTGATTTCATATTCATAATTTTTTGATAAAAAACTCTATAGCCTTCGACACTAAATTGATAAGTTTTCGAAAATATATTGACAACGGTTTAATAAAATATTCATAAATTAACATTAGCTAATCGATAGGCTTTCCACAACATATCTATAACGCTTTTACAGCCGTTTCATAAACTTTCGATAACATACCGATAAATGTTTGGTACCAAACTGTTACATTTTCGATAACAAATACATAACTTAGCTGATTGATTTAATAATTTGGGAAAAATTGGCAAAAAGAAGGCAATTGGGAAAGACTTCACAACAGGCATGACGTAGCTGAATGCGTTTACAACCATTTCAACTATCGTAGGGGTGCGAGTTCGACTCCCACTCCCGGGAGAAAAGGCTTTGAAGAGATTTACAAGGTATAATCGAAACAGCTGTCGCCTTGTCCGTCCTGATGTCACGTTGTTTAAATTTTTCCCAAATTATTAAATAAATTATAAAATTAAAAAAATTGCTTCAAATAAATGTTTTCATACATTTAAAAAAAGCAATATGGGCAATCCCCGATTATTAAAAATCATAGCTGATTGACTTTTGTTGGCGATCAAATTTTTCACATATATATTGTTTCCACATTATGCTACAGTGTAGTTACTACACTTACGTTTACATTCTGCACTCACACATATCATGAGGAAAAATGTTTGCACATATGTTGAAGATGGAAGCTTAACTGATCTTCTCTAAAATTTATCGAATGGGGTGCATGTTATGAGGTAGCTCTCTGCACATGTTTCTTATTTTTCGTTTTCTCTACTGATTTGTTCTATGCGTGATTGTTTTGTTCGGTTGCCCTGTGCATCCCAAATGCAATCAACCAAATGGATGGCAATGCTGAACTTTTAGCCAAAGCACAAAACCACAAAAAACTGGCAAGGACAAATAGGACGAAAGAAATAAAAACGCAAAATATTGTTTTAAATGAAACAGAGAAGAGACAAGGACCAACGAATGAATTGTGATTTCCATACACGTAGAGGGAGTTTCAATTTGGCTAAAATGAGAAAAGAAGTTTTTCGTCCTGAATGTAAGGCAAAAGTCCTACAAATGTATACGAAATTCAAGATATTATCAATTTATTTCTTTGAATAAGTCGAATAATTTCTATTTTCTTAAGCAAAACATCAGCGTCGAATTCTTCACTTCAATTTACAATTTCTCTAATTGAAATGCCCTTTAATTTTGCTTTAGCTGTAGCATCTCTATGCACATAAATTTTTCCACTATTTCTTAAAACAAAACCAAAATCCCTTAACAATCTCGCAGTCTACGGTGCACCGAACGCATGAGATATTAGCTCGTTTTCTACTTAGGGATTTGTGGCACTGAGAATGGTATTCGTATCTTCTTATGAGATAAGTGCAGAAGGCAACCAGCTGGAATAAACAAATACACAAATGGCTCAAAAGTGGACATTGACAAAACAAAAAAAAAAAAAAAAAAAAAAATAAATGAAAGATGGTTACATAAATCTTATATTGCTGGTCACATTTTTGTACTGGAAGTCGCTGTGGTTTAAAGGAAGTGTGCCGACATTACCGAATGAGTAGGTTCAAGTCTCAGGAACACGTCATATTAAAAATAATAAAAATAACTGTAAAAATAAATGTAAATAAATGTATTCTGGCACACAGCGGTTCCTTTTACGTTCAAGCTCCGGTTTCCTTATCGATATCAAGAGGGTCCAGTTTCAATGTGATTTCTAATATTTGTTCCGATTTCTGTTTACGATATGCATATGGTTCTGATTTTGGTTCGCTTGGTTTTACTTTTCCTTTGGATTTCTTTTCCGTTTTGCTGTCCGTGTCGCTTTCAATTTAGGTCTCGATTTGAGTTTTCGTTCCAGCTTAAACTCCTGTTTTGGCCTCGATTTTGGTTTCAATCTCAGTTTTGGTTTGGCCTTGGTTTTGATTTTTATTTCGGGTTTGTTGTGGTTTGGCTTTAGTTTTGGTTTTGGTGTTTGTCGTTAGGTTTTGCTTTAGTATGGTTTTGGTAATGGTTTTCGTTTTGGTTTTGCCATAGGTTTTGGTTTTGGCATTGGTTTTGGTTTCGTTTTTGGTTTGGTGTTTGGTTTTGGTTTTGATTTTGGTTTGGATTTGACTTTGGTTTTGGGTTTTGTTTTTGTTTTTGGTTTTTGTTTTTGATTTGGTTTCGGTTTTAGTTTTGATTCTGATTTTGGTTTTGGATTTGACTTTGGTTTTGGGTTTTGTTTTTGTTTTTGGTTTTTGTTTTTGATTTGGTTTCGGTTTTAGTTTTGATTCTGATTTTGGTTACGACTTTGGTTTTGGTTTTTGTTCTTGGTTTCAGTTTAGGTTTTTGTTTTGATTCTGATTTTGGTTTTTGTTTTCACTTTGAGTTTGGTTTTGGTTTTGGCTTCGGGACTCCTTTTTGCGCATTCGCTCTTGGTTTCGCTTTGGTATTCGGATCCTGCTTTGTTTCCGGTATTCATTTCGTTTTCGATTTTGTGCTTCACATTCAGTTTCGGTTTTGGTTTTACTTTCAGTTCCGCTTTTTTGATTTTGATTTCGGTTAATTTCTTCGTGTCGATTTTATGTTCACCTTCAATTTACTGTTGTTTCCCGTACCGGTTTTAACTTCGGTTTCGTTTTTTTCAAGATTGAATTTCGGTTTTGCCTTCCTATTTGGTTTCATTTTTAGTTTTATATGAAATGAAGATATCGATTGTCAGCTTCGGCGTGGTTTTTTTGTATTTGGTCTAGGTTCCGCTTTCACTTTCGGTTGCGGTTATTGATCGAGTTTTGTCTTGACTTTCGTTTTTGGGTTGAATTTTGAATACGGCTCCGGTTGTTGTTGTTGTATTAAAGATAAAGAGACTGCTCGAAAGCTTTGGGGAGTGTTATGGATGTTGATGGTCCTTTGCCGAATAAAGATCCTGTTCGTTCCGGTATTAAAGCGTCATTAAAATACTAGCCCGAACATCGCTGTAACGTTTAATGTGACCACATTAACCCCCCGATGCCGTCCATATTCTAAATTCCTTTCAGTTTTTGACTTGAATTTGGCTTCGATTGTATATGTTTTCAGTTCCTGTTTTCTTTTCAGATGCGATCCGGGTTTCGCGTTCGGATTGGGTTTCGGTTTGTTTTTAATTCCAGACTACGTCCCGTCATGATCTCGGGTTTCGACTCGATTTCAGTTATAACTCGGTCTTGGTATCGCATTTCATTCGGTCTAGATTTTTGGCTGTATATTCCATCTCGGCCCCGATTTCGGCTTCTTTCGGATTCTTGGTTCCCTACCTTCATTTTCTTCTTCATTTGCCATCCTTGTTTGAAAATGCTCTAGGGCGCATATCTGAAATGAGAAAATATATGAAAAACTTCTGTTCAAAGTAACGCTACCTGGAGCGAATCTGATTTTATTCCGTTATTCGTTTCATATATGATAATGGCAAAAAAGAAAAGAAGAGAATCGATAAAAAAATGAAATGACTAGCTAAAAAGCAGATTTCTACAAACTTTCACAAATCTTAAGAGAACACAAAATCATATGATACCATTCTCTGCTACATACTCGCACTTAAAAAAAAGTTGTCCACCATTTTCGATAAAAGTCAAGTGATATTTGCAAACTTTTCGCCAACGTATTTTTTCTTTTGCAACAACAAATATGATCTAATGCAAAATCTGCAGTAGAATCAATTTAAAAAAGTGCAATGGCAGTCAACTCAATGCATTTACATGCCACTCAAACTTTTTATGAAGTTTACGTAAAGTACTAGCTGCGTATCCCTAAAAGCTATAACGCTGCAACACACACACACAAACACGTGATACAAACTTCCTTCCCTTTCCTAGCACTGCTCTCCATAGCAATTTTTACAAAAATTGCTCACTAAGTTATGCAATACCTACATAACTGCTGTGTAACATTTGCTTGTGCTTGTGTGTGTTAATGTACATATTCACGTGCGTGAATCGTGTCTTATCGGAGCATAGAGTCACATTGATTGGATTAGGCGGTAACCAGTTTTGTTGCGATGCAGTCAGTTGTTGTATAATAAGCTCTCAATTTGCAAGTTACTAAATACCCCGCTAACTCACTGCTCTCCAGCACGAACAACGTAACATATTGTTTCTTGTTTGTTATGCTGGCGACGACTGAACACAGTTTTCTTTGTTTGACAGTGAACTAAGCAAAAATAATAAAAAAAAAAAAACACAAGCCAATCAAAATTTTTTACTTTTTTGAATTGACCCGTTACGGTCACTATTACATTTTTCGAAACAGAAATTGGATCTCATTCTAAATCGAAAACTCTGAAAACTATTCGTTTTTTGAAACTTAAAGTCTAGTAATTCAAACCATTTCCTTTTCGTAATCGAAAGTGTTATTTATTAAAACCGTTCACTTTTCCAATTCCAAATAAATTTATAATATTTTCGAATCTGGATATGATCGTTTGATACCAAAACTTGTCACTATAGCCGCTAAGCGCTATTAAATCTTCAAAACTGTGCCCATAACCATTTCAGGTTGTTAGATTTTTCAAAAAAAGGAAAATTATTACATTTTCGAACCGGAACCTTAGTGTTTTAAAACCATTACTTTTTTGTAACAGAAAATATTTGAAACAGAAACCAAAACCGTTACCACGCTGAAACGGTACCGTTTGTAAACAGCTACTTTTTCGAAATTGAAATTTATCACTATTCGATTTTCTATAACGAAACTGTAGTATTTCAAAATTGTAAATTTTTCGAAAACGAAAGCGTAGAGTTTCAAAACCGTTACCTTTTCCAAAAACACAGTTATTTAGAGTATTAAATTTCGAAACTGAAACTGTATTTTTGTAGACCTCTACCTTTTTAGAAACTGAAACCATTTAGAACTTTTAAACTTTCGAAATCGAACTCGTTGCTGTTAGCTTTTTCAAAACCAAATTTATTTGGAATAATTAAACCGAAGCCGTAACTTCAGTTAACCACTCCATTTATCGAAATCGAAACAATTTATTGTTATTTGAAGCCACAATCGCTATCTTTATTAAAACCGAAACTGTAGTGTCTCAAAACTGTTTCTTTTTAAAAACAGAAAACATTGAATTTCAAAACTGTAACATTTTTCGAAACTGAAATCGTAGTTTCAAAACCGTTACCCGTTTCGAAACAGAAAATTGTTTGGAGTATTAAAATTTCAAAACAAAAACCTTAACGTTTGTAAGTAGCGCTACCTCTTTTGAAACTGAAACCATTTCAAATTTTTAAACTTTTGAAATTGAAACCACAAACATTTTAGTGGTATCTGTTTCATAACAAGCCGATGAGTCCTCGGCAACAAATCTATATTACTCCGTTAAGAAATTGAAAACTTTTCGATAAAAGATCGAAATTATATCGATAACTACTCAATAACATATCGGTAACTTTTGTATAGCAAATCGATAATTTTTTGATTACAAACCGATAATTTTCCGATAACAAATCGATATATTTTTCATAATTCACAAATTTTCGATACAAATCAATAACTCGTCGACAAAAAATGAGGGAGGCCCGCACTCCGCTTGAAGAACCAGGTAGAAAACGATTTAAATTCCCTTGGTGTGACAAATTGGCGCCATTGAACTCAAAGAAGAAGCGACTTGTTGGACGGTCATAACTATTGAAACGGGTAAGCGCCAATTAAGTAAGTAAGCAAGTTAATGACACTTCGATAAAAACTAGATAACTCGTCTTTACTCGCCAACAACTCACCGAAAACACATCGATATCCTATCAAGAACCAACTGATGACACATCGTTTACAAACCCTTAACACTTCCATAATAAATTGATAAACTGTTCATGAAAATTATAACCAGTACGCTGAGTATAAAAAATTAAGACGAAGTAAGATTAAAATTATAAAAATATCTTTCAAATGTAACTGCCACCCACAGGCTACAGAGTTCAAGTGAGTCACTCACTACAAAACAAACCGTAAAGTTTTTAAATTGAACTTGGTAACTGAACTTTGCAACTGCTTACTGAAAGCGGATAGTTTTTTGTATCGCATTGCTTTGCATAGGCCAATCTCAGGTTGGCAGGTGGCAGGAACTAAGTTTACACCAAACAATAACAAAACTACAATGTGCAGGTGCAAAAAAGCGGCTTAGCGCATGTGCGCATGCAATCCTTCTGATATATACGACCACACACAAATACACATACATCAATGTATGTATGTTGTGTTGCATAGTTTGGTTATGTGCTCGAAGTTGAACACAGAGGTTTAGCGCTGCAAGTCAGCTCAGCTCAATTGCAATAGTAAATTTTACGTAACAAAAGCGTATTTTCGCTATATTGAAAGAAAAATAACAAGAAGAATAAAAAAGAAGAAGCACCCTACACAGCACTCTGTACTCTGCTCAGCCTTCACAAATTTTTGAGTTTTAAAGGATTTACGAAAGTGGAAACTGATACTGTTCATAGGCTTTTGTCTTCACCACTTCATGCTAAACTTTTGACTTGTCATAAGTACCTTTGCAAAGGAATTAGTATTGTGTGACAGGCAAGATATCGTCCGGTTATGGAGGTGGTGTAGGTAAAAGGTGGTTGTAGTGCAAGTGTTATCTTTTATTACTTGGAGTTATTGTTAAGTTCATTGACCTGCTTGTAGGAAAGTTAAAAAGATAACAATTGTATTTTGAACAGCTTAAACCAATATGCTAATAAACTGAAGAAAATACTGCGGTTTTCTTAAGAAGAAAAGTGTATCAGCTTTGCTTAGCTTGATATGATTTGGAATGAAGGTATCACTTTTGCGGTAAATACATGTAGTAAAGCCCTGGAATAGTAGGTTCAGCAAAGTTCATTGTACCTAAATCTATTGGGATCGGAAAAACTTTAAAAAAAAACGCGATTTTAGTATGAAGGGATTTGCAAGTTGGCGGGACTTGTTTTATACCGACTCCAAACTGCATCTGCAAGGCAAATAAATTTTCACTGAGAAGCTTTTCATCGCAGAAATACACTCGAAGTGTTTGGCAAATCAGTTTTTTTATAACTTTCGAAGTTGCTTAGCTCGGGAATTTAACCCAGAACCTTCCGTGTATGAGGAGGAGCACGCTGTCATTATACGTTAATTAATGACTTTGTTCAGCGCGAAAAGTGGTAATGGGGATAAGAAAGAAACTAGTAGACTAAGTCTGAAAAATCCATTTTGATCGTAACCTGCTTCTTGAAGACCATTTTATATTTTTTCTTTGAAAACAAATATTTACGGAAAAGTGGGGCCCAAATGCACTAGAAAAAGACTAAGTGAATAGACATAAAAAGTAAAAACACAAAAAGAAGTAGATGAAGAATATGGGAAACCAAGTGGTCAAGCAACAGAAGAATGAAAATAAAAAGTGGAAAACCAAACAGGATGGACAAAGGGGAAGAGAATTGAAGAAGGGAAATTACAACAAGAAGTGAGAGTAGACGAAGCCGGACAATAAGTTTCTTTACAGAATATAAATTGTTGCTCAAGGTAGAGGGAAATACGATTCAGGAAAGTAAAACTTAGGGACATGAACCAAATCAATGAAGAATAAGGTGAAGGCTATATAGATTAAGACGTTAAAGGAAAAGAAGAAAGCGAAGGATAAAATCAAGAGGTAGAAGGAAGAAATGAATGAAGAGTAGGTGAGGTTGAAAGTGAAATCAAGATGTGTGAAAGAAGGCGAAAGCAAACAATGAATGTTGAATTAGATAACATGAATTTGACCTTCCTTGACGACCTCATATAGTCTGATTGACTCCATAGCTTTACTAGAAGTTTGTTGAGCGACTCAACTGGCAAACCCCATCAAAAACCAAGATCTAGATTATAAAATAACTCCGTTCTCTTGACAATCTTAGTGCGATGTCTACGGAGCAAGCTGCGAAGGATGCGCTCTTTTTATTTAGCTCATTCGTTTTATCACTCCCGTCAATTCTCATATGCACTGGTAGCCAATGTAGATGTATTCTTCTCCTTACTCCGACTCTTAGACACTTTTGAATGCTGTGCTATGCGAGATTATTTCCTTACTTGCTGCTGGACTCTCAATATAAATGTTGACGTGAATGTAGCTTGAGCTATTTTATTACAGTGTTTCTACTGCTTTTGTTACGCTTTCTACTTCCGACTGAAAAGCGCTAGAGTGATCAAGCAGCTTGTAGGATCTGTTTATTTCTGGATCAGCACAGTATACGTCAGACCCTCGTTCTTCCACTATTTTGAAACTATCGGTGTACACGTGTATGGCCTCGTGCGCTATTTGGACACGGTTGCCTCTACCATCCACCTCTATCCACCGAAGCGCAGATACGGAATCAAGCGGTCTGCTCGTACTGTTATTGATGACGCTTTGCCACTATGGCCGTATGGTCTACCTTGAAGTTTCCGCGGGGCACTGGGTATCGTTGAAGTTGTTAACGCTTTGTTCTTTGTCACCAGGTCTACAGTTGGAATGTACAGAATGGTATACAGTGCATCCGTCGAGGTTGTTTTCAGCGCTTTTGTAATGCTAAGCATGATAGCCAGCATACACCCTTACATGTTTTGAGTTAGGTTCTTTTTTGTGCGACTATTCAAAAAAAGGACAACATTTATACAATCGCTGTAAATACTCAACGACTTGTTATAGATAAGTTACCCTTGAGTTATCGACGAAGTATAGGAGTGTTAACGATTTGTTAAAGAAACGTTATTTTTTGAATGTCGAAAAGTGGTTGACTATTTACAAAAAGCTATCAATATGTAATCAAATCGAATCAATTTGTTAACGAAATTGTGGAAATTCGATATCTACGTGTTATCGATTTTTTATCATAAAGCAATTTATATCAATATGTGAGTAAAATGTTATCGGGTTTTTAATGAAAATTTATCGAATGGTTATCAGCTAGTTATTTAATTGTTATCTGCGTGTTACAGATCTGTTAGTTAGTTAGCAATTTGCTATCAGTTTGTTAAGAAAAAGTTATCGATTTTTGATTGGAATGTTTACCACTTTGCTCTCGGTGAGTTATCGATTGGTTAATGATATGGAAGTACATAAGAACAATTAGGCATTTATTTCTTTGCGGTGGCTTTTTGCCTTGCCGAAGATATGCCCGTAAGCTGGGGCTCTTTGTAAGCGTTCTTTATTGGTTCCATCTTTGCAGTCCTCGCAAAGCACGTCCTGTTCAAGGTTTGTGTTTTTTAGTTTTAAATGAGTGTATTTGGTGTTCAGTGTAAGCATTGCCTATAAAACAATTGTGAGGCCTAACAACAAGAGTTCTGAAATAAGAGTAAAAATAAATCCACAGAAGCATTTCCAAAGCTACACGAAAATCTATGAATCGAATTTAACCTTTACGTTACTCCATATTTACTGAAAGAAAAATATAAATTTGTAATTATTTTTATTAAGTATGCAGGAATGTTAGAGTTTAAGCCATCCCTGGAAAGAATCGGGACGGGGAAAGGCATGCATTTATATTAGGTTCCAGGGCATACGGGAGTAGACGGGAATGAAAAAGCATATAAAATAGCTAAAAAGGGCACATCTCTTGAAGCTTAGTTCCGTGGACGTGCCATTTATATTGGGCGAGATTAAGCGAAGGCGAGAGGTGCACATGATCGACCAAGCGGCAAAGGCGTGGCTGCGAGGCTGCAAAATATCGAAGGTTATGTGTAGGTGTTACAACCTTAGACTAACACGGGCATTCTGACTGAACACTGCCTTCTGTCGTCACATGCCTTCAAATTAGGCTTGGTCAGTGATAGCAGATGTAGGAAGTGCGGGCTGGAGGAGGAAACGATCGAGGACGTTCTGTGCGCGTGCCCTGCGCTTGCCAGGCTAGGAGTCCAGCTATTAGGATTGATACAGCTGTCAATTCTAGAAGCAGCAAGTGGCATCCTAGAAAGCATCTAGTATTTGCCGAGGGGACGGAGTTATTTTATAACATAGGTCCTGGTTTTTGTTAGGGTTTTTCAGATTGGTCCTTAAATAAACTCATGGTAACACTACGGACTCGTTCAGTCAATGTGAGGTCTTCATGGACCGGCCAGTTCAACCTAACTTAACTTATGCAGGAAGTAATTTGGGCGCGTGCCTAGCAGTGTTTTGCCTGGGTTATGTTTCGCATAACTCCGTGCGTTCCAACTTATAAATTGTGAATATCACCATAAGAATATTCCATCAGCTGAAGTGGAAAGCTCCTACATTGTTCATCAATGACTGCCGCACTTTCATTTCTTAAACAAAACCAAACCCCTTAGCCAATTTTTCGCCAATTCAAGGATAAAATAAAATTTAGAATACAATTATAAACAAAAATTGCGCATTTCCAGGCCTTTGTCGATAAATATGTTGTGGGTGCAGTTTATAATTTCTGCGGAAAATTAATTAGAAATAGAAATCACAAACAGAAGAAAAAAAAAAAAAAAACACAAAACAAATGTATAAAAAAAGGTAAAATAATAAATCAATAGCAACGAACAAAGAAAAATTAAAATGTATAATAAATTAAATTCACAAGCGAAAATAAGTAAAAACAAAAACTAAAATAATCAGTAAGGTCAGAAAGTTAATTTCAGATAGAGGCAAGCTAACAATGCCTGAACAACTTCATGGCAGCACAAACAAATGAAATAATTGTAAAATGAAAATCTACGCTTCAACGACAAACCACTTCAAAGTAAAACAAAAAAACTTAAATGAAAGTAGAAGTAAAAAACATTCATACAAATAATTCATCTAAGACTGGAGGTTGGCAACCCGGCAAATGGTAACAAAATAAATAACGACGACGAAGAGAGCAGCCAGCAAGTGGAGTACAACAATAGCATGCTATATTTTTAACCAACAACAACAATGCATGCTTACGATATACTTAAATGCACTTGTAATTGCGCTTTATGTAAAAAGCTTTGTGGCCTTGATTGGATTTTGGTCACAAATTTCTGAACAAAGTCGGAATGCTACATAGCAGGCAGTCGCAGCAAGTAAACGCCATGTACATACGGGGTATTCCATCCTATTTCGACCAATTTTGAACCCCACCCCTTTAGAATTGGCTGAAAGTTTTTCTTTTTTTCTAGCTTACGAAAAGCGTTTTTCAGAATTTTTTCAAAGTTTTTCATCCAACTCAAAAAAAGTTATGAATTTAAAAAAAACGGTGTTTTTTTCAAAATGCTATAACTTTTTCAAAAATTTAACTTTTGAGATTTTTTTTTTTTTAATTTATTTTTAAATGTACTTTTCGGAAAAAATACAAAAAAATTTTTAAAGTTTTTTTTTTGTAATTTTTCAATTTTTCGAGATTTTTCGAATTTCGCCATTTTTTTTTCTCCCATAAAAAAATTTCAATCAATTCTGCAATCATCCCCACTAATCCCGGAGTCTGCCGATTATTTTTTTTTTTTTTTTATTTAATTGAAAAAAAAAAAACTTTAAACATTGTTTTGTATTTTTTCCGAAAAGTACATTTAAAAACAAATTTAAAAAAAAAGATCCCAAACGGTCAATTTTTGAAAAAGTTATAGCATTTTGAAAAAAACACCGTTTTTTTTTTTAAATTCATAACTTATTTTGAGTTGGACACCGTTTTCATTTTCAAAATGCTATAATTTTTTCAAAAATTGACCGTTTGGGATTTTTTTTTTTGTTAAATTTGTTTTTAAATGTACTTTTCGGAAAAAATACAAACAAATTTTTAAAGTTTTTTTTCCAATTAAATAAAAAAAACTAATCGGCCCACCCTGGGATTAGTGGGGATGATTGCAGAATTTTTGAGAAAAAAAAAATGCCGAAATTCGAAAAATCTGGAAAAAGTGAAAAATTACAAAAAAGAACTTTAAAAATTTTTTTGTATTTTTTCCGAAAAGTACATTTAAAAACAAATTAAAAAAAAAAAGATCCCAAACGGTCAATTTTTGAAAAAGGTGTAGCATTTTGAAAAACACCGTTTTTGTTTTAAAAATTCATAACTTTTTGAGTTGGATGAAAAATTTTGAAAAAATTCTGAAAAACATCTTTCGTAAGCTAGAAAAAGAAGAAAAACTTTCAGCCAATTTTAAAGGGGTTGGGTTCAAAATTGGTCGAAATGGGATGGAATACCCCATACATATCTCTGAGTACACTCCAACGCAAATTCAAACATACACACACACACTTCCTCAAAATGTTGCTTGATTTAGCTCACTCTATACTTATACATATTTAAAATATAAATGAAAGTGCAGCTAAGGGAAAATATCAGCGTTACAGCATTCTTGCACTACAAAATGCCAAGCACCAAAATTTGTTAAAGGATTTTAATTTGAGAGTAAATAATATTGTGTGCCGCGAATTTGAATGGTCGTCTATGGCTGCCTTTTGCTTGCTTTTTCCGTAATACATTGCACATGCACATAACCAGTTCAAGTTTGCTCTAGCAGTTCTTGGTGGGAGCTCTATTCTTACTGCTGGAGTGTTTGCTGTGGCATTGTGTCATAATTGTGTTATACTGTCATGGTAGTAGCGCTGTATACGTTCATATTAGGGTGTCTTTTTTAGGGGAAGTGTATCGGAGAATAGTGATAGCTTGATGATCAAACTAAACTATAGTTTTCGAATCAGATGATGGGACCACTATTATAAAAGTCCTAAAATATGTTGGTCCGCCGTTGACGGAAAAAGGAGAGAGCAACTCACCACAAATTGGAAGAGAAGCTCGACCCAAATCTTCGTGTCGGTAGAATGCAAAAGTGTACCCATTTTACTATGACACATTCATATCGTTCTATTCAAAAAGAAGTTGTTGTTATTATTCTAGCAATGAGGACACTCCCCGAAGGCCTTGGGGAGTGTTATAGGTGTTAATGGTCCTTTGCCGGATGCAGGTCCGGTACGTTCCGGTAACAAGTACCTTTAAGGTACTAGCCCGACCCTTTTGGGAACGAATTGTTATGACCAAATTAAACTCTCTAGGCCATACCGCCCTCCCACTCCCTAGATCCATAAGGAGTTCGGGGTCAGGGCCTCGGCTGTTAATGAAACAGGATTTGCCACGGATAGGTGAGGTTGACAATGCAGTTAGAAAAGCTATATTTTGCGCTGGCAACCCCTTGAGAGGGTTGCGCTGCACAACCCCCTGAATATGTTTGTTATTTAGGTCGCCTTTTACGACAGGCATACCCACCGCGGGTATATTCTAAGCCCCGTAACCCGTTGGGGCTTAGGAGAATTTAAAAGTGAACAGTCGCAGTGCTTGCACTAGCCAAGAAGTTCATATCAAAAACCACTTGGATAAACTGAAATATTTGACCTTATCAACATCAATTTTTCCGTCATCTGCTTCCCTCAATTCAATGCTGATGCGGTCTTTTCTCTGCTGTCGAAGTCATGTGTATTAAGAAGACTACTTTCTAAGCCGGCTATTTATTATGCTTACTGAGCGGATTTCTGGGTTGACTTTGTTTTGGAAGTAAATGCTGTTTTCAGATAGAGTCAGTTCTCGTAGCTTCGATTTTATATGTGTCAACAGCGTCGTTTTTTTCGAAGGCGCGAATGTGCTGTTTTTTTCTTAGGTGACAGCATATCATGATAAGTTCCGATAAGTTTGTCGACTTAAGCGTTAAGTCTTTTGCACTAGAAAAAATATTTCATGACAGAAGTAGCAGACGCTCTAGTTGTTATGCTGATCTAGCTTTGATTTATTGGCATGCATTTTAAGAAGTTTTTGTCCCTTACTTCTGCTCCCTCCCTACCTTTCCTCTAAATTTCATTTGATCCTTCCTCTCCGGTCCTTCCTCTATGCGTCCCTGTATACGTATTTTTCTCTCATTTCCGCTCTTTCTCTCTGTATCCATCTCAATCCATAGCTTTCTCTCATTATCCTTTTCCCGCTCCCTATATCTTGTCTAGCTCTGTCTCTTTCTTCTTCTCTCGCTTTTCCATTATTTCGATTTCTATATCCAAGTTTCAAGCAAACCGCTAGAAATCATAAGTTAGACGATTTTGTATAGATAGTCAACTACTCAGAAAAATAATGTCCTAAGTATCTCATAACCTAGCCATGAAACTATCAATGTATGTAGACGCAACCTAAATATGATTTATGTAAAATCATCGCTTGCCTGTATGCGCTTCATTTCCACATTTTGGATTCTTAGCCTTTAGTCTTAAAGCTACTTTCACAGCTAATCCCTGCGCGAACACCTATATCGAACAGACACTACATGAGTAATTGAGTCGGTACGATGGGTTTACTTGTGGATATTTTGAGTACATTTCAGCACCAGTTCCTTTTCCATTTTTGAGCCATCTGTGTACATTGTTTGCCGCAACTACTGTCTGGTCCTTCCTCGAATTCCTTCTTGAATGGATACTTTATGTTCTGCACGTGGAAGTCAAAAACCACCATGATGTGGTCGATGTCTAACGTTAAAGTAACCGTCCTTTTGTCATACCATCTCATATCGTCGCTTGCCCATGTTCGGTTGATTTCCACATGTTGGATTCTCAAAGTCTTAGATCCGCTGTCGCGACCAACATACTGTTGTTATACCCAGGCATGCAGTCATAGTTTGCAGATTCTACTAGCATAACCACTCTGGTTGCTTCTTTTTGTACTCCCACTAAACTAGCGTGGACTTGAGTGGTTGATCATCGATAAGCAAGGGTTTAAGGCACTTCGTTACCTTAACTCTCAAATTCCCTATTCAAATTGAAAATTGTTATAAAGGACATGCTTAAAAGCTACTCTTTTAATATTGAAACAAAGAGATGCCAATTTTATGTGTATCTTTTCTTGGCTGACCCCTATTTTACAGTGTTTCACTATATCAAAAAAATAATTTTTTTCTTGCCACCCTAGTGTATACATATTTGTAATGCTAAATTAATACGCGTACAAAATAACTGCTTTGGTTCACTAAAAATAACGCAGTGAAAGTAAATGCAGCATGCGTCTATTTTACCCTGTGTTTTATGTTTTTTTACGAACTATTTTATTAAAAGCAGCGCATAATTAAGAGAAAGTGGAATGTAATTCAAAGTAAATGCACGTGAATGTTAGAATATTAGCAAGGAATTTGTATTTAATTGCAAAAGTGCATAAAGTTACAATAATTTGTGTTGGCCTTGATAAATTTTGTGAGAGCAAATTTTATTACAGTATATATCATCATGTGAATTCACTTATGTCTAGTATAAGCAATTCGTGTGCAATTTTTAATATTTTAATTTGCATAATATTTATTTTTCTGAGTTAATGCCCTAAAAATTTAAGAATTACACAGTGCTACAAAAAAAAAATATCTCAAGAACTTTAATAGCGACCTAGTGTCCGTTGTAGGTCTTGATGAGTAGATTAAGATGCTGTGTTTCAAAATTTTCTAACACCCCGAAATTTTCAAGTTATTGTTGAAAAACTGTTTTTCTTGTACCTCGCGCATTCAAAAATTCGTTACTCCGTCATTTTTCCATCACTTTTTGATTGCTTAACAGTTTTGGAAAGCTGAAAGATAGGGCTTTAAAAATATGTATTTTATAGCAAATTTTTGAGATTTTTTAAAAGTTATCTAAAATTTTCTCGTTTTTTTTTAATTTTTCAAATTTTGACGGCTTTTTAATGTATCATTTCTTTAATGAATTATTTTTTTTCTTCAAGAGGTTGAGAAAACATTCTATTTCGATTAAAAAAAGTCCTGGTTGATCAAATTCGGTTGAGAATTGTTGAAATGACAACACTTTTTGTGAACAAGAAAATTTTGCTCTCATCGTAGAATCGATATCGCGCCATGTCATGATTGAATGTATGATTTCATTATATCGCTGCCATCGTATTGAACATTCTTATCGTTTCTTTTATTCCATCCATTATTTTTTGTTATAACAAAATTTGAATTATTGACTTTAATTATTTAAACAATTTCGATATTTTATTTCGCTCCTATGTTGGAGAGAAAAAATAAAGAAATAAATAGTTGCAAATATATTTACATAAAATTTTTTTTCATATTATGTACTTAATACAAAAAAAAAAAACTTCGAATTTCGATAGCTGTTAAAAATGTTTGCTAGATCTTTTGCGTTTATAAGCCACATCGTCAGTATCGCGTTTTAGAGACCAGCAATAATTTGCCAGCATTCTGATCTGACTTTTTCCGACAAAGCGTTTTTCGATCTCTAATAGTTCCTGATGGAACCGTTCTCCCTGTTCGTCACTGAATTGTCCAAGATTTTCAGGGAAGAAATCCAAATGTGAATGCAGAAAATGGACTTTGGTTGACATTCTGCACGCCATCTGCCCATAAGCCTCTAGAAACTCATTCACTACTTCTACGTAGTTGGCGCTTCTGTTATTCCCCAAAAAATTGTTGCATAGAGAAATAAAACTCGCCCATGCTCTTTGCTCTACGTTATTCAATTTTTTGAAAAATTCCGTATCGGAAAAAATTTTTCGTATTTGTGGGCCAACAAAAATACCTGTAAAGTTGACAACAATGAGAAAATTGCTGTAAATTACAGATTCTTATAGGAATTTTCTATACTTTCTTTGATCTTCGCATCACTCACTCTTGGGAAAACTGTTTTCAAGTGTGAAAAAGCTTCACCGTCTTTTTGAAGTTGTTTAACAAATTGTTTCATATAGCCTATTTCTTCCATGAAAATCTTGGACAATTCAGTGACGAACAGGGAGAACGGTTCCATCAGGAACTATTAGAGATCGAAAAACGCTTTGTCGGAAAAAGTCAGATCAGAATGCTGGCAAATTATTGCTGGTCTCTAAAACGCGATACTGACGATGTGGCTTATAAACGCAAAAGATCTAGCAAACATTTTTAACAGCTATCGAAATTCGAAGTTTTTTTTTTTGTATTAAGTACATAATATGAAAAAAAATTTTATGTAAATATATTTGCAACTATTTATTTCTTTATTTTTTCTCTCCAACATAGGAGCGAAATAAAATATCGAAATTGTTTAAATAATTAAAGTCAATAATTCAAATTTTGTTATAACAAAAAATAGTGGATGGAATAAAAGAAACGATAAGAATGTTCAATACGATGGCAGCGATATACTGAAATCATACATTCAATCATGACATGGCGCGATATCGATTCTACGATGAGAGCAAAATTTTCTTGTTCACAAAAAGTGTTGTCATTTCAACAATTCTCAACCGAATTTGATCAACCAGGACTTTTTTTAATCGAAATAGAATGTTTTCTCAACCTTTTGAAGAAAAAAAATAATTCATTAAAGAAATGATACATTAAAAAGCCGTCAAACTTTGAAAAATTAAAAAAAACGAGAAAATTTTAGATAACTTTTAAAAAATCTCAAAAATTTTCTTTAAAACGTATAGACAAATATATACATTTTTAAAGCCCTATCTTTCAGCTTTCCAAAACTGTTAAGCAATCAAAAATTGATGGAAAAATGACGGAGTAACGAATTTTTGAATGCGCGAGGTACAAGAAAAACAGTTTTTCAACAATAACTTGAAAATTTCGGGTTGTTAGAAAATTTTGAAACACGACATCTTGATCTACTCATCAAGACCTACAACGGACACTAGGTCGCTATTAAAGTTCAAAATCAGTGTAGCACTGTGTTATTAATCATTATATACTACCATAATTACATATACAGTCGTTTCACAAGCAGAAGTAAAAATTGTTTGCGACAAAAACCCAAAAACAAGAAAAAAAGCTTAAACTAACTCAAGCAAGAAAAGTCAATACATAAAGCAACAAATAAAGTAGAACAACACGGAAGAAAAATAAAGCAGCTATTTGAAAAACGCACACTTGACTTATTGCCAAAATCTATGGCTATTACGCAATGCGGTTGCAAGGCCGCGTGTTTACATACACACATACAAGCTTTTGTATTTGCAGTATATGTTGGATTTTGTAAAATGCGGCAGTTAAACTGACCAGATATAAATCATTGGCTGCCAAAGACAATAGCAAATAGCGAACAATGAAATTGTAAGAAGTGCGCTGGAGGGACAAGAGAATATAGAAGAAAACTGATAAAATGAACCCATAAAACGAAATATTTGACTTTTTTAGTGTGCGCTAACTTGGCCACTATTCATTTTTATGATCACTGAACAAGAGAATTACACGTTAACCAAGTTTAAGCGCTAATTTTTTGCCCTTCTTTGTTATGCTGAAATTTATTGAGAGAGATGCAGGGCTTTTGTAACCGACTGTTATTATTCAAACTTTCAAACAAGATATTATTTTTTTAGTTAAAGAAAAATTTCTTAAATATTTCTTCGCATAAATACATGCCTAGTTTTATTGTTAACCATAAAAAGTGCGATATGTCACACCACATCACCTGGATATATCTACTTGCACCATACAAAAAGTTAGATGCTATGAATCTTAGTCTTAATTTAATTTTTTTTAATATCTCATCGCGCCAAGAAATTTCACAGTATATCAGATTGTATTGTTACGAAAATTAGTAACACTAAGGGGTACTGCTATCTCTAAGCCGATGCTAAGTAGTGACTTGCATGCACATCCATAAATCAATCATTATGTATCTACACAAACGAATCAATAAATTATGTCTACACATATGTACGTACGCGCAGGGAGAAGCAGTGCACAAACACATGTATATATCTTATCTGAGATGCTCCCGAAGGTATGCAATTGTAATTGTGGAAGTGTCGCTCACAAATACGCGCGCATATGAGAGCTATACACGTGCATCTGTAGTTATAATTATATGGCAGTAACTAAGTAAATTCTGGAAGCGCCTAGAAGATGCAACGAGGAAATCACAGAGTATAAAAGCACCAAAGGTAGAGGCGCTACAATCAGTTTTCGATTAAGCACGCTATCTGCCGGGCAATAGTAGAGTTATTTATTGTGAAGTACTTTAACAAAGACCATTTTGCATTATTAAATATTGGAGTTATTTATTCAACAGTTTAGTGATTCGAACTTAGCAGAAGGTTGCAAATAAGAGGATTTGCAGTAAATTCGTTACAGTATCATAGTGCATCGCATGATGTTACATGAATATGAAATCACATCCAAAGCGATCTAATTTGTACACATATCGAACATAAAACTTGGTTTACGTCATATAGAAAGACGTGCAACATATCGATTTAGAACGCATATCTACACCCAACAAGAATCACCTTATGCTACATAGCATCAAAATTATCAATAAAATTTGTAACTTTTTTTATGAAACAAAATATGTTAACACAACTCAAACATATAATTTTATTATACATATATGCTTACAAAATCACGCCGTATCTCATTACATCAAAGAGTGCCACATGACGCTATATCTTTTCCTATGAAAGAATTTCATATCATATCATATCATCACATGACAAAACGTACGATATTATCGCGTTAAACTTTATTTTGATATAATAAAGATCACATCATTTGCTTAATTTGAGCCATCGCATCACTTTTTACCAGAATTAATAAACATCACGTCTCATAGCATCGTAGAGCAAACCTGCTACGCCTTGGAGCACGGAGGAGCGACGTGAAACACCAAGACTAATCCTGGATGTGACGCTGCAGAATGCTTTTTCTTCTGTTAGGTTCCAATATCATTTAGAAAAGTCAAGTGCGTCCTCATTAAGGTTCGACAGCATCCCTCCTTTCCCCCCGACGGCCAGCTTGTTTTCTGTGCTCTTACTGGTGTGCGCCGAACTCATATCCGTCAAAGAACAGCTCATATCCGTAATATCGCACTACTCCTTAGTTATGTCAGCAACAGCAACTACATTTCATTATTGTCATTTGTTGTAGAAATAACGAATAAGGAACTACAAATATCAGATTGCTTGATATCGTGTCTCATTAAAAGATATGACATCACATCATCTAATATTAAATAATCTCAAATCATTCAGCATAAAAAGCAAAAACCCATTACTCAAATAAGTCGATATATATTTAAGCAAACAATTTCTTTCTAGGGAGCGGTACATAAACATAATGGTTATGTTGAAGGATGATATTTTAAATCCTAATATATAGATGTGACTAGAGGGCGAGTGCTATTGGGAACTGCAAATATAACACAACATAGAGTATGCATTTCATTTCATTATATTTATTTATTTATTTATTTAAGTCTACAGTACCAAATACCTTACAGACTAGAACAATATATTTTGATAAATCCCAAACAGGGAATTAAATATTATATAGAATAATACAAAACACACGTTTTTTACCAACAAATTGCATTAAGTGTTTTTACAAAATGTGATTTTAAGAAAGCAAAGTCAACATGGTTTGTGATTGAAAATAAAGCATTCATTTCACGCAATGCCCGAGCAATAGGCGCCATATTCGCATATTTTGTTTTAAAATTTTCTAAATAAAAGGGAATTTTGTACGCATATTTCTTAGCGGAACATTAAAACTAATATGCTCAAGTAAAACTGGACAATCAATTACGCCATTAATAATGTTAAACATGAACCCAAGTGAAAGAACTTTCCGTCGTTTTTCCGAAGAATCTAAATTTATTAGCATACGTCTAGCATCGTACGAGGGAGCTGGATCCTCAAACCGAAGTGAATGTAATGCGTGTTTCAGAAAAACTTTTTGCACCCGCTCGATCCTATTGATAGAAAGCTGATCATATGGACGCCAAATAAAGACTGCATACTCCAAGTGTGACCGGAAAAGCGATGTAAAGAGTTGTTTATGGGTGTAAGGGTCGGCAAATTCAGACGAGTTGCGACGAATGAAACCCAAAAGAGAATATGATTTCGAAATTATACCATTTAAATGACTGTTGAAATTAAACTTTGCATCAAACACAACTCCTAAATCCTTAAATTCTGTAACGGATTGCAGTACACCAGTACCAATAGCATACGATGTACTCAGATTGGACTGACGCTTGGAAAAAGATAAATGGAAACATTTTTTAATATTTAAAGAGAGGCGCGATTTCACACACCATCTATAAAGATTGTCGAGATCCTTCTCCAGGTTCATCGCGTCAAATAAATTTCTAACATTACAAAAATTTTTAAATCCTCGGCATAAAGCAAAAACTCTGCATGTAAGAAAACATCACTTATATCGTTAATAAATAGTATAAATAGGAGTGATCCTAAAGTACTACCTTGGGGGACCCCTGAAGAGGCAACAAATTTGTTAAAAGAAACACCATCAATCGTAACTACGCAGCGTCTATTCATTAAATATGAATTGATCCACAATAAGAAACCGTAAACCTAGCTGTAAGTACAATTGTAAAAGTGATATTGATAAAAAAAAAACCAAAGTCTCGATTCAATCGTAGCTATAACCATGGTATTTTTAGAAAAATAATAACTGTAATCAACAAACTTACAGTAACCGTAAACAGTCCGATTACCATGGCTGCAACCTTAACTGTAACCGTAACTGTTACTATAAACGCCAACCTTGATCTAACCGTAAGGATCATCGTAACTGCAACCACAGCCGTACCGAAACCTTAAACATAACTTTACTTGTCAACTGTTACTTTAACTGTCCTTGTTACCATATCAGCGACCTTAAAGTCTAATTATACTTACAGTGCATTGTATGACAAAGCAGTACATAGCATGTGAAACATTGACCTGATGATACTTTACATAGCGTACATAGGTTACCGCTAGCAATGGCAAACACACACACAATGAAGTTAGTATGTAAAATATACACAAACACAAAAAAACAATGTGTGCTACTCTAAGAGTGATGCTCATTTTTCCACTCTTCGCAATAACAATGTTAACAACACGAAGAGTATACCGCATACATGGAAATCAAAATTCAACAGACTTCCATGTAATGCGCAAATCCCATTGAACAGATATTGTTTGAGAGAGCAATGTTGCTGTGCCCTGCTAGGCTATGCAAGTATAATTGGCCCTTTAGCATTAACCGTAACTGCAGCTGCAAATGTCGCTGTAATCGTTATCATAATCAAAAAGTTAGCAGTAAATTTGACTGTAATCGTTACCATAACTGTAATTGTAATCGTAAATGTAACTGTAATCGTAACTGTAACTGCAAATGTAATATTTACTATCATATAATCGATACTGTCGTTGTAGCCGTAACTTTCACTGGAATTGTTACCGTAAATGTAAGTGCAACTGTAATTGTAATCATATTTACTATAATTTCTGTTATCCAAACCGTAACTGTTACTTTAATTCCTTCCTTCCCCTTTTTCTTGTTCTTCAAAAGATTTAGCTTCTTGAGTTTTCGTGGCCATTTTTACCATATTCGCTTATCTGAAAGAAATTATTCGGTGATCTGTCAAATAAAGTACCAGATAATGTTTATCTTGTATGGGGAAACTACGCTAAGAAACGGAACTTGTTTCACAATTAAACAAAAGCGTCGCTATCACGCGAGATAAATTATCAATTTTTGGTTTTTTTAGTATGTCGATGGCTGCTTTGCCAGCTCGAAAACGCCTTTGGAAATAATTTTCATAAACGCCATACTTAAAATTTTTTTTCAAAATCACTTTATCCCGAAATTCGGTTAAAGAGCACCCTATCTCAGATTTTATTTCATAAACTCTCCAGCGTACGGCTAAATAAATTGCATTTAAGCTCAGATAGAGTGTTTTTGAGACAAGTTCTAAGATAGGGGGTTATTCAAATCTTTTCTGAGATGGACCGTTGTCGAAACGGCAGCATGGTGGCATGGTGTTCCACTTAGCAGTCGATATATTTCCTATTTAAGCAAAAGTGATTAATAATACTATACTGCGTACACGTGACCCATAATTTATTATAAAACTTTATTGAAAACTTACTTACACAATATACAATTTAAAATTTCCAAATCTATGCACTTGTGCAGTGTAAATTTATTAACGTAAGTATGAATACGCGTTCGCACAGCAATCAAACGTCACGAGTAATTATGTGCAATTTATTTCTGGTTTGCTTAATTCGAGTTAGGTTTCATCTAAATAAAGATTATACTCAGTTTGTAAAAAAAAAAAAAAACAAACAAACGCTAGAATAAGACAAAAATGGAATTCCACTTCATTTAAAAGCGCATAGAGAATAAATGACACAAATAGTATATGTGCACACATACATACATACACTACATTACATGTGGGGCTAGCGGATAGGAAACCCGATTATAATTTTTTGCTCGCAGACACAAAAGTAGTGTGCGTCTGCCGTGTGGGTGAACAGTAGAGTGTGTGTGGGTGTGAATGTTAGTTGGCATGTGTGCTTAACGCTGAGTTATTATGCAAGTTTTTTCAACTAAAGTATATGGAACATTCCATGGTGCATGATATAAAGGTCCTAATGCATTAATATATTAGTATATTCCAACTTAACGGAATAGCTTGCAGTCTATGGCAAGGGAAAAAACAGCAGAAATCATATGTTTAATAAGTCCTTAAAATTCGCATTTCTTAGGAAATTTAATTACTCAAAAAATTTACAAAGAAACCAGTGCATTATTAAGTTATGTTTATTTGGTCTAATATATAATTCTATGTAATGTGTGGCAAGAAAGAATAAAAAAAAAACATTAGAGCTTCTGTCGAATTCATGTGGTGAGCAGGGACTGTCGGTGCGAGCGGGCCGGGCATCCAAGGCTGATGCGTGCGGCTTCTTTGTGAATATCCTTGAAGCAACCTTATTGGTCGCTAATCGGCTGAAATTCTATAAAGTATGCTAAGTTTGCTTTTTTTTCTCCAACCGTGATGTTGATGATGGTGGGGAACCACTTCTTAGTAAGAATGACGTCTACGATTGCTATTGCCAGCTAAGAACCGTGATCACTCATCCATATTTTTAGTCTACCTATGATCTGGTTACAAACACTATTAACACATCTATTCTATGTGAGGTCTTTTTTTATACTTACATTTCTTTGACCATTAGGCTTTTCGTACAAATGTGGTGCTACCCAAGGAGCTCATTTGAAAAAGCCTTGTAGTGCATCAAACGTGTCATCTCATATGGAATTTTTGAAATCTACTAAGGCCCTCTGTTTTACTAAATGGCGATTTACCTTGGTGCTACTCTTACTTCTTCAATTGCCTTTCTGATCGTGTGCCTTTAACGGTATTAATTAACATAGAGAAAGCCCATGAGCAGCAGGAAAATGCCTTGGGTGTTTTCCTGGCATAGGCAAGTCTTTCGAAACAAGCATTAATGTACAGTCTACAGCATTGCTACAACAACAACAACAACTACAACAGTTTTACCTCGATCTAAGTAGATTTGGCCTAAGAAATTTAGATCGGCTCCATGCCACACTACAGAATTTGCAATGGGGTTTATGTGAAGACACAAAATATGTCAGCGATGCTTTGGACGCTAGGCATCAACCAATTGCTTAGACAGTTTGAGAGGGGACCAGTCAAACTTACAGCGGATGCAGATGAAATTGTAGTCATCATAGGAGGCAAATGTCTGCCAACAATATCTTATGAATCAGGGTTATACCGGGTATCTGATGGCAATCTAACCGCCAACTCAGAAAAAACCGAACTATTATTATTTCTTAAAAAATGAGCCCCAAAAACTTCCCAGTTCTGCACATTCTGACGGCAAACCTAATGGCCAAGAATATAGCGTTAACAACTGCAGCAGCGCTTAACGCCTCAGGCAGCTTGAGAGCGGGCTGTATGGGAGTTTACTGTGAAGTCGTGCAGTCTTACAACTGGCAAGAAAAATTCTTGTACGTTTTAGCCTTACCAACCCACGCCAGTAACTTTTTGTAGGGCTGGCAGACACACAAAGCGAGTATTAATGGGTTTTCACTTGGTTCCTCTGCTTACGTAGGTTTGTTCTTATAATATGTTGTTGTTGTGGTTGTAGCGATAAGGTTGATCCCCGAAGGCTTTTGGGAGTGTTATCGATGTGATGGTCCTTTGCCAGATACAGATCCGGTACGCTCCGGTAACACAGCACCATTGAGGTGCTAGCCCGACCATCTCGGGAACGATTTATTTGGCCACATTAAACCTTCAGGCCATCATCCCTCCCTCCACACCCCCAAGTTAAATGAGGAGCTTGGGTCGCCAGAGCCTCGTCTGTTAGTGTAACAGGATTCGCCGTGGATAGGTGAGGTTGACAATTGTGTTTGGAGAAGCTGTATATTGCGCTGACAACCTGAAGGGTTGCGCCACACAACTCCTTGAGTCTGGTATTTTAGTCGCCTCTTACGACAGGCATACCTACCGCGGGTATATTCTGACCCCCTAACCCGCTGCGGTTTTTGTTCATTATTCATATATATTCTGTATCCTTGTTGACACGGGTCTCGATATATTTCTTTTATAAGCACTATGTAGTCCCTTGATGGCGTTGGAGCGAAGAATAGTATCAGGGTCTTATTAAACGCCTCATGTATATATGCGTGCCTTAACTGGGCTTGAAAAAGGAGGAACCAATTTCAGTCGTACACACCATGCAGATATTAGGATGAGGGTGGGATCGAGTAAGCATGCTAGGGCGGATGTAATGACGAGGGTGGGGGAAAGTATGAAGAGGAGTTTGGTGAGGTGAATGCGAAGGTGGAGGAGAAGAAAAATAGCAAGTTCCTTCATAACGAAGAAGAGGGAAGATATAGACAAGTGAGAGAGAATGAGAGATAAATATAGAGATAAAACGAGAGAGAGAGTGAGTGAAAGAACGATATAGAGAGCTTTCTCTCTAGAGAAAGAGATAGTTAGGGTGAGACAAAGTGAGTTTGAGATAGAGATATAGATAGCGATGACTGGACTGAAAGAAAGAGAGATATATTTCTCTTGTATTTTCTTATTAAAATGCATACATAACTATATTCGCACATAATTTTGCGCGTTTCCAAAATTTAATAAATAACATATTTCCTTCGCCTTTTTCCAGTGGCACCAATAAACGTTCTTATTTTTCTGCGCTACGCAATCTGAATGCTAAGAATTTCCATAACATCCAACAGTGAATAATTTCAGTTACAGTTGAGTGCAGTCCACTCAGTTTTCAGTTGAACATTGCTAGCTGTAATATATCACATTATTTCCACTTAAATGCAAAAGAAATTAACAAAAGCCAAAAAGATGTGGCTATAGAAGAAGTAAGTGAAGCGGTAGCGAGGGAAGCAATATTTTTGTTGAAAAATATATAAGTAAAAATGAACATAAAAGGAACTGAAGTACATACTTGCAAGTGAAGCCACCAACGCCAAGTTTGGAAAAATATATGAGAAAATATTTCGAACAACAATGCGAAAGACGAGTGCCGGTTGAACGGGCGGAACAACAAGAGCTACTAGCATGCCGGCTGGCGGACGTACAAATAAAGTGCAGCCGGGCCAATGTTGCAAATAGCAAACTGGCTGTGCTATCGCTACTGCTACCCAGCTCTCTTAACCCTCTCACAAGCATCGTTTGTTAGTAATGCGTGCAGCGGGACTTCCGTTTGCCCCGAATCTACGATGTGCATCTTCCCGCGCCAAACGTGTGGCAGGCAAACATAAATCATTTTATGAAAAGCAACATTTCCGCCATAAAATGGACGTTTCCTTTTTATATTGCCGTTTTTGTGAAAGGAGTAAAAGAAAAATAAATATAAAGAAGAAGGACAAAAGAAGGATTACATGTGAGAAATCGTGCATGGAATTTGCATTGCACTTGCTAAGGTGCTTTCTTCGTTTGGAAAAGAAAGCTGACAGCGCAGTTGAGCACGCGCAAAATGCCTAGCAATATGCCGAAGTTCCGTAATGACGCCGCGCGCCATCTATGCGTTAAATATGCACTTGTATGTTTGTATGCATTTTGGCATTCTAAAAAAATAGGAAGTTGTTGTGGCAGCCGTGGCAATGCAATGATGACGCTAAAGGTAGAAATTGCTAAAGTTTCCGCCATCATGTTTACGCAGTGCAAATTTGTGGTGCCGAGAAGAAGAAGATGAATGTTTCAGCAAAAAAAAAAATATGTATATATGTATGTAATTGCAACTTTACTAAGCGATAAATTTGCTTATGAAAAATTGTAAGAATACAAGGAAGAACGTTGCTGTTGATAAATTTATAACCAGTTTTGTACTTTTATTAAAACTCAAAAGCGGATTAAAGTTGAAAATTCTGATGCAATTGTAATGATGAACGTAACTTTTACTACACGCATCCACACTTAGTGACCTCGGTGCTGTCGCCAGGCGACTTGCTTGTGTGTTTCAAAATGGGATATTTGAAAAGAGAAGTATCTCTTAGCTAAGCCTCAGCGAAAAGGTATAAGAGTTTATTGAGTTAACGAGACTCAGGAAGATTTTTTCGAGGGATTCTGTTCTATTGGGAAACTTGAGAGTTGTGAATGAAAGCTGAACGATAAATCACTCTAAGTTCGATGTTAAGCAGAGGCAAAGAGGCAAAAAGTTTGTGCTAATTGCCGTCCTTGACAAGGACATCAGCTTTCAAAAGTGTCCTGCCACTGGCCATGCAGAGTTAAGTTAAATCTTGCGTTAAAAAGTAAATCAGCAAGATGTCGACTCGCAGAATGCTCAAGACGCGGAGTGACGGTTCGTCACAGAGAAATATTCTTTCTCTTGCGCTTAGATGAAAAATTAAGCTAAGTATTGGTCTATGCTGACGATTGGACAAACCTTTGTAAGAGTAAAATTTTGAGTACACTAAGGGAGCTTTTACAGGGGGTACCTCGATACCATGACGAGGTGGTCTGGATCATGCGGATTAACTGTCAACTTTAGTAAAACATAAGTAAGATAAAACCCGCACCCCTGAGTCATTGTGCCGAGCTCAGGGGAGGGGGGACCCTGTTAAGGGTCAAGATCGGTACTCAACGGTGACGAACCGGATTGTTAGGGACTTGATTTTGACTATGGATAGGTATTGATGACTTTGGGCTGGTAGGTGCAGTATTCTGCCACCTTAGTAGGTCGGGGTGAAACCCTATCGAAATGGCTGGTAGGCTAATGCTGCACCTGCCCACGTCCCGTTAAAACCGTGGCGGGCCTCAAGGTACGTTCCGGCTCCGTCGCCGTTAAGTTGGTGGTGTAGGTGCGGTTGAAGATTTTCCCGCTTTGCGTCCGGTCTGGCTCTGAACGCATTACTCATAAGGTAATGCGTCAACCCTCGCGTGGCCTCCCTGCGCAGCATAGATAACCACGGGACCGTTGAAGGGCGACTACACAATCGGCTCCGGATAGCGGCCTTGAGGGGGGACTTCTTAGAATGGACACGAAGACGAATAAAAAGGAGGGTAGGAGTGACGGCGAAAGTCGTCATGGTGCGGGGGACGCGACAGGTGCGGAGAGTGCTCCGAAGCAGGTCGCCGCCAGCCGGGAAAGCTCCCGGCGGGTCAAAAGGGCTGATCAGACGGATCAGCGCAGGGGTTTGGTTTCAAACCCCGTAGGTACGGGTAGTTCGGGTAGTGGAGGGGTGTCGAAACCGACACCCAATGTAGGCCCATATGGGGCTGTGACAGGGAAAGGCAGAGGTCCGACGAATGCGACGGAGCAGCCCAGTACTAGTAAGGAAGCCCTGTCGCGAGGAGCTTTCCCAACGGGAGCCCTGGGGTCGAAGCCTGCCGGGAAAGGTAGGCGATCGACGCCGCGTAGGAAAGCTCTGGGTGATCGGCGCTTAGCTGAGAAGATCTTGGAGCGCTACGGCGGAAGGGATGCAGCTCAGATGTCTGAGAAGCATTCCCGGACGCTGGAGTGGGCCAGGAGCGTCGTAGCTTGCGACGACCACACACCGGTGTCGAACGATGCGGGTGAGCAGCAGGGTTTGGGGGCTATGAAGCGGCAAAGGTCGGATGAGCGGAATGCCTCAACGACAAAAAGGGCCCGAGGAGGTGGGGACGCAATTTCGTTTAGCGAAATCGCTAAACGTGCAGGCTCCATCACCCTCGGGGTCCTGGATAGGAGTAGGGAGGATGGTGCCATCTCCCGAGAGGAGTGGCCGTGGGTCGCCAGCGCCATATCAGCGGCCTATATGACCGCTGTTATGGAGAGCCCAGGTACGCGGCCATGCTTCGAATACTCGGGGTGGTATCATGGTTTTAGACTGATTACTTGTGCTGACGAGCGGTCGGCCTGTATCTTTAAGAAAATAATTTCTTTGGTAGGGGAGGTCTGGAGGGGGGCCAGACTCGAGGCCGTGGAACGGAGGGATCTCCCCCTTCGACCGAGGGCTCGGGTGTGGTTGCCTGCCGGGCCATCTCAGCCGGAGAAAATACTCGAACTAATGCGTTACTGCAACCCGAACCTTCCGACGCATAACTGGAGGGTCCTCAGAGTAGAGGAGGCTGTTGGGCCACGTCGGCAAGTGCTGATTCTGCTAAACGCAGAGTCCACCGGTCCTCTCTCTGACACGAGGGGGGTTATCTCCTATGGCCTCGAGCGTGTGGTTCTTAAAATCTACCACGCCGATTCCAGGGGGGATGGTTCCTCTCCCACAGAGACTGTTCGGGAGGTGGAGGCGTCCGCAGGGGAGCCAGTACCCATGGTTGTGGATGCTGACTCCGCTAATTTGGACAGCGAAAGCACTGTTGACGTCCCGTCAATAGCGGGATCTGTCATCAGTGCTAGTCGTCTGGCTGATAGGGCCGAGGAGGAGCTCCTGGCCTCCGAGGGCGAATCATCGATGGCGGGATCCGTCATCAGTGTAAGTCGTCTGTTGGGGGAGAAGGAGGATCTCCTAGTCTCCGAGGGCGAAGCCGCCAAGGATGGGGTGCAGAAGAAGAAGAGTGGTGTTGATGGAAATCCGTCAAATCAATCTTCAGCATTCTAAGGCGGCTTCCGCAAACTTGTTGCTCTGTCTTGAGAAAGGCGGAGTGGATATTGTCCTTGTCCAGAAGCCGTGGCTGAGTAGTAACGGCGGAACAATTTCTGGATTAAGGACGGGAAAATTCAACACCTTGGTGCATGGGGAGGCAGGTAGGCCTAGATCCTGTGTGCTTATTAAAAAGGAATTTAAAGCTTTTATTCTCTCTAATTTCAGCAATGCTGACGTAACCACGGTCTGCCTCGAGCGAGGCAGTAGCGAATTGTGGGTGGTCTCAGCGTATATGCCCCATGGGGACGTAACGGGACCACCGCCTGTGATACTGGGCGAAATCACCGCTGAAGCAAGGCGGAGAGGTGTTGGCGTAATCATAGGTGCCGATGCTAATGCACACCATAGCATATGGGGGAGCTCGGATACGAACACCAGAGGTGAGTCTTTATTTACTTTTATTGTAGGTGAGGGACTTTGTATATGTAATAGGGGGAATGACCCGACTTTTATTACTGCGGTAAGGGAGGAGGTCTTGGACCTCACCCTGGTTAGCAGAGAACTGGAAGATCGGATATCTGGATGGAGGGTTCTCAACGAGCACTCTTTCTCTGATCACCGATATATTCAGTTCTCGGTGAATGAAGAACGTCCCGGTAAAATATCTTTTAGGAACCCTAAAAGTACCAACTGGGACTTGTATTGTAGGAAGTTGGGAGAGCTATTGCCTGAGGCGCCTATCGCTGGTTCGGACCTGTCCGAATCTGAAATAGACGATCTGGTGGAAAACTTCACCTTGGCAAGCAATAGCGCCTTTCAACAGTCCTGCCCACTGAAAACTTACAGGGGGAAGGGCAAGCCGCCCTGGTGGTCTGATTCCCTTGACGACCTAAGAGCGTCCAGTAGGCGGCTCTTTAATAGAGCCAGGAGGAGTAAACTACCCTCGGACTGGGAGCTCTATAAGGTGAGTCTGGGGATTTATAAATATGAAATAATGTTAGCCAAGCGGGATTCATGGCGAAGCTTCTGCGAAAACGTAGAGGGCTGCAATGAATCCGCGAGGCTTAGAAAAATACTCTCTAGGAATCCCGCCCCTCGGGGGTATCTGAGAGATGATGGTGGGGACTGGTCGATGAGTAGCGAGGAGTCCCTGAGACTTTTACTGGACAATCATTTTCCCGATGTCCCAGTTGCGCAGGGATCTTCGCTTGCGTGGTCGGCGGTTGCTGGCCATGCAGAAATGCCTGCCATCCCACTACGGGAAAGTCAAATATCCTGGGCTATAAATTCGTTCAAGCCCTATAAGTCACCCGGTCCGGATGGCATCATTCCTGCGCAACTTCAAGGGTCTTTAGGGATTTCCTGCCGCTGGTTGGCCATCATCTACACTAACTGCCTCAGGCTTAACTATATCCCTAGGTCGTGGCACACGGTTAGGGTCATCTTCATTCCGAAGGCCGGCAGGGGCTCTCATGTGTCACCTAAGGATTTCAGGCCAATCAGTCTCTCGTCGTTTCTTCTTAAGACGCTTGAGCGGCTGATTGACCTGTACCTACGAGAAAGGATACCTGGGGGGTTACTGTCGGCTTCACAGCATGCGTACTGCAAAGGCAGATCGACGGAAACGGCTCTCCATTCGATTGTAAAGCAAATAGAGGGGTCTCTAGAACATAAACAGTATGCTCTGGGTGCCTTTCTAGACATCGAGGGGGCTTTTAACAATGTTCTACCGGGGGCAATCGAAAGAGCTCTGGTGGGTTTAGGAGTCGAAGCGGCTCTGGTTGAATTTATTAGCAAACTTCTATGCGGCAGAATTGTCGCAGCGGAGTGGGGAGGAGCCATAATAAGGAGGAAGGTGTGCAGGGGCACGCCACAGGGAGGTGTCCTATCTCCTCTGCTCTGGGTTGTGGTAGTCAACGAGCTTCTTGTGGAGCTGGAAGCCAATGGCTGTCGGGTGGTTGCCTATGCAGATGACCTCGCTATCCTAGTCAGGGGCAAATTTCTGGGCACCCTGCGCGATGTTCTGCAGGGATACCTGGATACTGTGGCTAGGTGGGCTGAATCATGTGGAGTGGCGGTCAACCCGGGAAAAACAGAATTGGTTCTTTTTACAAGGAGATATAAGATACCCGACTTCAGAACTCCTTCGATTGGAGGGGTACCGTTGGTACTTACTGACAGGGTTAAATATTTGGGAATTGTTCTGGACAAGAAGCTGTCCTGGAGGCCCAATGTGGAAGATAGGGCCAGGAAGGCCGCGGTTGCCTTGTACTGCTGCAGGGGGGCTATCGGAAAGAGATGGGGGCTCTCGCCAGGAGTAGTACACTGGCTTTATGAGATGGTGGTTAAACCGATTCTGCTATATGGGGTGCTGGTCTGGTGGAAAGCACTGGACACGGCGAGCACCTCCAAAATGCTAGTGTCAGTGCAACGGACGGCGCTTATCGGCATCAGTGGCGCTATGAGAACAACACCTACTTTGGCACTGAATGTCATGCTGAATATACATCCAGTAGATATTGCGGGAAAGGCAGCCGCGGCCCGGTCGTTGGTCAGGCTTCGTGATATGGGTTATATGCTTTCTGATTTCGGACACTCTAGCCTTCTTACTAGTTTCGACTTTATCCCGGACAGGACGGACCATTGCATGCCGGTGGCCGCTCCCTATACAACCTTCACCCCAGTCATTCCCCCGAGGGAGGAGTGGAGAAGAGGAATTATCTGGGGCATGGGACCGGTTAACTTGTTCACGGATGGGTCGAAGTTGGACGGAAAGGTTGGCGGGGGGGGTCTTTTGTCAAGAGCTAAATGTAAGCCGCAAGTTTAAGTTGGCTGATCACTGCAGTGTATTCCAAGCGGAAGTTGCTGCGATTAAGGATGCGGTGGATGAAATGCTATCCAGCGTTACTACGGTTAGGGAATTTAACATCTACTCTGATAGCCAAGCGGCTATAAAGGCCTTGAGCTCAACTACAGTGCGATCGAGGGTGGTCTGGGAGTGCCTGACCACACTTGCGATTGCATCGAATTATTTTACAATTAAGATTATCTGGGTCCCGGGCCATAGTGATATTCCGGGTAACTGTCAAGCGGATCTCTTAGCCCGAATCGGTACAACTGAACCGGATGAAGATGGCTGTAGGGATTTCGGGATTCCGCTAGCCACCTGTGGATTGCTCTTCCATAGCTGGGCCTCGAGTCAGCTCAGCAAACGTTGGGCGGACACTACGTCTTGTAGGATATCAAGATCTTTCTGGCCGAAAGTGGATGGCAGGAGGTCTGCTGAAATAATTGGGTTCACTAAGGCTCACCTATCAATGGTCATTGGGGTTTTGACAGGGCACTGTCCCATGGGTATCCATGCGGTACGTCTCAATATATTGGAAACTCCATCCTGCTGCAGCTGTATGGAGGATGATGAGGTGGAATCACCAAATCACTTTATGCTTGACTGCCCAGCTTTTGCCAGAACTAGGCGAAAGTATTTTGGTCGTGACTCACTTGGATCTCCCGAGGAGCTATCCAAGGTTGAGATCGGGATCATTCGGAACTTTATCGTTGCTACCCAACGATTCTCTAAGTAGTTATATCTACGTCACCGTTAGTTTAGTTTATTATATGTGGTATCACAACGGACCGTCATGTTGTCCAACTGAGCTTCCTCTCATCAGGGAAGCTACCACCCAACCTACCTACCTTAGCAAAACATTGCTGGTGCCATTACCAACAAGTTCCCCGAATTCGTTGCAGCTTAAATAAAGTATTTACTGCTGGTGTTCTCAGACAAGGCTCAATGCCTTGTAATTATCCTTTACATAAAAATATCCTAGTATTTTAAAATAGAAAGGCTTCGGTTGCCTTGTGTAACAATTAAAAAAGAATGCGGGCACACTACTATTCTTATCAATGCGAACTCGCTTGCCACACCCTCTGCTAGCTTATAGAAATTTCTCAACCCTCGATCTCTACTTCTGAGCAGTTGGTTCAGCCATCTCGACGTTCTCGCGTTCTTGCTCTCTTCTTCGTTATAATCAATTGAAGATTTTGAATGTTCCATTACCGTGTTGTGATCCTGTCCGGAAAAACCATGTTTTGTTAAACAGTTTATATATGAACCCAAGCCACAGCGGCCCTCATCCTGTGTTAAGGTTACCGTTACCCCTTGAAGCTGCCTGGTATCATTTGTCAAAAGATTGGTGTTATTACCGAAAAAAAGTTTGGTCAGGTGATCTCCCATGTAACTCTTAACTAGAGCTCCCCTTGAGATTAAAAATTAGTAAATTTCCGAAAAGAGTTCGATAACTTTTCGGTAGCTTTTCGAAAAAAAGTCGATAAATTTTCGATATCGATAACAAACACAAAACACGAAAACTTTTAACACACAGATATTTAATCGAGAAATTTTCGATAAGGAGTGGATAATTTTTTGATAGAAACTTGATAACTTTTTGAAATGATGTCTAAAATTTTTAGATAAATACTCCAACACTTCGACAAAAAATTGGTGAATCTTCGATAACCAACCAATTAATTGTCTGTTTCTTTTCGATAACACACCGATAACTTATCGATAAGAAACTGATAACACGCCCATAATCCGTTAACAAATAGATAACTCACCGAAAACCATCCGTTAATATCTTGATAACAAATTGATATCACGCCGCCCTGGTCGGTTTCAGTTTTGACTTACTCTCTTTCCTTTCCTCTCCAATCCATTAATTTTTACTTTCCATTGTGTTGCTTTCCTCTCCTTCCCTTATATTCTCTACCGTGACCATCAACTTAACCATCCATATCATTTTTCACAACATTATCAACTTTCCTATTATATATACTGCTCTGTTTATTTTCCTCTTCTTTTTTCCCCTTTCGTTTCACTTTCCCCTTTTTATATTATCGGCCTACCTCATGCAAAAATATTTGCACATCAAAATCCGTTAAGAAATATTAACCAATACAACTGGGTATAAAGTCCTGTACTTGCTTGTCAGCGGTACGACATACAGCAACAAATGCACAAACCTCATTATGACTGTTTAATAGTTGCAACGGTGCTTTAGGTTGTAAGCTGCACAATTGAAATCGTTTTAGCTATTTTGCGTTTATGGCTGAGCTAAGTTGAGTTAAGATGGCTGCACAACGTGTCTGCTCGACTGACTCACTGCCAAATTGTTTGTCTGCTTCACTGCTTTGCTATGATTTCGCCAACTTACAATGCTGCAACTGCAGCGCCTTCTCATCGTGTTTAAGTACAAATTTAACTTGCTAACTCCTTAGTAGACTACGTGCCTACGCGTACTACTTGTGGAAACTCCATTGCCTTATGCATTTATACCATTTATTTAATTTAATGTTTTTTATTCTTATATTTCATAAGCAATTTCTTCATTGTTCTTCTTTGTTCACTGCCTGGCGTTCGTTTGGTTTGACTTTTATACTCAGCTGAGCAGAGCTCACAGGGTATATTAATTTTGTTCGCATAACGGTAATCCGTAACGGCATAAACTAATCGATATCGAAATTACGAAAAATGGAAAAAATGCCATAATTCTATACCAATTCTGAAAAGGGATGAAACATGGTAATTGGATTGGTTTATTGACGCAAAATATAACTTTAGAAAAAACTTTGTAAAATGGGTGTGACACCATATTATTTATTTATTTATCATTAATCAAACACACAACCTTAGGCTAATTTACAGTGTTTGGGCTTAAAACTAACTTAAAAATTACATTAAAAAATAAACTTGACAATTGAATGAATATGCTTAACAGGTTTGTTTAACAGAGAATAAGAAGTCTGAGGATGTAATAAAATGCAAAGAAGAAGAACGTAAGAGAAAGTGCACATTGCCTTTTTATTGACGAAAATAGTTTATGAGCTCATTCTTGAAGCGCAGCGAATTTTGTATGGCTTTAAGTTTTTGGGGCAGAGCGTTCCAAAAGCGAACAGCGTAGACAAAAAATTGACGTTCAGTAACTAGGCAGTTGTACTTCATAGTAGTTAAGTTGAACGATCGAGGTGATCTGTTAAATTTAAGGCGGTCCATGAGATATTCAGGTTCTCGAGATGCGATGATCTTATGAAGCAGTGTTAGGCACTTTAATTGTAACAGGTTATCGAATTTAATAGAAAAAATCCGCTTAGCGAAAATGGAGATGTGGTCGTAACGAGCAACACTATACACATATCTGGCTATATTATTATAGAGGACATTTAGTTTACTACGACACAAGCTATCGCAATTGGCATAAAGTTCACATCCATACAATAAGGTGGGTAACAGATATGCTTTAGCTAACAGAAGTCGAATTTTCACTGGGGTAAAGTGTTGGGTAGTCCAAAGTGAGCGAAGCATGCTATAAACCTTGCCTAATGCTCTATAAATGTGGTTATTCCATGTCAAATTCCTATTAAAAATCATTCCAAGATTTTTTGCGGTGTTTATATAGCCTACGACTGAGCTATTTAATTTTACTTTATTGAAACTATCAAGCGATATGATTTTCTTATAGATTACTATGCACTGTGATTTATTTGGGTTTAAAAGTAAGCCATTATCACTTGCCCATTTGTTTACATGTTCTAAGTCAATGTTAAGATAACTAATACAACTATTAACAGATAAAAGAGGACAACTGACATATAGTTGCACATCGTCTGCGTAAACATGAATATCACAATACCTCAACACACTTTGAAGGTCATTAACATACAACACAAACAATAACGGACCAAGAATCGAGTCTTGAGGAACACCCTTGGAGAGCGGTAGATAATTTGATATGTAGCTCCCATTGCAAACAGCTTGCGATCGCTCACTGTGGTAGGAGTTTATTAAATGTAAAGTAGGAGGTGAAAAATTTAACAAGTTTTTTAACTTTAGAGTAAGAAGATTGTGGTTTACAGTGTCGAATGCTATGGAGTGTTCCAGGAGCGTTAGAAAAGTAACAAGATTATTGTTAATGTTTAGCCTGATGTCATCAGATACTTTAATTAAAGCAGTGGTACAGCCTCTACGGCTTCTAAATCCAGACTGGTTACGATTTAAAAGTGAGTTTCGGGTCAGAAATGAGTTTATCTGGTTATGCATTATACGTTCAAGAACTTTGGACAGGAATGGCAATATAGCGATGGGTCTGTACTCTCCGTTGGGTTTCTTCATCGGAATGATCTTCGCAACATTCCAACAATCAGGGAACACGGACGTGGTCAAGATAGTATTAAACACATAGGTAACAAACGGTAAAATTTTAGGGAGTAGACACTTAAAAATTTTTGGATGAATTCCGTCTAGACCAGTAGCATTGTACTTTACACCAAGGACCAACTCAACGACTGCACAGTCATCAAAGTTCGAAAAAGAGAATTCGGATATCGCACCACACAAATAATCGCCATACCTTTCATGGCATAAGTTACTGTCACAGCTAGATGATTGAACAAATTGCTCATTTAATTTATTTATGTCTACATTTTCAAAGATATCGTTATTTTTGCTACCGATGCCAATATCTCGAATGTATTTCCAAGTCTTCTTCGACTCTATTGCTGTACTAAACTGATACTCATAGTATTTCAGCTTTTGCAGCTTTATAGCCTTGGTAAATTCTTTTCTGCGACCCCTGAAAACATTGTATGTTACAGTACATTTAAATCGTTTCCATTTCCGATAAGCTATGTTGCGCTTTTGGATAAACCTCTTTATGTAGTTGTTGAACCAAGGCCGTTTACGATTTTTTGAGTGTTTCATTACAATAGGCACATGTTGGTCAAAAAGTGAAGCGATATTATTTTGAAGAAAACGGATCTGCTCGTGGGTAGTATTTAAAATATAAACAGTTTCCCAAGGAATACTATCAACAGCTTCTTCGAGTTGCACGTGATTAATATGCATGCAATCCGGGTATGACTAGGCAACTGCTTCACATGTGCGGTCGAAGTCACTCCCACTCCCTTTTAAAACTCTCTTTAATATTTTCAATTGATATAGGTATCAATACAACAAATTCTAAAGTCACCTCTGGCCCACCTTAATGGCGATTCATGGTATTAAGTATATAAATAAATTAGCGGTACCCGACAGATGATGTTCTGGGTCACCCTGGTCCACATTTTGGTCGGTATCTCGAAAACGTCTTCACATATACAACTAAGGGCACCTTCCTTTTAAAACCCTCATTAAAACCTTTAATTTGATACCCATATAATACACGCGCATTGTAGTATCACCCCTGGTCCACCTTTATAGCGATATCTCGAAAAGGCGTCCACCTATAGAACTTGGGCCCGATCCCTTCTAAAATACTCCTTAATGTCTTCCATTTGATACACATGTCATATAAACACATTCCAGGTTTATCCTAGGTTCATTTTCCTACATGGTGATTTCCCCTTATTTTGTCTCCAAAGCTCTCAGCTGAGTATGTAATGTTCGGTTACACCCGAACTTAGCCTTCCTTACTTGTTTTTTGTTGTTTTTATTTATTCATTTTTACTCCCACGTTTTGTGCACGCTCATTTGGCCAAACGAAAACGCGAAATTAATTGCACGTAAAGATAAGCATAAAACTTTTTTGCTTGCATGAAAGGGTTGCAAAGTTGCATGCCTCACGTACTTGTAATTCGTGCATTGCTACGCTGCAATGTTACGTATACGCCGTGTGCCCTTAAAGCGCTTTGCTCTCAAGTGTAAAACACACTTTTGCTATGCCAGCGTTTTACTCATACATTTCATGTCCTGTTGCTCCCTCAGAGCAGCGTCGGTGGGTAGGGCGCTCTTATATCTACTTGCATCGGTGTGAATTTCGACAATTCGCCACTCATAAAAATATCCTTTTTAATAATGTATATTTTCTGCTCCAGCTGTTGCCGACTCTGTTTGTTGCTTTTATAAATGTTTTGCTTTGGTTAATTTTTGTTTTTATTGCATTTTATTGCTTTCATAACTGTCTTCTTACTTCATATTTTATTTGGTTTTTTATTTTTATATTGTTAACTTTTATTTCGGTTGTTAATTTGTGTTGTTTATAAAGTATTTTATGCTCTTTTAACTATAGCCACGCGTGCACTGCTTACTGACGTAAAATACGATCCAACACGAAAAAAAGTAAATAAATTCTTAGGGTTCGTCCAAATATATATGTATTATGGTAGATTAATGTAAGTTTTTGTTGTCGATTTTATGACTTTTATAAACTTTGTAAGTGCTGTAATGGTTTTCATGAAAAAATTAGCTACATTTTTGCTTTTCAGTAGGACATAGTGGAATCTTAGATGTAAATGATGACTGTCAAGTAGATAGAAATATTTCTAAAAGTTAAATTTCGCCCACGTATTTGTAGGTGAATACAACAGTAAGGCCCAGAGAATCGTTAATGGTTCACTCGCGCCTTAGATTACTTGGATACACAAGTTTGGAAGTTTGGTGTTGTGAGTGAAAAGTACAATTAAAATGTATTCAAAAATATTAGACGGAATTTTTAGTTGTAAGTTGTTAGTAAGACCAGTATAGGAAAAATGAAATGTAATTTTGATAACGCTGTCATTTATAGAAAAACGTTTGGAATAAAAGGAGCACGCTCAATGTTCCTTCCTTGATATTTGCGGGGTTTTCGATAATGTCTCGAAATAGGTAACAATGGATTATCTTACCTCCATTAAAGTACAGTAACTGCGGAACCGAGGCTTGTTTGCCCTTTTTAGAAGTTGACATATAACTAAAATTGTTCTAGATATTTGTCTTTATACAAGCTAACAAGAAATAGCATCCAAAAAACTTATGCTACCATCCCATATGTTAATGCTGGGTTGGATGTAAGGCCAAGCTGATGCTGGTTAAAGGTGCAAAAACATAATTTTTGCACTGCATCGCTAAGAACTATTATTAACTAATAACGATATTAATACCGCGATTGTCACGTGATGCCACCAACTCCAGCTGAATTGTTGCTGCGCACAAAGTCAAAGCAAAAGCGAGTGCCTAATAAAGTGGACTTTGGTCACAAAAAACCAACTGATTCAATGACAAAATCCAAAGGTAGAGTCGTTTGGCAAATTGGATCATTTCAGTAGATCATAAAACAACCGCACCTTGAATACGCTAGTCGCTCGATCGAAAAGTATTTGATTTAGTTACAAAAATAAATGCAAGTCGTTTTGCTATAAATCGAAAGAAGTGACCCGAAAATGAGAATACCAAAATTAAGAGGATGAAGAGCTAGGTTGATTTTGCCATGTCTGTCTGTCTGTTTGAATACAAACTAGTCCCTCTTGTTAAAATTTGGTGAGCGGGTATATTTAGGTTTGCGATTAGATACTTGTCGGAACCGGCCGGATCGGACCACTAATCGGACCCCATACAACCGATTTTTAACTTGAAAATTTACACATAGGTTAGAACACCGTGAGAATTCCACAAAAGGAAAAAAATCCGTGGCACACGGACCGAAATAATTAGATAATAATTTGGAAATTTGAAATCGGGTTTTAGGTAACTTCTCGATGAGCTAGAGACTTGAAATTTCTTACCTAATTCAGAGGGCGATGACAGCGAATGACATGATACAAAAATATTCGCTAGGGGCGCACGGGATGAGATATCGCAACGAACATAACATAACATAACATAAAATAACATTTATTTAATTAATTTCATTGTACAACTAAGACTAGTCAGTCTTTTATATGTACATCAGCAATGGGATACATTCTATTATTTAGTATTTATATTTAAAAAACATTACTTAAAAGATAAAATAAAATATTTGATTCAAGCTTAATACTAATGCAATGGCACTTAACAATTTAAAAGGCAGTAAGTGATATAGATAGTAAGTGAAATTTAGAAAATAGAGAGAGATAGAAAATAGAGATTAAGATACTAGCAGCTTATTTGTATTTACGAGGCCAGCGTCATATCAAGGTCACTAAAATATTTGTATATTAGCTTTCTGAAGTTGCTTCTATTTAGTTCTGATTTTAAATTTTTTGGAATCCTGTTCCACATTTTAATTGCACTAATGAAAAACAGCCGGCTAGATGTTAGTGTACTATATTTCGGGATTATTAAGCTGTTTAGTCTCTGAGATCTGGTTAATTGAATCTTGTCATACAGATATTTAGGGGTTTTCCATTCTAGCAACTTATACATGAAAATACAGTTCCTGGCGGCCAAATATTGCATAATACTACAACCCAAAATTTTGTCGTGCCATGGTGATATGTGAGCATAACGACTTATGCCATAAACATACCGTGTAACATTGTTGAAGGCTACATTTACCTTATTTGCTGATAGCGAGTCAAGTTTACTATATACTAATTCCGCGTACGTAAAATGGGGCACAATCAATTGTATCGCGAGTTTTTTACGTGTCTCTTGTGGCGTAAACGCTGCAGACATTCTCAATCTACACAGAATAAAATAAACATTGCTTACCAATTTGTTAACATGATCACCACAGCTAAGTTTATTATTTATTGAAAACCCAAGGTTCTTTATTTTGTGAGTGATCTCAAGGGTGGATGTACCGATTACTAAAGGCGGTATATCATCAGGGTCTATTTCGGTTTTACATATGGGTACAACATATGATTTACTTGTATTTAAACACAAAAAATTTTTTTGCGCCCAGCACAATATAGCAGACAGATCGTTGTTTACTTTGTAACATAAATCTTCTACATGACCGATACGATTTGAAATATATAACTGAATATCATCAGCATACGCATGCGCACTAACATGTTTACACACTGAAAATACGTCGTTAATAAACATACTAAATAAGAGCGGGCCAAGTATTGAGCCTTGCGGGACACCTGTTTTGATAGCTTTGAACTGAGATGAGGCATTACCACATATAACACGTTGAACCCTTCCCGTTAAATAACTTAACAACAGTTTCGAAGAGCTATCAGAGAACCCGAAAAAATGCCTTAGCTTCCAGCATAACAGAGAATGGTTGACTGAGTCAAATGCCTTAGAGAAATCTAAGAGGCAAAGTATAGTTATATCTCCTTTATCAAAAGGCGTTCTTATGTCATCTACAATTTTAAGCATAGCAGTAGCACAATTGTGCCCAGTCCTAAACCCAGACTGCAATGGAGAAAGCAAATTATTCTTTTGAATATGCACCGCAATTTGGTCAGCCATCAAATTTTCACATACTTTGGAAAATGATGGCAGGATACTAATTGGTCTATAGTCACTCGTGTTGGACGCAAGAGGTTTTTTAGGAGTCGGAAAAATAATTGCCTTTTTCCAAGCATCCGGAAAATAGCCACTTGTGAAGATATGGTTAATAATGTGAGTGAGAGCACCTACTATATACGGATGTAAAATTTTAACAAATTTCAAGTATATACCATCATTTCCAACTGCGTAGGACTTGATCGCCATTACAGCTTTGTACACTTCATTTTCGCTGACGTAGATAAATTCAAAGGGGTTTTGGATTAAAAGTTGTGAGGGCAACTCTGTGTCGTCACTAATACTGACGGAGCTTACATTCTCAGTGAAATTCTCAGTGAAATAATCGTTTATAACATCAGGGTAAATTTCACATTGCACATTATTCTTTCCATGGATGTGCAGACTTTTCAGATTGCTCCACAGCTTCTTAGATGGGAGAGACGGGTTAAATATTAGTTGACAGTACCATCTTTTTGCTTGCCTAGTAACAACTGTCGCCGAGTTGCGGGCAACTTTATACTCACACCATGATGCATTCGTCTTTAGTCTTCTCCACTTTGCATGCAACTTATTTCGTTTTTGGATTGCAGCACTAACTCTCTTGTTAAACTATGGGCAAGATTTATTTATGACTTTAGCACTACGTAGGGGCACATGTCGATCAAAAAGGAAAGTCAATTGATTATTAAAAAACTCGAGCTTTGAGTCTACCGACTCGTAATTCCAACACTGATTCCAATAAATGGCGTTACAATCAGAGAACAAAGCACTGGTATCTATAGAACGGAAATCACGGTACGAGAAAGTAACACCAGCAGCAGGACGTTCTAACACTACATCAACAGTACAGAAAAGCAAATCATGGTCCGATATGAAAAACAGTTGGTCAAATTTAAGAACTAAGGCCAGATCAGTGGTAATTAAAAAAATCTAGAAGGCTTGGCCTAGCGTTATTAGCGTTTCTTGTAGGTATTTTCTCATTAACAATAGTTAGTCCAGCTGCTGATATTTGATCACGCAGTTTGATACTAATCGAATCTTTGACAAGTAAGTTTACATTAAAATCACCACATATAACATAACACTCATACTCAATAACATGAACAGATAAATCAGAAAAGTAGCCATATAATAATAAAAAATTATTCGGGTTGTATACGCATGAAACAAGTAATTTGGTGATACCATCTGTAACTTCTGAAATAATATATTCAGTACCACAACCTTCAGATTTAACCAGATTTTTGATTTTAAGCGATTTTCTGCAATATATAGCTACCCCACCCCCTTTTTTGTGCTTTCGATCATTTCGCACAACATTATAGTTGCTAATGCAGCAATGAAGGTCAGTGACATGTTCACCGAACCAAGTCTCAGATATACAAATAATATCTACCAACGAATTATTAAAAATATATCTAACATAGTCCATCTTATCAGAGCACAGGCTCCGTGCATTAAAGTGAACTACGTTAAGACCATTCGATTGTTTACACAGTATATACAACATCACCTTGTGTTTATCATTAGAGCCGAATATTTGTTGAACAGTCACTTTAAATGATACACAACTTCAATGAAAACATTTCTAATCAGCAGTAAAACAAATATGCAAATTTGCCTAGTAATACAAGTAAGGTAAAGATACGGCAACAGAGGGCAAGTGAATAGTACAGGAAAAACAAGTGTAAGAAGAATTGAAGAAGTAAACAGGAAAAAGAGGAAGTGTAAGCAAAAATTAGAGCAAATAAGAATACAGAAAAAAGCAACACCAGAGATTGAAAAAGCAATAAGAGATGTGAGAGAAAAATGCTTAGTGAAACTTAAATTAAACATAACAAATAAATCACTGCATGAGAGAATCATTCTTCCTAATCTATGATGTGCCGACAATTTCATCAATTTCTTGTTAACCATTTACACAAGTCGCCTTCTCCCCGTCTCTTTTACGTACAAACACTTGCCCGCGTATCGAGAAAGCAGCTGCCAGATGTTTTTGGCGTTTGAGCTGGGCTGCATAATGCATTAGCTCACGTTTTGCTCTCGACAAACTTTCGTGCAGGTGAATGTTCGCTGCACCTTCAACAGCAATATCATATAAAGTAAGAGCTCTCTTATTGGCTTTGCAGTAGCCAGCTACCGACATGAAGAGTCTACTGCGAGCGTAAGACGAGTGAAGTTTCACAATGATGGGTGAGGAAGTCGACGTCGAAGTGTGTGGGGAGCTGCTGCCACGGTTTGATTTCGTATCAGGTACTCGGAAAATTTCTCTTACTGCTGGCATCTCATGTTTCACTGCTTTGCAAAAATCAGAAAAGATCTCCAAGCAACTCTTATTTGAACAATTGGGTACGCCGTTAATTATAATGTCAGTAGCAGCAGCTGCGTTCTCTTGCTTTGCCAACTCATTTTTCAGCAAAACCACCTCTGCCTTAAGCGCGGCAGTTTCTTCACATGCTGCTTCTACAGCAGTCAACCTCACATCAAATAGTTTGACAGTGGCCTTAATACTTTGCAACTCTACTGCAATGTCATTGAATCGCTGCATAAGTCGCTCTTCGCTGCTCTTTATGTTTCCACTTAAATTCGCCACCATGCTCTCCAGTTTACTCTCCATTTGTTTCATTTGTTTCAGCCATTGCGCCGTTTGTGGGCTCTCACCGTCTCTAACTTTGCCATGAAGCGGGGTATTACCCTTCGGCGGGGATAACTTTGTGCTTCTTGTCACTTTTTTATCAACCGTAGACATTAGAAAAAATTATGAAAATCAATATTTACGCGCAAAAAAGTTAACTATAATATAATATTTCAATGCCCGAAAGACAAACAACAGATTAGCAGCACAACACAAACACGTCTACACTTGCATATTATTATAACACATACGAACGGAGGGAGTTTTTGGATTGATTTTTATGTAATTGAGCTACAACTGTAAAATTTCACAGATAGTATAAGACGCGGAGAAAGTTTAAGAAAAGGAGAAAAAAGTTCCGTTAGCTGGCGCACGGATCGAGATAAGAATTTGGATAAGATATTTAGATAAGAATTTGGAAACTTGGTGTTTTGAGATCGATTTTAAAGTAACTTCCCATTGAGCTACAAACATGAAATCTCAGAGACAGGTTAAGATACCGTGACGAAGGAACAAAAGGTGAAAAAATCAGTTAGGTGGCGCACGGATCGAAACAATTAGATAATAATTTGGAAATTTGAAACCGGGTTTTAAGTAACTCCTCGATGAGCTGGACGCTAAAAATTTAGATTTTACTTTTGAGGTCGATGACAGCCGATGACACAATACAAAAAGTTTCGCTAGGGGGCGAAGGGGATGAGATATTTAGAAAAAGCAAACGGAACGGAGGGAGTTTTGAGATTGATTTTTATGTAAGTTCTCATTGAGCTGCAACTGTAAAACTTTCTTTATATAAATGGAAAAAAATCAACGAAAAATGTCTCCTTATATAAAGACATATTCGTGATATACTTTGGTTTTTAAATTTTTTAGGAGAAGTAAAATATAAAGGTGGAGCGCAATTGATTGACTAATAATATCACCTTTCCTACCAACTTTCCAATCCAAGTAATGTGTGCTCCAATTTTATATTTAACTTCTCATAAATATTTTTGCAATTTCTATGTCAAAATTTAAAAATCAAAGTTTGGCAAGAATATGTCTTTATATAAGGAGACATTTTTCGCTGATTCATATAAAGGAAGTGCTTAAAAAATTTTTTTTATACTAAGCTGAGCAGAGCTCACAGAGTATATTAATTTTGTTCGCATAACGGTACCCCGTAACGGCATAAACTAATCGAGATAGATATAGACTTCTATATATCAAAATTATCTGGACTAAAAAAGAAATTCAATTAGCCATGTCCTTACGTCAGTCCGTACGCACGTCCGTACGCACGTCCGTAATCTGTCCGTAAACACGATAACTTGAGTAAATTTTGAGGTATCTTAATGAAACTTGGTATGTGAGTTCCTGGGCAGTCATCTCAGACCACTGTTTAAAATGAACGAAATCGGACTATAACCACGCCCACTTTTCGATATCGAAAATTTCGAAAAACCGAGAAAGTGTGATAATTCATTACAAAAGGCGGATAAAGCGATGAAGCTTGGTAGGTAAGTTGACCTTATGATGCAGAATAGAAAACTGGCAAAGTTTTGTGCAATGGGCGTGGCGCCGCAGGTGGGTATGTAATGTTCGATTACACCCGAAACTAGCCTTCCTAACTTGTTTATTTTATATTTATCTTAAAAATCGTTAGGTATATACATCTGTTCACCATATACTTCATATCTTATACAGCCGATTATTTGGATATTACGAATGGAATAAAGTTAGTGTTGAGATTCATTCATGAAAGGTATGAAGTCTTCGGCACATCCGAAGACAGCCCCTTCCTCACTTGTTCAATTACAATCCAAAGGCTAAGAGATTGCTATGCAAAGGGTAAAATCGAAAATCAAGACATTCAGGTGTGGTTTGTGGTTTATATATCAACCAAAACTTTAGCATGGGAATTGCTTCAAGCAACTTCGTTGTAAATTCAAGTGCCCCCTTATCTTAGGCTTTCAGGGAATCATGGTTATTATGGACTTTTTACTCCCCTGGAAGTTTCTCAATAATTTCATTGGTGATTCGATCAATACCTTTGTTAAGTGGCTGGAGTATTGCACAAGTCCCACAGTTGTCAATTTTAAAGCATATCACAATTACATATATCGCTGTCTGAAATAAAGTAATCTGTAAAAAAGCTTATTACATCCAAACAATATTCAGCAATATGCCGTTACTCTACATGTGTAGTACGCATATTTACTTAAGGGTTGATTTCTGAAAAAATTACATTACAAAATTTCGTTTAATGCAAATAAAATAATAGTTTGACATGTAAGAACTCCTTCGATAGTATATTTCTCAAAAGTTTCACCATTTAACTACACTGAAAGAAATGGTGCTAGTAAAATCAACAAATCGGTTCTGTTGTTCTTGACTTAACGGAGATTCGGTGAAATTGATCAAGTTACGGTTAATTCGACCGAGTTCTTTGTCGAACGAACAAATTAGTTTAGTCATTTTAACAGAAGAGAAACTGTTGCTCTCAAGTTAACAAAATTCTGTAAAATTGACAGATTCCTGGCCAATCTAACTGATTTTTCTGTTAACACAACTGATCTCAATGGTCATTTCAACAGCGATCAACAGTCAATATATGACCAAATTTCAAAGAGAGTTTTACGCTCTCTACTTTGTTTAAAAAAAATACCAAAATAAGAAAACCACCAAATCAAAAAAACACACAAAATGGGAAAACAACAAAAAAGTAGTTTTTCAGTTATTTATATAAAACGAAAAACACTTTTTTGAATTTACTTTGGAAAAAATTATGAGATACCGGGACACCTATTTATCCGGTACAATTTTGCAATTCCTCCTCCAAGCGAAATGCAAAATTGCGCCCTCTTGTTGCAAAAGTTTTGCGTGAACGAACAGGATTTTTCCAAAGTTAGTAACATTTTGTTCAAGTTTTTACGAATTTTCACTCACGCGAACGAATTTAATAAGATAATAAAAAACATCCATTTTAATGTTGATGTTTCCGACAACATAAAAGTTTGAGTGGTTTTTGAATCGTTTCAACTTAAAGTTTTACGAAAAATAAACTTGCCGAATTACATGTGAAGTTACTCCAGTGGTGAATTAGCTTCTAGCGATTTTATTAATTACTTTTCTATAACTTACAAGTTCTCTATTTAAAATGTTATGTCAAACATTTATACAAGTTTTGTTCGAAATAATCAAGTGTGGCAACTACATGCGAGAGAAGAAATTCAGAATGAGCTGGGCTGCAACTGAAAGAATAGAGAATCAGTTTTGTGACTACTATTTTCATTTCTATTTGCAAAGCGAAGATCTAAACTATAAATTAAATAAATTATAAAATATAAAATTTGGTGAAAGTGCGTTTAATAAATCAAAATAATAAAGTGTATAATGTTTAATGTGTGCCAGCATATTTTATGTAAGCCCAATTGACGTTCGGTTAGTAAGTGCCACCGTGATGTGATGGTAGCGTGCTCCGCCTGCCACACCGTATGCCCTGGGTTCGCACCCCGGTCAAAGCAACTTCAAAATTTTAGAAATACGGTTTTTCAATTAGAAGAAAAAATTTCTAAGCAGGAGCCCGACGCAAATTGGAAGAGAAGCCTTAGATCTCTTCGGAGGTTATCGCGCCTTACATTTGTTTATTTATATGGTAACATAGGTACTTTCGTACAAAGCTGTCGCAACAACTTTTTTTGTTCATTTGACTACTAAAACGGTCTATTACGAATCAACGATTTGTGCGCAGTTGATTCAACATCTTGTTGCGATGTATAAAAGTGAACAGAAATTTCGGTTGAATTGACCCGTTATTCGGTTAATTTTACCAGTATTTTTCTTTCAGTGTACAGTTGCTTTTTTTATTTTTTAATGCGAATCCGTTTACCACTGTTTAAAACTCTGCAAGTCGGTTTATGCAGTATTTACTTTTTTGTGCGAGGAAGGTTTATATATAAAATCACAAACTTGTAAAAACACCATAATAAGAGATCCTAGAATGAATGCGCCTTACAATGTTATATATATATTTATATATATTTATTTATTTATTACGACTCTAAGAGCCTAGTTCAAAACATAAAAATATGATTGCATTAATTAACAATGTGTACTTAATCTAAATTTTTAAATTAAAGAAAAAATTTTAATTATAACACATGTATCACTAATGCATTTAAATCTCAACGACTATATCATTTAATCGGCCTAGATTTGGTGTAGTCATACAACCGGCTGCTAAATAAGTTTCTATCACAATTTTTTATATATTCAGGTAGTTCGTTGAAGTATTTAAACCCTTTGTAAAAAAGATTATTTTGTTCCGATTCTGTTTTATAATTTGGCAATTTAAAATTATTTTTCTGCCTTGTATTTACATCATGGACTTCGTAATTAAATGTAATACCTGTCCTGAGATACTCTGGCAAAATTCCGTGCTTTATTTTATAAATAAATTTCATTGTGTTAAAGAATATTTGTTGTTTAACGCTCATCCAATTTAAACTTATAAGCATGTCTTTTATAGGAGTATCATAACGTTTGCTTAAAATAAAGCGCATTGTTTTATTTTGCATTTTTTGCAATTTATCAATTTGCGAATCTTTCATAATAAAAAATATTGTTGAGCAATAAATAAAGTAAGGCTCAACTATGGATCTATAAACCTTTACTTTGTAATAATTACTTAAGTTTTTACAAGTTCTTTGAATAAACCATAATTTTTTTGCTATTTTACTTACTGAATAGTCAACATGGGCATCAAATTTTAATTTGCAATCAATCTGAACTCCAAAATATTTAATCGCATCTACTTTTTCTATTTCAATATTATTTATAGTAATAGTTTCAAAATTAGCAATATTTTTCTTGAAATAAGCATGTATTTAGTTTTTTCCATATTATTAATTTTAAGTTTGTTTGTACACAGCCAGATATAAAGTGCGTTTAAGTCACTTTGTAACTTGATTCTTATATCATTTTCATTTTTGCCATTTATAGAAATTAGAGCATCATCAACGAAAAGTTTTATGGAGCTGAATTTAAAAACAGAATTTATATCATTAATATAAATGTTGAATAAAATTGGTGCAAGAACAGAGCCTTGGGGTAGGCCAAGCTTAACATCCACTTCGACTGATATTATCGAACAAATTACTGTTCTTTGTTTGCGATTTGTTAAGAAATCTTTAAACCAATCCAGTTCAACATCTCTAATACCAATTCCTTCCAATTTTCCTAATAATATTTTTTATCTATAGTTGCGAAGGCTCTTTTAAGATCAATGAAAACTGCTATTATCGCCTTTTTGTTATTAAGTTCTTGTTTCCATTCAGCTAAAATCATATTCAAAGCTGTTTCACAGGAATGCTTTTTTCTAAATCCTGATTGTTGTGGTATGAGTATATTTTTTTCTTCCAAGTATTGAACCAACTGGTTTTTTACCACAAGTTCTAAAATCTTTTCATCACTGGCCAGTGTATTTATCGGACGTAACTCCTCTGCTTTTATTGTGTTATTAACGTTTTCGATTGGCACAATGGCAGAAGTTTTCCAAATACCCGGAACTATGCCACTACTTAAACTTTCATTTATGATTTGCGCATAGAAGTTTCCCAGATATGATATCATGTCTTTAAGAACACCATCTGATAACAGCTTTTTACCACCTCGCTTAGATTTAAACGTCATGACAATTTTGATGACGTCGTCTGTACTAACTTTTACAAATTTGAAAATCCCATTTAACTGAATAGGAAAATTTACTTCTGTATACAATTATTCTATATTATTGCAAATATCCTCAATGCTATCAACAAAATATTTATTTAGATGGTTAGCAATTTCAGATTCATTCATATATGCTGTACCGTTTATCAAAATTTTCTTGAAAGAAGAGTCTTCATTAACCCTACTTATTGCGAATTTCAAATATTTCCACATCGCTTTACTATCTTTACTATTCATCTGTATCTTATGCTCCATATGCTTAACTTTTTTAATTTTTACCAGCTTCTTATATTCTTTTTTTATGTTTCTATACTCATCCCATTCTCCGGATATTTGAGCTAGTTTATAAAGTTCTAATTTATATTTATTCATGTTGGCTAACTCATTGTCATACGATTTATTAATTAACTTTAAGTGTACTACCTTTTCATACGTTAAGTTTCGCATGGCATTTAAAACATTGCTATTAACCAGCCCTACTTTGGACTCTAAATCAATTCTATTAAAGTTGCTAAAATCGCACAAGCGCAATTGATTAATCAGTGCTTCCGTATTATAATACTCCCAAGAAGTAATTTTTTTAAGGCTTCTCATTTTTGATCTAGGACTGCTTTTAATTTTAAATTGGATGGCTTCATGATCTTATATTTGGTGTTCATCTAATTTTTCACATACTATATCGTCAGTATTCGAAAAGAGTAAATAAATTTTAGTTTTTGATGTCTCAGTTATACGGGTATCAAAATCAACTTTTTGATTCATTGAATATGATTTAAATAGATCAATTAGTTGAATGCAATAAGTTGAGCTATTATTCAAATTGATATTAAAATCACCTACAAGAATATTGCTATCTGACAGTTCGCAAGTACTACCTAGGACGTTGCGTAAATAGTTAATAAAATCGGCATCACTTGTACTAGGAGAGTGATAAATCACTCCAATTTGCCATTTTGGGTTGAAGTGCTTCAATTTAATAAAAATACACCAACGATTTTTATCTATTGCTTTGTTGAATTTAATGTTATATTCAATTGAATTATGTACGTAAATCAGCACACCGCCAGTATGTCTACTATGTGAATCGCATTGCACTAGTTTGTAAGTATGTATATTTAACTCTGAATTTGAAATTTCATTAGTGGTACATGTCTCAGCACATAATATTATAGCTGGATTTTTTATTTCAATAAGTCTTTCGAGTTCCTCTTTGTTGCTTAAAATACTATTAATATTAAGATAAAGACAAATAGGATATTGATTTCTTGATTGCTACTTTCTAGTTCTAGATTTGCTTTCAATATATCTTTTATATGCGGGGCATTCCTGACTAAAGGCAGTATGGTGTATATCCGCTTCTAATAGTTTTTTATGTACAAGCTCACAAAAATTTACACACTTAAAACTACTTGATGAACAATCTTTTAAGTCATTATTTCCTGCACATTTACTACATGCTTTTTTGTTAATGCATTCAACAGCCTTATGATTAAAACCTAAATATTTAAAGCATCTAAATACTCTTACGTACTCAATGGTAATGCAAGAGTCCCACTCTATATTTATTCTCTTTTGGTGCAAAATATTTTCAAATGTCTCTGCATCTGTTTCAACAAGTGCATTAAAACATTCTTATCTACGACTATAGTTCTCAAAAATCTTTACAACTTTAAACTCTTTACCCTCACATATACTATTCTGTTTCGTAATGCATTGAACTACAATCCCTCCGTTGTTTATTTCTTTCACTCCCGTCACATGACATTCGGTTGGCTCTATCACTGTTTTTAATGCTTCTTTTGTATGTTTATTTTTCTTTGCTTTATCTTTTGGTTTAATAACAATTCTATTTTCATTTTGTGCTACAGCTTCAGCATATGTAACTTTATTGTTATTGTTTTTGCTATTGGCAATATAAATGAGTCCAAAAAGACTTTTTGTCTGATACCCATTTCGGCACAGGTGATAATTTTTTTTTAAATTGCGAGAGCTTTCAAAAACATCCTGAGTAGCAACGTAGGAAAGCTAGCGTGTGTCCGTTATTCAGTTTTGCCTCCAATGCTCCGAGTCGCTTTTGATATGGCAGAGGGTTATAAATGTATTACATGGTATGGTGGCAACCTTGTCTTGCAATTTTACTTGAAAATATAAATATTTAAATACGACGAAAAACCATTTTTTATGATATCTTTCTTGGCCTAAACTGACCTGCCTTATTTTATAAACAACCAAAAAATTCAAATAGGTGGCAGTTTTGAAAATATATTTTTAGTGGAAACATCTAAAAACATTTTCTAAAATTGTAATACTTTATCTACTTATGTAAATACAAATACTTATCGAAGAACTTCTCATTCTAAATTATATTATTCCGCCTTGTCGAGCTACATCAGCGGCATATTGACTTACGGTAAGATGTGATGTATGAAGCCACAAAATCAATGGAATGTTGGTCATCATCTCCGTCCAACTCACAGATGACATTTCTGAAATATAAGAAGGAAAATTCCTGTCAAAAACTGTTTGATTTCGTCATCCAAAAAAAAAAACAAAAAAAAAGCTATTTGGCGCGAGCTAGCTCTCTTGGACTTGCTCTTGCCTGTTCGTCTATGTTTGGAACATTTATTGCCTGACCATTGTAACTGGAGCAGCACTTCATAAATTTCAAAGCTAATAGTTTCGTTGTAGCTGCCTAATCGGATTCCAAAGGCCTTCCCCGTTAACCACTAATTTGCTCGCATCAGTAAGTAGCATAAATGGTCGTAGCCGACCCCCTTCAGCCAGGGAATATACTAGCGTAGTTCTTCATTTTCTAACACCGTTCTTTCAAGAAGGTCTATTTCTTCTTCCCTTTATATGATATTACCAACTATATCTTTTATATGAGGAGTTAAAAACGCAATAGGTTAATTTTAAAATATTTAAAAGACAGCTCGTGAAAAATATAAAGAAAATTGATCCGGCCTACTGGAAGTTCCATTAAAAATTTTGATTCGTTCTAACACATTACTTTTTTTGCCTAGATTTTCGTGATTTTTTCAAAACTGTTCGATTGTAGTTATTATATTTTTATATGGATATACTCTTATAAAATATTAAAAGAAACTTTTACTAAGGACTTTGAATCCATGGAGCTGGATGTCCGAAGTCCATACTGGCACAATCTGGGTAACTCACTGACTGACTTTGCCGATATCTGCAGTGCAAGCTATTCTCATGATAATGAATAATTTTTTATGATTTGTGAGACATTTTTTTTCTACTCGCTCTATATCTGTGCAATTGCAGAAATAATTTAATTTGAATATTCGTAGTACCTTAAGCATACCTTTATTGGAGGTATCAGACGATTCGCAAAAGTACAGAGAGGAAGTAGCTTATGTTTATTGATTCAACTAAAATTTATAGCAACCAAAATACAGGTGTAATAGCATAAATCGTGCTGTATTGACCTTCAAATTTGTATAATCCTACTTCAATTACAAAATAATTAGCTAGTCGAGGCAACGTACCAACCAATATTTATTAGCATTATAAATATGTTTGCATACATAAGTCTATGGTATACCACTTACATATATTTCTATGCAAAACTGCCTATTTATTATTCATAATACGATGAGTTTCACTGGTGTTATGAAATTATTGGTTGACGGTTGTTGATTATACATATGTATGAATGTCCAAATGATATCCTGAAGCTGTTATTGCTTGTCAAATATACCACACAGGAAAATCAATAAGTAATACAAATTTATGTAATTTTTTCGACACTTGGATCGTTAAACACATTGCAGATCAACTCGTTCAGTACTAGAAATTTTCCCTGCTGGGGTAGGTTGTTCACTTATATGTCACGAATATGACAAAGATAATTTAATCAAAGTTCAGTAAACAAGTTTATTCATAAGTCAAAGCAAAACTATACAAAATACATATATATACATACATATATATCCGTTTGTACATATGCTGGAAAAATAGGTGATTCAAGTGCTTCAAATATGTTATGGTTTACCGGGATGTCTTCTGTCGTGACAAGCAATGACTGACTCAAGATCCCCATTTTTAAAATCTGATATTAAAATAAGGAGAACGTGCTCGGTATTGATGGTAATAATTCATACAAAAATATGGCGCAGTTTACATTGCGATATCTTAAGAGCGGATCACCTATTTCTACCCTCGCTTTGTATGGGAGTACTCCATAGAATATCTACGCGAAATTACTTTCCAAAATACCTTCAAAGTAGTACTCCATGCAGCACACATGAAAGATAGTATGAAAGTACTCTAGAAAATCCACTCTATGGAGTGTATGCGAGACTGTAACTCTCTAAACTACTCCTGCAGCATTACTCTATGAAGTATGGATGGGAGATTATTTGCGAAACTGCACTGAAAACAATGCATAGAGTAGAAACCACCAAAAATAAAAAAGAAAGTATATAAGAAATAATAAGTATAAGTTTCTTTGTTCACGTAGATGCTATACAACAGCTCTAAATTGCGCGGTTCAATTTTGCCAGAGTTGCCACTATGTAATTTTATTGAAACTCATATTTGTATGTTATATTTTCCTCTGTTCAATCGCCATCGTGTCTTGATCATGGTCGTTCAAACACGGGCAATGATCGGCCGATGGTGGTCAGCTAACGCATTGCATAGGACTATTTTGAGAGTACTCCAACATGAAATAGATGGCACACTGCCTGAGGGTTTTGGTGAGTGTTATTGATGTTGATGCCCCTTTACACAATATAGATCCAGCACGTTACGATAACAACTACTATGAAGGTACTAGTATGATCATTTCGGGAACGAACTAATATCACCACGCTAATTATTTTAGACCATTCCATCTCCCTCACCTCCTAGTTCCTTGCACATCCTGAATTAGTACATTCAGACTTGCTTTCTCTTAGTGTGATTTTTCAGAGCTGTAAAGCGTACATGCCAACTGATTTAAAGCGGGTTTGACAAGTGTGAAAAATTTTCATTACATTATCGAATGGACTGCACTGCATCTTCAGTTAGGCTGTGAGTCGTACTATATAGTCATAGGTCAGCATCGATCCCAACACCTGTTCAAAGCGAATAAATAGATGAATATCTTCCATAGCCGAGTATTTGTCTCACGTACTTTGTACTTTATGACGTACTAGCCACCTCATCGCTTAGTCTTAGCAGTCTGAAAAAAGATGGGCTCTGCCTGGTGTTTATTGTATTCAATATAAGGTCGCTCTACTATTAAGTTTTTTCAACATTATCTCCAACTTTGGTAATCACGACGCGGACCCCCCAAATAGACCTCATCAGGATCGCCACTTCGTTTATCACAACTTTCTGCCTGCCAAAGAATGCTTTGGTATATACCTTGCTCGTGCAAGCTTATGATAAAAGAGAACATCTGCCGTCGAGCCAACTGTAGATAGATACAAATCCCATCGAATAAAACCTGGGCAAAATCGGACGTTAAAAGATCGTGTCACTTTTACGCTCTAAGTGCGAAACAAATTTTCAGATGTGTAGGACTACTAATCTGCATTGCCTTATTGATAAGCATGCAGATAAGCTAAGTTTTTCGTCAATGGAGTTTTAAAGTAAAGATGACGAATGGGTGGAAAACGGTGATAATTTGATATGCGACTCCGCTGCGTTAAATAGTGCTAGACAGCGCTGGCTTGGGGCTCCCTTTCTGGGTTATCTACGCCAGGTCAACGACTTGGTAGGCTTTATCCAGTCCCCAAAATGGTGAGAACAAGAGAGGTAATGGTTGTGGGCGTCCTAGCATTGGCCTGTGTGTGACTACGCGGCAGCCACTTCACTCTAACCTAACCTGTTGAATATTAGCAGGACAAAATATGTTGTTTTTTGTGGCCGTAATCGATTTGAAATTTTAAAACCTGGATCTTGGTGTCACCACACAGAAATGTTGTATTTTTATATCGGATATAGATTGCCTGCTCTCTAGCACAATTTTTATTATTTTCTCAAGGTTCCATTTGGTTGTCTAGACTGGCTTGATATCTCTTATTATTTTGCATGAAGCCTTGCCGTTATTATTCGGTGACCGTCGTTATATGAAGGAAAATTGCTCACCTATAATAACGCAGGTCGTAGACTATAGTCCCGAGAAAAATAACACCAAAATACTATAGAACTAAATTTTCTAAACGTTTTTGTTAATCGACAGTGGATTAACTTAGATGCCGAGTGTATTTCTGCTAAAAAGAGCTGCTAGAAAAAAAGTATCTGTGTAGCAGATGCCATTCGGAGACGGCAGAAAACATATACAGCTGCGGACAAGCAATAAAATTCTTCAATCTAAAAAGGTTTTCAAAAAAATTAGATGAGTCCAGAAAATGCTTCGAAAATTTTGAGCTTTTTTCAATAACGTATAACAATCAATTCATGTCTGAGAAAGCATTAAAGCCTCTCAAAATTCGCCTCAACTTCTGAAAACTTTTTTCCGAAGTGTGTTTCAGATTTTCTTCCATATAAAAAATACTAGCAGAACCGGCAGACGTTGTTCTGCCCTAAATTTGGCCTACCTGCATACATTTTAAAAAAGCTTTTTCCATCTAACTCTGCCCTCCCCCTCTTCACTTTTTCCTAATCCTTTATTCACTCCTCCCTCCGTCTTTTTCGCTTCAGCTATCTCCATTTTCGTCTCATTCTATCTCCCTCTCAGTCTATCTCTTTTGTTCCTGTCTCAGTCCCACTCTGAGTCTCAGTCCCAGTCCTAGTCGTAATCACAATCCCACTCCGTCTATGGTCGGAAAAAAGGATCGTAAACACTAATATAGGCTAATTTATATACCAAATTTCAGGCAACTCAAATAGGACGTATGTAAATAGGTATGTGGGTATTATTAATTCATGTCTCTATTTCGGCTTCGCAAGCATATTTATCAGTTTTGCCAGGTTGATGCGACTAAATCGAATATCACAATGAAAGTTACTTTAGACCTCTCAGCAACTGCTTTCATTTGATATCCATATTGTATAAACACTGTCTAGGCATTCGCGGGCCCACGTTTTGGCATATGTCTCGAGACCCTAGTCACCCACGGGTATGAAAATTACCCTCTACTAAAGCACACATCAACAGCTTTCATTTGTTATCCATATTCTATAAACACATTCTAGGGGTACCCTGGTCTACGTTTGAACAAAATCGACTGACGCATCTCTTCAAATACCAGCGACCAACTAACACACATTTTAGCGTTTCCCTTTATATATATAGATTTATCTTTTTCACACTTCACTCTAATATTAAAACGAAATGCAATTATTCATTGCTTTTAAAATTCGGCTTAAAAATTGCACATGGAACAACTAAAGACTCACTTGAATTAAAAAAAAAATGTCTTAGTACTTCTAAATAGCGGACCCCCTCAGAAACCCCGGGCCTGGAGGTAATGCTATGCGGCCTTCCTATGAAAAAAAAATTTAAAGCACAATCCGCAAAAAAATGTCAAATATCAGGGCGAATTTTTATTGACATTGGGCCTTATTGCGTAACTTTATTAAAAAACTATTTCCTTCGGATTTGAAAAAAAAAAAGAAATTAATTGTTTTATCAAATCGCACCTCCTTTCAAATAGCGTTACAGGATATGGGCCCTGTGATTTAAACTTTGTGAAAGTGGAATTGATTGGTCTACAAAATTGCATACTCAAAAAATTTTAATTAAAACTTCGAAATTTTCGTAAAATTTTCTTAATTTTTATAATTTTTTCAAAACGTTTTTAGACTTATTTGTTTAGTTTCAGTTACAAACCGTGGAAGTTTTTTCCTAATTTATCGAAAAAGAAAATTTTCAAATATCAATGCGGATTTTTATTGACATTGGGCCTTATTGTGTAACTTTATTTTAAAAACAATTTACTTTGGATTTGAAAAAAAAAATAATAATTAATTGGTTTATCAAATCGCATCTCCTTTCAAATAGCGTATACAGAATAAGGGCCCTGTGATTTAAACTTTGTGAAAATGGAATTGATTGGTCTACAAAATTGCATACCCAAAAAAATTCTAAAAAATGTGAATAAAAAGTTCAAAATTTTCGTAAAATTTTCCTAATTTTTATAATTTTTTTAAAACGTTTTTAGACTTATTTGTTTAGTTTCAGTTACAAACCTTGGAAATTATCGAAAATGAAAAAAGAAGGATTTAATGGATGAAATTCGGTTAAATTTTCCGCTGCAAATTTCGTATTCACAGCTTTTCCTCCAATTTTTAGGAAATAGTTAAAAATAGCACGCCACAAATTGTTATAACAGATGTTGTTGTTGTTGTTGTAGTTGTATCGATAAGTTTGCTCCCGAAGGGTTTAGGGAGTGTTATCGATGTGATGGTCGGATTTTCCGGATACAGATCCGGTACGCTCCGGTAACACAGCACCATTAAAGTGCTAGCCCGACCATCTGGAGAACGATTTATGTGGCCACATTAAACCCTCAGGCCATCATACCTCCCTCCCACCCTCAAGTTCCATGAGGAGATTGGGATCGCCAGAGCCTCGTCTGTTAGTGAAACAGGAATCGCCATGGATAGCTAAGGTTGACAATTGGGTTTGGTGAAGCTATATATTGCGCTGGCAACCTGAAGGGTTGCGCTACATAGCCGATTGAATCTGGTATTTTAGTCGCCTTTTACGACAGGCATACCTACCGCGGGTATACTCTGACCCCCTAACCCGCTGGGGGTGTTATAGCAGATCGTTTTTAAACATCTTGGAGGTATGTCTTTCTTGATTAAAGTGAGTGGGCTAAAGTATGTGAGCCTGCCTTAAATATTCTTATACGAATTTTGATTAGTTTTGTATTACTATGAAACCCTAGAGGTATATCTCTGATATGCATATATGAATTACTCACAGTTGCTGCACATTTGCCTACATCGATTTTCGCTTCTTAAGATGTATGCCCGCTCCAAATATAATTAATTTCATGAAGCAGAATAAATGATGAAATAACTTGAAAATTATAACCTCCTGTGTTGCACCCAAAGGCATTACTAATGCCCAGCAAATTCCAAATAGCTTTATGCAAAATCAATATTTTCCAAGAATCACAAACATACATGCATGTAACCTACAGCAACATATGTAATCCCCTCGAGTAATATGAAAATACTACAAGTATAGACAAAATCCAGTTACGCACACTACAACTAGAAAATTTGTAGCAGTAAGCTTTCGTATTTATGACAAGAGTTGATAGCTTTAATTTAGGTAAGGAAGAGATTGACTAATACCAAGCAAGAGTGATTAAATTGTATGCTAACATCTTTAGCGTCACCGATCTGGGTTAATTACATTTCCTATTATTATTGGCTTATCATTTTAGTGTCTAAAATTTCAGCAATAAACTTGAAGCTAGCTACTTGATATATATAAAATATGGTACATATGTTAGTAAACGGAATGTTAAGCTGCACTCTATATGTGTGCTCATCTCATCATTTTATATTTAGATAATGTCAATTTCTTGACACTTTGACTTTCAAGTGTCTGTCTCTAATTGAGTGCCATCGGCCGCAATTTGTAGTTTTCGTGAAACTTTTTGTAAGTTTTTGACGTGTGTAATTACACACTCACTCACACATCCACACAAAGGCTAGTATACGAATACACATCCATACGCCATTGCCTATATACATATGTATGTGCACAAATACATGTAAAAGGATGCGCGTATTAACTGCTCTAAGATTGCGTGAAACTCAATTTAGTTGTACGCCCACGCAATTTACGTGCTGGCTTAAATAGCTTGTTGGTGTTGATTAAGATGGAAAGAGTTTTGGAAACTTTTTCGTTTGTTTTTAGTGAAAATGAAGTAAATAATGTAGTTAACGGAATAATAAATTGCCTTGATAAATCGTTTATTAAAGCGGTTTCATGGTTTTATAAAGGGGAGAAAAATACTCTTTTCAAATTGTTCTCCTTAAGCCTTCTAATAGATATTTTTGATATGTATCTTTACTTACGGTATTCGGAATTCTGAATTTTGTAAGCGTAAGGTAAGAGTAAATAAATACGTAATTGTATGTGCAAATGAAAGTGTAAGTGCAAAGGTAAGTTTAAGTTTAACTGTAGGTCTTAGTGTAGGTGTAAGAGTAAGTGTAAGTGTAAGAGTAAGTGTGAAAGTAGGGGTAAGCGTAAGTGTAAGTGTAAGTATAGGCGTAAGTTTAACTGATAGCGTAAGAGTAAGTGCGAGTGGAAGTGTAATTGCACTCGTAAGCGTACGTTTAAGGGTAAGTACTAGTGCAAGTGTAAGTTAATGGGAGTGTAAGTGTAAGGGTAAATGTGAGTGTAAGTCTAAGTGGTAGTATTAGTGTACGGCCATGCGTAAGTGTAGGTGTAATTGTAAGTGTAAAAGTTAGTGTAAGTGTAAGCATTAAGAATTCATTCATTCATTCAATGTATTTGCGGAAGTCATATGTGACCCGGCCTATGAAAAGGTGGCTTATGACTCAAAAAAGAAATTACGAGAAACAGCTGTTAAAGATAAACAATGCATTTCTTCAGTTTCTAAGTAGTTTTCTTTTTTTTTTGGCTGAGCTCAGGCCAAGGGGGTCACTGCTGGCGGACAGTGAACGGCCTATTAATTAGGTTAGCTGCGAATATCAAATAAGCAGCCCTCGACCAAGAGCGGCTGGTGAGGAGGGTTTGGCTTAAAAGGCCTAAAGCACCGTGAGAACCTCCAGTGGCAGGGCGAGTAGATGCCGCCCTGAATTAAGCATCCACAGCCTAGTACGGGGTTGCTTCGAGGGAATACCTACCCAAGATAGGGAGGCAACTATACGACGTGGGATACACACTCAGGAAGGTAAAGAGGTAAATTATTGTAAATTTAAGGTGATTGTCACATTAAGACTGAGCCCAGTAAGGTCTTAATTAAGGTATACTGGAATCAACGACTCGGATATGTTTGTTAAGGGCTGGCGAATGTGGCATTCGGAAATCTCAGTACACGGCTTGAAACACCGTCGAAATGACTTTCCTGTTAATGTCCCATTCATCTCCGTCCCGTTAAAACCTTGGCAGGCCTTGGGGTACGTTCAAAGTCCGTCATCATTAAGTTGGTGGTGCAGGTTCGGTTGAGATCCTCCCGATTAATACTGATCTGGCTCTGAACGCAGTCTTCATGAGGGACTGCGTCAACCTTCACGTGGCCTCCCTGCCTTCGCATAGATAACCACGGGATCTATATAGGTAACTGCACACTCGGACCAAGATAGCGGCCTCAAGTGGGGACCCAATTAAATAAATGATGAGCAACAACAATACTAAAATATAAAACCAAACACAGGAGAATGAAATGGCGTTCAATCCATTTGTAGGAAGGAAGCTAGCTCGCTCTCCAGAAGGGCGTGGCCCATCGGCTGGGGGCCTTAACATTTCGTCGCAAGTGGTAACGAAACCCAAAGGAGCGGAGGCCGAAAGCAAGCAAGGAGCGTTGTCGCCGGGTGCTACACCGAAGCTTTGCAAAAAGAACTCCGACAGCAAGGCTCAAACGGGCACACCATTATTAAGTGAGCTAATTAAGCAGGCGTCAGCTGCGTTAAATCAGCAAAACCCCCCTGGAGAAAAAAAGATGACCAAGCTAGGCAAGGCGATTGAGGACTTGATGCAGTTCTTCATAGGCCGTAATAATATACACGCGGAAATCAAGCGCTTGGCCTCCGTAATAAAAGTGCTGTACATCGAGTCGGCCCTAGAGGTAAAGAATTTAGAACATAAATTGCGTGCAAGCGAATGCGCCAAGGATAGAAGTCCATCACCCCCAGGAAAGCGACCGAGGAATAATTCGTACTCGACCAAGGAGAACAACGTGGTAAAACCCACTACTACACTAAAAGATGTCTTACCAGGGCACGTGGGTGGTCACAAACGACGGCAAGAAACGCAAGAGAAGACGGAGCGGAAAGAGGAAACTGCAGCCCAAAAGACGGGAGAGTGGCAGATAGCCAAAAAGAAGAGCAAGAAAAAATCACTTAAGGCTAGGCCGGATGCAATCATCATTTCCAAGGCGGGGGATGCGACGTACGCCGACATATCGCGTAAAGTGAGAAGATGCGACGAATTAAAATCCATGGGTGATGACGTCAAAACGATTAGAAGAACGGCAAAAGGAGAGCTGTTACTAGAGCTGAAAAAATCGCAAGATGGGAAAACAAGCGCGTACCAAGCAGAAATTGAAGCTGTACTAAAGAACTCGGCTAAAGTTATAACAAAGTCCCAAATGGTCACGCTACAGTGCAGAAATCTCGATGAGATTACTACGCCCGAGGAGATTTGCAACGCCCTCCACCAGCAATGCAACATCAAACTTCCAGATGTGGCTGCCATAAAAAGCATACGCACAGGGTACAGTGGCACGAAGTCGGCATTTATAAGCCTTACAGCGGATGATGCCAAGGCGGTTCTTAATACGCAAAGAATCCGGGTAGGATGGGTTTCCTGCCGAATTAGAGAGCTCAAGCAAGAAAAACGCTGTTATAGGTGCTGGGGCTACGGGCATATAGCTCAGAAATGTAAGGAGACTGTAGATAGGTCTAGCCTATGCAGGAAATGCGGCCAGGAAGGTCATAAGGCTGCAAGTTGCGAAAATGCACCGAAATGCGCGCTATGTGGGGGACAACATTCAGCAGGCAATTTTAAATGCCCACAACGAGAGGACAACAAAATGACTGTCTCATGAGGGTATTGCAGCTCAATTTAAACCATTGCGAGGCAGCCCAAGAGCTATTATCCCAAACAGTCTATGAAGGAGGATATGACATAGTGGTACTCTCTGAACAATACAAAAATCGCCAGGAGCAGGGTTGGCTCTCAGATTCAGCAGGGAAAGCCTCAATTTGGGCACCAGGGAAATTTCTCCCACAAGAAATTATGACGCCAACGGTAGAAGGATTCACGTGGGCAAAAATCAACGGTATATACGTCTTCAGTTGCTATGCCCCTCCGAGCATGACCATCGCCGAGTTCGAAGACATGATATACGGGATCACCATTGAAGCACGAGGTAAACACCCGCTTTTAGTGTGTGGAGACTTCAATGCATGGTCATCTGTGTGGGGAAGTAGACGAACCAACGAAAGAGGGAGAGTTCTCCTCGAAAGCCTTACTTCTTTGAGGCTAGAACTCCTAAATGAACCAGGGATATATACCTTCGATACAGGTACCAGACGAGCCATTATAGATCTCACCTTCGCTAGCAGCGAAATAGCAAGACGAGCAAAATGGTCCATAAGCAACGTCTACACACACAGCGACCATAAAGCTATTAGCGTATAGCTGCTCGAAACTCCAAGAACGGTAGCAGCAAGACATCGACAAAGTAGGAAATGGAAACAGCACCTTTTCGACCTACAAATATTTGACATTATCTGGAAGGACGCCATAGTACGAGAATCGCATGCGGAAGACCATTCGGTTCAAATCACTAAGTTGCTATGTATGGCATGTGATGCTGCCATGCCCAGAAGTCGCGGAAAAGCACAGCGCACTCCGGTATATTGGTGGAATGACGAAATTGCGGAAGAGCGTAGAAAATGCCAAAAAGCACGAAGAATAGCGCAGAGGGCACGCTCATTACCACGATATGCAGAGCTACACAGCACCTATGTCGCACAAAGAAAGGCACTTAAAAATGCCATAAAAAAGAGCAAGAAGTTATGCTTTAGGGAACTGCTGGATAATGTCGACCTAGATCCTTGGGGATCAGCCTACAGAACTGTGATGGCCAAATTTAAAGGACCGATATCACAGCAACCTACCTGCCCGATACTGATGAATATTATTGTTGAAACACTTTTCCCGGCGCAAGATCGCTGGACTTATCCAAGCGAGGATCTAGAAAGTACGGAAATTCCGCAAATTACAGAGCAAGAGGTGCTGGACGCTGCAAAAACAGTTGCTGATAACAAATCCCCAGGACCCGACGAAGTACCAAACACAGCCCTTAAAGCCGCGATTACAACTAGGGCTACATTATTTACTGATCTTTTTAATGCCTGTATGCAAGAAGGCGTGTTCACTCGCCAGTGGAAACGACAAAGACTTGTCCTATTGCTGAAACGTGGTAAACAGCCGGACCAACCATCCTCATATAGGCCACTTTGTATGCTGGATTCCCTAGGGAAGATTTTCGAGCGTATAATTAGTGAGCGCCTACAGCTGACTCTAGAAAGACCAGGTGGCTTATCGAATAGTCAATATGGATTTCGCAAATAAAGATCCACCGTAGATGCAATACAAACAGTCGCCAATATAGCTAGAGAAGCTATCTCTGGAGGTCAAAATAAAAGGAAGTTCTGTGCACTGATTATGTTGGACATCAAGAATGCTTTTAACACTGCGAACTGGATGCAGATAATGGCAGCGCTGCAAAGCTTCGGCACTCCAGCTTACTTACGCAGAATTATAGGTAGCTATCTTAAAGACAGAGTACTTTTTTTTGACACGGATCAAGGAGCAAAAGAGTACAAAATCACAGGAGGCGTCCCACAGGGATCCGTTCTCGGTCCAACGCTTTGGAATGTAATGTATGACGGGGTGCTAAAGATTGATCTACCAGAAAACACGCAAATTGTGGGATATGCTGATGATATTGCAGTGGTAGTAGTGGCCAAGAAACTGGACCTGCTTCAAGCATTATGTAATGACGCCGTAGCAAGAATAAAGGAATGGCTGACCAATACAGAACTGGAGTTGGCTAGCCAACAGACGGAAGTGGTATTAGTAAGCTCCAAACGGTCGGCGAACGAGTTAGTCTTAACTGTCGGGGATCATCAAATCACCTCAAAGGATTCCTTAAAATACTTAGGAGTGCACATTGACTCTAAGTTAACTTTCAGAGAGCACTTCAGAGCGGTGGGGGAGAAAATTACCAAAGTTAATGGATCACTTATGCGAATAATGCCTAACATTGGTGGTCCGAGCTATACGTCAGCTATTGTCCACAGTAACCAGCTCAATAATACTATACGCAGCACCAGTGTGGTATGGATCTAAAGAGACCCATCAAAAATATATATTAGCAGCGTACCGACTTGCTTCTTTAAGAATAGCAAGTGCTTATCGGACGGTGTCCTACGACGCGATCCTGGTTCTAACCCGGAAAATCCAAGTGGAATTACTGGCAAGCGAAATGGCCGATCTGTATAACACTAATATCGAGCACCATCTGAAGAAGACAAGAAAAGAGCAAGGACACAAACAATAGCTAAGTGGCAAGAACGGTGGGAGGCCTCGAGTAAAGGGCGTTGGACTTTCACACTAGTTTGGAACGTAGCTCAATGGAATGAGCGGAAGCACGGCGAACTGAACTACCATCTCACGCAGATAATGAGTGGACATGGCGGTTTCAAAGAGTATTTATGGAAGCGTAGGATAGAGGAAGATCTTCATTGCCCAATGTGTACCACAGAGTTAGAAAACGCAGAACACGTCATGTTCTACTGCACCCGTTTCCACGAAGAAAGACTCACCTTGCATGGAGTCTTTGGGGAGGAACCTACCACGAGAAATTTAGTTTCACATATGTGCAACAGGAAAGAATGCTGGACTGCAGTGAGCAAAATGGCATTTATAATAATGACACGCCTGATGGATGCTGAGAGGGAGCACAGAGAAATGCGCATGCGAAGCAGTGGCGATTAAATGGACACTCAGAGCAAATAGCGGGAACCTGGACGCAGGGACAATAGTAGGCTCTTAAAAAATGAGAAATATGGAACGCCACCCTGAAGTAATGCGAAAGTGGTGCCGGGGTGGGCGACGGTTCCAGAACGGGGCTGTTTTTTAGTCTACGGACACACGGTTGCTGCGACGGCAGCAATTATGGTGCATTAGGCATTTTTCAGCCTCCCCGCAAAAAAAAAAAAAAAAAAAAAAAAATCATAAGCCACCTTTTCATAGGCCGGGTCACATATGATGTATAAGGGACCACAGAATTTAAGTGTAAGTTTAGTCGTAATATGTTAGAGTGGTGGAAGGAGAAAAAGCAAGGAAAAAAGGCAGGGAAAAAAAGACTGGTGAGGGGAAAGGCAAGATGAGATCTGAAAACTGTGACAGAACCCGTAACGGGAGGACGTGTTATCGATTTGTTATCGATTGTTTATCGATTTATTATGGGGAAGTTATCGATTTTTTATCGAAACTATCGACTTTTAAATGAAAATTTGTCGAGTTGATACCGATTGGCCGTCATCGATGCACGCACTATCCGTTTACTATCGATGAGTTATCGGTGTACTAACGAAAAGTTATCGGTTTGTTATCGCTTTAGCTTTCTTAGCGTGCACTTGAAAACTTTCACGTTGAACTTTATGAGCACTTGGTACTCACACCTATTTTTTTTAATTTATTTTAACTTCCTTTATACATATATCATCTTAACTGAGTAGATTGCTATGGAGCTAGTTTCTTGAAACTAAGAGTGTATCTAGAAAAGCTGATGTCCTTTGATGTAGACAATTTTTGTATATTCTTCCTCTCAAAATAGCGAAATGCAAAAACATGTTCATAAAGAACATTCCAACAACAACGCTCAACGCCTTTACACAAGTTGACATACGAATTATATTTTGTGTAAAAATATGAAAATATGAAGCCAAAGGCAATTGAGAAAATGTTGTACAACAACGAGTCGTGGCTTTGGTCGAGTATGTTTGCAAACAGAGCGATTGTGGAAGAAGTGTGGATTCGAATTCCACTACCAGCAGATTTTACTCTGAAGAATTTAGTCCTCAGGTACTACTTGTTTTATGCCGACACCGAACGGCATTTGCAATGCAGTTTTCACTGAGAGCTTTTCATGACAGAAATACAAACGATGTGCATGCCAAACACTGCCTAAGGCCGACCTCGCTTAGATAATTTTTCTCCTAATTGAAAAACTTGGTTCCTAAAATTTGAATGGCGGAACACGTTACAATCACACGACGGCGGCCGAAATTTGCATTATAGCATTTTAAAAGGTAACTTCTATTTCAAGTAAGAAAATCTTATTAATCTTACTTAATGCATTTAGTATCTTAAAACCTTTCTTGTCATCGCTCGAATACAATCTTTTCAAATCTGGGTAAACGCTTAAAAAAGTTTATCGGGATTTGGAAAATATTCTGGTGTTAATTTTAGGATTCCACAAATCACTTTGATTATAAGAGTACTCGCATTTTTGTTCCAAATTCAATAAAACCTAATAAGTATAAAAAGTTAAATTGTATTAGATTATTTAATTTATTAAGGATTTACTTTAAATATTTCTTTTCACTCTTTGCAGGTAATTACTTCGTAAAAATGTATGGATTTAAAATACGCAGCGAATATATATTGAAACAAAAAGATCAGGTATTCGTTTTAATTATTAATGTTAAAGTTTTGAGTAATCTTGGATTAATAGTTAAGATAATTAAATAATTTGTTTGGCAATTCAGCCTTCTGTCTTTAAAACCCACTAAGGGACCAATACCAAACATAATACTAATGTTATGTGTTTTCACATGAAAAGCTATTTAGATATTCTCTCCACCCTCAAACCCCACAAAATGAATTATGGTCATATTGTGCATGTGTCAGGGTTTATGTATTTGCATATGCGAGCGTGGGTTATGCTTAAGTTAAAAATAAATTTGGAATATTATTTTGTCATGTTTTACAAAGTAAAATAAATCTTTTCGTTTTCAAAGATTTATTCTTAGAACTTTGTTTAATTCTTTGGTGATAAGATATTTTTGAGGAAAAGTTTTTTTTTTTTATATAAAATCCATTAAAAATGAGCATGTGTGGTTATTAAATACATATGTAAATGTTTGGGTGGTCCCCCAAAAAAAGTAATATTTTTCACAGTAACTTTTCATTGCGAATTTATCTTAGGAAATTGACAAGTACAATTGGAGAATTAACAAAGAAGGAAATCTAAGTTCGGTTAACACGAACATTACATACCCAGCTATGCACTTGAAACTCTGTTGTTTTTTGCTTGTGTATTTAATATTGTTATAAGTCTGCGTTTTATGACCTTTCGGAAATGTGGGTGTGGTCTTTAACTGATTTTGATTACCTACACTCAGTCTATATAATTTGGCAAGGACAGTGTCTCTGCCAAATCTCAATGTAATATCTTAAAAGGCTTTTGATTTACGCCGTGTTAAACCACCAATTTTTCTTCTTCTAAATGTGTGTGGTGCCACCTCCATAATCTAAGAATTTTTGGAATTAATGTTTTGCGTCATAAAAACAATGCAATACCAAATTTCATTGGGTTAGCGGTATTCGCTTTTGAATTATATCATGTTTTCCATTTTTCTAAATTTTCGATAGCGAAAAAATGGGAGTGGTTATCGTCCGATTTCGCTCATTTTTAATAAAAATCTATTGGGTCCAGAAAAGCGCATTAACCAAATTTGGTGAAGGTATCTCAATATTTTAACGCACGGGTAGACGGACTACAGGGTCCTGGAAATTTTGATTTTAAGAAAACGAAAACGCATCCAGTACATTTTTTTTATCAAAAATGTGTTAATTTGCTATATAAAAATGATAATTACTAGCCGGACTCGTGCGCATCTTGCGCAACAAATATAAAAGTCTCATATCAAATATCAACAAAAATTAGCTGTACTATCAAATCTACTAATCAATCATCTATCAGTAAACATTTACATGCGATTGCGCTGCCATCTTGCGAATGTTAGCAACTGTCGGTAATGCAGTGTTAGTTGCAAATCAATATCAAACATCAAATATTCACAATAGTGCCAAATTACAAAGAAATTTCTTTGTGTGCTCACAATCGTTTGTTTTTAACGAATTGTTTTAATTAAATTTAGCTAAACAATAGCACTACGACCAATAATTCCCAAAGCTCGCTAATAGCACGAATCTCCATCTTTACTACCAACACTTGTAACGTAGCAAGATATTCATAGCAGACAACTGTATGCCAACTCCTTTTAAACCTTTCGTTGCCATGCATATATATAATACTTCTATATCAATACCTTCCGATCTTCCTAATGTGCAAATTTTCTGTCAATCATTATTTGCTGAAACTGTGCAAATGAGTGTTCTGCGCATGCGCGGGCTTTGTTAGGGTTAGTGAACTGTAGTAGCGTGTGTAAAAAAAGTATTAAAGGGATAACAACGGGTCACTATCCCCTTTACGCAACTTCAGCAAACTAATTGTTATAAAATCTCAGTTTAGTCGATTAAACAATGAAAAGGGTGGGGCCGTGTGTAGAAGTCCACGAAAGTGGGGAAAGCTTCTGACCGCCATTCACCTGGGAATGGCCAGAGCGATTCTTTTGCATGCGGTTCAAGCAGCTCACTACTGCCGGTCGCTTGCGGCCAAGTATCTTCTAGGTAGCCGCTAAACGGGTGTTTAGCGGTGAGCTAATGTGTGACTCTGACATAATCGGTTTAAGGGCTAGCCGGGGGAGATTTCATCGGCAGCGTCTTTACACCTATAGGTGCGGCTGCAAGCGGGCGTCTGTCTTGGAGCAAGCGGCTCGCTATATAAACGTGCCAAGTAATATTTTCACCCCCGCTGAGCGGGTTGTGCGCTAGCAATAACCAGGTTGAAAAACAACAAGGCCGTGGGCGCTGATGGATTGCCTGCGGAGCTATTCAAGTTCGGCGGCGAGGAGTTGGTAAGGCGCATGCAGCAGCTTCTTAGCAAAATATGGGCGGACGAAAGCATGCCCGACGGTTGGAATCTAAGTGTTCTTTGTCCAGTCCACAAGAAGGGGGATACTGCAAAATGCACCAACTATCGTGGAATCAGCCTTCTTAATATCGCATATAAGGTCCTTTCAAGTGTATTGTGCGAAAGATTGAAGCCCACCGTGAACCGGCTGATTGGACCTTATCAGTGCGGCTTCAGACCTGGTAAATCTACCATCGACCAGATTTTCACAATGCGCCAAATCTTGGAAAAAACACGTGAAAAGAGAATCGACACACATCACCTCTTCGTCGACTTTAAAGCCGCCTTCGACAGCACGAAAAGGAGCTGCCTATATGCCGCTATGTCTGAATTTGGTTTCCCCGCAAAACTTATACGGCTGTGCAAAATGACGTTGAGCAACACCCTCCGAGCCGTTCGGAACTAAACGAGGTTTCAGACAGGGTGACCCCCCCGTAATTTGATGCTGGAGAAAATTATACTAGCTGCAGAACTTAACCGCACTGTAACAATATACTATAAAAAGGTGCAATCACTGGCATATGCTGACGACATTGATATCATCGGCCTAAACACCCGCGCTGTTAGTTCTCCTTACTCCAAGCTGGAAAAAGAAGCGGTAAAGATGGGTTTGATGGTGAATGAGGACAAAACGAAGTACCTGCTGTCATCGAGCAAAGAGTCAGCGCATATGCGCCTTGGCAACCACGCTACTGTTGGCAGCCATAATTTCGAAATAGTAAAAGACTTCGTTTATTTGGGAACCAGCATCAACATTAGCAACAACATCAGCACTGAAATCCAGCGAAGAATCAATCTTGCCAATAAATGCTACTTTGGACTAGGCAGGCAATTGAAAAGTAAAGTCCTCTCTCGGCGAACGAAAATCATACTCTACAAGTCACTTATCGTACCCGTCCTGCTATATGGGGCAGAAGCATGGACCATGACAACAGCAGATGAAGCGGCTTTGGGAGTGTTCGAGAGAAAAGTTCTTCGAAAGATTTATGAACCTCTACGCGTTGGCGATGGCGAGTACCGAAGAAGATTTAATGATGAGCTGTACGAGCTATACGCAGACATCAACATAGTCCAGCGAATTAAAACGCAGCGGCTGCGCTGGCTAGGCCATGTTATGCGAATGAAAGATGATGCTCCGGCCAAGAAAGTGTTCCTATCGGAACCCGCCTATGGAAGCAGAGGTAGAGGGCGGCCCCCACTCCGTTGGAAGGACCAGGTGGAAAACGATTTAAACTCCTTTGGTGTGACCAATTGGCGCCGGTTGGCGGAGCGAAGGAGCGACTGGCGCGCCTTGTTGGACGGCCACAACCGTTTAGACGGTTAAGCGCCAATTAAGTAAGTAAGTAAAAAAAAACAAGGCGAAGAATTCATGAAAAAAATTCAAATATACATGTATAAAATATGCTATACATAAATCGCAACAAGCATTTCCTTAAACGTTTTTAAAAATAATTTAAAGTGAATTAGCTTGAACAAATGATATATAAACGCTTTCAAAATTTTACTTATTTTGAGTTTTTAATGCAGTAAATATTTGATGAAGTAAACAAAATATGAGTACTGGGCTGGCTGCTATGGGTGTTGAAATAATATCAATTTTGTGAACTTTTTTCTAATATACCCTTTTTCGTCCGTACTTTTTTTCGTTTCAAAAAACAAACGAATATCCAAACAAAAACTTATTACTTCCTAACACAGGTGTGTCCGGTGATTATTAAAGATGTCATTGCTAAATAAATTTTCGCTGGCTATGTGATCGTTCATGATACTATTGGAGAATGCATCACTTGTATTTTGAAAAATTTTATTTATTAAACTTAATTTTGCATTTCCAATTGGGCGTGCCTTACCTTTTCATTTGGAGAACGAAATAGCCTAATGTACAATATTGATAGAAGCAAGACGGCTTGTTGAAATGTACATATCGAGCCATAACCACAAAAAGGGCTTAGCCGACATAAAAAAAATCATTCAGTAGACGATTTTTTTGTATTAATATTGCAATTACTTTATATAGTAACGTGAAAGTTGGTGTGTATATAAGACTGTATAATTGACGTATACTGATGTGGGATTATTTTAAGTTTCTTTAATAATAATGGCACATTTGTCGCTTACGCCCTTTTTGCTTTAAAAAAAAAAAAAAGACTTCATTACTTGAACGTATCGGTTAAGCCAAAATTAAAATATTAAAAATACATATTTGAAAACATTAAAAACAGTTGTTGGTGATCCACATCAATGTTTTTATTCAGATTTCAAGACGGAATTCATATTTATTTAGATATAGAGATGCAGACTGAATAACAAATATTTTAAATTTACAACTAAACTAAGTATTTTTAAATAAAAACTATATAACTACGGTACACGCTATTCATTTCACATTGCCGTCTTCTACATCAGTATCTGGTAATGTATCTGTGATAAAAGAGTTGTGTTTTAAGTTGAGGTACTCTCTATGGAAAATTTCGGGAATTATATTTTTATCACAAAGTTATTTTAAATCTGAATAATTTAACGTTGAAATTCTTTGTAAGCTCCTGTATAAACTGAAGTAGAAGATCTCTTCTTTCGTAGAAGTGTTTTGCGTAGTGGTTTCGGAATCCTCCTACCTCGTTTCTCAACACAAGTATCTTCTTCAACTATTTCCTCTGAAGAATCGGTGTATCTGTATGGAACTAGTGCAACTTTATTTGAAATCTGCAAAAATAATTTGGCTATATTCATTATAATCCTTATTAAGAAAAATCTTAATCTAAACAAGTAAAAACGGGTCTGTCTTCGGCTGTGCCGAATCCCGCTCGTAATCTCCAAATAATCGGATGTATAAGATAAGAAATATATAGTGAACAGATCTACATACCTTAACGATTTTTAAGATAAATATAAAATAAAAAATAGGTAGGTACTTTGTGTGAGGATGCAAAGTTTCAGGTTTTTTGTGGTCTGCGTGTAAAAACTATGACTACGAATCACGTATTTCAACAATATATGACGTAAACGTAACTATTTGATGAAATTTGATTAATTTTGAAGCTTCTAGCCGTAAAAAGGGGGCCAAAAATTAGAGTTTTTATATGGGGTATATAATATATATACCACCGATCTCAATGATTTTTTCAGACAACAATATATGCTATACACGTAAGCATTTGGTGAAATTTGAACATATCTAAACGATTTTTAAGATAAATATAAAATAAAAAATAGGTAGGTAATCTGTGTGAGGATGCAAAGCTTCACGTTTTTTGTGGTCTGCATGTAAAAACTATGACTACGAATCACGTATTTCAACAATATATGACGTAAACGTAACTATTTGATGAAATTTGATGAATTTTGAAGCTTCTAGCCGTAAAAAAGGGGCAAAAATGACAGTTTATATGAAGTATATAATATATATACCACCGATCTCAATGCTTTTTTCAGACAACAATATATGCTATATACGTAAGCATTTTGTGAAATTTGAAGCTTCTAGCTGTTAAAACGGGGCAGAAATTGCGCAAAGTTTCTTATCTGAACAATCGGTTGTATGAGATATATATTATGTATACCACCGATCTCAATGATTTTTTCAGACAACAATATGTGCAATATACGTAAGCATTCGTTGAAATTTGAAGCCTCTAGCTCTTAAAATTGGGCAGTAATTACGAAAAGTTCCTTATTTGAACAATCGGTTGTGGGAGATATATACTATATGTACGACCGATCTCATCAATTTTTACAGGCAACAATACGTGCAATATACGAAAGTATATGGTGAAGTTTGAAGCTTCAATCTGTTAAATTGGGTAAGATATTACAAAAATCCTCTTTTTCTGAAAAATCGGTTGTATGGAGGATATATGCTATAGTGGTCCGATCCGGTCAGTTCCGACAAATGTCTAATCGGACACCCAAATACACTCGCTCACCAAATTTTATCAAGATATCTCAAAAATTGAGGGACTAGTTTGCATACAAACAGACAGACGGACAGACGGACATGGCTAAATCAACTCAGCTCTTCAACCTGATTATTTCGGTATACTTAATGGTGGGTCTATCTATTTTCCTTTAAGGACTTACAATTTTTGGTTTCGTGACGAAATTAATATATCATTTCATTTTGATGAAAGGTATAAAAATAGTCGCCTGTGTTTGCAAGTAGTCCATATTTAAATTAACCCTAGTAAGATCCGTAAGATACGTCTTACAGACGTACGTCGTTTTAATTTTGCTCTCAGTCTCCCACAATCGTAAAGAGAGAACATTATCATTCTCAGTTTTCTCAGCTACCATTATATACGATTGTTTTTTACAAATACGTTTAAGGGACGTATCGTTAAAATGGTAATTTTAGCTAATATTTTTTTAATTATAGTTTAATGCAGTTAATTTATTCAATTAAACTACAAAAAAAATGTATTTTATTTAAATTTTTTGCTATAAACTAAGGTCCTTCGAAAAAGACTGATTTTTGAAAGGACAAGTCCAAGACAACTCAAACTTAATTTTTAATATATTAAAAAAAATATTTTTCTTTAAAAAACATTTAAAACAAGAACATATATGAAATACATGATTAAAAAAAAAACGAAAAAAAATGTAAGTTTTTTCTTATCTTTAGGGTCCTTAAATACGTCTCTCAGACGTACGTTATCTTTATAGGGTAAAACAATAACGTTATCTTTCTAGGGTTAAGAAGACGAAAATAACGAAACGTGCACACCAAAATGTAAAAACTTTGTATTAAAATGACAAAATTTCTCGGAAAAACGGATTAACCTACACATTGCGAGAAAAAAAATAATATAAACAAAGTGTTTTGTGCACTTGAGAAAAAATTGCCTTATCTATAACTTCGTATCGGTAATTCGTAGGACTTTAATTTTTTTGGAGGTGGTGTATATGGTAATAGCCTTTCGGTTTCCATAAAAAACAAAAAATCTAAAATAATGTCGGTTAAGCCCTTTGTACGGATACGGCTCGATATATTTAGGCCCCTTTTTTACAAAAATTTAAAGACAGCCTTGAGATTTTGTCTCCTTCTGTCGTTGTATATCTGTACTGTAATGTTTGACAGGCTGCACAGTTCAGTAGTTGTGATATAGAAGTATTACAAATATGTTGCCATGGCAATAGTAGTATAACTGAAAAATTATCTTTGTCTCTTTCTTTCTTTTGCATTTGCATTGTGTTACATTTTTCTTAACAAGATTGTCTTAAAATAATGTTGCTCTGGCGCAGACTATAAAAAGGCTGCGCACTCTTAATTTGCAATCATTTCGTTTTTCGATCGGCAGTAAAAATACTTATGAGAAGAAGTACGGAGTACGTGGTAAGCGCTAAGCTCGCCGTACAAAGTACCAATTCCAAGTATTGGAATTAAATACAATATTGACAGCGTTTTAGTATGGACAGCAATGGTTGGTCGCTGCAAAGCAGAAGACATTTTCCGAAGTTCGCTAAACGATTTTGCGCGAATAGTTTTACTCTAGCTGTGGAAAAATAAATTTTTTTTGTGAATTTATAACCATTTTTGGAACAATAAAAAAAATAATTATAACGAAACGAGTCAGCTGTTTTCGATTATATATGAACGAGACTAGTTACTAACAATTTTTTTTTGGTTTTAATTGACACTGCATTCGCAAGCGTCGAATGGTGCTTAAAAGAGCCCTTAAAATGCCAGGTTATCTTAATTTTATTCAAAGTCAATTTGTCGTTTCATTTCACCTGTTCATCCGTTATTCACAAAAGCTTCGTTATTCACAGTAGCTTTGTTATTTAATTCCGTTATTTCCCGAAATACTAATTTTTTGGTTATTTTTTTTGCCACCATGCCAAGTACAAAATCAGTTATGTATTTTAGAATCCAATATGTGGCTTGTAGCCATGTCTTTTTTAACTATTTTACGTATATAAAAAACGTTTGGTCTTAATTTGGCACCACGCCAGTTTTCAATTTTCACTGATTCCTGTTAGGAGTGCAAAAAACCACCCTAACTACAGGTCAGGGAGGCATTGCATCTCCGAACTCCGCCAAAACGCCAGCATGGAGCACAGAAGCCAACCTTTAGGCCTCTTTTAATTTCCAGCTCAACCGAAAAAGTCAAAAATTATTGCAGTTGAACCGAGGATGACACTGCACGTCCACACAGCCGAAAAGAAGAAAACGGAATGATACTAACAATTTAAACTCTACACACTTTATTTATAGATTTAAGATTACAAATAGGAGCGACAAAGGGACCTGCACATAAAAGCAATACTTAGAAATAATATATACGATCAATTTTTTATCGAAAAGTTTTTGAATTTTTATCGATGAGTTATCGGTATGTTATCAACGGGTTATGGGCGTGTTATTCATTTCTTATCGTCGATTAGTCGACTTTTTGAAGGTGCTTTATCCACGAGCTATCCCTTTTTTATCACTTTACTATCGAGAAGTTATCAGTTATCGATTCGTATCAAAAATATATCGATTTGTGATAGAAAAATTATCAATTTGTATTCGAAAAGTGACCGATTTGGTATCAACAATTTTTAAATTTAAAATTAAAAATGTATGAAGCTATAAAGCTATCGATAATTAAAAAAAAGTTATCGAATATTAATCGAATGGTTATCAATTTATTTTTATAATAAATTATCGATTTCATATCTAAAAGTTATCGCTTTCTTTAAATAATATATAATAAAAGTCATTTCAGTTGTAGCTTTAAAGCCATACTTTCAAATATGAAATAAAGCAATTTCATCATCAGACTATTTGATTTGAAGTTTTTTAAATAACTATTAAATACGTTCCCTGCTTAAAACACTGCTCAAAATCCTTTCCCATCCACTTATACCAATGTCTGTGCAATGAATAATTGCAATTGCTGCGTTCGGTACGAGGGTGCAATATTGAATAATGAAACAAATTTGTTTCATCATACAATTTTTGTATTAACGTGCTGCAGTCACATATAAACACATACACGCACATAAATCAGTATAAACAAAAGCAACAACAGCTGTGCCACCAAAAAAATAAAGCACAACAAACAACAGCAACTATTGTTAAATAAATAACACGGCGCGAATGAAACGAAAAAAAAAAAAATGCTGGTAAAATATCTCGCAGTTAAGTCAGAGTGCACTGCATAAATATTCAAACGCACGCACAACCAGTAAGCATCTAAGCTACTTGAATTCCATATTGAGTGCTGTTATTATACCTTTCATGAACATGAAATGGTATATTAACTTTGGTCCGATGTTTGTAACGTTGAGAATTATAGAAGATAGACTCACCATTAAGTATACCGAATTGATCAGGGCGACGAACTGAGTTGATATAGCCATGTCCGTCTGTCCGTCCGTCCGTCTGTCTGTTTGAACGCAAACTGGTCCCTCAAATTTTGAGATATCTCAATAAAATTTGGCACAAGGATGTATTTTTGTATTATATTAGACATTTGTCGGATCCGGCAGGATCGGACCACTATAACATATATCTCCCATACAACCGATCGTTCAGATAAGACGACTTTGGTCATTCCTGCCGCAATTAAGAAAGTATAAACATGAAGCTCAGTGATATATATTCTACAATATCATAGAAGATATCCTGAAAAAATCACTTTGATCGAGCTATATATAGTATATATCCCATACAACCGATCGTTCAGATAAAAAGATTTTTGGCAATTTCTCCCTTAATTTCCAATATAAAAACATTAAACTTTGTGATATTTATTCTAATATATCATAGAAGATATCCTGAAAAAATCACTTTGATCGGAGCTATATCTATATAGTATATATCCCATACAACCGATCGTTCAGATAGAAAGATTTTTGGCAATTTCTCTCTTAATTTCCAATATAAAAACGTTAAACTTGGTGATATTTATTCCAATATATCATAGAAGATATCCTGAAAAATCACTTTGATCGGAGCTATATATAGTATATATCCCATACAACCGATCGTTCAGATAGAAAAATTTTTGGCAATTTTTCCCTTAATTTCCAATATAAAAACGTTAAACTTGGTGATATTTATTCTAATATATCGCAGAAGATTTCCTGAAAAAATCACTTTGATCGGAGCTATATATAATATATATCCCATACAACCGATCGTTCAGATAGAAAGGTTTTTGCCATTTCTCCCTTAATTTCCAATATAAAAACGTTAAACTTGGTGATATTTATTCTAATATATCATAGAAGATATCCTGAAAAAATCACTTTGATCGGAGCTATATATAGTATATATCCCATACAACCGATCGTTCAGATAGAAAGATTTTTGGCAATTTCTCCCTTAATTTCCAATATAAAAACGTTAAACTTGGTGATATTTATTCTAATATATCATAGAAGATATCCTAAAAAAATCACTTTGATCGGAGCTATATATAGTATATATCCCATACAACCGATCGTTCAGATAAGGGGGTTTTTGCCATTTTTTATTTTATATTTATCTTAAAAATCGTTTAGGTATGTACATCTGTTCACTATATATTTCTTATCTTATACATCCGATTATTTGGAGATTACGAACCGGATAAGATTATTGTTCAGCCCCATTCATGAAAGGTATAAAGTCTTCGGCACCGCCGAAGACAGTCTCCTCCTTACTTGTTTTTGTTGTTGTCGTCGTTCCGTTTGCAAATGCGCCATGCAGCACCATTTAAGTATTTTATTCGACAAAAACGCTAGAAGCTCATTCTGCTAGCATAAGCATGAGTAAGTGAGTAAGCAAGGCAGTAAGTATGCCGCCTGCCATCAACAGTTGTTGTTGACGCTCTTTATGCTGTTTATGCCATTTGCCATCCGTTATTGCTTCGTATATATAATAAACATAGCGTAATATGCAAAAGCGTTCAGCCAATTCCCATAACCTACTCCTTTTCATGTTTTGGTGCCGTTAATATATTCGTGCGTTTCTTTGTTTGTTTGCGAATTTGAAAGGCATTTGCATTTTGTTAACACAAAATGAGAACGAAATTCAATTTGCCAGCATGCCAGCGTGTCTAACATTAATCAAAGCCAAATTGGCCATCATCACACGGCTTGGTGTGTGCCAAAAAGTCTAAAATAATAAAGCAAGAGTTATGTGATGATGCTGTAGCTTAATGTTAAGTATGTGAATTTATGTGAGTTTATGTTTATCGGAGAAAAAACTTAATGGTTACTTTTTGGGACTCTTTGATATTTGAATACAGCATCTGGTGCTTATTAGCAAGGAAAAATATATCTCTTTGACTTTTTTCAAAAAAGTTGTTAAATTACTACTTAAACTAAAATCAAAATTTTCAAGCAATAGCTATATACAGTTAAGCCTCGCATTGGCGGACACTCACCGTCAGTAAGCTTTTGTTTCACCTCTCTTGTTCGCTTAAGGGAGTGGGTAGCTTTTTTAAAATTGGTTAGTCATTTATTACATTTAGTACTCGCAACCTCCTATTTTAAAGAAAAGTTTTTTATATCACACTGCTCTAAACAGTATGTATGCCTGTGCTTCGGAATGTTAGAGCTCCGATAGAGGTGGAAGAAGTCTCAAATGCAAATTGGCACTAGGAAGTATTGTAACAGGAAGAAGCTTACAATCATTATAGGGTTCCGCTCATTTGGGCATAGAAGATGACAAAATCGTGAATGAGCTAAAAAAGGAGAAAGTAGCTACACATGGTCAACTAAGAAAGATGCCGTGAAGTATCAAACATTGTGCCAAATTAGCGATAAGGACACTACCCTAAACTTCTGGGGAGTATTATCGATATTGAGGGGCCTTTGTGCGATTGTTATGACCACATGGAACCTTTTAGGCCTAGTCCGTATATTTCGGAGTAGTTATTGCCTTTTCGTATTTAAAAGTTAGTATTATTTAAAATAAAGATAAGAAACAAGTCCGACGCTATTCCGAAAATATGCATTCCAACTGCGAAACTCCTTGAACTCGTTACGATATCATCCTCGGTGCGGTAGCAATTTAAAATTTTTGGGACTGTTTTAGAAGGACAAAATGAAAACAAAAATACTCCTTAATGGTAAAACTAAGTCCTGGTTGGAGTTGCTGGTTGTCGAATAAATTAATGTTTTGGAGAAATTTTTTGCCTCTGCTTTGCTGCTAATTTGAAATCAGTCCGATATTATTCTCGTTTTTGTGCTTAATTTAAATATTATAAAATACCAGCAGACCCGGCAGACATTGTTTTGCCCCAGATTTGGTCTAGATGCATAAATTTTCAAAAGTTTTTACCACTTACTCACCCTCCCTCCCCGTTTTCTTTATTCTTTTATTCACTCTTTTCTCTGCGTCTCTTTCTCCATCTCTTCTATCACTCATTTTACACTTTGCTCCCTCCCCTTCTTTCCTTCCCGCTCAATCTATCCCTATATCTCTATTTTCGTCTAACTCTATCTCTTTCTCACACTCTTTCTGCTTCGTTCGTTTTTCTTTTCTATAGTTATTTTTATTCTTCTTCATACTTTATTCTCAGTCCCGTCCAGTCCCAATCCCAGTGCCAGTCGCAGTCGCAGTCGCAGTCGCAGTCGCAGTCCCAGTCCCAGTGCCAGTCCCAGTCTCAGTCCAGGCTGATTTTATTACCATTTTGGGGTATGGAATTCCGATTCCCATACCTACTCAATATAATAATAATAATAATAATAAGCCCAACGGATTAATACCCTCCAAAGTCTGCCCAACCAACACGAGGGAGCATCCGCATGACGCATGGATTTTGTTTTTGCCGAGTTGTTGATAGGCGGAGGTTTCTTACGCGTCGAGATCTAAAACTGCTCAGCTACTGAATAAAAATCATCAGCTGAGTATTTTATACATAACAGTTCAAAATTATACATATAGTACATTGTTAAATAAGTTAGCGCTTTTAGCATATACAGAGTTTTTTTTTTAATTTTGTTACGTGTTGAGATAGGATTGGACAGTTTTCTTATAGTAAAAAGTGAATCCGAATTCGAACGAGAGTCAAAATCATGACACAAACACCGAAAAGGTTCATTTAATTCGAAATTAGTTCTGCACTGCCTCAAAAGACGAGGTTTGTAATGTCTTAAAGTACGTGATGGGACACTGAAGTTTAATTCGTTCAAAAGAAAGGGGCTAGAAATTAGTCCATTCAGTAGTTTAGCCATAAATAATACGCCTAGCACTTCTCTACGACTAGCGAGAGTTGGAAGATTGATAAGCTTTAACCGACTAGTATAAGGTGGAAGATTATACGCAGAGTCCCAATGAAAATGCCTTAACGAAAAAAGTAAAAATTGCTTCCGTATTGACTGAAGCCTATCTACATGAACTTGATATCGCTGATTCCAGACTATTGATCCGTATTCTAGTATCGGTTAAACTAAGGTGGTAAAAAGGATTTTGGTTACATAAGGGTCACTAAATTCTTAACTATCTCTTCACGAATGATGGAACACCTCTAGCCTTATTGGTAGTAGTCATAATATGAAGGTTGAAACTGAGTTTAGCATCCATCGTGACTCCCAAATCAACAAAATAATTTACTGATACAAGACAAAAATTATCAATTACGTAAGAGGCTGCTGGCAAAGATATCCGAGAGAGGCACATGAATTTACATTAACTGATGTTCAGCGGCATTGAAATCGCGTTGCACCAAGCAACTGAGCAGTTTAAATCGCCTGAAGCAAGGGACGTTCTTCAATGGACGCATAGGACTTAAAAAGTTTCACATCATCAGCATACATTAAAATTTTGGAATATTTTATTGTGGTACATATATCATTAACAAATAGCAAGAACATAATTGGACCGAGATGACTACCCTGTGGGACGCGAGGGGGAACATTAATGACATCTCAAAGAGTATTTTTAAAATTACTTGCTGCGATATCTACTGGGTGAGACCAGGTTGGAAGCCAAGCCGATCCAGCTTGTGGATAAGCAAGGAGTGGAAAACTTTGTCAAATGCTTTACTGAACACAGTGTAAATAACATCGGTGTGAAGATTTTCTCTAAATCCATTAAAACATGAGTTGGGAATTCAAGTAGGTTAGTGATGGTAGATTTGCCTTTACAAAATCCATGTTGGGGGTATGCAATCAATGTAGATATGGAAAATTTTAGCTGACTGGTAGCAATGGTTTCAAATACCTCTGGGATGGCAGACAATTTTGCAATTCCTCGATAATTTTCTACACACCTTCACATAGAGCATAACTTTGTATATTTAGGACTACTTCGTAGGCGTTCACACCATTTCAGTTTCTTTGCCTACTACACTGATGGTTCTTTGTAGATGCAGTAATCACCGTTTTATTTTTGGCGATGCAGCACTGTCTACGAATGTGTCCCTCTAACAAATACCACAATAAAGGACCCATTACTGATACTTAGCATAGACTTGACTTAACTTGGCGTAAAATTGGCAATTTAGCCACGATTATACTCCACTTAGCGCAGAAAATCTGGCATTATAATCAATAAATTTGTATGACAAAATGTCAAAATGAAATGGAAACAAACAAATGGCATCTCAAAATGTAAACGTCACTTAGAACTTATATAGAAAATCAAAATTCAACAGACTTCTAAGTCAAGTTAAGTGTTGCTAAGTTTTGAGTAATCAGTTACATGCAATGTTCATATAACAGAACTGTAAGTGACAGTTCTCAAGTCAAGTCAAGTCTATGCTAAGTATCAGTAATGAGGCCTTAAGGCCTCTGTTGTCGTTTGATTTCAGACAAACAAGTTGCAAACGAACATTTTACTCTAAGTTTTTATACTCAGTTGAGCAGAGCTCACAGAGTATATTAACTTTGATTGGATAACGGTTGGTTGTACAGGTATAAAGGAATCGAGATAGATATAGACTTCCATATATCAAAATCATCAGTATCAAAAAAAAATTCGATTGAGCCATGTCCGTCCGTCCGTCCGTCTGTCCATTAACACGATAACTTGAGTAAATTTCGAGATATCTTGATGAAATTTGATGTGTGGGTTCCTGGGCACTCATTTCAGATCGCTATTTAAAATGAACGATATCGGACAATAACCACGCCCACTTTTTCGATATCGAATATTTCGAAAAATCGAAAAAGTGCGATAATTCATTACCAAATACGGATGAAGCGATGAAACTTGGTAGGTGAGTTGAGCCTATGACGCAGAATAGAAAACTAGTAAAATCTTGGACAATGGGCGTGGCACCGCCCACTTTTAAAAGAAGGTAATTTAGAAGTTTTGCAAGCTGTAATTTGGAAGTCGTTGAAGATATCATGATGAAATTTGGCAGGAACGTTACACTTATTACTATATGTCTGCTTAATAAAAATTAGCAAAATCGGAGAACGACCACGCCCACTTTTTAAAAACTTTTTTTTTTAAATTCCAATTTTAAAAGAAACGTTAATATCTTTACAGTATATAAGTAAATTATGTCAACATTCAACTCCAGTAATGATATGTTGCAACAAAATACAAAAATAAAAGAAAATTTCAAAATGGGTGTGGCTCCGCCCTTTTCCATTTAATTTGTCTAGGATAATTTTAATGCCATAAGTCGAACAAAAATTTACCAATCCTTGTGAAATTTGGTAGGAGCTTAGATTCTAGGACGTTAACTGTTTTCTGTGAAAAAGGGCGAAATCGGTTGAAGCCACGTCCAGTTTTTATACACAGTCGACCGTCTGTCCTTCCGCTCGGCCGTTAACACGATAACTTGAGCAAAAATCGATATATCTTTACTAAACTCAGTTCACGTACTTATCTAAACTCACTTTGTATTGGTGTAAAAAATGGCCGAAATCCGACTATGACCACGCCCACTTTTTCGATATCGAAAATTACGAAAAATGAAAAAAATGCCATAATTATATACCAAATACGAAAAAAGGGATGAAACATGGTAATTGTATTGGTCTATTGACGCAAAATATAACTTTAGAAAAATACTTGGTAAAATGGGTGTGATACCTACCATATTAAGTAGAAGAAAATGAAAAAGTTTTGCAGGGCGAAATCAAAAGCCCTTGGAATCTTGGAAGGAATACTGTTCGTGGTATTACATATATAAATAAACTAGCGGTACCCGACAGGTTATGTTCTGTATCACCCTGGTCCACATATTGGTCGATATCTCGAAAACGCCTTCACATATACAACTAAGGGCCACTCCCTTTTAAAACCCTCATTAATACCTTTAATTTGATACCCATATTGTAAAAACGCATTCTAGAGTCAACCCTGGTCCACTTTTATAACGATATTCCGAAAAGGCGTCCACCTATAGAACTAAGACCCACTCCCTTTTAAAATACTCATTAACACCTTTCATTTGATACGCATATCGTACAAAATAAATTCTAGATTCACCCCTGGCCCACCTTTATGGCGGTATGTCGAAAAGGCGTCCACCTATAGAACTTAGGCCCACTCCCTTTTAAAATTATCATTAACACATTTCATTTGATACCCATATTATACAAACAAATTCTAGAGTCAGGCCTGGTCCACCTTTATGGCGATATCCCTAAATGGCGTCCATCTATAGAACTATGGCCCACTTCCTTTAAAATACTCTTTAATACCTTCCATTTGATACACATGTCATACAAACACATGCCAGGGTTACCCTAGGTTCTTTTTACAACATGGTGATTTTCCCTTACTTTGTCTCCACAGCTCTCAACTGAGTATGTAATGTTCGGTTACACCCGAACTTAGCCTTCCTTACTTGTTTAAATTCATATTCACTGCAATCTGCTTTCATCCCCTGCCAACCCCATCTGGTATATGAAGACATTTTGTCTTCGAAATTTTTGAGGAATATTAGTATTTACCCTAAAGATTTTATGCTCCATTCTGAGACAACATTCCCACAGAAGGAAACACAATATGGAGGATGAGGGTACAAAATAGCTCCCAGTTGACTACAGCAGTACAGCAGTAGCACAACAAATGTCGTCAAGTAAATCCTCGTTACAACCATTTCTCTTACACATTACGCTCGTTTGTTGCATTCCTTTAGCGACAATTTAATAAATGCTTTGCTGATAGCAAAACTGCAAACAGCTTGGCGTCAAATTGATTTCACTGTAACAAAGCTTGAAAATAAGAAGATGAAAAAATAAAATTATAACGTAAATGAATATGTATATATGTAAATATGTAACAGGATGTAGCTTAGGGCGGCTCAAACTGTATGAGAAAAAAGCAACCTTTAGAAAAACCAACAGAAACCGAAATATCAAGTATTCTTAGACACATACCTATACATTTAGGGCGGGTCAAATTGGTATGGGGGAAAAAAACTTCAGGGGCACATCCAGTTTCTGAATCTATTGGCTATACTGAGTAATATTATCCATGGGACCATAGGTGTGAAATGAATTTCGAGCCTCTCTAATCAAGTGAGAAAATTTTGATATACAAGTTTCTAACAAAATTAGGGAGGCTCGAAATTCATTTTAGACCATGTCCAATATTACTCAGTATGACCCATAGATTCAGAAAATGGATATGCCTTTTAAACAATAAATTTGATCCGCTCTAATGTAGCTACTACATGCATTTCCATTCCCTTCAGCCAAGTGACGGCTTACAAACTGGCAGCATATTGCGGGCGCGTTCAATTCTATGTAGATTTTTGCATTGAAGTGTTTTTGATATTTTACCCTTTTGTTGTGTTTTTTTTTTTGCGGAATTGAGCACAATAATCAAAAGTTTTAATGTTTCGTCATGGCAATGCAAGTGCTCTCGAAATGAATGTAAATATGTATGTATGTGTGTATTAAATGTGGTTAGGTGTTGGCTTCTGCAAATTCTGTGGTAAACTAATTTAGACGAGTTAGCTCTCAATTGCATATTTGATAAAATATAAAATAAATAAATATACTTAGGTAAATAAATACAACTCGTTCATAGGTGTTTGATTGTGCGCTATGGAAGTGGGAATGTGATTTAAGTATATGTCTATATAAGGACTGTTCCGAAAAGAAAGTTTGATAAAATATACTATTTTTTTTTTAAATGGTGATACAACCCTGCCGTTGATTTAATAAAACTCGCAGGGCCTGAATTAAGTAAAAAAAAGTAAGGACGGAACTGAACAATAATCTTATCCTATTAGTAATATCCAAAAGTTCCGGTGAAACCGAACATTACATACCCAGCTGTACACTTGAAGTGCTTTTCTTGTTTGTTTTGTGTGCTTAATAGTGTACCACGGCTGCGCAATAATACATATACATATGGTTCTATTCTGAAATAATTTTTCTTCGAGTTATGGCTCCCGAAACATAGAAAATTGCTTAGTCATAAAAGGGGCGGTGCCACGCCCATTTTTTTTTATTTGAAATTTTTCCTATTTATTGTTATAGATGCACTTGGGAAATGAAACTCCATTGATATAAAGCTCTTTTTTGCAAAGATATAGCTTGTTTTATTCGTCCACGACCCTTTCAAACATTTATACAAAAGCGGGCGTTGTCCTTAACCGATTTCGTTAATTTTCTTCTTCTTCTCTGCCGAAGTTTTACTATAGGTTTACCGATTTTTAATTATGATTAATAATATTTGTAAAATTGATTTTATCACAAGTGGGCGGTGCCACGCCCATTTAAAATTTGTTTTATCAAAAGTCTCAATATCAGTCCACACGTCAAATTTCAACATTCTAGGTGTATTATTTACTAAATATCAGGTTTTTTGTGTTTTCCAAAATGTTATATATATAAAAAGTGGGCGTGGTTATCATCCGATTTCGCTCATTTTCAACACCAATCTATTCTGGGTCAAGATAAGCTTGTGTACCAAATTTGGTGAACATATCTCAATACTTACTCAAGTTATCGAGTTAAGGTAGAGACGGGCGGACGGACAGATGGACGTACGGACGGACGGACATGGCGCAATCAATAACTTTTTCAATACTGATGACTTTGGTATATACCTCTCTTGATTCCTTTATATCTGTACAACCACCCGTTATCCAAACAAAGTTATAATACCCTGTGTACAAGTATAGCTGGGTATAAAAATAGGTAGGTAGTTTGTGTGAGGATGCAAACTTTTATGTCTTTTGTGGTCTTCTTGAGTTCGCTATGACCCTGAAACATTTATCTCATCAATATATGATGTAAGTGTTTGACGAAATTTAAAGCTTCTAGCCGTTGAAAATAGGGGGCCGAAATGATGATGATTTTTTCAGACAACAATATACGAAAGCATATGGTGTAGTTTGAGGTTTCAATCTGATAAATTGAGGAAGATATGAAAAAAATCCTCCTTTCTGAAAAATAGGTTGTGTCTGTGTGTGTGCCTATAGAATAAACTGCTTACCATAAAGTTTGTCTTTTAATGAAATTTGTTATTCAAATTGATAACAGTGGAAGCTAAATATTCACAGCAGCCGGTTGAAATCAAAACTGGAACATTACAACATTTTTTTTATCCATTTTTATGCAGCTTTTATTATCCGCTCTAATTCACTAAAACTTAACTGTCACCAAACGTTCATAGACCTTTGTGCTCCCTGTTCTCATAATATCAACGGTTTCCCCATGTTTTGATACTTCCTTGTTTTTAAAAGATTTCTGATGTTCATACCGATAACGGAAAAACGGTAGCTGGGATCTATGGGCCGAACTTCAAGAAATCCATACCAATGAAATGTTACCCTACCATATTTCAGGCAGAAATCTATACAATAGAAGTATGTGGTAGAGAATGTCTGCCTAGTGGCTCAACACCGAAGAGCATCTACATTATGTCGGACAGCCAGGCGGCCCTACGTGCCTTGCAATCCTACACAGTTACATCTAGGCTAGTGGATTACTGCACTGAAATTCTGATCCTGGAGAGCCAAAAGCAAGGTTTTACTAGGATGGGTTCCCGAACATCAGTGACATGAAAGTAATGAATATGCAGATTACCTATCAAAGCAGGGGGCTATACCAGCATTCTATGGTCCAGAGCCCTTTTGTTGGCTTATGAAAGCACACACCAGGGAAACTATAAATAACTGGGAAACTAAACAATTCGGACGTCACTGGATTCACTACTCTGAGCAAAGGCAGGACAAACTGTTTATACTTCCGGCAACGTAAGTATCAGCCAAACTCATTAGTCTAAGCAGGGAGGACCTGATAACTCTCACTGGGTACTATAGAGGACACTGTGGTCTACGATATCACCTAAGTAAATTAAATCTCTCCGATACCCAAATTTATTGTTTCTGTGAGCTGGAGGATGAAACACCGGTTCACATTCTCTGCGAATGCGTCGCTCTGGCTAGGCAGAGACTCTCCCATCTAGGTGGTGTGACTCTTAATCCATATGTGATATGGAGTAAAAATCCTGAAGAGGTACTTAGATACATCAAAAGCCTCCAGATACAAAATTAGGCTGAAGGGTTCTGCACAAAGGTCGAAGTGCTTGCAGGCCTAGTAATAATAATATTAATATTATCCGTTCTAATTCGAAAAACAAGGAAAGCTCTATCTGTAAATAAGCCTACAGAAACAACAGAATAGATCACATTCTCTATGTAACATCCGATACATGCACTTCGACACATAATAGATTAAAATTGTGCAATTTCTTTTCGGAGCATTCCTTGCGTGATAAGATAAATCTCATTTGTGCACTTGTGCATATTTGATAACTTCCTCGGAATTTCATATTAACTTGAGCCAATTTCCAGCTGGGCGGTTTACTTCAATAAGCAACTTGCAGCGATTTCGTTAATGCGGCACAAATATTCATATTAGTTTTCACTCTTAAAATCATTAGGATTTATTGTAGTGAACGAACTGAACATGAGAAATTCATTTATTAAGATACTAAAACTCGTATCTCCTTTAGGTAACGGTATCGAATCAGGTACACGATGTAGTAACCCAACCCTATAGAACAATTGATTTGGTTTAGGCAAAAGTGTTGAGAGCTTCGAAAATGACATCGTATAAGTATTTGGCACAAACTGGTTATTGGGTGCAATAAATATCTGCCATCCTAGTCACCCAACCAGCCATTGATTCCATATAACTCGATAGCTGTTCACGTATGGATCCGGGAAGCTTGTGGGTGGAGTATTCTGCCGTCAGCGCGGTGTTAGCAGGAAGTTTAGGCTAAATAGAATCGACGAGCCGTTGGGCTGTTTTTATCAGGTATAAGGAAGGGGAGGATAGATTTTCAGTTGCAAATAGGGTATCCCAGAAACATTAAGTGGAAGACCAACACGAGTTGATGTCTCTTTATAAGCTCACCTGCTATCGCTAGGAGTAATGAGAATGGGCATATATGCGAACCCTAGCTAGGAAGGGCCTAACTTTATGATCCAAAATCAGTACCCCCAGCGGGTTAGCGAGATTAGAATATACCCGCGGCAGGTATGCCTGTTGTTGTTGTTGTAGCGATAAGGTTTCTCCCCGAAGGCTTTGGGGAGTGTTATCGATGTGATGGTCCTTTGCCGGATACAAATCCGGTACGCTCCGGTAACACAGCACCATTAAGGTGCTAGCCCGACCATCTCGGGAACGATTTATGTGGCCACGTTAAACCTTCAGGCCATCCCTCCCTCCCCACCCCCATGAGGAGCTTGGGGTCGCCAGAGCCCAGTCTGTTAGTGAAACAGGATTCGCCGCGGATATGTGAGGTTGACAATTGGGTTTGGAGAAGCTATATATTGCGCTGACAACCTGAAGGGTTGCGCCACACAACTCCTTGAATCTGGTATTTTAGTCGCCTCTTACGACAGGCATACCTACCGCGGGTATATTCTAACCCCCTAACCCGCTGGGGAAGGTATGCCTATCGTAAGAGGCGATTAAAATGCCCATACTATTCAAGGGGTTGCCAGCGGAATTTATAGCTTCTCCAACCCAATTGTTGACCTCACCAACCCGTGGCGAAGTCTATGCTCTGGTGATTCCAATTTCCTTATGGAACTAGGGAGTAGGCGGGATGTCCTAGAAGTTTGAATGCGGTGATATTAATTCGTTCCCGAGACGGTTGGGCTTGTGCCTTAATGGTGCTTGTTACGGGAACCTACCGGATCTATATCCGGTAAAAGACCATCAACATCGATAAAGCTCCCCAAAGCCTTTGGGAGGTGTCTTTATCGCTACAGCAACAACAACAACATCCAAAATCAATATTGTCACATTAACTGCATCACAACGGACCGTAAGAGGGAGTATTCGAGTGAGCTGTTCCCACAGAATTGAAGCAACAGCCACACAACCTAATCTTACCTTTGCTTATTTGAGTGGAAGCTTCGGATATTCCCCTAGGCTTCTTCTCCGAGTATAATTTACCCAAATAGTTGACTCTCCGCACACAATTTGTTTTTGCTAGAAACTCTCAAGCGTATAAGTCACACTTAATTAGCAATACATACTGCAAATGTTACTCATACGCCATGTCGACCCATAACTTGTGGTCTTCTCAATATAAGCTGACTCAGTGTACCAATTGGTTGTTTATACTTGCGAGTATTTAAACTGGTTATATACATACATACCTCATTCATGATGTTAATTAAAATAACAACAAAATATATAGGCCACAATTCTAATTAGTTTCTTGGCGTCAAAAAGCAAAAGAAATTTTCATTAAACTCATTAGAGAAGGCTGCAAGAATATATAAAAGGGGTACAATAAAGGGATAAGTACAGCGAATTAATGAATAATGGCACAAGAGAGGCACTTAAATTTTCTTCAACGTAGTAATATTAGAAATTGTTATGAAAATAGAAAAACTAACGAAGTCACAACCGCTAACAAGTTGACTGCCTATTAAATGAAGTTTGCGCATTTATTTTTTAAATGTATGTAATATATTGTATGTGTGTTTAAGTGGCAAACTAACGGTACAGTATGCAATAAAGTGAAAATAAATTAAATTAAAAGCAACTGTAATTAAAGTGCAAACAGAAGGCGTGGCTATGGCAATAAATATAAAAAAGGAACTGATAAAGCAAGGTGCCTAAATGGCAGAGTAGAACAAGAAAGGAACTCTTAACTTGAGCAACATTGAACATTCTATACCCAGCTGTGTGATCCATGAAGAGTTAAAAGGAAGTAAGTTAAAGGAAGCGTACCGCAGAAACCGGCAAGTGTTAGAAGGGGCTTCGTATATAAGATTCTGCAGAGCATTTTCCAAAAAACAAAAAAAAAAAACAAAAAAAAACAAGGACACCACTGATGCTACTATTCTTGGAGATGAGCCTCTTACATAGAGAAGTGAGTTCGAGTAAACTTCAATTGACGTTTGAGGTGGGTAAGTTCAATATGGCGCTTATATAGGAGCAAGGGCTCTTTTCTAGTTCAGCGACTTCATATTTTGCATACCGGAAGACAAGGTGGGTGCTGCAGCCATAGGGAGAAAGTTACGTCACTCATATTGTAGTAGCCATGGAGTAATCGCGAAATCAGTCCTTTTCCTAGCATGCTGTTTAATGTTCCACAATGTCGAAAGTCCAACAAGATAATCTCCAGCACAAAATATGTCAAGTAATAGGGGTTGGTCTGAATGCGCACCATAACATGAGGTGGGAAAAAAATTACAAAGACAAGTGCCTAGTTTGTAATAAACTCCAGGAGTTCATTATTTTATGACAAATATCAACAAAGTGCTTGACAAATCAAGGTATTTCTAAAGAGTCCTTCAGATTCCCATAACTTTGAGACCAGAATAAAACAGCTTCAGTATCAGTCTAAGGAGCTACTTACATACTGAATTGGCGTTTAACCGGTTAAACGGTTATGACCGTCCAACAGACCGCTACAGTCGCTTATTTGTTAAGTTAATTGGCACCAACTAGTCAAATCTAAGGATCGTTGTTTAACAGTGTATCTAGGAGCTTGCCACTTGTGTTTTTCAGAATTTGCTCCTAAAGAAAATTTTGGGAAAAAGCAAGTGCCCGCTGGTGAAAGGAGGAGCTAAGTGTTTTTGAAGACTTGTAAAAGAAACTTTGATAATACGGAAAGCTCTGGAAAGTGAGATATCCTAGAATTGGTATAGGAAACCGCTAAGGACCTATAGATGTGAAAACAACAAGGCGAAGACAATTTTAATGAAAGTAACTTTGCAGGAAGCCTGATCATCAACGAAAAAACATGACCAAATAATATTTTAGCGTTGTCAATAAAGTACTAGAACTCATGAAGATGCAGAATAAGAAATTACCACATAGAAGTGAAAAGTACCTTGAGCACTTCACGACACAGCTACGAGCTAGGAGACCACATCTACAGAACAAATATTGAGCAAACCGTAACTTGGTTGGTGATATATACTAAAATGGTATGAGCGGTGAGAGGTTTTTCCATCACCGAAATAAATGGCAGGTAGTCTGATTATAGAATGGTTGAGTATGGGGCCACGACTACCTCAGAACTACCTACAAATGAGACCCTTAAGAACGAGTGTGAAAAGGGAGTCACAATTAAAAGCTTCAAAGTTTCATTTATTTGACAAATATTTCATTTGATTGGAAAAAAGTTTAGATTCCTTGAAAAAGATTTATTTGATTGACTTAAAACAAGTTTTATTTGATTTGAAAAAAATTTCATTTGACATGAAAAATTTGCCTAATAAGCCAGATCGCAAATTTTACAAGGAATCTTTACTATAACGTTTATCTGTTTATACTTATGACCTTTTATTTTCAGAAAATAATGTAATCCTGTTGGTTCTTCTCAGATCCCTCGTTAACATGTTTGTCTTTTTCACAGAATATTTTCGAATGTGGAAGGAAAGAATACCAATACCTACAAATTCAGCCATATTGCAGAATACTAGATGACCTAGTTCAAAACTTAGAACTTAAAAGGGCGATATGCGGGTAACATTTTTCTACAAAAGAAAACGTCAAAAGTTGGGTTATATGAGTAGTTTAGCAAGCAACTGGCAGACTAGATGTAGAGTAGTGACGCCGCAATACAATCCTAATCAATACTGGAAGTAGAATAGTTGTTGCTGATATTTGTGGTAAAGAATTGAAAGACCAAATAGTAAAGAAGCACCTGTTTGGCTATTCTATAACCCTACGTTCTCATTTTACTACAAATTTAATTATGCAAATAACGGCATACTCATTTAAACTTGCTGTCCCATTTAAAGCTGTCAACATTCACCTACATTTCCTTATTTTAATTTCTTTGCAAGGTGTCGCCAACTCATCATATAAAAGAGGCTACAAACAGGATTTTACAAGAAGCCACCCTAAGACTGCGTCATTATATAGCCTGTCAAGCTGACAAAAAAAAAAAGAGTAAATAAAAACAATAAAACACAACAAGCAGAAGATCCAAAACCCCATTTCTTGCACTATCCATCCCCCAAATGAGCGTACTAGATTAGATATATCAAAAATCTTTCGCAGCCTCACTTCAAGGTTTGAATTTAGAGAACAATGCCAACACTCCAAAGTTCCCCTTTATCAACAATAGTAGTTACAAAAAGTATTATCATATAAAGGAGTGCAACCCCCTTTAAGAGGTCAGTTCGTGCTGTATAATCATAAAAATAACCTTTTCAGCAGGCAGCTGCTTGGTTCAAACTTATCTGCATTGAAAATCTGCGGGAAGCACCTTTATCATCGTCCTTATCTGCAACCTAAACTTCCTGTATCTGGTGGCGCTTATGAGAAGTTACTTTTTAAATATGTTAAGCCACAGGACAATACCCCATAAGTGCGCCTCTCAAAGGCCCAAAGTCTTGCAGGTTTAGAAAGACAGGCATCTTTGTAGATCTTATATCCAAAAACTTGCACACTACTAAGGTATTGCTTTATTATATGTATTTCGTTTCTCTTTTGCCTTTCCTGAAAACAGATTTGGTCTTAAATGGTACACATATAAAGCTCTTTTTCAACCATTTCCAGCTCATTGACACTTCCATTAACAAAGGGAACGTAGGACAACGTTTTTTTCGCTTTGATCGAATACGCTTGTGATGTGGGTTTTGTCGAAGGCTGAGATAAGCTCAGCCGCTCCAGGGTCGGGCGAAGTTCCCACTAACTTTTACCAATTAATAACACAAGTAGTTGTTGCTTTGTTCCGGACACGCACGCACAAATGATGCGGCTTTTGCTTTTCGTTGCCGACGGCCTTTGATCCGAGAGAAAGAGAGAGAGAGAGATTTCACGGATGATAGCGCAGGAGCGGCGGAAAGATGACGGTACGGGTCACGGTTCTCAGGGAACGGTGGTGATGATCCTCAAATAATATCTTACCCAAGAGAAAGCTTACGGATTGGTTCAGGCGGGTTACGGTAGTACTCCTATGGCTAACGATTGGTGGCGGCGGGCAGGAAGGGCGCAGTATGACATAGGTGAAGTATCTATGTTAGTAATACCCAACGTACAAATATATGTGTATACATGGGTGCTGCACCCCAATCAGGATGCGGGGGAGGGAGATGCTCCTCGGCCAATTTGAGTGAAATGTCCACGCCTCATGCGATCACCACTTGTTGCTGGGTAGGCTCAGTACTCCTCTCAGAGAGCCTCGTACAGGAGGCCTAGCGACCATGAGTGGTGTAGTAAGGTCCACCGTTGCATATGGCTCGGCACTTCAACCAGGGAGCGAGACGATCCTCGGAAGCCCTGGGTGAATTGTCCGCGGCAAATGCCACCCGTAGTGATATTTATTGGGCCTGGCATGTCCTTCAAGTGGAGCTTGGGACTGGTCCTGGATGCTCCTTGGGGGAACTACCCGTGCCCATCCGTGCTTCGAAGCAGAAGGGGAGCGTATCCCCTCCTACCCCGTGGGACGTTGTGCAAAGGGTTGGTTTCCCATAGGGGGGGGGGTGATCCATGAGGCCGATGGGTTCGCTGAGGGTCTTCCCCGTTCACCTTAGGATCCCTTTGATACCTACCATCCTAAGTTAGCCTCAGCCTTACTTACCTAGGTGAAGTATACAGTAAGTGATGGCATTTGCCATTTCATACTTGGCAGCGTATAAAATTGTTAAGAATTCAGCTCATCTATAACTCCTCGTTATGATAGCGAATGAAAAATGCTCGTCAGATAGTCAGTATCGCGCGTGCTGAGTATGTTTGGTTGTTCACTATTGGTACTTGGCATACTATGTGCGGGTGGTTGTTCGCTGTGCAAGGCGATCGTAGGGCATGTATATGGGGTATTCCATCACATTTCGACCAATTTTGAACCCGACCCCTTTAGAATTGGCTGAAAGTTTTTCTTCTTTTTCTAGCTTACGAAAGAAGTTTTCCAGAATTTTTTTAAATTTTTTCATCCAACTCAAAAAAAGTTATGAATTTTTAAAAAACACACCGTTTTTGTTTTCAAAATGCTATAACTTTTTCAAAAATTGACCGTTTGGGATCTCTTTTTTTTTTTTAATTTGTTTTTAAATGTACTTTTCGGAAAAAATACAAAAAAATTTTAAAGTTTTTTTTTTGTAATTTTTCAGTTTTTCGAGATTTTTAAACAAAAAAAAAAAAAAAACTTTCAAATTTTTTTGTATTTTTTCCGAAAAGTACATTTAAAAACAAATTTAAAAAAAAAAATCCTAAACGGTCAATTTTTGAAAAAGTTAAAGCATTTTGAAAAAAACATCGTTTTCCAACTCAAAATAAGTTTTAAATATTTTGAAAAAAAAAAACGGTATTTTTTTTCAAAATGCTATAACTTTTTCAAAAATTGACCGTTTGGGATAATTTTTTCATTAAATATGTTTTTAAATGTACTTTTCGGAAAAAATACAAAAAAAAATTGTAAAGTTGTTTTTTTTTTCAATTAAATAAAAAAAAAAAATAATTCTCGGCCCACTCCGGGATTAGTGGGGATCATTGCAGAATTGATTGAAGTTTTTTATGAGAAAAAAAGGGCGAAATTCGAAAAATCTCGAAAAACTGAAAAATTACAAAAAAAAAAATTTAAACATTTTTTTGAATTTTTTCCGAAAAGTACATTTAAAAACAAATCTTTTTAAAAAAAAGATCCCAAACGGTAAATTTTTGAAAAAGTTATATCATTTTGAAAATAAAAACGGTGTTTTTTTAAAAATTCATAACTTTTTTGAGTTGGATGAAAAAATTTGAAAAACTTCTGAAAAACTCTAGAAAAAGAAGAAAAACTTTCAGCCAATTCTAAAGGGGTCGCGTTCAAAATTGGTCGGAATGGAATGGAATACCCCATATATTTAATGTTATGGCTTGTGAGTAGGCTATTGTGACGTGGCATTTTTGCTAGGTTACACGCTCAAAAAATTTTTCTTCTGTCTTTCTAAGTCTGTTGACTCGCAGCAACTTAAGCTGTTTTCCCATATTGTTTGGAATTTAAAAATATAAGAAGCAGCATCACGCTTGTCTGTTTTCTGTCTGACCTTGTATATATTCTGGCTCTGCTAAAGAATTAATTAGAAACCTTTGTTCTTTGATCACTAAAAATCTGAGCTCCTTTAGCGAGGCATTAACTCGAGCTTACAGTAAAGAAGGACAGAGATCATCCAATGTACCTAATATTGGCTGCGAGGTCCTGGCGGGAAAACTGTTACAGGCTTTGTTTGTGGTGGGGTTGATTGATATCTTGTCAGTTTTTTTGTATTAAAGAAAGATTTCACTATTAGCCATAACTGAGGCTGCGTTAATCAAATTGCGACGCTAGGCTGAAAAATGCCGATGTTATTAGAGGTTCCACCATAAAGGCGCGTCAAGTAGGAGGTAACTGGCCTTGAGGTGCTCTACTTAATTGGTTTCTTTGTGCCGATTAATTAGTTGCTTGTCTGCATTGAACACCTTCCCTCGATGTAAAATTTTATAATATTTTTTGAGTTTCAGAAACCTTCGAACTCCTTAGTTAAGAATAATTCATTCCGTTAATTTCTTTCCGTAACTTTCTTGGTCATACAAATATATAATACCTTTTGCTAACTTACAACTGGCTATAAAAAAGAGTGCACAAAATGCGAAGTCCCATTTGATGAAGTAAAAAAAAAGTACAATTTATGGAATAAGCGGAAATTGAAGTGGTACTAAAATAAGACGACGTTAGCACTAGAAAATCTAAGGCATATTTCTTTATTGCCTAGCGTAGGAGCTGAAGCGTGAATATGCGCCTGCATGCTACAACCTGTCAAACATTTCACTACAAGCAATAAACTGAAGGCGTCAGCTGCTTACCCCTTTCCAAGAGGGACAATATGAACTTTGACTTACTTTTACTAACACACTCTTCTTCTTTAATCTTTTTCCAAGCAGTTTTTGCCCCCGCAGCATTACGCGAAACAAAGTGCGCATTTTACACTTACGGGCGATTAACAAGCACAGCAATAACAACAAACAAGAAACTACAAGAATAGCTTGCCTGTGCATGTAAACGGTTTTTTGTTTGTTGTATGCACCACATGCACGCACATACATACACAATTCTCTTATTCCTGCTGGTAATACTCACTAAATTGCATGACACCTAATAATATATTCAGCAGATAAAATGGCGTCTTGTTTAGTTACTCCCACCAAGAGTCAGTCTGCCATGAAAACAGCCCGGAATTGAGCTGCAGGCACGCGCTCACCAGTGAAGTGAGTGAGTTGTGCGTTGTCGATTAAAAGCTATGGTTTCAATGGCTCGTTATTCTTGTTGCTCTTCTAAGTCAACCTGCATAATTCTGCAACAATATTGTTGTTGTACGATAATTTAAAAATGCAATTTTCATCATTACGCCACCATAGATTAACCACTTTGAGCGTCTAATTGAAATGAGTTTGCAAGCTGGCTGACTTTAGAGTTTGAGGTATCAAGAAGAGGTTGATGTAGCTGGATGTGGATCTTGCGGTCGTTTATCTTTTTTATTATGCTTGAGCTAGAGTAATAATATTACAATCCGCAGGTAGAGAGGTTAATGCACTATAAGGTATTAGAATATACTTATGTAAACTTATCAACATTTAGCCAATAATTTTACATAGTTGCTGAACGCTAAACTATGGTGAAGAAGTCTTAGTTTTGTACAAGAGCCTCTTCTTAAATCCAGTTGCGGGAAAATTAGGGTGTTAAAGCATGTCTGTGGAGTCAGCAGATAGACAATCTTGAAGATAGTGAAGAAGGTTGTAGCTACTAAGTTTTCGTTGAGTTCGATGAGTGAACATAAAGGTGTACTTCCAGGAAGCTAATGTTTTTAAGTTAACTATAGCTCGCGCAGTGGTTAAAGTTGAACCAGACAGAAGACAATTTTCCAGAAACAAATAGTATCAAGCTTTTTGAGCAGATTTTCGTCGGCTACGTATCGGTCACAACAAAAAAGGTTATGTATTGCTTTATTAGTGACTCATTATCGATAGCAAGTTATCATCGCCGAAGTACAGGTCTGTTGTTGGCCTGTTATCGCCGCGTTATTGGTCTCTTTTGGCTTGTTATCGATGGGTTTTACATGTTCGATCGATTTTAAATATACATTTTTTTATTTGTCTGTTTCATAACGAACAGATGAGTTATCGATAACAAGCCAAAAATAAATTGGCAACACTCCGATAAACGATCGATAGTGACTCTGATAAAAAATCGTAAACTTTTCGATAACAAGCCTTTTCGAAAAATAGTCATTGACTTTTCGCCAGTTAGTTGATAACAATTCAATAACAAATCGATAACGTTTCTTACAACAATTCACGAACTTTTTATAACTAATCGATAGATAATCGACAGTTTTTGATAACAAATCGATAACTATTTGTTGACTTCCCGATAGAACCGATAACAACTTGGTAAAACTCCGATAACTCTAAGCATTTTTGATACATAATCGGTCATAAATGCAACACTTTCTATGCCAATCCGATAACTCTTAAGAAAAAAACTAAAACGGAGTGGATTGGCAGAGGCGAGAGAACAGAATGAAGTAAAATGAAGAGTAATAGTGGGTCTCAAATAAGTTAAGAGATATGGACCCCTTCTACGAAGAGTTTATGTATTTCAGTCAGGATGCAGTTCTTGTAAATAACAGAGCCATTACTTGAAGCAGTGAGACACCGCCATGAAATCAGCAATTTGAGATGTCTGCATGCAGCAAAGATGCTATCAGCATTAGCTCTCGTAAGTAGCAAAGAGCGAGCAAGGGAAAATGGTTTCTTTTATTCTTAACCTGGCAGCGGTCCTTAATGTGTTAGGTACTTTATGTAAATGCCAGCGGACTCGAGAGGAATGCCTTAAATAGGTAAAAACTTACAAGTAGAGGTAGCTTTTAATCAGCTTGATCGGTAGGAAAGCTTACACCTTTGGCCAAAATGATTCGGTGTAAGTTTTAAGCCACCCTCGTTCATGGGAACAGCAGCAGCAGAAAACCCGTACTTTAGTTATTTATTTGATCAAAAGTAAAGTGTTATAATTTTTACCAGAGATGGTATAAAATCTAACCATTTTCGAAACTTAAAATTATAGCAAATCTCTAACATATGCTCAGCATGAACTTTTCCATCAAAACATTTATGTCTACTGCCCACTTTTACATATTGGCCTTTGTCAATGTAACAATTTACCTTTTGCATTCCGTTTTTATGCAAACCAACAAATTTTAAAATTTTTCTACTCAAAAAATCTTTGCTGCTTTGACTTTCCGAATTTCATTTCACTTTTGTTCGTATTGCTGCTTATTTACATGGCGTGCTAATATTTTAAACTAAAAATTTTCCTTTTCACTTTTTACTTACCTAGGAACATACATATTTTCTAGAGATATTAAGAAAGTGAGTTTCCTGGAATCGGTTTTTAAACAATTGGCACATCGACAGAAATTTAAAATCCGTACTCAAAATTCCAAATTGCGAATTTAAAAGTGAAAACTGAAAAGAAAAATTCAAAACTTAAAACCAAAATTCTAGATTTAAAATTCAAAATTAAAATTTTAAATTCCAAACTCAAAATTCAAAATTGTAAATTTAAGATTTAAAATTTAAAATTTTTAATTAAACATCAAAATTTTAAATTCAAAACTGAAATTCCGAATTCGAAAGTCAAAATGTAATACACAAAACTCAAATTCTAAATTCAAAACTTATAATTCAAAGTTGAGAACAAAAATCTCAAAATATAAAATTCGAAATTAAACACTCAAAATTCAAAATTTTCAAATTTCAAAACATAAGATTCAAGATTAAAAATTCAAAAATCATAAATAAAATTTAAAATTCAAGACTCATAAAATTTAAAATTCAAGACTCAAAATTTTAAGTTCAATACTGAAATTCCGAATTCAAAAATCAAAAGTCAAAATGTAATATACAAAACAAAAAATTCTATATTAAGGCTGTGTGCGAGTTAACCTAAATTTCTACCTAAATAGGGAAAAAACCTAAACCACTGGAAACTGTCTATAAGGCAGTGCAAAATAAGAATGTAGAATTTTTATTAGCATACTTTTCAACCTAAATTCAAATGTCAAATTTCAAAAACAAAAATATTGATTTTTCAATATTTTATATGCAAATAAATGGCACTTGTCCATTCAATTTAAGTAAATCAAAGATCATAGAGCGATAACCCCTGCTGCGATTAAGGTGCGCTCCATTGTGCGTGATGGTGAGGTCAAATTTATTCAAGCTGATGTTGGCGTCACAAGAATTGGATCCTTCTCAAATATGAACCACAAGTGCACTAATTGGCCTAAAGAAGTTATTGGAGGCCCACCAACATAACAGTATTGAATTGGAGATTGCGGAAAAGGTCGTTGTGCATGTGCTCCACTATGTCCGGAAAAAAGCCTTATAAAACGTAGCCACTGCATTTTCTTGTACTGCTATCTTGGGATAGGTACTTACCGCGGGCCCTAATTGACCTCTGTTCTTTTTTGACAGCTTTTTCCTAAATTGTTGCAGTGTTGGAAAGTTCCAGTGGAATATTAGTTTAGATACCTAAAATTTAGGCGAACCCGCACCCAGCCTAAAATCTAAAACATATAGTTCGAAACCCAAAACACAAAACTCAAAATTGAAAATTCCAAGTTCAAGTCTTAACATACAAGGTTCAAGATTGAAAATTATAAATTGAAATTTCGAAATCTAAAATCCAAATTTCAAAATTCAAATTCAAAATTAAAAACTCAAACATTAAAATTAAAAACTTTAATTTCAAAATTCAAATCTCAAAATAAAAAACTTATAATTCCAAATTTAAGTTCGGTCGCTTCTGAACTCATATTGAAGGTCTTTTACGTGGGTTGCATTTACGAATGAACGTCTAAAGCAAACCTCTTTTTACAAACTCGTACACATGCATGCCTATATTTATCCCAGCTTATGCCTACATTTTCGTGTGTATGTATATATGCTATTTTGGAACACATTTGTGGATAAATAGGTTCAGCTTGATGGGCGGAAACAATTTCATAAGCACACATGCAAAATCCATGCTCAGGAGCAGGCTAACCATTTTCGTAATGTTCATTTTTATATTTTTATGAACATATTATTTCGGGCATGTGTAATTGAATTTGCTTTTAGATATAGCTTTGATCATGTATGTATATATGTTAATGTATGTGTTAAGCTTTAGCGGAAGTACTTAGCTTCACGTCAAAAGCTCATATGCGGACCATTATTGACTATCGTTCTCATAATTGCTATTTTGATGTTTAGGAGGCTTTCAAACAATTTTTTATATATGATATTGAAGTTGCTAAGAGGAAGTTTATAAAGCAGTATATCATAAAAATAGAATACCATGCTGCACTTTGCGCTCAAAATATAAGTCGGGAGTCTAATCTTACACATTCTTTTGACTTCTTTCTTTAAGGCTGTATTTTCGTTGACTTATTGCTGCTCATTACAGAGGTCTCTGGGCATTAAGCAAGCATCGTAATCTTAGAGCGAGTATGTTTCGACTACGCCAATCAGCTCTTCACTCCCCGTTTTTATACTTGTGCTCGCCCTACATGCTTTTTCAATAACTATTAAAAAAATAAATAAATGTAAGGAGCGATAACCTCCAAAGAGATTTTAGACCGAGCTTCTCTTCCAATTTGCGTGGTGCTCCTTTTTCATTTTTCTTTCAAATTGGCGGCACAGGACCTACTTATTTTATGCCGACTCCGAACGGCATCTGCAAGGCAGATGAGTTTTCACTGAGAGCTATTCAAGGCAGAAATACACTCGGAGTGCTTGCCAAACACTGCCGGTGGGCGACCCCACTTAGAAAAATTTTCTTCTAATTGAAACAATTTCTTTCTAAAATTTTGATGTTGCTTTTACAGCGGCGTGACCCCAGGATCTTCGGTGTGGATGGTGGAGCACGCTATCAGCACACCATGGCGGCCTCTATTACGAAGAGATAAGCAAATTGGTCTCTTGCTATGACGTCCTCTATTTCTTTTCTATTATTTATGAGATGCTTTTTGTTATATCTCGGGTTGTTACTTTGCAGGCAGATCTTCTGAAGGTGGTTGATGAAACTGAATTTGTGACTTTTACTTAGTCTTAGTCTTGCGACCATGAACGATCTTAGTTCCTCTGGGGTTAGTTTTAGGCATTCACCAGTCCATGGTTATAGAGATATAGTTGAAAATATAACTGGATGGCTAGCTATCGCTGGGTATTAGAGCAGAAGGGCGGCCGCCGTGGTAGGATGGTAGCATGCTCCGCCATCTTCACCGAAGATCCTGTGTTTACTCCCCAGGAAAAGTAACATCAAAATTTTAGAAAACAAGTTTTTAAAATTAGAAGATAATTGTTCTAAACGGGATCTCGCCTCGGTAGTGTTTGGCAAGCACTCCGAATTTATTTCTGCCATGAAAAGTTCTCAGTGAAAACTCATCTGCTTTGCAGATGCCGTTCGAAGTAGGCATGAAAGAAATAGGTCCAGGTGAAAACGAAATTTGATATGAAATTATTTAATGATATTTATCAGCTTTTGTTTTGCAGTAAGGAGAAGCCAACTTTTTTTTTTACTTAAAAATTTGTTTGCAACTTTAATTTAATCATACATAAAATTAAATGCTGCACTCAATAACCACAGCCCAGACTGCCACTAAATTATGAGCCTGCAAAAAAAAAAAAAAAAACAAATTTAATGCAATAACAGAAAGTTGCCAAATACATTTAACCCATGCTAAGAAGTGGCAGTATTCAGGCAATTACCCACGAAGTTTAAGCTACTAAACAGTTTAGCCGACAAAACCAAAAAACCGGAGGCTAAATATCAGACCACTTTATGACACGTCAACAGACCGAAGTAATAGCAGCATAAAAGTGGTTCTAACTGTATAAGCGAATAGCAATTACAAAGTGAAAAGGATGAAAAGAGCAAAGAGGGGTGAAAACCGAACTTCAATTAAACTATTAGCACCACAGTGACGGCGGTAATAGTGGCAAGCCAAGTGACAACTACAACTACACTACATCTACCTTAGCCGCAGTAGCCAATGCACCAAAACACACACACACACACAAATAATTATTCAGATGTCCATATGTATATTCCTACACCTAAATGAATGCGTGATTTAACAAACTGTTATGGGATCACATTTTTAATGAATTTAATTAAGAGAAAGTTTTGTTCGTTGACAGCTCGTACTGCAATCGCATATGGACAACTTTTATGCAACCAAATATCAAAAAAAAAAAATATATATATCATGCAGCTGTAAGGAGCAAATATACACAAATATATGGGTGCAAATAGAAAACAGGGAGGGAGAATGCAATTTGGAAAAAGATTTTCTTATTTATTAAATTTAAAATTTTTCATTAAATTGTACGAGTGGACTAGCTTAGAATGCTGACATATGTCAAAAAATCAACTGTGAACTGCAGTATTGTATTTAGGAATTATTTGAATTTGCGCTGAAATTTGGAATGGTGAGTTTCGAGTTTGAATATTAGAATGCGAATCATAAATTTTGACTTTTCTGTTTTGAGTTTTGAAGTCTGATTTTTAAATTTGAATTTTTAATTATGATAATTTTTATATAAGTTTGGATTTTGAACTTTGAAAATTGGTTTTTGAACTTTGAATTTTGAACTTGGCGTTGGAATTTTAAATGGTGAATTTTGAATTTTAAATTTTGAATAGTGAATTGTAAATTTGAAGCCTTGAAGTTGAAAAATGGATTTGTAAAAAATTGATTTTTGAACTTTGAATATTGAATTTTGCGTTGAAATTTTGAATGGTGAATCTCGAATTTTGATTTTTGAACTTTGAATTTCGAACTTCACGGTAGAATTTCAAATGGCGAAATTCAATTTTAAGTTTTGAATACCAAAATTCGAATATTATAATTTGAATATTGAATTTTAAATTTTCAATTTCGAAACATGAATTCCCCAGAAAATGGCTTTTGGGCTATGAATGTTGAATTTTGCGTCGAAGTTTTGAATGGTGAATTTTGAAATTTGAGTTTTTGATTTTAACAATTGTTTTTGATTTTAACAAATATTTTTGTTCGAATAAAACCTTGAAGTTTTTGATTTTGAATATTTAACTGTCAATTTTGAAATTTGAATTTCCGAAATAAAAATTTTTAAATTTGTGTTTTCAGTTTTGAGTTTAATACTATACACAACTGTAAGGATAAAGTAAAGCCTCACATCCATAATATAAGATAAGTCATGTGCATAGAGCTTTAGTTGTATTTGACAGGCGCGGGCAGTTGGCAACGCGCATGTCAAATACTACTGCGGCCCACATCACGGAAAGAAAAATGTTATAGAGAATTAATTTACACTCAATGTGATCGGACTTGCCTTACATATTCAGCTGTTTAAAAATAATTAAATAAAATTCCCAATAATTAATTGGTGACTCGTGTTTTAATCTTTAATGGAAACGTGGGAGCGCAACCGCCCCACTAAGCAAGATTAGCGTTCACAGGAAGAAAATACACTCGGTATGGAAGCAGCGCCCTCCAAGACGGATATTAGTAGCAGCAGGTAAGCAAGTGCAACATAACTTATCTGGGCAAGCTTACATGGCGACCGTGATGATCTTCGGTGGTGGTACAGGTGAGTTGAGTGCGTGCAGTGTGAAAATAATATGGTAAAGACAATTTTCAAAATAAAATAATTCAAACTTAATACAATAATTTTCTAAAAACTAAAAAGGCGAAAATAAAAAAAATCTACCAAATAAAAGTTTCTAATAAAAAGCGGAGATAATAGATTCCTCTAAAAACTGAATAGAACGATACATAATAAACTAAATACAATTACTTAAAAACTAAAACTACGGAGTTAATAAAAATAACTAAATTCTACTTTCTACAAAATTTTCAATTAGTATATACAGTAATAATATAAATTATTTCTTTTTCTTTTTGGTTTGGTTTAATGGCACGGACGTTAGTCCTTAAAGTCAGGTTAAATCTCTGATGGTTATTTCTTTTGATTGTTGTAAAACAGTTTATATGTAAGTTTGGCTTCACCAATACACAATGGTAATACCACAGCGGCCAGAACCATGTTTGCTGATTGGTATTCATTATTGTAGTTATTCGTATTTTCAAGTATTATTTGTTTTAAAATGGTGCCACGCCAGGTTCTATTAAATTTGATTGGTTTTTGAATGGCACCACGCCAGGTTATATTCAATTTGGTCAGTTTTTGAATGGCACCACGCCAGGTAATATTCCATTGGGTCGGTTTTTGAATGTCACCACGCCAGCTTTTATTCAATTGGGTTGGTATTTTAGATGGCACCACGCCAGGTTATATTCAAATTAATTAGTTTTTAACAGATTGTGAAACTCTATAGGATGACTGTAGTAGGGCATTAACTACCACTTTAATTATTCTGTTTGTCTTCTGTGGCATAATATATTAATGGTATTTCATATTTTTCAAGATTTGTTGTCCAATTTGATATTAGCCGTGTTTTTTTTATACACGCGTATACGTTTACGTTTGCGCGTGAAAAAACGCCTATCCTCGCTTAGATAATGCTTAGGCGACCCATCTAGCGGCAGTGGTTAAATAACTAGCTACAGTCACAGGGTGTACCGAAAAGCGGAGACACAACCCTCAGATGGCCATAGGGTCTAACATATAGCTAAATCAGTTGCGATGAATTGTGGACACACATAGAATTAATGTAGAGGGTGAAACAAAAACCCATATTTCAGTTACATCTGAGTATAATGCGTATTGAAATTTAGTAGTACACATTTTATGCGCAGCATTTTCAGAGGTGTATTTAAAGTTTGACACTTAGCAGCCCATATAAAATTTAAGCGTATAGACGTTTACGTGTAAAAAAAACACGGCTATTATGTAAATTTTTTGTTGTACCGCACATAGGTATCCTCGCAACTAGTCCAATCTTTGGTAATTCCAATCATGGTAATTCTTTACGACAGCATGACACCGCCCAATCATTTAGCAAATATTCAGTTTTAAGTTGTTTTATTTTAGCAAGAATCTTTTCGTCATATCTGGTTTTATATTATAACACGTTTATGTGGAATGATTATATGTACATGAGTGTACATTTGTGTATTGGGTTTATTTCTATACAGTTATATGTTCCGTTTTTCCTCGGTGACATTATGTATTTTGCAAATCGGTATGAATGTACATAAAACAATAGTTTTAAATTTACATTGTTTTAAATTTATTATTTTAACATTAACGTGTTTGCCACTGAAATGCGTATAAAACGATGAGGTTTATTTATTAATTTAAATTTTTTTGCCAAACAGCAATTGAATATTTTTGCACAATTTGCGTATTTTTCTTAACGATGAAATGATAACGCGAAATGATACTTAGATATATTCTGATTTAATGGTTTACTCCAAGTACGATAAATTTTTTAGTATTTTAAAATGTTTTTAATTTAATTTTTTGTCATTCCGATTCCCGCACTATCCGGCCATTTTATTCTCAACCACATGAATAGCGTCCTTTTATAGCACGCCGTTCAGTTGTGGGGAAAGATGGAATGTTTTTGTATAACTTATTTAACTAACATATATAATAACGGCATGTAAAGAAAGAAAAAACCAAAAACCCACGCCACTCAGAAAACGCATCCACAAACTGTACCACCGCCAGCAGCAGCGAAGCCCAGCAGCAGCAAACACCGTCGGCAGCGAAAGCCAGCAGCAGCATTAACATCAGCGGTAGCCACCATCATAGCAGCAGCAGCAGCATTAACACCAGCAACATAAGTATACCATATCGCTCATTTGCTGCAACGTTGTCATAACTCAAAAAACATAATTTTCCAGGAGAGTCATTCAAGGATTCTAACTGCTATATGTTGCGCATATAACGGCATATTTTCATTTTTATAACACGTGCTAAATTTTTAACTGATCACGAAGATTTTTTTATACAACATAGACCATGATATTGGGTACGTTTATATGTTATTAACTCAAAGGTCATATTTTTTGAGTTATGGCGACGTTGCAGCAAATGAGCGATATGTATTAATAAAAATTTTTTGCGTACGGGTTTTTTTTCAATTACATATATGTATACTAAAAAATTACAATTTTTATTAAATGCGGGCGAATTTTGAATTAAGAGTTTTGAGTTTTGTACTATCAATTTTGAATTTTCAGTTTTGAATTTTTAATTTTGAAATCTGTTTAATTCGTTTCACCTAAGAAGATATATTGTATAACACGTGACTGGCACTTTAAAATAATTTTATTTTAAGTTGTTGTGGCAGGATAAATAAATATATGTTAATAATAATAATGACAGTAATATTAAATTTTAGATATTGGGTTTTGAAGTTTGAATTTTGAGTTTTAAATTTTGAAGTTTGAATTGTGAATGTCGAACTTTGAATTTTGAGTTTTAAATTTTGAGTTTTGAGGTTTAATTTAAAATTTTGAGTTTTAAGTTATAAGGTTTGAATTTTAGATTTTGAGTTTTGAAGTTTAAATTTTAAATTTTGAGCTTTGAAGTTTGATTTTGAGTTTTAAATTATGAAATCTGAATTTTAAATTTTGAGTTTTGAAGTTTGAATTTTGAGTTTTAAATTTTGGATTTTACGTTTCGAACTTTGAATTCTGAGTTTGAATTTGAATTTTGAGTTTTTTATTTTGATTTTTATGTTTAGAATTATAAATTTTAAATTTTAATTTGAAGTTTGGAGTTTTGAATCTTTAATACTGTGGCGAATGTTGACATCACTATGGTGTTAGTAAATAATCACAACAACAAAAACAACAAGCAGGCGCACTTATGTACAAGGCAAAGAAGAATATTCCACATGCATAAACAGCAGCGCGAAGTGAAGAGGTATCTCACAGATATACATGTAGTCATCAGCTAAGAGCAGAAGTTGTAACTCACACATACAGACCCATATGGCTAGAAAAAAAGCATAAACTACAAATATACATGTATGTAACTAAATAACCAAGCATAAGATACAATTGTTCTAGAAAACATGTTCATGAAATAACTAGACCTTAGGAGAAATAAGCAAGCGAGGTAACAGAGTATAAAAGCGGCGCAAGCTGAGGAATCAGTGATCAGTTTGAGTTAAATGCGGTAATAGTTGTGTATATTTGTGAAGTACTACTCCCAAAAATAGTCTAATAAAGACCATTTTACAATACTGAATATTGGAGTTATTTATTAGACAGTTCAGAGATTCGAACGTTAGAAGAGGGTGTACAATTATCAGGAATTTTTAAAAATTCGTTACAATACAAAATTAAAACAATAAGGTTTAAAGTTACTCTTATGCATGATTGATGCATTAGCTCTTGCTCTATCAGTCTGCATACAAATTTAAGTTTTGATAAAACTGGTAGAGCTTGCGCTCTAAGCCGACGATATGTATTGCATTGTACGTAAATTTCTTTTTCTAAAAGAATTTCTCATTTGTCGTTTTAAATCTCCATGTTGCATTCTTTAAGCACCTCATTTGCTGTATACTTTATATAACGTCACTGTTTTCCCTGTTCCCACTTCACTTTCATTAAACATATTGTTAGTTTGTGATACAAATAAAGTGTACACTTTGTTATACGAAATAGTTTGAAACTTTACGATCTGATCACCAAGAGTTGGCTAGTCAACGACGTATGCAGGCCAACTGCCTCTCCGAATACCCTCTTGGGAACATTTCCAGTTCGATTCAGTGGCGTGAATGTTTTTAGCTAATCTCCATTTTTTTGTCCACGCTATACTCCTAGTTTTTTGTACCCGGCCTCAATGTTCTTACAGGGTATAGATACACAAACAATGATATTAGTGCAACCGGCACATAAATTTGTATGTTAGTGTGTTTACGGAGAGATGTGATTAAACTAGAAAAACTTGCAAGTATTGTAGGAAAAGTTCTAAATTACACTAACGTAAGTGAAAACTGCTGGTGGCACGTACACAAAATACACGCCCACATGCATGCGATACCATCGATTATATAAAAACTTAAGCTTACAAAAATAAGCGTAAAAGAATTTTATCACATACTCACGTATACACATGAAGACATACTAACACTAATTTCGCAAGTATATTCAATTAAACGTGGAACATGCAAGCAAATATCATGAGAAGTAATATGAAAAACAAAAAAAAATATGTGAGAACAACACCAACAAACACCACCAACAACCAAAAAGTTCACAACCCTTCAGTGCATTGCATCACAACATATCAAGAAACTTTAACTAACCAAGTTTTGCTTAAATTTTCACTTACACGAAAATCAAGATGAGACAATAAAACAAATAATGAAATAGACAAATTAATTTGAAAGAAAACTTTGAGTGTGCGCGAACTTTTTTTGCTTCGATTGATATAAATTTTTAATATTTATTTCAATTGAAATTTCTTTCTAAGTTTTGCTCTTCACAGACGTGAACGTTATTGCTCTAATGGTAAAAAGAATACACTCACTTAAAAATGTATTGGCACAAGGACTTTTTGCTGTTTTCAGCTAGCTTTGTTCTGGAAAAATAATTAACGCCATTATTTTATAAAAATATGAAATTTTTGAATGTAATTTTTTTTAAAGGGAGACAGCTTATAAAATAAAATTTCCAAAAATCAGGAAATTGATTTGCGACATTAAAATTTACTGCATACTCAGAAATATTCGAAAAATTCTTAGTGAAAATTTTCAAATGTTTCCGAAGATTCGTGTCTCGAGTTTGAATTTTCGCGAATTTTGCAAAAATCTTGAACTTTAGTCAATATTTATTTGTAAGCGTTTTTATAGAAAAATAGTGAGAATAATTTTTCTCACTTTTTCCACCAGTTTAACTTATTAATTTCATATATATGCAGAAAGCAGATTTCCACGTTCTGTTGTATTGTGAAATAATTTTAATCATTATAATGTATAAGCATAGCGAACTTGACCAATGTTATTCTGTGTAAGTCTATGAAACGTATTATTGTAACGAATTTCGTAACAATTTCATGAAAATTACGTACCTCCCACTAACGTTCGATGGTCGTTATTGCAAAACGGTCTTTTTTTAGTCTACTTTGGGAGTAGTACTTCACAAGTATGCTTCACAACTAATAGCGTCTTTAAATCAAACTAACTAGTTAATCCTCTGCTTGCGCTGCTTTTATGTGCCCTCTGTTGGGTCGTTCGCATATATCTCCTCACATTTGTATCGAATACTTGGTTATTTAGATATATGCGTGTGTATGTGTGAGTAACAACTTCGGCTCTTAGCTGAAGATGCTGTTTATGTGAGATATCTCTTCACTTTGAACTGCTGGTATGTTTATGGAATATTCTTCGTTGCGTGTAATAAATCGTGGAAGCTTGCTTTAATGTGTACATGTACATATTTAAGCGATAATTTTTCAATAAAAATCGATATTTTTCGTTAACATATCTATAATTTTTCGATATTTGTTTTATAAGCAAGTCGATACATTTTTGGTAAAAAATCGAAAATTTTCGATGAATGGTGAATAAATTTGCGATAACAAACCAATAACATGCCGATAATAATGCACCATTTGACCACTAGCCCAATCATTTCCGCAACGATTTAGTATGACCACATGAAACCTTCTAGGCAATCCCAGAGTTTGACAATTAGGCTGGAGAAGCTATAAATTGCGCTGTCAACCCTTGAAAGCTTCACACCCCTTGTAGCTTTAATCACCCTTAAGACAGGCATATATGCCGCGGGTATATTCTAAGCCCCTAACCTGCTGGGGGGAAGAGCAGAGATGTCTTAATGAACAGTGGTAAGGTTTCCAACTGCCGTGGTCCGGATTGCAGTAGTGTACTGTACCCCCTGAGTTTTCAAGTAATAACACTTTAGTGGTATAATCAAATTTCGTGAAAAAAAATCTGTCAATTGCAGTACGTTTCACAAGTAAAATTTTGTTTACTTTAAAAAGCAATAACTTTAAATTTCTTGATTTTTTTTTAACCCACAAGTGTATAAAAGTTTCTGTTTTTCATTTTTGAAGCTTTTATGAGTCTTGTTTTGAAAGGGTTTTTTAAATTGAAGACTTGAATAAGTATACGATTTAAGAGCGAAGTAGTAAGTTCAAATGCTTCCAATTTAGTTGAAAAAAGTTTCAAAAATTTATTAAACCGGTTAAAATTTAGCTCATATTTTTACTATGTAACATATTTAAAAATAATCTCGACGTAGTACCTAAAAAAATGCTAAAAGAACCCAAAACTAGTCCTAAATTATTCTCAAAATAATTCCAGAGTGATGTCAGCATTAGTACAGAAAAGCTTGAAACTATCCCAAAAGGATCGCCGAACAGTAAAGAAATCATTTAAAAATGCTGTTTGAAATAGTTCCTGATGACCCCAAAAATATACGATCGTGACGTATAATTTTTCTGGTAAGAATTTTTAGGAACAACAATTCCTTGCAGACCTCGGAAATAATATAGTATGACAAAACTACCACGCAAGGTGGTACGGATGATTAATCTTTAAGTGTTCATAATGTTTATTGTTATTTGTAGCCCCTGATGATGCTGGAATATTCAGCGAAAAGTTGGGCAAGAAGGTGAAATAAAGCGTTTATTTGCACCAAACATAATTAGGTCTAAATAGCCTACGATCCTTACTAACATAGTGTTAAGTTTACTTTATGTTACTTTTAACAAAGCCGGCGTGAGATTTGCCATTCATAAAACATTTTTCGGTTCACAAAACCTTGTCTAATAAAGCACACTAAATGATCTCAGTGATGATAAGACGACATATAAAAGTTAAAATAAATCCCTTGGGAAAACCAAAAAGAATCAATAATAGGCATATCTCTTTTGTACTTAGAAATCGAAAGAGTATAGGAATCATTAAGTTACAAAAACCCTCTTTACATCATTGGTGAGGCCGATATTAGAATATGGATCGATAATTTGGAATCCACGTTATCAAGATCATGTGGATTGGTTAGAATAAATTCAAAAACAGCTTTTACTTTTCGCCTTGAGACATCTTTAATGGAACTCCTTGTATAATCTTCCTCCCTACACTAATCGGTTAAAACTAATAAATCTTCCTAGCCTTGCAAGTCGTAGAGAAATGCTAGGTGCACTATTTATGGCTAAACTATTAAATGGATCGATTTCAAGCCCATTTTTTTTGAACGAAGTAAACTTGAATGTTCCATGCCGAGTTTCAAGGCATTATAAACCTATAATCCTTAAACAATGCAGACACAATTTCCAACTAAACGAACCTTTTCTAGGTTTGTGTGAAGATTATAACTCTCACTCGAGAATAATTGATGTTTCGGACTCGCTCTTAGCCATGAAAAAACGGTTATATCTTCTCTTAGTAATTAAAGAATTATACATATGTATACTTTTAATCTATTGTATTTGTGAATCTATATTGATGAGTTTCTCTGTAGCTGAGCAGTTTTAGATCTCGGCGCTTAAGAAGCCACTGCCTCTCAAAGACTCGGTAACACTAAAAATTATAAATTATAAATAAAACATTAATAAGAATTAGAATAAAAAAAATTTATGTATTAAAAACAAACAGGATTAGCCTGGTTTCATCGGGCCACTTGAGGGCAGTGCGCTGCCACAGCGTCCGAGAAAAAATGAAAGGAAAGAAGTAATCAACGGAATAACTTTTTCTGGTTAACTGTTAAATAAAATCTCTTGTGCAAAACGAAGGGTGCAATTTTCGTAAAGAGGGTGGACGAAATTCCCTTAAAGTTGCATTTGGAGCCATAATTAGTTTGCCGTCAATGTCTTTGAAATTCTTTTAACAAACGAATTGAGCATGGCGATGTTCTAGGAAATTGTGTGCCGCTGTATTAATTTTTCTATAGTTCTAAACTATTCAAAATCTTACTGTTATCGAACTAGTTCTTATTATGTACTTTAGGTCTAGTTCTAAACCAGAAATTTGTAACACTGTTTGCTGACTTACCTTGCTAATTGCATTCCTCCATTTTATGACAATAGCCTGAATTGATACGAGATGAAGAAGGACATTCTGAAGGTTGCTATGTTTTCCTCTCCTGTTCTAAATTATGCCCTTATAGTGTTAAGAAATCTTGTTGGGTTGCTTTCATTTGGAGCTACCGAAGCTAGATGTTGGTATTTCTTAGATCGTATATTAATGGAAAAAGGTAAAGCTATGAAATAGTGCATCCGTTAGCAAAGCTTTCCGATGTGGCATTCGTGATTAATATAATATATTTTTGCAAACACCTTATGAGCAGCGTTAGTATTAACTCTCAAAATGTGACTCCGCTTTTAAAGTCACTTCCACATATTTCTTTTTAGTCAATTTATTTCCTTCATATAAACAAAAGCAAAAAAAAATTTTTGGGTTGGCAATATTTAAATTTTGTGTGCAACTTTTACTGTCCAACAACTAAAATTTAACAATCAAAAAGTTAGTTTAACTACTTTAAAATACCCTTTGGTATGCTAACTTTTGTTTTCAAATAACATTTTTGCATGAATTTATTATTTTTGAGTGCCTGTATGTGTTTAGGTACAACCACATTGTACTCTATTGTTCTGCTCATTTTTAGGCAACATAGCACTTTTAACAATATCCTCTTGATCCCTTGTGTTAGCTGTCATAACTTTTTGCGTTCATTGAGTGCCACCAAAGGCAATACAAGTTAAACGAGCCAAAACATTTCCGTATGCCAATAAATCTAACAGGGTTGTATGTGGAAGGAAGATGACTGTAGAAAAGTTGGTTTGAAAAAATTATTATATAATAGTAGAAGCTTAGCAAAATCGATAGCAAAATCCAATACAGAGATTTTGAATAATAATACATAAATCTCAAAAATTTCTATATAAACAGTAAGTGAATTCAACTCATGTGCAGTTATTTTGCTGATAACTCTGAACATTATATACCCAGTAGAGTTACATGCATATAGAAATATTACGAAAATTAAAAGATATGAAGGCTGAAATAGACCTTTGTGTAGTTATTGATGTTAGAGAAAAATTAAAAGTATACAAACGGCGCTGGTTACAAGGACATGTTTCTGAATTTCACTTCTTCATCAGCTAGCTTTTCGGGAGCTGTGTATTGAGCTCGAGATCTCCAACATTCATACTTAATACACAGTAATATGAACATGTCTCGCTAATTATATACAGATATTAATATTGATATTGTGACGAATATTAGCAAAATTAACTGATAATATCATCTCTAAGCCGATACTAAGCAGTCACTTGTATGTACATAAACAAATCAATCATTATGTCTACACGTACGTACATACAAGCAGCGGAGAGATACTTACAAACACATGGATATATCTGAGATACTCACAAAAGTATGCAATCATCATTACTCACACATACACGCGAATATGGCTATTCGAGAAGCTATAAACTACAGATACACACGCGACTCGTATAGCTGGTAACCAAGTAGAAAATTCTAGCAGCAATAACGCCTAGAAGTATGCGAACGAGACAGCAGAGAGTATAAAAGGAGCGAAAGCTGAGTAGGCAGGAATCAGTTTGATTTAGGCACGCAATTAGTTGTGAAGTTAAGTGTTATTGTGAAGTACTTTCAAACTAGTCTAATAAAAACCATTTTTGCAATATTGGATATTGGAGTTATTCATTCAACAACTAAGCGACATGAGCTTTAGTAGAAGGTGTAAAATAGGCGGAGTTTCCATAAATTCGTTACAATATAATAGTGAACAGCGGAAGTACTGCTTATAAAAGCAGTGCTATAAACTCAATGTTAATAAGCTTTCTAGAGCGCACCTATAAATATTCCACACAATTAGGATTAAAAATGTATAGAATTTGTATATATCTAATGCTGTATAAAGTAATAGGGATAAATAAAAGGCAATAGTTAGAGATCAATTGCAAAGCGAGCAGCAGGGCATTCATATGGTTGAGTGGATAAAGGCATCTGCCTTTACAATAGCTTAACGTATGAATGTTGTAGAGATTTCGAGTTCAGTACTCAGCTCCCAAAAAGCTAGCTGATGAAGAAGTGAAATTCAGAAACATGTCCTAGTAAGCAGCGCTGTTTGTAAACTTTGTAATTTTTCTCTAACAGTAATAGCAAAAACAATTATATAAAAAATATAATGTGCGATCGAGGGTGGTCTGAGAGTGCCTGACCTCGCTTGCGATTGCATCGAACTATTTTATAATTAAAGTTATCTGGGTCCCGGGCCATAGTGATATCCAGGGCAACTGTCAAGCGGATTTCTTAGCCCGCATCAGTACAACTGAACCGGATGAAGATGGCTGTAGGGATTTCGGGATTCCGCTGGCTACCTGTTGTTTGCTGCTCCAAAGCTGGGCCTCGGGTCAGCTCAGCAAACGTTGGGCGGACACCACTGCTTACAGCGTTGCAATATCTTTCTGGCCGCAAGTGGATGGCAGGAGGTCTGCTGAAATAATTGGGTTCACTAAGGCTCACCTACTAATGGTCATTTGAGTATTGATAGGGCACTGTCCCATGGGTGTCCATGCGGTACGGTTCAATATGCTGGACACTCTATCCTGCTGCAGCTGCATGGAGGATGATGAGGTGGAATCATCAAACCACTTTATGCTTGAATGCCCAGCTTTTCCCAGAACTAGGCGAAAGTACTTCAGAATTTTTCAAGAAAAGTTCGCCTTTGTGTCACTTTCTAGGAACCTTGATTAAGGTTATATGTGGAGTGAATCCGCCGAATCGAAACAAGAAATTATTCTTCCTATTGAAGCGGACAATTTTGGTTGATCTTGTCTTCCAAATTGCGTTGTTTTACATTTTATTTTTCCTACACATTGTTGGCACGTACCACACATGTTTTTAGTGCCTTCTAAGAACGGCATCTGCAACGTAGAGTAATTTTCGCAGAAAAGTTTTTAATGACAGAAATATATACGGAGAATTTGCCAAACCACTGTCGATGGGCGACCGCACCCAGAAAACCTTTTTTCGAAATTTGTATCATGTTTGGTTTTTTAGAGACTTGAACCCAGGATGAATACGCTAAAACCACAGCACAGCAATTGCCTAGGAAGTATAGCAAACTTAAAAATATTGACTTATTTTTGAAACTTCAATGTCCGCATCAAAAATTTCAACCGAAATTCAGCCTACCTAAAAGCATTTCGTAGATTTTGCCCTTGAATATAATGAAGCATAATTTTAGGCCGACTTTCGGAGTCGGCATAAGAAAAGTAGGTCCCGTCCCACCAATTTGTAGAAAAAATTTAAAGAAGCACGACACAAATTGGAACAGAAGCTCGGCCTAAAATCTCTTCGGAGATTATTGCACCTAGGAATCGAAATGAGGTATTTGAATGCAGAGATCTTACAGTTTAAAAGCTTAGTACAGGCACCCTGTATTCTTGGTGTTTTGCATAACGAAGTTTACAAGTACTAAAGCTAACCACAATACATGCTCAATAAAATTGCTTCGACTTACTAAGAATACTTTCTACAAAGGCACAAGTGGTTATAGAAGAAACATTTTTGAAAACTATGAGTGCGAACATTTTTGGCTCACTTGAAAAGTTTCTAAAGCAAAGTTTTAAGTTGAAGAATGCATTTCTGCTTCTTTGACTTTGTTCGTTCACACTTATTGTAAAAAAAATTCCCATTGCTATAATTTACTTTCCGGTTTTCATTTATTTTTATAGCTTTCATGAACATGAAATGGTATATTAACTTTGGTCCGATGTTTGTAACGTTGAGAAATATAGAAGATAGACTCACCATTAAGTATACCGAATTGATCAGGGCACCGAACTGAGTTGATATAGCCATGTCCGTCTGTCCGTCCATCCGTCTGTCTGTTTGAACACAAACTAGTCCCTCAAATTTTGAGATATCTCAATGAAATTTGGCACAAGGATGTATTTTTGTATTATATTAGACATTTGTCGGATCCGGCAGGATCGGAGCACTATAACATATATCTCCCATACAACCGATCGTTCAGATAAGACGATTTTGGTCATTCCTGCCGCAGTTTAGAAAGTGTAAACGTGAAACTCGGTGATATACATTCTAATATATCATAGAAGATATCCTGAAAAAACACTTTGATCTGAGCTATATATAGTTATATCCTATACAACCGATCGTTCCTGATCGACCTGAAACTCGGTGATATAAATTTTAATATATCAAAGAAGATTTTCTGAAAAATAATTTTGATCGGAGCTATATATAGTATATATACCAAATAACCGATCGTTCACATCCTTAGTTTCCAAAATAAAAACGTCCTGCAAAAATCATTTCGATATATATAGCATACAACCGATCGTTCAGATAAGGGGGTTTTTTGCCATTTTTATTTTATATTTATCCTAAAAATCGTTTTGATATATACATCTGCTCATTATGTATTTCTTATCTTATACATCCGATTATTTGGAGATTACAAACGGGATAAGATTATTGTTCAGCCCTATTCATGAAAGGTATGAAGTTTTCGACACAGCCGAACAGTCCCGTCCTTACTACTTTAAATTGTTATTGTTCATATGTATTTGATTTGTCGGTTTTCTCCTTATTGCATGTACTTAATACGAGTTCAAAAACTTTTGCGATCAATTGTTACAGAACAGCAAAATATTCTTAAATTTGTTGTTGCTTGTTAGTTGGCACCGCAAGTGTGTTGCGGCAACACTTTGACTCTGATTCTGAATTTTTACTGAGCCAAATACGCCTTAAGCGGAAGTTTTCTGCGTCCATTGCCAAGCTGTTGTTGTTGGTCATGCAAACCGTTGCCACTACCAGCAGCATAAGAATTTTAAAATGCAAAAGCTCAAGTTTTACTCTTCGAAAACACCTCGCAGCCAATATAGCCTCAACTTTGTTTTTGCATCTCAACTGCAGTCTTACAACAATTATGCAAGTTTTGCTCTTCACAAACGCTATTGCTACATTCTATTGGTATTAACTACCACAACGATAGAGTTGGCGTATTGATGGCTAGCAAGTTGCAACTGGCATGCTTAACTTTGGTTCTTGGCTAAAAGCAACCATGTTTGTTTTGAGAATTTTCTACGACTTTAAGAGTTTTTTAGTATGCATTCGGGTGATCTTCGGTTTTCACTCCCCTTTGGTAACATTTGGCTTCTTACGGTTTTTATATTTTTTATTTTATTCATTTTTTTTCTGCACCCTCTTCACAAACTTCAACACTATCTCGACACATCAACAGCAATGATATATACATTTTGAATCTTGCCATATGCTGCAGCAATGTCAACAATAACAATTTTTTGGCTTGCATTTTATTTTTGATGTTTGCCATTTTTCGTGCGTCAGAGCTGATAGACATGTTTCTGTTTTCAGCTGTGCTGTATCAAATAACTGTTGTTATAACCTTAACAGCTTATTCAAAAGCATATTGGAGGAATGGAAGTACGCACAATGTGCACCTCACAAACTCGAGTTGGAAATAAATCCAAATACAAAATGCTTCAAGATAATGGTTCAGGGTCGCAAAGGACTCAAATACGTACAACACTTTTTTCAGAAGTATATAAAAAATACAAGCTTCGAAGGTTGCATAACGCTTGATCATCTAGTGGCGGATCGGCTCGTTTTTATAAAAGAAAAAGAGAGCAAGTCACTCGCACTATAAGGGTTGCAAGCTCTTTTCCACATAAAATCTTTCAAAGGTTAATAGATGCACTTATTTACACCCTCCATATAAGAAACTCAGGAAACGTTACCATGCAAAGAACGGCATGAGCAAGCACAATGTTTTGAAACACCGGATATAAGCCCGGGATGTCAACAATAACTCAAAACGGTAGATCGAAGGTGGCCACACTTTCATTGAAGTACATTACACGTTGACAGTTTGGACCAGGTGTTAAATTGAAGAAAGTTAATTTAAAGTTGGGGTTGATATTAGACGATAAAATTAGTAAACGTGGCCATGGCACAGTACCATCTTGACTATCGTGCCAAGTAGCGGAACTTTGTTTTCTATAAGTTGTATTGTCAGCAGACCTCTAACCAAGTGCCTAGTTTCAAGTCTCTATGTAACCGGGAAGTTAGTTAAAAATGGATTGAAAAATTCTCAAATTAAAATTTGTTTTCTTACTATCTCGATCCGCGTGCCACTTAGCGATTTTTTTTTGATCAAATGTTGCATTTTTACCGGGTTCTGACCCACGGCCCAGGTTTCAGGTCTCTAGCTCACTGGCAAGTTACTCAAAAATCGATCGCAATATTCGCCTCGTTTTTCAGGGATTTGTGGTTATCACAATTAGCACGCCACCTAGTGGAACTTTGCTTTCTATAAATTGTATTGTCACCGGGTCTCGAAATATTTGCTAAGTTACAAGCCTCTAGGGAACCGCCAAGTTAGTTAAAAATGGATTGAAACATTCCCAAATTAAAAATAATTTTCCTAATATCTCGATCCATGCGCCACCTAGTGGATTTTTTTTGATAAAATATTGCACTGTCACCGGGTTCTGACTTCCGGCTCAAGTTTCATATCTCCAGCTCACCGGGAAGTTACTAAAAAAATCGATTGCAAGATTCCCCTCTTTTTTCAAGGATTTGTGATTATCTCACATAGCGCGCCACCTAGCGGTTGTCACCAAGCCTTGAAATGTATGCCAAGTTTCAAGTCTCTAGGTCACCGGGAAGTTAGTTAAAAATTGATTGAAAAATTCCCAACTCAAAACTAGTTTTCTTAATATCTCGACCCATGCGCCACCTAGCGAAATTTTTTTGATCAAAAAATGCATTGTCACTGGGTTCTGACTCACGGCCCAAGTTTCAAGTCTCTATTTTATGGTGAAGTTCCCTAAAAATCTATCGCAAGATTTCCTGTGTTTTTTCAGGGATTTTCATGGATTTTCGTTTCTCTCGATTCGTCTGCGACCTGGCGGCATTTTGTTTTCCACGAATTGTAGTGCAATCGACTCGCAAACTATGTGCTAAGTTTCAAGTCTCTGGATCACCGAGAAGTTAGTTAAAAGTTGATCGCAAAATTTCCATTTTAAATTTAATTTTCTGTATACCTCGATCCGTGCGCCACCTAGCGGATTTTTTTTACTTGCATTGTAACGTAGCCCAGATGTGAACTATGCCCTAAGTATCAAGTGTCTAGCTCAATGGGAAGTTACCGAAAGAGACTTTTCTGTGGTTCAAAAATTCGTATGGAAATGAGGGGACAAACATGAAAGGGACTTAATATAAAGGTAATACAAATAGGGGAGGAGAAAAATATAAACGAAGCAAGAGAGAGCAGCGGCGGGAGAATAAGAGGGAGCAAGACAGTGAAATGAAGTAATAGAAAGAGAGAAGAAGAGAGAAAATCGCGGAAACAGGGAAAGAGGCGCAGCGGATGAGGGATGAGCAAATGAAAGGAAGGCAAAAAATGTCAGAAGATAAGGTAGATCGAAGAACGAAAAAAAAATTCTTACAATATAGGCAGAACTATGTCTGTGGGGTCTGCTAGTAAATTATAAGCATATATGTTTATTCTGGAATCATGTGCGATCTTTCTTTCTTTCCTTGATTTTTCATACGCAAGCTCGGCTATCAACTTCCTCCACCCGTATATTTTTTTTAATCAGTTCATCTGATTAAGCTTTATATTTTTTAAGGATATACCATGTCGTATTGGTACGCTATTTTGCTTTTTCGTCTATGAATCTTGTTTTTTTATACACATGTTTCTTCACGATGTTAGCTTTTTTGTTCCTAGATTCCTATTCCCCTGCTTCTGCGGTTCTGCTTGTTTGGTTGTAAGTATGTCACCGTTCTCCCTCGTTCCATTAATTTGACTAATTTACTACTGGGATCCTAATGAAAACTAGCACGTTTTATATTTTCATGAAAGACCAACACATTTCATTTTTCGGTGCTAAGCAGGGAAAGCTCAGTTGCAATATTCGTGAATACAATTAACAAACTATGCAACTTATAACGAAATACACCTCTATGAGGGAATGTGAAAATACACAATTAATAGACCATAACCCCAGATATATCTACTACAGACCTTGAACAAAATAGAGCGGGTAATGGGGCTCAAAATATACCCGCGGCAGGTTTGCCTGTTGAAAGAGGCAACTAAAATAGCCAAGTGATTCAAGGAGTTGTGAAGCGCAACACTTTCAAGGGGTTCCCAGCGCAATTTATAGCTTCTCGAACTCATTATCAACTACCTGTGGTGTATCCTGTTTCCTAAGCAACCGAGGCTCTGGCAAGCACAAGTTCCATGCAACTTGGCGGTGGGGTTGGGATGTTCCAGAAGATTCAATGTGGTCGTATGAAATCGTTCCCGAGATTGAGAGCTCAAGAGTCTTCCTTCACTGGCTTCCCGTTTAGTGGTAAAAAAAAGATTTATTTTGTTTTGTTGATTTTCCTACAGGGTGGAAAAATGATGTATATTGGAAAAATTCTCCGTCATCCCTTGTCAAATTTCGTTTCGGCGTTGTGCCATCATCGAACGAAAATCGACACTGATGATGGCACAACGAAACCGGTTTCTTTCGAAACCAAATTTGACAGGGATGACGGAAAATCGTTCCAATATACATTGTCAAAAAAAAAAAAGGTTATCAGTTATATTCGCCATTCAGCCTTATATGCGTACCTTGGCTCAGGGATATTGAGGGTAATTGCAGAGCAGATGAGCTGACCAGAAGAAGCACCACCGACCATATCCTTCCGGGAAACGATTCGGTAGGCATACCCATGGCCTCTTTCAGGCTTCGTGTGAACACAAGCACTATAAGAATCGCAAATGGACTATGATCAGCCATATCATCGTGTGAGACATCCAGGCAAACCTGGCCCTCATATGACAAGGGGCGCACAGAAGCGCTTCTGACTTTAAACAAATCAGCTCTATCGTCCCTGATAAGGGTTCTAACAGGGCATTGCTCAATAGGCACGCACGGTGCTAGAATGGGGGTAACGACCTTCGACTATTGTCGCAGCTGCAGATGTACAGAAGAGGAAGAGAGCGTCCAGTACCTTCTCTGTCACTGTCCAGCGCTTAGTAGGCGTAGGATGGCCATCCTCGGTAAACCTTTTCTACATGACCTCGCTGAGGTCTCTTGCTATGAAGTAAAGGCTCTGGCAAAATTTATAATTTCCACGAGGTGGTTTGACCCGCTTTAGGCAGGGTAGGGGTCCTCTTTTGAGACCGTATAGGGTATTACAATGGGCCCATTGGTGGCCTAAGTAGTGAGCTTTTACCATAGTGTTCAGCTCAGCCCTTGCAACCTAACCTAACCTATATTCGCCATATACATCATCTTAGGTATGGTTGTGTTAAGCTGTTACTTCCCGCATCCCCTCGCATATCGGTAAAGTAAACAAGTTTTTAATTATTTCAATTTTCAATTTAATTGAGATTAAGCTGCACCAGTTTTTATTCGCTATCTGCAATACATTAAATTAATGAAATTCGCATTGTAGTTTGTTGTTTCTTTCTCCCCTCGGCAAACGAATCTTCAATGCGTTTGCACATCCAAATTCAGCTATAGCAAAAACATTGTGCAAGCAATTAAAAACTTCTTTTTATTGTTGTATGTTTATTGCATAAATTCTGTTTACAATTGAGATTTTTATTGCATTTGTAAATCTGATAGAAGGAAAAAACCTTTAAATTGATTATCTCCTCTTTTTGCAACTTCTTAAGCGTTCGATACCCTACCGCCATCTATGTACAAGTTTAAGACATAGCGCTTTGCTCACAATTATTTTCATTACAGCAAATAATCAGTTTTTAATTTAATTTTTTGCTTGCAACTGTCGCTCGATTAAATTGCATCAACAGCTGACACTTGAAAAGCTCAATACCTTGTGCGCTTATTGCTATTGAACTTATAAGTTCCCTTATTTGTATGTGTATGTGTGAATGTGCTTTGTGCAAAACATACAATATCCAGCTTTCGCTATTTGTTATTTGACACACACACATACATAAATACACACTACTACTTATAGCATACTTGTCGTATTGTTGTGACACATTTGCCGCTTGAATTATTGTCAATATGCTTCAAAATTGACAGTAATCTCAACAAGCAACAGACCACTCATGACAAATTTTCAATTCATACAAGTTTACAGAAGAGTGCAAATAAATATATCATAAAAGGATTGTGGCGCACTCAGCTGAACAAGCTCAGCAAATAAGTATAATAAAAATAGTACATCGAAAATACAGCACTGCGATATGACATTGCTTTTATTCTTTTCCTTCGCACTTTCTCGTTATTCTTCTATTCGTTTTCGTCAGACCGAGAAGTGCGCGTTGAGACATCGAATTCATAAAATTTACATTTTCCCTATTGTTATCACAAAATAAATATAGTTTAATTTAGCATAAAACGTGTTAATTATTTGGTGCGAGTCTACATATTGGTGACCCCGACAATCAAAATGCCTACTGATGAATCAAAGGAGAGCAGCGAACAGACGACATCCCAAAACTCTACAGTCTCCCCGGCAACGGCACCCCCTGTAGCTAATGGAAACGAAATATCACGTGTTACTGTGAAAACTCCACCATTCTGGCGTGCAAAGCCCGAGTTGTGGTTAGCACAGGTGGAATCACAATTTGTTGCAGCGGGAATCAGCAGCGATAGATCAAATATCATACCGTGGTAGCCGCTATCGAGAGTAATGTACTCGCACAAATAAGCGATTTAATATTGCGCCCACCGGCTAATGATATGTACCAAACGTTAAAGACGCGCATTCTTGAGCTGTTTCCCGATTCGGAACAAAAACGAATCAAAAAATTATTACAAGATATCGAGCTGGGCGACATGAAACCGTCACATTTGCTACGTGAAATGCGCCATTTGGCAGGATCCGAAATGAATGACAGCATGTTGAGATCAATTTGGCTGAACAGGTTACCACAGAATGTGCGCTCTATCATTTCAATTAGCAGCGAGCCACTCGACAAAGTCGCTCTGTTAGCCGACAAAATAATTGAGGTTAGCGACGGCTCGCAAATACATGCAGTCGCAGAACACAACGATGATGGCCGCTCGGACATGACCCGCAAAATGGCGGCATTAACAAAAGAGGTTGCTGAATTGAAGGCGCAGATAAAGCAACGTGACAAGCAAACACGACGGTCGGTCTCGCGTAAGCGCTCAAGTACCCCTCACAAAGGCGATACGATTTGCTGGTACCATAAAATATTCGGTGAAAAAGCAACCAAATGCCGAGCACCTTGTTCGCAGTCGTTAAACTGAAAACCCTGGCACAAGCGGCGGTATGTGACAGGGCCCCTTCGAAAAACCGCCGCCTTTTAATTGTCGACCGAGAGAGTAAACTGCAGTTTTTGGTAGACACCGGGGCAGAAGTTAGCGTAATACCTCCAACATCTTTGCAACGTAAAAATCCGCACGATAAAGCGTTTCTATACGCAGCCAACAATACGGCAATATAAAACTTTTGGTGAACGTATTGTATGTTTAAACCTAGGTTTAAGGAGGAAATTTCAATGGAGTTTAATTGTAGCTGATATTTCTCAGTTTATATTAGGAGCTGATTTTCTAGCACATTTTAAGCTTCTCGTCGACTTGCATCAGCACAACGAACGTGTCGCAACTTTGCTCCGTCAAAATATTAAACGGGTACACAGGGCGGATATCATTCATCAAAAGCGATATGCCTTTTCAGGACATATTGGCAGAATTTAAAGGCCTTGCGCATGCAAGTAGAACGCCTATGAACATAAAACACGACGTCACGCATCATATTGTAACTAAAGGACCCCCAGTGTTTTCCGACGTTTAGCACCGGATAAACTTAAGGCTGCTAAAGCTGAAATCCAATCGCTCATGGACGCTGGTATTTGTCGCCCATCAAGAAGCCCCTGGGCAAGTACGCTCCATATGGTGCGAAAGAAGAATGGCGAGTGGAGGCCGTGTGGAGACTTTAGGCGGTTGAACAGTATAACGGAGCCTGATCGTTACCTGGTTCCGCATCTGCACGATTTCACGCACAACTTGCACGGTTGCACTATTTTTTCGACAATAGACTTACGCCGTGCATACCATCAACTGCCAGTGGAGCCAGCAGACATTCCCAAAACGGCGATCACGACACCTTTTGGGTTATTCGAATTTGTTTTCATGTGCTTTGGGCTTCACAATGCGAGTCAAACGTTTCAACGGTTTATGGACCACATACTAAGAGACTTGGATTTTGCATGGGCTTACTTAGACGACATCGTAGTTGCATGCACCGTACTTAAAAGATTGCGTGAGTATAATGTTATAATAAACCCATCCAAATGCATTTGGGGCAAGCCAGAAATATTATTTTTGGGTTACGTTGTCAGCAAAGACGGGGTTACGCCACCAGCTGAGAGAGTGAAGGCTATCAATGAGTTTGAGTTGCCCAAACGAATCTGCGATCTTAAGCGATTTTTGGGTATGCTCAACTACTTTAGACGTTTTTTGCCAAAGGCAGCAGTAAGTCAAGGCGTACTTTCAGGGCTAATAAAAGGCAACAGAAAAAATGACACTACGAAAATTATATGGAATAAAACCACAGTTAGTGCTTTTGAGCAGTGCAAAAAAGAGCTTTCTGAAACAACTTCGTTAGTTTTTCCGAAGCCAGGTACACCTCTATCACAAAAAATGGCAACGAATTGCAGCTACTCGGGTTCTATTCTGAACGCCTTAGAGCGACGCAGCAACGCTACAGTAAAGCATCGCCAAGACAAATACGATATCTCGATTTTTTAAGCCAATTTACTACAGATATTCGGCATCTACCAGGAAAAGACAACGTCGTCGCCGATGCCTTATCACGCATTGAAGCAGTACATGTCAATAGTCACATTGATTACCATAAATTGGCAGAAAGTCAACGTAACGATGAAGAGCTACAGAAACTACTTCACCACAATACGTCAGGCTTCATCATTTGATGTAAATACCGAAATTTATTGCGACGTTAGCACAGGTAAGATTCGACCATTTCGTACCCAGCCATTTCGCAAAATAGGTTTTTTGTCGATGCACAACATATGTCATAGTGGAGCGGCAAAAACCATCAAACTCGTCGCGGAAAAGTTCATATGGCCTAACCTCAGAAAAGACTGCCGCCAGTGGACCAAAGCGTGCATCGCATGCCAAAAAGCAAAAGTATTTCGACATAATAAAGCCCCATTATCTGCGTACACACTTGCAAATAAGCCTTTCGAACATGTGAACATCGACATAGTCGGACCTTTACCACCTTGCAGAGGATTCCGTTACTGCCTTACTTGCATCGATCTTTATACGAGGTGGGCAGAAGCGTATCCTATTGAAAATATTTCGGATGAATCTATAGCCCATACATTTTATTCGAATTGGATCAGCAGATTTGGCGTTCCCCTCCGAGTCACTACGGATCAAGGGCGGCAATTTGAATCTTCCTTATTCCGTGAACTCAACAATATTTTGGGAATACAACATCTAAGAATCACGGCGTACCATCCGATAGCAAACGGCATAATAGAACGTTGGCACAGAACGCTAAGTGCAAGCATCAAATCTCACCAGACGGAAAAATGGGTCGATGTTTTACCAATCCTACTAGGTTATCGATCGGCATACAAAGAAGATTTAAAATCTACACCAGCGGAAATGGTCTATGGAGACTCTCTCCGTCTACCAGGAGAATTTTTGCAACCATCTCAGGGAAGCAATGAGATGACTTCCGAAAATGAGTTTACAAACCACCTTCGTTGCAAAATGCGTCAGCTAAGGCTTTCGCAAACGACAAATCATACGCGATCATCTCCATTCATAGAGACTGATTTGACTACTACGTCAGCTGTTTTTATAAGAACAGATTCTGTTCGTCGACCACTTCAACCACCATATGAAGGCCCTTTTCCGGTAATAAAACGATACGAAAAGTATTTTAAAGTCAATGTTCATGGCAAACATGTGAACGTCAGCAACGATCGACTGAAAGCAGCATATGTTATCAATGAAAATGAGACACCGCCGTTACTACCGGCACCCGAAGAGTATCGGACACGATCCGGACGTAGTGTTAAATTTCGCTTTCCGTTAAGGGGGACTGATGTGGCGCACTCAGTTGAACAAGCTCAGCAAATAAGTATAATAAAAATAGTACATCGAAAATACAGCACTGCGATATGACATTGCTTTTATTCTTTTTCTTCGCACTTTCTCGTTATTCTTCTATTCGTTTTCGTCAGTCCGAGAAGTGCGCGTTGAGACATCGAATTCATAAAATTTACATTTTCCGTATTGTTATCACAAAATAAATATAGTTTAATTTAGCATAAAACGTGTTAATTATTTGGTGCGAGTCTACAGGATATACTTCAGGATATATTTATGTATAAACATAAAAATAGTTCTCTCAGTAAAAAGTTTGATATTTGTAGTATTAACAGTAAAGCTAAATAAGAATTGCAACTAGAAATTTTTATACTCAGAGTGATTTGCACACAAAGTATATTAACTTTGATTGGATAACGGTTGGTTGTACAGGTATAAAGGAATCGAAATAGACATAGACCTCAATATATCAAAATCATCAGTATCGAAAAAAAATTTGATTGAGCCATGTCCGTCCGTCCGTCCGTCTGTCCGTTAACACGATAGCATGAGTAAATATTGAGATACCTTCACCAAATTTGGTACACGAGCTTATCTGGGCACAGAATAGATTGGTATTGAAAATGAGCGAAACCTATCGTAACAAAATTCGGCAGAGAGGTTGCCTTTACTATAAGGAATGCTTTGAAGAAAAATTAACGAAATGTTTAAGGACCACGCCCACTTTTATTTAAAAGATTTTTAAAAGGGTCGAGTTTTATATCAATGGTGTTTCATTTCTCTCGGCGAACGAAAATCATACTCTACAAGTCACTTATCGTACCCGTCCTGCTATATGGGGCAGAAGCATGGACCATGACAACAGCAGATGAAGCGGCTTTGGGAGTGTTCGAGAGAAAAGTTCTTCGAAAGATTTATGGACCTCTACGCGTTGGCGATGGCGAGTACCGAAGAAGATTTAATGATGAGCTGTACGAGCTATACGCAGACATCAACATAGTCCAGCGAATTAAAACGCAGCGGCTGCGCTGGCTAGGCCATGTTATGCGAATGAAAGATGATGCTCCGGCCAAGAAAGTGTTTCTATCGGAACCCGCCTATGGAAGCAGAGGTAGAGGGCGGCCCCCACTCCGTTGGAAGGACCAGGTGGAAAACGATTTAAACTCCCTTGGTGTGACCAATTGGCGCCGGTTGGCGGAGCGAAGGAGCGACTGGCGCGCCTTGTTGGACGGCCATAACCGTTTAGACGGTTAAGCGCAAATTAAGTAAGTAAGTAAGTTTCATTTCTCAAGTGTATTTATAACAATAAATAGGAAAAACTTCAAATTTTAAAAATGGGCGTGGCACCGCCCCATTTTATGACTAAAAGCAATTTTCTATGTTTCGGGAGCCATAACTCGAAGAAAAATTAACGGATCGTAATAAAATTTGGTACACACATTTTCCCTGTAGCAGGAAATATTTCTAGAAAAAATGGACGAGATCGGTTAGAGACCACGCCCACTTTTATATACAAGATTTTTAAAAGGGTCGTAGACTAGAATAATATGATATAACTTAGCAAAAAATAGTTTTGAATCAATGATATTTCCCTTATCAAGTTTTATTGTAAGAGGAAATGGGGAGACATCTTTTTTAAACGGGCGGTGTCACGTGTTATGTAGAAAAGTCATTTATCTGAAATGAAATGTGCAATTGAAGCTCACGCTGAGTATATAATGTTCGGTTACACCCGAACTTAGACACCTTTACTTTGTTTTTTATTGTTTTTTTCTTTTTTTTGGGTTATACTACATTTCAAAGAAGAGAGTTTTTACAGAAACGAACCTGGGACGAAGACTCGGATGTCAATCATATTGCTCATCCATATCGATGACATTACGCTACCGACTGTCTTACATCCAAAAATACTGGGTGTGATGTTCGATCAGGATCTATATTTTGGCGAGCATGTAACCGCAATTGTACCCAAAATCCAGAGCCGTAATAAGATCATCAAATCCCTTGCCGTCAGCACTTGTGGTAAAGACAAAAGATACGCTTATTATGGCATACAAAGCAATTGACTGGCCGCTTGCAAGTTATGCGTCTTCGATATGATCGCCAAGCTTTAGTTACTCAAGATTACTCTCTGCAAGAAAATACAAGCTTGCCAAAACACTGCTCTCAGAATCGCTACAGATTGTCTTCTTATGTCCCCATAACACCACCAACACAATGAGGCGCAAGAGTACTCTGCACTAAGGAGAGAAATGAAATGCTCAAAAAACAGTGTCTGTTGAATACCCAGAAATCTGGGCATCCCAAGAGACATCTGGTCGAAGAGACTTCGCCTTCCAGGGGCTTAAGAAGTAATATCCGAAAGCATTATAAGGAAATATGGCAACTGAGAACACAGCCATAAGCAGAAGAAAAACACGAGCAGGTCCTCACTGATATCAACAAAAAAGCGTTGGGCCTCTATGTCAGAAATTGCACGGCTTTCTCCCTAGCGGGACGCGTGTGACTTTAGCTCAACTTCCATCTGGGTGCTGTGACAGGCTAAACTCTTACATATCCAAAATTAACCCTGATATACATAATGTATATCCTGCTGGCAATATATCCCCATATGACACCAACTATCTTATTATTTGCAATGTGGAGCCAACGCATCTAACAGCCTTCTTATTCTGGTCGACCCATGTTGAAACTGTAAGTCTACTTCCACTCTCTTTAGAGTATATAGATGAGTAGTCGCAACTATTGGATGGGGCAAATCACTGCTACAACAACAAGAACGCTTATGGCTGCATGTAACAGAGCCTGCCCTCTAAGATTCATAAGAAAATAAAGCTTCCATGGTGGAGCAAGAAGCTGAGTCTTCTTAGAAGTCAAATAAAATACGAATTTAAGCTAGCAAAGGTCGCGGAAAGTGAAGGGTGTAGTTATAAGTATAGGGATTTGTTGAGAATCTATAAGCGTGATATTGTCAGGGATAAGAGAGTATCATGGAAAATTTTCTGTGTGAATATCGAGTGCTCGAGCGGAACAGCGCGGTTGGGGAGAGTCTTAGTAAGGCGACATATAATCCAAGGACTAATAAAGAATGAGCGCTTGGTGACAAATAGGAAGATCCAATGAAAAATGAGAACTTTCCATAAGTTTAAAACGCCGAGCACAGATGATATTCCATGCCATACTACAAAATTTTAAGTAGAGCGATTATAGAATGCCTCATAGTAATATTCAATGGTGCATAAAACTGAATCATCAACAACATTTTTGAAGAACTTTTCGTGTAGTTTTCCAGTTGAATCATTTGCATGTTTAATTACCGTAAGATTAATCAACAACGTGAGTTGTATGATGACAAGAAATTAGTGGAAAATCGACTGCCCAGGCGACTTGGAGAGAGACCCCTTAGGGATAAACATTCATACCAGGGCATCTAATGTCAGGTTGACTGTCGATGCGAAGAAGACGTACAAGGTCACTTTTGCTAAAGGGTACAAGGTGCCTAATTAGACCATATGTAGATAAGAGGGATAAGCCTTTTAGAGAAACCTCGTACAAAGTATCAAGGCATCATTGAAAGCAGTAAGTTGTTTTAGCGCTGTGTTAAGGCCACCGTTACTTTTCATTGTGAAATACCGCGCAATGCACCAATTCAAGCCGCTCATCTAAAAAGTAGAGCGCTCTAGACTTTGGCTAAGCACTTGTATCATTGACAAACTGCCTATCCTCTAAAACTCAACAGTGGAAAAGAAACTGGTGTATGTTCGCGGTGGGGTCAAGCTCAGAGCAACCGTTACATTGAACCGAATACGAATAATCCGGATGCACATTTGCGGGTAGATACAGTTCTAGTATGCTCATGGACAGGTGCTGATACCTCAATACCTGCCGGAAGAGTTTGTTAGCGACATACAAATTAACATAAAGTAAAAAAGTTTGAAAACAAAAATATTGTTTTGGGACATTTGTTTTTTGAGGATATGGTTGCCCTGTTTCAATAGATAATGCTAAAATATAGTTTATTTCATATGCAGGCCAGGTGGAAAAGAGGTAGAAATACAACTACCTCTCTTTATTAGTAACATTATTTATAAATCGAACCAAAATCGATCAATCCTTACAAAAATACTCTAAAAAATATTTCGAAATTTTCCTAAAATGTTCTTCAAATTTTCGAAAACGTTTTTGTTATTGGTTTATATAGTTTCAGAATCATTTGATAAAAATTGTCACTGCTATTTTCGTGTTCGCTGCAGCAAGTAATTTTTTTATCGATTATGTTTTTGTAATATTTTTTCTTTCTTTTTGTTTCAAGAAATAAAACAAAAATGAATTTTTGATTTCCTTTTAATAAAACCACTATTTTGTGTGGGGATGCAAGAGATTTATTCTCAGTTGATATTAAGTTGATGAAGCGCTTCTATAAAACAGAAATGAAGAAATGCAATATAAAATTACAAACAACTCAACTTTGGTCTTTCAGAAAAAAAAAAAAAAAAAACACAAGCACCATTGAAAAATTATTTGTTGTCATCACCCACAGAATAATGATATGACAAATAATATTGCAAATATAAACTAGCAAAAAAAGAGAAATAAACAAATATTTACCCAGCTAGTATCGTAGAGTGTTATTTTGAGAAATGTTCGTAAGCGTTCATAAAAAAAAATCTGTGGAAAAATAATTGTATACTATTGAACATTTTTGCATTTATTTTGCAATTCAAGCGAAACAAGCAAACTGGCAAATTAATCACAAACAACTATCCTAACCCATTTTTAGCCGCGCAGTTCCGTGTATGTCATGATTTTCTGACAGGATATATGTATATGTATTTTTATTTGATAATTTGGGATACATTTAACCAACGTGAGATCAGTACAAACAAGGCAAAATCTGTTTCGGTTATACCTTGTCAGCCTCTTCAAACCCTTTTTAACTGGGAGAGGAATTCAAACCCGCACTCCTACGATGGTTGAACTGTAACAAACTGATTCAGCCAGTGCATTTTATTTAAAATTAATGTACAATTGGGATAAGTTGTATAACACTCTTCGGCGAGTGTCCTAATTGCTACAAAAACAACAGGATTATCGATAACTCGTCGATAATGAGAAATAGATATTTTAAAAAATAAAAAAATCGATAAAATTTCCATATCAATTTGATTAGTTATCGATAAGAGACCACAAGAAAATGATTAAAAATATATAAGACTTCGCTAACAAAACGATAATCCGGGTTCAGTTTATAGATAAAACGTCGATGATAAAATGATAACTCGCCGAAATGAACTTTCCCATAACCTGTCTATATCAGTTCGATTTGATAAGGGTTGAGATTTGGTTTCTTATCTTTATTTTTCTATCCCCTCCTTTTATACATTTCATGAAATTGAAATGGTATATTAAGTTTTTCACGAATCTCAAAATTGTAAGTCCTTTAAAGGAAAATAGATAGACCCACCAATAAGTATACCGAAAAGATCAGGATGGAGAGCTGATTGATTTAGCCATGTCCGTCTGCCAGTTTGTATGCAAACTGGTCCCTCAATTTTTAAGATATCTTGATAAAATTTGGTGAGCAGGATTATTTAGGTGTCCGATTAGACGTTTGCCCGAACCGGCCGTATAGGAACACTAAAGCATTTATCTCCCACACAGCCAATTTTTCAGAAAAGAGGAGTTTTGTCATATCTTCCTTTCGTAATTACTCCCACATTTTAACAGCTAGCGGCTCAAAAATTCACCGAATGCTTACGTAATGCGCATTTATTGTTGTCTGGAAAAATTGTATATATCGGTCGTATATATAGTATATATCCCATACAACCGATTGTTCAGATAAGAATATTTTCGGAATTTCTGCTCAATTTTAACAGCTAGAACTTTCAAAATTCACCATATTCTTTCATATATAGCAAATATTATTGTCTGAAAAAATCGAAGAGAACGGTCATATATATAGCATATGTCCCCTACAAACGATTGTTCAGATAAGACACTTTTCGCAATTTCTACAACATTGTATCATGCAGAAGCTTAAAATTTCAGTATAGCCGAAGACAGTCCCGTCCTTACTTGTTTCTCCTTGCCTTTCTTTGCTTGCAATTTCCACCCACCCCTTCCAAGCATTAAGCTTACCTTAAACTTACGCTTGCTTTACGCTTTTATTCTAAATTCCTTAAGATTTTTTTTCACAAGAAAAAAAAAAAAAAACATTTCAACTCTGATATTAAATGAGTTGTATTACTCAACAATACATTTTGTTGAGTCCGTTTATTAAACTCACTCACTCAACTTTATTAAAGCATTCCAAGCCCTTTTGAAATGCCACATTCTTTAACTTCCTTTGCTTCTTATATAAGTGTTTCCTCTTCCTTTTTGCGACTTTCTTTGTTTGAAGTGTATTCGGCTGTCATATGTCAGTTACCGCTCAAGCATCCTACGCAAACATACATCAAATGTTTTAAGTAAATATCTATATATATTTATGTGTTAGTGTTGTTGTTAATATGTTGAAACAGTTTCGTTCAGTTCATGCCAGCAATCATATGCAAACATCCAGCCACTTTTACCAACAAACATGCCACAAAGGTTAAGAGGCACATAAGTGAAATAGCCGCATAAGAATCACGTACGAACTGAAATAAACTTATGAACTGTAAACAAGATGTACGTATATATGTGAACGAACATAAATATTAACAGTTATTTGCGAAAGAACTGTGACAACCTCTTTATGAAGGAATGGAACCGATTGAAAAAAAATTCCAGTATCGTGTCTTTGTGCTGGTTCAGGTTTTGGGAAAATTTCTTTAAAGCTAAGAAGACTAAATGTGAGAAAATGTAACTCTCATTTAATTGAAGTCAACTTTATCTATGGAGAGTAAAGTATCTTAGCATTATAGAAATCCGCGACTGGCCGGGAATGAAAGGCCAGATTTAAAAGGGCTTGCGATCTAGTTATTACCTCATAGTTGGCAAGTGAAAGAGCAGCAAAAGTCCACCCTATTGTGCAATTTTGAATAGCATTTTTCCTGAGAAAGTTAAGCAGAAAGGGCTAGTACTAGAGCGTACCAGATTCGATCCGCCAAAGCACTGCCTCTCTGTGTTACGCTCTCTAAGCACTCATGGGGTATTTTGGGCGTTGCAACAATAAAAACAACAACGGAGGCTGTCTGCAGGGTATTTTCTTTAGACTAAGTAATACTGGAGAGAAGAATACGTATTGGAGGTAAATCACACAGATATGAGACTTATCTTGCTCACAAGAAAATAAGTCCACATTTGAACTTGCTTTAACTGAACGGCTAACAATAAATCTGACTTCTGAAGCAAAATATCATGGCGTGATTCTATTTCCCAAATTTATTACTTTATAACTTCTAAAGAGCCTTCGGCAAGAACTAGACACAATAGCCACATATCATCTATGGTAAGTAAATAGCAGTAATTCGACCTGTACTAACGTTTGTCCCCATAGTATTTGTAGTGGAAGGGTCTCTTGCTTATGTTGAAGGTTATTACATTAGACGATATGGAGGCAGGACCAACTAATGGTGTCAGAATTTAACTTACGGGGAATATTCGAGGATGAGATGGTATAAGGTTTGGAAAATGTTAGGGATACTATAGTCTACAAAGGTTATATAAAAATATGAATGGGTTGTACTGCAGGTTAATAAAACTGCGTGATCGGTAGAACTGAATTTTCTTACAGCCACAGTTACTTCGGGGGTTTTCACGGCGAGAAGGATAGCTTCGTCCGACCGAGTCCTGATAACCGGATTTGGAGAGGAATCTTCTCCAATGGCTCTAGTCGGGGCTAAATGCAATGAGCTGTAACACACGGATAATAGATGTTTTTGAAGTATAATAAAAATCGGAGATTTCCGAGATATAACCATAACTGTAAATGTTGCCACAGACGCGAACGTAGTTTTAACCATATCCTTTAGTTTTAATTTTATCGTAACCTACATACTTAATTGGCGCTTAACCGTTTAAATGGTTATGGCCGTCAAACAAGGCGCATCAGTCGCTCCTTCTCTCTGCTAACCGGCGCCAATTGGTCACACCAAGGGTGTTTAAATCGGTTTCCACCTGGTCCTTCCAGCGGAGTGGGGGCCGCCCTCTACCTCTGCTTCTTGGCCGGAGCGTCATTTTTCATTCGCATAACATGGCCTAGGCAGCGCAGCCGCTGCGTTTAACTCGCTGGACTATGTGGATGCCCGCGTATAGCTCGTACAGCTTTTCGTTAAATTTTCTTCGGTACTCGCCATCGCCAACGCGTAGATGTCAATAAATATTTCGAAGAAATTTTCTCTCGAACACTCCCAGAGACGCTTTATCCGACGCCATGGTCCATGCTTCTGCTCCATATAGCAGGACGGGAACGATAAGTGTAACTTTATCAATAAATTTTTACGTAACTGTAACCCGTATTCGTACGTTATTAAAGCCCAAATTGCTTACGTAACTGTAACTGTAAACGTAATCGTATCTCTATTGTTGCCGTAAGTGAACAGGTAACCGTAATTGTAAAAGAAACCTGTAGCCATTACCGTAAGTGAACAGGTAACCATAACTGTAAGCGAACCTGTAGCCATTACTAGGACCGTAACTGCAACTTTAAACTAAACTCTCAATGTAACTGTAAGTGAACTTTTAGCCATTAGTGCAAACGTGACTGTAACTGTAAATAAAACCGTAAATCTAACTGTAAATAAAACCGTAAATGTAGCCATGACTGGTAATCGTAACATAAAGCGAAACGGTAATTGTAGCTGTAATCTTAACTTGAGCCATTAATGTAAACGTAAATAAAAACGCAACTGTTAGCGAAACTATAACCGTAAATGTTACCGTAATTGAAATAGTAACTTTAAATGAAGTTGTTGCCGTAACTGTTACCGTAACAAATTACGTAAATGGGTATATGGTATCTCACAAGTGCAATATTCATTCCACTTTTTTCTTCCAATTTTCTTAAGTTACATATTCTCTTTTCCATTTATTATGTACCTACCTATTTCATTTCTGTATTATTCCTTATTTGGGTTTATCTACATTTACAGAGTTGTTGAACTTCTTTTGAAGTGTGACATTTTTGAAACTAACTGTGAAATGGAAATATTTGTAACCTCTTTAAAAATCCTCAGTTCTGGAATCACAAAAAAGACTGAACATTTACAAAGCACCAAACACTGGGAGTACGAATTTCAGTGCTATATGGCCATATGACATACCTCATCCCCACAAGCCTCTTCGAAAATAACTGCATGGAAACTGTACTATAAAGTGAAATTTAGTACCATTATTGGCAACATCCTGAGCATGATAAAGCAACACCAACTACATCAGTATCAAGGGAAACAATGAGGGGGGGGGGGGGGGTCAACAAACGGCAACATGACATATCACTGTAATCATTAACAACTTAGAAGTGTACCTCAGAGCCATCAACCCATAAAGGGCAAAGGGAAACACTAAATGTAATGCGTATGTGACAGCCTACAAACAAGACGATGTGCCTTCTCACATACTAACTTCATCTAGTATGTACTATTTCTTACTTTCTTCAAGCACTTGCACTACTATTGCTTAAACTAACCACTTACCAAGTTTAACATTTTGCCTGCCTATTTGTCTTTTCGTCCGCCCGTTTATCCATAAAGCTTGATGGCAACTTGTTTAAGTTTCAACACACAAATTGGCCACATACAAAATGTCTTGTCATTACAATGTGTTGGCGTTTTAAGAGCCGTTGAAGTATGAAGTTTTTGTTGTTAGCTGATTGCTTTTGTGTGTGTGCGTGTGTTTGTGTTTATGCGTACGTGTTCCTGTCTGAATTTTGTAACTGCCAGCCTATGAATGTGATCTACTAAAGCGTGAGGGTTTGCTACATTCTTGACATAGTAGTACCTAACTCTGCTCTTGTTACTTGAAACTGATGTTATGTTAATTGCAATGCCAGATGCATATGGCGTACTACTTAGTAACTAAATGAAATGTTAATGTGAAGTAAGAGTGATGAGTGATTTTTCATTTTCTTGAACTCTTTAAAGTGGTTAGGCATTTGTTGTAGAGATTTGAGTGCTATTAATGGGACTTATTGACAAGAAGGTTAAAAATGGAAAAAAGAAGAGAAGGTCTGAGTATATTAAATTTGAGCAAGGCGCTATGCAAATACTTAACCCTCCGATTAGCGGTGAATAAATTCAACTCATCTTAGCGTTGTCGTCTAGCCAGACGAAATTTGACACTTTGAACTGTATCCACTAATATCTGAATTTTGAAGAGAAGCCGTCGCAAACTGTAAATACCCAGAAATAAGTTTGAATTTTTATTGATAAATTTTTAAATGAATACGAACTATGAGGTCTTATAGGCTTAAAAATATATTCCTCTAGCCAGACGACAACACTAAAATGTGACATAATCAAATTTGGTACAAAAAAAAAAAGATGAAATAAAAAGAAAGAAATATCGATTTTCGAATTATTATAAAGACCGCCTCTAAACTTAAAAAGTCACTAACTATTTTCATGATCGGATGGGTAGCAGTAAAGTTATTCACGAAAATAAAGCCTTCTCGTCTGGCCAGAAAACTTTTAACGAAAATGGAATAAGAGAAATTTGTTTCAAATGAGGTTATTTTAAATAAGGAAAAAACAGAATAAATTACACGATAAAATTTTGTGCTCAAACGTCTCGTCGTTATTTATAGATGAGACGCCTATTGTCAAAGGAATATAAATTGGCATTAACATGTTGCCAAACGAAATAGAAATGTAAAATTTGCCAAAGCGTCGAGCAAAAGCTGAGCGTTACCGGCAGAACATTATGTAACCGAATATCGTTACCAGTTCTTTTATCTGCGATTCTGGCCCAAGTGGTAACGCTGTCATCACGGAAAAACTCACCTGTGTCTGTGGAGAAATTGGAAAGGTAGTTTTCTTCGCTTTCACGGTTGCCACTTTGGTCCATTTGGACCAAAAATGGTCCCTACCAACCCCATTTGGTCCGCTGATCCCTATTCTTCAATTTTTGTCCTTTTAAAAATTCACAATATTGCCCAAAAATTCGCCTCACTTTCGTTAGCCCCCATATAAAAAATTGCTCAGTCAATAAAATGTACCAGAAAAATAACATTTCACCTAGGATGTAATTTATGCCAGGCTATAAAAAGAAAAATGTTGGCAAACACATTGTCGTCAATTGTTGATGAAATAACCGACCAATCAAAAAAAACTCTTGTTTTATAATATTAATAACGGCTAGATATTTCGATCGGTTATACAACACTATGTAAAATATAAGAAAATAAAAATTGCTTCTCGCCTAGCATTATAAGCTATGCTATGCGAGCACTCTGCCGTGAGCCTAACACTTTCAAAACTTATACAAGGAAATTCTGTGCATTACTTCTCGTTTGGCACGTTGATATTTAAATCTTTCTCACCCAGCTCAATTAGTTCAAGGAATTCCAGGACTATTGTGGTGTTAAGCCACGTAAAGTAATTGAAAATTAAGTATCTTGGCACAAGAAATATTTTAACTCGAAGACAGAAAGAAGCAAATGCAAAAGAGATTTGATTTCGGAACAAATGTTTTGTACAAAATTATTCCTATACGTGCTAGCAGAACCCCTGAGGCCTGGGATCAAGACTCACACTTACTGAATCTAGGCTCTGATATGAAGTTTAAACGTTAAGGGAAAAAGTAAGCATCTATAAAAATAGCGCTAACAAAATTGCCTAGTTTCATTTATGAACGCAATTTTGAACCATTTCTTACTAAAACCTAACTGCACTATATATTTTATTTCATTGCAATCAACAAACCTAGAGCTTTGTGACCAAAACTAGGTTCACAACGTTTGGTTGGTGAAAGACATAGACTTGTCCTATGTCAAAATATAGTACCATTTTTGGTTGCATGTACATATATTTGTTTGCTCAGCTTGAATTAAAGGAAAGTCTTCACTATGTTTAGTAAAATTTTATATAGAAACATCATAAAATTTTGTATTTTATACTAATAAAATAAAAAAAAAATTTGGTCGTTTTTTTCGATGGATTTTGGTCCCAAATGTAAACATGGTGTGGCAACCGTGTACGCTTTACCGAAAATGTCTCACTTGTAGATACGAGGTTAACGAATAAATGGGAAGATATGTATGTATATGCATATTATGCATGATAAGTTTCTACATAGGTATATTGTAATTTATTCTGTGAAAGTACATAATGTAAACAAATATATAATATATAGCAAGAGGCAACACTTTTTTAATATTATCTTTACTTATTATTTATTTTTCAGTTTTACCTTTTTCTAAACAACAGCTGTTGTGTGGTTATTTCTATCTAACCACCTACTTTTGTGGGTAAAAAATTATCCGACTATTTTCGCAGGTAGAATACCAAAAGGGTGTACAAGTTGCCGCATGATTTCGTTACCGTGGTGAAGAATGTTGTTACCACACTAGAATCGGGGCGTTATTGGTCAGTTTAATTGAAATTTGTAGTAAAAACGGATGGCAAACGAATTTGGCAGGTTTCATAGATATAGTGGATTTGTGAACGAATTTGACCCCGTGAAAACCAAGCATAACCGAAACAGGATCTGTGAACTTAACAAAGTAATTTACCGTACTGTAACCTTAACTGTAACCATAAGTACAACCGAAACCGTAACTCTAACCATAAGTGTAACCGTAACCGTAAATTCAACAATAAGTGTAACCGTAACTGATGGAACAAATGGGTAATCCTAACCGTGTCTGAACCATAACTGTGACCGCAATCAAAACTTTTAGCATAACTGTAATGGTAATCGTAAGTGTAACCGTAACTGTAACTTTAGTTGTAAGTGTAAACATAACTGTAGCCAGTTTATGATTACAACTATTATTGTTATAAAAATTAGATCTCAATACATAGCGACCCGCATTCGAAAAAAATATGAACCGACGTTTAATCCTCAGCTCACATAAGCGACAGATTTGTGTATTTGATAGATTTAACGTACTTAAGTGATGTCGTAGGTCCTCTCTGCTTAGATTAATGAGTTAGACGAGAATGTCAGCTAAATTTTGCTTGTAAAATAAACAAATATAATGCTGATAGTATGAAAAATTTAACCTGTATTTGGCCTGAGAGTCAATTAAGTGTTATCTGAATTGCTTTGTATCGCAGTACGATGATCTCGTAGAGTACAGTGCCACGTATAGGAACCAGTGAGAGTTCGTAGGTCCTCTCTGCTTAGGTTAATGAGTTTGGCTGATAATCTACTTCCAGCAACAGGTAGTATAAACAACTTGACCTGTCTTTCACCTTTTATCTTTTATTTCAAAAACGAGATTTTGTGGAATTGTGTAGTAGGATCAAGTCCAATTCTCGGAATGAAAGTTTCTCATTCAATCCAGTGTTATCTGTAATGCTTTATTTGTCTTGTCTGAAATGCATGGTTTACCTGGCGTGTGCCGTTTTAAGTCCACAGAAGGGCCCTGGACTATAGAATGCTGCTATAGCACCCCGCTGTAACTGTAACTGAAATCATCACAACAATTATCGTAAACGTAAACTTAATCGTATTTGAAACTTTAGTTTAGCTATTAATATAACTGGAATATACGAAATCGTTACTGTAATCATATTTGTAACCGTAACTGTGCCCCTAAATGTATTCTTGTCTGTCAACATAACCACGATAGATCCGCTTACCGTTACATAAACCTTAATTGCAACCGTAAATGATATGTTGCCGGTACCTGTTACGGTAACGTAACTGTAAACGTAATTGTTCCCAAAATTTTAAGCAGACAAGCCATCTTTTCTGTGAGCGTAATTCACACCGTAAACGGGACTGTAATCGTAACAATCTTGTAACATAACTCACGATTCTATAATTCTACCGCAATTTCTTTTTCCAATTTTTGTTCTGTTACCTCCACTTTGACTACAACTTGTGTTCCTCTTTATATTTTCCTTATACATATTCCTTTCTTCCGTCTCATTACTTTTTAACAGATTTGGTTTATGTACAATCACAGAGTTATTGCCTAATTAGCCTTGTATCGAAGATTGAGAAACACACAACCCTATCTCGGCTGCAATTTAGAAAAGCGACGTATCCTAGAATTGGTTTTCGAATCCAAGGCCCGCAGAACTCCGTTCAAGAACGTCCTATCTCAGAAAATGCTCTTACTCAGCTCAAATCATTTTGAACTTGTTCGGTTCTGAAACCGATTCCGGTATATCGTGTTATTCAAAATAGTTCTGAGATAGTGCGGGCATCACAGCATTTTTAAAAATTTTGCTGACTTAGGGACTCACATGCTTTTGTAGCTTAAATATGCTGATGTTATACTCAGCAGTCGATATCTACTCAACCATGCTATGAACTGAATTGCATTTTGAAGTTGCATCACTGGATTTTGCCCATTTAATGGCCAGGATTGCACAAGTCCCAGAGAGAGCGGAATTGAAACTTCTTGTTGTTGTTGGTGTGTTAACAGTACTAATTCCTCTAACAGAAGTTCAAGGAAACTGAAAGTTGCGACAGGGGAGGACCATAGGGAGATTGGTGTTAGAGGCGTATGTTTCGTATTACAATTGAAAAGATGGTTAGTGTCATGTGGGGACACATTGCATGAAGAACATAGATTACGTGTGTTGGGGTTGATTCTGGACAAGTAAGACTTTAACCTGTTACAGTATCCAGAACAAAGTTTCAGATTGACTCGTGTCTTCCTTGGTAGTGCGTTTTCTTCTTCTACAAGAGTAGAGTGAAACTTTCTCCCCATACATTACGTTAACTGCGATGCCGACCACACACGATTCGGCTTTGAATTTAACGGCACTGCTTTTAACGAATGATAAATCATAATAAGGATCCACTAAAAGAAGTGCTGTTCAGTAACGCACCGCAAAACCTACGGCGATGGTTTCTCTATTCAAACTACATAAAAATAACATTAAAAAATCCCAGGCTTTAGCTTTTTCCATGCATTGTTAATTTCAATGGCAAATGCTAAAAAATGCTTACATATATAAACAAGCTGTCATAAACAACTTCAGTTATAAATTCTTATAACTAAAAAGTTTCTTTGCAAAAAACGTGAAAAAAAAAATTGAAAATTGCCCATATAACCAGGAAAGTTAAAAAATCATTTCTATTCCAAATTGTTGTTCATGGCTTGACCAACTAAGCATTTTAGTGGAATTTATTTGTTTTAATTTCTATTAACCAAGAGACCAAACAATTTAGGTCAGTTATCTACAATGTTGAAAAAAAAAACACCAACAAAAAAAAAAAAAAAAAAAAGAAACATAAACTTGTTAATAAAGTTTCAGTAAAAACATTGAAATGTGGGAAGTGGTGCATGTTTGTAAAATGTTGTATTTATATAAATATAGTTTTTATATTTTTTTTTATGCGCGCATGGGCTTTTATTCCTTTTTAAAATTTTTCTAACATAAACTCTTTGTCAGTTTTTTCATATGTGGATTCGTTTTGTTTTTATACTCAGCTGAACAAAGCTCACAGAGTATATTAACTTTGTACGCATAACTGTAATCCGTAACGGCACAAACTAATCGAGATAGATATAGACTTCTATATATCAAAATGATCTGGGCGAAAAAAGAAATTTATTTAGCCACGCCCGTCCATCCGCCCGTAAACAAGATAACTTGATTAACATCTGTTTTTATTTATTGGGCCAATAAGTTGTTCACTTTTGTGTCTTATGGAGCTTTTCGGCCGTTGGTTTTAAAGCAAAAAACAATGTTTTTTCTTTTTTCTTCTACATGTTTCGGTGCTATTTTGCACCTTCCTCAGGAAGTCTGTTTATTGAACAAAAACATAAAATAATTAATAAACATGACCGACACAAATTATAGCATTTTCTACTAAACACTTACATTAATTGTATTTTAAAATTTTTCACTTAAAACATATTAATTTAATGAACTATTTATTTTATTTATTTTCCTTGATCGCCGTGGCGTAAGCACAACTAATATTGTCCACATCGTCCTTAAAATTGACAACTTTCTTTATTCTTTGCTGTATTCGAAGGCCTTCCAGTGTCAGTCTTGTTTTTTCTCTTCCTTCTACATCTAAAATTTTAACATTTTCAAAATCAGCTGAGTGTTGTTTATTTGTTAAGTGTTGAGATAGCGCAGTTGAGTTTTTTCCATTTTTGGCATCTGCTCTGTGCTCGGTGATTCTGACACCCAAAGCTCTCTTTGTTGTGCCAATGTATATTTTGTTGCACTTTTCTTCAACATTCCCATTGCACCTTATTTCGTATATGACGTTGTGTTGTTCTTCCTTCTCTACTTTGTCTTTTGTTCTTGTGAATAATTTATTAAGCGTTGAGTGTGGCTTATAGGCAAAGCATGTATTGTTCTTGTCCATTATTTTGTTCAATGTTTTGTTGTCCGTTAAGCCTGGTATGTATGTAACTCTCCTGTATATTGTCTTTTCTTGTTCGTTGTTTGTCGCTGCATTTCTATTATAATTTTTAATTTTGTTTATTGTTGTTGTTATAAGCATCTCTGATACTGCATTAGGGTACCCATTTTTATAGAGTATGTTTTTTATTTTTCGCCTGTTTTCATTTCTGAACTCCTGATTACTGAGTTTGAAATTTTTTTCAATTAAGTTTATTGCAGTATTTTGATTTGACTTGATTAAATTTTGAGGTATCTTGATGAAATTTGGTCTGTAGGTTCCTGTTAACTCGTACCAGAATGCTGTTTAAAATGAAAAAAATCGGACTATAACCACGCCCACTTTTTCGATATAGAAAATTTCGAAAAACCGAAAAAGTCTGATAATTCATTACCAAAAACGGATAAAGCGATGAAACTTGATACGTGGGTTGACCTTATTATGTAGAATAGAAAACTAGTAAACTTTTGGACAATGGGCGTGGCACCGCCCACTTTCAAAAGAAGGTAATTTAAAAGATTTGCAAGCTGTAATTTGGCAGTCGTTGAAGATATCATGATGAAATTTGGTAGGAACGTTTCTCCTATTACTATATCAGCGCTTAATAAAAATTAACAAAATGGGATGAAGATCACGCCCACTTAAAAAAAAATTGTAAGAGTCAAATTTTAACAAACAATTGATTATCTTTACAGTATATAAGTAAATTATGTCAACATTCAACTCCAGTAATTATATGGTGCAACAAAATACAAAAATAAAAGAAAATTTCAAAATGGGTGTGGCTCCGCCATTTTTCATTTAATTTGTCTAGAATAATTTTAATACCATAAGTCGAACAAAAATTAACCAATCCTTTTTGTTAGGAACATAGATTCTATGACGATAATTGCTTTCTGTGAAAATGGGCGAAATCGGTTGAAGCCACGCCCAGTTTTTATACACAGTCGACCGTCTGTCCTTCCGCTCGGCCCTTAACACGAAAACTTGGTCAAAAATCGATTTATCTTTACTAAACTTAGTTCACGTACTTATCTGAACTCACTTTATCTTGGCACAAAAAATGGCCGAAATCCGACTATGAGCACGTGCAATTTTTCGATATTGAAAATTACGAAAAATAAAAAAAATTCCATATTTCTATACCAAATACTAAAAAAGGGATGAAACATGGTAAGTGGATTGGTTTATTGACGCAAAATATAATTTTAGAAAAAAACTTTGTAAAATGGGTGTGACACCTACCATATTAAGTAGAAGAAAATGAAAAAGTTCTGCAGTGCGAAATAAAAAACCCTTGGAATCTTGGCAGGAATACTGTTCGTGGTATTATATATATAAATAACTTAACGGTACCCGACAGAAGATTTTCTGGGGCACCCTGGTCCACATTTTGGTCGATATCTCGAAAAGGCGTCCACCAATAGAACTAAGGCCCACTCCCTTTGAAAATACTCATTAACACCTTTTGTTTGATACCCATATCGTACAAACACATCCTAGAGTCACCCCTGGTCCACTTTTATGGCGATATCTCGAAAAGGCGTCCACCAATAGAACTAAGGCCCACTCCCTTTGAAAATACTCATTAACACCTTTTGTTTGATACCCATATCGTACAAACACATTCTAGAGTCACCCCTGGTCCACCTTTATGGCCATATCCTGAAATGGCGTCCACCTATAGAACTATGGCCCACTCCCTTTTAAAATAATCTTCAATACCTTCCATTTAATACACATGTTATACAAACGCATTCCAGGGTTTCCCTCGGTTCATTTTCCGACATGGTGGTTTTCCCTTATTTTGTCTCCAAAGCTCTTAGCTGAGTATGTAATGTTCGGTTACACCCGAACTTAGCCTTCCTTATTTATTTTGTTTTTGTATTTCATTGCATTCTGTCAGAAAAAGTTCAAATATATGATTATGTGCTGTGCATTCCGCTAAAAATTTCGTTTAAAAAATTTCAAAAGCTTTTTAATTTGCTTGGGCTTTTGGCATCCCAGTCGCATTGTGTTTCGTCTTCTCATTTTGTTTTGCTGAAATAATTTCGTTTGTTTGTTACGAGCTAAACTTTATTTGCGTTAAAAAAAAAAACAAGTTTTTGGTGAGATTTTGCACTTAGTTATGCCAACTATTTCAATTCATTTGCTTGAATGCATACATACATACGTACATAGATATGCTTGGCCGCGTTCATTTGCTTAAACCATGTTATCGACTTTTTTATGGACTCATTTGAATTTATTTCACACAAATCTTATATCTGGTACTTGTGTGGATTTTTGCTATGAAATTTAAAGCTTATACGATTTCATGAAGATTTTTTTTAGAAATTTTATGAAAAAATGCGTCAGCAAAATTTTAATGTGTTTTTAAACGCAATTTTTGCACAGTCTTTTATTAAGTGAAGACTTTTAAGGAAAGAAAGTTGTAGGCTTGAGCGTTTTTTTCAAAAGTAATTAAGAGGCATCAATGCTTTATTTAGTTATCCACTTTTAAAATGCTTATATTATGTTGCTTTTGCTGTTGTTGTTGCGGCTATAAAGACACTTTGCGAAGGGTTTGGGGATTGTTATACATTTTGAGGGTTATTTTCCGGATATCGAGTACGTTCTGGTAACAAGCATCATTGAGGCAACCAGACCGACCATCTCGGGAACGATATGCCACTTTAAACCTTCTTGGTCAGGGATGAATTTGCACCCTTTATGATAAGAATGATAAGAAAATTGAGCAATTTATGATTTTATTAAAAACATGTACCGAAAAGGACTCAAATATGATCTACAATTGTATAATGCATTGAGTCAAAATATTGAGTACTAGAGTATCCTGCAGACTTTGTTCTGCCCCATGATTGGTTTGCCTACATTTAAAAATTGAGCTTCGCTTCTCATCTTCACTATCAATCCCATAGTTTCTATACCATTCTATATTTGTTTTTTTAATTCTTGTTCATCCCTTATTCCATTTATCTGCCTCAAAATTCGCAATCCCAAATTCAATTACCATCCCAAACTTCACATTCCCATTCCCACTTCCAGTCCTATTCCCACTCCCCCTTCAAAACCCTTTGTCGTTCCCTCCACACCCTCACCGCAATTCATGGAATCTCTACACCAAATATTTAATACTTGCTTCATTTGGCCCAAGGATTCCAATATCTTTGTTTGTATAAACTTTTAGGCAACAATATGAAACATACGCAATTTTACAAATCGCTTAAATTTTTTTAAATACGATAGATATAGTATTCCGATAATATTCCTCCCTGCGAAGTTACTACTCTACCAGTAAACAGAGGCATTTTTTGTATTAGAGCTTCAGCAAAAAAAAAAAAAAAAAAAAGATTTACTTCCTGTCTCTCCACCCTTTTCAACATATTTGATCCCTCTCTTCTCCATGTCTTCTGCCTTTTATATTTTCAATTTTTCTCTCTGCTACTCCCACTTTTTCCCCTCCCTCTGTTCTTCTTCGTCTCCCTTTTTTCACATGCTTCCTCTCCTTACCATATTCCCCTCGCAATTTTTTCATTTTTATCTCGCTCTTCTAATCACACTTTATTTCTTCTCCCTAACTCCCCTATCCTTCTTCCACTCTTTTATTCCTACTCCTTTCCCCTTTTCGAAAGGCTACCTCAAAAATACATTTCAAACAAATTGCACCAAAAATGAGATTTTGTGTAAAGGTAGGATTAAGGTCCACTTCCCGGAATGAAAGTTGCTCAAAATTTAACTCTTTGTCAAAGAGGTACCCCTGTACCGAATTTCAAGCGAATCTCACCAGACGATTTTTGGAATAAATCGGTACCTGGTCTGACTCCCGGATATAAAAGTTTCTCAAAAAATTAGCTAATCATGGAAGTAACCCTAAACCAAATTTTAAGCAAATTGCACCATAAACTATGTTATTTAGAAGAGTTAGGCCACTAGTCCACTTTTCTATCCATAAGTAACATCCTCATACCTCAAGGAATATTATAACAGAAGAATTAGCGAAATCGATCAAACCATTCTCTAGTTTTGCGCTTAGCCACTCATTCAGCGACTCATTTTTATACTCAGCTGAGCAGAGCTCACAGAGTATATTAATTTTGTTCGCAAAACGGTACCCCGTAACGGCATAAACTAATCGAGATAGATATAGACTTCTATATATCAAAATGATCTGGGCGAAAAAAGAAATTCATTTAGCCATGTCCGTCCGTCCGTCCGGCTGTCCGTAAACACGATAACTTGAGTATATTTAGAGGCATCTTAATCCTGGGCACTCATCTCAGATCGCTATATAAATGAACGAAATCGGACTATAATTGCGACTAGGTGGCGCATGGATCGAGATATTGAGACAGCTAGCTTTAAATTGGGAATATTGCAATTTATTTTTAACTAACTTCCTGGATATCTAGAGACTTGAAACCTGAAATATAATTTAATACTCGGTGACCGTACAATGTCTGATCAAAAAATTTGAGCTACGTAACGCACAAGTCGAGCTATTTAGAAGAGTAGTCCATACCTTCATGGCCAGCCTCCTGAGTGTTGCAGGCGTTGTAGAATTCCACCTCGTTGAAGGCCCAACTCAATGCACGTCCTTGCATACTTTTAGCCGTAGGAAGCTTCCACCACGATTCTTTTAGACTTTCAGGCGTATACGAATTTCACCACGATTTTCAAATGTGCAGATTAAGTAGCTGGCAAACGAGGTGGAATTCTGTTGTTATTATTCGAGGTGGAATTCTGTTGTTTCCGCCAGTGTTGTCAGCCAAAATTCCACTAATTCTCTTAAATCTTGCTATTTTGAACAAATAAATAAAGAAAAGAATTTTCACTTAGGAATTACTTAAATTATTAATCAAAGTTGCAATTACCTTCTTGTAGGCAGTACTAAAAAATTGGAAATAAAAAGATGATAAAAAAATTTTAAGGACTATCTTTATATAAATGGACCAAAAAATAGAACGCATTTTTCTTTTAATACAGACATGATCTTGTTGAATTTTGACTAAAAACTTAAACAATATCTCTTGTAAAAGAATTTTGGGATTTAAAATTATAAAGGTAGAGCGCGTGCTTAAATTTTAAATAATCAATTAGTTAATCCCAAGTACATGATTTGCCTTAAATTGAAAGATTGCGCTCCACCTTTATAGTTTTAAATCCCAAAATTCATTTTACAAGAGATATTGTTTAAGTTTTTAGTCAAAATTCAACAAGACTATGTCTGTATTAAAGGAAAAATTGCCTTCTATTTTTTGGTCCATTTATAAAAAGGTAGTCCTTAAAATTTTTTTATCATCTTTTTATTATGTTTTCCCTTCGGTTATTTTGTTGTTTCTGATTAAAGCCAAATTCTCTTCCTTATCTTAGTTAAAGAGCTAAGTATGCACGACGACGTATAAAGTTATAAATTTATTTTTGCAAATTTGTCTATATTCGCATTGCTGATGTGAAGCAAATCGAGCATAACAATATTTTTCTTGGCGCCACACATAGCGTATACGTAATTTTTTAAGGTAAATTGTTTGAGCTAATTTTCTTCCATATTAATAAAATTCTAAATAAAGATAACAACGCGTAGTCGATGTTTATCTTTTTGGGTAATTTTCAAATCCTTAAGGCTTAATTTATGTGATATCATTTTAAAAGCCCTATATATATTTCCTCTAAATACCAAAAATATCAATGAATTAAGGTATGTGCGGTTGTGTTTTGCTTTATCTGCGTCCGATTTACTAGTTAAAACGAATGTAATAAAAATTGTACAGTAAGTTAGAGAGATCACTCAGCAAAAGATAGATACGTAGTTCTAGAAAGTTAAGCAATGCTGCGACTCGAATAAAAATACATTTTAAATAATTCTTACATCATATATGTATGGGCTAAGTTAAAAATCTGAGATTGGACTTCTCAATCCCATACCTACTGATCTGTAAGCTCTATAAAATAATATTTTTACTACTCACCTACAGAGGGCTTGGTAAAATCAAAAAATTACGATGTTGCAAATGGGTAGCCAATTAGTTTTTTGCATTTCCTGATTATTGTTATTCTTTGTTCGCTGTTTTGATAAAGGCAATATACAAAGGAATGGGTAAATACCATTAGTAAATACATCAAACTGTTCATTTATGACTATTTTATTGAGTATTCTCTCTAAAAAGTTTCTCTAAGCGAGGTCGCTCTTCGACAGTGGATTGAAAAACCCTCTGCAATAAAAAGCATCTCAGCAAAAGTGACTTTGCTTTTCAGTTGCCGTTGATAATCGGCTAACAAATGTAGTTCTCGTTTAATATCCATAAAGATTTTTTGAAAATTTTAACTCTCATACCTGTGCTGATGTGTTTCTTAAAATCAGACACGGTGCTAAGAGCTGATGGCATGGTCCTTTGCTGTTGTATTCTATAAAAAAGTTCCTCGGTATATTTATGGTGGTGCCAGTTATGACGCCGTTGAGATTCGAAGGATATGTTTTAGCATCCATTCATTCACTCATTCATTCAGTCATTCATTCATTTGCACAAACATATATTTTGACTTGTTTTGATATGTCTTGAGATGCATTGACTCTTACATACATATTCAGTCAATTGCACATACATAAATTCCGAAACGCGCCGCGACAGTCTACTGTCTCGTAACTTGAAACGAATTCTGTTACAAGTTAAAGCTAACGGTCAACCTTTGCCTGCACAAAATTTATTCCCACGACGCGTTGACACTTAACTTACTCTATTCTGTTTTTGCTTACTAAGCATTTCCTACAACTAAATGTTATTTGCTTACTGAGCGTTTCCCATAACTAATACTATTTGCGCTGAGCTTGCGTTTCCCACCGAGCTGCATAGATGTATCTACACTGTTCATATTTTGTACATTTAGTATGTAAGTATGTAATAATGTAAATATGTATGTAGGTAGCTCACAAGCATTAATTAGAATAATTTTGTAAAAATATTAAGCAAATTTCGTCAATAAAGACAATGATCGTTTGGGCATCAAACGAGTAACAAAGCTTTACTTAGTCTCCTTCTATGTTGGTGTCAACTATCGCGACTTAGGGGAAACTTAATACCTAAGACCCGTGGTGAATTGCTGCCCGTTTTTTCATATTTAAATATATACTTAAGACTAACTGCGAGTCTTTCTGACTGTAGGACGGTTGTGCGTTACGTGAGCTCTATGGCTGCTCTCACGTTAATATGCTACGCATTCGTCTTCTCGTTTCCTGATAAGGATATAGCTCACATAACGTATCCTATTTGTCATTTAGGAAGGTTTTCTGAGAATTATATGCCTCACAATTGTGCCAAGTAGGTCATGTTATTGATCACATTGCCAAGTATCTTGCCTATCCTCCTTCGCTGTGCTCGCGTTCGAAGAAGGTGTGTTGTAGATAATACAATTTTTCACAGTACAGACAGTTTAGGCTTTCCGTTTACGTTTAGAAATTGAGTCAGGTAAAGGTCGACCTCTCACTTACGTCATCTGAACCGCGGATTTAGTTCAGCAATTAGGTCCCTGCTCCACTTACGCAAGGTGCTGTTGCTCTACTATTCTTGTCAGCGTAAAATTGATTCTCATCGCACCTGTATGACAACAGCAGATCTAGTTGCTTCTGGTCTGCTGTCCTAGATTGCTTTTCTTTCCTCAGTGAGAAGTTGTATCGGTATGGTTCCCGCAACGACCAGAACAGCTTCAGTCGAGACCGCGCGGTAAGCTGTAGCTGTTCGAATTGCCCCTCTGCATTATAGTTGGGTGCGTGCGGTTTGATTCTTCTAGTTTTACATTGCGTCGGCGCAGTTTTCTGCACCGCATAAGAGTATAGAATCCGAGGCTGATTCAAGCAGCTTTGGACTGGCTGTGTTTTCAATTAATCTTTAATTTAAGACTCGCTTTTGTGACCGCAACTCTTTTGAAAACTCCTCGGGTGTATTACGAGAAGGCGAGCTTACTGTCTAGCTTCATCCCCAGATATTGAAGTGCGTGTTTCTATTTGATGACCTGCCACCGTCATGTTAATGATAGTGGGGATACGCTTTTTCGTAAGGACGAAAGTCTCCGGTTATTATTGTTGCCAGCTGAAAGTCGTGTTCGGTCATCCATGCCGGTGTTATAACAGCTGCTACCTCAGCTGTGCAAGCAAATAGGAATGTACTTTCCGGCATGTCCCATCGAAGAAGCTGTCGTTAGTAACGTTCGGGAGATCCGAATCTGGTGCAGAACTTTGGGCAGATTCGCCTAATATCTTTTATTAGTGGTTACGTAGATACTGGTCTTTTCAGTTGCTGCCCGTTTAAATCTTGAAAGTACGAAAGAAGATGGCTTACAATTACTTATGTGAAAATTAGATCTGCCTTCACTTTATTAAACTTAAACCACATTTAAGTTTTTTAAATTTCTTTAGTTTCAAAATGCCAAAGATTATATGTACGTCTTACAACCTTATACAAGCAAAGTTGCTTCTATCATTAATAACAGAGGATTGTAGACTCATGACTGGTCACTGTCTGGCGTCACATGCCTTCAAATTAGGCCATAATCGACACTGACGATGGCACAACGCCGAAACCGGTTTGTCTCGAAACCAAATTTGACAAGGGATGACGAAAAATCGTTCCAATATACATCATAGGCCTGGTCAGTAATAACAGATATAGAAAGTGCAGTTTGGAGGAGGAAACGATACAGCAGGTTTTGTGCTCGTGCCCTGTGCTTGCCAGGCTAAGACTCCAGCAATTAGTAATGATACAGCTGTCAAATCTAGAAGAAGCTAGTGGCATAAAGGATCGAGTTGTTTTATAATAAAGGTCCTGGGTATTCATGGGGGTTTTCAGTTTGGTCGTTAGATAAACTTCTGGTATTAATACGGACTCATTCAGTGTATGCGAGATCCTCATGGACCAGCCAGTTCAACCTAATCTAGACTAACCTTAATTTTAAGACTACATAGCGTTACACCGTAATATTTGTAATATTTAGAAATAAAAATTGGGCAGCACTTTTAAGAGCTTTTGGAAAGTATTCCTGCTTTCACGAGTTTACACAATTGCAGCAACAACCATCGTATGATGAGAAAACTAGTATTATATGGAAGATTTTTTCAAATAGAATTGTAATTTTTTTTAACATGTCCCTCTAACTTACGTAACTTGAGTACGGCGAAGAAAAGAAGAAAGAACACGCAAAATGTGGAAAAAACACAGAAAATGAAGAAGTGCCAAAGCTTATGCTTAATGACAAGGAAGATGATAAAGTTCTTCGATTTTCGTTGAGCCATTCAAATACTTCACAGGCAGTGAAATTTTAGAATGCAAAAAAAAAAAAAAAAAAAACAAAAACAGAAACAAAGTGAAAAAGTTAATGGTTGCCTAACGAAACAGAAGATTGCAGAATAGAAGAATTAAAAACTTTTTCTTAACTAACCGGCTAAATTGTCACTTTAAGTGTGTACCAAAAGCAGCAGGCCACAGAAAGATGACATAGCATATTGTTTTGCTTATGTTTCGTGCCGCAAGATCAAAATGTTATTGCTGCTCGAAAAGTATGTGTCATGCTAAAAAAAACGAAATTGAATGTTTTTCTTGTCAGCCACAGTTAAGTGAAATAAAAATAGATTTGAGCTGTTTGAGACTTCATTGTGGAAGGTTTTTTTTTTGTGTTTTTTGTTTTTTGCTTTTGAAAAGCCCACCAAAGCCTTGAAAAAGTCTTAAAAGCAAAAGAGAACACTCAAGATTGTTGTTGTTGTTTGCAGACATCAAGGTTTCTTGTAAAATTATTATTGTTTGTGAAATTTCTCATGGCATATTCGTTGACAGCAAATGATTTAACGGCGCGTGTTTTCTCAAAAGGACGGTCACTAATGATAAATTCAAAGGAACTTCAGTATGAGTAAGTGTAGTAGAAGTGCGTTGTAAATGATTTTTATTAAATGAGGCATGAATCGGAATATACTATATAAGATTTCATGCCACGCTTATTTTAACTGATGTATATTTGAACGATTTTTCGCCATTTCTTGCCAGCGTTCCTTCTTGTTGAATTCTGGGATATCTTCAATTAATTTTTTTCATTTTTTATTCAATTAAAATTAAAAAAATACTTACTACAGTCCTTTAAAATTCTCAATTGATATCATATTTCAAAGCTTCTTTGACACATGTTTATTACTACCGTTAATATTAATCGCTTAAGACTGGTCTCGTGCGATTTCTTTAATTTGATGCTGGAGAAAATTATACTAGCTGCAGAACTTAACCGCACTGGAACAATATACTATAAAAGCGTGCAATCACTGGCATATGCTGATGACATTGATATCATCGGCCTAAACACCGGCGCTGTTAGCTCTGCTTACTCCAAACTGGAAAAAGAAGCGGGAAAGATGGGTTTGATGGTGAATGAGGACAAAACGAAGTACCTGCTGTCATCGAGCAAAGAGTCAGCGCATACGCGTCTTGGCAACTACGCTACTACGCTACTGTTGGAAGCCATAATTTCGAAATAGTAAAAGACTTCGTTTATTTGGGAACCAGCATCAACACTAGCAACAATATCAGCACTGAAATCCAGCGGGGAATCAATCTTGCCAATAAATGCTACTTTGGACTAGGTAGGCAATTGAAAAGTAAAGTCCTCTCTCGGCGAACGAAAATCATACTCTACAAGTCACTTATCGTATCCGTCCTGTCATATGGAGCAGAAGCATGGACCATGACAACAGCAGATGAAGCGGCTTTGGGAGTGTTGGAGAGAAAAGTTCTTCGAAAGATTTATGGACCTCTACGCGTTGGCGATGGCGAGTACCGAAGAAGATTTAACGATGAGCTGTACGAGCTATACGCAGACATCAACATAGTCCAGCGAATTAAAACGCAGCGGCTGCGCTGGCTAGGCCATGTTATGCGAATGAAAGATGATGATCCGGCCAAGAAAGTGTTTCTATCGGAACCCGCCTATGGAAGCAGAGGTAGAGGGCGGCCCCCACTTCGTTGGAAGGATCAGGTGGAAAACGATTTAAACTCACTTGGCGCCGGTTGGCGGAGCGGCTATAACCATTTAGACGGTTAAGCGCCAATTAAGTAAGTAAGTAAGACTTGTCCAAACTGGTTCAAAGTACTTTAAAAGTATAAAGAGGTTAATATCTTGACAGTAATGATGCGGACCGTAATGACGCTGAGGTTAGTGAGGCTAGTGTATAATGGCTATGTTAGATTGAACTGGCAGATACGCAAGAATCTCACATAGACAAAATGAGTCCATAGTGTTACCAGAAGTTTATTCTACGATCAAACCTAAAAATACTTTCAGAAATGTGGTCAATCCCTTCCTCCTCCAACGCATACTTCCGCAACTTCTATTACTGACAGGGCCTTATATAAAAGCATTTGATATCCTAAGACACTAAGAATATCTACCATGAGTCTTGAGTCTCCTCTTTTTAATGGTAAGGGCAACTTTGTTATTCTAGCGTTGGAAGACCTGCACGCGATGCGCCCTTTTTAATGGTTTATCCGCTTTTTAATTTCCATCTTTTCTCATATGCTCAAGGACTTAATATAAATGAAGGTATATTTCACTTTGTTTACATCCTTTGCAGGAATAAAAGTTGACTCGGTTGCAGTTTGAACTATTTTTTTCCAGTGTTTCTACTGCTTTTATAATGACTATTAAATAAAATAAGAAAAACACTTAAGTCATCTGGCAGATTTTGTGACTTGTTTGTATCCAAAACTGCACAGCATAGTGTAAACCCTTCTCCTTCCACTACTTTGAAACCATCGGTGTACACATGTATCGCCTCGTCCGCAATTTAGACACCCTCGCGCCAACCATCCATCTCCATCGCGGCTCTAAAAGCCCTTCGAAGTGCAGCTAGGGAAATATGTAATCTGTGCCTCCAATATTTTAGGTCGTTATATCGCTATGAAGTTATGGTCTGCACTCACGATGTCCTGAGACATTTAGTCTCATTGCAGTTGCTTCAGCTATGTTTTTCGCCACCAGGTCTGCAGGTGGGATGTGCAGAATGGCATACACTGTAGGGGTGGGGTTTGTTTGCAGGGCTTCCGTTATGCTTAGCTTTGATATAAAAGAGGGTATTTTTCTCCACACTGCCAAGTTACTGTCTTCAATGATTCCTAGATTTATGTTACAAGTTTTCTGCCTCAGGGCCACACCTCCTTGCTAAGGTCTATATAAATTGGGGACCTTATACCTCTCCCAGTTGGCGCTATTATTAGATGCCCAGGTATGTACATATATGTTTTTTGTACATATTTATTGTGAATAATAGATGACGATGACGGTGACGAAGACTTAGACGAAGCCTTTCAAGGGAACTCACAGCTAAGAATTCGTTGACTTTGGTATAGATTTTTTCGTAATAATGTTTTGCTCCGCTATATAGGATCGATCCCTTTAAGAAATGTTGTCTATATCCTTAGACGAAACTTCAGTTGGCCTAATAGTTTTAAAAATACTTGAACTCCAAAGAAGTTGCTCTTAGGGGTTTAGGCTACATATTACAATTTAAAAGATGCTGTGGGCCATGCAGCGCTCTTTCCTGCGTTGCCCGAACTTGCGGTGTTTATAATCTGGTTCCTGGGGTGGGGCTTTTCAAAGGAAACCACTAACTACGATTTAAGATATTTGTAGGCTTATTAATCGAATTTCAATGGCGGCCGCGGTGGTATGATTGTAGCGTGCTCTGCCTATCACACCGAAGATCCTGGGTTCACGCCCCGGGAAAAGCAAATTAAAAACCTAATTTTTTTTTTTCAATTAGAAGAAATTTTTTTCAAGCAGGGTTGCCCCTCGGCAGTGTTTGGCAAGCGCTGCGGGTGTATTTCTGCCATGAAAGACTCTCAGTGAAAACTCATCTGCATTGCAGATGCCGTTCGGGGTCGGCATAAAACAAGTAGGTACCGTCCCGCTAATTTGTAGGAAAAATTAAAAAGAGCACGACGCAAATTGGAAGAGAAGCTTGGCCTAAAATCTCATCAGAGGTTATCGCGCCTTCCATTAACTTATTTTATTTATTTAATATTCGAATGATGGATTGCTTTGGTTATTCGAACAATAGCAACTCAACGATGATTGTAGTACTTTGTTAACAGCACCATTCTGTTTGGCGAGCGAGACGCTTAACGAACGATACGTTCGCGATATCCTCTGCTAATGCTACTTTGAAGCTTAGCTTTTCATTTATTGTCTAGCGTTAGTTGTTCGCCAACTCACAGCAGCTGTTCGTGATAGAGAATGCCGAGATAAGGCGGGAGTCTGCTGGTATCGTTTTGATTATAGTTTTGCCTGTCGCATCGCTAATCCAACGACGACCGTTGTGGGCACGAAACCGTCAAATGTAAAGAATCTATAAGATTGAACGTTAGATTTTCAAATATAACGCATAAGGCATGTGCGAGCCGCATAGGTATATCCTTACCAGATATTGAAATCTTTAAATGGTGGGTAAACATACACAAAACGGCTGCTGTACTCGACGATGAATAAAATTCACAAACTTTTACTTGTTTACATGACGAGACTGGTGATATATTCTTTAACTTCACGCCAGTGCCGGTGCAATGCTGACAATGTAAAAACTACAAATCCTTTTTAACGGTGCCCACAAGAATGGCAAAAGAGATGAGAAGACGAAGAAGGAAGTCGAAGCAAAAACAAGGCATAAACAGAAAAAGTTGAAATCTCTGCAGAAGCGTGCAATGAAAAGTGACAGTTAGAAAACAGTAGCATGACAAGGTAAAAATAAATATAACCAAGAAAGAGAAAGGAGCAAGAAATGAATGCGACGATAGAACAAGTAAGGAGGGCTAAGTTCGGGTGTAACCGAACATTACATACTCAGTTGAGAGCTATGGAGACAAAATAAGGGAAAATCACAATGTAGGAAAATGAACCTAGGGTAACCCTGGAATCTGTTTGTACGAGATGTATATCGAATGAAAGGTGTTAATGAGTATTTTAAAAGGGAGTGGGCCTTAGTTCTATTGGTGGACGCCTTTTCCAGATATCGACCAAAATGTAGACCAGGGTGACCCAGAACATCATCTGTCGGGTACCGCTAATTTATTTATATATGTGATAACACGAACATTATTCTTGCCATGATTCCAAGGGCTTTTGATTTCGCCCTGCAGCACTTTTTCATTTTCTTCTACTTAATATGGTAGGTGTCACACCCATTTTACAAAGTTTTTTTCTAAAGTTATATTTTGCGTTAATAAATCAATCCAATTACCATATTTTACCCCTTTTTTCGTATTTGGTATAGAATTATGGCATTTTTTTAATTTTTCGTAATTTTCGATATCGCAAAATTGGGCGTGGTCATTGTCGGATTTCGGTCATTTTTTATACCAATACAAAGTGAGTTCAGATAATTATGTGAACTGAGTTTAGTAAAGATATATCGATTTTTACTCAAGTTATCGTGTTAACGGCCGAGCGGAAGGACAGACGGTCGACTGTGTATGAAAACTGGGCGTGGCTTCAACCGATTTCGCCCTTTTTCACAAAAAACAGTTATCGTCCTAGAATCTAAGCCACTACCAAATTTCACAAGGATTGGTGAATTTTTGTTCGACTTATGGCATTAAATGTATCCTAGACAAATCAAACGAAAAAGGGCGGAACCACGCCCATTTTGAAATTTTCTTTTATTTTTGTATTTTGTTGCACCTTATCGTTACTGGAGTTGAATGTTGACATAATTTAATATACTGTAAAAATATTGAATTTTTGGTAAAAATTTCACTTAAAAAAAAATTTTTTTTTAAAAGTGGGCGTGGTAGTTCTCCGATTTTGCTAATTTTTATTAAGCATACATATAGTTATAGGAGTAACGTTCCTGCCAAATTTCATCATGATATCTTCAACGACTGCCAAATTACAGCTTGCAAAACTTCTAAATTACCTTCTTTTAAAAGTCGGCCGTGCCACGCCCATTGTCCAAAACTTTACTTATTTTCTATTCTGCGTCATAAGTTCAACCCACCTACCAAGCTTTATCGCTTTATCCGTCTCTGGTAATGAATTATCGCACTTTTTCAATTTTTCGAAATTTTCGATATCGAAAAAGTGGGCGTGGTTATAGTCCGATATCGTTCATTTTAAATAGCGATCTGAGATGAGTGCCCAGAAACCTACATACCAAATTTCGTCAAGATACCTCTAAATTTACTCAAGCTATCGTGTTAACGGACGGACGGACGGACGGACATGGCTCAATCAAATTTTTTTTCGATACTGATGATTTTGATACATGGAAATCTATATCTATCTCGATTCCTTTATACCTGTACAACCAAACATTATCCAATCAAAGTTAATATACTCTGTGAGCTCTGCTCAACTGAGTATAAAGAAGAAAAAATTTATAAAAATAACAAAAAGAAAAAACTTATAAGTTAAGGAAAACTAAAAAAAAAAATAAAATGATAAAAAAAAAATTTAATGAAATGTCTTGCTTTGAAGTGCAGTAAAGCGAGGAAAATAAAAAAAGAATTAGCTATCAATATAAGCTAAGCAGTTTCTTTTAATAGTTATGGGGAGGTTTGCAGCCAACTTTGCAACCAACCAACCTTTACCTATACATATTTTAAGATGCTGCTGCAAAGTTTTGAGCTGCGATGGTGCGGAATGTTGAATATTTTATAAGATGCATGCGAAAACCGCGCAAAAAAACCACACAGAACTACAACCATGGACGCCACAAAACGTAAACTAGAATACTAGAATTACGCACAGTGGCATATTTTGAGAATATTAAGTTCAAAATCGAATACAACGGGCAAATAATTGATTAGGTTTTTACAAAAATCTAAAAAACCTTTCCAATAAAACTCATTGAAATATTTAAACGTATTTTCGATAAAAAAGAATTTGAAAATATTGTCACGGATATTAGCATCACTAAGCTATACCATCACTAAGGCCATGCTAAGCAGTATTTACGTCAATAATCAAATCATGTATACACATATATAAGGCAGCCGAGAGATGTCACACACAGATGCATTTACGCCTATGTGTGCGCGAGAGACTGTAAACTACAAACATTCACATCAATAATTCAATCTTTATGTATCTACATAAACGAGTCAATCATTATGTCTACACATATGTAGGTACACGCAGCTGAGAAGCAAGGCACTACCATATGCAGTCATCTTATTTGAGATGCTCCTAAATGTAGGCAATTATAATTGTGGAAGTGTCGCCACACATACAAGCATGGGGTATGAGAGAAGCTATAAAATCGTGCAATTGTAGTTACAGCTGAGAAGTTTGAGAGATACTGGACTAGTAGATTCTGGAAGCGTCTAGAAGATGCGAACGAGGAAACCAAAGAGTATAAAAGGCGACAGATGTAGAGGCGCTGTAATTCAGTTTGAGTTGAGCTATCAATCAGTTTGATTAAGCACGCGATCTGGCGGCCAATAGTAGAGTTTCATTTGAGTTATCAATCAGTTTGGTTATTAAGCCAGCGAATAGCAAAGTATAAGTGTTCTTGTGAAGTACTTTAATAAAGGCCATTTTTCCATTATTCAATATTGTAGTTATTTATTCAACAGTTTAGTGATTCGAACTTAGCAGAGGATTGCAAATAAGAGGATTTGCAAGTAAATTCGTTACAATATATTAAAACATATATAGCTCTAAGTTCGGATGAAACCGAAAATTACGTACACAGCTATGCACTTGAAACGCTGTTGTTGTTTGCTGTATGTGGTTAATAGTGTTCTAAGGCTGCACAATTATTCATATAAGGCTCTATTCTGAACTCATTTTCATTCATAAGAAGCAAAAAGAATACAGAGGCTACCACTCATTAACTTGAGCGGGTAAAAATGCAGTTTAAGAGTTGTAGCTTTGAAAAAAAGTGTTTATGCCAAATTTCGTTCGTATTCTGAGATTTACGTTCGATTTATTAATATTTTTTATTATTATTGATATTAGAGAAAAATTGTAAGTTTACAAACGGCGATGGTTACTAGGACATGTTTCTGAATTTCACTTCTTCATCAGCTAGATTTTCGGGAGCTGAGCGTTGAACTCGAATCTCCAACATTCATATCAGTGCAAAGGCTGATCAATATGATTATCCTGTTGTTCGCTGTACAATTGGTCTCTAAGAGTTGCCTTTTTGTTTCTATTCCTTTTGATTACCATGTAGGCACATATACTCTGTATGTAGTTTATTCCTAATGGTGTGGATATGATTTTTAGACGCGCTTTTGAAAGCTTAGTAACATTTGTTTGAATTTTTAGAGTATTTGCTTTTAATACTTCTGCTGTTACTATTAAATCAATATGATCATATGTATTTAATTAGCGAGCTTTACACATATTGCTTTACAATGAATGAATACAGAATTACAGTGATTTTGTAACAGGACATAGCAAAGGCTCGCGTGATGGTATTGTAGGTTTAGTGAAATATTTTGCCATATTCTGAAAATAATAACAAATGAATGTTTTCAATAATAAGTGTGATATTTTAATTAATTTTAAGCATTCGGCTTTGATCGCTTTGTCTGCTGATATGTATTGCACCAATATATCGAAAAAAAAGTTTAATATTAAAAAATTCATATTTCGAAAACAACGAGTTTTTACTAATGGATATTTACCCAAGTTGAAACATAAACTGCTCACTCGATATAGAAAAACTTTAAACAAAAAAAATTACTGTTTTTTGAAATATTAATTTTTGAAAGAAAAATCATACATTTTTACTAAATAATATAAACATATTTTTTTTAACTATATGCAATTGTTTATAAAGCTATATAAAATTAAAAGTAATAGCGAACATTTCAAAGAAAAAATGATAGTTGAAAAATAGGTGAATAAAATATCGATTGCATTTTATCGAATTCAATTGCCGTTAAATCCGAAAAAACATTTTTTTGAGGCAAAAAAAAAAAAAAAACGTGTTTCATTATTTTAACCAAAGAACAATATATTAAAATTTCATCGAAATCAAAAATCATGTCCTGCGCGGACCGGGTGTCTTGAAAGGGAAAGAGCCCTAAGTATTTGAAAATTTTCAAACCAGCTTTTAAGTAACTTCTCGATGAGCCAGAGGTTTGAAATTTCAAGCTTAATTCAGAGGTCGATGACAGCCGATAAACACGATACAAAATATTCGCTACGGGGCGCATGGGATGATATATTTAGAAAAATCTTACGAAACGGAGAGAATTTTGGGATTAATTTTTATATAAGTTCTCATTTAGCTACAAGCGTAAAACTTAACACATAGTTTAAGACACCGAGAAATCTTAAGAAAAGGAGAAAACAAAAATAAAACAAGTAAGAACGGGACTGTCTTCGGCTGTGCCGAAGACTTCATACATTTCATGAATGGGGCTGAACAAAAATCTTATCCCGTTCGTAATCGCCAAATAATCGGATGTATAAGATAAGAAATATATAGTGAAAAGATCTACATACCTAAACGATTTTTAAGATAAATAAAAATAAAAAAATGGCAAAAAACCCCCTTATCTGAACGATCGGTATGGTATATATATTATATATGGCTCCGATAGAAATGATTTTTACAGCAAATCTTCTATGATATATTAGAATATATCACCAAGTTTCACGTTTTTATATTCGAAACTAAGGGAGAAATGGCCAAAAATATTTCTATCTGAACGATCGGTTGAATGGGATATATATTATATATAGCTCCGATCGAAATGATTTTTTCATGAAATCTTCTATCTGAACGATCGGTTGTTTGGGATATATACTATATATAGCTCCGATCAAAGTGATTTTTTCAGGATATCTTCTAAGATATATTAGAATATATATCGCCGAGTTTCACGTTTATACTTTCTAAATTGCGGCAGGAATGACCAAAATCGTCTTATCTGAACGATCGGTTTTATGGGAGATATATGTTATAGTGGTCCGATCCTGTCGGATCCGACAAATGTCTAATATAATACAAAAATACATCCTTGTGCCAAATTTCATTGAGATATCTCAGAATTTGAGGGATTAGTTTGCGTTCAAACAGACAGACGGACGGACAGACGGACGGAAAGTCGGACATGGCTATATCAACTCAGTTCGTCGCCTTGATCAATTCGGTATACTTAATGGTGAGTCTATATTCTATATTTCTCAACGTTACAAACATCGGACCAAAGTTAATATACCATTTCATGTTCATGAAAGGTATAATAAAAAAATGTAAGTACTTCCTTTATATATATGGACAAAAATCAGCGAAAACTGACTCCTTATATAAAGTAATATTCGTGCTAAATTTTGATTTTTAAATTCTGACATAGAAATTGCAAAAATATGTATGAGAAGTAAAAATATAAAGGTGGAGCGCAATTGATTGACTAATAATATCTCCTTCCCTATCAACTTTCCAATCCAAGCAATGTGCGCTCCACTTTTATAGTTTTACTCCTCATAAATGTTTTTGCATTTTCTATGTCAAAATTTAAAAATCAAAGTTTAGCAAGAATATGTCTTTATATAAGGAGACATTTGTCGCTGATTTTTGTCCGTTTATATAAAAAGGAAGTGCTTAAAATTTTTTTATTTTATTTTTTTTTATACTAAGCTGAGCAGAGCTCACAGAGTATATTAACTTTGATTGGATAACGGTTGGTTGTACAGGTATAGAGGAATCGAGATAGATATATACATCCACATATCAAAATCCTCAGTATCCAAAAAAAATTCGATTGGGCCATGTCCGTCCGTCCGTCCGTCCGTTAACACGATAACTTGAGTAAATGTTGAGGTATCTTGATGAAATTTGGTATGTAGGTTTCTGGGCACTCGTCTCAGATCGCTTTTTAAAATGAACCATATCGGACTATAACCAAGCCCACTTTTTCGATATCGAAAATTGCGAAAAACCGAAAAAGTGCGATAATTCATTACCAAAGACGGATTAAGCGATGAAACTTGGTAGCTGAGTTGAACCTATAACGCAGAATAGAAAATTAGTAAAATTTTGGACAAAGGGCGTGGCACCGCCCACTTTTAAAACAACGTAATTTAAAAGTTTTGCAAGCTGTAATTTTGCAGTCGTTGGAGATATCATGATGAAATTTGGCAGGAACGTTACTCCTATTACTATATGTACTCTTAATAAAAACTAACAAAATCAGAGAACGACCACACCCACTTTAAAAAAAAATATTTTTTAAGTCAAATTTTAATATAAAATTTTATATTTTTACAGTATATAAGTAATGATATGGTGCAACAAAATACAAAAAAAAAAGAAAATTTTTAAATGGTCGTGGCTCCGCCCTTTTTCGTTTAATTTTTCTAGGATAATTTTAATGCCATAAGACGAACAAAAATTTATCAATCCTTGTGAAATTTGGTATGGGCTTAGATTCCAGGACGATAACTTATTTCTGTGAAGAAGAGCGAAATCGGTTGAAGCCACGCCCAGTTTTTATACACAGTCGACCGTCTGTCCTTCCGCCCGGCCATTAACGCGATAACTTGAGCAAAAATCGATGTATCTTTACTAAACTCGGTTCACGTTCTTACTTAACTCACTTTGTGTTGGTATAAAAATTGGCCGAAATCCGAATATTAGCACGCCCACTTTTTGATATCGAAAATTACGAAAAATGAAAAAAAATGCCATAATTATATACCAAATTTGAAAAAAGGGATGAAACATGGTAATTGGATTGGTTTATCGACGTAAAATATAAATTTAGAAAAAAACTTTGTAAAATAAAAAACCCTTGAAATCTTGGCAGGAATACTGTTCGTGGTATTACATATTTAATAAATAAATTAGCGATATCCGACAGATGATGGTCTGGGTCACCCTGGTCCACATTTTGCTGGATATCTGGAAAATGCCTTTATGGCGATATCTCGAAAAGACGTCCATCTATAGAAATAAGCGCCACGCCCTCTTAAAATACTCATCAACACCTTTCATTTGATACCCATATCGTACAAACATATTCTAGAGTCACTCCTGGTCCACCTTTATGGCGATATCTCGAAAAGGCGTCCACCCATGGAACTAAGGCCTACTACCCTTTAAAATACTCTTAATAAGTTTCGTTTGATACACATATTGTACAAACGCATTCTAGAGTCACCCCTGGTCCACCTTTATGGCGATATCTCGAAAAGGCGTCCACCTATAGAACTAAGCCCCACGCCCTTTTAAAATACTCATTAACATCTTTCGTTTGATACCCATATTGTACAAACACATTCTAGAATCACCCCTGGTCCATCTTTATGGCGATATCTGGAAAAGGCGTCCACCTTTAGAACTAACACCCACTCCCTTTTAAAATACTCACTAACCCCTTTCGTTTGATACCCATATCGTACAAACATATTCTAGGGTCACCCCTGGTCCAAATTTATGGCGATATCTGGAAACGGCGTCCACCATTAGAACCAACACCCACTCCCTTTTAAAATACTCACTAACCCCTTTCGTTTGATACCCATATCGTACAAACATATTCTAGAGTCACCCCTGGTCCATCTTTATGGCGATATCTGGAAAAGGCGTACACCTATAGAACTAAGGCCCACTCCTTTTAAAATACTCATTAGTACTTTTCATTTGATACCCATATCGTACAAATAAATTCTATAGTCAGCCCTGGTCCACCTTTATGGCGATATCCCTAAATGGCGTCCACCTATAGAGCTATGGCTCACTCCCTCATAAAACACCCTTTAATACCTTTCATTTGATACACATGTCATACAAACACATTCCAGGGTTACCCTCGGTTCCTACATGGTTATTTTCCCTTATGTTGTCACCATAGCTCTCAACTGAGTATGTAATGTTCGGTTACACCCGAACTTAGCCTTCCTTACTTGTTTTTTTTCTTATTATTGCATTGTCATTGGGTTCTGAACTATATTCCAAGTTTCAAGCTTGTAGCTTATCGGGAAGTTACTTAAATTTCAATTACAAAATTCGTTCACAAATGCCTTGCATGCGGCCGTGCGGCCTGCCTGTCAAGTCAAGCTAAATGAAACCCTTTAAAAACTACCCCACTGTGCATCAACTGCAACAAAGAGCAGTACTTTTTACTTTCATAGATATACATCCACTTTTCTTTCTCATTTTGATAGCAGAAAATACGTGCCATAGAGTTAAGCTGATGTTCGAATGATTAAAATATTTATTGTCACAAGAGATGATAAATGGGAAAAATAATGGCAACTTTTGAGTTCATTGTTATGCTTCCTGTGGCTATTCGAGAAAGTTAAACTAAGTCACAGAATACATATTTGATATATTTTGCAATCTCAGTTGGTGGTAGTCTAAGCTATGAAAGTTGCAGTTGCTATTGTTGTTAATATCGTTATTTAGCATATCTATTGCCAAACATGACATGCATTCTTCATAAGTTTCTATATATATGTACTATAGCGTTGGAACATACATACACATTTGTAGCATTACTTTGTATAATATTGTATATAAAATTAAATTTATGTTCTTAAAAATATTTCGTAAATATTTGTTAACCTAATCGAGTTGCTTTTAGTCAGTCTATTAAAAAGCAGAAATTATGCAGTTAACCAAGCGCTATGTTTGGTTGTTTGTGCATTCAAGATACTCTGGAAGTATGTCAGCCTATAAATGACCTTGAAGATATTGGGCGAGGATGATCAAAATGTATGACATATTTATGTGGATATATATACACACTAGCAGACCCGGCAGACGTTGTTCTGTCCTAAATTTGGCCTATCTGCATACATTTTAATAAGCTTTTTCCGTCTAACTCTGCCCTACCCCTCTGCACTTTTTCCTAATCTTTTTATTAACTCCTCCCTCCGCCTTTTTCGCTTCATCTCCGTCTTCGTCTCATTGTATCTCTTTCTCAGTCTCCTTCTCTCTTTTCTCTTCTCTCAAGTTTTTCTCCTTCTTCTTAATCTCTTATTGCCAGTCCCAGAGGGTGGTATGAATTTTGTTCCAGTCCCATTCCGAGTCTCAGCCTCAGTCCCAGTCCTAGTCCTAATCCCAGTCCCAGTCCGTCTCTGGTATACTTCCCGGAAAAAAGCATCGTAAATACCAATATAGGCAAATTTATATACGAAATTTCAGGCAAATCGAATAGGACATATGTAAATAGGTATGTGGGTATTATTAATTCTTGTCTTTATTTCGGCTTCGCATGCATATTTATCAGTTTTGCCAGGTTGATCCGACTAAATCGAATATCATAATGAACTTTAGAGCTATCAGCAACAGCTTTCATTTGATATCCATAATACACACACATTCTAGGGATATCCGGGTCCATATTTTGGCCTATATCTCGAGACCCTATTCACTCAGCGGTGTAAAACTTACTCTGTACTAAAGCATACTTCAACAGCTTCAATTTGATGCCCAAAATGTAAAAACACATTCTAGGTGTATCCGGGTCTACGTTTTGGCCTACATCTCGAGACCTTAGTCACCCAGCGACATAAAACTTACTCTATACTAAAGCACACATCAACAGCTTCAATTTGATACCCATAATGTAAAAACACATCCTAGTGTTACCCTGATCCACGTTTTGGCTTATATCTCGAGACCCTAGTCACCAATAGGTATGAAAACTACCCTGTACTAAAGCACTCATCAACAGCTTCAATTTGATACCCCCAATCTAAAAACATTGTCTAGGCGTTCAGGGGCTCACGTTTGGCCTATATCTCCAGACCCTAGTCACCCAGGGGTATGAAAATTATCCTCTACTAAATGGCCCATCAACAGCTTTCATTTGTTATCCATATTGTATAAACACATTCTAGGGGTACCCGGGTCCACGTTTTGGCCTATATCTTGAGACCCAAGTCACCCAGGGGTATGAAAATTATCCTGTACTATAGCATTAATCAACAGCTTTCATTTGATATCCATATTGTATAAACACATTCTAGGGGTACCCCGGTCCACGTTTTGATCTCAAGACCCTAGACACGTAGCGAAAAAAAAGGTAGACGTTGGCCGATTCTCAGACCTACCCAATATGCTCACAAAATTTCATGAGAATCGGTTCAGCCGTTTCGGAGGAGTTCAACCTCTAAAACCATGACAGAAGAATTTTATATATTAGATTAGTATTTTTATACTCAGTTGAGCAGAGCTCACAGAGTATATTAAGTTTGATTGGATAACGGTTGGTTGTACATATATAAAGGAATCGAGATAGATATAGACTTCCATATATCAAAATAATCAGGATCGAAAAAAAATTTGATTGAGCCATGTCCGTCCGTCCGTCCGTCCGTTAACACGATAACTTGAGTAAATTTTGAGGTATCTTGATGAAATTTGGTATGTAGGTTCCTGAGCACTCATCTCAGATCGCTATTTAAAATGAACGATAGCGGACTATAACGACGCCCACTTTTTCGATATCGAAAATTTCGAAAAACCGAAAAAATGCGATAATTCATTGCCAAAGGCAGTTAAAGCGATGAAACTTGGTAGATGGGTTGACGTTATGACGCAGAATAGAAAATTAGTAAGATTTTGGACAATGGGCGTGGCACCGCCCACTTTTACAAGAAGGTAATTTAAAAGTTTTGCAAGCTGTAATTTGGCAGTCGTTGAAGATATCATGATGAAATTTGGCAGGAACGTTACTACTATTACTATATATGTGCTAAATAAAAATTAGCAAAATTGGATGAAGAACACGCCCACTTTTTAAAAAAAAATTTTTTTAAATTCAAATTTTAACAAAAAATTTAATATCTTTACTATATATAAGTAAATTAAGTCAAAATTCAACTCCAGTAATGATATGATGCAACAAAATACAAAAATAAAAGAAAATTTCAAAATGGGCGTGGCTCCGCCCATTTTCATTTAGTTTGTCTAGAATACTTTTAATGCCATAAGTCGAACAAAAATTTACCACTCCTTCTCAAATTTGGTAGGAGCCTAGATTCTGTGAGGGTAACTGTTCTCTGTGAAAATGGGCGAAATCGGTGGAAGCCACGCCCAGTTTTTATACACAGACCACCGTCTGTCCTTCCGCTCGGCCGTTAACACAATAACTTGAGCAAAAACCGATATATCTTTACTAAACTTAGCCCACGTACTTATCTGAACTCACTTTATCTTGGTATAAAAAATGGCCGAAATCCGACCATAACCACGCCCACTTTATCGATATCGAAAATTACGAAAAATGAAAAAATGCCATAATTCTATACCAACTACGAAAAAAGGGATGAAACATGGTAACTGGATTGGTTTATTGACGCAAAATTTAACTTTGGAAAAAACTTTGTAAAATGGGTGTGACACCTACCATATTAAGTAGAAGAAAATGAAAAAGTTCTACAAGGCGAAATCAACAGCCCTTGGAATCTTGGCAGGAATACTGTTAGTGGTATTGCATATACAAATAAATTAGCAGTACCCGACAGATGATTTTCTGGATCACCTTGTCCACATTTTGGTCGATATCGCGAGAACGCCTTCACATATACATCTAACGGCCACTCGCTTTTAAAACCCTCATTAATACTTTTAATTTGATATCCATATCGTACAAACACATTCTAGAGTCACCCTGGCCCACCCTAATGGCGATATCTCGAAAAGGCGTCCACCTATAGACCTAATGCCCACTCCCTCTTAAAATGCTCAGTAACACTTTTCGTTTGATACCCATATCGTACAAACATTCTAGAGTCACCCCTGGCCCACCCTAATGGCGATATCTCGAAAAGGCGTCCACCTATAGACCTAATGCCCACTCCCTCTTAAAATGCTCAGTAACACCTTTCGTTTGATACCCATATCGTACAAACATTCTAGAGTCACCCTTGGTCCACCTTTATGGCGATATCTCGAAAAGGCGTCCACCTATAGAACTAAGGATTACTCCCTTTTAAAATACTCATTACCACCTTTCATTTGATACCCATATCGTACAAACACATTCTAGAGTCACCCTGGCCCACCCTAATGGCGATATCTCGAAAAGGCGTCCACCTATAGACCTAATGCCCACTCCCTCTTAAAATGCTCAGTAACACCTTTCGTTTGATATCCATATCGTACAAAGATTCTAGGGTCACCCTTGGTCCACCTTTATGGCGATATCTCGAAAAGGCGTCCACCTATAGAACTAAGGATTACTCCCTTTTAAAATACTCATTACCATCTTTCATTTGATACCCATATCATACAAACACATTCTAGAGTCACCCCTGGCCCACCCTAATGGCGACATTTCGAAAAGGCGTCCACCTATAGAACTAAGGATTACTCCCTTTTAAAATACTCATTACCACCTTTCATTTGATACCCATATCGTACAAAAACATTCTAGAGTCACCCCTGGCCCACCCTAATGGCGATATCTCGAAAAGGCGTCCACCTATAGACCTAATGCCCACTCCCTCTTAAAATGCTCAGTAACACCTTTCATTTGATTCCCATATCGTACAACTAGAGACACCCCTGGTCCACCTTTATGGCGATATCTCGAAACGGCGTCCACCTATGGAACTAAGGATCACTCCTTTTCAAAATACTCATTAACAGCTTTCATTTGATACCCATATCGTACAAACATATTCTAGAGTCACCCCTGGTCCACCTTTATGGCGATTTCTCGAAAAGGCGTTCACCTATAGAACTAAAGCCCATTCCCTTTTAAAATACTCATTATCACCTTTCATTTGATACCCATATCGTACAAACACATTCTAGAGTCAGCCCTGGTCCAACTTTATGGCGATATCCCTAAATGGCGTCCATCCATAGAACTATGGCCTACTCTCTCTTAAAATACTCTTTAATACCTTCCATTTGATACACATGCCATACAACCACATTCCAGGGTTACCCTAGGTTCATTTTCCTACATGGTGATTTTCCTTATTTTGTCTCCATAGCTCTCAATGGGTATGTAATGTTCGGTTACACCCGAACTTAGCCTTCCTTACTTGTTTTTTTTTTTATTTTGTATTAAAATGTCAATGCAAAAACTATGAAAAATATATAAGAGTCATTCACTAAGAATATATTTATATGGTTTGGTTTGATTTCCATATTCTATAAGAGCAGTCATGTTTTCCGCTACGTTGGTACAACCATATAAGAATAATAGAACTTTTGTCTGAGAACTTTAACGCAATATTTAAAATTTTTAACGAAAGAGTATTTTTAAGGAGATTTATGCATTCTTAATCATACTTATTAGGGCGGGTCAAATTGTATGGGGGGAAAAAACTTCAGGTGCACATTCAGTTTCTGAATCTATGGGTCATACTGAGTAATATTGAGGCTCGAAATTCATTTCAGACCTATGGTCCTATGGGCAATATTATTCAGTACGACCCATAGATTCATAAACTGGATGTGCATATATAAATGACCAACCTTGACAAAAACTAACAGAAACCTAAACATCAAATATTCTTAGACACATACCTAGGTCGGGTCAAATTGTATGGAAAAAAAACTTCAGGTGTACATTCAGTTTCTGAATCTATGGGTCATGCTGAGTAATAATGTCCATGGGACCATAGGTCTGAAATGAATTTCGAGCCTTCCTAATCAAGTGAGAAAATTTCAGCCTGTAACTTTTGTGCTGAATTTTTTAAAATTTCACTCTCATCATTTCTTTATAACTCGCATAAGAAGTTATACTTCTTCAATATATTTAACTTAAAAAATAGTTTAAATCTATACTTTGAGTAGAAATTTGTGAGAAATAGTTGGACATGATGGTTTCAAGACAATGTAATTAAGACGTTATTGCATTATTTAAATTTGACTTTCAAAATTTTGATAGAAATCTGCAAGTGGATGGGATTTGCATCAAAAGGTAAATTTTTCCAAAATATGTAAATGTTTTGTTTTGGTGTGGATCTCAAAAAATGTAATTGAGTTTTTGTTAAAATGAAAAAATTTCATAATAATATGTGAATATTTGTTTCAAAGTTGCTTTTATGAATACAAATGTTTGGCACGTAGCTTATAATTTTCATCACATCGGAGTTATAAAAACATCCCAAATGAAAGGTTTTCTAATTCTTAAATTTCGCACATGTTTTGGACACATTGAGGACTCCTAATTATGAGCGCACCGAAATGGTTTGGGACGTAGGTTTGTTAGTGTAAATATTTGTACCCTTCAAACATTTTTGAAGCGCTCACGATTCTAAGGCGCGATATGAGTCCCACACATGAGCCTCAGAAATGTATTCACCTGGATGCCTTTCATGACCCAAATTTTATGATATTATGAACAAACAAATAAAGGTTTTGTAATTTTTTGTGACAACTTAACTCAAGTAAATTAATTTCATTTCCAACAGTGAATAATATCATGAGGGTTCTTTTTTAAAAACGGGTCTGCACGCTACAAAGACCAGTGCACAGATTGAATATATTTCATTTACCACTAATTCGTGCTTATGAATACATCTGTCTCGGTGTATATTAACTTACTTATAATAATCCCGATCCCCAATGCTGATGTCCACGCCCACATAGCTGCAGGATTTTTTTGGTATATCCCCTTTGTAGATCAATTTGCTATGATATCTTCTTCAATACAAACAAATGAGTGTGTGGATAATAAACGCGTTTATTACAAGGATTTTCTTCTATACATTTTTCGCTTCGTATAGGCATGCAAAGTTGCTCTTAAACTCCTCGAAATAATCTTATGACAGAATGCAAAGTAAGCAGTGTACGAGGCCAGGTTAGGTTAGGTTGAACTGGCCGGTCCATGAGGACTTCACATAAACTGAATGAGTCCGTAGTGTTACAAGAAGTTTGTTTTAACGACAAAACTGAAAAACCTTATCACAAACCAGGATCTATGTTATAAAATAACTCCGCCCTCTTGGCAAATACTAGCGGCTTTCGAGGACTTAAACCACTTACTGCTTCTCGAACTCACAGCTGTATCACTCCTAATAGCTGCAGTCTTAACCTGGCAAGCACATGACATAACGTGCTCGATTGTGATATGAGGCCATAATGGCATCGGAAAGAGGCCTGTGCAAAAGTCATATCGGACACATATTTGAGCTCGTATGAAGTAAGAAAGCAGGTATCAGAGACTGCCGCAAGAAGGGACTGATAACTGAGCTCATATTAAGCGCAAACGATCAAAATTTGAATTCCTTTTGGATTTATTTTTGACTCCGAATGTTTGCTGGATAGTTGGTAGAAAATCAAAATAAAAATTTGTAATTTCAAATGACCTATCAATTCAATTACTGAGTTGCAATTCCAAGCAGCCCCCCATTCAACGTGTGTCATTTAAATACTCGCAGTCTTACGGTTCATAAATTAGACTACCTTTCATATGTATTTGCTGATCTAAACATTGACTTAATTTGTATTACCGAAACGTGGTTCAAATCTGACGTTGAAGGTCATTCATATTCATTAGATAAATATGTATTGCTGAGAAATGACAGGAAAAATAACATCCGTGGTGGTGGAGTTGCTATATACTGCAAAAATTTTCTGAATCCAAAAGTAATTTATCGATCAGACCATACCAGTGAGGTAGAAAGTATATTTATTGAAATAGGCGTTGCTCGAACTAAGTGTTTTGTTGCTTGTATATACAACCCCAATAGGTCAAATAACTTCATAAACTCTCTGAATATGCAATAAATTGTGAGCATGTTATTATCTGCGGTGACTTTAATATTGATATCCTGAATAATGATTCCCGCATTAAAAACCTTTTAGGTAGCTTTCAGGCATGTATATTTTGAACACATTCGCGACCCGTTTTTCTCCAAATAGCAAGGCAAGTTTACTTGATTTAATATGTGTTAACGATTCCAATAACATAAATCATATTGACCAATTCCCCATGAATGTTATTTCTGACCACGAAATGTTATTTTTATCGTATGATCAGAAATTCAACGCAAAAGAGCCCGACTTTGAATTGACCCTTAGGAACCTATAGGAACTATAATGCTGTAAGGTAATCTAAAACCATGGTTTTCAAATGAAATTTTGAAGCTTATAAGAAAACGTGAGAAAGCTTACAGAGAATGGAAGCAATTTCTACACGAAAACAAATGGGAAGCCTATCGTCTTTTGCGCAATCAAGCTATCTTTTGTATCCGGAATGCTAAGGTGGCATATTTGAATAATAAATTTAATGCAAATTTGCCTCCAAAAATGCTATGCTTCACCCTAATGTCATGAACTCGCACTTCTTGGATGGTAATATAAGCGATAACAGTTTAAATTAGAATGATGATGACAACACCAGTTATGAACAAAGGAAGATGGGTAGTATAGGCAAAGACCGAAAGTTGATATTGATATTTTTGACTTCTCAGTTGTAACTGAAAGTGATGCCTTGGATGCTATATTTGACGTTAAGTCTAATGTCGTTGGAGTCGATGACATCAATATACGATTTATTAAACTTATATTTCCATTTGTTTCAGCTTCACTAACACATATATTTAACTTTTCAATTATGTCCGGTTGTTTTCCAAGTCAATGGAAAATAGCTTATATTATCCCTATTCCTACAGTTAAGTCTCCATGTTCTTCTAAAGAGTTTAGACCAATTAGCCTGTTACCAGCCTTGTCTAGGGTTTATGAGAAGCTATTAGCTAAGCAGGTAATTGATTATATATAATAATAACTTACTATCTGAGGTCCAGTCGGGATTCAGGAGGGGCATAGTTGCGCTACTGCCATGCTTAAGATTCTTGAAGACATGCGCCCTGCCTATGACCGTAATGAACTTTCAGTACTTGTACTTTTAGGTTTCTCACCAGCTTTTGACACAGTTGACTTCAGAATACTTCTTCCTAAGCTGGAAATAAACTATATCTTCAGCTCTTATGCTATAAAGCTAATCCAAAACTATCTCACAGCTCGATTTCAGCAAGTTCAATGCGGTGATAATGTCTCAAACTTAAAGCTTATAACATCTGGTGTCCCACAGGGATCTATTTTGGGTCCAATGTTTTTTACGACATAGTTCCTTGTTGGCAAAATGCCAAAAAACATCTTTACGCGAACGACACACAAATATATTGTCACGCCCTATTGGGTTTACCGAAGACTTGTTCGTCAGGCTGAATGAAGACTTATTACGCATAGGACATTGGGCTCACAGAAATAAGTTATATCTGAATGCAACGAAATCTAAGTCGCTAGCAATATCGAGCGCAACATGTGACTTGAACAGCCTCCCTGAATTTACGCCTAATGAAGACAAAATATTGTTCCAAGGCGCGGTCACCAATTTAGGCTTCAGAATTAACTCTAAATTAACTTGTGTTGACCATGTTAATCTTATGGTCGGTAAAATATATAATACCCTTCGAAATTTGTACAGAACTGCCTATTTACTACCACGTAAAACAAAAATGAGGCTGGTCAAATCTCTTATAAAAAATAAATAAATGTAAGGCGCGATAACCTCCGAAGAGATCTAAGGCCGAGCTTCTCGTCCAATTTGCTTCGGGCTCCTCTTGATTTTCCCTACAAATTGGCCGGACGAGACCTACATGTTTTATGCCGACTCCGAATGGCATCTGCAAGGCAGATGAGTTTTCACTGAGAGCATTTCATGGCAGAAATACACTCGGAGCGCTTGCCAAACACTGCCGAGGGGCGACCCCGCCTAGAAAAATTTTCCTCTAATTGAAAAACCTGATTTCTAAAATTCTGTTGGCGCTTTTCCTGGGGTGTGAACCAAGGGCATTCGGTGTGGTAGGCGGAGCACGCTACCATCACATCACGGTGGCCGTCAAATCTCTTATAATTCCTAAAATTTTGTATGGGGAACTTATATACGGTAATCTTGATTCGTCTTCACATAATAAATTGCAGCTTGTCTTAAACAATGCTGCCCGCTTCCTTTTTTTTCTAAAAAGAAATTTGATCATATCTCTTCATATGCCGTACAAATTCTCAGAAGTGATGTTAATAACTTCTTAAAAGTGAGAAATCTATGCTTTTTGCATAAGATAATTCATTCCAAAAATTCCCCTTACTTACTGGAAAAACTAAATTTGTGTCAGTCCACTCGGACACTAAATCTATTGGTCCCTAATTTTAAATACACAATATCCTCAAGACTATTCTTTGTCAGTACAATCTGTCTATGGAACTTACTTTCCTCCAAAACAAAAACTGTTAAAAAAGCAAGATGTTTCAACTTAGCAGCATTTTCTTTTCTTAACTCTTAAGTTACTCTAAATCTTTAAAGATTTAAGTGAATGTATGATAATAAATACTATTGAAAATTTGTATGTATTAAACTTTTCTGTATTTATATATGTTACTAGCAGGCCCGTCAGACGTTGTTCTGCCTTAAATTTGGTCTATCTACATAAATTTTAATAAGCTTTTTCCGCCTAACTCTGCTCCCCCCCCCCCCCCCCCCCCCCTCACCCTTTCTTAATCCTTTTATTCACTCCTTCCCTCCGTCTTTTCGCTTCATCTATCTCTATCTTCGTCTCACTCTATCGCTTTCTCAGTCTCTTTCTCCTTCCATCTTTTCTCTTCTCTTAAGTTTTTCCCATTCTTCTTCATCCCTTATTGCCAGGCAAATCGAATAGGACGTAAGTAAATAGTTATGTGGGTAGTATTAATTCATGTCTTTATTTCGGTTTCGCATGCACGTTTATCAGTTTTGCCAGGTTGATGCGACTAAATCGAATATCACAATGAAAATTACTTTAAAGCTCTCAGCAAAAGCTTCCATTTGATATCCCTATTACACACACATTCTAGGGGTATCCGGGTCCAGGTTTTGGCCTATATCTTGAGACCCTAGTCACCCAGTGGTACAAAAATTACTCTGCACTAAAGCACTCATCAACAGCTTCAATTTAATAACCATAATGTAAAAACACATCCTAGTGTTACCGATATCCACGTTTTGGCCTATATCTCGAGACCCTTCTCAAATAGGTATGAAAACTAATCTGTACTAAAGCACTCACCAAAAGCTTTCATTTGTTATCCATATTCTATACATTTTAGGGGGACCCGCGTCCACGTTTTCGCTTATATCTGGAGAGCCTAGTTACCCGCGGGTACGAAAAATACCCCGTATAATAGTACTCATTAACAGGTTCCATTTGATACCCATATTGTACAAACATATCCCAAGATTATCCAGGTCCACGTTTTGATCTCAAGACCCCAGCCAGAACGGGATAAAAAGTATCCTATGTCTGTCTCCTGGTTCTAAGCTACCCCTCCACCAATTTTCAGCCAAATATTTTCATCCGTTCTTGAGTTATAAAGAGTGTAACTAACACTACTTTCTTTTATATTTATACTTACATCACATTAGAAACTTCAAAAATAACAGTATTTCTCCACTATTTAATGGATGTTATTATACATAGAAACCTTCCCCTTCAATCACTCTATCTACTAAAAAAAGGCGCATCAAAATCCGTAGCGTAGTTTTAAAGGTTTAAGCATTCAAAAGGACATAGGGACAGAAAAAGCGACTTTGTTGTATAATATGTACTGATAGTGATAATGATACATACAAAAATACCAAAAGATTCAACTTTTGTTTAAGAATTTTAAGGAAATGTTCAATATTTTTGACGAAAGAGTATTTTTCAAGAGATGTAAGCATTCTTAACCATTTATGTTGCATTAACTTGGCAACAACGCATAAATATGTCAAGCTGATATGATATGAAAATACATGCATACATCCATACATATAAATGTACTCCAGAAGTTAAATAATGCAGCGAATTCTATGTATGTACGTATATGTCGCATCACGCCTCACTCAAAAGCAATTTGCTCGCACAGTTTACACCAAACAATCACACACATGAATTTTTTGGTAAAAATGTTACTTTTGTTTAAATAATTTGGCTGATACAAGAAAGGAATCAAGTTTTTTTTTTGATGCGGATCGAAGGTAAATATTTCAAAGTTTTACTGAAAAGTAGACTTTTTTAAATCTCTCCGTCCGTTAATGAATTAGAGCTGTGTAAACATAAATTTTATGATTTTTTACTACATTTTGGCAATTTGCAACGCCCCTATAATATATATCTTCAAATTATATAAACTGTACCATCTCACGTAGCTAAGCTTTCAAATGCAAAAAACCGTTTTAAAATCGGAGCATTCTGTGTGAAGTTATGTGCATACATGACATTTAGCGACTTTATGTTATAAGATTTATAGATAGATAGATATAGATAGATGTTATATCTATAGATGAATAAGTAAATTTCTTTTTGTAACATTTCCGTATAATAACTTAATCGGATTGATGTGCTGCCTAAAAGACTAAGTCTTCCTTTTACAAACTCTAAATAAATAAATAAATAAATACAAGTGATTTGCAAAATTAATATTTTTGATGCTATCCTGAAATTTATCCAAAAAAATTTAAAATACCAGTTACAATGTCATCTCTAGGAAAAATATTTTAGAATTTTCATTTGCTATCGTCGCCGTCTTTAGACTAGGTGTATGTCTAATGCGCATATTCAAGGATATAGTCATGCTAGAATTATATGCTTTAGATTGTGGGTTTAATAACAAGATACACATTTCTCACCTACCCTGGCGTTTAAAAAGTCTTCAACCTAGATTTTATGTCGTGACCTGTATATCTCTCCTTGGTATATTCTAGCAACTCGTACAAATTAAGCTTAGACTCTTAATTGCTGTAAGGATAATTGCTAAAAGCGATTTACATTGAAACATAGGCAAATAAATAGAAATAGAATAATAGAAGAAATTTTTAGAAATATTATACCATACCGTAAATGAAAGTCATAACATCATAACAAAGTACTTGTGTTCAGCAGCACGTTAAACTATATAAGTCAATGTGTACAGATATATTTGGTTATGTTGAACATAAATAAGTATGTGGTGGTCGACAACAAAACCAAAAATTTTTATACTGTTTTCACATGTAAGCTTAAACAAGCATTCCATCTGCTGCATGCCTTAATTTTTGTTTACAAGATTATGTACTTACGAGTTCATTAAAGTCACATTTTTTTACACTAAAAAAAGAAAATAATTTCATTTTGTATTAATTTGCTTGACTGAAACATAAGAATTCACTCAAGTATGGGCATAAAAGTATGTAATACTTTTAATATGAAGAGCATAAAACGAGCAGTGAAATATTTACAAAAATAATTATACAGCTTATCTCAGAGACACAAGCACACATGCATACATTAATACAAACGTACAAGTGCCATTAGTGCTTGTACAGTTTTATTGGAAGGCGCGATTTTAAGCTTTATAGAAGGGAGAAATCCCGGAAGTAATGTGCGATAGTGGTGCTAAGAAAGGGAAGCCAAAGAAAAAAGAAAAAAATGGGTTATCGGCTTGTAACCTATTTATTATCGGCAAGTCATCGACAAGTAATATAGGAGTTATCCGTTTGTTATCTGTCTGATAAATTTGTTATCGATAACAAAAGTGATCGATGAGTTTTCGGTTTCTCACTGACTGCTTATCGACTTACATATATGGATGAGCTTATCGTTTTGTATCGAAAAGTTACAGATATTTTATCGAAAAGTTATCAATTTTTGTATCGATTTGTTTTAGAAATTATATGAATTTTTTATCGAACAATTTTAATATTATTATCGAATGGAACTCAATTTGTTAGAGAAAGGTTATCGGCTTGCTATCGATTATTGGTGTTTTATCGACAAGAACACGGCTAAAAGTTTAAGCCTAAATCTCAAACTTTTTGCACTACATACATAACAAATACAAGGTGCGATAGCCTTCGAAGCGATTTAGGACCGAGTTTCTCTTCCGATTTCCGTCGTGTTCCTTGAATTTATTTCTAAAAATTGACGCGATGGAATCTACCTGTGTCAAGCCGACTGCAAAGGGCATCTGCAAAGCAGATGGGTTGCTTTCACTAAGAAGCTTTTCATAGCACAAATACACTCGTTGTGTATGCCAAATCCCTGCCGCGATGCCGCTTGGAAACAACTTTCTTTCTAATTGAAAAGAACGTATTTCTAAATTTTGGATATAGTTTTTCCCGGGAATTTAATCCAGGATCTTCGGTGTGGTAGGCGGAGCAAGTTGGCACCACACCACTGCAGTCGCTGTACTACACACACCAAACTTCCCTTAAAATTTAGACTATCGATACAGGTGTTCCTGTAACTGAGTGCGCATAAGTTGGTTTCAATTTTTAACCGGAGAAGTTTACACTCGTAGTATTATAAAAAACAAATATGGAAGGCTATGTTCGGGTGTAACCGAGCATTACATACTCAGCTGCCAAATTACAGCTTGCAAAACTTTTAAATTACCTTCTTTTAAAAGGGAGCGGTGCCGCGCCCATTGTCCAAAATTTTACTAATTTTCTATTCTGCATTATAAGGTCAACCTACCAACCAAGCTTCATCGCTTTATCCGTTTTTGGTAACGAATTATCGAACTTTTTCGTACATGGCTAAATGAATTTATTTTTTCGTCCAGATCATGTTGATATATATATATATAGTCTATATCTATCTCGATTAGTTTACTCCGTTACTGGGTACCGTTATGCGAACAAAATTAGTTTACTTTGTGAGCTCTGCTCAGCTGAGTATAAAAAAAAAATCAGTGTGAATGGTGGTCTTGTTTCGAACCGACGTGCCCCACATTAAAGCGGCTTGTTCTTATTTCTGAGCTGTCACATTTTTGTAACAAAATATATCATAACTCCTTGTATATCGACTGCTGAGTGGAATATCACCCTATCTCGGCTGCCGATTCAAAAACGTCCTATCCTAGAAAACATTTGGGTGAAGAAATAGGGATTTCTGCATTTGTTTGAAAAACGCTCTATCTGAGCTAAAATTCATTTCATTTAAACGTTACCTGGAGCTTCTATGGAAAAAATTTCGCCATTGGGCTTTCATCAACCAAATTCTGAGATATATCGTTTTTGAAACAAGTTCTATAAGTTCTATATGAAACGGCAGCCTAGATAGGGTGATATTCCACTCAGCAATGAATATAAAAGAAAATTATTCAAAAAAGAATCATGAAGTTTCAGCAATTTTCACAAACGAAAGTTTTAGTTTTAAGATTTTCAGCAATAAATTTAAACTCTTGTGTTCTTTTTAGTAAACCAGAAATATATACGAGATTCTATTTTATGATCCTTTTAAATATTTTGGGTTTGATTATAAAACAATTGCGTTTAATTAGGTTTAAAATTTTAGCCCATTCCAATTAGAAATCGGAGTATTCCACTGAAAAGCTTTAAACTAAGTAAAAAAAAGTTTAATGAATGGCTTGTAATCGAAAAATAACGTTACCAATAGTTCATCGGATCGTATTCAGGAACCGATAGCACTTCAGGAAAGATAACTTTAAGGGTCCAAACAGATCTGCATCAAACCTTGTGACCTTATTCTTTTTTAAACGGCTTGACTTAACAGGCTGGCTGGTTGGCTGGCTGGCTGGCACGAACTTTGTAATTGAAATTTAAGTAACTTCCCGATAAGCTACAAGCTTGAAACTTGGAATTGTTTTCATATTTGGAACACCATAATACATACATGAATATAAAGCAACCTAAATAATAAAAAAACGCCGCTAGGTGGCGCAATGATCGAGATATTAAAAAAAATCGTATTTGTTGTTGCATTTGGCTCATATTTCGAACACATAATACATACATGAATAGAAAGCGACCTATGATGTCCGATTTGGCACATATTTGGAACAAATATGACATATATATAGTCCGGTAGAAGTAACTTTGACTTCGAGGGGGGACAAGCATACGTGGCGCAGTGTCGAGTAAAGTCTTTGGAAGGATTATGTATTGAGGACTTAGATTGTAACAAATTGTCAGGAAAGAGTCTGTGTAATAATGAGTCACTAAATGAACTAAATATAATGAGAAATAATAGGCAATTAATTAAAGACTAAAAACTTGGAAATAAAATAAATAAATAAAAAAAAATTTTAAGTTAAACGGGTTTATTGAAAACAATACTTACATCGAGTAATAATGATACTAAAAGCTAGAATCTAATTAAGTAGGTCCTAGGTACTAGTCATCACACTCCTCATCAATTTATGGCGTTGATCAGACAATTAAATTAAAGCGTTGGGCTCATCTAATTTCTATTGATAGTCATATACAAGACCAACTGAACCTTAATAAGGCTATGCTACGCCTCACATTTTTAGAAATTTCACGCGCCCAACGCATTTATTTATTTGTCTGATCAACGCCATAAATTTGTGAGGAGTGTGATGACTAGTACCTAGGACTTACCTAATTATTTTCTAGCTTTTATTATTATTATTACTTCATGTAAGTATTGTTTTCAATAAAACCGTTTAACTTAAAAATTTTGTTAAATTACTTTATACATTTTATGTACGTGAAGTTAGGGAAGCACCTTCCGATGATTAAAAAATAAAAAAGGGCAGTATTTTGGTGCTAAGTATTTGCTTATTAGTTGCGAAGAAAAAAATTTTTTAAGAGCTTCTCTTAGTGCTTTCTTTGGTGTGCTTCGCTAAGTTCACGTGAATCACGCTCGCTAGATCTGAGTTAGAGCACACTCTATAAATTATGACTAAGCTGCTATTTTGTTGCGTATTAGACTCTTATTAGTATCAAAAAGAAAAATTTTGTCACTCTTTTTAAGTATTTTTTTTTGATGCTTTGTGAACTAAGCGAAACATTTTGTCACACTAACTTCACATTCATTTCGCAAATCCCGGGAATTCGCAATACGTGCTATCATGACTGCATGTCCTTGCACACACATACTTACAAGCGTTGTTATGTATGCACATGTACCTATGCACATATATGTTTACGGTCATAATGAAATTTTACCGCTGGTGGAAAATGGTGTATTAACATGCAGTTTTTTTGTCAGAGACAGAGCTCTGTTGAACTGTAAGTTAGTGTTAACTACAGGTGTTTACATACAATAATATTTACGAAAATACCCGCACACACAAAACATAAGAATGTTTGTCTGCCAGTGTGTTGAAGAGTGGAAAATTAATTTTTATTATTTTAAGTGTACTTATAATTGCAATTATTGAAACTTTAGTATTAAGTGTTTAATGTGCGCGAATCTATGCCAGAATGTAAGGAAATGAAGCCTAAAATACACGTCCTTATATGCATATATATATATATATATATATATATATATATATATATATATGCTTATGTGTGTGTTGGTTATACTTGTTTGAATTCATGTGTACGTCAAAGACATGGATAAGTGTAAAGGCATGTTTAAAAGTTTATTTTGAAATACGAAAGCGTACTTATGTACAAGCATATAAAGGTGAAGTAAAAGTGATTTTTAACGTACGTTAGGTTGATCTGAATCTGAATCTAAATGTGGAAAACATCTAAAAAGTTTCACATTTAGTAACAAAGAAAAAAATCAATTTTTTAAAAGGCGGTTAATGCGTGTAACACATTTCACTTTTTGGCAACTAGAATACTTTATACTGAGGTAAATTTGCAAAAAATTTAAATTTGTGAAAATTTTTCCAAGCAAATGGAAATGAAGAAAATCAGAAAAACTTCATAGAAGAATCAATAAAGGAGAAAGGGAAAGGTGGCGAAAATGCTAAAGGTTATATAAAATGTCAGTGTTAAACTAAGTAAAAAATTTGCAGAACAAGTAAACGAAAACTGAACAGAGAAAGGGAATATGAAAGTAAATAGGATGTCGGTTGGTGGCATTAAATGTGTGGGTCAAGTGAATTTGTAGGAAACAAGTTAAACTTAGGACACTTTGAAGTGGAAAAATCTCGGTCATATCCTCTTTAAAGATATATCAGACGATTTTTTTTATAATCAGTCCATTAAATAAAAATATAAACATTAAACTTGTATAGCTGCAGCTTAAAGTTTGATGGTTTTTCTTTACACAAATTGATGTCAAATTTCTAAAAATTAGAAAAAAAGATTTCTAAGAAAATTTTCAGGTTGATATAAGGTGCCACCTAAAAAGTACTTTTTGCGATTCCTTTCGCGACTATTTCGAAGTTAATTCCGGTTCGTTTTGGCTACTTCCAGTCAATTACTGGCTGATTCCCAGTTGCTCGTGTATGGATTAGAAACTATTTCGGCGTCATTTCCTGATAATTTTAAACTTTCTTCAAGACTTTTTGAAAGTTTTTTGGGATCAGGTTAAGTTGAGGTGGCTGCTCCGTGAGGACCTCACGTAGACTGAATGAGTCTATAGTGTTACCAGAAGTTTGCCCAATGATCAAATTGCAAAATTTTATCCGAAACCAGGTGCTGTGTGATAAAATAACTCCATCCTCTTGGCAAATACTACAAGTTTTCTGAGATTTATGATATTTGCTGTTTTTAGATCTGATAGCCTTGCCACCCCCGCCACTGCCCATATAACTGTAGCCTTAGCTTTGCGAGCGCAGTGCTGTAGAGAAAAACGAGGCCGATCTTTCTCTCCTCCAACCCGAACTTTTCACATCTTCTTTCACTGAAAAGGCCTAATTGAAAAGCATGTGATGACTGAAATTAGTGTCTAATCAGTTTATCCATGATGAGCCCACAGTCCCTTCGGTTAAATGATAGGAGTAACTTTTTTAATCTAAGTTTGCAAGGCCTGCACATGATCTTTCATTCTTGACACTTTGCATGCCGGCATTGGATTCTACGACTTTCCTGCTTGTGCGGCTCTAGCCTTCTTTAAATTTCACTCAATCTGATTGAAAGTGTATGTTACAAGCTTCGAACAATGCACCCTAATGAGCTACCTCATAAAATTTTTCATTTCCATCTGTTCGCATAGCCAACATTTTTATAACTAGCTGTACTTGCACACAGGGTATTATAACTTTGATTGGATAACAGTTGGTTGTGCAGGTATAAAAGAATCGAGATAGATATAGACTTCCACATATCAAAATCATCAGTATCGAAAAAAATTTGATTGAGCCGTGGCCGTCCGTCCGTCTGTCCGTTAACAATATAACTTGAGTAAATATTGAGATATCTTCACCAAATTTGGTACACGAGCTTATCTGGAACCAGAATAGATTGGTGTTGAAAATGAGCGAAATGGGATAATAACCACGCCCACTTTTTGTATGTATAACATTTTGGAAAACACAAAAAACTTGATTATTTAGTAAATAATACACCTAGAATGTTGAAATTTAACGCGTGACTGATATAGAGACTCCTGATAGAAATCTGAAAAAAAAAAAAATTCAAAATGACCGTGGCACCGCCCACTTGTGATGCAATCAATTATGCAAATATTATTAATCATAATTTTAAAATCGTTAAACCTATCGTAACAAAATTCGGCAAGAAAAAAATTAACGAAATCGGTTAATGAGCACGCCCACTTAAATATAAAAGATTTTTAAGAGGCTCGTGGACGAATAAAATAAGCTATATCTTTGCAAAAATCGAGATTTATATCAATGGTATTTCATTTCCCAAGTGGATTTATAACAATAAATAGGAAAATTTTCAAATTTAAAAAAATAGGCGTTGCACCGACCCTTTTATGACTAAGCAATTTTCTATGCCTCGGGAGCCATAACTCGAAGAAAAATTAGCGCTGAATAGAGTCATATGTATATGTATTATTGCGCAGCTTTTTAGCACTATTAAGCACACAAAACAGACAACAACAGCATTTCAAGTGTACATATGGGTATGTAATGTTCGGTTCCACCCGAACTTAGACTTCCTTACTTGTTTCTCTATTTTTTGGGAATGTTTTAGAATAGTTTTCGGTATCTATTCGGGACTATTAAGAAATAATCTCGGTTATTTAGGAACACTATTCGAGTATTTTCTGGTTCCTTTAGGGATTATTTAAAAATTGCTCTTTGGAGATGTTCCGGACTACCTCTGATTAGGCACACGCTAATGTTGAACATAAAACTAAACTTAACAAGTAAGGAAGGCTAAGTTCGGGTATAACCGAACATTACATATTCAGGTGAGTGCTTTGGAGACAAAATAAGGGAAAATGAAAATGAACCTAGGGTAACCCTGGAATGTGTTTGTATGACATGGGTATCAAATGGAAGGTATTAAAGAGTATTTTAAAAGGGAGGATCCTTTGTTCTATAGGTGGACGCTATTTCGGGAATCGCCATAAAGGTGGACCAGGGGTGACTCTACAATATGTTTGTACGATATGGGTATCAAATGAAAGGTGTTAATGAGTATTTAAAAGGGAGTGGGCCCTAGTTCTATAGGTGGACGCCTTTTCGAGATATCGCCATAAAGGTGGTCCAGGGGTGATTCTAGAATGCGTTTGTACGATATGGGTATCAAACTAAAGGTATTAATGAGGGTCTTAAAAGGGAGTAGGCCTTAATTGTATATGTGAAAGCGTTTGCGAGATATCGACCAAAATATGGACCAGGGTGACCCAGAACATCATCTGTCGGATACCACTAATTTATTTATATACGTAATACCACGAACAGTATTCCTGCCAAAATTCCGAGGGCTTTTGATTTCGCCCTGTAGAACTTTTTCATTTTCTTCTACTTAATATGGTAGATGTCATACCCATTTTACAAAGTTTTTTTCTAAGTTTATATTTTGCGCCAATAACCCAATCCAATTACCATGTTTCATCCCTTTTTTCGTATTTGGTATTGAATTATGGCATTTTTTTCATTTTTCGAAATTTTCGATATCGAAAAAGTGGGCGTGGTCATGGTCGCATTTCGACCATTTTTATACCAATACAAAGTGAGTTCAGATAAGTGCGTGAACTGAGTTTAGTACCGATATATCGATTTTTGCTAAAGTCATCGTGTTAACGGCCGAGCGGATGGACAGACGGTCGACTGTGTAAAAAAATTGGGCGTGGCTTCAACCGATTACGCCATTTTTCACAGAAAACAGTTATCGTCCTAGAATCTAAGCCCCTACCAAATTTCACAAGGATTGGTAAATTTTTGTTCGACATATGGCATTAAAGGTATCCTAGACAAATTAAATGAAAAAGGGCGGAGCCACGCCCATTTTGAAATATTCTTTTATTTTTGTATTTTGGTTGCACCATGTCATTGCTGTTGTTGAATATTGACATAATTTACTTGTATACAGTAAAGATATTCAATTTTTTGTTAAAATTTGAGTTAGAAAAATTTTTTTTCAAAGTGGGCGTGGTCGTTCTCCGATTTTGTTGATTTTTACTAAGCACACATATAGTAATAGGAGTAACGTTCTTGCCAAATTTCATCATGATATCTTGAACGGGTGCCAAATTACAGCTTGCAAAAGTTTTAAATTACCTTCTTTTAAAAGTGGGTGGTGCCACGCCCGTTGTCCAAAATTTTACTAGTATTCTGTTGTGCGTCATAAGTTTAAACCACCTACCAAGTTTCATCGCTTTATCCGTGTTTGGTAATGAATTATAGCACTTTTTCGGTTTTTCGAAATTTTCGATATCGAAAAAGTGGGCGTGGTTATTGTCCGATATCGTTCATTTTAAATAGCGATCTGAGATGAGTGCCCAGGAACCCACATACCAAATTTTTTTTCGATACTGATGATTTTGATATATGGAAATCTATATCTATCTCGATTCCTTTATACATGTACACCAACCGTTATCCAATCAAAGTTAATATACTCTGTGAGCTATGCTCAACTGAGTATAAAAAAAATAACAATGCACAAAATTTATTTATGCAATGACACGAATAGTTTTGAATGATAACTCTGTAAGTCCATTTTTTTGTAAATCTAGCAGCTACATCCGCTTTTCAGTTTTTTTTTGTACATATGCATGTATGTAACACAAATTGGTGTAGTCCATTTGTCCGTGATGGTCTGATAAAAAAACTGTGCTACTGGACAATTTGTTAGCGTACAGTTTTCACACTTTGCTGTCATTTTGTTATGAATAATTGGTATAGCACGGTTTTTGTGAAACAATTTAAAATTACTTGTAAAAACATTTATCATTTAGTAGACACCATTTATGAAAACAACTTCCGAATGCTCTTCTTTTTGCCTCAATGAATTTGATTGATATGAAATGGATCCCAAAGTTGAGTTTTAAAAAAGAATTAAGAAAAAATCTGAGCGATGAAAAATTATGATGAAACGAATTTATGTTGGAAATGGAATGCCACTTTAAATCCTTTATTCCGATTTATTTATTTTTTTCGAACGATTATCAGTTCCGTTTGAATGTCACTAAAATGGTTTCTGTCTTTTTACGTATTTTTATACTCAGTTGAGCAGAGCTCACAGAGTATATTAAGTTTGATTGGATAACGGTTGGTTGTACATATATAAAGGAATCGAGATAGATATAGACTTCCATATATCAAAATAATCAGGATCGAAAAAAAATTTGATTGAGCCATGTCCGTCCGTCCGTCCGTCCGTCCGTCCGTTAACACGATAACTTGAGCAAATTTTGAGGTATATTGATGAAATTTGGTATGTAGGTTCCTGAGCACTCATCTCAGATCGCTATTTAAAATGAACGATATCGGACTATAACCACGCCCACTTTTTCGATATCGAAAATTTCGAAAAACCGAAAAGTGCGATAATTCATTACAAAAGACCGATAAAGCTACGAAACTTGGTAGATGAGTTGAACTTATGACGCAGAATAGAAAATTAGTGAAATTTTGGACAATGGGAGTGGCACCGCCCACTTTTAAAAGAAGGTAATTTAAAACTTTTGCAAGGTGTAATTTGGCAGTCGTTGAAGATATCATGATGAAATTTGTCAGGAACGTTACTACTATTACTATATGTACGCTTAATAAAAATTAGCAAAATCGGGGAAGGACCACGCCCACTTTTAAAAAAAATTTTTTTTTAAAGTAAAATTTTTACAAAAAATTTAATATCTTTACAGTATATAAGTAAATTCTGTCAACATTCAACTCCAGTAATGATATGGTGCAACAAAATACAAAAATAAAAGAAAATTTCAAAATCGGCGTGGCTCCGCCCTTTTTCATTTAATTTGTCTAGGATACTTTTAACGCCATAAGTCGAACAAAAATTAACCAATCTTTTTGAAATTTGGTAGGGGAGTAGATTTTACGACGTTAACTGTTTTCTGTGAAAAAGGGCGAAATCGGTTGAAGCCACGCCCAGTTTTTATACACAGTCCACCGTATGTCCTTCCGCTCGGCCGTTAACACAATAACTTGAGCAAAAATCGATATATCTTTACTAAACTTAGCACAGGTACTTATCTGAACTCACTTTATCTCGATATAAAAAATGGCCGAAATCCGACCATAACCACGCCCACTTTATCGATATCGAAAATTACGAAAAATAAAAAAATGCCATAATTCTACACCAAATACGAAAAAAGGGATGAAACATTGTAACTGGATTGGTTTATTGACGCAAAATATAACTTTGGAAAAAACTTTGTAAAATGGGTGTGACGCCTACCATATTAAGTAGAAGAAAATGAAAAAGTTCTACAAGGCGAAATCAACAACCCTTGGAATCTTGGCAGGAATACTGTTAGTGGTATTCCATATATAAATAAATTAGCAGTACCCGACAGATGATTTTCTGGATCACCTGGTCCACATTTTGGTCGATATCCCGAGAACGCCTTCACATATACATCTAAGGGCCACTCGCTTTTAAAACCCTCATTAATACCTTTAATTTGATATCCATATCGTACAAACACATTCTAGAGTCACCCCTGGCCCACCCTAATGGCGATATCTCGAAAAGGCGTCCACCTATAGACCTAATGCCCACTCCCTATTAAAATGCTCAGTAACACCTTTCGTTTGATACCCATATCGTACAAACATTCTAGAGTCACCCCTGGCCCACCCTAATAGCGATATCTCGAAAAGGCGTCCACCTATAGACCTAATGCCCACTCCCTATTAAAATGCTCAGTAACACCTTTCGTTTGATACCCATATCGTACAAACATTCTAGAGTCACCCCTGGCCCACCCTAATGGCGGTATCTCGAAAAGGCGTCCACCTATAGACCTAATGTCCACTCCCTCTTAAAATGCTCAGTAACACCTTTCGTTTGATACCCATATCGTACAAACATTCTAGAGTCACTCCTGGCCCACCCTAATGGCGATATCTCGAAAAGGCGTCCACCTATAGACCTAATGTCCACTCCCTCTTAAAATGCTCAGTAACACCTTTCGTTTCATACCCATATCGTACAAACATTCTAGAGTCACCCCTGGCCCACCTTAATGGCGATATCTCGAAAAGGCGTCCACCTATAGACCTAATGCCCACTCTCTCTTGAAATGCTCAGTAACACCTTTCGTTTGATACCCATATCGTACAAACATTCTAGAGTCACCCTTGGTCCACCTTTATGGCGATATCTCGAAAAGGCGACCACCTATTGAACTAAGGATTACTCCCTTTTAAAATACTCATTACCACCTTTCATTTGATACACATATCGTACAAACACATTCTAGAGTCACCTCTGGCCCACCCTAATGGCGATATCTCGAAAAGGCGTCCACCTATAGACCTAATGCCCACTCCCTCTTAAAATGCTCAGTAACACCTTTCGTTTGATACCCATATCGTACAAACATTCTAGAGTCACCCCTGGCCCACCCTAATGGCGATTTCTCGAAAAGGCGTCCACCTATAGACCTAATGCCCACTCCCTCTTAAAATGCTCAGTAACACCTTTCGTTTGATACCCATATCGTACAAACACATTCTAGAGTCACCCCTGCCCACCCTAATGACGATATCTCGAAAAGGCGTCCACCTATAGACCTCATGCCCACTCCCTCTTAAAATGCTCAGTAACACCTTTCGTTTGATACCCATATCGTACAAACATTCTAGAGTCACCCCTGGCCCACCCTAATGGCGGTATCTCGAAAAGGCGTCCACCTATAGACCTAATGCCCACTCCCTATTAAAATGCTCAGTAACACCTTTCGTTTGATACCCATATCGTACAAACATTCTAGAGTCACCCCTGGCCCACCCTAATAGCGATATCTCGAAAAGGCGTCCACCTATAGACCTAATGCCCACTCCCTATTAAAATGCTCAGTAACACCTTTCGTTTGATACCGATATCGTACAAACATTCTAGAGTCACCCCTGGCCCACCCTAATGGCGGTATCTCGAAAAGGCGTCCACCTATAGACCTAATGCCCACTCCCTATTAAAATGCTCAGTAACACCTTTCGTTTGATACCCATATCGTACAAACATTCTAGAGTCACCCCTGGCCCACCCTAATAGCGATATCTCGAAAAGGCGTCCACCTATAGACCTAATGCCCACTCCCTATTAAAATGCTCAGTAACACCTTTCGTTTGATACCCATATCGTACAAACATTCTAGAGTCACCCCTGGCCCACCCTAATGGCGGTATCTCGAAAAGGCGTCCACCTATAGACCTAATGCCCACTCCCTATTAAAATGCTCAGTAACACCTTTCGTTTGATACCCATATCGTACAAACATTCTAGAGTCACCCCTGGCCCACCCTAATAGTGATTTCTCGAAAAGGCGTCCACCTATAGACCTAATGCCCACTCCCTCTTAAAATGCTCAGTAACACCTTTCGTTTGATACCCATATCGTACAAACACATTCTAGAGTCACCCCTGCCCACCCTAATGACGATATCTCGAAAAGGCGTCCACCTATAGACCTCATGCCCACTCCCTCTTAAAATGCTCAGTAACACCTTTCGTTTGATACCCATATCGTACAAACAATCTAGAGTCACCCCTGGCCCACCCTAATGGCGGTATCTCGAAAAGGCGTCCACCTATAGACCTAATGTCCACTCCCTCTTAAAATGCTCAGTAACACCTTTCGTTTGATACCCATATCGTACAAACATTCTAGAGTCACCCCTGGCCCACCCTAATGGCGATATCTCGAAAAGGCGTCCACCTATAGACCTAATATCCACTCCCTCTTAAAATGCTCAGTAATACCTTTCGTTTCATACCCATATCGTACAAACATTCTAGAGTCACCCCTGGCCCACCTTAATGGCGATATCTCGAAAAGGCGTCCACCTATAGACCTAATGCCCACTCTCTCTTGAAATGCTCAGTAACACCTTTCGTTTGATACCCATATCGTACAAACATTCTAGAGCCACCCTTGGTCCACCTTTATGGCGATATCTCGAAAAGGCGACCACCTATTGAACTAAGGATTACTCCCTTTTAAAATACTCATTACCACCTTTCATTTGATACCCATATCGTACAAACACATTCTAGAGTCACCTCTGGCCCACCCTAATGGCGATATCTCGAAAAGGCGTCCACCTATAGACCTAATGCCCACTCCCTCTTAAAATGCTCAGTAACACCTTTCGTTTGATACCCATATCGTACAAACATTCTAGAGCCACCCCTGGCCCACCCTAATGGCGATTTCTCGAAAAGGCGTCCACCTATAGACCTAATGCCCACTCCCTCTTAAAATGCTCAGGAACACCTTTCGTTTGATACCCATATCGTACAAACACATTCTAGAGTCACCCCTGCCCACCCTAATGGCGATATCTCGAAAAGGCGTCCACCGATAGACCTAAGGCCCACTCCCTCTTAAAATGCTCAGTAACACCTTTCATTTGATACCCACATCGTACAAACAAATTCTAGAGTCAGCCCTGGTCCACCTTCATGGCGATATCCCTAAATGGCGTCCATCAATAGAACTATGGCCTACTCTCTCTTAAAATACTCTTTAATACCTTCCATTTGATACACATGTCATACAACCACATTCCAGGGTTACCCTAGGTCCATTTTCCTACATGGTGATTTCCCTTATTTTGTCTCCATAGCTCTCAACTGAGTATGTAATGTTCGGTTGCACCCGAACATAGCCTTCCTTACTTGTTTGGTATAGTTTAAAGAATCTTAATTTATTTATCGTTTATCTGTGTGAGGTGTTATTTTATTAATAGCAGATGAAAAGCAGTTGCAATTTTAGTTTATAAGTTATTTTTTTTATTCCGACATTTTTTCTATCTCGATATGCAAACCAATCCAAAAAACATTTCCGAAAAAACTGGAAATTTTGAGCAGATTCTACGAACATTTCGAACTGTTTATTTAAGGTTTTTTGAAATTTCTTAATCATGCAGCATTGATTTTTGAAAATCTTTTTCCACGGCTATTTAGATTTTTGTCCATAAAAAAATTGTCAAAAATCCGTGAGAATTTTGAAAGAAATATTACTTTTCTGACTTTATAGTATCAGAAGTGACGTAGATGTACCTGGAGCTGCTGCGATCTAGATTATGCTAACATCCACGAAAGAAGCCGTGCTGTTAGAAATGGGTACGTAAAGCTAACGATGTCGCACACCACACTAGTGAGCTACTACCTATTCTGGAATGATCTATTAAATGGTAGATGAGCTAGAACTACTTAAAGACGATCCGTGTAGTCAAACTGGTAACCTGTTCGTCGCTGGAGATTTCGATGCCACAGCTGTCGAATGGGGAATGTGCCAGACCTCCTGAGGGATGTTGTGGGATTGGTTGTTGTTGTTGTTGTTGTTGTAGCGATAAGGTTGCTCCCCGAAGGCTTTGGGGAGTGTTATCGATGTGATGGTCCTTTGTCGGATACAGATCCGGTACGCTCCGGTACCACAGCACCATTAAGGTGCTATCCCGACCATATCGGGAACGATTTATGTGGCCACATTAAACCTTCAGGCCATTCCCCCCTCCCCACCCCCAAGTTCCATGAGGAGCTTGTGGTCGCCAGAGCCTCTTTTGTTAGTGAAACAGGATTCGCCGCGGATAGGTGAGGTTGACAATTGGGTTCGGAGAATCTATATATTGCGCTGGCAACCTGAAGGGTTGCGTTACACAACCCCTTGAATCTGGTATTTTAGTCGCCTCTTACGACAGGCATATCTACCGCGGGTATATTCTGATCCCCTAACCCGCTGGGGCTTGTGGGATTGGTCGTTTCGAACAGTGACACCCTGATACATCGCAGGCCAGACTTTTGATTATCCATCCCTGACTTTACACTGGTATTGGAAAGCTTCTGCCAAACGTGGCTGGATGGAGAGTGATGGGCGATCTTACCCATAGTGACCACAACTACATTACCTTCCACTTAAACGACCCAGGACAAAGTCAGGCAGGGAGAGCACTTCGTATGAGCACAACATGGAATGCCTAATAGGTTGATGCCAAAAAGTGCTCCACTCTTAAAAAAGCAGGTACCGGACATGAAACTCCGAAGCAGCAAACGCTAAGCTAGAAATGACCATGCGCTACGCGAGCTACACCTGCAACCCCTCTGAGAGGTAAAGAACAACTGAACTGGTGGACTAATTAAAGTGGTGAGCTACGTAGAGCATACCTCAGAGCGCGAAGGCTGGCAGCACGCGCATGCAGCAGGGCCGACCTACTAAAGCACTCGGAGGCATAGAAAAGGGTAAAAAAGACTCACGGTGCCGCCTATAGCAAAGAGAACTTGATAGCTGGAAAAAGTTTTGCAAAAAAGGTGATCATGACCCTTGTGGACAAGGGTGCACAATAATAAAGAGAAATTCCGCCCTCAAAACCAAACGATGTGTGATGACAAGATGCGAAATATAGTACATGGTTTATCCCTTGGTTCATCCCATGCAACAGTAGAAGGAGAGCTGAAAACCTACACACACTGCATGAAGCCCGAAAATGCGCTAGGGTTAGATGGGATACCAAAAAAAAGCAATAAAACTGACAGCAAGTAGCATACCCAAGCTGCCGCTGCGTATGTTTGACAAAGGATCTTTCCAACAAAGTAGAAGATAGCGCACCTCATCACATTCCTGAAGAGCAAATCAGACGAAAATTCTAAGTTGTCTTTTTGGTTGTTATACATGCTTGGTACGGCCGGGAAAATTATGTAAAGCCTTCTTAAACAGTGACTGACAGCAGCAATTGAAAATGAAGGAACTCTGTTCCACCAACAATAAGACTTCCGCAAAGGCCACTCCACAATGAACACCACAGCCGAGGTTAAATATGCGATCGTGCTTTCCTTTATAAATTTTTGGGTATTAAATTCGAAATTTATTACTTCGTAGTCATAATAAAATTTGACTTAAACATTTAAAGTCCTTCCATTCTCATTTACATTTTTGCTTACGCCAGACTACGAATTCCTTTAAAGCAAGAAGCCAAAACCAAAAAAGGCAAAAAGCTTTGCTTTTCTTGTTTGTTATGATCTCACAACAATAAATAGAATATTTAAAGATCCAAATGGAATCACGTGGAAAGGAATTTTTACCCGATTGTGTACTTATTACGCTTAAGTGGCACACAAAAATGTATCAATTCAATTTCTCCTATATTTTAGGATTCAACATAAGGAATTCCTTTCACTCTTTTGCTATGAAAGCAATTTTATTGCTTCATCGCTTGTTTGGAAGTGAAACGAGTTTATAGAGCGTGTAGGATGGGTTGCTAAGCGTTGGTACTCTGTCTGATGGCACTTGCAGGATTTCACTTTAGATGGTTGCCAAAAAAAAAAAAAAAAAAACGAAAGGGACTAAAGTTTTTACATATCAATATGTAGATGTATGAATGTAGATATAGATACAAGTGAGTCTGTTGACGTATGTATGTATGTATGTAGGATGTGAATTCATTTATTTATTTTTCAAAGTACATTGATTGTTACATTTATAATGATAATGAGTTAAATAAAGTATTTGATGATTAAAATATGTGTTGGATGAATTAAACTGTATATTGGCGTGTTACTTCGTTGAAATTCGTACGTAAACTAACTTGTCGTCTTTTCGGTTTTTTTTCGTCCGTCTCGTTTAGGTTTAAAAGTCAGGGTTGTATTTGTACATCTGGGTTGCATTTTTACGTCTAGGTTGTTAGACGCTATGAGGGTTGTACGTCACCGTAAGTACGTCCACTTCTGGTACGTCCCTTATCCGTTCCTACAATCGGCCGTCCTGACATTCGTTCGTCCCCGAACGAAGCTTGCCATTTTTTCATAAATTCCGCTACTGTCGTCGTCCGGTTTGGCCCTTCGTGCTCGCCTACCTTTTCGACATCATACCGACCGTGATTTAATTTGCGGACAACTTTATAAGGACCTAGGAATTTTTTCTTAATTTTCAGAGCGGGACCATACTGTGTACGCTTTATAGCTACTAGCTCGTTTTCTTCATACGTTTGTTCGGCTTTTCGTTTTGCATTAAAACTTTTCCGATTCTCTTCTTGAATTGCCTGAATGCTATCCCTTGCTGTTTCCCTAATGCGTTCGCGCTCTGTCTCCAATTCTTTTATTGCGTCATCCACAATAAACTCTTTTAAATCTATATCTTTTGTTAAACGCATATTAAGACCTGTCAAAAGTTTAAATGGGGATACTTTCGTGCTACGACTGGGACAATTATTTAAAAACTGTTGTACATTCCCAACGTTTTTGTACCATTGGTCCGGATTGTTCAAAGAAAGTTTCGTCAACATTGGAATTACGGTTCGGTGGATACGCTCCACTTGACCGTTACCCCTCGGAACTCCTGTCGCTATATAGAGGTGTTGTATACCTTGCTCACTACAGTACTCTTTAAAGGCTTGTGAAGTAAACGCTGCACCTCTGTCAGTTACAATTCGTTTTGGGTTTCCAAAAACGTTGGCTAGTTTGCTCAACCTGTCAACTACAGCTGATGCTCCCGTATCTTTTGTTGGGTATAACCAAACAAACTTGGAGAATGCATCTACGACTGTCAAAATATGGTTATAACACTTTGTTGTAATTGTCAGAGGTCCTAAGTGGTCTAAATGGTACGTGCATAACGGTTGATCATCTTTGGGAATTGGTGTGAGAAACCCCTCTTTCTTACCCATTTTTGCATTTGCCACAATACACTCTACGCAACTGGTTACAATCTTGGCTACCTTTTGACTAAGCTGTGAAATATAGTATGACCTTTCTATTAACTCCTGCGTTTTCCGCGCAGCACAATGACCCTGCCTATGCACGGTTTTTATTATATCCTCTTCCATCTGACAAGGCACAACCACAAGCTCTTTGGAAGGGTCTTTACATAATATGCCATGGGATATATAAAAATCTTCATAGGGTCCCTTTTCAAGAATCGTCCTAACAGTTTTTATCCAATCATCGTTCAACTGAGATTGCAACAACCGATGCCTTAAGGTATCTTCCATCTGTAGGCAATGCATTCTGCTTAAGGCATCTACATGCCTCATCTGAGTTCCAGATCTGTGTACAATTTGATAGTCAAATTCTTGTAAGAAAATCGCCCATCTTGCAATACGAGGCGGCACGTCTTCTTTGCGCATCGTAAGTGCGAAAGCGTTACAATCGGTAACGATGGTGAACTTAACACCTTTCAAATAAATTTGCCACTTTTTAAGAGCAGCAATTACTGCCAAAACCTCCAATTCATATGAACTGTAGTTCTCTTCTGCGTGACTTGTTTTTCTACTTAAAAACTGAACGGGATGAAAATTTTGGTCTTCACTCCATTTTTGCATGAAGATCGCCCCATAACCAAATTTTGACGCATCCGTGTGAATCTCCGTCATTGCGTTAGGGTTATATAACCGAAGAACTGGTGAAGTGGTTAAAATTCTTTTTAACTTTTCGAAAGAAGCTACTTGCTCTTCTCCTATTTTAAAAATACTATCTTTTTTTAACAAGTCAGATAAAGGTCTTGCTAAAATTGCATACTTGTTTATGAACCGCCTAAAGTATGACGTTAGTCCAAGAAAACGTTCGAGAGTTTTCTTATCCCTCGGAATTGGGTAGGACTCTATCGCTTGTATCTTTTCTTCAGATGGCCTAATTATACCTTCCTCAATGATGTAGCCCAGAAAGTTAACTCTTTTCTCTAAAAATTGGCATTTCTTCCATTTGATACGTACACCATACGGCGACCCTACTTCTAAAACGCGTTTCAATTTTAGCAAACCCTCGTCAACATCTTGCGATGGAATGATGATGTCATCCATATACATCGCAATAGTCCCATCTTGTATTAGTTCTCTGAACACAAAGCTTACAAACCTACAGAAAACCGCCGGCGAGTTGCATATACCAAACGGAACGTATTTAAATTCGTATTGTCCATCGGGTGTCACAAAAGATGTGTACTTCCTTGAATCTTTGGCGACTGGAACATGGAAGAACCCATCTTCCAAGTCCAATGTTGTGAAAACCTTACCTTTTTGCAACCTGTCCAGCACGTCATCGATGCGCGCCATGGGAAAATTATCTCGGATAATTTTTTTGTTTAACAATCGGTAATCACAACATAATCTTTTTGAACCGTCTTTTTTCCCTACTATTACGATGGGAGATGCGTAGTTTGAAAAGCTTGGCTGGATAATATCTGCTTTCAACCATTCTTCAACTTTTTGGCTCACAAAATTTTTATCATCCAAGGCCAATCTGCGTGGACGCTGAAATACAGGTACTTCGTCACTCAAAAGTATCTTCATTTCAGTTTGGCACTTTTCGATACGTTGTGGCTTGTAACTTTGTATTAATTCTTGAATAATTGTGTTTTCGCTGTAGACTCCTGCAGTCATACATAACTTTGCAAACTTTTCTAATAACTCCATCTTTTTTCCCTCACTACTTTCTTTTGATTCTGATAGCGTACTAATCCTCTTCTCGAATTTTGTACCTTCTGGCTTTACACTAATATTAACTTTATCGAGTACTGATGTACCTATAAATACTGAATACGGAATCGCGTTTTCACGAGTAATGTGAAATTTTTGTAAGAACTTCAAGTCATCTACTTCAAGCTCTGTGACGAAACTACCGCACGTCGAAAACTCTTTTGCACAAGCGCCGTATAAGGTTCGCTTGTCGTCGGTCACCTCACCGCTGAAATTAATTTTGTTGAACACATCACGCCGGATTAGGCATAAACAACACCCTGTATCGACCAAAGCATCAGTTTCCAACCCACCCACCTTTACAATTTTCACTGGCAACTTTATTTTTTCCTTTTCCATATCTACAACATTAATTTTGTCAGACTCTTTTTTAACTTTCACGATTTCAATACTCTTACACTCAAAAGACTTGTGTCCAATGCCATTGCACTTAAAGCATTTAGTTTGTTGACTGGTGCAGTCACGAATGAGATGTGTGCTACTTCCACATCTAAAACATGGCCTTGACACCTTTTGAGCGCTAGAAGTACTTGCTGAACTCTGGATTGGTCTAGAGTTTTGATTGGTCGTTTTGCAATGAATTTTCTCGTAAATTTTAATTTTTTCTTTAAGCTCGCCAACGGTCTTTGCCTCATACAAAACCGTTTTGTTTAGCCTGGTGTCTACTATGCCCTCTATAAAGTATGATATCAAACTTTCAGTGTCAATATTTATTGGTTTACCAATTTCAGTAAGTACATACAAATACTCACGAAACGTTTCGCTTGCTTTCTTTTTACGGTTTCTTAATTTGTTATGTACTTCAGATGAAGAAATTTTTTTTCCAAATTCCTCGATAAGAGCATCTTTTAATAACTCCCAACTGACTAAACCTCTCTGACTTCTAATAAATAATTTCGCTGCCTCTCTTAGCAACTGTTTTCCATATATGAATTTCTGCACACTATTCCACCCTACTACCAAAGCATTCTCTTCAAATTCATTTATCCATAGCTGTACATCAACGTTATCATCACCATTGAATTGTGTTAAACTTTCCTGTATGTCTTTAAAGGTAAACATTGATCTACCAGCCGGTGCGACGGCGGCAGCGGAATTTGTTTCTGGTGCGTCTTCATACGTACTACCCGATTCGTCATTGTCATCGTTGTTACTTATCTCGTGTCCGTAGTGTGACAATAATCTTTGTTGTAACTCCGCTTTACGTCCCGCAGTAGATTGGTCAAGTTCACGGAGTGCTTGCTGCAACTCCTTTAAATTAAATGTAAGTATTGTCTGTCTGTCCATTTTTTACGCTACGCTTTTGTAGTATTTAAAGTAGGTATTATGTTATAAATGAAATTGTATGTTTACCAGTAAGAAAAAATATTCGAATAATAAAATAAAAGATCACTTAAACAAACTACTTTGAATGAAATACATAAGATTGTATGAATATATGTAAGTTCTTTTCTTCGCTTTGTTGTGATATTGATTTCCACTTATCTGTTGTTTCTTCTTTGCTTCAGCTTATTCAATGTTCCGTATCGCTTTTATACTTTTTTTACTTCAATTTGACTTTGTTTTATTATTGCTTTCTTCTCATTTGCTGTCTATTCTTTGCTCTTCTTCCTTCGATGTCTCGAATTTATTACTTTCCTTTGTCTTCGCTTTACTTTGTTTCGTTTTTGGTGTCTCCTTTTTTTTACTTCACTTGATGCTGCACAACTTTGATTTGTTTCTGCTTGTGTCAGTCGTTCTATTTTCTCGCTGCTTGTGTTGCTACGTTTTCTCTGCTCTGCTTTCCTTCTGATGTATTCTACTATTGACTTCGCTTAGCTATGTTTTGATGTTGATTTCATTACTTCATTTGATGCTGCACAACTTCGCATCGTTTTATTTTCTTGTTCCTTGTATTGCTACGTTCTCTCTGCTCTGCTTTCTTTCTGATGTCTTCTATTCATTTGATGATGCACAACTTCGCATCGTTTTATTGTATCGCTGCTTGTGTTTCTACGTTTTTTCTCCACTGCTTCCTCTGATGTCTTCTTCTATTCTGCTTAACAACTCTTGCGTTCTCTTTTGCTCGTTGTCGTTATATTTGTTCTGTCTCTATACGAATTCGCTGTTTTCGTGCCAACGATTTGTCTACTCAAATTCTATTCGTCGCGTTTTGAACGTTACGCAGTTTAAAATTTTATTTGGCTTCGTTGCCACTTTTCACAAGCTTTTGATGACGCTTGCTTAATTTCAAAATTGTATGCTGCGATCGACTGCACAGCGTTTGACGACGCTTTTGTGTCTTTCGGCGTTGAAACTTTATATAGCGTTTGGAGACGCTTGTTTCCTTATTAACTTTTTCACGTACGAATGAAGTCTGCACAAATATTTTACTGCGTTTGATGACGCTTGTTAATTCTTTTGCGCTTGAAGACGTTCACAAGTTCAACTTTTCAGCGTTTGGCGACGCTCACACACAGCACAATACACGTTTTATGGCACGATCCCGGTTGAGCCCCCAATTTGTAGGATGTGAATTCATTTATTTATTTTTCAAAGTACATTGATTGTTACATTTATAATGATAATGAGTTAAATAAAGTATTTGATGATTAAAATATGTGTTGGATGAATTAAACTGTATATTGGCGTGTTACTTCGTTGAAATTCGTACGTAAACTAACTTGTCGTCTTTTCGGTTTTTTTTCGTCCGTCTCGTTTAGGTTTAAAAGTCAGGGTTGTATTTGTACATCTGGGTTGCATTTTTACGTCTAGGTTGTTAGTCGCTATGAGGGTTGTACGTCACCGTAAGTACGTCCACTTCTGGTACGTCCCTTATCCGTTCCTACATGTATGTATGTATTTGCATTTGTTTCACTATTGTTTGCGTATTTTATGCTCACAAACGCACAAGCAGTTGCCGCAGTGCTATTGTCCTGCCAAATAAAGCACAAAAGGATACATAAGAAAGTAGTCAATAAATATATAAGTATGTTTGTACATGCGTCACTTTATCGCCAATATTCTAGTATGAGCATAAAGTGTGGCCTCCACCAACTATTATTCTTCTAGTCTCCGGTATTGGCGACAAACGCTTGTAGCGGCGCCGTCTAGACGCGTTCAAATGGCGCGTACAGTTAACCTTCCAATTCAGTTAAATGATATAAAAAAAATATATAAGATGTCACAACAAGGATGTGCTTATATAAAGAATGTCAGTAAAGAAACCTCAATCTGTGATCACAAGTCACAATCGCCTAAGTCAAAATTTAATGATACGTAAATTTAAATTTTTATAACATTCCATACTTAAAAAATAATCACGAATGATTTTGGATTTTAAAAAGTGTATAACGGTCAATATTTAGACTACTGATTTTGAGTGACATCTGTGCATGTTTGAATTTTGTATTCGAGATTTGAAGCGTTTTATACAACATTTTCGATTGCGTGATTTTAGACTTAGGCTGTTATGACTTGTGAGCTGAGAAATACGAGTAGCAGTAACAACAATATTCATTATCTGAATTGCGGCTTGAATAATACAAGTTGATGCAATGAGTTTAGATAATGAGCAAAGATAACAAATTGGAAGAGAAAGCACTTTTATAGCATTGACACAGTACAGCTTAATGTGGATCAACGAGGCATTTCATGCTATTGAATTCGTCGTGACATGCGGGAGTGTTGAGGATTACCGTATACTCAGAAGGAACTTGAAAAAGGGAAACAATTTTTTTTTTAAGAATTAAATAAAAACAAGTTTTGGAAAAAAATGTTTTCCTAACTTTTTAACAAAGTTCAAATTGATTATTTGGGCTATTGTTTAAACGATTGCTGCGCTGCTCAGTAATATTACAACTGCATTCATTAGTGGAATTTCCTAATGTGAGTTTGCTATACTTTAAGTCAGTGGAGGAATTCTCTAACATTTAGCGATAGGTTTTAACTAAAAGTGTGTCGTTTGCGATAACGATTTCATTACTCACCAACTCAGTTTTAAAACGGCTAAAAATTAACCACTATTATTACAACCTTAAAACAATCTCCTATTATCTAGCGAAACGAGATTAACGAAGACCAATAGAAAATGGTTATCGTTTTATTTGTCGATACGTTATATAGCGATAGGAAATATCGTTGAACAAATTGTGTATTCCAGTGCAGCTGTAATGTTTTGGTTGCTTAATAGTGTTACAAGGCTGCGCAATAATACATATACGTATGGTTCTATTCTGAACTAATTTTTCTTCGAGTTATGGCTCCCGAAACATAGAAAATTCCTTAGTCATAGGCAATAAAGTTTTGAATTTTTATTTTGATTATTCGCTATCGACAACGAATATATACAAAAAATAGTTACTGAATATCGAAATAGTTATAGATATAGATTGGCTAACATAACGATGGCGATCATCGGTATACTATTTAGTACTAATATTTTATATTTACGAACATTTTCTTTGAATGAACAATAATTTTAACGATATTTCTATTCGCTAGCAGTTTCAAATTGACTTTCGTTAAGCTAAGGGAGGATTTCAATAACATTTTTAACGATACTCGTTACCGATATATTGGCGAATAGATAACTGTAACAATTTTGGTATTAGTAACCACTTTTTATCTATATTCGTTTAACTTTGATTAGTTATTGTCGTTAAATTATATAGCGACACCAAAAGCTGACATAATAAAGATCGATAGAAAATGGTTATCTTTAAATTTATTGACTCGCTATATAACGATATTAACTACCGTTGAACAAATTTTGTATTCCAGTACAGCTGCTGAGGCTTTCCCCCACTTTTTTAATGTCATTTTAAACTATTACATTATTTGACAATTCATTTTATTTGTGAATCGATAACGAATATCGACAAAAAAAATTGCTAAATATGGAAATCGTTATAGTTATCGATTTCATAACATGGCGATGGCAACTAATGATAAACCAGTTAGTACTTTTAAGTTATGTTTGTAACTGCAGCAAACTCAACCATAGAAATTCTCCCAAGATTCCACTCGATAAGCCTTAGGATGAATGCATCCTATTATGTGACTAACAACTAGCTACACCGGGATCTAGATGTTCCAACTATAGCTGAAGAAATCAAAAATTATGCTATTACATACATCGCGAGGCTTCTAACTCACCCCATCCCATTCATTCTAGCCCTGTCAGCAAGACCAACTAGTTTCAGGCGCCTGAAAAGAAAGTTAAGTTAGATTTCGTTAGTCAGTAACTATTTTGTATAGATATTTCTTTACCGATGATCAGCTGTGTTGTTAAATAAACTGCAAGTAATTAGCTGCGTTGAAAATCACGAAATTAATATTTCTGGCAATTTTAGATAAAAAAGAAATTCGGAACTTTAATTAAATACTTTTAAACACGAGAAGCTGCTTTATTTATAAATCAAATGGCATTTGAGTACTTGGCGTACGTTTTATCACAAGATGAATAATTACTAAGTCCATCGCCAGTGGACAGATACCTAACTAGAGAAGTAGATGACCCATTCCACTTAAATGCAACGGAATTTCGAAAGTTGTACCGACTAACCCCAGACTTGGCTCATGGTATTATTTCTCAACTTGATGGTCAATTAAGGGGTACAAGAATAACTGCGATATCAACAAAGAAAAAAAGAAATTAATACCGCATTTACTTACCTTTTGTTGAAACAGGTAAAAACTTCACAATAAAGACTTTTAAAAGCAGTTAGTATGCGGAATTTATTTATTTTTGGCATTTCTTTTGTGCTTTTCGTATTTTTTGGGTTTAGTTAAGCTATGCTGCCACCTTTCTACTATTAAACCGAAATTTAAATTTAATTTATTTCCAGTCGTTAAAACTAAGTTAATGAATAGTACAATCGGTAAGGCAAACGCCAAAATCCGTAATTAAAATCTCGAAAAATCGCATCGTTATAAGTTAGTGCATTCCACTACTATAGTGGAATTCACCAACTTTTTTAACGACACCTGCCACCGCTTTATTAGCGAATCAATAACTTTAACGATTTCAGTGACTTTTTTGTATCGATATTCGTTTATCGACGATCAGCTGAGTTGTTAAATAAACGGTAAATAAATTGGCTCCCAGTCCACAAGAAGGGGGATACTGCAAAATGCACCAACTATTGTGGAATCAGCCTTCCTAATATCGCATATAAAGTCCTTTCAAGTGTATTGTGCGAAGGATTGAAGTCCACCGTGAACCGGCTGATTGGACCTTATAAGTGCGGCTTCAGACCTGGTAAATCTACCATCGACCAGATTTTCACAATGCGCCAAATCTTGGAAAAAACCCGTGAAAAGAGAATCGACACACATCACCTCTTCGTCGACTTTAAAGCCGCCTTCGACAGCACAAAAAGGAGCTGCCTATGTGCCGCTATGTCTGAATTTGGTTTCCACGCAAAACTTATACGGCTGTGCAAAATGACGTTGAGCAACACCATCAGCTCAGTCAGAATTGGGAAGGACCTCTCCGAGCCGTTCGAAACTAAACGAGGTTTCAGACAGGGTGACCCCCTATCGTGCGATTTCTTTAATTTGATGCTGGAGAAAATTATACTAGTTGCAGAACTTAACCGCACTGGAACAATATTTTAAAAAAGCGTGCAATTACTGGCATATGCTGATGACATTGATATCATTGGCCTAAACACCCGCGCTGTTAGTTCTGCTTACTCCAAACTGGAAAAAGAAGCGGTAAAGATGGGTTTGATGGTGAATGAGGACAAATCGAAGTACCTGCTGTCATCGAGCAAAGAGTTAGCGCATAAGCGCCTTAGCAACCACGCTACTGTTGGCAGCCATAATTTCGAAATAGTATAACTATAGATATTCGTTTATTTAGGAACCAGCATCAACACTAGCAACAACATCAGCATTGAAATCCAGCGAAGAATCAATCTTGCCAATAAATGCTGCTTTGGACTAGGTAGGCAATTGAAAAGTAAAGTCCTCTCTCGGCAAACGAAAATCATACTCTACAAGTCACTTATCGTACCCGCCCTAGTATATGGGGCAGAAGCATGGACCATGACCACAACAGATGAAGCGGCTTTGGGAGTGTTCGAGAGAAAAGTTCTTCGAAAGATTTATGGACCTCTACGCATTGGCGATGGCGAGTACCGAAGAAGGTTTAATGATGAGCTGTACGAGCTATACGCAGACATCAACATAGTCCACCGAATTGAAATGCAGCGGCTGCGCTGGCTAGGCCATGTTCTGCGAATGAAAGATGATGCTCCGGCCAAGAAAGTGTTTCTATCGGAACCCACCTATGGAAGCAAAGGTAGAGGGCGGCCCCCACTCCGTTGGAAGGACCAGGTGGAAAACGATTTAAACTCCCTTGGTGTGGCCAATTGGTGCCGGTTGGCGGAGCGAAGGAGCGACTGGCGCGCCTTGTTGGATGGCCATAACCGTCTAGACGGTTAATCGCCAATTAAGTAAGTAAGTAAGTAAATTGCCTGCGTTAAAATCATGAAATTCATATTTCTGGTAATTTTAGTTAAAAAAGAAAATCGGAAGTTTATTTAAATACTTTCAAACACGAAAAGCTGCTTTATAAATCAAATGGCATTATTACTATTACTTGTTGACACCATTTTATTTTAATGTGAAAAATTGGTTATATCGAGAAATATGAAATTAATACCGCATTTACTTACATTTTGTTAAAATATGTAAAAACTTGCAGTTTAGTTACGGAATTTATTTATTTTTGTCATTCCTTTTGTACTTTTCGCCTTTTTTAGGTTTCGTTAAGCTGTGCTGCCACCTTTCTACTACTAAAACGAAATTTATATGTCAGCTATATCGAGTAGTTAAAACTAAGTTAGTGAATAGTACAATCGATAAGGCGAGCGGCAAAATCCTTAATTAAAATCTCGACAAATCGCATCGTTATAAGTTAGTGAATTCCACTACAGCATTAGCTGGAGTTTCATTATTCCTCACTTTAAATCAATAATAATGGTCAACTCATTAGCCATGTTACAACTGAATTAGTGAATAGCACGATCGTTGTCGCAAGCGAATGATCGTTAGTTGAAATTTCGAAAAACCGCATAGTTAAAAGTTAGTGAATTCTGCCACTGGTATGACTAAATTTGTTGTTTTAGGTTAACAATTATTTTATAAATACTACTTGTACTCTTCAGTGCTGTAGACTAGTGAATAACCTTTTAACACTGCGACGAAATTTAAGCTAACGAATTTTCATGTTATCGCATGAAACAGTTTCAAGCTCCCTGATGTTTTGGCATTTTTGTTGAGTTTAAAAAACTTATATATTCTTTCTCTATTTAGCGACAAAAGCTGTTCATGATTTAACAAATATCGACAAAAAAATTTATAGCGAATATCGAAATCCACATATTTATCGATTTTCTAGGTAGTGTTAAAAATATCGTCAAAAAGTGGCAGAATTCCAGTGAGGTAGTAGAATTCAATAACTCGTTTAACAAAGTTAGCTGTCGCCATATAAAGAATCGATATATGTGGCAAGTTCCGCTGTCAGTAAACCGGTATTAATAGATGTTCCTTTATCTATGATCCACGGTTGTCAATAATATTTTTAATATATTTACGTCGTTATCAACTCGATACAATTTTAATTTCGTTAAAATAAAAATAAATGTAAGGCGCGATAACCTCCAAAGAGATTTTATGCCGAGCTCCTCTTACAATTTGCGTCGTGCTCCTTTTTATTTTTTCCTACAAATTAGCGGGACGGGACCTACTTGTATTTATGCCGACTACGTACCGCTTCTGCAAGGCAAACGTTTTCACTGAGAGCTTTTTATGGCAGAAACACACTCAGAGTGCTTAGCAAACACTGCCGAGGAGCGATCCCGATAAAAAAACTTTTCTTCTGATTGAAAAACCTTCTTTATAAAATTTTTGACACTACCGCAGGCTATACTATATCGTCGCGTTATTACCATGGATAACATAGACACAGACAGAGGCACAACACCGAGAGACTGGTCAAATGCAACCATTTCACCAATCAAATTACTCTTAGTTTGCTTAGAGAGCAGCACTAAAAGCCTAAGAGTCATTGGCTTCAGCAGGATGTTGCTTCTCTCGGGGCGTGAACCCAGGATCTTCGGTGCGGCAGGCGGAGCACGCTACCATCAAAACACGGCGACTATCGCCTATAAAAAGCATTTATTAAAATATCGACTAATCGGAACGTTGAAATTGAGTGAATTCTCCAATAGAAACAGTGAATTTCGTAGTCGATAATGCTAACAAAAATCATATAAATCCGTAAGACAAATTTGTGAATTCTGATGCAAAAATTGGATATATAGCACAACAACTAGGAGTAAACTGATTCAAATTAGCTTGTAGTGTATCAAGCCTCTTAGAGTTTACTCACGGTTTACGTCAGAAGTCAAGCTGTGCGCTTTTTCTTCTCATGTTTGACGTTCATCTATTTATTTCTTGTTTATTGTTGCTCCAGCTGTTTTTATTGTTACAGCTTTTAACTTGAATTGTGATTAGCCCTCTAGGAAAATTTCAAAGCTCGAAGCCTAGTACATTTGCTTAAGATATCGAAAGGAGTTGTCTTGTCCTTTATCTGACGTAGCGACGAAGGTCTCTTGTAATTATCCACATCAGACATATCCTTATATTATTTTTTATGCTCTAAGAAAAAAAGCTTTTCTCATGACGTTTGATAATTGCAGTTACGACGCAGGGGCCGTGTAAAACTCTAGGAAATCGCTGTTGGATTTGTAGTCCTTAATATAAGTACGATACATCGCAGCGTTTATATCCGTAATATGGGATCTACAAAGCCTTACAGGAAAAACTCCGCGATGTAATGGCTTAGGTGCGTAATGAAAGTAATAACACCAGGCGGGAACGTTATTTTGGTGGCTTTAGGGATAATTATATTTTATTTTATGAAAAAAAGAAATACAAGAAATCAGAATGCAGAAATCAACAACACTTGCTATTGTTTATTAGGAGTGGCATACGTTTTCTTTGTACCTATAAGATGGGCTCACGATAACATTAATGCCATTATAATGTTTCTCCTAAATTAAATTTATCTTTTTACCCAAGCAAACGGCGGCATTGAAGACGGTCCAATTACTGCGCACTGTTTGCGCAGGTATGGGAACTAATTTCGAATATCCTCTCAAAGTTTTTGTAAACGAACGAATATGGTCTGGCGTGAAAAATGTTTTTTATTTTGCGTGGGCTGCTTCTACTGCAGGGAAAGGACCCTACTGTGAAAGCAATATCAAATAAGTTGTGGATTTTGCATTTGCCTCTCAAATCAGTACACTGCAATACGGGGGCGCTTAGGCATAGGTTCGGTTAGGTTGAACTGGCCGGTCCATGTGGGCCACACATAGACTGAATGAGTCCGTAGTGTTACCAGAAGTTTGTTTTAACGACCGAACTGTAAAACCGTATAAAAAACAGGATCTATGTTATAAAATAACTCCGTCCTCTTGGCAAATACTAGAAGCTTTCTAGGATTTAAGCCACTTGCTACTTCTAGATCTGACAGCTGTATCACCCCTAGTAGCTGCAGTCTTAGCCTGGCGAGCGTGATATATATTTTAATATATTAAAAACACGTGTCACAACATTTTCGGCCGCGATGGACGCCTAAACTACTGAACCGATTTTGAATTTGTTTTGCACCCCGTCTGTAGTTTGATCTAACTTGGGACACATGATAGGTTATATCTCAGTTTATGTTTGCAATATTATTTTATTGCATTTTTTTTTTATTTGTTTATACGTAATAATAAAGTGTTACGTATACGCAGTGGTGCACCTCGTTTCAGTTGGTATGGATATGTTTGTGCACGTGCTTATTTAACTTTACACACATATATATATCTATATATATATTTAGCACATCACCAGGGCCGCGAGAGGGGGGCCCGGGGTTTCTGAGGGGGCCCGCGATTTAGAGGTACTATGACATTTTTTTAATTCAGGAGAGACTTTAATTGTTCCATGTGCAATTTTCGTTTTAATATTATAGTGAAATGTGAAAAATAAAAATCTATATATATTAAAAGAAAGGCTAAAATGTGTGTTTGTTGGTCTTCAAACTCAGATGCGTTGGTCGATTTTGTTCAAACTTTCACACAAGTTGCGTAAACCTCACGCGGTGGTCACTACAAAGGTTTGGTTGCCATCGACATACAGGGTCTTGAGATATAGGCCGAAACGTGGACCCGACTACCCCTACAATGTGTTTATAGAATATGGATAACAAACGTAAGCTGCTGCTGAGGGTAATATATTATTCAGAGACGTTCTGGGACTGGGATTAGGACTAGGAATGGGAAGGAGACTCGGATTGGGACTGGGACTGAGACTCGGAGTATGACTGGTACTGGGACTGGAATAAAATACATACCACCCTCTGGGACAGGCAATAAGGGATGCAGAAAATGAGAAGGAATTGAGAGAAGAGAAAAGATAGAAGGAGATTGAGAAAATGATAGAATGAGAAGAAGATGGAGATAGATGAAGCGAAAAAGGGCAGAGTCAGATGGAAAAAGCTTATTAAAATGTATGCAGATAGGCCAAATTTAGGGCAGGACAACGTCTGCCGGGTGTTCTAGTTTTTTATAATATTACGCTGCCACGTAAGAAAATTTTGACCAACTTAACTAATATGTCAGTCTACCTCTCTGTCTGAAACTTTCTTAACAACTTTTGTTTGTAATAAATAGATGAGCTAAATCTAAAGACTAAACTCGACTTAGGTAAATTTTTGAAAATTTAAAAGCTTTTTTATACCTCTTCTGCTCTTAGGCGTTGGGCTACAAGTTTCACAAATAAAGGTTTCCCTTTCAGTCTTTCAGACTAGCGTATTTTATGTAAGGAAGCTCTCTCCTTTAGGTGGGGCGACTGGGCTTCATCATTAAAATTTTGGTAGTTTCATCCCACTCACACTCTTAACGACTATGCCCACTTTGAGGAAGATGGCATATTAAACGATTTCGCTTAACATTTTCTACCACCCACGGATATTTTGATAATGGGGCATCACCCTTCAGTAACTTTTATGTATATAATTATGAGCGACACAAATCAAAATCATCGCAACAGCCTAACTTTTGCAATCTGGTCGGCTTTGCTAAAAAAAGTACCTTTCCAACAATGAGTTTGTCAAAAAATTCAATGCATCCAAACTCTTGATTTTGTTGTTTTAACAGTTACCGTATGCAATAAAAAAGTTGAATGCCTTTGTTGTCAAGCGTGAAACACATTGATCTCGTAGCTTATTTGGTAAAGCTAAGTATTTATTTCAAAACTCACGGGGTGTACTGGTACTCTATTATACCAAATATTTGACACCAAAAATTGGCCTGCTAGATCAGGCATGCTGGCATATCTAATCGTTATACTCTTCGTTTGTTTACCCACAAACCCTTTTCTCTTTCTATCACTAAAAATCGAGATAGGCTCCTATTAGCCTCCGTACGCTGGACGGCTCACTTCGCACAAACGAAGGATGTACCCAAGATATTCGCATCTAAGTCAAGGATGAAAATAGTATAATCGCCGAACACAGTACAATGCCGAGATAGATAGATAGATAATCAATTGAGGATCGCACTGCGACCATTGGTCTGTTGTGCCCTCATCTTCTTCACAGCACTCCAAGCCGACATCTCAGATAAACCCTAACAGTTCACATGGCTTGAATATTTAATGTGAGAATGCTCTGGCCATGTTGAGCCCATTAACTTAGCCCTGCGTCTTGAGATTGCGTCACATTCCATGATAATATAATCCGCCGTCTCCTTTCATCGATCACAAAATCGGCATGTGTTGTTTGATTAGATGCCCAGCTTCTGCATGTGGCTGTTCAGTCTACAATGTCCTGTAAGAATAGGTGTTAAGATTCTTAGGTTATCTTTCGAGAGGCCTAGTAATGCCCTATATCGAGTTGTGCTGTAACGCCCTAACAGTAACTTAGTCCGTCTCAGGCCTGGCATATTTCGCCAGTATTTTTCCGTCTTTTCACTCTCTTCTATTAATAAATGCCCCCTAATTCCTGCGCGCCTACTGGCAGGAACGGCTCGGAACCGATGGGTCGTGTCGTTGCCGCCTCTCTCGGCAGGCTGTCCGCCTGCTCATTATACTCAACTCCCCTTTGCTCAGTAATACAGGCCAACCGTTGTTCGGTGTGTGCTCCTAGTTGATTTAGCTTTTCAACGCACTCAAGGACCAGTGCTGATTTTATTTCGAACTCCGAGATCGCCTTGAGAGCGGCCTGACTGTCACTGAGCATGGCGATTGTTTCATTGGATTATTCGCGCTGAAGGTTCAGGTCAGCGCACTGGCTTATAGCGAATACTTCCGCTTGAAAAATGCTCGGGTATGCTCCCAAAAGCATTGATATCTTAGCTCTGGGTCCAAAGATTCCAGATTCGATCCTCTTTGGCGTCTTCGAGCCATCGGTGTACCATACCATTTTATGTAACTGCTGAATGATCTCAATTCCACTTTCCTTCCATGTACCCTTGTCTCCCAATTCTACTTTATACCTTCTCTCAAAAGCTATCTGCCTGAGGATATCAGCCCTCCTGAGTTGAAAGATTATTATTGCTACTAGTATTTTTAAGCTTTTTGACACAACCAGGGTAGCGTTATTACCATAGAGAACTTGCCAATAGACACAGACACAACACAGATAGACTCGGCGACTGGAACCACTTCACCAATCTAACGACCCTTAATTTGCTATAGAGAGCAGCACTTAAAGCCTGATAGTCAATGGCTTCAGCAGGCTCTAAATACTTAATATCTCAACGTCCTTTTAAAATTTCGCACTGGGTTTATGTAGAAAATAAAAGGAAAACACAATCAGATAAATAACATCTGGTTTGAAGGAAAAACACAACCACTAAAGAAATTTGGCTTAAACAAATGACGAGGAAAGAACAATAGCCAAACAAATGAGCAGAAAATATTAATAAAAGAAAAAAAGCACAAACAAAGTCAATAACATGGATAGAAAGCTCAAATACAAAATCGTCCATTGAAGCAATAACAATGAAAACTTTAAATGGTAAGTCAGGAAAATGGAAGAAGAAAAATAATAAATACAATAATAAGTGAAAAGGCAGAAGCATTAAAATTATTGCAACATATGGCTAGAATGATCATCTTGTGTTGTCTTATGTTGTCAACACACAACAAAGAGCAGCAATGACAAAAGCACTTTGGCCAGCAACAACGTAACAACAATTATTGCATTTGTTGTTTTGGGAAGGTTTAAGTTGCAATTGGTTGTTGTTTATTTGTATGTTGCAGGTTTTATAATATAAAAGCAAAAATTCCAAAGCAATGCAATTGTTACTGAAATATATTAGAAACAGCTGCATGCAACTAAAACAACAACAACAGTGCAACAGAATGTTTAACAATAAACGAAGTAATGACAACTATAACAACAAAAACTGCAACTAAAAAGTTACAACTACAAACGCAATGAGTTATAACTTAGAGTTGCGTTGAAGTGCATTGTCTGCACTTGAGGGCATTTATATGCACAAGAGTGTAGCCAGGGGGTCGTAAAATTAACAAGAACTCCTAGCACTAATATGACAACCAAAAATAGAAGTTTTGAAAAAAAATATCCAGTGAATACTATTCCCTTCGAAAAATCGTCGCTCTGTACGTAACGACTGGGACCTGAGTTGTCGAGCTGTTCGTACAGTATATAGTGGACTCTTTGTAGCTTATGTTACATATGGGACCGCCATGTGGTATCGAACTGTTACCACTGCTCATGATTTCAGACATATTCTCAGTATTCAAAGATTTATATTGTTGACATGTTTGTGGGTATGTCGTACTGCATCGACAGATGCGATGCAGTTTTAATGAGCTAACCCTCTTTTGATCTGGTGCTGTTAGAGAGAGCTATATCTTTTAGGTTCATAAGATGTTTAAATATGTCGTGCCAGTCCAATTCACCTTCGATTAATGAAGAGAATAAGAAGTTGCTTGATTAACAAGGGGAGAATGGATGGCATACTTTGAAGTCTTTGGAAAACGCGATGGGAAACATCTAGGAAGGTAAGGGTAACGTTCGAGTATATCCTGATTTAAGATTTAACTTGAGAAGACTGGGCGGGTGGACGAATACGCATTCACAAGAACCTTCGCCTGCCAAAGTCAAAGCAAAAACTTTGGAGTTGGTTCCATGGAGTCAGATAACTCACGGAGCTTGCTTAACTTTGCTCTTTTAACTTTGGTTGATATCCAAATGCGGAAGAGTTGTTTGTAGCAACCATATGCCGTGACATATAGGTTTCAGTTGGTTTTAGGCAGCCCTACCGAGGTTATGGTGTATCCACTCACATCCCGAACTGAAATCAAGGTAAGTGAGCCTTGGGCACCGACCAAATGTTGCTTTGGCCATTGCGAAAAGTCAACGAGCGATATGAGGAAGGGATATGGGAAAATACCGATTGTTTGTAGGCGTTATAGCAAGTGATAACGCCTACAAACAATCGGTATTTTCCCATATCCTATCAAAATTTCAATAGTCTGTTGTCGACAAAAACTTTTATCGACGAGTTTTCAATTTGTTAACCATTTGTTATTATTTTATTATTAGCGTATTATCACCAAGGCGGAGACGAGTTATATACCTTTAAGTTATTGATTAGGTATCGGATTTTTTATTGACAGAATATTGTTGGATTATCGATTTTTTATCGACGAGTTGTCGGCTGCTGTCGGACTGCTGCTGATTTTGTATCGAAAACTAAGTGGGTTGTTACCAATTTATTATCGGTGAAAAATGTTTTCGATAGGCTATATTTTTTTAACGGTGTTTTGTCCTTGTTGTATTGATTTATTGTCGAAGTTTGCGGCTCGTTATGGAAAATTGATCGGTTCGTTTTTGAAAAGTTATATCGATTTGCCATCGGAGTATTATCGTTTTTTTTAAAGATGAGATTTTGATATTTTACAGAATTTTTAACGGGTTTGTATCGCTTACAACTGTTGTCTATGCATTGTCTATGCGTTATAGGTTTTCTACTGACGTGTTGTTAGTATAGACTAATTTTCTAGAACTGTTATCGATGAAAATGAAGCTGGTAATTAATCTGGTTCTCTCTCTAGGGCTGAGGTCACGTTATCGATTGCTTATCGACGAATTGTCAATTTTTTATCGTAATTTTTTGATTACTTACCGATAAAATTTAGTTACACTCCTTAAACAGATCGAAAACTCTTCTATACCAAGTAAATACTTGACGTTAAGAAATCAATAACTTCCCAAAAAAACTCGTAATTGATAAGAAACGATACTAAATGAAAAATCTTCGCTAAAAAATCGAAAACTTCTGATAAAAAACTGACAACTCATCGATAAACAATCGCAAATGTGACCTCAGCCCTCAAGAGAGAACCACATTAATCACCAGCTTCATTTTCATCGATAACAGTTTTAGAAAATTAGTCTATACTGACAACACGTCACTAGAAAACCTATAGCGCATGGATAATGCATAGACAACAGTTCTAAGCCGTACCAGCCCTTTAAAAATTCTATAAGATATCAAAATCTACTCTTAAAAAAACGATAACACTCCCATAGCAAATCAATATAACTTTTCAAAAACGAATCGATAAATTTTACATAACGAGCCGCATACTCGTCGTCAATAAATCAATACAACAAGGATAATAGATCGACAACCCGTCAATAATACTTAGCAAAGACTTGGCCTATGATCAACTGATAACTAGAAGACTTTCTTTAGATAAAAAGCCGATAACAAAACAATAATTCGTAATATTAGTTATTGTGAATAGCAAGCCGATGAAGATATTTTCAGCCTTTAACTGCCTCATAGCTATTACTTCCTTAGATGGCACATAGTCATACGTCCTACAGTACTTAAATCTTTACTCCGTTTCACCATCCTTGCTACATCATTGCGTTCAAGATCCGCATTTATATCTCTAAGCACCAATTTATATAGACAGCGAGAGTTCTTTGCACTTGAGACTCTTTAACTTAGGAAAAGCTGGCTTCAATTTATTTAAAGAACTTGTTTTGTGTAAGTTAAAACTGTGTCCCCTCTTATCCTTTGATGTATTCACTCATACGTACGTTTATGCTAATAAGATGTGAAACCTAGCGCTGTTTTTACGTACGTATGTATGTATATATGTGTAAGTAGTAAATTCGCTTTTCCATTCACGTAAACGTTGTTTGTTTGTTTTGCTATTGCTCATGCTATCTTTTAATCGCGCTTCACTTTTGCTTCAACTCTAAACGCAATTCAACTTTAATGATCCCATTGGCCCGAGGTGTCCACTAACAAACTGATGTGTACTTCAGCTGTTGGATTTCGAAACATTACTGAAGGGCATAAATACTTTTATACTTATGTACTTGTTATAAGTATTAGTGTTGACATGCACATATGTATGTATGTACATACTCGTAGGTGTGTATATACGTACATCTGTTTTAATTACGCAAGAGCACCGTAATGTTTGCGTAGTATAAATAATTAGTTTTATAGCTTGGTTGATTTTCAAATTGAAATTATACGAATAGTATTTAATTGAATTTAGCTATGCGAATAGAGAGCATTGTTGGTTGAAATTTACTCATTGAATGTAATAATTTTGTAGAATATTAGAGGGTTAAAGAGCATACATAAATTCAAGGAGAAGCGTGGAAGCAAAGTGACGGTAGTCATACCAGCAGCGAAGTACTTGTTTATTTTTCTACTTTAAAAACACTGCATTTTAAGAAAAAAATTTCGAAATAGGTATTTTTGTTGAAATTTCGAAGATTTCTGGTATTCAGAAAATATAACGCTAAGCGACTATATTGCGACGATATGGATGTTCGCTATATAAATCCGGATGCCATGGCGTATGAGTAACATTTTGAGAAATGTTAGCTTTCCATGCCAAATCATATCACCGCAGATTTTGCACTACCTTTTTCGCAGAAATTAAAAAGTTTTATTTTTTTATTCGAAAACGGTTTCTATAAGTTTGCGTTTATATTTTTTTACATTTTTGTTTATAAATAAATTGGTGTAAATTCGAAAAAAAAAATAAAAAAAATACAAAAAAAGTAAGGCGCGATAACCTCCGAAAAGATTTTTGGCCGAGCTTCTCTTCCAATATGCATCGTGCCACTTTTAATTTTTCTTACAAATTGGCGGGACAGGAGGTACTTGTTTTATGCGGACTCCGAACGGCGTCTTCCAGGCAGATGAATTTCACTGAGAGCTTTTCACGCCAGAAATATACTCGGAATGCTTACCAAACACTGCCGAGGGGCGACCCCGCTTAGAAAAATTGTCTTCTAATTGGAAAAACTTGTCTCTAAAATTTTGGTGGTTGCTTTTCACGGGGTGTGAACCCAGGGAATTCGGTGTGGTAGGGGGAGCACGCTACCATCACACCTCGGCGGTCGCTAAAATTCGAAAAAACTTGTCACAAATGTATTAGTTTAACCATTCATGTCAGGTTAGCTCTGAGTTAAAAAGTAAACTTTCCGTTCTGCAAGTGGCCCTTAGAAGTTTATTTCTGTACCCCGTTTAACCCGATAAATGGACCTAAGAAGCCACTATTGAGGTTGATTAGGAACCGTGTTCTGTTCTGACTTATGCGAGGCCAACTCTATTAATATTCTTCACAGGTTTTCTCTGCAAAATTAGACATGAGGAAGTGTTTGCACGTGGCAAGGTGGGAAGCGATATGCCTTACTTGAATTACCTCAGCCTATTTAGTGGATTTTTTCGCTATTTTATCGGCAATACAGTTTACAGGTATCACTGTTGCCCGTGACCCACATTACAATTGCGGTGAACCGATATGCTAGTTTTGTTTAGCTTTGATTGCTGCTTGACTCTCAGTGCGATTCGCAACGGACGTGAGATTCATAGATAGTATCTGTCGGGCAGCCTCCTTATTGACTGCTAGTTCCACTTCAATGATGCTGCACTGGATCGGTAGCACAATAAATATGGAAAGCGAGAGATATTTGGAGCAGTTACCAATTTGTAATGGAGTTTGGAGCCATTCGCAAAGATTGCTGAATATTCCACCTTATGCAACTAATGATTATGATATTAAGCCTCACAATTTGCCAATCGGTGATTTAGAGGGCACAGAGAGCAATTTCTGGATCTGTCCTGACTGATCTGACATTCTTATTTCAGTTCAATTTACTATCTAAAATAATTTCGAGGTATATAAAGCCTGGTAAGAGTTCGCGCCTTATCCTATTTGATTGTGGTGGTTTGAAAGGTAGTATTTTGTAACGTCTGGTGAATAGATCCATTTATGTCTTACCAAGTTCCACTTCTGAAGATATTTTTTGGTTGCTTTTAGAGCGATATCATCGGCGCAAATAATAAATTGGCAACCGCTTCTTTCTTCCTTCAACGATAAAGTGTTCACCGTTTGGTTACACATTAGAGGGGACAATACGCATCCTTAGATAGCGCTGTGGGACACGTAGTTTATGATAGAGGCGTCTCTTAGCACGAAAGGAAAGTTCTTCTCGGTAGAGGTTGTTCCATGAATTTCAGAAATGCCAGGTCCAACCTCATGTGAAATAACGGGTCAGCTAAGGAAAGGCGTTACTAAATGCTCACAATTTGTAGCAGAAGTTGCCAAAAGTGAAGTTCTTAAAAGCAATCGGTTTCTTTATTCTGCTGGTGATAGCGTGTCGTGCTGTCTTTACGGATTTGGTGTGAAGTACGCATGTTGAGAGAAAGGACTTAATGCTTTTTAGCCTGAGACTACTAGGCTTTATGTGCGGAGCCTGCCCTCCTTTGGGTATGAACACTATCTTAAACTGTGCCCACTTTTTAGAATATGACAGAACCTTGGACAGGCATTATATATTTTTAAGACCATAGGATATAGAATTCCACTTGCCACTTGTATTATTGAGGGAAATATATTATCGGGTCAAGGAGAATTAAGGGTGTAAAATTATCAGAAATTCCAATCGAACTTGTGAGAGGTAATCAAATGCCAAATTGAGGCGCAGTTGACAGGAGTTTGGTCGGCTGTTGGTGGTTCCAACATTTCGCCGCTCGAATGCGTCCATCCACTATTGGGTTTCTTTATAAAACTCACTGCAGATATGTTTTTTGAAAGGACCTTTCATAGTCTGTTAGCCTTCGAGTTTATCTATCTCTATATAAAATTTCACAGGGGATATCGTAGCGATATGTTGCAATACATACTAAAGCGAGAGTTTGGCGTGGCGTATGAGTAACATTTTAAAGGAGAGCCCGAACGCAGAGATATGTACACATACATAGATATGTGGCTTTGAAATGAAAACTGTTATCTCGCTTCACTTTTGCAATAAACCGATGGACTGTGTACCTATCAAGGTAACAAACAAAAAACAAAACTTGCCGAAAGGCTCTGTTTGTAGTACTAAAGGCTGTTGTACTTGCCACATAAGGGCACTATATCCAAGAAATAAAAACGAGGAGGACTAAAAGTAATGTTGGGCAACTTTCTATTGCACCAAATTTTTTCAGCTTTACTTTAAACCAATTTGGTCTCTGCACATTTCATTGGGTTTACAGCAGGATTATATGAAATAACTACTGATTAGTTAATTAAAAAGAAGAGAGTTCACCAAACTTTGGAGAATTCCGGTACTGCCCTAGTAAATTCAAGTATTGTCACAAAATTTGAAATGTACACAAAGAAAAAAGTGATATTTTTGAAAAAGGTATACAAAATTTACATTATCAAAGTTTGTGAAAAGAATTCTCTGCTATTACAATCATTTTTGTGCCAAATTTTTCAGAACCGTCTAAAGTGCTCCTGGAAATCGTGTAACATTTTTCTTGTTATTAATATGTAGTTCCAAAAGAACCTGACGCAGGCATTGAAACTAATATTTGTCGCATTCCTTTATTTTCGTAACTTCCGCGCAACCTTCTAGATGATTCTTAATAGCTTAAAATTTTATTTCAATTTTTATTTCATTTATCAAATTTGTACATGATTTAATTTATTGTGCCAGAATTGTAACAAAACTTATCGGATTTCCTTTTTGCATAAACAACCATTATATCTCTTTTGAAATAGCTTCTGATATAGATAAATACACCAGTACATAATATGCCTGATTAAAATCGATTTCCCCACTTACCTGCCTCAACGCCAGCAATCAGATTGTACGGCACAATTTACAAGGGTTAACAAGAAGAAATATTTATACAACGAAGTTACGATTAAGACAATTTATCACGTCACCAAAGCCGAAAACTGCTATTTGTGTGGGAGTGTAATACATTTTTAAATCTGGGATGATAAAAAGGATAGTTGAGCACATATACAACGACACATACATATATTGGTATGTATAGAGATAAAGAGAGAAAATCACAAGAATTTTGGTAAAAAGGAAGTGTAATACAAAAATTAAAAACATAAATACAATACAATGACATACAACTCATTCATCTTCCTTTCTAACGAGTCTGTACAGAGAGCACACGTTCAAAGAATACGCTGCACATGCATACTTAACAACAAAATGAATAATTTAAACGGATGAAACTGATAAAGCAAGTAGATAATATTATTGGCACAGAAGTCTTGTGTTTGCCTTTCAGCCAACTTTCATACATTCCCAACACAGATGCCTTTCCATGTAGTACAAGAAAATTTTTTCTGTATGTTTTATTTTTTATACTCAGTTGAGCAGAGCTCACAGAGTATATTAAGTTTGATTGGATAACGGTTGGTTGTACATATATAAAGGAATCGAGATAGATATAGACTTCCATATATCAAAATAATCAGGATCGAAAAAAAATTTGATTGAGCCATGTCCGTCCGTCCGTCCGTCCGTCCGTCCGTCCGTCCGTTAACACGATAACTTGAGTAAATTTTGAGGTATCTTGATGAAATTTGGTATGTAGGTTCCTGAGCACTCATCTCAGATCGCTATTTAAAATGAACGATATCGGACTATAACCACGCCCACTTTTTGATATCGAAAATTTCGAAAAACGGAAAAAGTGCGATAATTCATTACAAAAGACCGATAAAGCGACGAAACTTGGTAGATGAGTTGAACTTATGACGCAAAATAGAAAATTTGTAAAATTTTGGACAATGGGCGTGGCACCGCCCACTTTTAAAAGAAGGTAATTTAAAACTTTGCAAGCTGTAATTTGGCAGTCGTTGAAGATATCATGATGAAATTTGGCAGGAACGTTACCCTTATTACTATATGTACGCTTAATAAAAATTAGCAAAATCGGAGAAGGACCACGCCCACTTTAAAAAAAAAAATTTTTTTAAAGTCAAATTTTAACAAAAAATTTAATATCTTTACAGTATATAAGTAAATTATGTCAAGATTCAACTCCAGTAATGATATGGTGCAACAAAATACAAAAATAAAAGAAAATTTAAAAATGGGCGTGGCTCCGCCCTTTTTCATTTAATTTGTCTAGGATACTTTTAACGCCATAAGTCGAACAAAAATTAACCAATCCTTTTGAAATTTGGTAGGGGCATAGATTTTATGGCGTTAACTGTTTTCTGTGAAAATGGGCGAAATCGGTTTGATGTCACGCCCAGTTTTTATACACAGTCGTCCGTCTATCCTTCCGCATGGCCGTTAAACCGATAACTTGAGCAAAAATCGATATATCTTTACTAAACTCAGTTCACGTACTTATCTGAACTCACTTCATCTTGGTATGAAAAATGAACGAAATCCGACTATGACCATGCCCACTTTTTCGATATCGAAAATTACGAAAAATGAAAAAAATGCCATAATTCTATACCAAATACGAAAAAAGGGATGAAATGTGGTAAGGTAATTGGATTGTTTTATTGACGCGAAATATAACTTTAGAAAAAACTTTATAAAATGGTTGTGACAACTACCATATTAAGTAGGAGAAAATGAAAAAGTTCTGCAGGGCGAAGTAAAAAACCCTTAAAATCTTGGCAGGTATTACATATATAAATAAATTAGCGGTATCCAACAGATGATGTTCTGGGTCACCCTGGTCCACACTTTTGTCGATATCTGGGAAACGCTTTCACATATACAACTACCACCACTCCCTTTTAAAACCCTCGTTAATACCTTTAATTTGATACCCATATCGTACAAACTCATTCTAGAGTCACCCCTGGCCCACCTTTATGGCGATATCTCGAAACGGCGTCCACCTATGGAACTAAGGATTACTCCCTTTTAAAATACTCATTAAAACCTTTCATTTGATACCCATATCGTACAAACGCATTCTAGAGTCACACCTGGTCCATCTTTATGGCGATATCTCGAAAAGGCGTCCACCTATAGAACTAAGGCCCACTCCCTCTTAAAATACTCATTAACTCCTTTCGTTTGATACCCATATTGCACAAACGAATTCTAGAGTCACCCCTGGTCCACCTTTATGGCGATATCTCGAAACGGCGTCCACCTATGGAACTAAGGATTACTCCCTTTTAAAATACTCATTAACACCTTTCATTTGATACCCATATCGTACAAACGCATTCTAGAGTCACACCTGGTCCATCTTTATGGCGATATCTCGAAAAGGCGTCCACCTATAGAACTAAGGCCCACTCCCTCTTAAAATACTCATTAACTCCTTTCGTTTAATACCCATATTGCACAAACGAATTCTAGAGTCACCCCTGGTCCACCTTTATGGCGATATCTCGAAAAGGGTCCACCTATAGAACTAAGCCCCACGCCCTTTTAAAATAATCATTAACACCTTTCATTTGATACCTAGATCATACAAACAAATTCTAAAGTCACCCTCGGTCCACCTTTATGGCGATATCTCGAAAAGGCGAACACCTATAAAACGAAAGCCCACTCCCTTTTAGAAATACTCATTAACACCTTTCATTTGATACCCATATCGTACAAACAAAGTCTAGAGTCACCCCTGGTCCACCTTTATTGCGATACCCCGAAAATTCGTCCACCTATAGAACTAAGGCCCACTCCCTCTTAAAATACTCATTAACTCCTTTCGTTTGATACCCATATCGTACAAACGCATTCTAGAGTCAACCCTGATCCACCTTTATGGCTATATCCCTAAATGGCGTCCACCTATAGAACTATGGCCCACTCCCTCATAAAATACTCTTTAATGCCTTTTATTTGATACACATGTCATACAAACACATTCCAGGGTTTCCCTCGGTTCATTTTCCTACATGGTTATTTTCTCTTATGTTGTCACCATAGCTCTCAACTGAGTATGTAACGTTCGGTTACACCCGAACTTAACCTTCCTTACTTGTTTTACGTTGCTTTTACATTTCGCTATTCTAAAAATTGCAACACTGATAGTAATAACATGGAAAAAAATTAAATTCAAATAAGTTATAAATTTCTTATGTAAATCGGTGTTATTTTAAAACAAAATCAAGAAAATTTTCACTGTACAACGAAAATGTGTTAAGGGAAATGAGATTGAGGAAATTGCAATGTGATTGGAACGAGCTTTGGTAAATATTTATAAGTATTGGATTTTGTATTGAACTGTGTATGTGAAACACGCTGTGACGCTTATTTGAAATAAATCGACTGCTCATGCATAACAAATGAAGATGAGCAGGCGGTGTTCGAGATATAAATATATTGATACGCACAAATATATATTAGGGTGGTTTGATCAGTTTATGGTGCCGAAGAGCAAGGAAGTTTTATAAATAGTTTTGAGCTCAAAGAAGCTCGTTTTGAACTATTATCAGTTCAGTTTTAATCAAAACAAAAAAAATCTAATCATGAACAACTAATTTGAATTGGTTCATATACACCAACAAACTTACATACTATTGCTCTACGTAAAGCTACTTATTCACGTTATAGGAAAACGCTAAGAAAAGTTTCGTATATATTTCTTGTGTGAAACATACCTAGGCATCTAATGTCGGGTTGATCAGGTCTACAAACTTCGACTCACAAAGTGCTTTTTACAAATAAAAAGAGAGTACCGTAAACTCATGATAGCTATTTTGACTATTTGTACGAGGTACGTGTTGGAGGAAAAAACTATCGAGCACGTTTTTTCCCGCACCCTATGCTGAAACTCCAGCTATTAGATGTGATGCAGCTATTTGTACCTCCAAAAGCCGGAATTATTTTAGAGCAAAGGTCCGGTTTTTAATAAGGTTTTCAGGTTGAGAAAACTTTTGTTAATACTGTGGACTCGTTCAGTCTATGTGAAGTGCTCACAAACCGCCCAGTTCAAGTTAACCAAACCTAGTACTTGAACCTACGCATGAAATAAAGTTTTTGTAGCTGCATTATTTACTGTATAATAAAATTGTTCGTTATTTTAAAAATTTCGGTCATATTGAATGATAATAGGAGATGAGGGCCACGTTGAAATAAAATGTTATAAGTGTAGCCAAAAATTTTTATAAAAAAGAAGCTGACGTGAAATGCTTCGAAAAGAGCTATATGCTCAATACAGGTGTGACGTGAAGACAGAATTGGACTAGAACTAGACTATTTATGCAAGATTTGACTAGAAGTGATAGAGAGAGGCTATTGATCAATATGGAACTGATGTAATGTTTTAAGAAAGAACCTGACTATCATGCATTACTTGAAAAAGAGTTGACAAACATTTCTCTGAAGAGAGCTATATACCAAAATGGATAAAGATAAGTGCTCGGAAAGGGGTTTTAGGGTGCTCCAAAGCCCAATTACTGGGCTGCTGTGAGGTAATAAAAAAACCCTTCAGCGAATTAAGGGGCTTACAATATACCGGCCGTAGGTATACCTGTCGTAAGAGGCGACTAAAATACTAAATTGATTCAAGGCGTTGTGTAGTGCAACCCTCTCAAGGGATTGCCAGCGCAATAACAATATAGTTCCTCCAACCCATTTTTTAACCTCACCTACCCGTGGCGAATCCTGTTTCATTAACAGTCGAAGCTCTCGCGACTCCGAACTCCTGATGGATCTAGGAGGGGATGGACGGGATGACCTAGAAGGTTTCATGTGGTCATAGCAAATCGTACCCGATATGGTCGGCCTAGTGCCTTTATGGTGCTTGTTACCGGAACGTACCGTATCTGCATCCGGCAAAGGACCATCAACATCGATAACACTCCACAAGGCCTTCGTAGAGTGTCCTTATCGCTGAAACAACAACAGGAGAGGAAAAGATGTAAAACTTCCCGAAACCGTAAGCTGAATTTTTTTTTTTTTTATGGGATGGCGTGTTATCGGCGATAACAATCGTTGTCGATCAGTTATCGTTTTTTATCCCGGATTTATTAACTATTTGCGTCTTTTGGACAAGATGTAGGCTAGTTATCGATTTTTTAACGAAATGTTATAAATTGTTTATCAATGACTTATGCTATCGCTTTTCCAATGACGGATTAATAATTTCTCATAAAGGAGTTATCGGTAAGTTATCGATTTGTTATCAAACAGCAGTTGATTTTTATCGAAACTTTATTGAGATGATATAGATAATATTCTGTTGTATATATAATAATGTAACGAATTTGCTGCAAATCCTCTTATTTGCCCTTTCGCTAAGTTCGAATCACTAAACTGTTGAATAAATAACTCCAATATTGAAGAATGGAAAAATGGCCTTTATTAAAGTACTTCACAATCACACGTATACTTTGCTACTCGCTGGCTTAATAACCAAACTGATTGATAACTCAAATGAAACTCTACTATTGGCCGCCAGATCGCGTGCTTAATCAAACTGATTGATAGCTCAACTCAAACTTAATGACAGCGCTTCTACGTCTTTCGGCTTTTATACTCTTAGGTTTCCTCGTTCGCCTCTTCTAGACGCTTCCAGAATCTACTAGTCCAGTATCTCTCAAACTTCTCAGCTGTAACTACAATTGCACGATTTTATAGCTTCTCTCATACCCCATGTTTGTATGTGTGAGCGCACTTCCACAATTATAATTGCCTACATTTAGGAGCATCTCAAATAAGATGTCTGCATATGGTTGTGCCTTGCTTCTAAGCTGCGTGTACCTACATATGTGTAGACATAATGATTGAATTATTGATGTGAATGTTTGTAGTTTACAGTCTCTCGCGCACACATAGGCGTAAATGCATCTGTGTGTGACATCTCTCGGTTGCCTTATATATGTGTATACATGATTTGATTATTGACGTAAATACTGCTTAGCATGGCCTTAGTGATGGTATAGCTTATTGATGCTAATAACCGTGACAATAAGATCCTAAACGGATCCCGAAGAAGACCAATAAATACGGTCTTAAAAATACTGTCATACATTCCATTGACTCTTTAATTTATTTAATTATTTATTTATTTAATTATTTATTTTATTTATTTATTTTAATATAAATAAATACAATTCAAATTCTCTATGTTGTTTTGCTTACGGTTTTGTACCATGGGTTATATTATTCGGAAGAAATAAACAGTTTTGTTTTTACTGGATGAACACTTTGATTGTGATTACCATTGTTTTTAGTAAAGTTACTTCTATGAAAGATTGACGTCAATCACTGGATCAGATCAGTATGCGAAAACATCGAAATTTATGGATACTTGGGGATCACTCCTATTTTTTTTTTTTTCAAATTTCACTCTCAATAAAAATTTGCTCATCGCCGCCACACAATTCTGGATAAAAGTTCGATATCAAAACTCAATAAGTGTACACACAATTTTGTTCGGATTATGAGAGATTCATATTCTCCCTCCCAATATCTTCAAGATAGCAACTAGAAAGTATAAGGTTTATTAAAATTCATATTAAAAATTTGCACTTATACTAAGACAATACATTTTCTGATTACATTTTCTAAATTTTCTCGAATCTATTCTATTATAATTATTGCGTTTTGATTACAAGCTCATCAGATAAAGTCAAAGATATTACAGGAAAGCAAATTTTGTTTCACTAATAGTTATACAAAAAACTCATTTTTATAGTCCACCCTTACAAACACTCGATATAAACTTTAACTGTACAACTTCGTTTAGCAATGCAAATTCAAAAATCAATTTGTATATGCAAAGGCTGTCTCAACTGATCAACTTAAACCACAGTTGCAATTTAAAATCTAACTTTTAGCAAATATTTGCATTAATATGCGTCTCTAAATTAAATGTGCATAATACGCGAACTCAAATATCTGCATATCATACATATACATATATACATGCGCACACACATACACATGCGTGTATTGATATGAGCATGTGACAACGCATAAATTTTGTGATTGCTAACGATATGCAGATAAAACTTTATATATTCCCATCTCTCACAGAGCCACGTAAAAACCGCAAATATGTCAGAGGAAAAAGTGCGTTTATGGAATGGGAAAAAAAATATGGCAACATTTTTCAATTCAACGCCTGCAGTGCTTACTCTTGCATATGATGAAATAAGAAAAAATAATAATTTTAATGGCGCCTTTTTCATCAACTTGTCAAAGCAGTCAGTCAAGCATTGTTGAAAAAAAAAAAAATGAAAAAAAGCCTCGAAAAAACCGAATAGTTCCATTGAGAAGCCCAAATTCACAAATAACTTTTTACCAAAAATATCATTTTATCATATGTGTCAAAAAAAAAATTCGGGTCAAATTTGCCGACGTAAAATTTTGTCATTAATGATTTCTGTATTTACATACATTTTTGGTTGAAAGCTTATCGAGTGTTACAAAGCAAATAAATGCCTTGCATAGATGTGGTACAAAATCATGGAGGTGAAGAATTCAGTTAGCGACGGATTACAGATATGTCATCTGTTTTGTAGGAAGTTTTATCTGTATCTGTTTCATATATACAAATGGTAATACTCTATAAGAAATCGATTTTTTGTCGATAGTTGCCTGAAAAAAATCGATAACTTTTTGATAGCAAATCAATAACATTTCAACAATACAAATCAATAAGACTTCGGTAAGAAATTAGTGATATGCCGATAAATGTTCGATAAGATATCGATAACTTGGGTTAATAACCGATAGCATTTCGATCATAAATCAATAACTTATTGATCACTTCTTCATAACCAATCGGTAAATTTTTGGTTAAAAAGTTATAATTGTTTGATAGCAAATCCATTATCTTTCGTTATCAATTTGATAATACTGTGATAACAAATAGATAATTTTTGAATAGCGGATCGATAACTCGTCGATAAGAATTGATGGCAAATCAATAAAGTTTCAACAATACAAATCAATAAGATCCAGTGATAAATTAGTGACATACCGATAAATTTGCGATAACAAATCGATAACTTGGGTAAATAACCGATAGCTTTCGATCATAAACGACAACATATTGACCACTTTTTCATAACAAATCGGTAACTTTTTGATTAAAAAGCCATAATTTGTTGCTGGCATATCTTTAACCTACCGTTATGAAATTGATAATACTGCAACAAAAAATTGATAACTTTTCAATAGCAGATCGATAATTCGTCTATAAAAATTCTTTAATTCATCGATAATCTTTATTATCAATAGCAATTTTAAATTAGTTTAACAATCTTTAAGCATCCGCAGATAGAGCGTGACAACGCTAATCAATTCAACCTTGATTTAAATCCATTGACAAATATCCGCTAAACAATCTCGTCTCATCAAATTCTAGCGGGATGGGCGACGGTTATAAATAAGTCGATTTTTAGTCCACTGCTCACGGTAGCCGTGACGACAGCAGTTATGGTGCATTAGGCATTCCATCCCAACATGCGAAAAAAAAAAACAAAAAATTGAATCAAATCATCAGTAACAAACGGTTACAGCTGTTCCAACATTAAACTACAGTATAGCGACTACATTTACACTTAGCATACCGCTATTGCCCTTAACGTCACCAACGAGTTTCTCCATAAAACTTAAGATTTCGAAAGTTTTCTGGTCGCGCAGTGTAATTTGTCACAGGAGCGAATCCCGTAAGACTTCTTAATCAACTTACATAAATTTCTAACATAAATTCTCACCTTTCAAACTAATTTGTAGCTTTTATGTAGCAACAAATGAAACTTCATGAATACCAATGAAAATGTTTGCATATTTCTCTTAACCAAATATTGCTAACATAATTTTGTTGGGTTACTTAAGAACGCGGCGAAAGCAATCTCAATACACACACGCACATATGCATCAGCTTCTATAACTAAACAAAACGTGAGAAGTCATATGTAACTGCCAACTGCGTTACATATTCATAATACACCACCTAAAGCTAAGGGGGGGCTGGTGTAGATGTGATCAAAGCATTGCTGTAAACGCCTTAAAGTATGCCACAATGCTGCAGTGTGTTTGCTCGTTAGGAAGTTGCTAAGTTTACACAATTCACTTAAGCTAAATTCTCCAAGCAGTATATGGATACCTGCATAACTGTCTATGTGTGTGCGTGCGTTTACCATTTTGTTTGTTTAGCAGTGTAGGAGTTGCTTAAGACGACAGCGCGCATATAACTCAATTTCCTACAAACCACTATCTGTTACACTAATAATACAGCGGACACATACATATGCTTAATACATATATATATATATATACATTAGACTGGGTCGATTTATTAACCGATATCGCACCATCGATTTTTCGATTGGATTTGGGCTCAGGAAAAAAAGTTTCACTACGAATACCGCCATCGTTTTTATAACAGTTTTTTGAAAAAAAAAAAAAAATTAAATATTTTAGGGTTTTGGGGAGTGTTTTGGTCGAAAAATTTACTCTTTCGCCATTTTTTTTCGCAGGCCCCAAAATTATTTTTTTGGGTATGCGTAGTGGAACTTTTTTTCCTGAGCCCAAATCCTATCGAAAAATCGATGGCGCGATATCGGTTAACTTTCGTTCATACAAATTGACCCGACCCAATATACATACTTACACATATGTTCGTATTGTTGCGTAACATCCTGCTAGTATATGCAATAAAATCTTTATTTCGTGCATTTGTGTATTTAGGTATTATTTCAGCGTTGTTACTTCCTTCAATCTTTCCCCGATATCTACCGTTGTTAGCAGTGTTACAAGGCTATAATTTATACCGGCGCCAAAGCGCTTGAATTTCCAACATAATTTATGCATGTCGACGCCTTGATTACCGGCAACTATTGGGCCAATTGAACTGAAAACTTAATTCAGCTTGCTTGAAGCACTCCAAGTTGCATATGCAACTAATACACTCACAGGCTATGCACATATGACTTATGTAAACATACATTGTTGCTTGAAATTCTTTGAGAAATTAAAAAATCTTCAGCACAAGATTTTTACGCTAAAAGCAAGGCAGTTGATACTGGATAGACTTAGATGTTTTTCTGGACATCGACGGACTTTCAACAATGTCTCCAGCAATCATCGATACTCTCAACTCAGTTGAAGTACATTCAACCTAAACAAATTGGATGGGCTCCATGTTTAGCTGCAGAATAGTCACGTCGTAGTGAGTTATGTGCGAGGACTCAAAATCTGCAAACAGAGGTACGCCACTGCGGTATTTCCTAATGCTGTGTATGCTGATCAACAACGAATTTTTAAGTGGTTTGACGGAGGACCAGTCAAATTCACAACGTATGAAGATGACGTTTCAGTCATCATAAGAGGCAGAAGTCTACCAATAACCACCTTTTTGATGGATCAGGCGTTTTGAGATGTACATGCCATGACATCTGGGTCAGATTAGATTTGCGGTCAGGTCGGTATGCGGTAAAAATCATCTAGTAATATTTTCTAAGAAGTGTAAGTTCCCTAATTGGAGTAAGCCTAAGGTTGGAGGGAAAATCCTTCATGAAAAGAACAACTCAAAATATCTAGGAATTATAGTAGATAGTAATTGTCGTGGAAAGTCCATACGGAAAAGAGAGAAAAGAAAGAAAATGTGGCATTCTACGTATTTGAAAATTTAGGGGTATGAAGACTATCAATGAAAGATACAACAATAGCAGCATTGCATGTCATTCTGCACATCCCATCTTAAAACCTAATGGCTGCAAATATGGGCATCGTGAGTGCAGACGTGTGACCATACTAGTATAGTATCAGTAATGTAGGACTACATGGTCCCGTGCCTAAACTTCAAAAGATATATTGGGGCTACGCAAGAGCCGGAGAATTCGCGCCAGGTTGCGTAAAAGGCACAAAATACTACACATACGGATGGTTCCAAATTAAAAGAAATAATCGGGTCTGCTGTTTACTGTTTCGATACAGACATAAGCAGATCTTTCATATTGACAGATCATTGCAGTTTGTCTTTCCGGCGGAAACTCTAGCCGTCAAGAAAGCAAGAGAAACTCGGATGAAGTGGGGTTAGAACTCGCAGTTGGCTAGGGGCTTAGAGTATATCCGCGGTCTGTCTTAAGAGGCGACTAAAATACGCAAATTTTTCAAGGGGTTGTATAGCGCAACCAAACTGTCGACCTCATCTGCCAGTGGAGGACTTTGTTTCTTTAGCAGCCGAAGTTCTGGCGACCTCACGCTCCTCACGGAAGTAGTGGGACGGGATGGCTTAGAGAGTTATATGTAATACTAAATCGTTCCTGAGATGGTCGGGCTTGTACCTTTATGATGTTTGTTACCAGAATGTATCGCTGGGCTGTAAAATTGCCTCTATAGTAATAGTAAATGAATGAAGTACGAGCCGCACGACGAAACGCTTGCGTTGTCTAGGCGCCAGTTACTAGGGGCGGCAGAATTGTCAGGTCTCTAGACACCAATCAAGAGGACGGAGTCGTTTATTAATGGTAGTCCTGGCACCTAATTGGGGGGTTTTCGATTGAGGGAGCCGACGTGATTCTCTAACTGTTCCGAAATGGGTTTGAAATAATACCGAAGTTGTCGCGAAATGATACCTTAAATTGTCCTTGTAAAACATGCCTCAGTAGGATTATAAAAGTAATTTATATGAAATGAACTGTACGATTGAAACCCACGCTAAGTATTAATGTACGGTTACACCCGAACTTAGATATCCTTACTTATTCACTCTTAATATCAGCCGTGTTTTTTTTACACGCGTATACGTTTACGCATGCGCGCAAAAAAACGCTTATCCTCGATTAGATAATGCTTAGGAGACCCATCTAGCGGCAGTGGTTAAATAACTAGCTACAGCACAGGGTGTATCAAAAAGCAGAGACACGAACCTCTGTTGTATGGCTGTGTATAACCTATAGCTGAATCAGTTGCGATGAATTATGGAAAAGCACAATTTTAAGAGGTGATACATAGAATTAGTGTTGAGGTGAAACATAGACACATATCTCAGTTACATCTTAGTATAGTGCGTATTGAAATTTTGCAGTACTAATTTTATGCGCAGCAATTTCAGAGGTGTATTTAAAGTTTGACGCTTAACAGTCCATATAAAGTTTAAGCGTAAACGTCTATAGATGTAAAAAGAACACAGTTATTAATTCTGTTTTTACTGTCGACCATTCATATGCATTCTCGCTTAGCGTGGCCAAACTTTCTCTTTATCTAGGTATACATAGCGTGTGGACTGAGTCTCCAGTAGCGATGAAACTGGTTCATACTTGTCTTTTTGATTTTATATAGCTATCAACCAGAAATTTCAATTATTATTTGGTTCTTGATTTTCTGCAGGGTACAATCTTGCATTTGTCTGTAATTTTGTGTGTGTTGTAACGCCTCCACGCTGGTAAAATCCTGCATTGTAATGCAACCACATTCATAACGTTGTAAGTGAAATTATGTCGCACGACGTAGCATTCATAAGCTGTAAAAAGAGCTAAATTTGGCGTACATTTACAGCTCAATTCAAATGGAAATACGCGGAAGACAAACAATGCCAACGGAATTACACTAAAACCCAACCAAAAACAAATCAAGCAGCCAAGTAAATAATCATTCTTCCAAGCAAACGCGGAATACACCCTTACATCTTATTTATACACAAATATGCGCTATACATAGCCATACATACACACACTTGCAACAAATCAAGTGGCAAATACACCGCAGTTTGCCTAAGCTCTTATTTATTATGTTGCAAGTGTCGTTGGATTTCGCACAAACAGAAAAGAAGAAATTTTTCATTTTCACTTCATTGCATGCCTTTTATTTGATTTTCGTCTATGAATGCTCTTACAATTTGTGTTATTTGAAATAAATTGCAGATTTTGTGGTTATGTTTTTGTTTTTGTCGATGATATTTAGTTAGTGGAGGAGCAAAAATCAGAATGGAAAATTCGTTTTCGTATCCTATTCGTTGCCTAGCTTGCGGCGGAAATATTTAGCAAATGGTTGGTCGTTTAAATGCTATGAAAGATAAGCGCAAAAAGATGTGTTTGTTTTTCTTGTTTTCGCATTTGATTTGTTGGTGCGCAATTTACGATGACTGCAAATAGAGTTGGCGACAATCTTTCTTTACATAATGCGTTTGTTTTTGGCAACATTGTTTAAAGCTATAAAAAGGTTAAAATGGTTTACGGGATACCCAGGCGTGCAGGTGCAAATTCGCAAGCAGGAAATTGTATCAGTTGTGAAAAACGTAGAACAGAGATAGCCTAAATGGGAAGAAAAAAGGCAGTAGGCACATATTTCTTAGTGAAAAAGAGGAATTTGAAGTGAAAGAGGACGAGAGTTGAACTGAGAAAGGAATAGAGATGGATATGAATGAAGAGAGTGAGACCGAGGTTGATGAGCTGATTATTTAGAACTATTGCGAATTGCTGATATGTCTCAATTTTTAGTTTCCAAAGTGAGAGTTAGAGTAAGATGGGGAGGAAAGAGAGAGAGAGCGCTAGATGGAGAGGAGAAAAGAGAAAGGAGTAGGAGGTTGGAGACAGAGGTGAATATGGTGAGAGAAAGGGGAAAGAGTGTGGGAGGGAGAGTGGGAATGTGGGTGAAAAGGAAAGATAGCGAGAAGGACATTTAAATATTTCTTTTCTCTCTTACGCGTTTTGATGCCTGCGCATCTTCTTCAGGGAATGTACCTAGAGGCATTGAAATTACATAAAAACGCAGCAAAGGTTACTACTTTTACAATAAGTTGATTTATATACAGAGGCCAATTAAAATGTGTTCCAATATAATGTCGATTATTTTTTTCTTTTTTTTTTTGAACACTCCCTGAAGCAGATAAAGAAGCATCGTAATAAATTTTGACCAAATAAAAAACTATGTAATCGGAAACTATAAAGTTATCTGAAGAACGGGAGTAACTAAAATTAACAAAGCTGTTGCAAATACTATTGCTTTTGAAAAGAAATTACTGCGTTAACTGTTAGATAGTAAAGGCATTTGTGACCTTACGCATTCATCACAATAGCTGCATAACTTAGCCGAACGAACGCGAAGCTCCCGAAAAGCCAGGGACGGAAAATATTTATTATTTTTTTTTTTTGGAGTCGAAAAAGTCCTGGTCAAAAAATTGTCCTAGGTGAAAATGTTCGAGTTCCCAAGTATCCCTATAGCAATATCATTTCGAATTATGCATTCTTTTTATTTTTCGAACTTTTCCATAAAAGTCCACATATAAAAGTAAAATCTGTATTTTTATTTTTTGAGTCCGATAGAACTAGTTACACTCGGACTTTTAAAAATAAAAGTCCGGAAATAAAAGTCAAATCAAGACTTTTATTTTTTAAGGCCGAAATAAAAGTCCCGCTTGATAACAAAGAAATGGCTTATCCGAATTAAAAACAATTTTTATTTCAGATAAGCCGTTTCTTTTTTATCAAGCGGGACTTTTATTTTGGCCTTAAAAAATAAAAGTCTTGATTTAGCTTTTATTTCGGGACTTTTATTTTTAAAAGTCCGAGCTTAACTAGTTCTATCGTACTCAAAAAATAAAAATCCGAAAATAATTTTTATCTTGATCCAAATATAGTTAAAGTCCAAAATTAATAGATTTGCAAAGAGTTATATTATAAAAGGAATAACAGTTTCAGCCCCTGCGAAAAACACCGTAATGCCCGGAATTCAGGTAATAGCGAGCCGGTTATATCTGCCAAATTTATTTAGCTCGAACTCATTTAGCCGTGGTTATCTGTTTTGAAGCAAAGAGAATCAGTTTGGATGTCACAGCAGACAAATGTGCTCACTCTTTTTCCACTGTCCTCCATCTCAGTGTCCAAACCACTAGCTTGAAGGACTGAAGCAAATCCATCAAGTTAAACCAAAAACAATAAACCAACCAAATCAATAAACACACAAAAATAATCAAACAACTAAGTTTACTGATTTCTACCTTCCTCAACTAACTTCACAAGTTAAGTAGTGAAAAACCCACCTCTTAGTCTGACCGCATAGAGAGCGTCTTTTTTCCAAGGTAGCGAGATATTCCTCATTGTATGTCCTCACAGCACAGCTACATTTTCAGGATGAAGATTGCGCACAGTGAACAAACGAGAGAGCTAAGTGAAATAAGCATTTGCTGTGTGTTAGAAAAAATACAATAAGAAAAATTACAACAACAGGTAAGAACCAAGGTCGGCACTTTTGATGGCGCAACGGCCCAACCGGCTTGTCTCCAAACCAAGTGTGACAAAAGATTACGGGAAATCATTCCAATATGCATCAGTTAACCACCCTGTCGGAAAATCAGCACAACAAAACGAATATACCAGAGGTAGGTATGCCTGTCGTTAGAGGCGACTAAAATACCAGATTCAAGGGGCTGTGTAGGGCAAACCTTCAGCTTGCCAGCGCAATATACAGCTTCTACAAACCCAATTGTCAACCTCGCCTATCCGCTCACTAATCGGCGAGGCTGTGGCGACTCCAAGCTCCTCATGGAACTTAGGAAAAGGAGGGGGGGGGGGGGGGGGGGAGGAATGGCCTAACGGTTTAATGTGGCCATATAAATCGTTCCCGAGATGGTCGGGCTAGCACCTTAATGGTGCTGAGTTACCGGAGCGTACCGGATCTGTATCCCGCAAAGTACCATCACATGGATAACACTCCCCAAAACCTTCGGGGAGAAACCTTATCGCTACAACAACAACAACAACAGGTGGAGAGGGGGGGGGGGGGCGATGCTAATACTTATGTATGAAAACAAACAGAAATTCTGACGCACTTTTTAACTTTATTTTTAACAATTTTTAAAGTAACAAAGCTAATATTTAACTAGAAGGAACAAACACTGACGGAATATTTTAACCTTCGTAACTGCTTTACAAGTAGTAGAACTAACACATATGTGGGTCCAAGAAAAAAACTGGATACCTGCAGAAATAAACGAAAGATAGCCAACGGACACCCAGACTAATCAAAAAACTTACCTTCACATATCAAAAAATTCACTCAACAATAAAAACAATTTTTTTTCGTGCTTTCACAAAAACAATCTTAATACAGGAATTAAACTTCTTGCATTACCGGTGATACGTGATAAAACAGTGAAAGAGCATGTTTCTGTCTCTGTCACTACATGCAATTCTGAGTGAAAAATAAGTTATAACGTAAAACTTCTTAATACATTTATATGCTTGAATAGTGACTCGTATAACGGCTAAAATTTTCTTATGGGCTATGTCAATACCTTCCATATCACAGATTATATACAAAACTTATTTTTACAACGCAGCGCAATTCTTGTTTGCGGTTTGTTATGATAATTAGCTTCTAGTTATATTTAGCAATTTGTAAACAGAATTGTTTTGCAAGAAAAAACCAAAAACAATTAAGAATTTCCATCATATTTGTAAACTCACCTCAAAGTATGCCAAGAAAACAATATAACAATTACAACTGGTGTGCACTACTTAACTTGTAACAATATATATATATGTATATGCTTGTTTGTTGTAAATATTTATAAATAAGTATTTACATAGAAATGTATCGCTACCCTCCAAGCGAAAGAAGTACGCCACAAAAACTTTCAGTTCACCACAAAACAGCCGCGCGCATCTACCAACTGCGATACTCACAAAGGCAATTTTACAATCGTTGACTACATTTAATTTTCCCACCGCGTCGTTTACGCTTGTACGTAATAACGGTAGTCATAATTTAAATAAGTTGCTCTTTGTGCCTAAGCTTGGCGTCGGCGTCGTTGTCCTTGCAATAGTCAACTAGTAAGCTGAGTCCACAGAAACCAGGTGTGGTTTGCGAACTTTCACGCCAACACATTTGCGTGAACATAAACTAAACGCAACCAAAAGAGTTTGTTACAGAAGTTTGGAAGAATTTCATGTAGGGTGAGAGAGGAAACAGTTTATATGCATTTGGATGGAGAACTAAGCATACCTTGGTGCTCAAGTATTTATGTTGCACGCTTTCCGTAGTGTGTGCCCGGTGGTATAATAAAATTTCCACTTTGACTTTTATATCACCAAAAACGTCACATGGCTAAAAGGCAAAATGGTTTGAGCTAGGTTGAGACTGTAGTGGAGCATTTGGTTGTATCACGAAGCGTAGTGAGATTACAGTTTGTTGTGGTGTTGACTTGTTGCTGTTTATATGCAGAAACACTCAATTAATTGTGGGTAAATGTAAGCGGTAGGTAGGAAAGTGTTGCCTACTTTAAGATGTTAGGAAGTGTATTTGTTTATTTAAACTAAGGTTTGATTTTGTTATACCCATTAATGCAAGAACAACTCTGTTTTGAAAAACAAAATTGAGTATCAGACATACAAGTATAAAAAAAGCATTACAAGTTGTCTTAAACCAATTTCTGCTTTTCATCTTAACATCCCCATTTAAACAATCTAATCTGGCGGTCACCGTGGTGTGATGGTAGCGTGCTCCGCCTGCCACACCGAATACCCTGGGTTCGCACCCCGTGCAAAGCAACATCAAAATTTTAGAAATAAGGTTTTTCAATTAGAAGAAAATTTTTCTAAGCGGGGTCGCCCCTCGGCAGTGTTTGGCAAGCGCTCCGGGTGTATTTCTGCAATGAAAAGTTCTCAGTGAAAACTTATCTGCCTTGCAGATGCCGTTCGGAGTCGGCATAAAGCATGTAGGTCCCGTCCGGCCAATTTGTAGGGAAAATCAAGAGGAGCACGACGCAAATTGGAAGAGAAGCTGGGTCTTAGATCTCTTCGGAGGTTATCACGCCTTACATTTTTTTTTTTTTTTTATTAAAATTTAAACAACTTTGTGATGTGCTGTATACTAGGTCATGTTGAAAATTACTCTTCAACTGCATATGTGGTTAGGTTGTTGAGCAGTAGCATAATTTCCTTCAAATAGTATATATATCTTATGCAACAAGACAAAAGTTGGGGATAAGTTTTAGGCGCATTCATCTGGTATATATAACGAGCAGTTAGAGCAGGTCTTTGCTCAAGTGATTCCGTAAAAGTTTCGTTCTTTCAAGCAATGTAATCTGCCTAAACAAATATTCATTTATTATATTCCACAACAAAGTCTGGCATGGTGTCATAAGTAAAAGTTGAGTTTAACGACAGCATCTGAACTGCTCTCTGTGAATTCTGACTTACTCCTTGTTCTCGAGAACTCTGCCGTCCGCTTCTCTGCAGGTCACATTCGAGTTTAAATGCATAGCTATGACGGTGTTCTCCCAGCTATTATAAATCCGCCAATATGCACGGTTTTCAGACCTACATAACCCGATCGTGCCTAAATTGCCAGAAGGTGCGACAGTAACCACGAACATCAGGATACTCCTCCTTGAAAGTGAAGGCGAAGACTTACAAGTAAAAGGCATGTAAAAAATAATTATATCCTTTGTCGAAAGCCTGTAAATGATACTAGCCCAAGCTTTAGCTCCCAAATTTTTGAGTAATATGCGCTGAGCAGGAGGCACGCGTACGCGGTATCCATATGCTTGGGCTGCTTGAGAAAAAAGACCTCATGTAAATGGGTTTTAGGCCTTGATCTACTGCAACCTTAAGAAAACTAATTGTGCTCTTAAAGTATCTAAAATCTGGTGTGTTTTGACGAACCGTAGAGAAGCTGTGGGCCATCTAGTTTTGTTCAAAACCCTGCTTGATAAAGGGGTCTGTTTCGGAGATATTTGCCATCGTTAGAACTCCTTGATGAAAACTGTCTTTGATTCGCCTTTTGCCTGAAAGACTTTGAGATTAGCCTTGACCGTAAGGTAATCAAATGGTTAGTTATCGAAAATTTATCGACAGCTTTTGTGTTCAATAGGTATGATTTTGAACCCGACTTGAAGTTGTTTTATCAGGGATCTTTTTTTTTTTTCAAGAAAAAAATACACTATGACAGTCCCTGTAATGATGAAGGATAAACCCTCGGCATAACACCATTTTTATCTAATGAGTACTGATGCTAATTGGGATCATCAAATGAGGTCAAGTGTGATTTCCAAACATGATGGAGGTGTCCCGATAACTCAGCTTTCAACTTCCAGTATCGATTGAAATATTTTCATGGCCTAAGCGTATCACATAACATAACCTAGCCAAAGAAGCCTTTGGACTCTTGTATGCTGCATTATCTTTATATATGCCCAAAGCTTACACACCTTATCATTATACCTCATCCGATACTCGCTGTGGAAATCGCAGATACGAAAATACATTCTCTGGAAATTTTTTCTCATCAATACTCCAAGAGCCATCTCATCTTCTCTCGAACCGTCAATGACCCATAAGGACAGGTATAAGGAATGACTGATAGAGCGGGATTTATGTTCGATTTAGGACTTAATTTTTCATTACCTATACAGCACTCGTTGGCTTCTTAGCTGATTTGTTTTCTATGTTAATGCTGGTTACCAAAAATACGTAGTGTTTTACAATTTCGAATTTATATCCGTCAACAGTGACTATGGCAGCCATGCCAAGCCGCGAACACAACGATTTTTTCTTGAATAACAGAGAGTACTTCATTTGGCAAACCTTTATTAGCTTGGAAGGAATTGGGTAGAGCGCACTTAAACTCCAATTTGCTTGCATGCACTTGTTAGTCTCTGGCCGGAATATTTCCATTCTAACTTCGTTATAGTTGCGTGCCGGAATATGTTTTCCGTCATCAGCACTACCCTATGTTTTGTCTCTTCCCCGCTAGCTAGCAATGAGTAACAAACTCCTTTCACAACTAAAGTATACTCTATGATTTTTTGGGAATTATTCCTATCAGCCAGCATCTTAAGTTCTTTGCATAACTTTTGCGCACTATCGCGTACATATCTTGACGTGATTGATTCGGTTTCGTGTTTTTTGATCGGGAGACAGCCAAACAGATTAATTTGAGATTTTTTTGCTGGAACATGGTACAGAAGATGACCATATTGCGAGCTGTGGGGAAGTCCCTCAGCATCAACCTGTTGAGAGATGTTATATCGTCGGTGTACAATTTTCCAGCTGTTGGGCTAAGAACTCCTTCTTCGTGGCGAGGAAAATTACTAGATGTCTTGTAAAGAATTTCGCTATTGCCTGCGCTGTTTGGTATTTTGTTTACCTTTCTTTTGTTGTTATTTTATTGTAGTATTTATATAACTCTTAATGTAATTCTTGAGCTGCTCCTTAGCTTTTCATGGTTAGTTGCTTGCGACAGCTGTTATATTGACGGCAATCGAAGTTGGCTTAATATATCTACATAAAAGGAAAACTTGTGCGCTGTTCGAAATTAATCTTCAACAACTGCAAAAACAACAAATAAATACATAATCCAAATATTATTAACCGCCAGTAAAAACTTAGCTGATACGCTACTTATGAAAAGATAAATAGTGGAAATAGGGAAAGAGAGAACGAGCAACTTTTCAAATTCACCAAAGACAATTGATGCCAACAAACGCTTTCGACACCACTGCCTGCCAATTCAGGGAACACCATGAATTTATTAACAGCCGCCTCGAAAAAAGCTGTTGTTGTGGTTGGCCGCGTATGCATTATTGCGAACTTTTGAGTGCTAAAATATTTGCCCCGAAACGTTAAACTTTCACTGAATTTACTTAAATTTACAGCAACTGCTGACTGTATATTGCCACACTTTTTTTTGCCCTATGACTGGTTTATATCGAAAACCGTTCAGTGGCTCAAAAATAATATGAACATTTTTTGCGCGTAGACAAAAGTTTTGTATTTGATATCATTGTAAGTTTTTATACTCAGAGTGCTTTGCACTTTGATTGGATAACGGTTGGTTGTACAGGTATAAAGGAATTGAGATGGATATAGACTTCCATATATCAAAATCATCAGTATAGAAAAAAAATTTGATTTCGCCATGTCCGTCCGTCCGTCCGTCTGTTCGTTAACACGATAACTTGAGGAAATATTAAGATATCTTCACCAAATTTGGTACACAAGCTTATCTGGACCCAGAATAGATTGGTATTGAAAACGAGCGAAATCGGATCATAACCACGCCCACTTTTTATATATATAACATTTTGGAAAACACAAAAAACCTGATTATTTAGTAAATAATACACGTAAAATGTTGAAATTTAACGTGTGGACTGATATTGCGACTCTTGATAAAAAAATTTTTAAAATGGGCGTGGCACCGCCCACTTGTGAAAAAATCAATTTTACAAACATTATTAGTCATAAATCAAAAATCCTTAAACCTATCGTAACAAAATTCGGCAGAGAGGTTGCCTTTACTATAAGGAATGCTTTGAGGAAAAACTAACGAAATCGGTTAAGGACCACGCCCACTTTTATATAAAAGATTTTTAAAAGGGTCGTGGACGAATAAGATAAGCTATATCTTTGCAAAAAAGAGCTTTATGTCAATGGTATTTCATTTCCCAAGTGGACTTATAACAATAAATACGAAAAACTTCAAATTTTTAAAAATGGGCGTGGCATCGCCCCTTTTATGACTAAGCAATTTTCTATGTTTTGGGAGCCATAACTCGAAGAAAGATTAACGGATCGTAATGAAATTGGGTACACAAATTTTCCCTATAGCAAGAAATATTTGTAGAAAAAATGGACGGGATTGGTTAAAGACCACGCAACTTAGATACAAAACAAGTTTAAAAGTGTCATAGACTAGAATAATAAGCCAAAACTTAGCAAAAAATAGTTTTGAATCAATGATATTTCACTTATCAAGTTTTATTGTAAGAGCAAATGGGGAGAAATTTTTTGTAAACGGGCGGTGCCACGTGTTATGTAGAAAATTAATTTATCTGAAATGAAATATACAAATTGAAGCTCACGCTGAGTATATAATGTTCGATTAAACTCGAACTTAGCCACCTTTACTTGTTTTGATTTGTTTTTGTGTTAAGTGCATATTTATGTATGTATTAAAGTGTATGTGGAAGCAACAACAAAAGATTAATAGATATTAGGTCTAGAGGAGTATTGTATGAAAGCTGCCGATTGCTGAAACTTTTTGTTATTTTGACTGTTGTTGGGTTTGTTGTAACTTTTATTAACACAAACGTCAAGTACTTGAGATAATAAAGCACAAATAGATACAGAACAATAACTATGCTTTTTGTTTTATGTGTAAAAATCTTTGCTTACGGTAGTGTGGATTCATAATGTAAGCGTAAGCGTAGTTCATGAAATGGTGTGTTGTACGATTGAATACAGAACGTAAGAGTAAGCGTAGTGTGTTAAAATGATATGGTGTATGTATGAGAGAGATCAGACAGCAAAGCAGCGTTAACCATTTCCTATCGACGATTGACCTATTTGTTACAGGTTTGTTATCGACGCGTTATTCATTTGTTATCAAACTGTTATAAATTTGCTATAGATTTTTTAGCGAAGATTTATCGATTTGTATTCGAAAAGTTATAGTATTTATCGTGCAGTTATCAATGATCTGTCGAAAATTTACCGATGTGTTGTGTAATACTTACCGACTGTTATGGGAAAGTTATCGATCTGTTATCAAAAAAATATTTATTTGTTTTAAAAATGTATCGATATGTTAAAGTTATGTGTTGTTTAACGAATACTTATCGATTGTTTATCGATATGTAATGACAAAATTATCACAAAGTATTCGAAAATTTATGGATTTGTTATAAAAAAGTTATCGCTTTGATATCGAAAAATTATCGATTACTTATCGGAATATTACTTGTTTCTGCACGTGTTATTGAATTGTTATCGAATACTTTTCGGACTGTTGTGAAACTGTTACCGCTGAAACTTCGATAAACTCATCTTCGATGACTCATCTTTAATCTGTACTTTTACCAGCCAACAATCAACCAATACGAAGACGTTTATTCGGCGATAACATATCGACAACTCGATGAAAATAATTAGCTATCGACTATAGCCGATAATAAAACAATAACCTGTCGGTATCGGTTGCTACCGGAAAGAAACTAACGAAGCTCTTCTCAAAAAGCGCGATACTATCTGTTTCTTCAGTCATTATTTTTAATAAATTATTTTGAGTTAATTTCAGTACTGTTATGCAAATATTTTCAGGATCAGCTTAGCATTGTCTTAAGATCAAATTGATTCTAATTTGGTGTTATTTTGGGATTGTAGAACACCCTTTTTTAAGTTTTTACTTCGCTAACTCGAGGCGAATTCTTTAACAAATATGAACACCTATTTAGCAGGCGAGAATCTGGCGGGATGACCAAGCCACCTTCAACAGATTTTGAGTTATTCGGGTTAGTAATTGTTGGTGCTAGTTTTAGGATCGTACCAGACCGCATTTCTGGGAAACCACCTTCAACATTCAGAACACTTTCTAAAATTTTTTGGGATTGTTTTAAACGCTGAAAGAAGAAGAAGAAACATTATGAATGGTCAATACGAAAGGACAATGAAGCGTTTGCTTATGTCCCTGGGAGACATGACCCAATCAGTCAACATGCTCAAGTTTCTGGGAATTTAACAGAAACTTTTTGTTCAGCATTTCTTTTATCTCCGCTATCTCGGACTACATAAAAAGATCCAATAGCACGGTGTTTTAACAGGCTTTCAGCTTCCTACAGTGGGTATCTCTTAAGCTAAATGTTATCCCATTTTATTTGAAAATAGGACCTCGCGACATCCTCCAAGGAGGCCCCAAGAAGGAAAGTGCAAGTCGGAACCATGTCGTTAGTTTTGTGGCGGGAGAGAGGCTTTGCCGCCAAATACTGTCGCTCAAGACTTCTAACGAGCGTCGTAACACAATCCCCATCGAGACAAGAAACTTTCTACAAGAAAAAAATAAATACGTACCATGAATGATCCTGCCATATCACGAAAATTTTATGAATTTATGCCTAGGGTGGAGCTATGTTTGAGTGATAACACCGAGGCTCGAAAAAATCGTCTATATACTTTATGAAGACCACCCTAGCTAACATACATATACATTTATGTTAAAGCACAACATAGGTCTTTCCGATAAGAAATCAGTTAATTTACGATAAAAAATCTATAACTTTTTGAAAACAAATCAATAGTTTTTCGATAAAATATAGATATCTTTTAAATTAAAATCGCCTATTACAAATTTGTAACACTTCGATTAGAAAACTACTAATTTTCGATAAAACATCGATAATTTGTTTTAATATTCCACTTTTCTATAAAAATACGAATTTTTCTTTAAATAAATCGATACATTTTTGATAAGATAACGATAATTTTGTATAACCTTTTGGTAAAAAATCGATCAACTTTCGATATTAAGTCGATAACACCCTCATAGAAATTCGATAACTCGTCAATTGAGAATCGATAACCTTTGTTACCGATAGTAAATTTGTAACACTTCGGTAACAAATAGATAACTCGCCAATAACACACCTATAAACAACCGATCACTCTTCGAAAAGAAGCAGATAACTCTCGATAACAACGGATAACTTAACGATAACAAACTTTTAGCAAAATATATAGTTAGTTGTAGTAATAAGGATACTCTCCGAAGGCCTTGGGGACCGTTATCGATGTTGATGGTCCTTTGCCGGAAACTGATCCAGTACATACCGGTACCATGCACCATTAAAGGACTAGCCCGACTATCTCGGGAACGCTTTAGTATGATTACGTACAACTTTATAGGCCATCCACTAAATCCATGAGGAACTTTGGGTAGCCAGAACCGCGGCTATTAAAGAAACAGGATTCGTCACGGATAGGAGAGGTTGAAACTAATATTGCGCTGGCAACTCTTTGAAAGGGTAGCGCTACACAACCCCTTGAGTCAATTTCGTATTTAAGTCGCCTCTTAAGAGAAGCATATTTATCGCGAGTATATTCTAAGTCCCCTAACCCGCTGCGGACATCAAATCATATCACATTTTCCTATACAGCATACCAATCCCAAATAATATGCACGCATTCTGTATTATCCCATACATCAACCACTTTCAAAGAGTACGCTGACAATTCTTCCATACCGTAAAAAAATATGTGTATACATTAAAATTTCTGGAATTAGTTTATCTACGTCAGAAACTTTCCTTGTTCATTTGCCATAATTACTCGGGCTTCCAAAGTTTGGGACCTAGCGCCAAGACTTGAGAGAATTCAGGAAATTTGATTTCATAGTTCAGTTCAAAAATTTAAATGCTTCAGAAACGAAAATTTCCAAAATAAAAATTTTATTGTTATTTTTCGACCATGTGATGTTAACTAGACTAATGCTACCCACTCTCTCTCTTTCTTTCATTTCAGGTACCTTTTAAATTAATATATAACTTATGCATTAAAAATATAAGAAATATCTAGGTAAGCAAACATTCATTCATATATATATTTACTATCGCCTTAGCGATAATCCATGTAAATTATTGCCGTATCGTCACTTACGATCACGAATAGTAAACGATTTTCACTCAAGCTATGAAAACGGTTCTATCAAACTTAACAAAAATCTCTCATATATATTATTTGCAACTGCTGATTTTATGTGCAGGTCCCTTTTTCGCTCCTATTTGGGATCCAAATCAATAAATAAAGTTTTGGTTGTAAAGATATAGATTCGTGCTATTAGCGAGCTTTCGGCATTATTAGTCGCAGTGCTTTTGTTTAGCTATATTTTATTAAAATAATTTGTTAAAAATAAACCATTGTGAGCACACAACAAATCTACTTGTACTATGGCACTATTGTGAATATTTGATTAGAACTAATACTGCATTACCGGCAGTTGCTAGCATTCGCCAGATTGCAGCGCAAGCGCAGGTAATTTATAAATGTTTGATTCATAGAACAGCTAATTTCTGTTGATATTTGATATAATAATATATTATGGATCTAGTGAATATGTTTCGCCCTGGTTCACATATCTCATTAATCTGATTCACCGTTTCGGAGCTATAGTGATTTAAAAAATGGTATTCGATCACGGCAGTCTATGACGCAATACGGCCACTGACTGTGGAGTCCGGGGGAGAACAGCAATAAAATCAAAAACTTGACGCATTTTTTTGAATGAATAACTATTTGGTAACCTACTTGTAAAGCAAATTTTAAATTTAATCTAAGAACACTTGAAAAAGAGGTGACACTGCTACACTCTAAAGTAGTATAAGACAATCCATTCTAATTTTTGCGCAAACTTAAACTCTTCAACATGTTGTTTTGGCTTAAAACTATGCGATAAAAGAAATTATTTTTAAATTAACAGCAACCATCTGATTGCTTTTGTTGCTGGCCAACTGAAAACATTTACACTTGAACAATAAAGAACAATACTTTTTCAACTAAAAGGTCACCAAAGCTTTACATTTTGTCCCTTGTTTGCCAGCTCAAGCGACCAAGCAGTCTTTGTACACTTGTCCGGTTGAATAGCCGATTGTTTCTTTGAAAGGTTGGTTAGTTGGTCTGTTACTTGACTTGATACTGCATTCTGTTGTTGTTGCTGCTGCAGCTCCTGCTCGATGGCTAAGCCAATTCACGTCAATTGAAGCCAATTCCAAGCGCGTTAACGTAATCACACAAAATGAGAGACGCATTTTGAAAGCAATTTGCGCATAACAGTCAATACGCAAAAGGCAATGGGACAGAGTTTGAAAACAAAAAGAAATAGAAAATATACAAGAAAAGTGTTGAAAAAAAAAATCGAAAAAGATAAATTTTCTCGAAATGCGGTAAAGAGCACTAATAAAACAGGAATACCAACAAAGCTGAGTCAATGCAGAAAGTGCAGTTAGTGGCAAATAACAAAAGCTGTGCAAGCATTCAAGCGCATTCCAACTAACAGACAAAGATACACATACACACACATGCAAACGCAACGTCATCCGCACCAATAAATACGAAAAATTGTGAAAAATGTGAAAATACAAGAACAACAACAAAGCACAAGCACTTCGTTTTCATTATAGGAATAAAGTAGAAATATAGTTGGTGTTATTTTTATGTATGTGCCTAAGCGTATTTATGTAATTTTGTAAGTCTGTGTGTGTGTGCGTATGTGTTATAAGCAAAAGTTAAAAGCGACAAGTGCTATGCGCCACACTACCAATGATAACAAAGATATATGCTGCTTGTGATTGTGTGCGTGTGTTAACGCATTCAGTATGTTTACTTAGAGTGCAACAGCTTGGACTGAAATCGAAGCACCAAATACCAAACAAAATTCTCTAAATTACTGGCACGGCACGTATCGGATGCCCGTATTGCTGACCTCAAATGGGATGAAAAACCTTCAGAAAAAAAGAGTGAAAGAGTGACCGCTGTATGCTATGCAAATATATCTGCATATATTTTTAAAAACGAGCGCAATGTTTGTGATAACCGAGTTGAATGAACTATTTTGCATACAACATCCATAAAGCATAAGGAATATGAGAATTTTTAATGGAGCGAGGCTTATGTTATGTTATGTTACGTAATGTCTTGTTTCAATATGGTATGTTCTATTACGATATAACGTCTTTTACAATGTTACGTTATGTCATATTATGTTATTTTATGGTGCGCTATGCTAATTTATGGTATGTTATGTCGCGTTTTGTTTATTCTTTATGTTATATCATGTTATGTTATATTATGTTATGTTATGTTTTCTTTATATTATGCTATTTTATTTTAATTTATGTTATGCTAAGTTATTTATGTTATGTTCATATCACCAACAAGATTTATGTTACGCTATTTAATTAATGTTTTGTTATGGTACGTAATGACATGTTATGCTATATTATTATTTTTTTATGTTATGCCATGTTATTAAATTGTAAGGTGTTTATAAATCACACTATGAGTAATAAGGAAGAAGATATCCCTTACTTACAAAACACAATATAACTTAGTAAATCACAGCTTAACAGAACATAGCACAGCGCAAATTTAACAACTCGGAAAAAAAAATCGGTGTAGCACACAAAATAATATATTATTGGGCTATGCAAAAAAGTGTCATATGTAAAATTTTAAGATTTGAGTTTGTTTCCATGATTTCCAAAATAAAATTTGATTAAAACATAGCACATATGTTAAAAAGCAGATCCTGTGTATTGCCTTTATATGAAATAAACAACATAATTTGCATTTGATAATATAATACACGTTTACAGAGGCATACATACCAAAAGTTGGTAATATGCTATAACATAAGCAACAGAATGCGTTGTAAAAACTGTTGCTTATTATAAGTATGTATGTATTATAATATACCATAATATAACACAATAATCATAAAATAACACTCATTTGATACCCATATCGTACAAAAAAAATTCTAGAGTCACCCCTGGCCCACCTTTATGGCGATATCTCGAAAAGGCATCCACCTATAGAACTAAGGCCCACTCCCTTTTAAAATACTCATTAATACCTTTCATTTGATACCCATATCGTACAAACAAATTCTAGAGTCACCCATGATCCACCCTTATGGCGATATCTTGAAAAGGCGTCCACCTATAGAACTAATCCACGCCCTTTTAAAATACTCATTAACACCTTTCATTTGATACCCATATCGTACAAAAAAATTCTAGAGTCACCCCTGGCCCACCTTTATGGCGATATCTCGAAAAGGCAACCACCTGTAGAACTAAGGCCCACTCCCTTTTAAAATAGTCATTAATACCTTTCATTTGATACCCATATCGTACAAACAAATTCTAGAGTCACCCCTGGTCCACCTTTATGGCGATATCTCGAAAAGGCGTCCACCTGTAGAACTAAGGCCCACGCCCTTTTAAAATACTCATTAACACCTTTCATTTGATAACCATATCGTACAAACAAATTCTAGAGTCACCCCTGGTCCATCTTTATGGCGATATCACGAAAAGGCATCCGTCTACAGAACTAAGGCCCACTCCCTTTTAAAATACTCATTAATACCTTTCATTTGATACCCATATCGTACAAACAAATTCTAGAGTCACCCCTGATCCACCCTTATGGCGATATCTTGAAAAGGCGTCCACCTATAGAACTAATCCACGCCCTTTTAAAATACTCATTAACACCTTTCATTTGATACCCATATCGTACAAAAAAATTCTAGAGTCACCCCTGGCCCACCTTTATGGCGATATCTCGAAAAGGCAACCACCTGTAGAACTAAGGCCCACTCCCTTTTAAAATACTCATTAATACCTTTCATTTGATACCCATATCGTACAAACAAATTCTAGAGTCACCCCTGGTCCTCCTTTATGGCGATATCTCGAAAAGGCGTCCACCTGTAAAACTAAGGCCCACGCCCTTTTAAAATACTCATTAACACCTTTCATTTGATAACCATATCGTACAAAAAAATTCTAGAGTCACCCCTGGCCCACCTTTATGGCGATATCTCGAAAAGGCATCCACCTATAGAACTAAGGCCCACTCCCTTTTAAAATACTCATTAATACATTTCATTTGATACCCATATCGTACAAACAAATTCTAGAGTCACCCATGATCCACCCTTATGGCGATATCTTGAAAAGGCGTCCACCTATAGAACTAATCCACGCCCTTTTAAAATACTCATTAACACCTTTCATTTGATACCCATATCGTACAAAAAAATTCTAGAGTCACCCCTGGCGCACCTTTATGGCGATATCTCGAAAAGGCAACCACCTATAGAACTAAGGCCCACTCCCTTTTAAAATACTCATTAATACCTTTCATTTGATACCCATATCGTACAAACAAATTCTAGAGTCACCCCTGATCCACCCTTATGGCGATATCTTGAAAAGGCGTCCACCTATAGAACTAATCCACGCCCTTTTAAAATACTCATTAACACCCTTCATTTGATACCCATATCGTACAAAAAAATTCTAGAGTCACCCCTGGCCCATCTTTATGGCGATATCTCGAAAAGGCAACCACCTGTAGAACTAAGGCCCACTCCCTTTTAAAATACTCATTAATACCTTTCATTTGATACCCATATCGTACAAACAAATTCTAGAGTCACCCCTGGTCCACCTTTATGGCGATATCTCGAAAAGGCGTCCACCTGTAGAACTAAGGCCCACGCCCTTTTAAAATACTCACTAACACCTTTCATTTGATAACCATATCGTACAAACAAATTCTAGAGTCACCCCTGGTCCATCTTTATGGCGATATCACGAAAAGGCATCCGTCTACAGAACTTAGGCCCACGCCCTTTTAAAATACTCATTAATACCTTTCATTTGATAGCCATATCGTATAAAATAAATTCTAGAGTCACCCCTGGTCCACCTTTATGGCGATATCTCGAAAAGGCGTCCACCTATAGAACTTAGGCCCACTCCCTTTTAAAATTATCATTAACATATTTCATTTGATACCCATATCGTACAAATAAATTCTAGAGTCAGGCCTGGTCCACCTTTATGGCGATATCCCTAAATGGCGTCCATCTATAGAACTATGGCCCACTTCCTCTTAAAATACTCTTTAATACCTTCCATTTGATACACATGTCACATAAACACATTCCAGGGTTACCCTAGGTTCTTTTTACAACATGGTGATTTTCCCTTACTTTGTCTCCACAGCTCTCAACTGAGTATGTAATATTCGGTTACACCCGAACTTAGCCTTCCTTACTTGTTTTTTCTTAAGCTACGAGCTTTGTTTATAGTTGTTTTTGTACAGGTAATTCATGCAGTTTATACATACAAAGTTCGAATTAACTAAACAATGCGAGCATTGTCTGTGTCATTGGAACATACATTTTTAAATTGCAGTACTTGATATTCTTTTATCGTATAATGGCATAAAGTGCCGCTTTCAGAGTGCTTTTTAAGGCTACTCTTTCAGTGATAGTTGATAATCTTCATATACGCTACAATTTAAAGGAGTAAACGGTAAACGATGGGTGCCACAATCACAGAAAATAAAGTGCTAAAGAGGTCAAGCGATAGGCCTTAGATACAATCCAAATGCGACTTTGTTTAAAGATGTTTGTATTCCTTCAGTTACTCTATGGTGCACCTCTTTGGAATACAAGTCCAGTCTATTGTCCTAGGTATTCCACAGTTCCACCTACCACTACCCTCTTTAGAGAGATGCTGATGCTGATAAATACATGCTGGATAAGGATGGTTTGTCAGTGAATCTCACACTTAGAAATCATTGTTATATGAAGCATGTTACGTGATGTTGGCCCAACGTTTGTAGGAAGAGGGCTAGGAATGCATTCGAAAGGCCTACAAAGGGAGCAAATTGGCATTTCGTAGGACATCGCAAGGTTAAAATCGTCAGTTAAAAACACTGCGCGGGACAGATTACGAACACGTTCTCACGTTATTTCGGAACTAACGTGAGTCGCTGCAGAGAAAATTTCAAAATAACCTGCAATACATTTTTCCACAAACTGTGTAATAATGTACCTACTACAAAGATAGCGCTACGCCTTCAGTAAGTCGCCAAAAACCCACCAATATGTATACAAAAATGATCAAAAGAATGAGCTGAGTTCATTAGCATGTACATCTCTTGTTATTATTGTGACGATAAGGACACTCACCGAAGGTTTTGCGAAATGCTATCGATGTTGATAGCCAATTGCCGGATATAGATCAGGTACGTTCCTATAACAAGCACTATTAAGGTACTATATACTTATAGAATTCACTTTGCGTAGGTGAGGTTGACAATTGGGTTGGTAGAAGCTATGAATTGCCTTGAATCCCATGTTCGTCTGTATGCCTTCCTGTCTTTTTGAGCGCAAATTAGTCCTTGAAACCTGGAGATAGCTTCATGTTGATAGCGATGGTGATTTGTCGATCAGATGCAAATCTTATACAACGTATTGTTACGATATTACGAAAATTTTAAAATTTTACCGACTTATTTTTCGATTACATTCGTAAAAGGTAAAAGGCTTACGGCACAGTTCCATCTTTTCTTGTTTTATTTTAAATTTTGACCTGTAGCGGCATACATTAATATTGTTTATGTTGAAAGCTTAAATATCGCTAAAATTATCTAGCCACATAGGAATTTTTAAACATTCCAATTACAATAAAATAAAATTATGGTGCCATTTAAACCTTATCTCGCAGCTTATTTATAGTTTTTCTTCTTATTACTACAAAGTGCTTATTCCTCCTCAGGCATTTACTTGTGAACATTCGATTTCATTCTTAATACGATTGCAATTTTATTTGCTCTTGAGTATAAATTAAATCGTAAGAAATGTGAACCAGTTGCATGCACACACTTAAGGAAGCAACACACACACATATCTATAACTTGCAGTTAGAAGTATCCTTATGGCGTATATAAGGCAACAACATGGCAATTTAGTTAATGTGCACTTTATTTATTGTATTGTATTTAGCGTGTTAAGAAAATTGTATTGGCGACTTATCCAGGTTATGTTGATCCTTAGTAAATGCGCGAGCCTTTCTTTGTATGTGAGTGTGTCTATGTATTTTGCCATTGCACACTTACAAATACTTTTATCGAATTTCTACAATTTCTCATATAGTCGTTATAGCAATGGGTTGTGTATGTGCAGCAGAGATAGTGTGAAATCAACGATGCAAAAGTGTTGTTAAACTTTAATACAAGTTTTTAAGAAAAAACACATACAGATTTATGTATATTTATGTACGTGCTTATAAAGCATATACTTTTTCATATGGTTGCTATTTTTGTTATTGTTCAAACAACTCTAAAGTATTTGATATAAACTGAAAGGTTTTCTTCTCGGAATAATTTCCGTCAAAGGTTAGTGTTATGAAGACCCCACGCTTTTAGAGACTCCGAAAAACTCCAAACGCGTCACTATTATTACCCTTGTGATTTGATAAGAGCTAAGCAAATGTATTTTCTCCGGTTATGCGACGTAAAGGGCTGATCTTATTTGAACTACTACTAGGTCTAAATTGTTAATGTTTATACTCAGTTGAGCAGAGCTCACAGAGTATATTAAGTTTGATTGGATAACGGTTGGTTGTACATATATAAAGGAATCGAGATAGATATAGACTTCCATATATCAAAATAATCAGGATCGAAAAAAATTTGATTGAGCCACGTCCGTCCGTCCGTCCGTCCGTCCGTCCGTCCGTCCGTCCGTTAACACGATAACTTGAGTAAATTTTGAGGTATCTTGATGAAATTTGGTATGTAGGTTCCTGAGCACTCATCCCAGATCTCTATTTAAAATGAACGATATCGGACTATAATCACGCCCACTTTTTCGATATCGAAAATTTCGAAAAACCGAGAAAGTGCGATAATTCATTACAGAAGACAGCTAAAGCGACGAAACTTGGTATATGAGTTGAACTTATGACGCAGAATAGAAAATTAGTAAAATTTTGGACAATGGGCGTGGCACCGCCCACTTTTAAAAGAAGGTAATTTAAAACTTTTGCAAGCTGTAATTTGGCAGTCGTTGAAGATATCATGATGAAATTTGGCAGGAACGTTACTCCTATTACTATATGTACGCTCAATAAAAATTAGCAAATTCGGAGAAGGACCACGCCCACTTTAAAAAAAAAAATTTTTTTTAAAGTAATATTTTAACAAAAATTTAATATCTTTACAGTATATAAGTAAATTATGTCAACATTCAACTCCAATAATGATATGGTGCAACAAAATACAAAAATAAAAGAAAATTTCAAAATGGGCCTGGCTCCGCCCGTTTTCATTTAATTTTCTAGGATACTTTTAACGCCACAAGTCGAACCAAAATTAACCAATCCTTTTGAAATTTGGTAGGGGAATAGATTTTATGACGTTAACTGTTTTCTGTGAAAATGGGCGAAATCGGTTGATGCCACGCCCAGTTTTTATACACAGTCGTCCGTCTGTCCTTCCGCATGGCCGTTAACACGATAACTTGAGCAAAAATCGACATATCTTTAATGAACTTAGTTCACGTGCTTACTTGAACTCACTTTATCTTGGTATGAAAAATGAACGAAATCCGACTATGACCACGCCCACTTTTTCGATATCGAAAATTACGAAAAATTAAAAAAATGCCATAATTCTATACCAAATACGAAAAAAGGGATGAAACATGGTAAGGCAATTGGATTGTTTTATTGACGCGAAATATAACTTTAGAAAATCTTTATAAAATGGTTGTGACACCTACCATATTAAGTAGAAGAAAATGAAAAAGTTCTGCAGGGCGAAATAAAAAACCCTTAAAATCTTGACAGGTATTACATATATAAATAAATTAGCGGTATCCAACAGATGATGTTCTGGGTCACCCTGGTCCACATTTTGGTCGATATCTGGAAAACGCCTTCACACCACTCCCTTTTAAAACTCTCATTAACACCTTTCATTTGATACCCATATTGTACAAACAAATTCTAGGGTCACCCCTGGTCCACCTATATGGCGATATTTCGAAACGGCATCCACCTATGGAACTAAGGATTACTCCCTTTTAAAATACTTATTAACACCTTTCATTTGATACCCATATCGTACAAACGCATTCTAGATTCAACCCTGATCCACCTTTATGGCTACATCCCTAAATGGCGTCCACCTATAGAACTATGGCCCACTCCCTCATAAAATACTCTTTAATGCCTTTCATTTGATACACATGTCATACAAACACATTCCAGGGTTTCCCTCGGTTCATTTTCCTACATTGTTATTTTCCCTTATGTTGTCACCATAGCTCTCAACTGAGTATGTAATGTTCGGTTACACCCGAACTTAACTTTCCTTACTTGTTTCACTTGTTCGGAACTGTCGAAATAGTGCCAATTAACGAACTAGTTCCAAAGTGGAAATACGTATTTAGTTCGGAACTATAGAAAAGGGAAGGCAACGGGGAAAATTTCCACCGCCTAGGACATCGCCATGTAAAATTTGCCAGTAGAAAGCAGGCGAAAGAGGTAGAGGTTGAACTAGTGATTCGGAACTACCACTAAGTGCACGCGCCCAATGCTTTTATTTAACTGTCTGATCAACGACCTAGAGTGATGAGGTGTGTGATGACTAGTACCTAGGACCTACCTAATTATTTTCTAGCCTTTAGTATTACTATTACTTCATGGAATTATTGTTTTCAAAAAAACCGTTTAACTCTAAACATTTTTTTTTTTAATCATTTTATTTTCAAGTTTTAAGTCTTTATTTAATTGCCTATTATTTCTCATTATATTTAGTTCATTTAGTGACTCATTATTACACGGACTCTTTCGTGACAATTTGTTACAACCTAAGTCACCAAGTATGAGCCAAATCAGATCACAAAAACGATTTTTTTGGATATCTCGATTCTTGCTCCACCTGGCGGCGACTTTTTTAATAGGTCGCTTTATATTCATGTATGTATTATGTGTTCCAAATATGAACCAAATCGGACTACAAGCACGATTTTTTGAAATATTTCGATCCATGCGCTACCTATCGGAGTACTTTCTTATTATTGCATTGTCGTCGGGTTCTGAAATATATTCCAAGATTCAAGCTTGTATCTTATCGGGAAGTACACAGAGTTAAACTAAATAAAACCGTTTAAAAATAAGTTTTTGGAAACCCTTTGGGCTCAGAAAAAGGTGCAGTACTTATCAATTAAGTTCTGCAGTTTTCTACGTAAAAAGGGAATGAATTACGCAGAGTTCTATGTGGAACATTAAAGCTTATCCACCTCAGAACTATATTCATTCAACTACGCCATTAACTATATAAAGAAGTAAGGACGGGACTTCAAAGCTTTATGAATGGAGCTGAGCAATCATCTTATCATATTCGTAACATGGGAATAATCGGCTCTATAAGATAATTAGGAACAAAAAAAAAAAACAAAAAAAAAAAAAAAAACAAAATGTACACATATAAGTGACATTTTCGACAAATATAAAATATAAACTGGATCGATATTTTGTGTGAGGCAACAAAGTTTCACGTTTATTGTGGTATGCATGAGATAGATGTGACCTTGAACCACTTGTCTAAAGACTATATGACGTTAGCTTCAGTATTTGATCAAATTTGAATCTTATAGCTGTAAAAAGCGTTGTTAAAATGGTGTAGAAATTGTGAAAGTTTTTTTATCTAAATAATCGGTTCTATGGGACATAAGCTATATATACCACCGATCTATAAAATTTTTCAAATAATTTTGCCATATACGAAAGCATTTGGTGAAATTTGAAGCTTTTTACTTATAAATTTAGGAAAGCATTACAAAAAAATATGGGGAATATATGCTATAGTCATCCGATCTGGTCGATTCCAACAAGTGTCGAATCTGACAACAAAATATACATGCTGACGAAATTTCATCAAAATATCTCAAAAAAGGAGGCATGTGTTTCTGTTTAAATAAACAGACGGGTGGACGGACAGATGGAAATGGCTAAATAAACTCAGACCGTCATCCTGATTCATTCGGTATACTTATTGGTGCGTCCATCTATTCTCCTTTAACGACTTACAAATTTTAGTTTCGTGACAATGTATCATTAACTTTTCATGAAATATATAAAAAGTGTGCCCAGTGATCGATTATTCCCACTCTTGATGTCCTAAAAACGAAAAATGTTAAATTCTTTTTATCACACATTTGTTTTAGCGATATATTTTTGTTTCAATATTTTAGCTAAGTTAGTTGTCTCAGTGTTGATGGGCTATTAATTTTGCTCAAGCAAAGGAGGTCCTTGCAATAGTGGGACTTGTTAAGAGTTTTTCTCAGTGCTTGAAACGGGGTTAGTCTACATAGATTTTGGGGTGTGTAAGTTTATTACATTGAGACAAGAACATAAGCAATTCTTAAAAGGAATTGCTTTTGATACTGACCAAGCACTGGACTATTAGGACTATTGTGATATGGATATTATAGCGGTCGTCTTTGTTGTTGTATTAACAGTGCTCCGGCTCGTTCAATCGGTGCGACCACTAACAAACTGTCATCAAAGTTCCCTTGCGGCAATCCAAGGAAACTAGCAGGCGTAGGTTCGACATTACAATTGAAAAGATGGGTGGTGTCATGTGGGGAGCTAACATCTTTCGCGTAACAGAATATTGTTGCCAATAAATCCGGTTTCGTGTTAAATATTAATTTTTCTTGTTTGAAGAATTCTTTCTTAGTATCATCGTTATTTCCTTGCTACTTCAATTAATACCCCGCGTACAAGAAATGTTATGTGCAACATATAGCTTACCACTGAACTCATTTTTCTTATTCCAACTGTGAGAATTGCATTTTAAGTGCGTTGGGATTACAATAAATTGAATTTGTTATATCATTTATCATCGAGTGTTGAGCGCAGAGCACTTAGCGAACTGAAATAAATTTCAATTGTTTATAATATTTTCACTTTGCTCGTAATTGATGGAGTAAAATATGTTTTATTACTTGTGTGCGAGTATTATTGGCTTTGAGAGTTTGTGTGTGTGTGTATTTGTCTGTTTGCTGAATGGTCCTTGGTTGCATTAAAATAATTTCCTTAACGAGTTAGCAATGAAATTGTTTATGCTTGTATAATTATTACCTTTTAAGTGCGTTTGTTTGTTATTTTCTCTTAAGTTTACTGTATATTATGTGTTGGTTTGTAGAGTGTTTTTGCTAAGTTCGCATAACATTTATTCTTTGCAAATTGTAATTGGAAATTATTTAGTTAAGGCTTATCCCATTCTTCTGCAGCTGTATAGGGGATAATAAGGTGGAGTCATCGTTGATTGCTAAGCTTTTGACAGGACTATGCGAAAGTATTTCAGTCACGAATCACTTGGAAATCCGGGAAATTTATTCAGGCTTGAGACTGGTCTCAACTGAAGCTTTAATGTTGCTACGCAATGGCTTTTTAGGTTGCTATAGCTTGCATTACTGTTATTTTCTGTCGTATCAAAACGTGTCTAGTTTAGGCCTAGTTTTTTATGGTCGGAACATTAAGCACCTCGTTTTACGAAAAGTTCAATAAGAATGCCTATTATAGTCAAGAGTTTCAAGTTTTAAATTCACACAAAATTTGGAGTAGTTGCGATTTGGTTATATTTTGCCTGTTCAGACAAAGATGTGACAAAAGTGCTAACTAACCCAACAATCAAAATTAGGCCAAATCATTGATTTGTAAAAAGTGTGATAATTTTGTGAAACCATTGAAACAAACAAATGCTAGTCGTCAACGCCATGCTTCTTCTTTGGAGGCTTTGTTGAGTATTACCAAAATTGATGGTTGTTGTTGTTGTTGTAGCAATGCTCGCCCCACCTAATAGCCGCGACCGATCACAAATTGTCATCAATATCCTCTAACGGGAGTCCAAGGAAACTTGCCGTTTCAACAGGGGTGGACCATAAGGAAAGGGGTGTTAGAGGCGTTGGTTCCACATTACAATTAAAGAGATGGTTGGTGTCATGTGGGGACACATTGCAAGCGGGGCATACATTTTGTATGTCGGGGTTGATTCTGGATAGGTAAGAGTTTAACCTGTTACAGTATCCAGAACGAAGTTGAGCAAGAGTAACACGCGTTTCCCTGGGGAGTATGCGTTCCTCTTCCGCGAGCTCTGGATATTTTTCTTCAAGTACTGGATTCACCGGGCAATTCCCGACATAAAGGTCCGACGCCTGTCTATGGAGTTCACCAAGGACCTGCTTGTGTTTTTTCGCTTCATACGGCTGGGATCTCAGGTGCCGCATTTCCTCAAAATGCTTACGGAGATGACTCCTTAGGCCCCTAGGCGGTGCTGGTTCGTCAATCAGATGTCTGTTGGGATGCCCAGGTTTCTGGGTATTCAACAGAAACTGTTTGGTTAGCATCTCATTTCTCTCCTTGATGGGGAGTATTCTCTCCACATTATGTAGATGGTGTTCTGGGGACATAAGAAGACAGCCCGTGGCGGTTCTGAGCGCAGTATTTCGGCAGGCCTATAGCTTCTTCCAGTGGGTAGTTTTTAGGCTTGGCGACCACATAGGGGATGCGTAACACGCAAACGGCTACTTTGTATGTGGTAATGAGCGTTTCTTTGTCTTTTCCCCAAGTACTGCCAACAAGGGATTTGAGGATTTTATTACGGCTCTGAATTCTTGGAACAATTGCGGTTGCGTGTGCACCAAAATGTAGATCCTGATCAAACGTCACACCCAATATTTTGGGGTGTAGGACAGTCGGTAGCGTAGTGCCATCGACGTGGATGTTCAATATGGTCGACATTTGGGGCGTCCATGTTGTAAATAAGGTCGCGGAAGATTTATTCGGTGACAATGCCAGGTTTCGCGAGGCGAAAAAACTGGAGAGATCAGGGAGATAGCCGTTTATTTTATTGATGGTGATGATGGATATTGATCCCGTATGTTCCGGAAATCACCACAGTTAAGATGTTAGCGCGACAATCGCGGGAATTATTTGATATGACCACGTCGAGTCTCCTAGGTTTCTCTTACGACCAACATCCTACTGCGGGAATATTTTAAACATCTTAGTCAATTGGGGCCAAAAATTCTTTGTCTCCTCGTTTGGTAGAACAGAAAAATGTGCTTGTATAATTGCCGAAATATTGTCTTACATTAATCAAGCATTGGAGAATATTAGAGAGTATATGGACATAGATCCCACATCAAATGCTACATAGGAGTGCGGTTCAGTAAACTGGCTTTCTTTCCTGCCAACTGCAATTTTTTACTGCTATCACTATGATAGAACTTTGAACAACTTCAGATTTCAAAATAAAGGACTAAAAAAATTTCATTCTTCCACCTTGCGTCGTGCTTCTTTTAATGTTTCCTAAAAATAGGTGGTACGGGATCTTCATGTTTTCATTGAAAAACTTTTCATGGCAGAAATACACTGTTTGCCAAATCACTGCCTAGGGCTAACCTCGCTTAGAAAATTTTTTCTCTAACTGAAAATACTTGTTTCTAAACTCCGCCAAATATAAAAATTATGTCGTTTGTGCGCGTTAGATTAGGTTTGGTTGAACTGACCGGTCCATGAGGACCTCACATAGACTGATTGGTTCCATAGTGTTACGAGAAGTTTGTTTTAAAGACCAAACTGAAAAACCCTATCAAAAACCAGGACCTATGTTATAAAATAACTCCGTCCTCTTGGCAAATACTAGAAGCTTCCTAAGACAGCTATATCACTCCTAATAACTGGAGTCTTAGCCTGGCAAGTGCAGGGCACGAGCCCAGAACGCGCCCGATCGTTTCCTCCTCCAACCCGCACTTCCTACATCTGCTATCACTGACCAATCCTAATTTAAAGGCATGTGACGCCAGAAGGCAGTGTCCAGTCAGAATACCCGTCATGAGTTTACAGTGCTCTTTTTTTAATAATAGAAGCAACTTTGTTAGTCTAAGGTTGTAAGGCCTACACATAATTTTCGACACTTTACAGCCCCGCGCTTGAACTCACGCCTTTCTCGCTTGGTCGATCATGTGCACCTCTCGCCTTCGCTTAATCTCGCCCAGTCTAATTGGGACGTCTACGGAGCAAGCTTTAAGGGATGCGTCATTTTGAGCTATTTCATCCGCTTTTTCGTTCCCATATATTCCCATATGCCGTGGGACCCAATATGATGTATGTTTCGCCCTATCCCTATTCTCTCCAGAGGCTGCTTACACTCTAACATTCATTATTGCCTTAATTGCTGCTTCACTGTCAATATAAAAGTTAACACGGTTGCAGCTTAAGCTATTCTCTTCCAAGGTTTCTACTGCTTTGGTTACGGCTAATAGTTCCGCTTGGAAAACGCCACAGTAATCCGGCAGCCTGCAGGATCTTCTTATTTTCGGATCAGCACAGTATACCGCAGACCCTACTTCTTCCACTATTTTGGAACCTGTGGGGGGGGGACATCAGAATTCGTTTTAGAGGTATGGTTCCTTAGGCAAAGTTTCTTATTTTGATCCCTAGAATACGATTTTCATAGAGCAATGAGCGATTTTTAAATCGACCCGCCCTACTTCTCATGCATAGAGTGACGTGGAGACCTTCTTCACCCTCTGCTTCACGTTGAGTTTCCATGACAGCTTACAGACGAGGATGCCTAGATATTTTGTGCAAAGTTTTTCCTGTAAGGTCATCCCCCTAATTTAGGCCTGGTCCAATTTGGGACCTTGAACCTCTTTGTAAACAAGACCATATCCTTCTTCTCCGCATTGACTTTCAACCCGACATTAGATGCCCAGTTATGAATATCCCGAAGCGCCTGATCCACCAAAGAACTAATCGTTGGAAGGCACTTTCCACTTATGACAATTGCAACATCATCTGCGTAAGCCGTAAGTTTTAGGGGTCCCTCATCGAATCGGCTGATCAGTTGGTTGATTACCAGTGTCCACAGCTGAAGTGATAGCACCCCTCCCTGCGGCGTGCCCCAGTCCACTGATTTCGTGGCCTCGTACAATCCCCATTGTGATTTAATCTTCCTGCAATTTAACATGCAGCAAATCCATCTGATTTAGGCGGGATGTACTTTAATGTAATTAAGACCATCCATAATCGCCCATTTAGAAACATTATTGAAAACCCCGGCAATGTACAAGAAGACTCTTAGAGCATACTCCTTATATTCCAAGGATTTGTCTATGCTAATTACCACCCTGCGCAATGCGGTGTCTACCGACTTGTCTTTGGTGTACGCATGCTATGTTGTGGAGAGCAGCTTTTCATCCACATTGGATTGTACACATCTATCAGCCTCTCAAAGGTTTTGAGAAGAAATGATGTTAAGCTAATGGATCTATAGTATTTGGTATAAACGTGACCGACTTCCACGCCTTTGGTAAGAAAGCTACACGAGCAGTTCTCCAAGAGTGCGGCACATGATTCAGCCTTATGCACGCATCGAATATTATTTTAAGCCTTTCCACGGCCGCCCTACTTGAAACTTGTAGCATGGCCGGGAATATACCATCTGGGCCCGGCGATTTAAACTAAGAAAACGTTTTCACTACCCATTCGATCTTGGTATCGGTCACCAAGCCCGGCACTACCAGCTCCGTGATCGAAGTGTGAGTGATGTCTGCTGGCTATTCTAAACCGTCTCCAGATGGGAAATGTGTGTCGAGAAGCAGTTTTTAGGCGTTATTCCACTTTAAATTTATCTAACAGCCACTGGAAATAGTTCAACTGATACCAAAAATAAATTATTTTAGTTCATTCAAAATAATATATCAAACGCTGTCTTCAGAAAGTAAATGATAACAGTCCCCCTTAACCTAAACCACCATTTAGAGGCGGTTTGTTTGTGTTACATTTTTCACTCATTCACTATTGTGAAATGACTAAACTACCATAAATTTACTGCTAACCGCGAAGTGAACATACACAAAAAAAAAAAAAAAATTTTAATAATTACACATGAACGGAAAGCATTACCGGAAATATGTTTTGTTCAAATTAGTTTCGAGCATGTACTTAAAAATAACTTAACATTTGTCCAAATATCTGTACATGCGTTTATACTGATAATAAAGTCATAATACCTCACAACCAATTAGTTATCTGGCCACAAATATTTGTACAAAAAACTAAAATTTACAATGGGCACTAAGCAAAGGTTTGCTAAATTGATGATATTAGAATTCAACTTGAATTTTTTCCAATTAAAGTTTGTAAACAAAACATATACAGCCAATACACAAGGTCTTATTTTCGTCATATTTGTTATGGCTTAATTACATTTTTTTTAGAAAAAAAAAATCAATTTTTAAATTTCATATGATACTAATTTGAACTGCCCAATAATTTTAGAAAACGAAAAAGTTAGGTTCAAGTAAAAAGAGTATTAATATAAATATTGTGGCGAATGTTGACATCACTATGCTGTTAGTAAATAATCACAACAACAAAAACAGAAAGCGGCCACACTTATGTACAAGGCAACGAAGAATGTTCCACACACCTCACCAGCCCAGCAGCTCGAAGTGAAAAGATATCTCACATACACACATGTAGTCATCAGCTAATAGCAGAACCTGTTACTCACACATACACACGCATATAGCTAAATAACCGAGTATGCGATACAACTGTTCCATGGTCGTGAGAAGTTTAGACCTTCGGAGAAATAAGCGAACGAGGCAACAGAGAGTCTATACGCAGCGCAAGCTAAGGAATAAATAATCAGTTTGATTTAAAAACGCTATTAGTTGTGAAGTATAATTGTGTAGTACCACTCCCAAGGTAGTCTAAATAAAGACCATTTTGTGACACTGAATATTGGAGCTATTTATTCGACACTTCAGCGACTCGAACGTTAGAAGAAGGTCCATAATTATCAGGTATTTCTCAAAATTCTTTGCAATATACTGAATCCGTTACTAACGGGGCTTATTAGAAGCAAGGTCAGATCAATTTCAAGATCCTTTGGAAATAGCTCCGAAATTGATTGCGCTATTAAATTGGACTCATTTTGTCTTTGTTCGTAGAACTACAACAGCAAGCAGAAATTCAAGCGATTAATAAGCCCAATACAAAGCTTTATAGCTCCAAAGATACCACAAATCAATTGTCAACCTCACCTAGGCGAGGATAATCATGTTACAAGTATGAATATATCATATACATATTTAGCAGGCGAGGCTCTTGCGACCCCAAGTTTCTCATGGAACTAAGGAATGGAGGCCGGATGGCATAGAAGGTTTAATATTGTCATTTTAATCGTTCCCAAGATGGTCGGACTAGTAATTTAATTGTGCTTTGTTACCGGAACGTACCGGATCTATATCCCGCAAAGGCCCATAAACAAGGATAACACTCCTGAATACCGCATCAGATGCGTACGTTTTTTTTTAATACTGAGATCCGCTAAGGACTTAGCGATTATTTTTTGCCATATGAGTTAAACTTGTAGATGGGTTTAGTTGACCCATTAAACTTAAGATATCCGATTACAGGATTCCACACCTCGTAAGAGTATTCAAATTTTCTCTACGCTTGCACAGCTTATCAAGCTGATTTACCTACCGTACCTGCTGTTCTTTTTTTTCTCTAATGGTCACCAAATAACTCATGGACCTACGTAGAATAAATTTTCGTTCTTAATATTACATTCGAATAGCGTTCTAAGCTAACCTTCATGTTCCTAGGTTTTAGAGCAGTTTCCTAAATCTCGATGTAAATTCGGACGACTTTAAAAAAATTAAATTACAGGTTCTATCTTAGAAAGGTTGTTTCCTTCGTGTTAAATTGTGTCATTGTCCTGAAGAACCTTACAAGTTTCAAGACTATAGATAGACCTAAATTTACCTTAAAATCTATTGTAAGTACATAAGTAATTTTATAGTGAAATTTTTTAAGATAGTTTGCCGACGTCTGCTTTAATGAGACATAACACAAATAAAGTATTCAGCAAATACTATAAAATTTAAAATGCTTTCTTATTCACGATAAACCTTTTAATGCGCGTCTAACCTTTGTGAGTCCCAACGTGCATTCGAAAATCTACTTACCCTAAAATTTATTTTTACTTTCAATGCATTTCATCGCTATTATAATTATTTTCTAACAACGACAAACTTTATATGTAATTATAAAATACATCGCTTGTTGTTGACAAGTGAAATGTCAAAAGAATACATCCTGTTTAGTAGAATATAATAAAATTTCGAAAATTTTACTACAATTTACTACTTCCGTGCGCAATGAAAATTTTTTGGCGCCGTCAAATGCACTGCAAATTAGTACAGTTGGTTGGTGGTTAAAGTTTATTTACGACTACCCAATGAATTTGCTGCAGTGTTTATATACGTTAGTACAAGTGAATATGTATTGGTGGAATGCTAAACTAAAATGTAAAAATTTAAATAACGAAAGTTTTAACGTTTGAACTCGTCAAAGTTTTTTAAAACAATTTCAAATTTTGGCATTCACCTTTCGCTTTTAAATTGAGTTTTAAGGGTCAGATTATATATGACGCTGTGACTCTTTGCATCGAATTCACAGGCATTCACATTTACTATATAATACTAAACAAATTTCACAATCAATCAGGTTTACGGCCACTCACTGAGCTGAATGAGTGCTCTTATATCATATGACTTCTGGTTCACACGAGAAAATATGCTTCGTTGCATTATACGTAGTATGCCCCTAAGTGTTGATGTACTCTGTGAAGGTGACTAACTTGTTAAAACTCATATCAGAAACTAAGTTACTCTAAGGGGCTAATTATGTATAACGCAATGAGTAATTTTTTCTCGCTTGAACCAAAATTCCTGTCACACAACAGTGAGTGACAGAAAACCTGAATACTTTATAAAATTTTTGGCATTATGTAGCGGTGACTGGGAATGTGAGTGACCGCGATGCAAATTGTTGTTCCAGCGGGAATAGCAGATGTCCGTAAAGGAGTGGGAAGACTGGTATATTCTGTGAATATACCCCTACTAGGAAAAAAATGGTAATGGGGGTATATTCATTAGTTTTCGCAATTAACTTCAAAAGAGAACATTTCACGTTAAACAGCTATGGTCAATGTGGTGAAACCGATAGCCAATAAAAATTTTTTTTAAAAAATTAGAAAAAAGAACAATTTTTTAGGACAATTCTGCCTTTGGTAATTATATATAAGAAACTACTATGGAATGCATCCGAAATGTGATTAGTAATTTCAGGATCTTGAAGCGGGTGAGGCCGTGTGTACGATTTGGTCTGGAATAAAATTGGTGCTTTCTTCGAATTCAACCTGTATAATAAAAACGAGTTCCATATCTTAATGTCCCCAAAACGACACTACGATATTTAAATATTTTTTATTGCGAAAACTTTAAGTCAAATTATCTTCGGAATACCCCTTTGTCAAGGGCTGTTCATGAATTCAATATAATCTCTAATTTCATCGATATTCATTTTTCAGTTTCGAAATCATGTTTTGTGTATACTTTAAATTTAATACACTGAACGAAAAAGACTGGTAAAATCAACCGAAATACGGATCAATTCAACCGAAATTTCTGTTAATTTTTATCCATCGCAACAAGATGTTGAATCAACTGCGCACAAATCTTTGATTCGTAGTTGACCGTTTTAGAAGTCAAATGAACAAAAAAAGTTGTTGCGACAGCTTTGTACGAAAGTACCTATGTTGCCATATAAATAAATAAATGTAAGGCACGATAACCTCCGAAGAGATCTAAGGCTGAGCTTCTCTTCCAGCTTGCGTCGTGCTCCTCTTGATTTTCCCTACAAATTGGCCGGACGGGACCTTCATGTTTTATGCCGACTCCGAGCGGCATCTGCGAGGCAAATGAGTTTTCACTGAGAGCTTTTCATGTCAGAAATACACTCGGAGCGCTTACCAAACACTGCCGAGGGGTGACCCCGCTTAGAAAAATTTTCTTCTAAATGAAAAACCTTATTTCTAAAATTTTGATGTTGTTTTGCCCGGGGTGCGAACCCAGGGCATACGGTGTGGTAATCGGAGCACGCTACCATCGCACAACGGTGGCACTTACTAACGGAACGTCAATTGGGCTTACATCAAATATGCTGGCACACATTAAACATTATTCACTTTATTAATTTGATTTATTAAACGCACATTCACCAAATTTTATGTTTATAATTTATTTAATTTATAGCTTTGAATTCGCTTTGCAAATAGAAATGAAAATAATAGTCACAAAACTGATTCTCAATTCTTTCGGTTGCAGCTCAGCTCATTCTCAATTTCTTCTCTCGCATGTAGTTGCCACACTTGATTGTTTCGAACAAAACTTGTACAAATATTTGACGTAATATTTTAAATAGATAACTTGTAAGTAATAGAATAGTAAAGAATCAAATCGCTAGAAGGTAATTCAACATTGGAGTAACTTTAAATGTAATTCGGCAAGTTTAATTTTCGTAACATTTTAAGTTGAAACGATTCCAAAACAACTCAAACTTTTATGTTGTCGGAAACATCAACATTAAAAAGGGATGTTTTTTATTATCTTATTAAATTCGACGCGTGAGTGAAAATTCGTAAAAACTTGAGCAAAATGTTATTAGGTAGGTAGGTTGAAATGGTCGGCCCATGAGGACCTCACATAGACTGATTGAGTCCGTAGTGTTACCAGAAGTTTGTTTTAACGACCAAACTGAAAAACCCTATCAAAAACCAGGTCCTCTGTTATAAAATAACTTCGTCCTCTTGGCAAATACTAGAAGCTTCCTAGGACTTAAGCCACTTGCTGCTTCTAGATCTGACAGCTGTATCACTTCTAATAGCTGGTGTCTTAGCCTGGCAAGTGCAGGGCACGAGCGCAGAACGTGCTCGATCGTTTCCTCCTCCAACCCGCACTTCCTACATCTGCTATCAAAATGTTACTAACTTTTGAAAATTCCTGTTCGTTCAAATAAAACTTTTGCAACAAGAGGGCGATAAATAGGTGTCCCGGTATCTCATAATTTTTTACACAGTAAATTCAAAAAAGGGTTTTTCGTTTTATATTGATAACTGAAAAACTAGTTTTTTGGTGTTTCACCATTTTATGTATTTTTCCGATTTGGTGGTTTTCTTATTTTGGTATTTTTTTTTTAAACAAGTGGCATCATCGTCATAAGTACAAAGTAGAGAGCGCAGTGAGCGTAAAATTCTCTTTGAAATTTGCTCATGTATTGACTGTTGATCGCTGTTGGAATGACCAGTGAGATCAGTTGTGTTAACAGAAAAATCAGTTAGATTGACCAGGAATCTGCCAATTTTACAGACTTTTGTTAACTTAAGAGCGACAATTTCTGTTCTTTTGAAATGACTAAACTAATTTGTTCGTTGTCAGAGAACTCGGTCGAATTAACATTAATTTGATCACTTTCACCGAATCTCCGTTAAGTCAAGAACAACAGAACCGATTTGTTGATTTTACTAGCACCATTTCTTTTAGTGTGTAATCTATTATGTCGCTAAAACTTTAGTTTTCTCATAGTCTTATGTTCGTAGATTGATTCAAATAAATAACTAAAGAAATAAATATTTTCTTAAACAATTAAATTGGTTAGGAAATTCTTCAGCAAAAAATCCGTTTTTGTCATCCGTTCAACACAATAAATTCACATACAGCAATGTGCAATGAGTTAATGACAATGCTCGTCTTATTTTAGCAACTAATTAGGCCAAAATCTTGTTAAACAACTTCCTCAGGCAGACACAAATAAATAAATTGAAACTACCTGAAATTTTACATAGAAAAAACATTAGTGAATCCCACGCGGAGCTCAGCGAAAACTAACAAATTAGAAAATTAAAACTAAATAAGTAACTGTAGAAATTTTCCGCGCTAATGAATAAACAAGCAAATAAACAAATTTGTGGATGAGAAAAACAATAAAATAAATGCCAAAATAATGTAGTTATTTGTTTACGCGAAAAGTGAGCAGAAAGACTGTATAACATCAGCTCGCATTCCATGAATGTCTCCACAAGTTTTACAACGATTTTTTACTCAATTCAATTCACATTTGATTCATGCAAATTGAAGTAAAAACTATTTTAATTTCAATTACATTAAATGATTGAATGAAAAGTGAATGAATGAAATAAATAAATTAATTGAGAACAAAAGAAGTTTTATAATTTTTATTTTCTAACTTACAAGCTCGTACATACACATATATACCTACTTGTTATATATTTCACAATCTGGCAACTTTGCCTATTTGTTTTGCGCGTAAACAACAATTTCCAACGGTGTGTTGTCTCTTTCTATTTTTGCACCGCTACCTACAAAAACATTCTAACGAAAGTTTTGGTATTAAAATTGTAGCTAAATTATATAAGTCAATTTGAAATGTTTTATTCAATGAACAAATTCGTAATAGCAAAAGTTTTGACTTTTGTTACAAAATGCAAAGAAAATGCTCTGCGCCATAAAGAAATTCGCTTTTTTAATATTACTGCTTGGATTGTGAAATGTGGGAGTATGTTACATCACTTATTTTGCACTTGGAGTTAGGAAAAATTTAAGATGGTAAAGAAGAGATGTTATTTGTTTAATTATATGGTACAAAGTAAACTACGGCTAATATTTTGAAAATAATTTAAAAAATTTAAGGTACTGAGAATTTTAAATCTACTATGCTCATAGATGAATGGTTGACGCAAATAATGTTGTAAGCGGATAATCCGGAGTATAACCGGATAATCCGGAGTATAGCGTAAGCGTAGTCTTTTTAAGTAAAGTGGGAGAGGAAAGGAAAGGAAAGGAAAGGAAAAGAAAGGAGAGGGAGGAAAGGAAAAGAAAGAAAGGAAATGAAAGGAAAGGAAAGTAAAGGAAAGGAACGGAAAGGAAAATAAATGAAAGGAATAGATGAAAAGGAAAGGAATGGAAAGGAAACGAAAGGAAAGGAAAGGAAAAGAAAGGAAAGGAAAGGAAAAGAAAGGAAAGTAAAGGAAAGGAAAAGAAAGGAATGGAACGGAAAGGAAAGGAAAGGAAAGGAAAGGAAAGGAAAGGAAAGGAAAAAAAAGGAAAGGAAAGGAAAATAGTGGAAAGTAAAGTAAAGTAAAGAAAAGGAAAGAAAAGGAAAGGGAGGGAAAGGTAAGGAAAGGAAATGAAAGGTGATGAAAAGAAAGGAAATGAAAGGAAAGGAAAGGAAAGGAAAGGAAAGAAAAGGAAAGGAAAGGAAAGGAAAGGAAAGGAAAGGAAAGGAAAGGAAAAGAAAGGAATGGAAAGGGAAGGAAAGAAAATGTCGGGTTTGATAGAAATATTATAATTTTTCAATTGTTACAAAGGCTGTCGACAAGTTTTAGGTTTTTTATCTACAACTCTTCGGGTTGTTATCGAAAAGCTATCGATTTAGTATTCGTTATATATTTGAAATTATCGGTACATTATCGAAATGGTTAGATATTATGACAAAAGGTTATGGATCAGCTATCAAAGAGATATCGTTTTGAAATAGAAAGGTTGTGGTTAATATATCGAAATTTTATAGAAATACTTTCAAAGACGTTTCAATCAGGTATCGAAAAGTAATCGGTTTTTATCAAAACTTTACTGACTAGTTATCAAAATATTACCGATTAATATTCATCGATATTTTGTCAAAAGTTATAGATTTCCATCTATATTCTATGGAAAAGTTAACAGTTGTTCATCTAAAAATTATCACGGCCGCCGTGGTGTGATAAGGGCGTGCTCCGCCTGCCACACCGAAGATACTTTCTTCACAACCACGGACAAAGTAACATCACAATTTTAGAAAGAAGCTTTTTTTTAACTAGAAGGGAGTTTTTCTATTCGGGGTCGGCCTTTGGCAGTGCTTGACAGCACTCGGAGTGTATTTCTGATTTGAAAAGCTTTTCAGTGAAAACTCATCTGCCTTGCAGCTACCCTTCGAAGTCGGCATAAAACTAGTTGGTTCTGTCCCAGAAATTTGTAGAAAAAATTTAAAAAAACGGGCAAATTTGAAAAAAACTCAGCCTAAAATATCTTTGGAGGTAATCGCGCCTTTCATTTGTTTTTGTTTATCGATATTTTATCCGTAAGAGGGGAGTTTGAAGGCTTGGTCAAAGCTCCGTACTCACTACATACATATATACTTACAGGGTTGCTGTATGTCCGCCTATTTTCCATAAAAAAGATGAAACTTGTCACATTGTTCATACATGTGACTTTGGGTTAGGGTAAGTAAGGATGAGTTTCCGCTACTCCGAATAGATGTAAGCAGCTTCCTTGTACACACTTACTCTCAGTTAACAAACGTGGCACATTTTTCTTATCATGAAGTGAACCGCTGCATAGGAACGGTATACTTCCGGGTGAGGAAAGTATCGATCCTCGAAATTTCCTCCGAAGATTTTAAAAATCCCTGCCAAAATAATTACGCCCTGTTCTATCAAGAGCAGAACAGTTAAGCATGAAGTGTATAAGCTGAGCTAAGAGATCCGTAAAACAGTTTCTAGCGCTTCCTGGATAGTATTGAACACCGCCCAAACTGTCGGCTAACCCCATATTCTGTATTTCTGTAGCCTTTGCTCCCTCAAGGGTTGATAAGTTGTGAAGTTGTCAGTTAGGGCTAAGCTTGGCGTAGGAATGAAATCAAAGCTGGTAAGAATGCTGGATGGCCAGTAAGTTTAAGTTATGCCTCTCTTGCCTTTTTAAGTCCGCCTGTGGCTGTCCTCCCAACAATGCATACCGAGCGTATTTTTAACATTGGCGTTAAAACCACAGTTGATTTTGTACGAAAATCCTCGCATATTCCAACGCGGACGTTATTTTCATGATACTAAGCTTTTCAAACTTACTTACAGTGTAGAGTGGTTGATCATTATGACACATAGCCAGTTTACCACTCTAGAAGGGAGATCCCAGCATTTGCCAATGGCTCCACGATAGCAATGCAAGGCCGCTGAAGTTTTTCTCACTCAGTTCTCTATAATAAGTTTCCAGGACAGCTTGCTTTCAAGTTCAATGCCAAGGTTTTTAATCCTATAAAATAGTAGCAGCAACTTACCGTCAATAGTGCGTTGTCTGAATACAGGGATCATCTTCCTCTTAGTGTGTAGAACTAGCTCAAGTTTTTATTATGATCTGAAGCAGGAAGTAGACCAACTAGCCACCGTATGCAGGTATCTCTGTAAAAAATACTTCAAAGTGTCCGAGTAATTCCCGTGATAATCATTTGTAGGTTCTCAAATAGGTCACTAGTTGACAGCTTCTACATTCGTTAAAGCAATAACCCAATTAAGGGAAGACAGAAGAGGCCTATACCGCACAACCCTGTTGTTGTTGTTGTTATTATAGCGATAAGGTTGCTCCCCGAAGGCTTTGGGGCGTGTTATCGATGGACCTTTGCGGGATACAAATCCGGTACGCTCCCGTACCATAGCACCATTTAGATGCTAGCCCGACCATCTCCGGAACGATTTATGTGGCCACATTAAACCTTCAGGCCATTCCCTCCCTCCCTACCCCCAAGTTCCATGAGGAGCTTGGGGTCGCCAGAGCCTCGTCTGTTAGTGAAACAGGATTCGCCGCGAATAGGTGAGGTTGACAATTGGGTTTGGAGAAGCTATATATTGCGCTGACAACCTGAAAGATTGCGCTACACAGCCCCTTGAATCTGGTATTTTAGTCGCCTCTTACGACAGGCATACCTACCGCGGGTATACTCTGATCCCCTAACCCGCTGGGGTACCGCATAACCCTCCTATCCTTTTATGAGGATTTGACCTCCAATCCTATTAAAGCCATATCGATTTCGGTCAGCAGGATGTTATTCAATCATGTCAATCGTAATGCAGTGACATTGCAATGTAAGCAAAAAATATTCTTAGACGTGGCCCTCACATCGATATGTTCCCGATGAGCTTCGTATATGAAATTTTCACCATAGTTCAGATTCAGGAGGATTTGCCACAACTTGAAACTTCAGCTGTAACTCAGCAACTAAATACTGTCTTAAATTGTTTACTTTCAAACTGACAGAATTTCTCGCACGTGAAATTAAAAAAAAAATCCGATAGAAATTATTTTAAACAAGAAATACAGTTTTAAGCCCACAATAACTTTTGAACCTTACGTACCAACATGACATACGAAGACCACATCTGTTGAGCACAAAACTCAGGTAGAAAAAAAAATACGAACAGAAAAAAAGTTTTTCATATTTTCCACATCAAATCTTGCAAAGCTAAACAGCAGCTTTTCTAATATTTTCTACACAGGAAATATGAAAAATAAAATAAAAGCCATAGGCGAGTACTTTACCCTACAAACATATCGACATAAAAAGTGTTGAACGGAAAGAAAGCGTTTAAAGTCGAATGCAGTTGCAGGTGCGGCAACAAAGCTAAAACTACGGAAAACGTGTGACATGTGCAAAAGAACCATGATCGAAAACGAAAAGGAAGAATAACTGTGACAATTTCCAATAAAATGCAAAACTGCGATGCACTCAAATGGCAAAGTGGCTGCCAACGTATGGGGCAACACAGTGAATGCTATGTGCACCGGGGCGTATGAGCAACATTTCAGCAAATCAGCTGGCCAAGAACGTGAAGCGTCACACAAAATTGCTCGAGGGGAACGACGTTTGTTGATAGATTGGAAATAGAGAAATTAGAGATAAAAAGGAGAAGGAAAATCAATTTTATGAGCTCTGTGGATTTTCAACGTTTTAAAAGTTTAGATGATTTTTAAAATAAATATTTAACTATTAAAGATGTTTTTCATATGTAAAATTTGATCAGTTCAAGACGTACTTTTGTTATGATGGAAAAAATGAAAGGAGTACAATAGACTGCCTGATAATGCTGCTATCATAGACTAATGATAGGCCTGTCAATCGCGCTCAAATCTTACTCAGGGAGAATATTATTTCTACTTACAAAAACAAAAAAAAAAACAAGTAAGGACGGGACTTCATACCTTTCATGAATGGGGCTGAACAAAAATCTTATGCCGTTCGTAATCTCCGAATAATCGGATGTATAAGATAAGAAATATATAATGAACAGATCTACATACCTAAACGATTTTTAAGATAAATATAAAATAAACAAGTAAGGAAGGCTGAGTTCGGGTGTAACCGAACATTACATACTCAGTTGAGAGCTATGGAGACAAAATAAGGAAAATCACCATGTAGGAAAATGAACCTTGGGTAACCCTGGAATGTGGTTGTATGGCATGTGTATCAAATGGAAGGTATTAAAGAGTATTTTAAGAGAGAGTAGGCCATAGTTCTATGGATGGACGCCATTTAGGGATATCGCCATAAAGGTGGACCAGGGCTGACTCTAGAATGTGTTTGTACGATATGGGTATCAAATGAAAGGTGATAATGAGTATTTTAAAAGGGAATGGGCTTTAGTTCTATAGGTGAACGCCTTTTCGAGAAATCGCCATAAAGGTGGACCAGGGTTGACTCTAGAATATGTTTGTACGATATGGGTATCAAATGAAAGCTGTTAATGAGTATTTTGAAAAGGAGTGATCCTTAGTTCCATAGGTGGACGCCGTTTCGAGATATCGCCATAAAGGTGGAACAGGGGTGTCTCTAGTTGTACGGTATGGGAATCAAATGAAAGGTGTTACTGAGCATTTTAAGAGGGAGTGGGCATTAGGTCTATAGGTGGACGCCTTTTCGAGATATCGCCATTAGGGTGGGCCAGGGGTGACTCTAGAAGGTTTTTGTACGATATGGGTATCAAATGAAAGGTGGTAATGAGTATTTTAAAAGGGAGTAATCCTTAGTTCTATAGGTGGACGCCTTTTCGAAATGTCGCCATTAGGGTGGGCCAGGGGTGACTCTAGAATGTGTTTGTATGATATGGGTATCAAATGAAAGATGGTAATGAGTATTTTAAAAGGGAGTAATCCTTAGTTCTATAGGTGGACGCCTTTTCGAGATATCGCCATAAAGGTGGACCAAGGGTGACCCTAGAATGTTTGTACGATATGGGTATCAAACGAAAGGTGCTTATGAGCATTTTAAGAGGGAGTGGGCATGAGGTCTATAGGTGGACGCCTTTTCGAGATATCGTCATTAGGGTGGGCCAGGGGTGACTCTAGAATGTGCTTGTACGATATGGGTATCAAACGAAAGGTGTTACTGAGCATTTTAAGAGGGAGTGGGCATTAGGTCTATAGGTGGACGCCTTTTCGAGATATCGCCATTAGGGTGGGCCAGGGGTGACTCTAGAATGTTTGTACGATATGGGTATCAAACGAAATGTGTTACTGAGCATTTTAAGAGGGAGTGGGCATTAGGTCTATAGGTGGACGCCTTTTCGAGATATCGCCATTAGGGTGGGCCAGGGGTGACTCTAGAATGTTTTTGTACGATATGGGTATCAAATGAAAGGTGGTAATGAGTATTTTAAAAGGGAGTAATCCTTAGTTCTATAGGTGGACGCCTTTTCGAGATATCGCCATAAAGGTGGACCAAGGGTGACTCTAGAATGTTTGTACGATATGGGTATCAAACGAAAGGTGTTACTGAGCATTTTAAGAGGGAGTGGGCATTAGGTCTATAGGTGGACGCCTTTTCGAGATATCGCCATTAGGGTGGGCCAGGGGTGACTCTAGAATGTTTGTACGATATGGGTATCAAACGAAAGGTGTTACTGAGCATTTTAAGAGGGAGTGGGCATTAGGTCTATAGGTGGACGCCTTTTCGAGATATCGCCATTAGGGTGGGCCAGGGTGACTCCAGAATGTGTTTGTACGATATGGGTATCAAATGAAAGGTGGTAATGAGTATTTTAAAAGGGAGTAATCCTTAGTTCTATAGGTGGACGCCTTTTCGAGATATCGCCATAAAGGTGGACCAAGGGTGACTCTAGAATGTTTGTACGATATGGGTATCAAACGAAAGGTGTTACTGAGCATTTTAAGAGGGAGTGGGCATTAGGTCAATAGGTGGACGCCTTTTCGAGATATCGCCATTAGGGTGGGCCAGGGGTGACTCTAGAATGTTTGTACGATATGGGTATCAAACGAAAGGTGTTACTGAGCATTTTTAGAGGGAGTGGACATTAGGTATATAGGTGGACGCCTTTCCGAGATATCGCCATTAGGGAGGGCCAGGGGTGACTGTAGAATGTTTGTACGATATGGGTATCAAACGAAAAGTGTTACTGAGCATTTTAAGAGGGAGTGGGCATTAGGTCTATAGGTGGACGCCTTTTCGAGATATCGCCATTAGGGTGGGCCAGGGTGACTCTAGAATGTGTTTGTACGATATGGATATCAAATTAAAAGTATTAATGAGGGTTTTAAAAGCGAGTGGCCCTTAGATGTATATGTGAAGGCGTTCTCGCGATATCGACCAAAATGTGGACCAGGTGATCCAGAAAATCATCTGTCGGGTACTGCTAATTTATTTATATATGCAATACCACTAACAGTATTCCTGCCAAGATTCCAAGGGCTGTTGATTTCGCCTTGTAGAACTTTTTCATTTTCTTCTACTTAATATGGTAGGTGTCACACCCATTTTCCAAAGTTTTTTCCAAAGTTATATTTTGCGTCAATAAACCAATCCAGTTACCATGTTTCATCCCTTTTTTCGTAGTTGGTATAGAATTATGGCATTTTTTCATTTTTCGTAATTTTCGATATCGATAAAGTGGGCGTGGTTATGGTCGGATTTCGGCCATTTTGTATACCAAGATAAAGTGAGTTCAGATAAGTACGTGGGCTAAGTTTAGTAAAGATATATCGGTTTTTGCTCAAGTTATTGTGTTAACGGTCGAGCGGAAGGACAGACGGTGGACTGTGTATAAAAACTGGGCGTGGCTTCCACCGATTTCGCCCATTTTCACAGAGAACAGTTACCGTCACAGAATCTAGGCTCCTACCAAATTTGAGAATGATTGGTAAATTTTTATTCGACTTATGGCATTAAAAGTATTCTAGACAAACTAAATGAAAATGGGCGGAGCCACGCCCATTTTGAAATTTTCTTTTATTTTTGTATTTTGTTGCATCATATCATTACTGGAGTTGAATTTTGACTTAATTTACTTATATATAGTAAAGATATTAAATTTTTTGTTAAAATTTGAATTTAAAAAAATTTTTTTTTAAAAAGTGGGCGTGTTCTTCATCGAATTTTGCTAATTTTTATTTAGCACATATATAGTAATAGTAGTAACGTTCCTGCCAAATTTCATCATGATATCTTCAACGACTGCCAAATTGCAGCTTGCAAAAATTTTAAATTACCTTCTTGTAAAAGTGGGCGGTGCCACGCCCATTGTCCAAAATCTTACTAATTTTCTATTCTGCGTCATAACGTCAACCCATCTACCAAGTTTCATCGCTTTAACCGCCTTTGGCAATGAATTATCGCATTTTTTCGGTTTTTCGAAATTTTCGATATCGAAAAAGTGGGCGTGGTTATAGTCCGATATCGTTCATTTTAAATAGCGATCTGAGATGAGTGCTCAGGAACCTACGTACCATATTTCATCAAAATACCTCAAAATTTACTCAAGTTATCGTGTTAACGGACGGACGGACGGACGGACGGACGGACGGACATGGCTCTATCAAATTTTTTTTCGATCCTGATTATTTTGATATATGGAAGTCTATATCTATCTCGATTCCTTTATATATGTACAACCAACCGTTATCCAATCAAACTTAATATACTCTGTGAGCTCTGCTCAACTGAGTATAAAAATAGGTAGGTACTTTGTGTGAAGATGCAAATGATCTGGGCGAAAAAGCAATTAATTTAGCCGTGTCCGTCAGTCCGTCCGTCCGTCTGTCCGTGAACACGATAACTTGAATAAATTTTGAGGTATCTTAATGAAATTTGGTATGTAAGTTCCTGGGCACTCTTTTCAGATCGCTATTTAAAATGAACGAAAGCGGACTATAACCACGCCTACTTTTTCGATATCGAGAATTTCGAAATACCCAAAAAGTGCGATAATTAATTACCAAAGACGGATAAAGCGATGAAACCTGGTAGGTGGATTGGCCTTATGACGTAGAATAGAAAATTAGTAAAATTTTGAACAATGGGCGTCGCACCGCCCACTTTTTAAAGATGAAATTTGGCAGGAGGGTTACTCCTATTCCTATATGTGTGCTAAATAAAAATTAGGAAAATCGGATGACGAACACGCCCACTTTAAAAAAAAAAGTCAAATTATAACAAAAAATTTAATATCTTTACTAGGGCGGGTCGATTTGTGGGGAGGCAAAAAAATCGCCCATTGCTCTGTGAAAATCATATTCCAGGGATCAAAATAAGAAACTTTGCCGAAGGAACCATACCTCTAAAACGAATTCTGATGTCCCCCAATTTGGAACTTTTGGGTAGGGGCAAATTTTGAAAAATCCCACTTTGACCCATTTAGAGTGCTCCAATCGAGTCCAAATTTATGACCGACCCCCACTAACTTTGGAGGCCCGACCCACCGATGCCGGTGGCGCACCCCCTGGAACCCCCTGGGGGTTCACCATACAAACATTCGTTTTAGAGGCATGGTTCCTTCGGCAAAGTTTCTTATTTTGATCCCTGGAATATGATTTTCACAGAGCAATGAGCGATTTTTAAATCGACCCGCCCTAATCTTTACAGTATATAATTAAATTATGTCAACATTCAACTCCAGTTATGATATGGTGTAACAAAATACAAAAATAAAAGGAAATTTCAAAATGGGCGTGGCTCCGCCCTTTTTCATTTGATTTGTCTAGAATATTTTTAATGCCATAAGTCGAACAAAAATTTACCAATCCTTTTGAAATTTGGTAAGGGCATAGACTCTATTATGGTAACTGTTTTCTGTGAAAATGGGCGAAATCGGTTGAAGCCACGCCCAGTTTTTATACACAGTCGACCGTCTGTCCTTCCGCTCAGCCGTTAACACGATAACTTGAGCAAATATCGATATATCTTTACTAAACTTAGTTCACGTACTTACCTGAACTCACTTTATCTTGGTATAAAAAATGGCCAAAATCCGACTATGACCACGCCCACTTTTTCGATATCGATTATTACGAAAAATGAATCAAAAATGCCATAACTCTATACGAAATATGAAAAAAGGGATGAAACATTGTAATTGGATTGGTTTATTGATGTAAAATATAACTTTAGAAAAAACTTTGTAAAATGGGTATGACACCTACCATATTAAGTAGAAGAAAATGAAAAAGTTCTGCAGCGCGAAATCAAAAGCCCTTTGAATCTTGCAAGTAACACTGTTCGTTATATTACATATATAAATAAATTAACGGTACCCGACAGATGATGTTCTGGGTCACCCTAGTCCACATTTTCGTCGATATCTCGAAAAACCTTCACATGTACAACTAAGGGCCACTCCCTTTTAAAACTCGTTAATACCTTTAATTTGATATTCATATCGTACAAACACATTCTAGAGTCACCCCTGGCCCACCTTTATGGCAATATCCTGAAATGGCGTCCACCTATAGAACTACGGCGCACTCTCTTTTAAAATACTCTTTAATACCTACCATTTGATACACATGTCATACAAACACATTCCAGGGTTACCTTAGGTTCATTTTCTTACATGGTGATTTTCTCGTATTTTGCTTCCAAAGCTCTCAGCTTAGTATGTAATGTTCGGTTACACCCGAAAATAACCTTCCTTACTTGTTTTTATTAATTGAGTCAACATTCTCTACTTAATATTCTCTTTACATCTAGTCACATGTATTATTGAGGGTGGAATTTAAATCTGTTAAATACTCCACTTCAGGAGCAAGCCAACGAAGAATGCTATGACAATAATGAAGTAGCTAAAGCGGTTACAAAAAAACATGGCAGTGTTTTCAGGAGCGTAGTTGTGCTGCGATTGACAGTGAGTTAGAATTTATACAACAAATTTTTTTTCGAAAATGTATTTTTGTGGTTATACTTTTGGCGTAGTTCGTTCAAATATCTTGTGTCTTAATTATTTGGGATATTTGATATTTCAGGTCGTTGCATCAAAATGACCTAAACTTGTTGATTAGTTTTTCAAATTATTGTGACAACATTATGACAGAAAAGGGACAATTTCAATAGAGAAATCCTATCAAAAAACAAATTCATCTTCTGCACTGAGTACTAGCGGAATAATTTATGAATAATGAAAAAAATTTCGTGGAAAATAATAATAACTTTGGTTTCGGGGATAATTTTGGTACTATTTCCATGACTTTTTTCCTATATGGATTGAGTTCAGGATCTTACAGAGTCTAATAAAAGCTATATTTTCGGAGTACTTTCATTAGTTTTGAAATTTCTTTAGGAATTGATTATGTAACCGTGATACCCAGTTAGCGATCGAAATTATTTTGGTATCTGTATTGGCCAGTACCAATTTCTTAAAAATGACCTTATTTTTAGAATGTTTTCTGAAAAACTTTGAAAATTTTAACGATATATTTTTTTTGAACTATTTTGTTACTACTTTGGCTTCACGCAAAAAGCGATGCAAAAAATAGTGAATAGCTCCTGAAATTAAAAACTGTCAAAAAAGCCAACGCTTCCAAATAAAGTTACTAGCTCTAAAAGTAACCTTCCATATCAGTGGCCATAATCGATTTTGAACAAACCATCGTTTTAAAAAGTACCCACTTCTCGAAAAAGTTACCGCTTAAAAAGAATGGACGATTTCAAAAGTGTTCAGTAAAATAAAAATAAATATTTGGCGCGATTTACCTCCAAAGAGATGTAGACCAAACTGCATTTCCAATTTCCCTCGTACTCCTTTAAATTTTTCATACAAATTGGCGGTACTGGACCTAAATGTTTAATGCGGAATCTAAATCCAAACTTTTCATGTAAGAAATACACTCGCAACCACTGCCAATGGGCGACCACAATTTGAAAAACATTTTTAAAAAATAACTTTTTCTTAATTTTTGATGTTGTCTTGCCAGGGAATAGAACCCAGTATCTTCAGGAGCGAAAACGTAACCAGTTCCAAAAAAAGCACACGGTTTAAAAAATGTAGCCGGTTGCAAAAACCTAACCGGTTCCAAATATTAACCCAGCTCTAAAAAAAGAAGCCGGTTTCCAAATCTTAAAACTTAGCCTGTCCAAAAAATTAACGGGATCCAAAAAGAGAACTAAAAATATTCTCGATTCCCGAGAAAGTGAACCTGGTAAAAAACAATCAGTTTAAAAACAAACAAAACTGCTTGGTAGTGGTCGAGTAGTTATTTATTTCTGGAAGCAAGTGGCTACTGAAACAGTTTTTCGGTTCGAAAGCGTTACGAGTCTCACCATGTTGCCTTTTTCTAAAAACGTAACCGATTTTTGAAAAAAATTGCCGGCAGCCAAACTGTCTACTCTCTAAAAAAGGAACTTATATCAAGTAAGTATGTAGCTCCACTAACATAACTATTTCCTCTAACACAACCGGTTCCAATAAAATAACCGGTACAAATAACATAACCATTAACATGATGGGTTCCGTGAACATAACCGTTTTTGTGGCCCGGTCTAAAAAAATCATTGGATTATTCGTACATGATAGAGAAATGGCAAAAAAAAAAAAAAAAAACAAGTAAGGACGGGACTGTCTTCGGCTGTGCCGAAGACTTTATACCTTTCATGAATGGGGCTGAACAATAATCTTATCCCATTGGTAATCTCCAAATAATGCGCTGTATAAGATAAGAAATATATAGTGAACAGATGTACTTACCTAAACGATTTTAAGATAAATATACAAAAATGGCAAAAACCCCCTTATCTTAACGATCGGTTGTATGGGATATATATTATATATAGCTCCGATCAAGATCATTTTTTCAGAAAATCTTCTACGATATATTAAAATATATACCACCGATTATGCTTTCTAAATTAAGGGAGAAATGGCCAAAAATCTTTCTATCTGAACGATCAGTTGTATGGGATATAACTATATATAGCTCCTATCAAAGTGATTTTTTCAGGATATCTTCTGTGATATATTAGAATATATATCACTGAGTTTCACGTTTATACTTTCTAAATTGCGGCAGTAATGACCAAAATCGTCTTATCTGAACGATCGGTTGTATGGGAGATATATGTTATAGTGGTCCGATCCTACCGGATAAGACAAATGTCTAATATAATACAAAAATACATCCTTGTGCCAAATTTCATTGAGATATCTCAAAATTTGAGGGACTAATTTGCGTTCAAACAGACAGACGGACGGACAGACGGACAGACGGACATGACTATATCAACTCAGTTCGTCGCCCTGATCAACTCGGTATACTTAATGGGGAGTCCATCTTCTATATTTCTCAACGTTACAAACATCGAACCCAAGTTAATATACCATTTCATGTTCATGAAAGGTATAAAAATTGCTTATATGTGACACATTGTTTGGATTAAGAGAGACTTTAGCTTGAATAATCTTTAACTTGAATGTCTTTATACTAGTCTCCTCCATTGGTTTGCTCTGGAAAACCCCCAGAAAGTGTCACATTCAGCGCTAGCTCTACTCTTATTATTTTTCTTCTAAAACATTGTAAAGTTCTCTTTTTCTTGTTTTGGTCCCTTTTTCTTTTTTTCTGCCACAATCAAGCTTCCAAATATTTATTCATGAATTTTTTGATCTCACCTTTAGATGCGTTTTGGGCGTGCTCTGCTTCTGAAGCAATTTTTGTATAACATAAGATTACAACAGTTTTTCAAGCAACAGGTTTGAATTAGATAACCGTTTTTAAATAAATTTTCTGAAAATATCCCGACAAGATTTAGTCCACTCTTCGAAACTGTCCCGATAAGGTTGAATTCACATTGGGCACTTAAAGTTTTAAGGGACAGCTGAATGTTTCGAAAACTTTCGAGTCGAAAACGACGTTGAATAGGCGGGTTTTGCTTTATCGCCCTTCTAATCGCACGTAGGAGTGTTACTAAATCTGCAGGTCTGCCATGTTTTAATCGGCGCTCGTTTCCTTTTCTGTTTTTCTGTCTAAGTTAAGTGAAGCGAGCAACGTAGGTGACCTTTCCAACGACGGCTGATATTTTAATAGTTACAACTGTTCGTATTTTAAAAAAGTGGTAAAAGCTCATCCAACTCCTCTCTTGCCAACGAATATCATGCTCTCCAAGTCACTTATTGTACCCGTTCTGAAGAACCATAGACCATGGCAACTTCGTATGAAGCGGCTCTGGGAGTGTTTGAAAGAAAAGTTCTTCGAAATACTTATAGACCTCTACGCGTTGGCGCCAGCGAGTACCGAAGAAGACTTTATCATGAGATTTATGCAGACATCAACATATTCCAGTAAATTAAAACGCAAGAGCCACGCTGGCTAGGCCATGAAAGATGACGCTCCGGCTAAGAAAGTATCAAAAATTTTAGTTTGTATTTAAACGCGTAAAAAGAAAGAGTTAGGTCTTACTTTTATTCACAGTTTGTCTGCAAGTTTTGACTAAGTGAACGCATGGTTAAGACACTCTGCGTAATGTCTTACAGAGTATCTAAAATTTGGTAAAGTGTGGAAAAGCGATCCCCTTTTCTCACCAGCCTATTTTAAAATAGACGCTCCTCGGTAAAGTTGACTATTCTCAAAACCACGCCCCTTCAGTCAAGGGAAAATGAAAAATTCTTAGAACAAAAGGTGCCGCTAAAAACCAATTTAACAAGATAAATACGCTGCAAACTGCATTTTAATGATGTACTCACAAATTGTGGCCACATCGGCATTGCATTACGCAGTGCTTACCAATGCAAGCGACAAAAGCGAGAGGGTGGGCTATATAGTACATGCGAGAGAAATGCTGAAAGACTGCTGTAGCCAAAGCTATTACATATATACAACAGAACATACATATATACATAAATATATACCAGCCAACAAGCGAATGAGTCAGCGAAGCACTTATAATCATTATAACTTTCATGAAAATGAAATGGTATATTAATTTCGTCACGAAACCGAAAATTGTAAGTCCTTAAAGGAAAATAGATAGACCCACCATTAAGTATACCGAAATAATCAGGTTGAAGAGCTGAGTTGATTTAGCCATGTCCGTCTGTCCGTCTGTCTGTTTGTATGCAAACTAGTCCCTCAATTTTTGAGATATCTTGATAAAATTTGGTGAGCGGGTGTATTTGGGTGTCCGATTAGACATTTGTCGGAACCGACCGGATCGGACCACTATAGCATATATCCTCCATACAAACGATTTTTTAGAAAAAGAGTATTTTTGTAATATCTTACCCAATTTAACAGATTGAAGCTTCAAACTTCACCATATACTTTCGTATATTGCACGTATTGTTGCCTGAAAAAATTGATGAGATCGGTTTTATATATAGTATATATCCCCCACAACCGATTGTTCAGATAAGGGACTTTTCGTAATTACTGCCCTATTTTAAGAGCTAGAGGCTTCAAATTTCAACGAATGCTTACGTATATAGCATATATTGTTGTCTGAAAAAATCATAAAGATCGGTGGTATATATAGTATATATCTCATACAACCGATTGTTCAGATAAGAAACTGTGCGCAACTTGTGCCCCTTTTTAACAGCTAGACGCTTCAAATTTCACCATATGCTTACGAATATAGCATATATTGTTGTCTGAAAAAATCATAGAGATCGTTGGTATATATATTATATACCCCATATAAACTCTAATTTTTGCCCCCTTTTTACGGCTAGAAGCTTCAAAATTCATCAAATTTCATCAAATAGTTACGTTTACGTCATATATTGTTGAAATACGTGATTCGTAGTCATAGTGTTTACACGCAGACCACAAAAAACCTGAAACTTTGCATCCTCACACAAAGTACCTACCTGTTTTTTATTTTATATTTATCTTAAAAATCGTTAAGGTATGTAGATCTGTTCACTATATATTTCTTATCTTATACATCCGATTATTCGGAGATTACGAGCGGGATAAGATCATTGTTCAGCCCCATTCATGAAAGGTATGAAGTCTTCGGCACAGCCGAAGACAGTCCCGTTTTTACTTGTTTTTACTTTATTTCGCGTGTTCTGTTGCCGTTGGCAGTCGCCACAATTCAGTTGTTTCCAGCATGTCACCAACGACACTAACATCACACCATTCTACACTTACTATAACTTACATTTTAGTCTTACATATTTACAGTTCACCACTCTTTGTCATTTGTTGTAACGCGATCTGGTGCAAATTGTTACAAATTGACGCTGCGTGCATTGGCTAAAATGAAAGATGTCTTCTTTGTTTCGTAGAGTGGAAGTTACTGATATTACGTAATATATATTGGGTGAAAGGTCTTGTTTGCTTTTGTACATATTCAGACATATACATGCATGTAGGTATGTGGGGTTTTTTGCTGCTCGCGCGCGTAGCAGCAATATGTCACAGATTCATCTGTATGGTAATTGCATTGGTTGAAAGCTGTAGAATATCTTGTCAGCCAGCGTGTTAGCAGTAAAAGTCTGTGTGTTATTGTTCTTGTACTTCTCATATTGTAGGTAAGGTTTTGACTTTGCGACATGGCGTTAACTTACATAAAATTAAAGACAAGCTAGCATTACGACGGCAGCTTTAAGAAATATATTTAGATGTATGTGGGCCCCCGCTGAGCTAATGATGCAATAAGTTTTAAGCACTAGTATAGAAGCTCTGAAATGTAATATAGGGAGTTTATTTTCACATAAAAAGAAAAACCAAGCAAGACCATATACACTACAATGACGTCATACCCTGAATAGCGAAAAATTGGTGTAGAAGATCATAGCACACACACCTTTTAAAGCATCGTTTTGCATACAAATAGGCAAAGCCGAACAACGACAACTAGGACCAAAGAATTCCAGCCACTCAGCATATCCAGATGTGCCAAACAAGATTTTAAATCGATATCTTTTCAAACATTGACGAATTAAATGAATCAGGTGTTCTGATTAGTAGTCGAACGCAGTCGAACATCGCCACCCTGCATTAAATGCGAAATACAAAGCATGTTATGGATAGCATCGACATACGAAAGACGTTGTAGTGATGTCGGTGGAGTGATGGGAAAAAAGTGTAGACGTGAAGTATCATTTACGCCCATAAACGAGCATCTTGCCACGATTCGCATCAAAACCACGCTGCTTCAGTTTTTTTCGTAACGATACGACTGGAGTTGTTTTCCATTCGAAGAATAGTAACTTCAGGGTAACACCATTTTTCCCTCCAGCAGGTTAGGGGGCTTAGAATATACCCGCGACAGGTATGTCTGTTGTAAGAGGGGACTAAAATATCAAACTGCTTGTGTAGCGCAACCCTTTTAAGGGGCCGCTGGCAAAACTTCTCCAACCCAATGAACAACCCAACCTAACCGTGGTGAATCCTATTTCTTTAGAAGCCGAGGTTTTGGCAACCCCGAGGTAAGGCCTAGAAGGTGCTCAGATGTAATGTGGAACCAACGATTCCAAAAGCAACTTTTTTATTGCCAAAAAATATTGAAAAAAATGGCAGTTTAGGAAACACAAGAGGCTTCAGAAAACGAAAGCCTAGCTGCTGGCAAGTACTTTATACTAGGGGACGATCCCATATAAACTAAAAAAAGTGATCAAAGTCCGCCAAAATTTAAAGCTCATGTAGAGAGGATATCGGATGATATTTGGTTTTTTGCTCCTTGCAAATAATTCTGAAAATGTTACTATATTTTAAATTGAAATTGATACGTCGTTATTTTGGTCTTAAAAGATCCATTACTCTTTCGAATATCTGTTTTAGCCGTTTTTGGTCACCGCGTTGTTGTCTATGAAAACAAGGCCCGGTAAAAACAACATCAAAATTTAAAGAAAGTAATTTTTTCAATTAGAAACAAAATTTATAAGTGCAGTCGTACACTCCAAATGTGTTTTTGCTATAAAAAACTTCTCTGAAAAAAGTCACCAGTTTGCAGGCGCCGTTAAAAGGTGGCACAAATCATGAAAGTTCCGACCCGTCACCTTGTAGGAAAAATCTAAAAAGTAGCACGACACGAACTGGAAGACATGCTCGGCCAAAATCTATACGCGGGTATATCGCTTCTTGTATTTATTTATTTAACTTTGCCCATTAAGTGTTTTAATACAGTCGTTTCAAAGGCTCACACTTTAAAGAGTCTCATAGAGTCATACTTCAAAAGGTGCAGAAGGACATTCTACTGAATTATAGAGCTGCTCAAGTCAAAACAAGTAAGAAAGTATAAGTTTGGGTGAAACCGAACATTACATACCCAGCTGTGCACTTGAAGCGCTGTTTTTGTTTGCCTTGTGTGGTTAATAGTGTTATAAGGCTGCGCAATAATACATTTATGGTTCTTTTCTGAACCCATTTACGTTCGAAAGTAGCAAAAACGATGCAGAAGCTACCACTAATGAACTTGAGCGGGTAAAAATGAAGTTTAGCAGTTGTAGTTTTGAAAAAAAATGCTTATGCCAAATATCGTTCTGATTGGGAGATTTTTGTTCGACTTATAGCATTAGAAGTATTTTGGAAAGAGTAACAAAAAGGGGCAGGTCACGCCCATTTTCAAAATGTGTTTAAGTTTTGATCCAAGCTCAACTATAAAACTACTGAGTTAGGATATCAGTCAAATGTTAAATACGATAGAGTTATTGCAAATTTTGTTAATTTTAGACCTTAAGGAAAAGTGGTCGTGGTCTTTAACCGATTTTGATTATCTACACTCAGTCTATATAATTTTACAAGGATAGTGTCTCTGTCAAATTTCAATGTAATATCTTTAATGGCTTTTGATTTACGACTTGTTAAACTTCCAAATCTTCTTCTTCTAAATATGGGTGGTGCCTCGCACATATTCCAAAATGTTTCGAAGTTTATATTTTTCGTCACAAAACTAATGCACCTACCAAATTTCTTTAGCTTAGTGGTATTCGTTTTTGCATTATATCGTTTTTTCCATTTTTAAATTTTCGGTATCGAAAAGTGTGCGTGGTTATAGTCCGATTTCGCTAATTTTCAATATCAATCTTTTCTGGGATATCTCAATATTTGCTCAAGTTATCGTGTTTTGTGTACCCAATTTTACTACGATCCGTTAACTTTTCTTCGAGAATTGGCTCCCGAAACATAGAAAATTGCTCAGTCATAAAAGGGGCGGTGCTTTTCCTATATATTGTTATAAATCCACTTGGGAAATGAAATACCATTGACAAAAAGCTCTTTTTTGCAAAGTTATAGCTTACTTTATTCGTCCACGACCCTTTTAAAAATCTTTTATATAAAAGTGGGCGTAGTCCTTAACCGATTTCGTTAATTTTTCTTCAAGGCATTACTTATAGTAAGGGCAACCTCTCCGCCAAATTTTGTTACGATAGGTTTAACGATTTTTGATTTATGATTAATAATATTTGTAAAATTGATTTTAGAACAAATGGGCAATACCACGCCCATTTAAAATTTTTTTTTTCAGATTTTTATCAAAAGTCTCAATATCAGTCCACTCGTCATATTTCTATATTCTAGGTGTATTATTTACTAAATAATCAGGTTTTTTGTGTGTTTCCAAAATGTTATATATATAAAAAAGTGGGAGTCGTTATCATCCGGTTTCGCTCTATTCTGGGTGCAGACAAGCTCGTGTACCAAATATGGTGAAGATATCTCAATATTTACTCAAGTTATCGTGTTAACGGACCGACGGACGGACGGACGAACATGGCTCGTTCAAACTTTTTTTCGATACTGATAATTTTGATATATGGTAGTCTATATCTATCTCGATTCCTTTATACCTGCACAACCAACCGTTATCCAGTCAAAGTTATTATACTCTGTGTGAAAAGCATGTAGCTTTCTGTAGAAGTCTGTTCATATAAGTTTTTTTTTTTTTAAATAGATACTAGCTTGCTCATAATAGTTTCAGTGCTTTACTAAAAATACATTCATAGCTAAAAACTAAAGTTCAATTCGTTGTAAATTTGCAAGGCTAGTTTTACTTATAATGCAGAAATATTTCTGTACTAAATATTTGTTAATTATTCTTATTTCTTATCAAATTTATCAAGGGGAAATGCTAATATTTGTTGTAGAATTAAATTTAGTCAATATGCCAAAATATTTACCCACACATATTTGGTTACAACAAAAAGTGCAGTCAAGCGCAATAAAAAGCTCGCCAAAGCGAAAGTAATGACAACAAACTGCGGTAAAGAACCCAAGAAAAAAATGAACAAAAACAAGCATAGATAACAATGAAAACTTAAACTTGCGATATAAAAAACCACAGAAAACAAGAAGAAGAAGCGTAGAAAGAATATGAGTAATAAGTATTTCCATAAAACATGCTGCTGCGGTAAATATGCAATAAGTAAATATATATGTGGGACACGGTGAAGCTTGCAAGAAGCCAAAAATAGAGCAAGTAACAAAATATACAATAAACATGAGCATATTTTATAAAAAAATGCCAAATAAGAAGAAGCAAAACAAAAATAAAGAAGCAAATGCCAAGCAACGATTTAGAAGTGCCAACAAGTCAAATCAACGCTGTCAGTGTGAGCTAGAATTTCATAGCTTGGCATACAATAGCCCAAAGCTTTGTTAAAGTTAGGAATGACAGTGTGTATGTATGCATGTGTGTGTGTCTCTGCAAGTGCTGTATGTAGTAGCTACAGTGCTGCTTCACAGCGTCTTATGACTTTGGTACTTTCCATATGCTCGAAGAAGTATGTATGTATGTGTTAGTATTGCACTTACATAAATTGCAAAATTTAAATATCCTCTGACATCCCATAATATGTTGGGAAATTTAGTGCAACAATAACAATTTTTTTGTTTTTTTTTTTTTTATTTCATATGTGGGAAAATGCATAAGTTTAGTGCAACTGCTCGAAGGCGACAATAGTGTTGCTAAATGTGTTAAATAAAAAATAAGCGCTTGCTTGTAAAATATTGCCACGCATAGAAAAATATTAAAGAACTTGACGAAGTAACAAATTCTGAGCAGATTTTCAAGAATAAAAAAAAAAATGAAGAAAGTCGCACAGCTTGCAAGTTTCAACATTTAACTTTTCACCGAAATTTGCTCATAGATGCAACGCTCTCGAGAGTTTTCGTGCGCTTGTTTGTGTTATTGGCTGCACAGCGCGGGTTATCATATTTGGGAAAAATAAGATACAGCAACCCTGCAGGAAAAACAAGGGATCAGTATCTAAGTCCCTAGGGCTTAACTTTTTTATAAGTTTCCATGTTGTTGTTTTTGTTGTGGAGGAATTTCCTGGCCCCAACCTTTCTTTCCACGAATTACAATCAAAATCCTCTAACAGTTGTCTGAATGAAACTTACAGTATCAACAGCGTTCAATCGAAATTAAGCTTGAGTGACGATCGTCTCCCTTAGAAGGTTGCTTTCCCAGCTGCGAGTTCAGAGTACTTGTCTTTGAGAATGGGATTGACCGGAAAATTTCTGGCATGGTAGTTCGACGACTGTCTTTGAGGGTTATCGTGCGTTTGTTTTTGGTATTGGCTGCACAAAGTAGGTTTTCATATTTGGGACAAATAAGAGAGACTAACCCTGTAGGAAAAACAAGAATCAGTATCTAAGTCGCTAGGGTTCAACTTTTTTAAAAGATTCTGTTGTGGTCCCATTTCCTCACAACATCCAATTGATGTGTCCTTTCAGAAATTTTAATCAATTTCCTCTAACAGTAGTTCGAGGAAACTTGATTTTTCAACAGCGTTATATTGAAGTTAGGCTAGAGTGACGAGCATCTCCCTTGGAAGGTTGCTTCCCCAGCTGTTTTTTTTTCTGCTCCGTTTATTCTACCAGCTGAATTATCAAGTTCCAAATTTCTTCATAGAGCTTATCGGGCTGACTCCTTAATTTACTGGGAGGCGCGTCCTTTTCAACCAGATGTCTGTGGAGATGCCCAGGTTTCTGCGTATTAAGCAGACACTATTTATTTAGCATTTAATTTTCTCTTTTATGGGGAGTTTTTGATGTTCTGAGCGCGGTGTTTTGACGGACCTGCATTCTCATTCAGTAGAAGAAACAGTAATAAAATCAGATACGATGAAATGAGATGAGATAAGATGATATTATATGAGATCAAATGAGATGAGATGTCCAATTGATGCCAGCGATGCTCGAAACCTTTGTATGATATCCGATTTTATCGTTTGGGCTTTAATACCTTAAAAGCAGCCTGGGTGTTGGTCGATAAAGATCTTTAGGCTTCTAAAGCAGTACTCTATTTGAGTGCCCTAGCAGACCTCTATATGGTATAGACCTACACCTGGAGCACACTATAAGAGTACGAGTGCGCCAGTTACCTTTTCCATATCCCCTCCACTGCCTAGGCCCCTTTCCATTCCTCCCCTTAAGGGTACCCCATGTTCGGTACTGAAAATGTAGCGTGCGCTAGTTTCCTCTGGCTTGATTTTCATCTCCTAAGGAATTGTGTAAATAATGCATCAAGTAATTTATACGACCGAGGACGGTTTCATAACCCCATGACCTAGAGTTGGTACCCTTGGTACCAACAAATCCTAATACTGTGGATATTAGCATGGAAGGCGGCCACGATAGTAGCGTAATCTGCCTATCACACCCAAGGTCCCGAATTCAACTTTCGGGCAAGGCAACATTAAACAATTAGAAAATAAGTTTTTTCAATTACAAAAAAGGTTTTTTAAGCGCGGTCGCCCCAGTGGTTGGGCAAGCACTCTGAGTGTAATTCTACTACAAAAATCTTCTCAGTGACCGAAATTGGAAGAAAATCTTGGCTAACTCTCTACGAAGGTACATAACGTAAAGAGTTTCCTCCATTTTTTTTCCACTAAACTTCAATCAATGTCTTAGACTACGACTGCCTTTTCAACTCATGGATTTACTGATATATTTTTTTAATAAATTTAATTACATTCTATTTTAAGGCTATAATTTCATAAGAAACTGCTTGGTATATTTCCAAAGGGTTAAATATATTTTTGCTTATGCTCCACATATTTTTACCTGCCCTTATGCATTACATATTTATGTGGTACTTATGAGTTCAATATGCAAAAGTTGTAAGCTACCTTCCGTTGACTACAGCTTCATTTATGTCGATTGGTTATAATATGACGTTTATTTTTTTGTTTTTTAACACTTAGCTTCTAGATTTATGTATTCTAGTGTTCTACGTCTTAGGATAAGAACGTAGTTACAAACAAAAATATTTTAAGATATATTACAGTGGGTTGATGTCGTACAAAGTGAATTGAAGCTAAAGCTGACAATTTTCCACCTATATTTATGATACTCTGGGACCATAGTTTAATTTCGATTACTAACAGAATCAACCAATTTTTTAGGTAAGCTGAGAACAGCATGACGCTCGGCCTTAACATCATAAGAGGTGAATCGCGCCAAATTTTTTTTTTTATTTCTAATCCACGCCTAGGGGTTAAAGTTAAACCTCAAGGTAGGTAAATTTACCGGAAACAAATAATTTCTAGCTTTTTAAGAAGATCTTCTTCGCTTTCTTATCTGTTGTTACCGATACCGATCGATACAGAATTAATGTCGCGTAGTTATCAGTTTGCTATTGGCTTTTTATCGTCAAGTCATTAGCTTCTTATTGGTTTCTAATCGGCCTATTATCGACGGGTTACAGATGTGTCATCGATTATATATCTGTTTGAAAACAAACCGAAAACGCGCCGATAACAAATTGGTAATACTTCCATAAAATAGCGATAGCTTTTCGATAAATATAAGATAAATTTTCGATAGCAAATCAGTAATTTTTTGATAACAAATCGATATTTTTTGGATACTAAATCGATAACTTTTCGATAACAAATCAACATTTCTCTGACATTTTGATAAATATTCGATAGTAAATAAAAAACTTTTCGATAAACCAGATAACTCATCGATAACAAATCGAAAAAAACGATAGCATATCGATAGCTTTTGTTAGCGGTAGCAAATTTTTAATACTCCGATAAAAAACCGATAATTCGTCTATAGCTCAACACACTTATAACAAACCAATAACACATAGATCACTCATTGATAACAAACTGGTAATACTCCGATGAAAACTTAAATGGGCTTAAGAGGTTATCTACGCAAGAATTATGAGAAAATACGGCACCTGAGAATACAGCCGTATGTTGAAGAAAAGCTTAAGTAGGTCCTCAGGATATCCACAAAAAAGGCGTCGGACCTTTATGCCAGGAATTGCCCTAAAGTCTGAGAAGAGAACGCATTCTACCTAGGAAGACGCGCCTCACTCTAGCTCAACTTCTATCTGGATGCTGTAACAGGTTAAACCTTACGTTTCCAAAATCAACCCCCACATGTATAATGTACGTTCTGCTTGCAGCGTGTCCCCACATGACAGCAACCATCTCTTTAATTACAAAGTGGAACCAACGCCCCTAACAGCCCTCTCACTGTGGTGCACCCTGTTGAAGATGCAAGTTTCCTTGGGCTTCGGTTAAAGGATATTGAGGACAATTTGTGAGTGTTCGCATATTTTTACACATTTAAAACATCAGAAAAAAATTTAACTAAAATATTTATTCCTTTTTTTGGGATTTCGCCACCAAAGTATTACAACGGGTTGTTTGTACAAAAAACTTCCAATTTGACTCTAAGTAAGTTACGAAACAAACCACTGTATAAATATAACCTATTTAAGACATGCTAAATGTATGGCACACCACCTAAAAACTATCTAACGCAGTTATCTTCCCGCAACTTCACCACGACATAACCTGTTCAACCGCTGACACCGTACGCACCCCTTTAGGTCATACCTTCACTTTAACTTATATATCAAGTAATAGTGGCGTAAAGAGTTTCATGTTACGAACACATTAAATTTCAAAGATAACATGGATTTGGTATACCTGCACCTATGCACCCAAAGTACCGCACTCATCTGCAACACCACAAACACCATCACCAGCTTCAACATTTACCTGACCATTCACGACATCTTAATGCATTCTTTATGATTTACTATACTTGACGTTGCATTTCATATTCTTGTTAAGGGTACTTTACTTTCTGCTTTTATATGGCTGTTAGGGATTTGCATGCATCTTATGTTACTTCGTACCATTTCTGTTTGTGTGGGGAAGTGGAAACTCGTGAGAGGGCGGTAGTGCCAAGACTATAATGTACTTGTAGCGTCTTTAAGCTGTAGTACCACTATTATGCTTATGCAGCTTTTATTACCTTCCGTTTCTCGGTGGACGCGTTGTTGTCTTTCAGTATATTATATGTAAAAGTAAAACCTTTATGAATTATGCGTCCTTTGGGTATTTAAATTGAGGTTTTTAGAGTTTTTCCCACAGCTCATCGTACACTGAAGTTTTGCACATTAGAAACGTGAACTACATACATATTTAATTTGTTGACATACACACATACAGAAATAGACTTAGTATATGTGGATGAGTATTCGCATAGTTAGCTTTATGGAAGTGCTTTTGTTTTTGTATGTGGCAAGTTTGTTTTAAAATGTGAAGAACTTCATTTATCTTCATCTTGTGTCGAAGAATACCAAGAATACCTTAAAAGGGAATTTAAAATTCGTGTACGTTGAAGTGAATGCAAATGAAGGAAATTAAGGCCACCAATTATCCTCTTGAAAGCAACCATATTCTGATTTATGATTGTACGTATGTTTATGTTGTGGAAGTATTGCATGTCGTGTAATGGTTAAATGGATTCTGCTTTAAAGCTAAAAAATCAAAGATGTGCTTGAACAATACTAAAGTTGTAAGAGTTCAAAATACGCTTACATTTAAACGAGATGTGGTCTTATAAATCTTCTATTCGATTACAGAAAACCGAAAGGGTCCAGGGGTCTAACTTAGCTTGCGTATTGCGCCTAAGCTACGACAGCCATTGTTTACCTTGAGGTGACGAAAATGGTCCAAAAAGTCAAATGTGACAGTTGACTGAGAGTCAAAAAAATACGGTTAAGTTATACATTCATTTTTTCACTCTTGTACAGTCTTCAACCGCAACAAAGCTTACGGCCTCAGGGCAGCTTGAGCACAGCCCGTATGGCCGCAGCAATATAGCGCCATTGAATATAGGGCGAACGGACTACAAAAAAGCGCAGGGCTGCCAAATTTCTACGATCATGTGCAAACCCTACGACTTTAGACTTATAAATTTGCTCATAGGCTCACGATGGGCATACTAACTAGACACTGCCTTCTGTCTTCACATGCTTATAATTTAGGCCTCGTCAGTAACAGCAAATGTGGAAAGTGCAAGCTGCAAGGGGAAATGATAGACAACATTCCGTGTTCGCGTCCAGCACTCAAGGTCAAGGCTCGAACTTCTAGGATCGGTGGAGTTGCCAGATTTTGAGCCAGCAATTACCTAGAAAACTTTTAGTATTTGCCAAGAAAACATAAGGCCTGATACCTAATTGGGGATTTTTCAGTTTGTCAGTTTAATCTAACCTAGACTCTGGCAATAAAATAATATTTCTATAGCATATTATACAAATAATCTTTTGAGTGCTAACAAACAAGCATGCATACGTCTCACCTCGTTGCTCGTTAATCAATGACTAATATACTACCACTACAATGATTTTAATCGTACGATGGAAAGCTAATGTACCTACATGTGTGTGTAATCCATCCTAGCATATACTGTTGTATATTTGTTTGGTGGTGAATTGTGGCTCTACTTGATCCTCTGCCTTCGACAAATTTACCTCACAAAACTGTTAAGTTACTATCTCTCAAACTTTTTCTTTTTACTTCTTAAAATGAAACATTGAAGCTAATGAAAAACACTCGAGGCTCAACCCCTAAAATTACATAGCTTTTATCCGTCGTTCATTGTTATCTGCTCAACAAAATTTGAATTACCTCATTCTTTTTCACCAAATTTTTAACTGCTTATTCAATTGTAAAATTTACTTCCTCAAACCACTGAAAGGCGCATATTTCTAGAGGGTTACTAAATTATTTTAATAAACAGAATTAATAATGGCTATTTATTTGCTCGCGAACAATTTCTATTTATATTGCTGCGGAAGTAAACAGTCGCCAGTCCCTGCTGGCATATCCATCATTTCAAAAATGACAGTGTCAGTGACAGCTGCTTGACAGCTTGACGTTACCTACAACCTTAACTCTAACAGCGAAAAATGTTTTCTTCCATTTAGTATTCACGCGCAATATTAACGCGCACACTTTTTAAGAGGAAAGGAAAGCAAAAAGAAAAAACGCAGAACAAACACTGAAATAACTGTAAAGCAAAACGAATAAAATAATGTTGCATAAGCTGTGGCGCGTCTACATTATGACATTAATTAGTAGTGAAGTCTCTGACATGGCAGCAACTGGACAAAACGGAAAGTTCACTTGCAAATGGGAAATATATCTATGTGCGTACTTTTAATTCTCTTTTGTTGTTTTATCATTGCTTTTTAAATTCATTTCGTTTCTATGCTGTGCAGGAAAAACATTTCGAAGTTTTATATTTGCATAGTTTTTCAGCAGGCGAAGTTACATTCTCTCGCGACTTTTATTGTTATTAAATTTTTTTATAAACTTTTTCAAGCAAGCTCGTACTAACAAGCGCATTTGTTTGTTTTGTAATTAGAAATGCATTGCTGTGGAAGACAGTTGTCATCGCTTAACTACTATAATAACAACTAAAACAACTGTAAGTCGTCGGCTCCTGGGATTCAGAAATTAGGCTAAAGCGTACTTTTGAGCACGTGTGCAACTGTTTTGTTGATATGTATTTTGTTGCACCATATCATTAGTGGATAGTTATAGGAGTTGAATGTTGACATAATTTACTTATATACTGTAAAGATATAAAATTTTTTGTTAAAATTTTACTTTAAAAAAATTTTTTTTTAAAGTGGGCGTGGTCCTTTTCCGATTTTGCTAATTTTTTTTAAGCGTACATATAGTAATAGGAGTAACGTTCCTGCCAAATTTCATCATGCTATCTTCAACGACTGCCAAATTACAGCTTGCAAAATTTTTAAATTACCTTCTTTTAAAAGTGGGCGGTGCCACGCCCATTGACCAAAATTTTACTAGTTTTCTATTCTGTGTCATAAGGTCAACCCATCTACCAAGTTTCATCGTTTTAGCTTTCTTTGTTAATGAATTATCGCACTTTTGCGGTTTTTCGAAATTTTCGATATCGAAAAAGTGGGCGTGGTTATAGTCCGATTTCGTTCATTTTAAATAGCGATCTGAGATGAGTACTCAGGAACGTACATACCAAATTTCATCAATTTACCTCAAAATTTACTCAAGTTATGGTGTTAACGGACGGACGGACGGACGGACGGACGGACATGGCTCAATCAAATTTTTTTTCGATCCTGATTATTTTGATATATCTATCTCGATTCCTTTATACCTGTACAACCAACCGTTATCCAATCAAACTTAATATACTCTGTGAGATCTGCTCAACTGAGTATAAAAACATGGTACATTTCTGGCAGCCTTTTCCAAAATTACTCCGATGACATTGGGTAAATTTGAACAAATTAAAAGGGGAAAATATTAGTTAAAATATATATATCAATTATTTCGAGCTCAGTTCGCAGTTTAGCTTGAGATTCGTGTTTTACTTATCATACGACTTGTGGGGTCGACTTATGGGTATAAGCTAATATGTATAAAAATGATAATGCATATGTAGCTCTGTAGCTGTGCATGTAACTAGCACATATTCACATTGTTGCATACAAAATATCATTGCTAAGGACAACAAAAGCTAACAGGTGTGCTATCATTCACATACTATATGTACATGCAAACAAATGGTGACACATACTAACACTTACATATGCATCGATCAAATGAGGCTATGTAAAGCAAACTATGCTTTTAAAAGTTTACTTCGCAAGTGAATTTATTGTTTTGTGTGCTTCTGGCATTACTTGCCACAAATTTCTACTTTCATTGCAACATTATTATAGAAAATATAATTTCCAGTGAATGTTGATGTTGTAGTTATTGTTATTTTCACTTACGCTACTTCATTTTATACTTTGTTGCGTCGAAATCCCCTTTCCCATATGCATTCCACAAGCTTTCTACCTTTGCTACTCGCTGTCTTGTGTTTCCTACCTCGCTCTTTCCCTCTGTCTCGATCTAATTGTGTTTGCTGTATTGTGCTTTGCTGTCAAGCATCTGACAACATAGTCAACATAATTACGAATATGTGTTTTATACATAAGTTCACACATGCTCACACACATACCTTGACAACTTAGTATCAACTAATGAATATTCAACGCTATTGTTTCTCTTGCACATAACACTAAATGACTAAAATAATTAAAATAGCTTTTAATGTGTCAAATGCAAGTTTATAGTTTTTCCTTGTATATTAGACTAGCGAATTTCTTTTAATGCCCAATCATGTGGGATAAAGAAAGAATGTAGCCTGAGCACGGCAGAATGAGTTATTATGCCTTTGGTAAAAAACTCCAGCTTCTATGCAGAGATTACTACCCTGGAGATCTGATTTCAAATAACCCAAATTTACTTATTTTTTGAGCGGAAAACACGGTGCCGCCAATGGTCTTGCACTGATATCTATATTTGGCCACAATTGAAATCGTAAAAGAGGAAAAAGAGAACGAATATGTGGACGAAATACATCGACACGGCGGATCAAAGCTCAGATTTTTACAGAGGTTGCCAATATCGGGGGTTACTTTCGGTATAGTAGTGCATAAATCAGCCAACAAAAAGCATTCAACTGTCCACCACCGTCAGTATTAAAGTGGTATTAATTACAGAGAACAACATTATTAAAAATCTTGACCATAACCAGAAAAATAATCCGCGGAATCTTAGCCAACGAAGCACTGCTTCTGTAGTGATTTATTTTTAAATCTTCGTGTCTGGACTTTGGTTGTATCTTAGAACAGGCACCTCTTTCTTGGAAATATTTTTGTTCTCATTATTTCGTTTGGAAATCACTACCCGAAGTGAGGAATTTGATTTTGACTTTTCATCATATTCAGAGAGTTGTACTACCGTAACTTTGTTTTATACCTTATAAAAAGAATAGAATACAGACAAAAAAGGACCCAACTCATCCAAATCGTTATTTTAAGCCACTTAGACCTGGTTTTTCAGTGCAAGTAAAGTAGAGCTTAAAGCGGCCATTTCACGGGCTTTTATTGACAACAAAAGTAGGGTTAAATGTAGGTTCCAAAATTGAAAAGGTGAAATTTAGCTCGGCTTTAACTAAAAGCTTATATTCGAACATCCCCTTCAATTCAAGTCTGAAAACAACAGGATCCGTACCGACAGGTCGCTTCAATTTGGCAATATCTTACTCTATCTGCTTGATTGCCAATTTTTATTTCGCAATTGCTTTCAAGAAAAATTGGTAAATGTAAATGCGAATAGAAAGCACAAAAGGGAACGCCAACAGAGATGAATTCAAGAATTGTATGATACAAAATGAGACTAAGCTTCAAAAGTTGCGTGGTTAAAATCCAAGCTTCACTGTAGTTTATACTCGGACTGAAAGGCTGGGCTTTAGAAAGGCACTCTGCTTTCGTTGTCAAAACTTAAAAAAAGACATAAATCACTCTTTAGTAATTTTTCAAAAAAAAAAAAAAAAAACAAAAAAATTAGCAAGCGAACGGTAGTGAGGGTTCATCCTGTAATAAAAATGTAAAATCCTCCGCAATACTGGTACGCAAGAGCTTTATTCGCATGGAGGATATCTCCAAAAATGGTATACTGGACATTTATTACTGTTGTAAGGCCAATAGTCACCTATGCTTCCCTAGTTTGGTGGCAGTAGGCCACGCAAAGAGTGACAACAGCAAAGCTTAGCAAACTGCATCGACTAGTAGTGCATAGTGCATTAGCATAACGGGTGCGATGAGAACGGCTTCTGCTGATACACTTAGTGCTTTAGTGGGAATACCTCACTCCCCTATTCTTATAGAGAAAGAAGCAATACTAGGCGCCCTAAGACTTCCAAATATTTCGGAGTTGAAGCCAGGAAACATGAAAAGGCATATGAAAATAATAAGAAAATGCATAGGAAATCCCACATTACAACTGCGTGACGTAATGCCCCCTAACCTCAAAATCTCACGGAACTTTGAAGTGCGCATTGTAAACAGGACCCACTGTAAAACAGGGAATCCCTATAATGACCCTGACGCAGAGGTCTGGTTCACGGATGGATCGAAATTCGATGGCGGAAGAACGGGAGCTAGCATCTATTGGCCAAACTGTTTATACTTCCGGCAACGAAAGTATATGCCAAATTCATTAATCTAAGCAGGAAGGACTTAAGAACTCTCACTGGGTACTATACGGGATACTATGATCTACGATATCACCTAAGTAAGTTACATCTGTCTGATACCCACATTCGCCATTTCTGTGAGATGGAGTATGAAACGCCGATTCACATTCTCTGCGAATGCGTCACGCTGGCTAGGCAGAATCTCCAATCTAGGTGGTGTGACTCTTAATCCCTATGTGATATGGAGTAAAAAACCTGAAGAAACAAAATTAGGCTGAATGGTTATGCACAATAGATCTGCACAAAGATCGCAGTGCTTCAAGGCCTAGTAAAAATGCTGGTGCGCATACTGCCTTTCATAACAAAATATCTGTAAAATGTAAAAAGTGAAATCGTAGTAAATTGAATTTTTATTTGAGAAATTGAGATTTTTCAAAGGCTTTCAAAAACTATATTTTCTGGATATTCACGCGTTATTCTACGAAATTCAGCCAAATATGTTAAGTCATTCTGATGCTATTTCGTGAAAAAAACAAACAAATGCACATGCCAATGGTCACTTTATTTAAGCTGACAGTTCAAAGAGCGCCTTTATGAAAATAGTTTTCAAAAACACCCTTTTTAACACATGTTTCAAAAAAGTCCCAGCTAACGACAAAATGCATTGGGTTGAAGCTTCGATATGGCATTTTTGAAACAAAGTCTGAAATAGGGCGTTATTCAAACGTTTTTCGCAGCAGCTAATACTGTCATCCAAACGTAGAAGCCTTTACATTTATCTTTTTAATATAAATACGATAATATGAAACACACTGAAAGAAAAAGACTGGTAAAATCAACCGAAATACGGGTCAATTCAACTGAAATTTCTGTAAATTTTTATCCATCACAAGAAGATGTTGAATCAACTGCGGACAAATCGTTGATTAGTAATTGACCGTTTTAGTAGTGAAATGAACAAAAAAAGTTTTTGCGACAGCTTTGTACGAAAGTACCTATGTTGTGGCATTTATAAGGCAGATGAGTTTTCACCGAGATCTTTTCATGGCAGAAATACACTCGTAGTGCTTGCCGAACAGTGCCGAGGGGCAATCCCGCTTAGAAAATGTTCTTCTAATTTAGAAACCTTATTTCTAAAATTTTTATGTTGCTTTGCCCGAGGTGGGAACACAGGGTCTTTGGTGTGGTAGGCGGAGCACGCTACCATCACACCACGGCCGCCGCCATATACATACGTAAATATGTGCATACATATAGTACTCAGCATACATAAGTACAAAGTAGAGAGCGCAGTGAGCGTAAAATTCTCTTTGAGATTTGCTCATGTATTGACTGTTGATCGCTGTTGAAAAGACCAGTGACATTAGTTGTGTTAACAAAAAAATCAGTTAGTTAGATTAGGAATCTGTCAATTTGACAGAATTTTGTTAACTTAAGAGCAACAATTTCTCTGCTGTTGAAATGACTAAACTAATTTGTTAGCTTGACAAAGAACTTGGTCGAATTAACCATAGCTCGATCAATTTCACCGAATCTCCGTTAAGTCAAGAACAACAGAACCGATTTGTTGATTTTACTAGCACCATTTATTTCAGTGCAGTTATCTTGAGGATGCGGGCTATGAAGCCAGCTAAACGCGAACCAAAAAGAGCCCACTTTCATTAGCACATTTATATTAGTGAACAAAAGCGAAGTTAAGAAAATGCCATGCGCCTTGTAAACTAATTTTAAACTTTCCTTTCATCGTAATATGCAAAACACCTACCATCATAAATACATACAAACACCTAGAAACAATTATATTTTTTTGTTTTTTTGTCTTAATGCATTTATCTCTTGAAGTACACCTCACAACATTATTTTCACTTATTTTTTGCTGTCAGGCCACGCTTTCATTTGTCCCACACACTGATAAACACACAATTTTACGCTTCCGCATATAAGCACAAGCACACTTACATTAATTTGTGCACACATTTTCAAGCAATCACTTTATCTAGGGAGGCAAATGTAATTTACCCACTTGCCATCTTCCTCATACAAATATTGAGCTTAACGTGTATGTGTGCGTGTTATCGCATATGCATTTCTTTTTATGTTAATGTGCGGGTATTTTTCGCTTGCAGCTTAAATCAACTTCGTTTTACCTGGAATAATAAGTTTTTACTTTGCCATTTACGGCGTTTAATTAAAACTGATAGTACGTTCATATTTAAATTAGGAATTCGTATTAAAAAAAAAACAACATTGTCGGGAGTTAAATACGAACCAAAAAAATCAATGCTTCCAAGAAAGTTTTTTAGGATGGAAATTCTGTCCCCCAAATGTCTGCATATTTCCAGTTTAGATCTAAAGTTGCAATTTTCACTTTTCAAATATCCAAAAGAGTCAACAAAAAGTGTGCAAATATGCATCATTTCAGTTTTTTTCTTTGAAGACTCTTAATTTAATAAAACAATACTTACATCGGCCTTATTTTAAATAGAGCGATAAGTCCATAAGGAATAAAATGGGTGGCCTTTAATATGATGGGCCTTCCCTTCGACAGCGTCGATATGTGATATCATCAATGTGGCTGAATTGCAGTGGCGTAGTGAGGTTTCCTTGCGCCCGGGGCGAAATTTTTTTGTTTGGCGGAAAGACCAACATCTAAAACAGATTCCGCGAGCATTTAGCGGAGGCTTCTTACACGTTTTAGTATATCAGAATCCCATTTTTCACAAAGAGACTTCGCATTTTGTATTGGTTATTCACACTTCTCTAAAATTCATTCAATTCATTCAACTATCTTGTAATATGAGCTGCACACGATCAATCCCCTTTAAGATTTCATACCAGAAATTAACTAATGTTATGAAACTGAAATTTAGTATATTTTGCAACAGAATTGTAGCTTCGCCTCTGGTGTCACTAGTGGTGTAAGTGTACTTTGCTAATTGTTCTACTACATTATCTAGCCCATGGACGATAACACTAATCGCTTATATTCCGGCACTTCATCGGGTTTCAGATTCACGTTTTACAGTTTTTGTTAAAGTATTTTTTAATAATCCCCATCGTAACGTTGAACGTGAGAAAAAAAAGATATATACCATTTGGCGCCCCCCTATGAATAGCGTCCGGGGCAAGGTCCCCCCCCTTGGCGCCCCTCCCCTCACTTCGACTCTGCTGAATTATCCGTCCCTCTCGTATTGATACTTTGAACTTCTCGATTATATGCACACACTTACTTAATGATAGGCTCAGCCATTGGATTTTATTTGGTTAACACGACTTTGCCTTTTCTAGTATTGTGCAGAATGTCCAGCACTTCAATTAAATACTTTAATTTTGGAACGGTTCTAGCTATAGATATCATCTGGCCTTTTAATAAGTTTCCAATAAAAAGTAACGGCTGATGGTAAATGCCATGAGCCGGTCTTAAACCGCCTAGGCTAGGTGTAGCACAAAGTAATGATGATGAAGATCAGTATAAGGCGACATGAGAAGCAGGGTGCTGCAATTGCCATAATCATGTAGGGATATTGTAATTTTTAGTAAAAAAGTCAGGACTTAGCATCATATATATCTATTTGCGGCATATGAAAAGAAAAATCATAGTTTGAGAGAATGCGAGTTTTAAGTAGTTTTGTATTCAGTACATCCCTCAACAGAATTTCGAGATTCAAAATCTAGCGGTTAGGCAGGCTAAGTCAGGTTATGCTGGGAAACCTTCTAGGTACAACAGAGAAAAGTGCGCGCTTCTCATTGCTCTCAATAGTGCTCTTAATGTATTGAAGTAATGACTTGGTGTGACTGGATATTTTAAAGGACATCACAAACGTTGCACAATTTAATTTTCGGTTAAGCAAAAAATTATGGAAGTTACTCCAGTTCCACACTTTCATTGTCTTGCGTAAGCTGACTTCTTTCTTCCACTTATGAATTTCCTTTGCTTTAACACCATTACATAATGTCACGTGTTGGCGCGTGCATTGACTTACTCTTCATCTCATAATGCTTATTAAAATGTAAGTAAAATCCAAGTAGAAAAATTAATTACAGAAATCATTTGCATACACACACCCACACACACACATGCAGACACACATCATCTGCAACAGAGTGAGCACGTGTAATGTTTAATGTTCATGCACTAAATGCTTCATATGAGCGGAAATATGAAAAAAATGTCTATCTTTATGATACTCGCTAAAGAGCCTATAAGTACGACTGTTATAACTTTTGTTTGCGTATGTGTATGCTCATATAAGTAAGTATGTGCAAGCATGTGTGACACCAACACCACTTCATTGTGCTTTCGCTACGCCACAACTATTACCACTATCCCACCACTGCCAGCAGCCCCTTGCTTTCATGCTCGACATTACGAGTGGTGCTTTATGGGAAATGAGTTTAAAATGCGCATATAAATTCGCGTTCATTTATGAGTTTATAGCCCACTGCATTCCACCGCACACTTTAAATATGTTTACAGTGAAACAGTAAAGCTGTGCTTTTACCGATAGTTAAATTTTTTTTTGCGTTTTAAGCATATATTTTTTGTTTTTTGTCTTTGCTTTTGAGAGAGTCAGTTAAATTGCAGCTTTTATAGTGCGGTCATAGTGCAGCTGATATGGCATGACCACATAATAGTTACGTATACGCACTGTCGTACCAACAATACGTACGTGTTTGAGAAAGGGCAATAGTATATGGAGCATTCCACGGTTAACAACGGATTTTGTGGTTACATTGCGTCAGGTGAAATTTCACAAAAACTAATAATATTTAAAAATTTTATTGAGCTCAAGGCCGGTTTTAAAGAAAACAAATAAATATGTTTTTGTTTTCATTTATTTTCACTCAATATTACGAATTCAGTCTGAATTCATCATCAGGAGTTCTTCAACTGTGATTAGAGTCTTCTAATATTGAGTGAAAATATTGAGTGAAAATAAATTAAAACAAAAACATATTTATTTGTTTTATTTAAAACCGGCCTTGAGCTCAATAAAATTTTAAAATATTTTATATTAACGGCCAAAAACATTCTACATTATATAAAAACTAATAAATTTTATTTGTTGTTTTTCGGCCTTCAATATTTAAATTATTAAATTTTTCTAGCTCAAGGCCACGCATAAATAAAAACCAAATATTTTATATCTTTCAATAAACATACTTGTTTAATGATTAATCGATATTTCGACCTCAAACTGAGATCATCCTAAGAACTAAAAAGATTACAAAACAATAAAAACATCAAAAAGTGCATTTTACGTACATCCCTACAACACAACTTACACTCTTGGCTGTGCCTGATCGACTAATTTTGAAAGATTACAATTTAAACGAATATAAACAATATAATGTAAACAAATAAATACCGTAAATATAAACAAATTTTGACAAAAACAAACATGTACAAATTTCTCCAACTGTACGTCGCGATCAGCATACATATATATGTACATATATCAGCTACAGGTAAACTGTTGTTGTCTAATATTATAATACGAATATTGGTGGGACATTTAACTAACAAATTACTCTCAAAGCGCTTTTCTGTTTCTGCTTATTAGCTGCCTATAGGCCGAAGCACAATTTTCCGTGTCCGTTTTAAAATTTATCCGTTTGTCGCTCTCTATATTGATAATATGAAGCATTTCAAGTATGTATCTCTTATTATACTGCTTCTCTTGTTGCAAAATTCTCACATTGTCTAACTCTGGACAATGTCCCGTAGCGCTAGAATGATGTGTTAAGGCTGTTTTGTTATCGTTCAAATTATTTCTGTTTTTTATATTCGACTTGTGTCCGGAAATCCTTGTCTTAAGCTTAGATTTAGTTGTCCCCTCATATACTTTGTTGCATAAGTGGGACCCGTCACCATTGCAATTAATTTCGTATATTACGTTGGATTTCTCGTATTTTTTAATCCTGCTTTTCATGTTACTGTATATTTCTCGTAGAGTGTTGTCGTACGTGAAAGCTATTTGGAACTTGTCCCGGTCATACATATTTGAGTTCTTCAGTCTGTTGAACAAGCCTGGAATGTATGTGGCTGTCTTGAATATTTTCTTGGCATCCTGTCTGATCTCAGTAGTATTCGGTTTAGCGTAAAAAGCTCTTATGTAGCTATTGATTAAAGATAGAGGAAAATCGTTGTCTGTTAATATTTGCTTGATCAGGGCAACATTCTCTTCATGGTAACATGCGTCGCTAATAGAAAGAACTTTTCTGACAAAGTTCTTTGCCGTGTTTACTATGATTCTTCTTTCATGCTTGGAATAAAAGTTTATTAATCTCCCAGACGCAAAGGGTTTTTGTACCATTTGAATGTAAGTTTATGTAAGTTTATTGTTATGTCTTATTACCATCGTATCTAAGAATGGTAATTTTCCGTCAACTTCTATCTCTGACGTGAAATTTGTAGACTTCTTGTAGCTATTTAGAGTGGCCACCGTTTCTTGGAATTCATCTGTTTTGACGATAGCAAATATATCATCTACATATTTCGTTAGCAAACGTGGTTTATGTGGAAAATCTTCCAAGAATTTGTTCAGCAATTCCTGCATTACAATATCTGCAATGACTGGTGATGCTGGGGATCCCATAGGCATTCCATAGCGCTGTTCGTATATTTTGTCTCTAAATTTAAAATACCTGTTGTCCTTTATGCAGAATCGTACTACCCCAAGAAATAAGTCCTTCGTTAACGAAGTTTGGCTTTTCATCAATTCCCACTTATTCTCAATAATTTTTATCGCTACTGGAACGCTAGGGAAAAGAGATACCACATCAAAAGAAACCAGACTTTCATCGTCATATATATATATGTCTTTTTTATTTTGTCTTTAAACTAGATTGAGTCTTTTAAGTTGAAAATGGAAGATTTTGTTATGTTCTTAAGTATGTTAGTGAGGTATTTACACATACTATATGATGGCGAATTTACTGACGAACATATTGGTCTCAATGGAATTCCTTCCTTGTGGATCTTCGGTGGACCATAGAGTCTCGGCGCATTAGCTGTTTTGCTTAGCAGACGGTATTTTTCAATCAGACTAATCATTTTATTTTTAAACATCTTTTCGACAAATTCATTATTCCTTTCTTGGAGTTTGTTGGTGGGATCTCTTTTCAGAAATCTGTATGACGTGATGCCCTTAACTATTTTCCCTAACTTCGTTTCATATTCAGATTTTTCCAAAACCACCTTTATCTGCACTGAGGACCAGTAGGTGTTTACGGTTACTGAGGAACTCTTTTGCTGAATGTAGGGTGTCTAAAACAAAATTATCTCTCGTATTATAATTTGGTCTTTTCAGGTGATTCTGTCTCTTGTCTTTCTCTGTCTCCGATGGTTTGTATACAGTCCTCTCCGTCTGCTATTATCTTAAAAAGTGGAAAATTTTTCGTTTTTGTTGGCAAAGCATATTTTGGACCTAACGAGAGAAGCCACTGAGTGTCAGCTAGTATATTTGTTGATGTTGTGTTACAAAACCACTGGCGAATGTGTTTGATGTTTAGTAGTTGTTTTTGTGCATCTTTAAGTCTATAAAATTTGTTCGTTTGTGTTTTCTTGATTTTTGTTGTAAGTTTGTTAGTCAGCAGAGTTGTTTTTGTCAAAATTTTTTTATATTTACGGTATTTTTTTGTTTACAATATATTGTTTATATTCGTTTAATATGTAATATTTCAAAATTAGACGATCAGGCACAGCCAAGAGTGTAAGTTGTGTTATAGGGATGTACGTAAAATGCACTTTTTGATGTTTTTATTGTTTTGTAATCTTTTTAGTCCTTAGGATGATCTCAGATTGAGGTCGAAATATCGATTAATTATTAAACAAGTATATTTATTGAAAGATATAAAATATTTGGTTTTTATTTATGCGTGGCCTTGAGCTCGAAAAATTTAATTAAAATTAAAATTTCATTTATTATTTATTATAAATTAAAAATTCATTTAGCCATGTCCGTCCGTGGCCAAAATCCGACCATGACCACTCATACTTTATCGATATCGAAAATTACGAAAAATGAAAAAAATCCATAATTCTATACCAAATACGAAAAAAGGAATGAAACATGGTAATTGGATTGGTTTATTGACGCAAAATATAACTTGAGAAAAAAACTTTGTTAAATGGGTGTAACACGTACCATATTAAGTAGAAGAAAATGAAAAAGTTATGCAAGGCGAAATCAAAAGCCCTTGGAATTTTGGCAGGAATACTGTTCGTCGTATTACATATATAAATAAATTAGCTGTACCCGACAGATGATGTTCTGGGTCAAACTGGTCCACATTTTGGTCAATATCTCGAAAACGCCTTCACATATACACCACCACCACTCCCTTTTAAAACCCACATTAATAACTTTATTAGATACCCATTTCGTACAAACACATTTTAGAGCCACCCCTGGTCCACCTTTATGGCGATATATCGAAAAGGCGTCCACCTATAGAACTAAGGCCCACTCCCTTTTAAAATACTCATTATCACCTTTCGTTTGAAACCCATATTGTACAAACGCATTATAGAGTCAACCCTGGCCCACCTTTATGGGGATATCTCGAAAAGGCGTCCACCTAAAGAAATAAGGCCCACGCCCTTTTAAAATACTCATTAACACCTATCATTTGATACCCATATCGTACAAACAAATTCTAGAGTCACCTCTGGTCAACCTTTATGGCGATATCTCAAAAAGGCGTCCACCTATAGAAATAAGGCCCACGCCCTTTTAAAATACTCATTAGTACCTTTCATTTGATACCCATATCGTACAAACAAATTCTAGAGTCACCCCTGGTCCACCTTTATGGCGAGATCTCGAAAAGGCGTCCACCCATAGAACTAAGGTCTACGCCCTTTTAAAATACTCATTAACACCTTTAATTTGATACCCATATCGTACAAACAAATTCTAGAGTCACCCGTGGTCCACCTTTATGGCGATTTCTCGAAAAGAAATAAGGCCCACGCCCTTTTAAAACACTCATTAACACCTTTCATTTAATACCCATATCGTACAAACAAATTCTAGGGTCACCCCTGGTCCACCTTTATGGCGATACCTCGAAAAGGCGTCCACCTATAGAACTAAGGCCCACTCCCTTTTAAAATACTCATTAATACCTATCATTTGATACCCATATCGTACAAACAAATTCTAGAGTCACCCCTGGTCCACCTTTATGACGATTTCATGAAAAGGCTTCCACATATAGAACTAAGGCCCACGCCCTTTACAAATACTCATTAATACCTTTCATTTAATACCCATATCGTACAAACAAATTCTAGAGTCACCCCTGGTCCACCTTTATGGCGATACCTCGAAAAGGCGTCCACCTATAGAACTAAGGCCCACTCCCTTTTAAAATACTCATTAATACCTTTCATTTGATACCAATATCGTACAAACAAATTCTAGAGTCACCCCTGGTCCACCTTTATGGCGATTTCACGAAAACGCTTCCACCTATAGAACCAAGGCCCACGTCCTTTTAAAATACTCATTAACACCTTTCATTTAATACCCATATCGTACAAACAAATTCTAGAGTCACCCCTGGTCCACCTTTATGGCGATATCTCGAAAAGTCATCCACCTATAGAACTAAGGCCCACTCCCTTTTAAAATACTCATTAATACCTTTCATTTCATACACATATCGTACAAAAAAATTCTAGAGTCACCCCTGGTCCACCTTTATGACGATTTCACGAAAAGGCTTCCACCTATAGAACTAAGGCCCACGCCCTTTTAAAATACTCATTAACACCTTTCATTTGATACCCATATCGTACAAACAAATTCTAGAGTCACCCCTGGTCCACCTTTATGGCGATTTCTCGAAAAGGCTTCCACCTATAGAACTAAGGCCCATGCCCCTTTAAAACACTCATTAGCACCTTTCATTTGTTACCCATATAATACAAAGAAATTCTAGAGTCACCTTTGGTCCACCTTTATGGGGATTTCTCGAAAAGGCGTCCACCTATAGAACTAAGGCCTACGCCCTTTTAAAATATTCATTAACGCCTTTCATTTGATACCCATATAGTACAAAGAAATTCTAGAGTCACCTTTGGTCCACCTTTATGGCGATATCTCGAAAAGGCGTCCACCTATAGAACTAAGACACACTCCCTTTTAAAATACTCATTAACACCTTTCATTTGTTACCCATATAGTAGAAACAAATTCTAGAGTCACCTTTGGTCCACCTTTATGGCAATATCTCGAAAAGGCGTCCACCTATAGAACTAAGGCCCACGCCCTTTTAAAATACTCATTAACACCTTTCATTTGATACCCATATCGTACAAACAAATTCTAGAGTTACCCCTGGTCCACCTTTATGGCGATTTCTCGAAAAGGCTTCCACCTATAGAACTAAGGCCCATGCCCCTTTAAAACACTCATTAGCACCTTTCATTTGTTACCCATATAGTACAAAGAAATTCTAGAGTCACCTTTGGTCCACCTTTATGGGGATTTCTCGAAAAGGCGTCCACCTATAGAACTAAGGCCCACGCCCTTTTAAAATACTCATTAACACCTTTCATTTGATACCCATATCGTACAAACAAATTCTAGAGTTACCCCTGGTCCACCTTTATGGCGATTTCTCGAAAAGGCTTCCACCTATAGAACTAAGGCCCATGCCCCTTTAAAACACTCATTAGCACCTTTCATTTGTTACCCATATAGTACAAAGAAATTCTAGAGTCACCTTTGGTCCACCTTTATGGCGATATCTCGAAAAGGCGTCCACCTATAGAACTAAGACACACTCCCTTTTAAAATACTCATTAACACCTTTCATTTGTTACCCATATAGTACAAAGAAATTCTAGAGTCACCTTTGGTCCACCTTTATGGCGATATCTCGAAAAGGCGTCCACCTATAGAACTAAGACACACTCCCTTTTAAAATACTCATTAACACCTTTCATTTGTTACCCATATAGTACAAAGAAATTCTAGAGTCACCCCTGGTCCACCTTTGTGGCGATTTCTCGAAAAGGCTTCCACCTATAGAACTAAGGCACACTCCCGTTTAAAGTACTCATTAATACCTTTCATTTGATACCCATATCGTACAAACACATTCTACTGTCACTCTGGTCCACCTTTATGGCGAAATCTCGAAAAAGCCGTCCACCTATAGAACTAAGGCCCACTCCTTCTTAAAATAATATTTGATACCTTCCATTTGATACGAATGTTATACAAACACATTCCAGGGTTACCCTAGGTTCATTTTCCTACATGGTGATTTTCCCTTATTTTGTCTCCATAGCTCTCAGCTAAGTATGTAATGTTCAGTTACACCCGAACTTAGCCTTTCTTACTTGTTTTTAACTATTCTGTGATACGTTAATTGTCCAATGAGGAGACCAACCCGACATTTTTTTTAAATAAACGATTGTCCATGGAATGCTCCTACAGGAAATGTCCTACATACTAGCTCAGATCTGAGCTATAGGATTTGATGGCTGTAATAATTCGCCCCCATTTCCAAAATCAATGTCTGCAAAAGTGTAGTTTTACAAGGCGATGTTATTGGCGGTGGAAATTGCCACCAGTGCATTACTTGAGAACTAGTTGCCAACCTGTTCTATGACAGAAAGTTCTAAGATAGTAATCGGTACGTCTCCTCAATGAATGTAATTTGAACACTGTTATTTGTTGAGTATTACTGGTCTTATTTTTGGGCTTATTTGTGGCCCCTTGGTGTGATGGTAGCGTGCTCCGCCTTCCACACCGAAGATCCTAGGGCAAAGCAACACCAAAATTTTAGAAACAGGTTTTTTAATGAGAAGAAAATTTGTCTAAGCGTGGTCGCCCCTCGGCAGTGTTTGGCAAGCACTTCGAGTGTATTTCTGCCATGAAAAGCTCTCAGTGAAAACTCATCTGCTTTGAAGATGCCTTTCGGATTCAGCATAAAAAGAGTAGGTCCTGTCCCGCCAATTTGCATGAAAAATTAAACAGGCGCAAATTGGACGAAAAGCTCGGCCAAAAATCTCTTCGGAGGTTATAGCGCCTTATATTTATACTCAGTTGAGCAGAGCTCACAGAGTATATTAAGTTTGATTGGATAACGGTTGTTTGTACATATATAAAGGAATCGAGATAGATATAGACTTCCATATATCAAAATAATCAGGATCGAAAAAAAATTTGATTGAGCCATGTCCGTCCGTCCGTCCGTCCGTCCGTTAACACGATAACTTGAGTAAATTTTGAGGTATCTTGATGAAATTTGGTATGTAGGTTCCTGAGCACTCATCTCAGATCGCTATTTAAAATGAACGATATCGGACTATAACCACGCCCACTTTTTCGATATCGAAAATTTCGAAAAACCGAAAAAATGCGATAATTCATTGCCAAAGGCGGTTAAAGCGATGAAACTTGGTAGATGGGTTGAAGTTATGACGCAGAATAGAAAACTAGTAAGATTTTGGACAATGGGGTGGCACCGCCCACTTTTACAAGAAGGTAATTTAAAAGTTTTGCAAGCTGTAATTTGGCAGTCGTTGAAGACATCATGATGAAATTTGGCAGGAACGTTACTACTATTACTATATATGTGCTAAATAAAAATTAGCAAAATTGGATGAAGAACACGCCCACTTTTTAAAAAATTTTTTTTTTAAATTCAAATTTTAACAAAAAAGTTAATATCTTTACTGTATATAAGTAAATTAAGTCAAAATTCAACTCCAGTAATGATATGATGCAACAAAATCCAAAAATAAAAGAAAATTTCAAAATGGGTGTGGCTCCGCCCATTTTCATTTAGTTTGTCTAGAATACTTTTAATGCCATAAGTCGAACAAAAATTTACCAATCCTTCTCAAATTTGGTAGGAGCATAGATTCTGTGACGGTAACTATTCTCTGTGAAAATGGGCGAAATCGGTGGAAGCCACGCCCAGTTTTTATACACAGTCCTCCGTCTGTCCTTCCGCTCTGCCGTTAACACAATAACTTGAGCAAAAACCGATATATCTTTACTAAACTTAGCCCACGTACTTATCTGAACTCACTTTATTTTAGTATAAAAAATGGCCGAAATCCGACCATAACCACGCCCACTTTATCGATATCGAAAATTACGAAAAATGAAAAAAATGCCATAATTCTATACCAACTACGAAAAAAGGGATGAAACATGGTAACTGGATTGGTTTATTGACGCAAAATATAACTTTGGAAAAAACTTTGTAAAATGGGTGTGACACCTACCATATTAAGTAGAAGAAAATGAAAAAGTTCTACAAGGCGAAATCAACAGCCCTTGGAATCTTGGCAGGAATACTGTTAGTGGTATTGCATATATAAATAAATTAGCAGTACCCGACAGATGATTTTCTGGATCACCTGGTCCACATTTTGGTCGATATCGCGAGAACGCCTTCACACATACATCTAAGGGCCACTCGCTTTTAAAACCCTCATTAATACTTTTAATTTGATATCCATATCGTACAAACACATTCTAGAATCACCCTGGCCCACCCTAATGGCGATATCTCGAAAAGGCGTCCACCTATAGACCTAATGCCCACTCCCTCTTAAAATGCTCAGTAACACCTTTCGTTTGATACCCATATCGTACAAACATTCTAGAGTCACCCCTGGCCCACCCTAATGGCGATATCTCGAAAAGGCGACCACCTATAGAGCTAATGCCCACTCCCTCTTAAAATGCTCAGTAACACCTTTCGTTTGATACCCATATCGTACAAACATTCTAGAGTCACCCCTGGCCCACCCTAATGGCGATATCTCGAAAAGGCGTCCACCTATAGACCTAATGCCCACTCCCTCTTAAAATGCTCAGTAACACCTTTCGTTTGATACCCATATCGTACAAACATTCTAGAGTCACCCCTGGCCCACCCTAATGGCGATATCTCGAAAAGGCGTCCACATATAGACCTAATGCCCACTCCCTCTTAAAATGCTCAGTAACACCTTTCGTTTGATATCCATATCGTACAAACATTCTAGAGTCACCCCTGGCCCACCCTAATGGCGATATTTCGAAAAGGCGTCCACCTATAGACCTAATGCCCACTCCCTCTTAAAATGCTCAGTAACACCTTTCGTTTGATACCCATATCGTACAAACATTCTAGAGTCACCCCTGGCCCACCCTAATGGCGATATCTCGAAAAGGCGTCCACATATAGACCTAATGCCCACTCCCTCTTAAAATGCTCAGTAACACCTTTCGTTTGATATCCATATCGTACAAACATTCTAGAGTCACCCCTGGCCCACCCTAATGGCGATATCTCGAAAAGGCGTCCACATATAGACCTAATGTCCACTCCCTCTTAAAATGCTCAGTAACACCTTCCGTTTGATACCCATATCGTACAAACATTCTAGAGTCACCCCTGGCCCACCCTAATGGCGATATCTCGAAAAGGCGTCCACCTATAGACCTAATGCCCACTCCCTCTTAAAATGCTCAGTAACACCTTTCGTTTGATACCCATATCGTACAAACATTCTAGAGTCACCCCTGGCCCACCCTAATGGCGATATCTCGAAAAGGCGTCCACATATAGACCTAATGCCCACTCCCTCTTAAAATGCTCAGTAACACCTTTCGTTTGATACCCATATCGTACAAACATTCTAGAGTCACCCCTGGCCCACCCTAATGGCGATATTTCGAAAAGGCGTCCACCTATAGACCTAATGCCCACTCCCTCTTAAAATGCTCAGTAACACCTTTCGTTTGATATCCATATCGTACAAACAGTCTAAAGTCACCCTTGGTCCACGTTTATGGCGATATCTCGAAAAGGCGTCCACCTATAGAACTAAGGATTACTCCCTTTTAAAATACTCATTACCACCTTTCATTTGATACCCATATCGTACAAAAACATTCTAGAGTCACCCCTTTCCCACCCTAATGGCGATATCTCGAAAAGGCGTCCACCTATAGACCTAAGGATTACTCCCTTTTAAAATACTCATTACCACCTTTCATTTGATACCCATATCGTACAAACACATTCTGGAGTCACCCTGGCCCACCCTAATGGCGATATCTCGAAAAGGCGTAAACCTATAGACCTAATGCCCATTCCCTCTTAAAATGCTCAGTAACACCTTTCGTTTGATACCCATATCGTACAAACATTCTAGAGTCACCCCTGGCCCACCCTAATGGCGATATCTCGAAAAGGCGTCCACCTTTAGACCTAATGCCCACTCCCTCTTAAAATGCTCAGTAACACCTTTCGTTTGATATCCATATCGTACAAACATTCTAGAGTCACCCTTGGTCCACGTTTATGGCGATATCTCTAAAAGGCGTCCACCTATAGAACTAAGGATTACTCCCTTTTAAAATACTCATTACCACCTTTCATTTGATACCCATATCGTACAAACACATTCTGGAGTCACCCTGGCCCACCCTAATGGCGATATCTCGAAAAGGCGTAAACCTATAGACCTAATGCCCATTCCCTCTTAAAATGCTCAGTAACACCTTTCGTTTGATACCCATATCGTACAAACATTCTAGAGTCACCCCTGGCCCACCCTAATGGCGATATCTCGAAAAGGCGTCCACCTATAGACCTAATGCCCACTCCCTCTTAAAATGCTCAGTAACACCTTTCGTTTGATATACATATCGTACAAACATTCTAGAGTCACCCTTGGTCCACGTTTATGGCGATATCTCGAAAAGGCGTCCACCTATAGAACTAAGGATTACTCCCTTTTAAAATACTCATTACCACCTTTCATTTGATACCCATATCGTACAAAAACATTCTAGAGTCACCCCTTTCCCACCCTAATGGCGATATCTCGAAAAGGCGTCCACCTATAGACCTAATGCCCACTCCCTCTTAAAATGCTCAGTAACACCTTTCGTTTGATACCCATATCGTACAAACATTCTAGAGTCACCCCTGGCTCACCCTAATGGCGATATCTCGAAAAGGCGTCCACCTATAGACCTAATGCCCACTCCATCTTAAAATGATCAGTAACACCTTTCGTTTGATACCCATATCGTACAAACACATTCTAGAGTCACCCCTGGCCCACCCTAATGACGATACCTCGAAAAGGCGTCCACCTATAGACCTCATGCCCACTTCCTCTTAAAATGCTCAGTAGCACCTTTCGTTTGATACCCGTATCGTACAAACATTCTAGAGTCACCATTGGTCCACCTTTATGGCGATATCTCGAAAAGGCGTCCACCTATAGAACTAAGGATTACTCCCTTTTAAAATACTCATTACCATTTTTCATTTGATACCCATATCATACAAACACATTCTAGAGTCACCCCTGGCCCACCCTAATGGCGACATTTCGAAAAGGCGTGCACCTATAGACCTAATGCCCACTCCCTCTTAAAATGCTCAGTAACACCTTTCATTTGATTCCCATATCGTACAACTAGAGACACCCCTGGTCCACCTTTATGGCGATATCTCGAAACGGCGTCCACCTATGGAACTAAGGATCACTGCTTTTCAAAATATTCATTAACAGCTTTCATTTGATACCCATATCGTACAAACATATTCTAGAGTCACCCCTGGTCCACCTTTATGGCGATTTCTCGAAAAGGCGTTCACCTATAGAACTAAAGCCCATTCCCTTTTAAAGTACTCATTATCACCTTTCATTTGATACCCATATCGTACAAACACATTCTAGAGTCAGCCCTGGTCCACCTTTATGGCGATATCCCTAAATGGCGTCCATCCATAGAACTATGGCCTACTCCTCTTAAAATACTCTTTAATACCTTCCATTTGATACACATGTCATACAACCACATTCCAGGGTTACCCTAGGTTCATTTTCCTACATGGTGCTTTTCCTTATTTTGTCTCCATAGCTCTCAACTGAGTATGTAATGTTCGGTTACACCCGAACTTAGCCTATGTACTTGTTTTATACTCAGTTGAGCAGAGCTCACAGAGTATATTAAGTTTGATTGGATAACGGTTGGTTGTACATATATAAAGGAATCGAGGTAGATATAGACTTCCATATATCAAAATAATCAGGATCGGAAAAAAATTTGATTGAGCCATGTCCGTCCGTCCGTCCGTCCGTCCGTTAACACGATAACTTGAGTAAATTTTGAGGTATCTTGATGAAATTTGGTATGTAGGTTCCTGAGCACTCATCTCAGATCGCTATTTAAAATGAACGATATCGGAATATAACCACGCCCACTTTTTCGATATCGAAAATTTCGAAAAACCGAAAAAGTTCAATAATTCATTATAAAAGACCGATACAGCGACGAAGCTTGGTAGATGAGTTGAACTTATGACGCAGAATAGAAAATTACTAAAATTTTGGACAATGGGCGTGGCACCGCCCAGTTTTAAAAGAAGGTAATTTAAAATTTTTGCAAGCTGTAATTTGGTAGTCGTTGAAGATATCATTATGAAATTTTTCAGGAACGTTACTCCTATTACTATATGTACGCTTAATAAAAATTAGCAAAATCGGAGAAGGACCACGCCCACTTTTAAAAAAAAAATTTTTTTTAAGTAAAATTTTAACAAAAAATTTAATATCTTTACAGTATATAAGTAAATTATGTTAACATTCAACTCCAGTAATGATATGGTGCAACAAAATACAAAAATAAAAGAAAATTTCAAAATGGGCGTGGCTCCGCACTTTTTCATTTAATTTGTCTAGGATACTTTTAACGCCATAAGTCGAACAAAAATGAACCAATCCTTTTGAAATTTGGTAGGGGCATATATTTTATGACGTTAACTGTTTTCTGTGAAAATGGGCGAAATCGGTTGATGCCACGCCCAGTTTTTATACACAGTCGTCCGTCTGTCCTTCCGCATGGCCGTTAACCCGATAACTTGAGCAAAAATCGACATATCTTTAATGAACTTAGTTCACGTGCTTACTTGAACTCACTTTATCTTGGTATGAAAAATGAACGAAATCCGACTATGACCACGCCCACGTTTTCGATATCGAAAATTACGAAAAATGAAAAAATGCCATAATTCTATACCAAATACGAAAAAAGGGATGAAACATGGTAAGGTAATTGGATTGTTTTATTGACGCGAAATATAACTTTGGAAAAAAATTTTTAAAATGGTTGTGACACCTACCATATTAAGTAGAAGAAAATGAAAAAGTTCATTAACACCTTTCATTTGATACCCATATCGTACAAACACATTCTAGAGTCACCCCTGGCCCACCTTTATGGCGATATTTTGAAACGGCGTCCACTTATAGAAATAAAGCCCACTCCCTTTTAAAATACTCATTAGCACCTTTCGTTTGATGCCCATATTGTGCAAACAAATTCTAGGGTCACCCCTGGTCCACCTTTATGGCGATATCTCGAAACGGCGTCCACCTATGGAACTAAGGATTACTCCCTTTTAAAATGCTCATTAACACCTTTCTTTTGATACCCATATCGTACAAACGCATTCTAAAGTCACCCCTGGTCCACCTTTATGGCGATATCTCGAAAAGGCGACCACCTATACAACAACCACCACTCCCTTTTAAAACCCTCATTAATACCTTTAATTTTATACCCATATCGTACAAACACATTCTAGAGTCACGCCTGGTCCACCTTTATGGCGATATTTCGAAACGGCATCCACCTATAGAACTAAGGCCCACTCCCTTTTAAAATACTCATTAACACCATTCGTTTGATGCCCATATTGTACAAACAAATTCTAGGGTCGCCCCTGGTCCACCTTTGTGGCGATATCTCGAAACGGCGTCCACCTATGGAACTAAGGATTACTCCCTTTTAAAATGCTCATTAACACCTTTCATTTGATACCCATATCGTACAAATGCATTATAGTCACCCCTGGTCCACCTTTATGGCGATATCTCGAAAAGGCGACCACCTATACAACAACCAAACTCCCTTTTAAAACCCTCATTAATACCTTTAATTTGATACCCATATCGTACAAACGCATTCTAGAGTCAACCCTGATCCACTTTTATGGCTATATCCCTAAATGGCGTCCACCTATAGAACTATGGCCCACTCCCTCATAAAATACTCTTTAATGCCTTTCATTTGATACACGTGTCATACAAGCACATTCCAGGGTTTCCCTCGGTTCATTTTCCTACATGGTTATTTTCCCTTATGCTGTCACCATACCCCTCAACTGAGTATGTAATGTTCGGTTACACCCGAACTTAACCTTCCTTACTTGTTTTTTATTGTATTTGTGGCCCCTTTTTCCTACGCAAACCAGTCGATGTACTTTTCCTATGAAAGTGATTGCTGTCCGTTGCGCAGTCATCGGGCGCGTAGTTTTCGGGCAACTAATATCTCATTTAAGAGCAAAGATCATTATTTGCTTTAAAGTTGAGCGCAAGATTGAAATCTACCATAAACGGACTTTTTATCCGTGTGTCTTAAATAAATACAAGGCGCAATAGCCTCCGAAGAGTTTTAAGGCTGAGTTTCTCTTTCAATTTGGGTCGTGCTCCTTTTAATTTTTCTTACAAGTTGGCTTGACGGGACCTACGTATTTTACACCGATTCCAAAGGAAGAGTTTGCCAAATCACTGCCGAATGGCGGCCCGCTTAGAAAAACTTTTTATATTTAAAAAAACTTGTTTCTAAGTTTTTGATGTTGCTTTTCCCGGAGTTCGAACTCATTATCTTAGTTCTGATAGGCGAAGCACGCTACCATCACATAGGCGACCACTGTGTGACTTAAGGTATGGTAAATCTGCCACCGATTAGGTTCACACCATACTTATTAGAACTTTCCTGGGGTTGAAGTTAAATCACAATAGAGATAACCTTACCAAATGCGGTATAAATAGTTTCGGACTATTTCAAAGGAGCTGACAAAGCTTCTTATCGGCAATAAATGATACCGGCGTGTTACTGTTTTACTATCGGCAGCGAACTAATGTTATTGGCTTGTTTTTGCCGAGCCCTGGGCCACTTTTGGTTTCTTATGACCTTATTTTCGACGGCTCAAGGATATGTCATCGATTTTATATTGCAGTTTTTTTGGTATCTTTTTCATAACAAACCGATGAGTCGTCGATACTAAATCGAGGATAAACCTATAACAAATCGGTAGCACTCCGACAAAAAATCGATAGCTTTTTGTTAAATACTGTATAACTTTTCCTTGTGTAAGAAAGATCCTTTGATAAACAATAAATTTTCGATAAAAAATTGATAATCCTTCTATAGAAAAACGATAAAATTTTCAAAAAATATCGATAAAATTTCATTTCTATAACAAGCCGATAACTCACTGAGCTAAAACTTGTCTCGGGACTCTTCCTTGCTGCCGCTGCATATTTATATATACTAAGTCGATAACAAGCCGATAACAAATAGATGGCACTCCGACAACAAATCGATAACCTTTAGATAAATTCTCTATAACTTTTCCTTGAATAATCAATATCCTTCGATAAATAAATAACTTTTCGACAAAAATTGATAAATATTCGATAGCAAAACAATATTTTTTTTTTTTAATATCGATAACATATAATTTCTATAACAAGCTGATAAGTCGTTGATAAATATCGATAACTTTTCTTATTGATAAAGAGCTCTTAACATATAACAAATCGATAACTCTTCTATGCCTTTTCGATGCCAGACCGATAATTTAAACATGGTCACATGGAGTAACCACGTTGCAATTTTTTGGCCAAACTTTGTACGCCGTTAAATCACTGAGCAAATACTTTTCTCTGGACTCTTCCTTGCTACCGCTGCTCATTTATATATACTAAGTTGATAACAAACCGATAACAAATCGGTAGCACTCCGACAACAAATCGATAACTTTGTGATAAATTATCTATAAATTTTCCTTGAATAAGTAATATCTTTCGATAAACAATAAATAACTTTTCGACAAAAAATTGATTTTTCGATAGCAAAATAAAAGTTTTTTTTTTAAATATCGATAACATATAACAATTAATTATAACATTTCTATAAATAGCCGATAACTCGTTGATAAATATCGATACATTTTCTTATTGATAATGAGCTTATAACATTTCGATAATAGATCGATAACTCTTCTTTTTTTTTTTTTTTTTTTGACAAGAAACAAATCCAGTATTATCAGTGACTTGCAACAGATGGCGCAACGCTGATTAAATATAGTTGGTAAGAAGAAAGAGAAGTAGCAATTTATCAGTCAAACAAACCACCGCTGTATAGCTAAATGGTTAGTGCAACGTGCCTAAAGCGTACTGATGATGAAGGCTTAGCACCCTTCGAAATGGATCTATCTGCGCAGCTACGGCAGATTGTCTGACAAATTTTCTACTTACTATTCCAAAAACAAAACACAATTTTTCAATAATAGAAAAATTAAAAACTAACAATAATTAATATTAGAAAAAAAATTACTGTTCTGGCCTTGAGCTCGAATCGAGCCTTGAATTAAGTACTTTTCTCTGGACTCTTCCTTTCTACCGCTGCACATTTATATTTGCGTGTGCTCTTTCGGTTTTGCAATGACATACTGATCGCCAGTGCTGCCACCCGAATGAAAGTGCACGCTACCATCCAGTTCGTTATTGATGCGCTTGCTGCGTTACCGTCATGTGGTTTTCGTTTTTCGGTCATTAACTGAATATGTTGCGGCCATGGTTGTTACATAAAATTTTATTGCCCAGATAAATATTGTAACATAACGCCCACACTAACAAAAATAACACGGGTACATAGCAAATAAACCACAAGTAGTAATTTTAAATATGCGTATATAGATAATAGTGAAGCGAAGGGAAGAGTGTGACCAAAAAAAATTGCGTGTTGCAGGAAACATCGCCGAGTTACCGGAAATGTATAGATATGAGGTTTTGTTGTTGGTTTGTAGCTCAAAGTTATGCTTCAATGTGTAGTACTCCCCGCTACCACTGACGCATATTTTCGTTGTCCGCTGTTTGTTGTTTTTATTTTCGCTTTTATGCTTGTTTGCTTTTATTACATTGCGTCGATTGCATTTACAGTTACCGGATATTTTGCTTTGTGTGCTTTGTTTAGCTACATTAAATAGCACTGAGATTTGAGTTGTGCCAAAATATTATAACGAAAGTATAGGGAGCATATTAAGCTACGCTTTTGATGATTAAATTATAGAACTTACACACACAATATACGAAAACATTTCATACTCAAGCTGTATGGCACGTTTCATGCGCTTACGATCTTTATTGTAGAACTATTAGCAAACAGGACTACTGTGACTGTATCGAAGGCTTAGGTATTAGGCTTAGATATTAGAACCTTGAAATAATTACCGACCAACTAGGAATCGATATAGATAAAGACCAAAATTATCAACATCTTAAAAGGTTTTGATTAAGCCGTACAAAACAGATTGGTATTGAAAATGTGTGAAATCTAGAAAAAACAAAAAAACCAAACACCGCGTAACATATTGTAACGAATTTACTTGCAAATCCTCTTATTTGCAATCCTCTGCTAAGTTCGAATCACTAAACTGTTTAATAAATAACTCCAATTTGTAATAATGCAAAATGGCCTTTATTAAAGTACTTCACAATAACACTCAAACTGTGCAACGAATAGCTTCCTTAATAACCAAACTGATTGATAGCTCAAATGAAACTCTACTATTCAAAATAATACTGCTCTTGCTCGCTAGATAGCGTCTTAGTCGAAACTGCTTGACAACTCAAATCAAACTGAATTCCAGCGCTTCTACATCTGTCGCCTTTTATACTCTTTGTTTTCCTCGTTCGCATTTTTCTAGAATCTACTAGCATTGTCCATGAGCTCTCAAACTTCTCAGCTATAACTAAAATTGCACAATTTTATACATCTTTTAGGCGCTTCCAGAATCTACTAGTCCAGTAGCTCTCAAACTTCTCAGATATATGCATGTGTTAGTGCATTGACTCTCCGCTGCTCGTATACGTACATGGTACATATATGTAGACGCAATTATTTATTCGTTTATGTAGATACATAATGATTGAATTATTGAAGTGAATGTTTGTAGTTTACAGTCTCTCGCGCACACATAGGCATATAAGTAAATGCATCTGTGTGTGACATCTCTCGGCTGCCTTATATATGTGTATACATGATTTGATTATTGACGTAAATATCGCTTAGCATGCCTTAGCATCGGTTTACTGAAGGTATAGCTTAGTGATGCTAATATCCGTGACACTGCCCTCCACCTAAGTCTGATCGTCCCGATCAGACAAATCTCTCGATCTAAACGCCGCTAGCATCTCCAAATGAACCACCTTTCTATTTCGTGGTTTCCCAATAGTTTGTATGCGGTAGATGGAATTACTGATCTTCTTCACAACCTTGTACGGGCCTTCCCAAATGCACCGAAATTTGGCTGGAACACCTTTCCGCCGGTGAGGGCTGTTTAACAGTACCAAATCTCCCTCCAAGAACCCTTCCGAATTATTGTTCTCATTGTACCTGCGTTTGATCTTACTACTCATTATCCTTAGTCGTTTCCTCGCACTCTGTTGTTTGACCAATGAAGAGCTTACGCTTGATGGATTGGCTTGACAGTATCGTTCCGCCGTTTCAAAACAGAAGAAAATTATAAAAAAAAAATTTTTAATTGGTTTGGCTCCGCCCATTTTTGGCAATCTCACTACGATACTATGAAATCGAACAGAAGTTGATATACATACATATGATTATGAAATTTTGTATAAGGATTGTTTTTGTGAAAATGTTGCATATAAATATGGGCGAATTCGGTTGAAAACCGCGGCGTTTTTTATAGCCAGCCTTACATTTTTTCGTCCGACCATCTGTTAATATGATAAGCAAAATTTGACAAAACTACCAAATTTATTTTATATGAACTCAAAATACATTTTTACAAAAAATTGTCGAAATCAGATAATAACTACGCTTACTTTTTTGTTATCGAATATTTTGAAAAATGGAAACATGGGACGATGCCTTAACAAATACTAGCAAAGTGGTGCAACTTTGCGAGTGAATTGTTTTTATAATACTAGAAAAAATAGTAATACTAGAAAAAAAGTCGTAGCTTGATCAACTAATCTTCGTTTAGTCATCCTTCCGAATGGAAGGGTGGAAGCGGTTATTATTGATAATGCCTCAAAACTCTGAACTTCCGGTCATAGAAATTGCACTCTTAGGAACTGCTTGCTGCCAGTAAGCTACGATCTCGTCTTGACCTATTTAGACTCATCAATACTTTAATATCGTCTTGGCTTACTGCCATAGTTTCGCCCCTCTTTCAGCTGTGCAACTTATGAGGTATATGTTTCTTTGCTTTGGCGAATTTCTTTTAACTACGTCTTGAAAATTTATAATTGTAAATTTTTTCATTGTGGCTAACGTGCCCCTTTCCTACAAGAAGAACATTTCATGTTTCCTTATAAACCCGACGTTTCGCCAAGCTCCTTGGCATCCTCAGGGGGCGGACATCTAAATTTGTAAAAACAAGTTGGAACATAAACATTGTAAAATCATGACATCAAGATTAAATGCGGAAAAAAGAAACTCACATAAAATAATAACTAAAATAAAATATCACAAAACTCGTAGGAATATATAATACCATGCATGTTTGGTATATTTGTCAAAACTAAGTTCAAATCATAAACATAATAGATAAGCTGCCGCAATTTGATCAGTATCTTCTCGTCTATTTACTGTTTTCTCTCTATTTTTTAGTATGTGAATACTCTCCAGTGTGTACCGCATTTTCTCTTTCCTCTCTGTGTCTATTATTTTTGTATTTTGTAAATCAGCGGTGTGTCCATGTGTTAGAATATGTTGAGCCCTGAGGATGCCAAGGAGCTTGGCGAAACGTCGGGTTTATAAGTGAAGTTTATTCTTGCACTGTTTAAATATCTGACCATACAAGCCTATAATAATTTTGAATTTAATAAAAACAAATTGGTCAGCAAAACTTGATTTCATGTTTCCTTTCTTGATCATTTCCCGCCGGGAATTTTTTCTCCTCTATCCTTAATGAATCGAAGTGTGCTCGAACTGCTTTCAATTAGCTTTAACTGCGATGCGCCTCTGCATCGGGAGGGCTTCATACTGTAGGCACGACTTGAATAATACCCTTAATTAGAAATATCGGAAGTTCTTGGTCACCGACATTCCATCACGCTTTTATGAAGTCGAAAGGCGTACATATATCCAAACTCGAAAATCGATTTGCAAAATAGTTGGGCGCTTGCAACTCGGCTTAGTCCCAATACCTAGCGAAAGTATTCGATTTGTCGAATCTTTTTCAAATTATCCTTCTTCAAATTAGACTTTTCTACAACGAAATTTGATTTGGCTTAGAAGAAAAATGATTCAGGTGAAAATAAATACCGAACTAAACTGTTATAAATGCTTTAAATCTACTTACAGAGATCTAGTTAGCTAGTCAACTATACTAAGCATACATATACATTAGGGTGGTTTTTTACAGAAAAATCATTTGTTCCACTTTCACCCTCACGTACGGTAATCACTATCACAACATAGTATAAAACAAAGTCGCTTTTTCGGTCCCTATGTCCCTTTGAATGTTTAATCCTTTAAAACTACGCAACGGATTTTGATGCGGTTTTTTTTAGTAGATGTAGTGATTGAAGAGAAAGGTTTATATGTATAACAACATCCATTAAATAGTGGGGGAAAATACTGTTATTTTTAAATTTCTAATGTGATGTCGTAAATAATTACATCTATATATATAAAAGGTGGTGTTAGTTACACTATTTATAACTCAAAAATGGATGAACCGAATTGTCTGAAAATTGGTGGAGAGGTAGCTTAGAGCCAGAAGACGGACATAGGGTACTTCTTATCCCGTTCTGGCTACGGTCTCGAGATCAAAGCATGGACCTGTGTAATCTTGGGATGTGTTTGTACAATATGGGTATTAAATGGAAGCTGTTTATGAGTACTTTGATACGGGGTATTTTTCGTACCTCTGGGTGACTAGGGTCTCGCGATATAGGCCAAAATGTATACCCGGGTACCCCTAGAATGTGTTTATAGAATATGGAAAGAAAGCTGTTGATGAGTGCTTTAGTACAGGGTAATTTTCATACATATTGGTGACTAGGGTCTCAAGATATGTCAAAACGTGGACCCGTATACCCCTAGAATGTGGTGTAATATGGATATCATATAAAAGCTGTTGCTGAGAGCTTTAAAGTAATTTTCATTGTGATATTCGAGTCGCATCAGCCTGGCAAAACTGATAAATATGCATGCGAAGCCGAAATAAAGACATGAATTAATAATACCCACATACCTACATATTTACATACGTCCTATTCGATTTGCTGAAATTTGGTATACAAATTTGCTTATATTAGTATTTACGATCCTTTTTTCGGGGAAATAAACCAGAGACGGACTGGGACTGGGATTAGGACTAGGGCTGGGGCTGAGACTCGGAGTGGGACTGGGACTCGGAATGGGACTGGAAGAAAATACATACCACCCTCTGGGACTGACAATGAGGGATGAAGTAGAATGATAAGAATTTGAGAGAAGAGAAAAGAGGGAAGGAGACTGAGAAAGAGATAGAGTGAGGCGAAGGTAAAGATAGATAAATCGAAAGAGACGAAGGGAGGAGTGTGTTAAAGGATTAAGAAAAAATCAAGAAGGGGGAGGGCAGATTTAGACGGAAAATGCTTATTAAAATTTATGCAGATATACCAAATTTAGCGCAGAAAAATGTCTGCTGGGTCTGCTAGTATCTTATAAAAAAAATAAGTTTTTAGCTTTTGGAGTCTCCATGTAGCAATCAGGAATGTGGCACCTGCGGAGGACCCCATAATGATCTCCGATTAGGACCAAAATTTATGCATAGTGTTCTTGACCTAGTTATTACCGTTTAAAGGGGTGGGACTAGAAAATATCTTAAATTTGATTTATAAGAACTGCCCTAATGTACACACATATTCAAAAAGATATAATTTGGTAGAAATATTTTGTAGTTTTGCTGTCACAGCTGCAAATATCTCGGAAAATATTTCTTATTTGCTCATTCATTTCACCCTAAATTGTAGTTAACTTGAAGCAATTTTGTGCAAAATGTGTAATATGTAAAATTGCACTTAGTAAGTGTACTCATGCGCATACATACACATACAAGCCAAGCATACTTATCTACTCTTAAGTGCAAATGTAGCCAAATACATATATATGGATGAATGTTTTTTTATGATATGAAGACAGCTGTGCGTTAGGAAGTAAAAATTTTGAGGAAAATCTGAAATTTGAAATTCCACTTTGCATGCACCATTGCACGAACAAACATTTTGCATGTTCGCCTGTTGGCGACTGTGATAACTCACATATTAACATCAATAAATACATACCTATGCATATATCTACATATCTAAGTATGCACATTTAAGGCACATTTATGCTTATGAGCTTATATGGTTTTACCTTTATTTTTTGCCTTTTTATTCAATTTTATCACACATTAGTTTTTTTTGCTTTATTTTCATGTTACATGTGTGTGTGTGTGTGTGTGTGTGTGTGTGTGTGTGTGTGTGTGTGTTTGTGTGTGTACATTGAATCAACTCATGTTTTGTTAGTCTCTATTCTACTTACCGAGATTTACGTAAACGGATTTGATGTATTTAGTACTTTGTGGTGCTACAAAATCTGCCAAGACGTAAATTGTCTATTTTTCCCATTTTTGTTACAAAGCTCAATTTTTCTTTTTCTATAATAAAATATTGTCTTTGCAGTTGTTTAACATCATATTCACTATTTAGAAGATTCTATTATAACATGAAGGAAATGGATAGTCTTTAACATTAAACAAGTAAGGACGGGACTGTTTTCTGTTGTGCCGAAAACTTTATACCTCTCATGAATAGAGCTGAGCAATAATCGTATCTCATTCGTAATATCCAAAAAACCGCCTGTATATTAATTTTATATACAGTAAACAGATATACATACTAAGGCGACATTTTGTATAAGAATAGAAAGTTTCACGTTTCTTGTAGTCTGCATGAGATAGCTATGACCATGAGTCACTTAGCTGAGCAATATATGACGTTTGTCTGAGTATTTGGTGGAGTTTAAAGCTTCTATGAAATTACGAAATGTTTCTTATCGGAACAATTAGTTTGTATGGGGTTTATACTATACATATATACGACTGATCTGTACGATTTTAGATACTAATATATACGATTTCATTTCATTTATTCAAGAGTTCGTTTTTAGTACAGTAAGATAACATAGAACTTTGTATCTATATCCGTAATCATTTGGTGAAATGTGAAGCTTATAGCCATCCATAAGATCAACGCCGCCAATATGGCTCTGTATTCCCGAATTATTTGAGGGCAATTATCTTCAATGCGCTGACTCTTCTTTCCTTCATACCGCTTAGCATTTGCCGTCTGCTCATCCGGATTGTGTCGAGCAAATTTCTCTACTCCTGACCGCTTTATTGTCCGTCCACAGAACCTTATAGTCCTGCAGATACTTCATATTATCTGTTGTTCTTTGCTATCTCACTATCCAGTGGGAGCTTGCAATTTGGTATTCGACTCATTCGAAATGTGTCAAAACCAAATATATATATATACGAATATATATACGAATATGCTTGGAAGTGATTAGCTAATCCGATGTGATAGTATCTCTAGCTGCAGAAATATTCAATGAAAAATTGGCTGCTTCGCTGATAAATATATCATTCTATTCAATGTCCCGAAGGCATTGGGATATAATATGTTCGTCCTCTGGTCTAATTTCCTTTATTTCGCAGTTTTCATCAGTATGATCATTTTCGCTACTAAAATCTTCTTCCATATTGGTCTTCAAAGGCTCCATGAATACACAGATTTCTTCATCCGGTAGCCTAGAAAGTTTCACAAGCGATATTGTGCGACCGTTTTTGAGTATTGCGTTTAAGATAATATTTGGAAATCGAGCTAACAATTTAAAAGAATAAATTTTCGAAATCGGAAAATAAGTATCACAAATAAATCGTGATTCAACAATTCAAAGTGTAAAAAAGTTCGGGTCGACCGACAAAAGAACCCTGAGGCACGTTAAGTTAAAAAAAAAAAAAAATCCAAGTATTTTATTCCACTGTTGATATAATAAAACGAAAGTTATGAATTTAACTTATTCAAAAACTGGTTACAAAAGTGGGACGGTATATTGGTCTTGATTCTCATTTGAGAAATAAATATCACCAAATATATGACAAGGGGGATGCAACTAACTTTCACAAAAAATATGCATTTTCTTATTCAAAATGTGAATGATTACCCCGAGGCACTCTTGCCGGTTTAAGGGTTAATATACTATTTCATTTTCATGAAAGGTATAATGAATGTGTGTGTGTATGTGTGTAAACTTTTGGCGCCAAAATACTCAACTGATTTTGACAAATATTTCACAGTAGGTTTAAGTTCACCGCCACTAAGTATATTTCTGGATATATAAAATTTTGATAAAGTTATGGGCGTCATCCCCCTATTCTAATTCGCATTATATCCATATTTGGTATAAAACTTTCAAATATCAAAAAAGGTGGAGGCAGTAGAAATGAAAGTCGAAATAGGTGCTGGGGTGAGAGTGGAGATGGGAATGAAAGGGAGTGAAACAAAAATATTTATTTCAATGTATTTGGTATACACTTATCGTATTTGAGACTATTTCGATCGGAGAGGTAGAAGGAGTGAATGTGTAAATGAGGGTGGAGGTTAAAATGGGAAGGAAAGTCAAAGTAGAAGTGAAACAAAAATTGAAATTCGCTATATCTAGGTAACTATTTAAAGAGGTATACAAAATCTGATATATAAATTATATAAATAAATAAATAAATAAAAGGAGCGACAACCTCCGTAGAGATTTTAGGCCGAGATCCTCTTCCAATTTGCGTCGGATAGTTTTTCCTACAAATTGGTGGGACGGGATCTATTTTTTTAATGCCGACACAGAACGGCATCTGCAAGGCAGATGCGTTTTCACTTAGAAGCTTTTCAAGACAGAAACACTCGGTGTGCTTGCCAAAGACTGCCGAGGGGCGACCACGCTTGGAAAATTTTTCTTCAAATTGAAAAAAAAAACGTCTTTCCAAAATTTTGATGTTGATTTGCCCGGGGGGTGCACCCAGGATCTTTGGTGTGGTAGGCGGAGTACGCTACCATCTCACCACTATATATGAAAATATTCAGGTGGGAGAGGTCGAGGGCATTGGAGTGGGAGTGAATGCGCGAGGGTAGGGGGAATTAGAATGCGAGTGAAACTAATATTTAAATTCGCTTTATCTCCCTTATTATTTGAATGAAGTATACAACATTTGGTATATATATTGATTCTATAAACAGATCCTTTATATGAGGTAAATTAGGTTGTAGATGTAGAAACCGTGGAAGTGGAGGTGGGAGTGAGAGTGTAAATGAAACTAAGTTTTAATTCTCAACGCCTCCGCGATTTTTTTAAAAGTTGTATCCTATATTTGGTTCATAGACTTCATGTATAAAGTTATTTAGGTTGGAGAGGTATAAGAAGTGACCAAGCGATTAAGAGTGGAATGGGTATGAGAGTGGAAGTAGGAATAAGAGTGGCAGTGGACGTGGGTTTAAGAGTGAGAGTGAGAATCAAACTGAGAAGGGAGTTAAGATTAAGGAAATAAGGAAAGGACAGGAATAGGTAGGAGAAATGGAAATAAAAGTTGTAAAGTTGTAGTTCTTTTGATAATTTGGGGAGTGAGAGAGAACAGGGATGTCCACTTTCAAAATATATGGCAGGACAAATTCTGCAAATATCATTTTCAGTTCAATATCTAGTTGGGGTGCTTAGCCTATAGCAGTGGTGCTCATAACTGTGTATATATTCTCTGTGTATAAATTCTCACGACAATAGGCTAAGCTGGCTGCTAATCAACTACGCTACCATCATTCGCACAATAAAAATTAATTAACGTCGCGAGAGGGAGGAGGACTACGGTGAAATCATAGTAATATAATTAGTACGCAAGCATTTTTCGATTGGGCATAAAATGAAAGAGTCAGAAATTGAAGCACTGAACTGTTTATATAATACTCTCTTATATTTTCCTCGCCTTTTCTTATTCATCTTTCTCTCTCGCACTTTGCCCTCTGTAAGTTAACGAGCTCTTGTTTTTTATTTCCTTGATACCTATATTTGAAATTTCTGTTAAGTAAATTACAAAAACAGATATCGCTCTTTTAGGAGCATAGAGCAAAAACGAGTTCTCTCCGCCGAGTTCTGTTATGGGCTAGTCTCTTAACCTCTCTCCATGACCCTTCCGACCGATGAGTTCTCACTATGTAGTAAAACATACAAAATTCACAACCACAAAATTCACAAACACTTACTTTAGAAAAAGTATAAGTTTCACAAACTAAATGATTAATTAAATAAGATGTTCTTTTCTATATCATTGTTGAATGTATGAATCCTGCCAACTGAATAAATTTTAAAATCCGAAAATTTGGATAAACTTTTACAGTACCATTTGATTTATAGTCTTATAAACTTTGATTCTTTTTATGTGACCAAAGTTGGTATTTATAATTAAGAGTAGTGCGAATGATGTATGAGAATAACTTTTGTTAGCATTCCTATGATCATGCATTTGTACATACATATGTACATATCTACGTTAAGGTGGCTCTATTTCCCCAATTGGTTGAAATATAAAGTCACTCGAAGCTCTTTAACTTTCTCTTTTTTTTAAAAGTGTATGACTTGGAAAATATGAAGTTTTTGAGCTTAAAGGCGAATTATCGCAATCCTTGGTCATAGACCGATTAACTTTTTGCTCATCATCTAAATATATAATGTCCAAATTGAGAAATTTCATAAATGGAATACTATGATTCAACTATGCACTCATAACCTTCTGTATAGATTTTTTCCTCACTTGAGGCTTCAAAACAGCTTACTTATAGAAGAAATTTTTTAAAGAAATTATTGACACAAAGCTGTGATTGAGAATCCTGATATTTTATTTGTCTTTATATCCAGCTAGGCGCCACTCTAATTTGCATTTGGAATGATCCGCAAAACGTTTAAATTTTGGGTCAGTTATTTATTTTTTGCATTTACAAGGCACCGTATGCCTTTAGTTCAAGAAATAGGCTATTCGACCAGACAATCAACACAAAGAAGCAAGGAGACTGCGGGATGTCTTCTTTTGTTTCCAGAACATCACCTATACAGTGAGGTGGGAATGCTCCCCATAAGGAGAAAAATTAAGTCATGAAAAAACACTTTCTGCTGAATACCCAGATCCCAACAGTCATCTGATTGAAGAGGTGAGGCTCACAGGCATATAAGAAGTCACCTTCGTAAGAAACCCGGCACTTAAAAATTCAGTGAAATATGAAAATATGAGTATCAAAAGGCGCTTAGAAATATCCATATAAATGCGTTGGACCATTGTTCCACGGAAAGCCCGCTGAACCACATTCTTTAAGACAAATACTCTCGACTCGCAGTTGAGGACAGCAACCTTCACAGGGAGATGCGCGTCGTTCTAGCTCTACTTCGATCTGAGTACTGTAATATAATACTGTGCAGAATCAAGCCACACATCACCAATGACAATAACCATGCTTTCAATCGCAATGTCAAGCCTTGTACTCTCGTTAGAGGACATTGACGACAATTAGTGTGTGGTCTCACCTTTTAGATGGGGCAAAGCACTGCTTTAACAAAATCAACATAAGCAAATTCATAGACCTTTAAAATGGACCTATCAGTATTTCCTACCAAATTTCACGAGAATTGGTAAATTTTTGTTCGACTTATGGCATTAAAAGTATTCTAGACAAATTAAATGAAAAAGGGCGGAGCCACGCCCATTTTGAAATTTTCTTTTATTTTTGTATTTTGTTGCACCATATCATTATTGGAGTTGAATGTTGACATAATTTACTGTAAAGATAACAAATTTTTTGTTAAAATTTTACTTTAAAAAATTTTTTCTTTAAATGTGGGCGTGTTTCTCATCCGATTTTGCTAATTTTTATTTAGCTCACATATAGTAAGAAAAGTAACGTTTCTGCTAAATTTCATCATGATATCTTCAACGGCTGCCAAATTACAGCTTGCAAAACTTTTAAATTACCTTCTTTTAAAAGTGAGCGGTGCTACGCCCATTGTCCAAAATTTTACTAATTTTCTGTTTTGCGTCATAAGGTGAACCCACCTACCAAGTTTCATAGCTTTATCCGTCTTTGGTAATGAATTATCACACTTTTTCGATTTTTCGAAATTTTCGATACGAAAAAGTGGGCGTGGTTGTAGTCCGCTTTCATTCATTTTAAATAGCGATCTGAGATGAGTGTCCAGGAACCTGCACACCAAGGTTCATCAAGATACCTCAAAATTTACTCAAGTTATTGTGTTAACGGGCAGACGGACGGTCGGACGGACGGACAGACGGACATGGCTCAATCAAATTTTTTTTCGATACTGATGATTTTGATATATGGAAGCCTATATCTATCTCGACTCCTTTATACCTGTACAACCAACCGTTATCCAATCAAAGTTAATAAAATCTGTGAGCTCTGCTCAACTGAGTATAAAAAAACTTCGTTTTCTTAAAGGACCATTCTTCCTGGATTTCACCATGTGCATTTTAATATATCCGTAAAACCACTCCATATTTATATCTTTAAATGTTCCAAAAGTAGCATTGTAGATTTTGTAGTGGTAAAATTTATAGATACAATGCATACATATGTACATGTAAATAAAATAACACATTTATATGTAAATATATGTATACGTGTATGTAGGTATATAAATGTTATATGCAGTTATATCTCTATTAAAAGTGAAAACTTGTGTACAGGCGCTTCCGGACATTGAATGTTTCGAATACGTGCGCACAACAAATATATTTTAAGGATGAATAAATGTAGATATGTAGTATACATACACAGCCATTTATACACGTTTTAGTTGTGTAGTGGTATAACAATACGTTTTGTATACCTTAGATATACATTAAACCAGAAAAAAAAAATTCTATGGCAATAGTTACCCACAATTTTATAGAAACCTACAATATTCATGGCGGCCACCGTGGTGTGATGGTAGCGTGCTCCGCCTATCACGTTCAACTCCCGGGCAAAGCAACATCAAAATTTTAGAAATAAGATTTTTCAATTAGAAGAAAATTTTTCTAAGCGGGGTCGCCCCTCGGCAGTGTTTGGCAAGCACTCCGGGTGTATTTTGCCATGAAAAGTTCTCAGTGAAAACTCATCTGCTTTGCAGATGCCGTTCGGAGTCGGCATAAAACATGTAGGTCCCGTCCGGCCAATTTGTAGGGAAAATCAAGAGGAGCACGACGCAAATTGGAAGAGAAGCTCGGCCTTAGATCTCTTCGGAGGTTATCGCGCCTTACATTTATTTATTTACAATATTCATGCAGAATAACATACAAATACAGACATGAAAAATATATACGGAATAATAATAATTAAAAAAATTTCTTCCTTTATATAAATGGACAAAAATTAGCGAAAAATATCTCCTTATATAAAGACATATTCTTGCTAAACTTTGATTTTTAAATTTTGACATCGAAATTGCAAAAATGTTTATGAGGAATAAAAATATAAAAGTGGAGCGCACATTACTTGGATTGGAAAGATGGGAGGAAAGGAGATATTATTAGTCAATCAATTGCGCTGCACCTTTATATTTTTACTTGTCCTAAATATTTTTGCAATTCCTATGTCAAAATTTAAAAATCAAAGTTTAGCAAGAATATGTCTTTATATAAGGAGATATTTTTCGCTGATTTTTGTCCATTTATATAAAGGAAGTGCTTAAAATATTTTATCTTATTTTTACTTTCTCCTTTTCTTACATTTTTTCGGCGTCTTAACGCGACTATCTGTTAAGTTTTACGCTTGTAGCTCAATGAGAACTTACATGAGAACTTACATAAAAATATATAATGTATTTATTTATTACGGCTTTCCTAAGCCTAACTTAAATATATTTTACATGTTTATAATTGTCTTCTGGACTATGCAATCTAGAAGTACTATGGATGGGAGACTTCCAGATCATGCGAACAAAGCGTTGTGCTTGTGTAGTATGTAGGCATTTTACGCATTTTAGTAAAGCGCGAAGGCAACATCTGCACGGCGATGCACTGAGTTAATCGAGTGATGCGCTTCAGTATGTGCTTCGGCAACCTTTTTTGTATGCGTACAAGAGCTTGGAAGTCTTGGCGCTACATAGCAATATAGAGTATAGTTTCGCTGCACTTCTATCGATGCTATGGAAGTCCGCCTGTCCAGCACTAAATTGGTAGTGCTCTGCAATAATTGTACAATATTTGTTTAAATTTATTGGAATGACATGATTTAATATCAATCGGTAGTTCATTATAGGATTTAAGACCTTTATAATACAGATTACATTTGTCTGCTTCAGCTTTATAAGCCGGCAGATTAAAATCATTTTTATTACGAGTATTTACAGAGTGTATATCTTTTACATATTTTATATTCGTCCTCAAATACGTAGGCAAAGTTCCTTCTATTATGTTTTTAATAAATTTTATGGTATAATAAAAAAGTTGCTGTCTAATGCTAAGCCAATTAAGAGATCATAGCATGTCTCTGATAGGTGTGTCATACCGTTTTTTGAGAATGAATCTCATAGCGCGGTTCTGTTGCTTTTGTAGCTTGTATATCTGACTATCTCGCAAGATGAAAAATATAGTTGGGCAATAAATAAAATGAGGTTCGATTATAGATCTGTAGACGATGATTTTATACCTTCTGTTTAAATATTTGCAGGTTCGTTGTGTAAACTATAACTTTTTCGCTATTTTTCCTACCGTATAATCCACGTGCTCGTTGAAATTCAGCTTATCATCTATTTTTATTCCCAAGTATTTTAAGGTGCTGACTTTTTCAATTAGTTCGTTATTTATATTTAAGTTTTGTAGCTCACTGTTTTGAAAATTGCGTCTAGATATAACCATAAATTTCGTTTTATTGACATTCACTTTTAGTCTGTTTACGCATAATCAACCATATACGCTGTTAAGATCTTCTTGCAGGTAGACCAACAGGTACCTCCCTTTTATCCGATACGGACGTTCCAATCACTGTTCTTTGGTATCTGTTAATTAGGAAGTCTTGAAACCATTTTAGTTCTATACCAGAAACGCCAATGCAAGAAAGCTTTTTCAGCATTAAGTTTTGGTCGATCGTCTCGAATGCACGCTTTACATCCAAAAACACAGCTAATATGTGTTTTTTCCTGCTTAAGTCTTCTTTCCAGTTAGCTACAACCAAATTCAAAGCACTTTCACATGAATGTTTCTTTCGAAAACCAGATTGTTGAGGTATAATAACTACATTATCTTCTAAATATTTTACCAGCTGATTTTTTACCACTGTTTCCAAAATTTTTTCATCACATTGTAACGTGTTAATAGGTCTTATCTCCTCAGCTTTGATGGTATTTTTAACTTTTTCTAATGGCACAACTATAGAAGATTTCCATAAACTAGGAACGAGACCTTTATCTAAGCTCTCATTAACAAGTTGAGAATAGAAGAAACCTGTATACGTTATGGAGTATTTAACGACTCCTTCCGACACAAGTTTCTTCCCTCCAATTTTATTTTTAAACTTACTTACTATATCAACTATCTCTGATGTGGATACTGTCTGAAACTTAAAAACATTAGGGCCATTTTGCTCATCTATAGTACCTTCATTACTAAAAGAAGTAGGAATATTCATGCTAGTCTCCAATATACTATCAATGAAATAGTCATTCAAAGACTGCGCTATATCATTTTCCTCTGTGTAGAGTTGGTCGTTTATTTTAATTTTTTTAATACCATTATTTTATTTAGCCATGCTTATGGAATTTTTCAAGTTTTTCCACATGACCTTACTATCACAAGCACTATGGTTGATTTTGTTTTCCATGTACTTGGCTTTTTTTATCTTAATTAGCCGTTTATATTGGCGTTTCGCACTATAATATTCACTCCATTCTCCAGTGGATAGGCTGATCTTGTAAAGATTTAGCTTACGTTTATTTAAGTTAGCAAGCTCAAAATCATACCACTTGTTCATAAGTTTGACACTGACTTCTTTAGAGTATGTCAGGGTGGTCACTGCGCTTGATAGCGTATTATATAGGAATGTTGCCTTATTTTCGATGCTCAGATTTTCAAAGTCAGTGTAGTTAAGCTGGCGTAATTCATCAACAAGGCTGTCGCTTGTATAATTTTACCAGAAAATTATTGTTCTCTTCGTTCTCATTTGAAATAACTTATGTAATTTGATTTTGAATTTAATCGTTTCATGATCTGAAATCTGAAACTCTTCTAATTTTAAACATGATATAGAGCTACTATCTGTAAATAACAAGTCGATCAATGTATCTGTCTTATCGCCCTTTCGTGTATAAAAATCTATTTTTTGCTCCATAGCAAAGGATCGAAATAAGTCAACTAACAGTTTACTATAAGTTGTGCTCTTGTAAAGGTTTATATTGAAATCGCCCACGAAGATAATATTATCCTGTGTTACGCAGTTATTATTTAAAATGTCGTATAAGTACGTTATAAATTCTGCATCACTTGAGCTCGGTGAGTGATATATCAGAGCTATTTGATATTTTGGGAAAATATTTTTAACTTTTAGTATAATACACCAGATGTTCTTGTTTAATGTTCTGTTGTAACTTATTGAGTATTCAATTGTTTCATTTATATATATTAGCACACCGCCTGTGTGCCTGCTGTGGGAATCGCACCGTACAAGTTTATATGTTTGTATCTGTAGCTCTTGATTCGTTATTTCTTCAGTCGAACAAGTCTCCGAACAAAATATTAAATGTGGTTTATGTACATCTATCAGACGCTCTAGTTCAGCTTTATTGGCGACGATACTACTAATATTTAAATATATACAACTTAGCTCCTCTGGTATTCGTTGCTAAACTCGTGCCTTATTTCTTGGCTGCGAATATTTTTTATACGCAGGACAATCTTTGCTGAAGGCGTAATGGCTAACATCGACGTCAATAACTTTTTTTTGAACAAGTTCGCTACAGTTTACACATTTAACAATGTTAGATGTGCACTCTTTTCTATCATGGGGTCCAGCACATTTGCTGCAAGCTACTTTATTCGTGCACTCAGCTGCTTTGTGCTTATATCCCAGACATTTAAAACACCTCAGAACACTTATATGCTCGTAAGCGACGCAAGTATCCCACGCTATATATAGTTTCTTTTGTTGCAACACATTATCGAATGTTACTGCATCTGTTTCCACTAACGCAATATAGCTTACTTCTCTACGATTGGTATTTTCATACAGTTTTAACACTTTAAAATCCTTTCCGTTACATGAGTCATTTTGCTTAGTTAAGCATTCTACCAAACGCTCATTGCTAACTTTTTCAGTTAAACCAACAATTTTTATTTTCTTTTTTATTTCATCCTTATTTTTTGTTTTCTCTGCTTCGTAATCGTTTCCAATACCTTCTCTTACCTTTAGCTGGACTTTTTCACAGGCGTCTTTATTTTTACATTCTACAATAATCGCACCACTATTTACTTCTTTAACATTTTTAACAAGGCCTTCGATAGGTTCGACAACTGTTTTTAGAGCTTCCTTGGTTTCCTTAGCTTTTTTGCCCTTCTTTTTCGGTTTAATGACAATTTTATTCTCATTTACAGAAGCGACTTGAACATAAGATAGTTTTTCTGGCTGATCATTTGCCACGCGTAAATCGTTAAGCAATTCATTGCTCTTTTTTAATTCATTAGATAAATCTTTTACTATCTCATTCTTCATTGCAATCAATTTTACTTCTATGTTATTCTCTAAAAGGGAGTTGAAGTCCGTAATAATGCTACTTTTAATCTGGGAGAATTTATTACAAAATATCTGCTCGACTATCTGTTTAATATCAACGGCTTTCCTTTTTGTTTCTTCACATTTATTAATCAAATGTTTGATTTCCACAAATTTAGTATTGGTATCCGATAATGCACATACATTACAGAACCATTTTATGTTCATATTATCTTCTATTATCTTTTTTTCATTTCTTTTAATATTACTGCATTTCAAGCAGAAACTATAGCCACACCCACCAGAGCATGCTACTATGTCATCTATCTGAAGCAGTTTCGCAGTACATTCTTTGCACTCTGCTGGCATTGTAAATGTATATCTTTATAAGAAAATGTAAAAGATATGCAACTTTACATGGCAACTTTGTGATACACAACTTTAAATATTCGCAAGACTGGTTTGAAAAAATAACCTAAAAAATATGTATAAATATATATTTTTCTAACGTGATGGCAGCCCTGTTTTAGGCTGACACTGTTCACTCTTTTATCAATCCCAAAATTCCCTCCGTTCCGTTTGATTTTTCTAAATATCTCAGTACGTGCGCCCTGCAGCGAATCTTTTTGTATCGTGTAAACGGCTGTCATCGACGTCTGAATTAAGATTGAAATTTCAAGTCTCTAGCTCATCGAGAAGTTACTTAAAAGCTGGTTTGAAAATTTTTAAATTCTTATCTAATTATTTCGATCGGTGCGCCACCTACCGGATTTTTATCCTTTTGTTGCATCGTCACGGTGTTCTAATCCATGTGTAAAGTTTCACGTTTGTAGCTCAATGAGAAGTTACTAAAAAATCGATTGCGAGATTTGTATGAAAAACGGACAAACAAATATTCAACCGACCTAATATAAAGGAAGTAATAATAAAATAGAAATAAATCTTTTGGCTGCTCCCACATTGATAATATATAAAAGTAACAAAAAAAAAATGTATGACTCCAGTCTGGTAATAAATAAATTGAAAATTTGCGCAGTAAGATTCTGCGGAAGTTTTGGTCGAGTATCTCATAGCAAGACCGCACCACCACCAATAATAAATGTTGCACTCTTTTTTTCGCTCTTAAATTTATTTCTCCCTACCTTTCCTCAGTTTTCTCCTACTTCTTCTTCTTCATTTTCCTCTTCGCTTTCTAGTTCTATTCTTTTACCTCTTTCTTTCTCTTTAGCCCTTTGTCATAAGTATTTTCTTCCACTTCTTTATCTTCCTAATTCCCTCCCTCTTTTGGTTCCGCTTCCACTTTCACTTTCTATTTATAAATTTATTTCTCCCTCCGTCTTTTAAGCTTTCTCCTTCTTCTTCTTCTTCATGTTCCTCTTCCCTTTCCATCTCTATTTTTCTGTCTGTTTCTTTCTCTTGTCTTCTTTGTCTTTAATATCAGCTTCTATTTTTTTTGTTCAATTTTCTCTTCCCTATTTTTCTGCCTCTTCAAGTTCAGCATCCTTTTTCACTTCCTATTTCTCTTGCTCTTCTTCTTCCTCTTTCTATTCCTATTCCCCCTCCTGTTTATCTTCCTCTTTCTCATCTTCTTCATAATATTCATCGTCCCATTCCTCTTGTTCCACCGCTCTGGCTTTATATTTTCCTCAATCTTACCTTCAATATTTATCTTTGTCACCCTCTCCCATTCCCTCTTCCTATTCTTATTGTTCTTCATCTCCCTCTCTATCTAATTCTTCCTCTCTTCCGATTTTACCGCATCCTATCCATAACCCTAGCCCCAAACCTCTCCCTATAAAATTCCCTCATCCTCTCCCACACTCTCTCCTGAACCAGAAATTTATCCTTTTTCTGATAACCGCCCTAGAAAAATTAAGTAATGAATTTAGCTGAATACATATTAACCTGGGTCGATTTGTATGGATGAAAGTTAACCGATATTGCGCCATCGATTTTTCGATAGGATTTGGGCTCAGGAAAAAAAGTTCCACTACGCAAACCCAAAATAATAATTTTTGAGCCTGCGAAATCTCATTTTTTTGACTTTTTTTCTACTTTGATTTTTAGGTTTTTTCAATACCTACTAAAAAAATTTTCATTTGATTGTAAAATTTTCATGTATACCCTGTCCGACCCAAAAATGTCCGCTAAAAATGTTGCCGATAACAGGTTTAGGAAAAAAAAAAATTTTATGGATTTTGTGGAGTGTTTTGGTCGAAAAATTGACCCTTTCGCCATTTTTTTTTTCGCAGGCTCGAAAATTATTTTTTTGGGTATGGGTAGTGGAACTTTATTTCCTGAGCCCAAATCCTATCGAAAAATCGATGGCGCGATATCGGTTAATAAATCGACCCAGTCTAATACATATGTATAAAATTTTATTGAAATCTTACTTTTGATAAGAACTCCTGTTCGGCTTCGCAAAAAAAAAGTTCTACAGATAGAACGCGTATTTTAGGTCTGTTGTGGATGAATTCAGCCATAGATCATAACCTAAAAGCTATATATGGGGTATTCCATCCCATTTCGACCAATTTTGAACCCGACCCCTTTAGAATTGGCTGAAAGTTTTTCTTCTTTTTCTAGCTTACGAAAGACGTTTTTCAGAAGTTTTTCAAATTTTTTCATCCAACTCAAAAAAAGTTATGAATTTAAAAAAAAAAACACCGTTTTTGTTTTCAAAATGCTATAAGTTTTTCAAAAATTGACCGTTTGGGATCTTTTTTTTTTTCTTTAAAAATTTATTTTTAAATTTACTTTTCGGAAAAAATTCAAATAAATTTTTAAAGTTTTTTTTGTAATTTTTCAGTTTTTCGAGATTTTTCGAATTTCGCCCTTTTTTTCTCATAAAAAACTTCAATCAATTCTGCAATCATCCCCAATTATGCCGGAGTGGGCCGAGAATTTTTTTTTTTATTTAATTGAAAAAAAAACTTTAAAATTTTTTTGTATTTTTTCCGAAAAGTACATTTAAAAACATATTAAAAAAAAATGATCCCAAACGGTAAATTTTTGAAAAAGTTATATCATTTTGTAAAAAACACCGTTTTCCAACTCAAAATAAGTTGTAAATATTTTGATATGTTTTTAAATGTACTTTTCGGAAAAAATACAAAAAAAATTTTAAAGTTTTTTTTTCAATTAAATAAAAAAAAAAAAATTCTCGGCCCACTCCGGCATTAGTGGGGATGATTGCAGAATTGATTGAAGTTTTTTATGAGAAAAAAAGGGCGAAATTTGAAAAATCTCGAAAAACTGAAAAATTACAAAAAAAAAAAAACTTTAATAATTTTTTTAAATTTTTTCCGAAAAGTACATTTAAAAATAAATTTTTAGAAAAAAAAAGATTCCAAACGGTCAATTTTTGAAAAATTTATAGCATTTCGAAAACAAAAACGGTGTTTTTTTTAAATTCATAACTTTTTTTCAGTTGGATGAAAAAATTTTAAAAACTTCCGAAAAACGTCTTTCGTACGCTAGAAAAGGAAGAAAAACTTTCAGCCAATTCTAAAGGGGTCGGGTTCAAAATTCGTCGAAGTGGGATGGGATACCCCATGTATAAGTTTCAGCATACCACTCGTTTGAAATCCCTAAAACCTTTTATATATTTTCTTTTTCAATTTATAAACTTTCATATTCCTTATTTTACTAAATTCAAACTACAATAAAACTTTTTTTATTTTTCTCATATTTTTATCGCCAACAGTTTCCGTGTTGGGCAGTCACCATGATATACTTTCACTAAGTCCATCCGATCAGTCACTTGTACGTTATACCAACGATTCGCTAATTGTTCAATGCCGTAGTGAAACACCGGAATCACAATTGCAATGGAGGTCACCAAAAGGTGAAATAATCAAAGAACACAAAGGACGTATACATATTGAACAAAATGAGTCAGGTAAGTTTTTTGGCCGTATCAACATACACACTTTGTACATTAGCGGCTTTCCACATGCAAATGCGCACGCGAACACAAACACAGGCAAATCAGAATAATGAAAGCGATTTTGCAACGCAGCATATGAACAGAGTAAGCAAAGAAACGGAACGAAATATGTTTATAAACTTTTCAAAACTTTCTTAAAGAGTGCCCTATACAAGCAACAAATAAGTGCATTTTGAGCTGTGATTCAGGACTTATGAAACAAAATTTGCGATAGAGAATTCCCAAACCAAATACCAAGATAGGGCGTTCTTCAAACACTAATTGAGGTAGGACGTTTTTGACACCAAAATATGAGGTTCAGTTTTCCTGAAAACTAATTCTGGGATAGGGCACTCTCAAAACGACAGACAAGATAAAACATTTTCTTGCTGTTAAATTGGGTGAAGCTAGTGTGCACTTCGGTGGTATTTATCTAGAACGCGATAAATTTTGAGCTGTGATGCAGGATTTATGAAACAAAATTTGTGATAGAGCATTCCCCAACCAAATACCAAGATAGGGCGTTCTTCAAACAATACCTGAGGTAGGACGTTTTCGACACCAAAATCTGAGGTTCAATTTTCTTGAAAACGAATTCTGGGATAGGGCACTCTCAAAATCACAGACAAGATAAAACATTTTCTTTCTGTTAAATTGGGTGAAGCTAGTAAACACTTCGGTGGTATTTATCTAGAACATTTCCATGTTTAGCTTAATATTTGCGGTTTGACTTCGGTTATATTAAGAAATCATTCCATAATCTATGTTAATGTTAAGTCGGTTTTCGCAGTAGTTTGATTTTGTTTCGGAACTATTTTAAGAAATTTTTTTAAGCTAAATTTACCATTCCCAACACTTAAAAGAAAACACTTTGGCTTAGATATAGCTTGAACAATATACAAATTAGAAAGAAGAAAACATACGTTCTAAACAGTGCTAGCACATACAACTTTATCTGCCAAAGGACGAAATCAACACTGCAGGATAGGGTCAGCATGGGTCTGGTTATAACTACCCACCTTATTAGCAGAGGAGCTCGCCAAGGAGGAGTCCTCTCACCGCTTCCTTGGGTCATCGCGCTGAACGAGATTCTACTGGAGCTAAATAAAAATGATGTAAAGATAGTTGCATATGCAGACGACGTCGTAATCGCTATATCGGGTGCATACCTACTGACTTTAAATAAATGACTGGAAGTTGCGGTTCGAAGTCTTCACGTCTGGAGAGCTATAGCATGGTGATCTGCCATAGAAAAACAGTACCACATAAAGAAGATGAAGAGAGTACAGTTGGTTGTGTCGTTCCAACTTAGGCACTAAATGTGCTACTAAACTAATTTTCCCTGGATCTTCACATACATGGAACTACAACTTATTTGACAGAAAGACTCACTGTTGGGACTTGAGGCTGGATGGTAACAGAAATATCCTTAGAAGGCTTCACGTGGAACTAGAGGGGTGGCGGGGTGCAAAGAAAGACGCAATTTTACGCTACACACTGTGGCATGTATACAGGTGTTTTCTGTGAGGATCTTAAGGTTTCGCTGTTATTCGGTTTTCTCAACTTTGCTAATATGTTTCAACGAGAAATCAGACTAACTTGCAATGACAGGGGCATTGATGCGCTCTTCAGCTGATAGCAAATTAACCAAGCTAACCTGGCCGAATTACAAAAGTAGAAGAACATAAGATCTACTAAAAAGGTTCAGGGAAAGAAATCTTTCAGGTGCTTAACACGCCCAAAGATTCCAATTTTGGTCAGTTATATGCTGCCAAAACTACAAGAAGTAGATTAATGCTCTGCATAAGATATCAGCAGCAAACCAAATGGTCTGAACGGAGCACCGCCAAGACAGACTAAAACAGCAGCAATTGCTCCTCGGATAACATGCGTAAAAATGATGCCCCATGTGCTACTTGGGCTCAGGTCTTTGATATCCAGACGGCTCAGCAGCCACCCAACTGGTTCCCAAACATTACCAAAGTAATACTCAAATATCCCGAGAAAGAAACGAGAAAGTGATAGCACATGATTCCTGAAATTGATTCAAAATAGCTGCGACACGATTTCGAAGATAGCTTTCAAATGCACCCAATAAAGTTCCTTAGCTACAAATATATCCTAAATTATACCAGAACAGTCTCGAAATATTCGGAAATAATAGAAACACAAAAGATCTTGAAATTTTCCCAAGTCGACCGAAAGAGGTACCTGGTGTTTCGGAGAGGGCACCCTAATTGTCAGAAAGTGGCTCAACAACAGATGGTAACCCCCTAGGGGCCCAAAAATAAATCTGAAAACGTTTTGCATTTAGTCCTAAAGTGTAATTAAACAAATAAGGAAGGCTAAGTTCGGGTGTAACCGAACATTACATACTCAGCTGAGAGTTTTGGAGACAAAATAAGGGAAAATCACCATGTAGGAAAATGAACCTAGGGTAACCCTGGAATGTGTTTGTATGACATGGGTATCAAATGGAAGATATTAAAGAGCATTTTATAGGTGGACGCCATTTCGGGATAATGCCATAAAGGTGGACCAGTGGTGACTCTAGAATGTGTTTGCACGATATGGGTATCAAATTAAAGGTATCAAATGGGAGCGGCCCTTAGTTGTATATGTGAAGACGTTTTCGAGATATCGACCAAAATGTGGACCAGGGTGACCCCGGACATCATCTGTCGGGTACAGCTAATTATTTATATATGTAACACTACGAACAGTATTCCTGCCAAGATTCCAAAAACTTCTGATTTCGCCCTGCAGAACTTTTTCATTTTCTTCTACTTAATATGGTAGGTGTCACACCCATTTTACAAAGTTTTTTCTAAAGTTATATTTTGTGTCAATAAACCTATCCAATTACCATGTTTCATCCCTTTTTTCGTATTTGGTATAGAATTATGGCATTTTTTCCATTTTTCGTAATGTTAGATGTCGAAAAAGTGGGCGTGGTCATAGTCGGCTTTCGGCCATTTTTTATACCAAGATAAAGTGAGTTGAGATAAGTACGTGGACTAAGTTTAGTAAAGATATATCGTGTTAACGGCCAAGCGGAAGCACAGACGGTCGACTGTGTATAAAAACTGGGCGTGGTTTCAACCCATTTCACCCATTTTCATACAAAAGAGTTATCGTCATAGAATCTATGCCCCTACCAAATTTCACAAGGATTGGTAGATTTTTGTTCGACTTATGGCATTAAAAGTGTTCTAGACAAATTATATGAAAAAGGGCGGAGCCACGCCCATTTTGAAATTTTCTTTGATTTTTGTATTTTGTTGCACCATATTATTACTGGAGTTGAATGTTGACATTTACTTATATACTGTAAAGTAATTTTTTTGTTAAAATTTGACCTTTAAAAAATTTTTTTTTTAAAGTGGTGATATCTTCAACGACTGCCAAATTACAGCTTGCAAAACTTTTAAATTACTTTCTCCTAAAAGTGGGCGGTGCCACGCCCGTTGTCCAAAATTTTACTAATTTTCTGTTCTGCGTCATAAGGTCAACCAACCTACCAATCGCTTTATCCGTCTTTGGTAATGAATTATCGCACTTTTTCGGTTATTCGGTTCGATATCGTTCATTTTAAGTAGCGATCTGAGATGAGTGCCCAGGAATCTACATAGCAAATTTCATCAAAATACCTCAAAATTTACTCAAGTTATCGTGTTAACTGGCAGACAGACGGACGGACGGACATGGCTCAATCAAATTTTTTTTCGATACTGATGATTTTTATAAATGGAAGTCATATCTATCTGGATGCCTTTATACCTGTACAACCAACCGTTATCCAATCAAAGTTAATATACTCTGCAAAGCACGCTGAGTATAAAGATCCGTGCTTGGTTTTGAAGACATTAATCAGTTTTATCTAAGCTGGTAGTTTAATAAGTCCTCATAAATTGTCATAAATTAATCTCAAAAATAGCCCGAAAACTATTCCATAACTAATAACCTGGCTCTAAACTACAACCTTAACTATTTTCAATGGATGAACACAGGATGAAACGAGTCCCTCTGGCCCAACTACGTTCTGGATACTGTAACAGTTTAAACTCTTATTTGTCCAGAATAAACCCCGACATACGTAATGTAAGTCCTGCATGCGATGTGTCCCCACATGGCACCAACCATCTTTTCAGTTGTAATGTGGAACCTACATACGCCTATAACACCAATCTCCCTATGGTCCGCCCCTGTTAAATCTGCCAGTTTCCTTGGACTTCCGTTAGAGGACTTTGATGACAATTTGTGAGTGGTTATGCCCATTAAATGGGGCGAAGCCCTGTTAACACAACAACAACAAGAATATTTCAGATAAGTCCCATAATAGTTTTGCACATCTTCAAAACTAATACCTTAGTTATTTTGACGCTTCAATTTTGTGGCTGACTGTTGGTAGTCAAGGGAACATCACAGTAAAAAAGTTTCGTTTCTTTGCATACTCTGCATATTACTGCTCCAGTAAGCGTGCGTGTATTTGTGTGTTATGTGCAATTTACAAGTGAAGTGGTGTTTTGCTTAAATACTCATTAAATGGTGTTATTAACACAAATCATTGTTAATATTCTTTCATGGCACGCTCACGGACACACAACCAAATCACTCGCAACCAAAATTAACGTACGCCCAAATGAATGGATGAATGCCTAAAACTGATTGATTCTTGTGTTCTTAATGCTACCGCTACCATTACCGCTGACACCGCTGCTCTTTTACACACCGCCTTCTTGTTGGACAACAGCACAAACGAAAATTGTTTTTACACACATTTTATTGGGTGATAAAGGAAAATGGATTTGTCAAGATGCGAGTGGTGCCAAAACGGAAAAGTCCTTCGAACTAATTGTCTATCGTAAGTATTTCAATGTTTTTCTAGTCATTTGAGAAAGAAAACTTTCAATGAAAATGAGCAGAGCAAAAGGCGTTGACTTTTGTTAAGAGATTTTATTGTCTAGTCTTCGCTTAAGCGGAAGGACTTAATGATGTGCCTCATTAATGTTTCCATTGTTTGTTCTCTTTTGCGTTCATTTTTATTTCAATTGTTATTGAATGTTTCTTTTTTTATTTTTCTTTCCTTGTTATAGAAAAAATTACTTTTACTGAGAACTCTACAATACTTACGGTGAAAGAAGGCGAGAAAGCCGTTATACAATGCGAAGTAAAAGGAGAACCTCAACCAAATGTCACCTGGCACTACAATGGACAGCCAATTATTGCTGAAAGTAAGTCTAATTAGAGGTTTTATTGATTGCGGAAGATAAACATGCTTATTAGACTGGGTCGATTTATTAACCGATATCACGCCATCTACTTTTCGATAGGATTTGGGCTCAGGAAAAAAAAGTTCCACTAATTCTCGAGCCTGCAAAATTTCATCGATTTTCTCGATTTTTTATGTATTTTTTTTTTTTTTCATTTTCAAGGCTCCAAATCATTTGTTATGTATTTTTTTCGTGTCAATTGGTAAATGCAGTTTTTTGAAAAAAAATTTCTTTTAGGGAAATTTAGAAGAATTTTGGTCAAAAGATCTACTTTTTTTCGCAGGCTCAAAAATTATTTTTTTGGGTATGCGTAGTGGAACTTTTTTCCTGAGCCCATATCCTATCGAAAAATCGATGGAGCGAAATAGGTGAACTTGCGTCCATACAAATCGACCCAACCCAATGCTTATATATGCAATCAAGTTTTTCTTAGGTATTTAAAAAGTGTACTAAGAAAAATAAGGAAGACTCTTTCGCAATTATTTTTTTTTTTTTTTAATTTTTGGTCTATGATAAACTAAAAATTTGTTCACGTTCAAATAACTCAGACGAGGCGCGATTATATTAGAAAAGATTAGATAAGATTATATTAGATTGGATTAGATTAGATAAGATTGGATTAGAAAAAATTTTATTAGGTTAGATTGGATTAGATTAGGTTAGATTAGATTAAATTAGATTAGGTTAGATTAAATTATGGTATATTAGTTTAGATTAGATTAAATAACATACGATCAGATTAGATATGACTAGATTAGATTAGATTAGATTATAATAGATTAGGTTAGATTAGATAAGTCTTGATCAGATTAGATTAGATTTTATTAGATCATACTAGTTTGGATTAGATTAGCTAAGACAGTATTAGATAAGATTAGATTAGATTACAATAGATTTTTTTGTTCAAATTTGATAAGAAAATATCAGAATAGATTATGTTTTAAGACAAGATAATATAAGATTAGATAAGATATGATTAGATTGGATAGGATTAGGCTAGAACAGATTGGAAATATTAGATTGGATTAAATTAAATGAGATTTGATCAGATTAGATAATATTTGCCAAGATTAGAATAGATTACATTAGATAAGATAATATTACATAAGTTAGATTAGTTAAGATAAGATTAGATTACATTAAACTAGATTATATAAGATTAGACTAGATAAGATTCGATTATATTATATAAGATTAGATTATATTAGATTAGATTAGATAAGATTAGATTATGTTAGACTAAATAATATATATTTTTAGTTAGGTAAGATTTGATTATATTAGATAATATTTGCCAAGATTAGATTAGGTTACATTAGATAAGATAACATTGGATAAGACTAGATTCGATTAGATAATATTTAGAGAATATTTGCCAAGATTATAATAGATTACATTAGATAAGATAACATTAGATAAATTTGATTACTTCAGATATGATAAGAATAGATTTAGCTAGGTTAGACCAGACTGGATTCTAGAATATTAGATTATATTAGATTAGATTAGATTAGGTTAGATTAGATTAGATTATTTTATTTTAGATTAATTGGATTATATTAGATTAGATTATATTATATTAGATTAGATTTGATTATATTAGATTAGATTAGATTAGATAAGTTTAGAATAAATTAAGTAAGATTAGATTATGTTAGATTATATTAGATTAGATTCGATTAAATTGGATTAGATAGATTAGTTTACATTACATTAGATTCGATTATATTAAATTATATAAGATTAGATTGGATAATATTGGATTATATCAGATCAGATTAGTATAAACTAGATTATATTAGTTTCGGTTAAATTAATAAATAAAAAAAAAAGCTTAGTTAGAGCAAATATGATGAGTTTAATTATGTATCTTGAGAGAAGTGCGAATTAGTTTGGATTAAATATTACCTTATTAATGACAAGATTAATAAAATCAGATAAGACTAAGTTTATATTGCATGAGAAAAACAGGATTGAATTAAATGGGATAATAATTGCTTGTATTTGGGTTTGATTAAAATACTGCAGTTTAGATTCTGATATTTTTAAATTGGACTATTTGAAATCGAATTCAAAGTGAGTGAACTTAACCAGTTTTGGCCAAGTTAAGTTTTTTTATTTTTATAAAAACACAAACAAAAATTCCATTTTCTTATTGCGCTTTCTTTGATTACAACAAAAGTATTTCAGAAAAAGTTTCCTCACAAATCAGTAAATGTTCAAGATTTTACGTAATCTATTGCATGAAAGAAAAAATAGCAAGAAAATAAATTGCAATGCATTCTTTCTTCACCTGGGCATAGGAAACACAACGAAATTCGAAATTATGGGTGACGGATTGCTCGTACGAAATGTGACACAAAACGACACCGGCGAGTATACGTGTCGCGCCTATCAAGTGAATCCCATTGCATCGGACATGCAGGAGCGTACTATTTTGATGAAAATCGAACGTGAGTAGGATGTTTACCATCAATGTTGCACAAAAATACTAAAATACACAAAACATACAACACATATACATACAAATGTATACTCTAATATGTACACGAAACGTAGATAGCTTACAATGTCATTTGGCTTCTGCAACTTTTTGGAGTATTTCGTGGAAAGGAAGCAATTTTCATTTGTACTTCAAATGTTGTTGCTACCTAATCCACATAGTTTTGCTGTGCTGATGTTGTCCTCAGCATCCTTTTTGTCACAGGTATTTTGTTCATTCTATGCCTTCCGTGCACAATTTTTTATTGTTATTTTTCCGTTAGCGAATGGATGATAGCTCTAAGATCAATGAGCAAACATGTCGGATTTTATGTATTTATTATTTTTTTTCTTGCGTTACTATTTGATTTATGTGGAAAAAAATTGAGTAAGCAATTTTGTAAAGGTTAACATCGAATTGCAATTTTAGCTTCCTAATGGCTTTCTGGAACCCTCATTATAACTCTTAGCCTGTTTGACCTAGATCAAGGATATTAACGGTTACATAGGTTGATGGATGTTTACACATAGTATGTGGACTAAATAGAAAGCGTTTCGGGACATTTCGGACTATATAATTCTGGGACTATATCCCGATTATATGAGTATTACTTTCGGTGTTATTTTGGGAGTGTTTTCAGATCATTTTGATATTGTATTTGCATAATTTTCCAATGATATGAGGTATTGTTTCGTGATATATCCTTGGCTGCATTTAGAAGTAAATTGGAAACAATTAAAGACCCTTTTGGACCAATTACAAATTATAAAGGGATTGTTATGCCACTACCAACGAAAGCTTTTGAGAACAGTATCATTTGAAGACGGTTTTAGGAAAATTTTAGGTGTACCTTCGCTTTATTTTGATTTTAATTCTGTGACTATTTCAGTAAAATTTTAGGGCACGTTTACGGTCTCATCCTGTAATCCGTTTAGTACCATTTCGGTATCAATTTGCATATTCTTAGGACTATCTCGCCATTTTTTTGATCATCAAACAGGATCTATTTGGAAAATGGTCAGGTCCAGATTAGTTTGCGTTATCATTGATATTAAAAAGGGCTCGTCCGAATTTATTCGTTCGATTTTGTAGTTACCTTGCGGTAAACTAAAGACCTGAGACTCTTAGCAAACTTAAATCTTTACTAAAATGAAATATATAGGACAAAAACTTCTACAAGATGGGCCATGGAGATATTAATAGATCTTTGCAAAACCCTTACAGAGCAGGTGGAATCTTGCGTTCGATTTTTAAGTAACTTCTCATTGAGCTATAAAAGCGACGAAAAGGAAAGAAACGAAAAAGGAAGAAAATAAAAAGAAAGTAAAGGAGAGGAAGTGAAAAGAAAAAAAGCAAAGGAAAGGAAGAGGAAAAAGAAACGGAAAAATGGAGGGAAGAAAACGAAAGGAAAGCTTTTTTTAAGTTGTGTTATCGACAAAAGACGAGTTACCAATTCGTTATGGAAGTGTTTTGCATTTTCCATAAACAAAACATGTTTTCCAACAGTTGTCGACATTTTATCGGTACGTTACCGTAAAGATATCTATTGATTATCGAAAAATTATCGATTTTTTATCGGAGTGCTAAACATTTTTTATGAGCGTGTTACAAAAGTTATCGCTTTTCTTCCGAAAATTTTCAATTCGTTGTAAAAAATTAATCGAACAGTTATCGAAAAAGCTATCGATTTACTAAAGAACAATTATTGGAACGCTACCAATTTCATACCGTAAAGTTATAGATTTGTCATCGAAAAGTTTAACCAATATCTTATCGGCGTGGCATTGATATATTTTCAATAGATATCTAAAACTTATCGAATCATTATCAAAATATAAGAGAGTGTTATTGATTAGTTTTTGATTTCTGGTTACAAATTTATCGAATTTTAATAGATATACTATCAATTTGTTATCGATTTTTTTTTAAATATAAAACTATAATCAAAAACGTTGTTGTTATCAAAAACTATCGACTTGCTATCGATAGGTATAGAATTTTTTTCCATCCAATTTTTTAAAGAGTTGACGATTTGTTATTTGAGTGTTACTAATTTAATAACGGCGTACTATAGACTTTTTATCTGAGTGTTACCATCGTGTTATCGTCGTGTTATCGACTGGCTAGTAACGACTTTTTAGTTTGGTATTCAACAGATACCGATAAAATATGAAATCGATGACACATCTGTAACCTGTCAATAGCAAGCCGATAACAAATCGATTACTGGGCCATAATAATAGGCTACCGATAATAAACCGACGAGGCTCATGAGAAGAACTCATTAATATTTGTTGTGGTTTAACTTCAATATCCAGGCGTTAATTTAAAAATATTACTTTTCTATACGATCACCTATTCCATATAGTATTTTTTGAAAATTTTGGTCAAAAGATATTTAAATATCATACCCCAAGATGATTAAAAACGTTCAAATTTAAAAGCATTTTCTGTTCGAAAATTAATGTATCATCGGGAGAAAAATGTACCATAATGTGATTATTTTTGAATAATCATTTATGATTCATATTTCGAAACGCTTTTTTTTTATATTTGATATCATTGTTAAATTGATCTTTAATTGTTTTAGAGTAATATTTGACTACTTTTCACAGTCATTTTCTGATCATATTCTTGAACATATTGCAATCGGTTTGGTTGAGATTTTTGAATCATTTTTGAATGCGATTATGATGCATTTATTCTTCATATCTCATTCAAAATAAGATACTAAATAATAATCTTATTTCATCAGGGAAAAAAGCATGCGGAAGTGAGCTATTTGAACCACAGGTCGGTCACTCGCAAACAAACTTGACCGATATACACCTGCGACTACAACATCCAACATCAGCTATGATAGTCAATATCTTAAAATACGATACGTTACGGGATATTGAAGACATATCCAGGTACATACGTATGTCAAGAGAGTTTCACTGGCCTGGTCAAATAGCTCACAGCTTTTGTATTGTGCGACTATTATGTATTTTCTGGGAAGCCGAAGGTGGAGAAATGGTAGGGGAAATCTACGGGCATGAGCAGCATTTGCATTACATTGTCTTGAAGAATGTCTTAATAATAAAAATTTTGTATACATATTAGGGTGGTCCTTATTTTTGAACTTTAAAAAATGGTCGGGGCACCCTGTCATATGATTCTCCTCAGAAAAAAAATTAATACGAATTTTTTTATTTTAGTTTTAGAAGCATTTTAGAGGTCGCTACCATGCATCAAAGTTTTGGAAAACGACTTTTGAAAAGACAAAATACCTATGAATCCGTAATATTATCTAATGGCATGATTTTATTAGTATATGTATTAGAGTGATTCAAAAAAATTGCCACCCCTTAGGGTTAAGTTAGAGCACTAATTTTTTCCAAGGCTAATATTTTCCAAGGCCTAAAGTTTCAGTGGGTAAGACCGAAAAAACAAATTTTTTTAAATTTGAATCACCCTAATGTATATATTCAGTTGATATTGAAATCAAAAAGTAAGAACTCATGTTATTATTGAAAACATCGAATCTGAACTTCTAAATAGTAGCATGCTTTGATTTGTTTATAAGTGAAACTAAGTTTTTAAATTCAAAAACTAGGTGGCGTTGCATGGCCGCGAACTACATTTTTTTTTTAAATTGTAACCCGAGTTGCTTTGCACACACCTTTCTATACATTGGTTTGTGTTTTATAAGTGAAGTCAGCTGTTGAAACATTTTTCAAATTGAGAACCCAGTAGGCGCTGCACGGCCGTAAGCTAAAATTTTTTTTAAATAGTAACACGAGTTGGCCTTGAATCTTTGCATTTAGTTGTAACTTTTCTGTATTTTAAAGTGTACGGGTTGCCTGTTATAAGTTATCATGGCGTCTACAAGTAAAAAAGCTAGTTTATCAACTAGAAACAAAACCAATATTTGGCTTCTCGGACAATCAATACCAAATCTCAATCAGTCAAAGTTGCCTTCTTTTGGCGAAGTGTTACGTTTATTCTTTTATTACAAAAATGAAGAAAAAAAAATGTTCGGGATTCTGCGAATCTTGCCGCATGTGAAGTCATAAAGTTATGGGAAAAGGCCAGTATACCAACAAGATTGAAAAAGCATGTGATCAATAAAATAGAAAAACTCTCCAATGAATGGCGTAATCTAAAAAAAAATAAAGAAAACAAAAAAAAAAACGTTCGAAGAAGTTACAACAAAAGGAACAATCCTGGCATCGTAACTTAGCAGATCTGTTTGATATCGGGCATTCTGAAGCTTTGATTATTATGAAAATAGAAGAAGATAAACAGTTCTTACTAGCACAGCGACGGCAAAACCGACCGGGTTTAATTGGCTCTGTAGATAAAAAAAAAATAAGGAAATATGATCAGATAAAAAAGAAAGCCGAACACATGGAACAATTGCGCGAAAAGGAAAATAAAAGCATCTCGGCTATGACAGAAAAGGTCCTACTTTCTTTATCGACCACAAGCGAAGAATCGTCTGGATCTGATTTCGAAATTGAAGTCAAGACGTTGAAGACGTTGAAGTCAAAACCCCCCAAAAAACGAGCTCGTCAAAATTTAATCAGTAGCGACCTATCTGTTAGCCTCGATGTTGCTAAATTAAGTAATAGAAAAGCCACTGTGGTCGTGTCATCTACCTTAAAGAGTGTTGGTGTCAATCTTTCAGAGTTTAATGTGAATAGGTCTTCAATACGTCGAAAACGTATAAAAAATCGGAAAACACTGGTGGAATCCCTTAAAAGAGAATTTAAACCTGACGTACCACTTACAATACATTGCGATGGCAAAATTATTGAGGATATAAGTGGACATGAAATTGTAGATCGGTTACCAATTTTGGTATCTGGGGTTGGTATTGATCAGCTTCTGGGGGTTCCAAAACTTGAACATGGAACAGGCGCAGCATATGCCACAGCTGTGCACGAAACAATAAAGTCATGGAGTTTAACAGATAAAATTAAATGTGATTGTTTTGACACTACATCTGTTAATACGGGCCTAAAAAATGGTGCTTGTATTCTTTTGGAGCAAAAAATGGAGAAAGATATGCTTTGGCTGGCTTGTCGTCATCACATAATGGAGATTTTATTGAAAGCGGTAGTGTTACAATCCTTGGGCCCCTCTAGCGGACCTGATATTCAGTTATTTAAAAGATCTAAGAAGAACTGGCATAGATTCAACCAAAACGAATATACCACAGTAATTAATGAAGCAAATTCATCACACATCATTAATCATTGTGCGGCAGACATGTTTTCTTTTGCCCAAAAACATCTCCTAGCATATCAACCCCGAGATGATTATAAAGAGTTGCTGAACCTTACTATAATTTATTTGGGAGGAGTCCCTGAAAAAGGGGTTTCTTGTAGAAGACCTGCTGGGCTACACCGTGCTAGATGGATGGCAAAATCTATCTATTGTTTAAAGATTTTTCTATTTAAAGATCAGTTTAAGCTAACGAAACAGGAAGAAACAGCAGTGAAAGATATATTCTTTTTACAGTTATTATTTATATTAAATACTGGTATGAGGCTCCTGTAGGATCCTCCGCACCAAGAAACGATCTACAGTTATTAAAAGACCTTGCACCGTATGAAGTTGTAAATGAAGCAGTAGCCAAAGTAGCCATGAAAAACATACTTGGGCAGTTGTTGTATTTGTCGGAAGAGTTAGTTTCTTTTGCTTTTTTTGACGATCAAATTTCAATACAAGAAAAGAAAAAAATGGTGGTGGCGCTGGGAGTCGAAGGCTTAGAGGACTGTCCAAAAAGAAAACAAATCAACATCAAATACATCTCTGACATGGGTATAGAAGATTTTGTAACCAGCAACTCTTTACGATTTTTCAACATAATGGGCGTATCGTGTCAGTTTTTGAGAAAAGATGTGCAAACTTGGGAGGATGATCCAGAATTTAAAGCTGCGAAGAAAATCGTTCATTCCATGCGGGTAATAAATGATATAGCTGAACGTGGTGTCGCTTTAATTGAAGAATATAATAAGTTATTAACAAATGATGAAGAGCAAAAGCAATATCTACTTTTGTTGGTGAAAGATTACAGAAAGAAATATCCAGATACAAAAAAATCAACTCTTCTTAATAACAGGTTATCTGCTTAATTATTAAAAGTATTTCTATTTTGAAATTGTTACTTTTGCGAATCATTTATAATACTAAATAAAAGTTTATACTTAACATTTTTATAAAAGTTCAAACGCTGGTAGCGACCCCTAAATATTTTAGAATTTTTTTTTTTGTTTTACTTAAAAATTAGTTTCTCGGGATAAAGAATCGAATGAAAGGGTGCCCCGAAAGAAATAAAAAAAAATTTTTTTTTTACCCATATAAGGACCACCCTAATACATATTTTTTCTGAACTTCATGATTGAAAAAATTTGTGTATGTGAAAAAAATAAGATTTTTAATAAAAAGTAAAATTTTAACAAGTATGAAACTTATTATTCAGTCAACAAGTATAGTCAGAAAAGATTTAGAAAGCTGAATTAAAAATGATTATAAATTTTTGATCACCTAAAGTAAACACATTTGATTCAAACATGATTCCAAAATGTTTTTGAAAAACTATATTCAGTTTTTGATAATCAAAAGTATTCACATATGATTATTTTTTTTTTTTTTTTGGTTTTAATGAAATATTAAAATTTAATCATCAAAGGACTTCAAAAATGATTCCAAAAAGTGATCGAAAAATGCTTTTCAGTTTTTGATCATCAAAAGTATTCACATTTGATTATTTCTTTTGTTCAATTGTATGATAGCACATTTATTTATATGTAGGGAAATTGAAACATTAATCATCTAAATGCTGAGGTTGCTACTTGCGCCTTTTTTTTTTTGTATATCACTGACGCAAAATTTAACAGCAGAAATATTCCATCATATTTTTGTGTATTTTACAACATTTTTGAGGATTTAAACTTCGTTTGTATTTATTTTTTCCAAGCGTTGAGATTTATCAAGATTTTTGCCCTCAATATCTGTTTGTTTGTTTGTTTATCTGTTTTGTATGCCAGTATTTGTAAAACGCAAATGCTGTCACGTCTTCCAGGCCTCTTGATTGTATTTTCCTATCTCACGTATGTACCTACATACCAATGAAACAAAAACACAAAAACCAGTACCTTATATGGTATCTATTGTTCTACTTTAACACAATGAAATGCCTACGCCTGCTGCAGTTTATTGTGGCTTGTTTTTTTCAAAAGTGCATTCAGGGTGTTTTACAAAGGCGTTGGTGAAAAATCTAATTTTAGGAGCGAAAATATTTTCGAATTTTTGATGTACACCTTAAAATCACCTACGCAAACAGCTAAATTTTTTTATCTACAAAATAAGAAAAAAAATTATTTTGGATTCTTTTCTTCGTGCTAGTCACATCTTGCAGTCACGTAATGAGTGTTGAAAATAAAATTTTAATAGATTTTTATTGCTTGCCCAGCAGCATCTTGCGCAGGAGTTGATCTAATTTGAAAATGTTGCTTTTGATGGGTTTTTGGTGTATTTCTTGAACGATTTTCAATTTGATTTCGATAGCCTGAGAACAATTTAGTTGAACATTTTTGCTTTGGTTTCCAGCAAAGTTATGACATCAAGTATTGCTTTGAATGCGAATAAAACGTGTTAGTAGTTTAATGGCTTCGCTTGATTAGTATTTGAAATGTATTGAGATTGTGGCAACTAAGGAAATTTCGGTTCAATGATATAAGTAACAATATACTTATCTGCTACTTCTACAGCAGCCCACACAAAAGTAGTAGTTGCAATTTGTATTTCATCATTAAGATTTCTTTTTTTTTGATAGCGTAAGACCAAATTTCAACTTTTTTTTTTTCACTGTAGCTATGCAAAGAAATCTCAAAAATATTATTCCAAAATTCGAGAAAGTTCGAAAATTTCGAACATGTATTCACAGTTTTCTTTTTTAATTTCGGCAATAAAAAAAAAACTTCAATGAACATTATAGCTGAAAATATTTAAATCAATCTCAGAAATGTTTCCAAAAAAATCTAAAAAGTTCGAAAATTTCGAACATGTATTTGAAGTTCTTTTATTTTAATTTCATTAAGCTTCCATAAGTTTCTTAACTGAAACCACGTAAATAGATCGCAAAAATATTTTCGAAAAATTCGAAAAGTTTCGAATATTTCAAGCATTTATATACAATGTTCTCTAAATTTTTTTAATAAGAAGTTTTGTTGTCAATTTCAATTAAACAAAATATAAGTTATTAGACTCGCAAAACTCGCATGTACTTTTGACACTTATTTTTCGAAGGATGTTTCAGATTTTCTTCTATTTTTTTTAATTAGGAAAATATGGGGCGCCCTCCGAAAAAAAAACTTCAATGAACATTATAGCTGAAAATATTTAAATCAATCTTAGATTTCGAACATACATTTGGAGTTCTCTTATTTTATTTTCAGTAAGCTTCCATGAGTTTCGTAACTGAAACCATATAAATCGATCGCAAAAATATTTTCGAAAAATTTCGAATATTTCTAAATGCTCTTTTTTGTATCTGCAATTTTGCGTCAATTTCAATTCAATAAAATATAATTTATTAGAATGTCAAAACTCGCATTGACCTTTGACAATATTTTTTTCGAAGAATGTTTCAGATGTTCTTCCTTTTTTTGTTTACATAGGAAAATCTGAGACAGCCTTGGAAAAAAACACGTATCAATGCGCGTTATGAGATAGTTATAACTTCCACTTCAGCAGACTAAAATTTATTAAGCTATAAAACCACATACTCGAAAAAATGTTTAAAACGCTCAGCAAAAGTTTAAAGTTTTCGTAAAATTTCCCCGAATTTTAAAATTTTTCGAAAATGTTTTCGCGGTTGATTTTCATAATTTCAGTTACAAAATTTGAAAAATTCGAACATGTACTCAAGAGTTTTTTTTTTTATTTTCGATAATTAAAAATCTTTAACGAACATTATAGCTGAAAATATTTAAATCAATAACAGATATATTTTCAAAAAAATCAAAAAGTTCGAAAATTTTGAACATGTATTTGGAGCTTTCTTATTTTATTTTCAGTAAACTTTAATGAGTTTCGTTGCTGAAACCTTGTAATCGATCGCAAAAATGTATTCGAAAAATTCGAAAACTTTCAAAAATTTCGAGCATTTCATTACAATGTTCTCTGAATTTTTTTGAATATGCAGTTTTGTTTTCAATTTCCATTTAACAAAATATAAGTTATTAGGCTCTTAAAACTCGCATTGACTTTTAATAACTTCTTTTCGAAGGATGTTTCAGATTTTCTTCCATTTTCTTTTTTACTTAGTAAAATCTGAAACACCCTCCGGAAAAAACACGTATCAATGCTAAAATTTATTAACCTATAAAAACACATACTCGAAAGAATTTTAAAAACCTTTTCCGAATTTTCGAATTTTTTCGAAAATGTTTTCGCGATTGGTTTTCATAATTTCAGTTACAAAGTTCGATAATTTGGTAACTGAAACTCTGCAAATCACTATGAAATTTTTTTTTCGATAAAATTCGTACGCTAGAGAAAATTTTAGGAAAATTTCAAACATTTTTCTTAGGGTTCTATAGCTCCATCAATTTTACTCTCTGAGAGAATAATTAGTGAGAGAATAATTAGTTAAACTACAAAACTGCATAAAAAAAAAACAGCGAACTCCTAATACAATGTTCGTACTTTCGAACTCTTTCACATTTTGGAACTTTTTCGAAATTCGTCTTTCAAATTAGTTCATATAGTTTCAATAACAACAAAATTCATGCAAGTATTTTTTCAACTTCCGAAAAAAAAAACTAAGAAGTTGACGAAATTTATTTTCGTGATCGCCGATGTATGTACTTGCCTGTCAGTTGGCAATTTTTTGAGCACCTTTGCATCTGAAAATTTATTATTTTTAATTTTCTAGGAAATATTAGAAACTAAATTTAAAATGCCACCTGAAGCATACAAAAATCATTTGCGCATGAAATTGAAAATCGAAATCTTTTTCGTTCTAGCCGTAGATATACCTACAGCCAGTTAAGCTTAAGTATAAAAGAATCTACAACAATAACAACGAGTAAAGTTAGGTGAGATGAAATTTATAGGAAACAGGTGAAATTCTTTAAGCACCACTTTAACATCAATTAAAGCGAAAAATATTTTCAATGTAAAATTTTTAAGAATATTTGAGTTCAAATACTCTTAAAATTTACAATACAACAATCAAGTTTGGCCAGCAGCCACAATAACGGAAGTTAGGGATATTTTTGCCACAAGCAAAATAAGCCCGTGCGCGGCTGTGGGAGTTATATGAAGTATGCCCAAAGTAAATTTAATTTGAAATTTCGTAGTGTTACTGTTTTTAAATGGGAACAAATTCCACTTTAACTACACTACTACTAGTTGCAAATGAGAAAGCAACTAGTGTAAATGTAAAAGCGTCACATCGTTAGAAAAAAGTCAATTGTTAATGAGAAAGCGTTTAACCTTTATGCAAAAGCGTCATTTGTAAATGAGAACAGTCCGTTGGATATAAGAATGATCAGTTGAAATGAAGATGTGAACGCTTCGGTTAGATTTGAGAACAATCAATTGTTAATGAGAAAACATCAAATAGTAATGGAAAATTGTTATTTGTATATTGAATAACAGTTAGTTGTTAATAAAAAAATTGCAATTGAAAATGGCAAAGGTGTCAAATTCCTTTCCTTCATCCAACATATGTTCCATATGCCCTTGCTCCACTACAAACCACCCGTTTTTCTGCCGTTTTGACCCTTCACATTTTCAACTATTCTGGATTTACATCAGCTTTGTTCAACACGATACCATTGACTATTTTTATATTGATGTGACGATTTTACGTGGACAGTTGACTATTCTCATACCCATGTGACTATATAATTCGCAGTTGGCTTATCTTGTTAATCTTATTTTAAAATGACGGTTTCTCATTAATAATAAATTAACCTTATTTCCAAATGAAGGATTCTCACTTACAATTGCCTCTTCCTATTTTCAAGTGACGCTTTTTCATTTACTTCGGAAAGCGAGTTCTACTTAAACTGAGTCAACTGGGACTGAGCATTCCTCGATGTTTCAGGAGCATTTTGGAACATTCCAGACTTTATCAAATTTCAACCATATTCATAGGATTACAAGACCATTAGGAGACAAGTTTCTGAAATATTTTTGAATTTTTTTCTCGACGATTTCGGTACTATTTTGAAATGACTCACGTTTCCGTGACTATCTCAGAATAATTTCGAAATTACTCTAAGATCATTTTGAGGCTAGTTTGGAAAAAGTTCGAAGTTGTTTTGAGATAATTTCGGGGGTATTGCAAAATTATTCAGAGATAGTTCCTTTCGGGATTGATGGGGGCCTTCTCGAGAAAAACTTTACACTATCTCAGCATTATTTGCAAGATCGTTTCAGGATTATTTTTTGATGGTTTTCTGATTGTTTTAAGGACCATCTCCGCTTTATTGTTTCAAGGCGATAGTTTTTGGTAATTTTTGTTGTATAATACCTTTATTGAACCACTTACTTTTACGTAACTTGATCAATAGTTAAATCCATTTTTAGTACCTCCGTAAATATCTATTTTCTGTTGTAGGCACGCGAGCTTTATGAAAAAAAAAAAAATAAAATAAATGCTTGCCGCTATTAATCTCCGAGGAGTTTAAAGCCAAGACTCTCATCCAGTGTGCGTCGTGCTCCTTATTTATTTCGCAAACAAACTTGCAGGAAAATCATTTTTTCTAATTGAAAAACTTTTTTTTAATTTTGGCTGATGCTATGTCCGTGACTTAAGCCCAGGGCCTTCGATGTCATAGGCGGAGCAAGCCTACTTCACACTATGAAATATAAAATGGATTTTAAAAAAAGTTCTTCCAGTTTTCGAAGTTTTTCCTACATGGTTTTTGTCGACATGGGTGTGTATCTGCGTTATGCTTATAAAAACAAAAAAAAAAAAACAAAAAACAATTTTTTATTTTAATCAAAAGTTTTAATTAAGTTATAGAAGTAAGATATAAACTTTATTAAGAATGTTAAAAACAATAAGCATTTCTGTAAATATTGTATTGTTTGAAGTATCCTTCACCAAACTCAATATGGCGCACAGACATCTACCTTCTAGAGCTTACGAGCTTGTTATGCAAAGGAATTCTGTGTTAACAATGAACGTTTATTTATCCCAAGAAAAACCTTTAAGTTTTTATATATTCAAATTATTTATATTAGCTTGCAATTTGGTTTGGACAAGTAGTCCTTAATAATACACTGAAAAGGCTTCTGCAAAATTTCACCACACAAATTTTGTTCTTATGAAGCTTCAATTGTTTGATGCTTATGTAGAATGAGCCAAATTTTTATATGGAAAGGCTGCTGAAACTGAATACTTAAAAACGAGGTACTGCATATTTGAAGCCCTTCTATTCACAGAAGTAAAGCTCTGAAACCAAACCTGTGTTCCAGATACTTTGATCGCTATGTGTGCTCTTCCTTATATTTCTAGCCGAAGAAAGCCGACAAGCGTTCCCGTCAGCCATATTTTTAGGATTGGACTTCATTTGCTCAGCACTCCTAGTACTCTAGGAAATCCATTCCCGTACATATGGTTCGAATGCATTTCTGTAGAACTGCTGCTTTTCTTCTTCGAAATGTTGCTTTAACCCTGAATGGCTCGCTGATAAAGATTAAAATTTTTTTTTAGGAAGAGCCAATTATATTCAATGTATCTGGCCCACTTTCCCATATCCCAAGCAAACATCCAGATATCAAATTAAAGCTGCTATTTTAGTCCGTAAGTTCACTGTAACTGCTTCCAACACTGGTGTCCACTCTAGATTTTCCAGTGTGAGTAGAAGAAAAGGAAAGTTAAAATATGTAATAGTTGAGTTAAATTACGAGTAAGAGAATAAGGGTTAGAGCTAGAGTAAGAATAGGAGTAAGAGTAAGAGAAAGAGCAAGAGAACGAGTAAGAGTAAAATCTGCAGTGAGCGTAAGAAAAAGAATAAGGGTTAGAACTAGAGTAAGAGTAAGAGCAAAAGTAAGAGTAAGAGTAAGAGTAATAGTAAGAGTAAGAGTAAGAGAAAGAGTAAGGGTAAGAGTAAGGTTAAGAGTAAGAGTAAGAGTAATAGTAAAAGTAAGAGTAAGAGTAAGAATAAGAGTAAAAGTAGTGGAAGAGTGTAAGAAAAAGAATATGGATTAGAGCTAGAGTAAGAGTAAGGGCAAAAGTAAGGGTAAGAGCAAGAGTAAAAGTAGGAGTAAGAGTAAGAGTACGAGCAAGAGTAAGAGTAAAGGTAAGAGCACGACTAAGAGTAAGAGTAAGAGTAAAGGTAAGGGTAAGAGTAAGAGTAAGAGAAAGAGTAAGCTAAAGTGAGCCTGAGAAATATAATAGCGCTTACTCCTATTAAAAGCTACAGTGAGAGTAATAAAAAGAATAAGGGTTACAGCTAGAGTAAGAGTAAGAGTAAGAGTAAAAGGAAGAATAAGTGTAAGAGTAGAAAAAGGGTAAGAGTGAGAGTAAAAGAAGATTAAAAGTAACAGTAAGAGTAAAATAAACAGGAAGAGAAAGAGTAAAAGTTAGAGTAAGAGTAGTATTAATAGTAAAAGTAAGAGTAAGTGTATGAGTAAGAGGAAGAGTAAGGGTGATATTAAGACTAAGGTTATGAAAAAGATTAAAAGGCAAAAATGAACCATCAAATTTGCATGAATTTAGTGTACAAATCTCAGATTTTGGCAATTCCTATTTGCCGAGATTCTCCACCCAAAAATATTTTAGTTTATTTTTAACCGCGTTTCTATTTATGACCGTTTAGTTGAACTGGCCCGTCAATAAATATCTCACATATACTGAATGTGTCCATTAGGGCGGGTCGATTTAAAAAAGCTCATTGCTCTGTGAAAATTGTGTATTCTAGGGATCAAAATAAGAAACTTTGCCGAAGGAACCATACAAGGATGCCCCCCCAATCCCCCCCCCCCCCCCCCATTTTGGATCGAACTTTTGGGTAGGGGCAAATTTTGAAAAATCCCACTTTGACCCATTTAGAGTGCTCCAATCGAGGTCCCAAATGTATGACCGACCCCCCTCTAACTTTGGAGGCCCGACGCACCGATGCCAGGTGGCACACCCCCTGGAACCCCCTGGGGTCAAAGTGGGATTTTTTCAAAATTTGCTCCTACCCAAAAGTTCGACCCAAATTGGGGGGGGGGGGGGGGGGGGGGGGACATCAGAATTCGTTTTAGAGGTTATGGTTCCTTCGGCAAAACTTTCTTATTTTGATCCCTAGAATATGATTTTTCACAGAGCAATGGGCAATTTTTTTTGCCTCCCCATAAATCGACCCGCCCGAGTGTCCATAGTGATATCAGAATTTGTTTCACTACCAAACGGAAAAACTCCAATTATGTACCAGGTCTTTTATAAACTCCATTCAATTCTTTTAGCACATACTGAAAGTTTTATGGAATCTAGCTTAATAGATGCCTCGAGTTGAACGTGGAAGTGGAACGTTGACCCTGCAAGCGCAGGACACGAACGCAACACGTGGTTTATTTATATAAGTTGTAAGGTAGCAAATGCTACGCCACAATATCTTGACCTACCGTGCAAAACACAATGTATGGTGATAGCCATACCTACATACCGGCATACATATATAAGTTCAAAAATTGTATACATACCGGCCCAACCACCATCGCACAACCACAAGGCAGACCAGCGATAGCACACAAATAATGGTTGAGAATTTTTCATTCCATTTCGCGCTGTGCGCGGCAAATGCGAGTATGATTCTCAGTGTATTCATAGACAAACCATGCATAAGATGATTTGTCAAATTACACCAGGCACACTTCGCCTTAGGTGAGTGGAGTGCGTGCCGGCTGCTGTTAGCAAAATGTACCTTTTGGGTTAGAGGCGGGTAGATACAAGGTCGATTCCACCGACACATGTCCCCTCTGCCTATCGGAAGTCCTGCCGGTTTTACCTCCATTTCCTCCGATTAAGACGGAATTTATACCCTTTATTACTCAGAGGAAAGGTAATGCACTAGCAGTCTTCTCGGGTATGTAGGAAACCAGTCCCAACGCCTGTGGCGGGGCGGATTCCCCCACTATCCTCGCAGACTTCCCCAGCCATTATACCTATGTATATCAGAAGGGACACGCTTTGGGTCGGCGGGGATAGGATACAAGGTCGGTTCTGCCGACACGTACTTCCCCCCGGCATATTTGGAATTCCTGCCGTTTTGGTCATCATCTCTTCTGAGTAAGACGGGACTTAACTTACTCAGAAGAAGGGTAACGCACGGATATCCGGGTCATGTAAGACGGGTACAATTCCCCTACTACCCTGACCGGACACCCGATCCAATATACTGTAGACAGTCCAAATTAGCCAGTTGACTCTCAAAAATCGACACTTCGCCTTAGGTACAACCATGATCGCCTTACCGATCCTTGGACATCGCATCCCGGGGTCTAGGCGCAACCGCCATCATAGCTCTTTGGTGAGAACCCCTGTCATTTAATACTCTCTCTTCTGGCGTGATCATCACTACCGCCGTCATCACCCTTAGGCGATAGCCACCGTCATTCACTGTTAGCTAGTACCCTACCTCTTCCTGCGGAGAACCGCCGTCCTTGGATCGTAATATTCTCAAGGACATTACCTAGAAAACATCACTATCTCTCTCTACTGGATTCAGGGTTGTGGATATTCTAGCCTGAGGGCCGCGTGTGTATGTGTGTTCGAAATAAATACACTAATTTACTGCATATTTATTTAGGTGGGGGAAGTGGGACCTCCACCCGACTCTGGATTGACTGAGCATACCTCAGCCTGTGACCAAACCTACCCCATAAAGTTTTTATTAAGAGAGGCACGGGGTGCCTGAACTAAGTTTTAATTCGAAGTCAGACCATCTCAGTTTTTTTTCGGATTCTTGTTTTGGGGGCTAAAATAAGCTCAGCAGTAAAATTTTACGAAAATTCCCCGAGCGCTTTTTGAGAAAATTGCTTTTTGGTGCACCTAACATCAATTTTACTGTGACAGTGAAAATATACTCTTGGTGATACGTACCGTAATTTTTAGGTCCAGTTGAGGACATTAGCCCTACGTACCCTACTGGAGTTAGGGGCCAAAAACACCTTTTTCATGGGTTGATTCATATTTTGGCTTAACTATATTTCTAACAATATTTCTGTTTGGACTACGAACAAAACTTTTATGCCATCAGAAAAAGGAAATTTTTGCGTCTCTAACATTATATAATTTGTAAATATATATGTAGAAACGTGAAGGAAACCATACCTTACTATAAGATATTGAATGGATTATATTATAATAGAGTCTATGAATAGAAGAGCAAGAAACTCTGCTGCTCTATTCCCAAAATTTCTCACAGCATTTGTTTGCTTGGTTTTTATGCAATGCACACAAACAAAAAAACTCACACCCATATGTACCATAATTCCTCCACGTGAGTAGTGGTCACATTTTGCCATTTTCTCGAATATAGCCAAACACCAATTTCCATTTTCATTTCCAAGCCATCAAAATTTCATCAGCTTCTACAATCATTGATGCATACGTACGGAGTACTACACAAACATACTCATCTTTATACACACTCCACCACAGAAAGGATGTGCTCATACAATAACCATGAATGTCTTGGTGTTGTACACAAAATTTTTACAGATAAGCCCTTCTGGACACACAAACAACATCTTTCTCAACAGTATGCCTATCGTAATGGAAGTGCCACAATACCATGCGAAGCCATCGCAGAACCACCAGCCAATTTTACTTGGTATAAAAATGGTAACAAGAAACATTTACGCAATGACAAACATTACACAATTGAAACAGATTATTATTCATCGAATTTGACGATACAAGCGCGTGACGACACCGTCTACGATACGTATCGTTGTGTAGCCGAAAACAATCTGGGTTCAATATACCGCAATACAATATTACATCATGGTGAAAAGCCACCACCACCAAGCGTTCTACAATTGCGTGGCTTCAATTCGAATACGTTTGATGTGGATGTGGGTTCGGTGCGTACATCACCGGTACGACATTTGATGGATGTGAATGGCTTTCGTATTGAGTATATGACCGAATATGAATTCAAATCGGATGCGGGTAAATGGACGAATGCTAAGCGTAAAGACTTCCAATTTGAAGATGGTAAGTACACAAAGGCGCTTGCTCTTGAAGTGAACTTAAGCTAAGTCAAAAAGGGGTAGAAGGAGACATATAGATGTGAATGTAATGTGGATGCTTTCAGATTAATTAAACCAAAAGTTTCCTTCAAGAAAATTTTTAGAAAGTTTAGGGTTACACCGTCTTTCATAGGAATATAGAGCTCAAGTCTCTCTCTAACTTAATCCTGCTAGCCTTCGACTTATTTCCGTATTACATTCTAAAATATTTCAATAATTTATTGGTATCTCATATTTAGGACATATTCATGGATTTGGAAGTTGACCCGTTGCTTCACGCATTTTTCCATATGTTGTTATAATCCGCGTGCTTTGCACACAGAGTATATTAACTTTGATTGGTTGAGGATTGTTTGTACAGGTATAAAGGAATCGAGATAGATATAGACTTCCATATGTCAAAATCATCAGTATCGAAAAAAAATGTCATTGAGCCATGTCCGTCCGTCCGTCCGTCTGTCCGTTAGGATGGTAACTTGAGCAAATATTGAGATATATTCACCAAATTTAGTACGCGAGCTTATCAGAATAGATTGGTATTGAAAATTAGCGAAATCGGATGATAACCACGCCCTTTTTATATATATAACATTTTCGAAAACACAAAAAACCGGATTATTTAGTAAATAAAACGCCTAGAATGTTGAACTTTGACATGTGGACTGATATTGAGACGCTTGATAAAAATTTGAAAATTTGTTTTTAAATGGGCGTGGCACCGCCCACTTATGATAAAATCAATTTTACAAATATTATTACTGATAAATCAAAAATCGTTAAACCTATCACAACAAACTTCGGCATAGAGGATGCCTTTACTATAAGGAATGCTTTGAAGAAGAATTAACGAAATCGGTTAAGGACCACGCCCACTTTTACATAAAATATTTTTAAAAGGGTTGTTGGCGAAAATAATAAGCTATATCTTAGCGAAAAAGAGCTTTGTAAAATGGGATTTTACTTTCTAAATTGAATTATAACATTAAATTGGAAAATACTAAAAATTTTTAAAATGGGTGTGGCAATGCCCCTTTTATGACTAACCAATTTTCTATGTTTCGGGAGCCATAACTCGAAGAAAAATTAACTATCGTAATGAAATTTTGTACAAATATACTCCTTATAGCAGAAAATATTTCTAGTAAAAATGGACGCGATCGGTTAAGGGCCACGGCAACTTAGATATAAAACAAATTTGAAAGTGACGTAGACTAGAATGATAAGCTTAAACTTAAACAAGTAAGGACGGGACTGTCTTCGGCTGTGCCGAAGACTTCATACCTTTCATAAATGGGGCTGAACAGTAATCTTATCCCGTTCGTAATCTCCAAATAATCGGATGTATAAGATAAGAAATATATAGTGAACAGATGTACATACCTAAACGATTTTTAAGATAAATACAAAATAAAAAATGGCAAAAAGCCCCCTTATCTGAACGATCGGTTGTATGGGATATATATTATATATAGCTCTGATACAAAATGATTTTTACAGGAAATCTTCTATGATATATTAAAATAAATATCACCAAATTTAACGTTTTTATTTTGGAAATTAAGGGAGAAATGGGTAAATATCTTTCTATCTGAAGGACCAGTTGTATGGGATATATGTTATATATAGCTCCGATGGAAATGATTGTTTCATGAAATCTTCTATGATATATTAGAATAAATATCACCAAGGTTAACGCTTTTATATTGGAAATTAAGGGAGAAATTGCTAAAAATCATTCTATCTGAACGATCGGTTGTATGGGATATATCCTATATATAGCTCCGATCGAAGCGCTTTTTTCAGGATATTTTCTATGATATATTAGAATATATATCACCGAGTTTCACATTTATACTTTCTAAATTGCGGCAGGAATGGCCAAAATCGTCTTATCTGAACGATCGGTTGTATGGGAGATATATGTTGTAGTGGTCCGATCCTACCGGATCCGACAAATGTCTAATATAATACAAAAATATATCCTTGTGCCAAATTTTATTGAGATATCTCAACATTTGAGGGACTAGTTTGCGTTCAAACAGACAGACGGACGGACAGACGGACATGGCTATATCACCTCAGTTCGTCGCGCTGATCAATTCGGTATACTTAATGGTGAGTCTATCTCCTATATTTCTCAACGTTACAAACATCGGACCAAAGTTAATATACCATTTGATGTTCATGAAAGGTATAAAAAATTATTGAATTAATGATTTCACTTATCAAGTTTTATTGTAAGAGCAAATGGGGAGACAATTTTTTTTTAACGGGCGATGCCACGTGTTATGTAGAAAAATAATTTATCTGAAATGAAATGTACAATTGAAGCGCACGTTGAGTATATAATATTCGGTTACACCTGAACTTAGACATCTTTACTTGTTTTGTAATTACGAATTTCGCCACAGTTTTAAAATAGACAGGACTCAGATATTTTCCTTATAAATAAAGAAATATGAGAGCTTTGGAAAGTGGGCGGTTACACGCCTCAATCAAAAGCCTTTGATTCCCCGAAATTATTACAAGTATATAGCAGACAATCAAAGTCTCAATGATCCCACAAACATATTTATAAGAGAAAATTAATTTGAGGGGAGGACAGAAAGGAAAGTGAAAAAAGTAAGAGAGAAGATTCCGGTTGACTGGAATTAGCGAGGGGATGTGAAAGAAATGGTTAGAGATTTTCTCAAGTAAGTCATACTTACCCACGTAGACATTGATATTATAGTGCAGTGAAATGAGACCCGCTGGCGGAGTTGGCTTGGTTATGGTGTGTAAATGGATAAAGTGACAGCAACCTCAGAGGTTATCGAATTTTAACTTGCTTATAGAAGCAGACGAAGAGAAATGGTCCTACTCTATAGAAAGGACCATATGGAAAAATGTCCTTTGGAATCTCCCATTGCTGCCAATTGATAGAAGTGTAGTTTTTGATTACAGTCACCGCAGGAAAGGAGAATATACAATCTTGGAGAAAAGGAAAAAGGAAAGGGAACACAAAAATTCAAATAAGAATTAGTAGGAGGAAAAGGCGGAAATGGGAAGAAATTGAAAATAACGGCAGTAGAAACAAAAGTATTAGGACATTAATATTAAGAAGAAGAGGAGGAGAAAAGAGAAGTTATGATTTCAGTTTCAATTTGAAGGAAGAGAAATTTAAAAGGAAATGGCGGACTGGTGTAAAGAACTACTGAATGGTTGAAATAATTAAATGTTAGAAGAAAATGCCAAAAGATACGCAATAGATCGAGAGAGGGAAATTGAAGTTTAAGTAGAAATTGAAGTTGAAACTAAAATTGCAATCGAAATTGATATTCAAATTGAAATAAAAATTTTAGCTGAAATTTAGACTAAAATTGAAGCTGAAATAGAAAATTGCTCAGTCATAAAAGGGGCGGTGCCACGACCATTTTTTAAAATTTGTAGTTTTTCCCATTTGTTGTTATAAAACCACTTGGGAAATGAAATGCCATTGATATGAACAACTTTTTTGCAAAGTTATAGCTTATTTTATTCGTCCACGATCATTTTTTAAATATTTTATATAAAAGTGGGCGTGGTCCTTAACCGATTTTGTTAAATTTTGGCCAAATCATTTCTAATAGTAAAGGCAACCTCTCTGCCGAATTTTGTTACGATAGGTTTAACGATTTTTGATTTATGGTTAATAATATTTGTAAAATTGATTTTATCATAAGTGGGCGGTGCCACTCCCATTTTGAAAAATTTTCCAAAATTTTGTCAAGAGTCTCAATATCAGTCCACATGTCCAATTTCAGCATTCTAGGTGTATTATTTACTAAATTATCAGGTTTTTTGTGTTTTCCAAAATTTTATATATATAAAAAGTGGGCGTGGTTATCATCCGATTTCGCTCATTTTCAATACCAATCTATTCTGGGTCCAGATAAGCGCGCATACCAAACTTGGTGAATATATCTCAATATTTACTCAAGTTATCGTGTTAACGAACAGACCGACGGACGGACGGACGTGGCTCAATCAAATTTTTTTCTCGATACTGATGATTTTGATGTATTGAAGTCTATATCTATCTCGATTCCTCTATAACTGTACAACCAACCGTTATCCAATCAAAGTTATAACACCCTGTTTACAAGTACAGCTGGGTATAAAAACTAACCAACACGCCGTAGGGCAGAGGTTCGTTTCTCCGCTATTAAGCGCAACCCGTTTTGTAGCGAGTTACTAAACCACTGCCTTCTTCAATAATTGCCGCTAGATGGGTCTCTTTGCGCTTCTAACCTAGATAGTAAAAAACGTTTAAGTGAAGTACACATAGGCGTGTTAAAAAGAAGTAAAAACAAGTAAGGAAGCCTAAGTTCGGGTGTAACCGAACATTACATACTCAGCTGCCAAACTGCAGCTTGCAAAACTTTTAAATTACCTTCTTTTAAAAGTGGGCGGTTCCACGTCCGTTGTCCAAAGGTTTACTAATTTTCTATTCTGCGTCATAAAGTCATCCCACATACCAAGTTTCATCGCTTTATCCGTCTTTGGTAATGAATTATCGCACTTTTTCGGTTTTTCGCAACTTTCGATATCGAAAAATTGGGTGTGGTTATAGTCCGATTTCTTTCATTTTATACAGCGATGTGAGATGAGTGCCCGAGAACCATACCAAATTTCATTAAGATAGCTCAAAATTTACTCAAGTTATCATGTTTACGGACATGGCTAAATGAATTTCTTTTTTCGTCCAGATCATTTCTATATATAGAAGTCTATATCTATCTCGACTAGTTTATGCCGCTGCGGGATACCTTTATGCGAACAAAATTAATATACTCTGTTAGCTCTGCTCAGCTGAGTATAATTAACTCAAGACAAACAACATTTGCGATAAATAGATTATAAAGTAAAGACAAGGCAAGAAATTAATGTGAGGTTTTGAGTTTTTGCAGTTTCCTTACAACCAATTATTAGGAGTATATTTTATTCTAGTAAACAAATTAATAAAGCAACCTACAAAATATCACAGTTTCCCAAATTAAATGGGGTTTCATGTAAATTTTCAAAATTTACAGGCCTTACATACTTTGCGAGGGTTTTCAAGAGTTGACTTAGCTTAACAACTAAATTGGCAAATAGCCTCCATATTATCCTACTTACTTCTTCTATGCTTATGTTTTAGGCGCAACATTTCTGATCAATAATCTGGAAGCCAATACAACTTACTTAATGCGTGCAGCCACTAAAAATCTTGCTGGTCTCAGTGATTGGACAAAGGTCGAAAAATTCCAAACACTTTCAAATACACCACGATCCTCATCGGCACGTCTCGAGCACCTGAGTGCTGTACAACTCGTATGCATCTCTTTAGTAGAGTTATTGTTGTGCAAGGAGTTTTTATTTGGCCTTCAACCAGTTTGTAGCATAACGAAGTTACGTCTTGCTGCAGGCGTGCGTTCGTTGGTGAAGTGAAGCTGCCAGTGGTAAAATGGATTTGTACAAGAGATTTTATGTTTCGAGTATTACTTGTAGGTACTGCTTGGTTTTTTAGACAAATTTCTGAAGGCAGGAATGTGTGGTAAAAGGAATTCATTATGTAAAAGTGATTACGTTATTTAATAAGGACTTAACTAATCATTAGTATTAAGAGTTGAAGGCTTTGTAGTGCTTGTGTTTTAATTAAATAAATTTTATAGTGTTGTTAATTATGTATAAAAAATATTTATATATTTACAATAATCATAAGTATAAACTTAATTATACATATAAATATATAATTTTAAGTATAAATTGTGTTAACTTTAGTAGTTAATATATAATTGTATTTAATATAAATTGTAATGCTTTCATGTAAAACCATTTCCAGAGCAGATTACGTCTCAGGTAGGAAAGCGCGCTTCAGAAAAACGGTGGATACGAGCACTGTTATAATCAAAATTGATAGCCGCTACACAATCAACTTTTTCCTATAGATGCGTTCAACGCAATCTTATGCATGATGAGTAGATTGCACGTAATTATATGAAGAACAGCTGATCAAGCGACACTAGCGCCATCTGACATAAAATTGTTGGCAATCTTCAACTTTTGCTACATGTAAAGCATACGAAGAAGAACTCGACATTTGCTTTAGCTATACCTAGCAATAAGTTTTTTATGAGGTGTGCTGCTCAGGTGTGTGTGCAATTCATCTTTCTCGACACTACTGAAAAAAAGTAGTTAAAATTTGGCCATAAGTTATAGCAGATCAGTTAAATAAACTACTAAGATTTTGACGGACTAAAAAGCCGTTGCAAACTAAATTTCATACTAATTTCATAAACTTAACAGTTTTATACTAACAAGTGGTTGCATGTTTTTAAGCGGACTTCTTAGCCTAATAGATTCTACAGTGGATACGAAAAGGGTGTGATAAAAAAGAATTGGTCACTTAAATGAAATGAATCATAAGTACTACTAAGATTTTGATCGCAACTTTATATGAAACATTTCATTCTAACTAGGCCATAAATATATTGAGAATACACACAGTGTTGTACACGTTGTATTTCCAACAAACCCAAACTTCGTGTTTGCCAACTGTTTTATGAAAATTATTTCCTAATTGAAATGAAGGCTTAATGAAACCACAACTTTTTTTTAATTAAGTAATCAGTTTTCCTTTTCAAACAGGGTTATTTCTTCATTAACTAACACCTATGCACTTTCTCATATACAATTGGCAATTGTGTAGATGTTTCCAGAAGTATTTCTCGTTCAAAACTGTAAGGGACTATTAGAAAAAAAAAGGTAAATAAATACATTAACCCTGTATGGTGCTAGTAGCATTTTGCCACTTTTTTGACAGCATTATCTATGACTACTAAAAAAATATTAGGAAAATTTCAAAAGCCGTACTTATTTCAATAAAACCAAGCACGCAAGTTACACTTGTCTATAAGACCTTTTATTAAAACCGTTATTCTAAGCTAGTAACTACATTATTTTAAACGGCTCTAATGAAGATGATAATATCTCTTTACCACAAAAAATTGTACTTGTTTGCAAATATTTATTTGAAACATAAGACAAAAACGTCTATCCATATTAAAAGACACGAATTTCTAAACAATATTGTATACTTTTGAACACAAAATTTCTTTCACTATTCACTTTCTTCTCATCTTATTTTTTGACAGCATTAGGGCGCAGTCCAGAATCGGTAACAAAATTTAAAATTTTCGGTTACAAAATACTCGGATAACAAGCGGTAATTTGTAATCAGAATACTCGTCATGAGTCTAAAGTCCTATTTTTTAATGATAGAAGTAACTTTGTTAGTCTAAGGCTGTAAGACCTACACATGATTTTCGACACTTTGCAGCCCCGCGCTTCGGCACATGCCTTTCCCACTTGGTCGATCATGTGCACCTCTATCCTCTTCGTAGTCTTGCCCAATATAATTGGGACTTCTAAAGAGTAAAATTCGAGGGATGCACCCATTTTAGGTAGTTCATACGCTATTTCTTTTTCATATATTCCCTGAGACCCAATATATATCTATGCCTCTCCCGCTTCTATCCAGGGATTGCTGTGCTATGCGAGATTATTGCCTTAATTGTTGCTTGGCTGTCAACATAGAAGTTGACGCGGCTGCAGTTTAAGCTATTTTCTTCCAGTGTTTTTACGTTTTGACAATGGTTACTTATTCCGCCTGAACAACGGTACAGTGATTTGATAGTTTGTAGAATCGCTTTATTTCCGGATCAGCGCAGTATACCGCAGATCCTACTACTTCCGCTACTTTGGAACCATCGGTGTACATGTGTACCGCCTCGTACGCCATTTGGGCACTCTTGCGCCAACCACCGAGATTTCATAAGCATGAATATGTGCACTGCTATGAAGTCAGATATAAAATGACACTAGTCGTTTTAGAAAAAAAGTGCGATAATATAAAAACCAGCATTAACAGCAAAAATAATGTTAGCTTAGAAATCAAACAAGTGCTGCTTTGGAATGTGTAGGCAATTGACCATTGAAGTCCTCTATAGACGAACAAAGACGCTCTACAAGTCACTCATCGTACCTATCCTGATATATGGCTCGAAAACATGGACGGTGTCGAGAGAAGATGAGCTAACTTTTGGAGTGTATGGGTCTTTCCGTGCTAAGATAGTGCAGCGAATAAAACCCCACAGGCTTCATTGGCTAGGTCATGTTATGTGAATGAACGACAACGCTCCGGCCAAGGAAGTGCTTCGGTTAATACCGCAGTTTGAAAGCAGAAGAGAGAGGAGGCCTTCACTGATTTGGAGGAGACAGCTAGGGAAAGACATGACCTCCCTTGATCCTCGCAATTGACGTCAGTTATCTCGAAACAGGGATAGCTGGCGTGACTTGTTATGCAGCGGTCAAAACCGCTTAGGCGGTTAAGTGGCAATTAATGATGATGATGATGTGGTTAGTTATAAATTACTGATATAGTTCAATTGAAACTTAAATTTATTTTTAAAGTTAAAAATGTTTGTCTAATCAAAATATGTGTTATCTTAACAAAACCACAACAAAAAATGTTCGATATTTACGAACTCGTGAAAACAGAATATAATTATCGTTAAAATAAGTTACATATTTGAAAGAGATTGATCCATACACATTGTTGTACATATAAGAAGGAAAATAAAAATTTTCTCTATAATAGCAAAGTAAAACTTAATTAAAATATTCACTTATTGTTGTTACGTGCCAAAAAAAAAATATTATTCGCACTCGAAATTATATAACAATATTAACATACTTGTATACATTCATACTTTAGAATTACCAGGAACGCGCGAAAAATATCCAAATTTCGGTGCATCGAAATCTAAATTACCTATCTTTACAAAAATGTTTATATTAATCTAATGATGTGTATAATCGCAACGCCTCATAAACCCAATAAAAGTGCATTTGTACACAAAATTTCAGAATCAGCATAGAATTTTTATAAAACAAAAACAATCCAACAAATATAAATGCGAAATAGCAAATTTGTATTTTAGCTGGAAAAATTTGTATAAAATTACTTTTAAATGAGCTTTAGCAAATATAATAATAACAAACAAATAAACACACAAATACACACACACAACCAAACGAAAAACCAAAAGTGCACACACAATTAAGCATTGAATTAAAAAAGCTGAAAAATAGAACACAAAAATTTGTTATGCAATTAAAATTTTGAAAACATAATTAAGTAATATAGAAAGGTATAGAATTTCCATGTACATTAAATTAGTATGATTTTAAATATATACCTACATATATATTTACCACACACACACATTTAAATATATATTTAGCCGAAAAGCGAAACAAACACTGTGCAGCAAAACGTATATAAATTATAATAAATTTAAATTTGTATAAATGTAAAACTTAGTTTTTTTGTTTATGTATTTTTGTGCTGCATTTGTTGAAGCCAACAAAAGTACTATCACGGATTTGAGGTACAGTGAAATAAAATAACTAAAAAAAATGTTTAAGTTGAACGATTTTATTGAAAATAATACTTACATGAAGTAATAATAACACTAAAAGCTAGAAAATAATTAGGTAGGTCCTAGGTACTAGGACACTCCTCCTAGATTGGTGGGCGTTGTTCACACAATTAAATAAAAGCGTTGGACGCGTCAAATTTCTATTGATAATCATATATAATATACAAGACTACTGAACCTTAATCGGGTTGTGCTGCGCCTTATGTCTTTAGAAACTCCACGCGCCCAACGCTTTTATTTAATTGTCTGATTACGTTCTAGATTGATGAGGAGTGCGATGACTAGTAGCTAGAAGCTACCTAATTATTTTCTAGCTTTTAGTATTATTAATACTTTATGTAAGTATTGTTTCCAATAAAACCGTTTATTTGATTGTTTTTTTATTATTTTAATACTTAAATTTCACTAACAGAATGTGAACTTACGTTAGGTTAGGTTAGGTTAGGTGGTAGCTGCCCTGATAAGGATAGCTCACTTGGACAACACGAAGGTCCGTTGTGATACCACATACACCAAAAATAACAGTGACTTAGATCTAGCTACTTAGAGATCCGCTTGGCTATCAGAGTAGATTTTAAATTCCCTAACTGTAGTTGCACTGGATAGCATTCCATCCACCGCATCCTTAATCGCAGCAACTTCCGCTTGGAATACACTGCAGTGATCAGCCAACTTAAACTTGTGGCTTAAATTTAGCTCTTGACAAATGACCCCCCTCCAACATTTCCGTCCAACTTCGGCCCATCCCATTCGACCCAGATAATTCCCCTTTCCCACTCCTCCCTCGGGGGAACGACTGGGATGAAGGTTGCATAGGGAACCGTCATCCACATACAATAGTCCGTCCTGTTCGGGATAAAGTCGAAATTAGTAAGAAGGCTAGAGTGTCCGAAGTCGAAAGCTCATAACCCATATCACGAAGCCTGACCAACGACCGGGCCGCGGCTGCCTTTCCCGCAATATCTACTGGATGTATGTTCAGCATGACATTCAGTCCCAAGGTAGGTGTTGTTCTCAGAGCGCCACTGATACCAATCAGCGCCGCCCGTTGCACGACACTAACATTTTGGAGGTGCTCGCTGTGTCCAGTGTTTTCCACTAGACCAGCACCCCATATAGCAGAATCGATTTGACCACCATCTCATAAAGCCAGTGTACTACTACTGGCGAGAGTCCCCATCTCTTTCCGATATCCCCTCTGCAGCAGTACAAGGCAACGGCGGCTTTCCTGGCCCGATCTTCCACATTGGGTCTCCAGGACAGATTCTTGTCCAAAACAATCCCCAAATATTGAACCCTATCATAAAGTACCAACGGTACCCCCCCCCCCCCCCCCCCCAATCGAGGGTTCTGAAATCGGGCATCTTATATCTCCTTATAAAAAGAACCAATTCCGTTTTTCCCTGGTTGACGGCCAATCCATATGATTCAGCCCACCTAGCCACAGTATCCAAGTAGCCCTGCAGACCATCGCGCAGGGTGCCCAGAAATTTGCCTCTAACTAGGATAGCGAGGTCATCTGCATAGGCTACCACCCGACAACCATTGGTCCCCAGCTCCACAAGAAACTCGTTGACCACCACAGCCCAGAGCAGAGGAGATAGGACACCCCCCTGTGGCGTGCCCATGCACACCTTCCTCTTAATTATGGCCCCTCCCCACACCGCGGCGACAATTATGCCGCATAGAAGTTTGTTAATAAATTCAACCAGAGCCGCCTCGACTCCTAAACCCACCAGAGCTCTTTCGATTGCCCCCGGTAACACATTGCTAAAAGCCCCCTCGATGTCTAGGAAGGCACCCAGAACATACACTTTGTGTTCTAGGGACCCCTCTTTTAGCTTTACAATCGAATAGAGAGCCGTTTCCGTGGATCTTCCCTTGCCGTACGCATACTGTGAAGCCGACAGTAACCCCCGAGGTATCCTTTCCCGTAGGTACAGGTCAATCAACCGCTCAAACGTCTTAAGAAGAAACGACGAGAGACTGATTGGCCTGAAATCCTTAGGTGATACATGAGAGCTTCTACCGGCCTTCGGAATGAAAATAACTCTAACCGAGTGCCAAGACTTCAGGATATAGTTAAACCTGAGGCAGTTAGTGTAGATGATGGCCAACTAGCGGCAGGAAGTCCCCAAAGAATTTTGAAGTTGCGCAGGAATGATTCCATCCGGGCCCGGAGACTCATAGGGCTTGAACGACCCTATAGCCCAGGTTATTTGACTTTCCCGTATTGGAATGGCAGGCACTTCTGCATGGCCAACGTCCGCCGACCATGCAGGCGAAGATCCCTGCGCAATTGGGACATCGGGAGAACTTACGTGCTCCAAAGCATTTTGATGCCACTTTTACCAGACTGTATGTAATATTTGTTCAATGGCCAAATCGATCTCGATCTTTGCGCTACCTGGCGGCGATTTTTTCATAGGTAGCTTTCTTTTAATGCATGTAATATATGTTCCAAATATGAGCAAAATCGGACAACAAACAGGATTTTTTTGAATATTGCATTGTCATCTGGTTCTCGACTATATTCCAAGTTTCAAGCTTGTTGCTTATCGGGTTAATTAAACATTAATAAAATGCGTAAAGATTGCTACACAGAGTCAAGCTAAATAAACCCGTTTAAAAAATGCGATACTTCAGTTCTGTTGTTATTTGCTTACCGAAAGTTCACTCCTATTAAACTCATCCCTACATATTGTAATTCCGCTTTCAGTAGCATCACCACCTCACGCTCCCATTATAGCAGCGCTTATTAAGCAATTGAGAATTCAAGAACAAAATTCAAGTAATCACTTGCAAGCTTTAATTCGCATTAAATTTGATAGATCATCGAAGGCGCGACCTACGTCTGTACCACAAACACTTTGCGTGAACAGATTGTATATCCCTTATTTTGCACAAGTCCGCCACTTTTGACTCGTAGGTGACTTCGGTCGCCCAATACCTTAGGATGTTCGGTTATTGGGCGTGAAGAAACCAAGCTCCCAACACCTCTTTCTCCCAAAAGAGTTGGGAATCGATCTACCGAATGGTCATCGTCGCCAGTAACCGCTTTTCCAACCATCGTAACCACCCCGCTATTGATAGATAAGACAACAGTCCACTGCAAACCTCGTTACTGTCAACCGATACACTATTTAACGAAACCTGAGCACCGTTCACCGATTATACCAGCAACCGTAAGATGCCCGTAAATCGATACACCGTGCACCTGTTCCGCCACCTATCCAATTAGTCTAGCAGCAATAAAACGCTGCCCATCGATCCTACGCCTGTCACCCCTTCCATTTATCAGCGATTAGTTAAAATTAAGCATCCAATGTTACAACTAGATACAATTTTCTGCCACGGTGCGTGTTTGCGTACAACTGAACAAAATACCACCAACAAATCAACGCATGTTCATTTAGAAGGGAAATAGGTGTCTTATTGGCTTTGGATTGATTGAGTGCTACCACAGCTTTCGAGGAAACCCAACTTTATATATTACTCATAATGCTTTCAGATAGGGTTAATGCATGTCACCCCCTACCCTCCCTCGGCCGATATCTCTCCTTTTGCTTGCAGGAAAGGAACTTATTCCTATTCTTAACCAGAAAAAAAAACTGAATACTCTTTACGGCGGTTTTAAAAATTCTCCCCACGTAAAACTGTTGTCAGAAAAACCCTCTTTGAGGATAATGCCGTGTTTAAGACTTCAATGAGATATCTCACTGCTCAACAGCCCGAAACGAATCCACCACCTTAGCAAAAATGGGAATATCTCCGGATATATTATTGTTAGACATGGCAGTAAATAACCCCATCCTTTGATGCGGAAGTATTCCAGAGGGCCGGCCGTCAAGGATAATTATAATGGTTCCATGAACTTATTAACGCTCACATGGTTATTGTTAAACAAACGCACTGCTAAAACAACGAAAATGATTTGTGTATTATCTCAGATATATCTCAAAACAAATACTTTTTAAGGTTCTCGAAAAACATCGTTTTTGCCTGTGTGAAATTTACTTTCCTCTGACCAACTTTTCTGCTGCTACATTGATCAGGCTTCATTGGCTATGGGCTCTCTTACTTCGGAAAGTCTAACACACAAAATATTGTGTGCTGACAATTGCTCCATATGCATGCTGCAATTATTTGCTAGAGATGGGATTGGAGAAAACGACTAATCCGAGACAGTGGAAACAGATTCGTAGCTCGATTGGATTTGTGCGGGATGTCTGTTGCAAGTTTTTTTATAAAACCACGTTATAAACTTTTAAACTTGCCATGTCGCATTTAAGCATGGTTTTTGTTGGCCACCTGTGAAAAACTTAGCATGATTCTGAGAGTCCGTATGATTACTTCGCTTGAAAACACATCTTATATAGTAAAGTAACTGTGTAATTTGACACTTACGAGCATTCGGTATATATTGTCTAAACCGCAGAGAGTTCCTCTTTCCAAGTATCAGTTTTTTATAATTGATAGATGAAAGTTATGACAATTGTCCATTGCGGTTATTAGGTTGGCCAGAAAACAAAGCTGGTTGTGTATTGTATAATCTTTTGTTTTTATTTCACTTTGTGGAGATCTGAAAATGGAACACTTCCACAAATTCAGAACAAATTATAGCCACTCGAGCTCACCTGATGTAAGAGTAAACAACATTTCCGCTGAATCCATGCAACCACAGAGTTGCTATATGTATAATACATCCCTCAGAAACACACACGCAGAACAAAGCCAACTGAAGCCCCTGTCTTTTATAGGTACCACGGTTTTCATTAAAAATGCATTACAAATAGTAATGTCGCACATCAAATGTGAGTGCAGCCGCATAAAGAAGTGAAATGAATGTAAAATACTTAAATAAATAAAATTCCATATAAAACAAAATCATAAAAAGTTGGCAAACACAAGCGACCCAAAAGGCAATTACGATTGAAGCATTGAAATCTGAATCCGAAAATGTTATTCCTCTTTAACGAATTCGTGCATAAGTGTATATGTATGAAGCCGATAAAGGAAGCAATTTCGCAGCAAGAAGCGCAAAGAGTGGCAACGAATGGCGCTAAAGCCAAATCCAGATAGTAAATTGCAGCAAACAATAAATGACCCAATCATTGCAGTCAACGGCGCGCATTAAAACTTATGTAAATACTCCTTTGTGCAAGTGTGTATGTGCGTGTGTATGGGTGAATGTATATGAGTTTGGGCTTAAAAAGGCATTAGTTGGGATGAAGTAAAAGATGGCTTTGGTGGTGGTGTAAGCTTTTGATATTGGTTAGTGGTGACGAAAAATTTGGGAATAAAATAAGCAGTGCAAGAATTATGGGTAGGAGGACACCAAAACAGGAAATATATTTTAATACCGTATATAATAAAAACAAGTAAGGACGGGACTGTCTTCGGCTGTGCCAAAGACTTCATACCTTTCATGAATGGGGCTGAACAATAATCTTATCCCGTTCGTAATCTCCAAATAATCGGATGTATAAGATAAGAAATATATAGTGAACAGATGTTCATACCTAAACGATTTTTAGGATAAATATTAAATAAAAAATGGCAAAAAACTTCCTTATCTGAACGATCGGTTGTATGGGATAGGTATATACTATATACATATAGCTCCGATCAAAGTGATTTTTTCAGGAAATCTTATATGATATATTACAATAAATATCACCGAGTTTCAAGTTTGTACTTTCTAAATTAAAGGAGAAATGGCCAAAAATCTTTCTATCTGAACGATCGGTTGTATGGGATAAACCTATATATAGCTCCGATCAAAGTGTTTTTTCAGGATATCTTCAATGATATATTAAAATATATATTATCGAGTTTCACGTTTATACTTTTTACACTTCGGCAGAAATGACCAAAATCGTCTTAACTGAACGATCGGTTGTATGGGAGATATACATATGTTATAGTGGTCCGATCCTGCCAGATCCAACAAATGTCTAATATAATACAAAATACATCCTTGTGCCAAATTTCATTTGAGATATCTCAAAATTTGAGGGACTAGTTTGCTTTCAAACAGACAGACGGACGGACGGACAGACGGACATGGCTATATCAACTCAGTTCGTCGCCCAGGTCAATTCGGTATACTTAATGGTGAGTCTATCTTCTATATTTCTCAACGTAACAAACATCGGACCAAAGTTAATATACCAATTCATGTTCATGGAAGGTATAATAATTGCTTGCAGACTATGTAGCCGATATTAATAGGTAAAATGGCTATCAATTGAACCCCCAAAGACAAAAGCTTTTCAACTAGTCGTTACAATTCTCGAAATAATAATGCAGAGAAGTGTATTCGCAAAAGCCGACGACGTAGCGATTCGAATCTCAGGTAAAGTCCTGACTACCATTAACGACACATTTTGCAGCAATTTCCTCTAAGAAGAGCAAAATAGGTTGGGGGTAAACAAAACTTGAATTGTGCTCTCTTTCAACTTATCGGGGCTAAATAATAAATAATAAATAATAAATAATAATAAATAATTCTTTCTTCCGAAGCCAAATATTTTTGCTTGATTCTCGACTCCAAATTAAGCTGCAAAAGGTTTTGCGAAAGGAACTGGGAACAATCTCCGCATATCATTCTATTCCTGTCTGATGGAAGGCGCTAGACAAAAAAAAGCAGTCAGCAGAGGCTTTTGAAGGTGCAAAGGCTAACCCACTTCACTTCAATCTGGTCCCGAATAATAATTCAAAATAAATGCCACGATGTGTTGCATATAAATATTTTTTTATTATTAATATAAAAGAAAAATAAAAAAAATGCTGCACACGGCTAGCTTTTCGGGACCTGAGTTTTAAGCTTGAAATGTCCAACATTCATACTTCGTACTGGTGTAAAGGCAGATGGCTCTTTCCACTCAGCCATATGAAAACCATGCTGGACGATTTGTAAACTGTATCTCAGTTTTGCTTCAAGTTATTTTGCTTATTTCTTCAATGCAGGTGAAGCCGCGTGTAAAAGTTTGTAAAACGTACTGTTTCGAATATTTGCAGCTTCGCTATGTCACTATGCCGCAAGTAATAAATGCTGAACAAAAACAACAAAGAAATAGAAAACAGCCACACATTTGTATATGTACACAGCAATTAAGAGCGCATATTTTTCAGGCATATTCACATACATATATGGAAGGCTACCGAGAATATGAGATGCAGTGATGTAATATAACTCAGCCATATACACACATCTATATAGAAGCCAATGGCCAATATGAGAAACAGAAACGAGAAATAAGTAAGCAACTACTCGAGAAGGCTATTTATAAAAAATCAAGACCCTAGGAGAAATAGGCGAATGAGGCAACTGAGAGTAAAATAGTAGCGGAAGCTAAAGAACAGTCAATGAGTTTAATTATAAAATGTTGTTATAGTGTTTATTATTTATTATTAAATTATTAACTTTGTATTTTATACTTTACATTTTGAATACTTTGTTATCGAATTAGTTTTTAAAAAATTAAAATTTTTGTGATATCAAAATGAAACTTTTTTAATAATAAAATTTTAAACATCAAATAAATAAAATAATATTTAAAAAAAAGTTACATTTAATATTAATTCATTATTTATTTGTTTTAAATTTTGTTGGAGGGGGAGTAAATATACTGTTTATTATTTATTATTAAATTATTAACTTTGTATTTTATACTTTTGAATATTTTGTTATCGAACTAGTTTTTAAAAAATTAAAGTTTTTGTGATATCAAAATGAAAATTTTTTAATAATAAAATTTTAAACATCAAATAAATAAAACAATATTTTTAAAAAAATAAATATTTTAAATATTTGATTAACCACCAAAGTTGTAAGCGATTAATGTTATTGTTATTATGGGACGGTTGATGGCAGTTTTTAAGTTGATATTGCGAGTTTTTTCCCACTGCCTCCTTTGACATGTACGAAGCCAAATGCATAAATTCGTAAACGGTATGCATTCCCAGCATGGTGCCATTGTTTTTTTCTTGTTTTTGTTTTTGTTGTGTGTCGAACAATTTTGTATTCAATTATTTCTTTTGCATTTGCTGTGTATTTATTTTGTTTATTTCATTTTATTCATTTGCAGATTTTTAAGTTTTGTTTTTTCTGGCACACAACCAACACAATTCGTTTTAAGTGCGTACAACCGCAATACAGTAGTTAATCTTCGACATTTCACCCACAAACATCCGGTTGGTGCATTATCCGCATTCAGCAGTTCAACACTGGGTGCTTGATGGGCGGTAAGCCAGCAAAATGCAAACTGATAAAATTGAAAATCAAAAAGTCCATAGCAATCTGTGACAAACAGCTGCAACTGTGCCATTTATTGTAATACCCAAGAACTGCCCAACGACTGAGTGCCTTCCTGCTGCCTGCACTTCTGCACCAACAAATAAATAAATAACAAAATAAAATGTTTAAATAAAAAGGAAAATTATTGCCGCATAAAATAAAATGAAATATATTCGTATATGCGAGGATAAACCCAGAAGGCTTTGGTCAAATATAAAGCGCGGAATAACTTTAATGCCTTTTCGTATATTAAGCAAAAAATTTATATATACAACAACAGCAATGCAACCGTTAATTCTATGTATAAGCTCTATCGCATAGCCACCAAGTGTATATTTAAGTGTTTGCAGTGATATGCAACTTCAAGTATTTGGAAACCGACTCTGTTAAAGCCTCATAAAGACTGAATGGGCCCATAGTGTTACCAGAAAGCTGCTCAAGGGCCAAGCTGAAAAACTGCATCAGAATCGAGGACCTATGTTACAAAATATTTCCGCCCTCTTGGCAAATACAAGCTTTTTGAAACCGATGCCACTTGCTGCTTCTAGAACTGATAACTGTGTCACTCTCAAATTCCAGCCGTTTCTAGTATTAAACTGAGACACGAAGCTTAAGTAAGCATAGAGAAAACGAAAATTTCGATAACTTATGGATAAATGATTTACTGTAGTTCTTTAATAGTGGCCCTAAATGAACATCTCGCCATGATTTGCATAATGCCGTGCAATAAAGAACTGTTTCGTGCATTTCTATAGCGAATACTACACGTTTTCCCTCAGTACTTTCCATATCCTTCGTGAGGTGTTTCTAATGTATCGGCTATCTCTATATACCCTCAGTTATAAGAGTCTGCTTAACATCGCCCCAAAATGAAAAATGCTAATTATTTTCTTGTCTTAGCTGTAGAGATCCAACAAGGTAGCTCAATGTCTTCCAAGCATACGAAGTACCCTAACAATAACAAGGTAATATTAGGAAGGTACATACTGGAAACTGTTAAAGAGTTTGCTCCATACCTAAAAAAAAGTATTGGAGTTAATAATCTTGAAACAATGCAGAATTTATATCTTAAAATTCTCGAAAAAACTACAAAGTAGTCCGTATTTTTTTGACAATGATACCAAAACCCTCTTTAAAACAATACTAAATCAATATTTTAACACTGGATTGATCTCTAAAACAATCCCCAAAAATTTTCAAAAATAATAACAAAATAACATCGAAGTGAACATGAAATAATTTCGAAATGATCCCGAAAATAATATTAAAATAACAAATCCTAGTATGCAATGTATGACGGTGTTCTAAAGATTGATCTACCAGAAAACACGCAAATTTTGGGATATGCTGATTGTATTGCAGTGGTAGTAGTGGCCAAGGCCTGCCTCAAGTTTTATGTAATGACGCCGTAAGAAGAATAAAGGAATGTCTGACCAGTACGAGACTCGAGTTGGCTAGCCAAAAGACAGAAGTGGTATTAGTAAGTTCCAAACGGTCGGCGAAAGAGTTAGTCTTAATTGTTGGGGATCATCAAATCGCTTCAAAGGATTCTGTAAAATACTTAGGAGTACACAGTTAACTTTCAAAGAGCACTTCAGAGAGGTGGAAGAGAAAATTACTAAAGTTAATGGAGCACTTATGTGAATAATGCCTAACATTGATGGTCCAAGCGAAGCTACCCGTCAGCTATTGTCCACAGTAACCAGCTCGATAATACTGTACGCAGCACCAGTGTGTACGGATCTAAACGGACCCATCAAAAAAATATATCAGCAGCGTACCGACTTGCAGCTATAAGAATAGCAAGTGCTTATCGGACGTTGTCCGACGACGCGATCCTGGTCCTAACCCGAAAAATCCTAGTGGACTTACTGGCAAGCTAAATGGCCGATCTGTATAACACTAATATCGAGCGACCATCTGAAGAAGCCAAGAAAAGGGCAAGGACACAAACAATGGCTAAGTGGCAAGAACAGTGGGAGGCCTAAATTAAAAGGCGTTGAACCTTCACGTTAGTTTGGGACGTAGCTCAATGATATGAGCGGAAGCACGGTGAACTGAACTACCATCTCACGCAGATACTGAGTGGACATGATGGTTTCAAAGAGTACTTATGGAACCGTAGGATAGAGGAAGATCTTCTTTGCCCAATGTGTACCACGGAGTTAGAAAATGCAGAACACGTAATGTTCCACTGCCCCCGTTTTCACGAGGTAAGTCTCAACTTGCATAGAGTTTTTGGGGAGGAACCTACCACGAGAAATTTAGTATCACACTTATTAAAACTTACGCAGATAGACCAAGTTTAGCAAAAACAACGTCTGCCGGGTCTGCTAGTATGCTATAGAGACGACCGATCGCTACGATTTTTTAAGATGACAATATGTGCCATGTATGTACAAAAGCATCTCGTGAAGTTTTGAGCTTCCTTGTGACATAACATCTTTTTTTTTTTGAAAAATCGGTTACATCCTTGATCCTGCATGCTATAGTAATCCTATTTGGGCAATTCCAGGAAATGTCTAGTCGGTTACCTAAATTTTCTTTCTCACCAATTGAGGGACGGCCATGACTAAATCAACTCAAATCGTTATCTTCATCGTTTCAGCAAAATTATGGGTTGGTCTATCTTTTCACCTTTAAAGGCTTACAATTTCGAGATTTGTGACAAATTTTGTTTCAAATTTCATTTATAAAAATTTGAATATGTAACAAGTTCTGAATGTTTTTTGAACGGCAGCACCTTTATGAAAAGCCACAGGTATTCCGCAGGGTACCCATTGTCGCCCCCTATTATTCAAAATTTTCATAAATGATTTGCCCCAGCAATTCAAATTCGCAAAATGTTTGATATGTGCGGACGATGTCAAACTATTTCTGACGATCCGTAATAGCTCTGAATGCACTAATTTTCAATCTGATCTGCACTCTTTTGCCGGTTGGTGCGCACAAAATAATTTATTTTTAAATACAAACAAATGCTGCGTTGTGTCTTATACCAAAAAGACAACTGCGACATATTTTAACTACAAACTAAATGCTAAATCTCTTAATCGTTGTCAAGAGATTAAAGATTTGGGTGACATTTTTGACTCTAAACTCTCTTTTTCCATATGATTGGACTTCATTGTTGCAAAGTCCTTTGCAATGTTTGGGTTCATTAGACGAAACACCAGTGACTTTAAGGACCCTATGACGTTGATGGCACTTTATATATCTTTGGTCAGAAGTGGTATTGAATATTGCTCAATAATATGGAATCCTTTTTATGAATCTAACTCCTATAAAATTGAAAGAGTTCAAAAAGTTTATAAGAAAATTGCTTTACGGATGCTTCACTGGCCAGACGGTCTCCCATCATATACCAGCAGGCGCAAATTGCTTGGTCTTCAGGCTTTGCACGACAGAAGAACTTGTATCTCACTAATGCTTGCCTATAATGTAATAAACTTGAGTATAAATTGATCCGATTTATATAATTTGTTCATTCCATATATTCCACTGCGTAATCTTCGGCATAATAGATTATTTATCGAAATAACTCATAAAATGAATTATGCTATGAATGAACCTATAACTAGGACTATACATCTAGCAAATCGATTCAGTAATGTTCTTAATTTTAATAACAGCTTATATAAGTTTAAGCTTGAATTGTTTTCTATTTTTAACTAGTCTGTAAGGAATCATGTACTTTTAGACCGAATGAATTAAATAAATAAATAAATAAATAAAAATTTATTGGATTTACGTACGAACAACTCAAATAACTCGATTTCTCCATAACATGAGTAAAGATATTCACACATCGAAACCCGTTTATTCGGTGTCGGGTATGCATATCGCTTAGTTAATTTGTTAAATGTATGGGAGTTTTTGCATTGATGAAGAAAGAACAAATTTTGCTTCAGTAATCAAGAACAATTTTGAGTTTTGTTAGAAAAATAATTTGAAGAAAAAGATGTAAAGAATAACTGAGCAAATGCGTGTGAATATATTTGTATATCAGCAATATTTGTATTCGAATTCCTATTTTACATAAACGTATTATGTTCGCAATATCAGATAGTAGATGTTGCTGGCAGTGGACGGGTCCACAGTGAGAAGGTTCAACCTAACCTAGAAGTGGCCGGCCAAAAAACACCACACATAACTATACTTAATGTGTCCGCAGTTTTACCAGAATTAGTTAGACGACTAAACAAAAAAACCTCAACTAGTAATTTCAGGACTTATATTATAAGACATGAACGCAGAACAAACTCAACTGTTTCTTCCCGCAGCTCGCACCTCCTATATCTGATGTTATTGACGATGCCTAACTTATAACTACGTGACCACACAAGGCAGTGTCTATTTTGTATGCCCATTGTGAACCTTAAGTCTTTCCTCTTTAGAGATAAGAGCAAATTTATGCGTCTTACGGCATAGGCTTTGCACGTGATCACTTTTAATTGCCTCTTTTTAATCTCACCCATACGGATTGGAACATCCACCATCGAATCATCGTGTGCTGCATCCTCCTTTGCCAACTCATCGGCCTATTCTTTGCTTTCGATCCCATCCCACCGGTTACTGCATGAGCGTAGATTCCCCAATGCTTATTTGCATTCGAGGATAATCCTTGTACTGATTATCAATACATATATTGTCGCGACTGCAGCTTAGCAAGCTTCTTACAGAGTTTTTCCTGCTTCCTTCACGGCTTAATTTTCGCCTGAAAGATACTGCAGTGATCTGGCAGCCTCTGGGATCTATTAATTTCTGTATTGACGCAAATATAAACAGCAGACACGACAGCTTTCATTTAATTGGAATCATTGGTATGTACTTGTATAGTATCTGTGTCACCTACACATACATTTATGGATCCGCCCCTTGGCGCAATCAAGGTGGAATCGCCCAGCTAGTTCAGTACATGGAGTCGCGGTTCTGAACCCTTTTTCTACCTTGATGCAGGGAGGATGTCAGAAACCGGTTCACGAACCGGTTAAAGTTTTACCTGAGTGGTTCGACCCAGTGAACCGAACCGCTTCGATTACCGAGGCGGTTTGCAGCCCTGGTTTTTAGCGCTCTCGTTATGCTAAGCATTGATTCTCTGCAGACCCCCTCAAGTTTCTTGGTATACGTACTATTGTGTGTGGCTGTCCACCACAAATGCAACTTATAGTAAAATGTGGACTTGACGATTGCCGTAAATAATATCTATAAATAAATGTGGAAATTTGGGTGATAGGCCTCATGTACCTCCTAGCATGCTCTTGCATGCATTCAGTGCCACGGAGACTTTCTTCGCTCTATTCGGAAAAGTTATGGGATGCAGATGTGTGAGAAAGATGTTCGAGCAACGTCGGGGTATCGTCCTATATATAACACAAATCAATTTCCTTAGGCAGCGTTTAGTTGCGAAGCATTTTCGGACCAGTAGGGCTTGGAGCCGTCCATACACAAGAAACTGCGCCGAGAATTGTAACGTTTGAGCGGAATGCCACAAATTAAATGAGGTTGCCCTAAAGACAGCCTTGAGCGGAGAAAACCGAAACCTTCCGGAACGTCCGTCTTATGTGAAATAGATACATTCATCCTCTTTAACTCTGGCCTATTTCGTTTCAAGCACAGAAATATAATTGAAATATTTTTTACTTGTATGCACAGTTTTCGCTAATGAAAGCTTTTTCCACCAATTCATTTACAAGTATTAATTAACTTAGATAATCAGCACACTTTAAGCGAGCTAATTAATTACATAGACTATGCGTCCGACCACAACACATTAGGATCCCCATAAAATTTCATTACAACGAATGCTAATATACGCAATTACTTAGGACATAGCACAGAGCAGCTAAATGAACGTCAAACAAGCGTGCGACGCATTTGCTTTGATTTTGTTTACTGTGTGATTTGAAACGGAAAATTGCATCATAAAATTGGAGGCTTACATACATGGATTGATTTGAGTGATGCCCTCTAGCTAAGTGGATAAAATGTAAATTTATGAATGAACTTTATACACTTATCGTAAAACCGCGAAAATAAACCCAATCGAGAATAAAATATGCAGCTAATATGATATGTAGGTATATAGCAAGGATGCTTGCGAACCAGGTGAAGAAGTTGGGAGGCTGTTGTCCCATGTAGGTCGGGCAGTTGACTTGAGCACTATAACGGCTCGTTGGGATGACAAATCAACTAAAGGTGACACTAATTTTTATTCATGAAATCCGGATACGACAAAAAGCAATCATTTTTAGGGCCTCCTGAAATCCGTACCCATTATATGACCGCGCTTCGTCACCCAACTTCCAAGCACCCAGCACTCATTGCAAGAGCTACTCAGAAACAGTGCCTCATCAGTTGTCAGTAGGCAGTTCAAGTCGGCACTTCAATCACTATTAAAAACCAAGTTTAGAACACATAGTTTGTTGCTCTGGCCAGGACGATCACGGCACGAAACTTGTATTAGCCGTACGCTTGCACAGGTCACCGAGTTCAACTTTCTCAGATGCCGACTGCAAGTGGCATCCACTCCTGGCTCATAAGTTTTGGTTCGGGTTAAGAGATTTGTGAAAAAATTGTCAGGAATTTCGCTACTCACTTGCACTCATAAGCAATTTTAATAGTTCGAAGCTACCGCCAGCGAGTTCAGCGCTTCAATAGGTACCTAAATATTTGAGTAGATCTTACACTGCCATGCTCACATAGCATTGAGCAGCATGCTGTCCACCGTGTCGCCCTTGATAGCCACGACCTCAAGCGGTCTAAATTTTCAGCTGACTTCTAGTTTCAGTCAGAATACCCATTCCACCCCTAAGCATCACATCCAAGTCGACTTTATCCGTGATTATTACAGCTCTATAGAAAAAGAACGGCTTGGCCACCATATCACCAGTGCAGTGCTCTAGGGTGACCTCACGGCAACAGAAAAAGGCGACCGTGACTTCTTAACTCTATACAGACAGAGAAAGCTTCCAAGAGTCGTCCCACCCAAGAATCGCTTCAAAAGTGTTTGAAAATGTTCGCCTTATAAGGATTATCCTGAGCAAGATATCAGCAAAACTTAGAGAACCAATGGTAACGAGGCATCTGTACAACGTCTCTGAGATTGACAACCAATGTTTCAAAGGAGAAAGAGAAGGAGTTTGCTGAAAGGTACTCTATATCCCCTCATCTCGATCGTGGCCGTAAACACCTCTCGGTAGCCTCTGAATTTGACGGCTTGGATTTGCCTTATTATGGTCACAACCCAGCGGTAGGGAAATGGAACACCTCTCTGTGCGCTCTTTCTCATCTCCCTTCGTTGCATTACTAGGTGTTCTTAGAGACTTAGTTCAGATGCTTGCTAAACACTGCTCTCCTAACTGCTATTTTGCAGCTAAGATGTAGAAACGAACTTCAACGCCTTGACTGTTCCTTCATCCTTGCCATTTTGGGAGTGAATTCAATCGCACCAGCTCTCACTTTGTTTAACACTAATTCAACATCAGTATACTTAGCCAGGGGTGCTTCCTAAACCAAGGATGCAAGAGTTGTTGGCTTGTAATTCTTGGTCAGCTCCTGTCTTCTTTTGCTGTACTTCGAGACGAAACCCCCATCGGGCCAAAATTGCATATGGGGGGAATACAGACCATCTTCCTTTGTTGTCATTGCTATAATGGCAAAGGACTTCCCGAGGAATTTAGGGGAGTGTTACGGATATGGGCGGTACTTTGTGGAATATTAATTCGGTAGACTCCGATACTAGCAACTTGTGGCAATAGCCTGCTTGCAGCAGGAACGACTTCTTAATTCACCCGCTGGCGTCTCTTCCTTCGAAAGTATGCGTGATACCTTCCAGCTACGACTGGTCTTGCATCAAATTCTTCATATCGCAAATTTCAGTTCTTTTCGTTGCTATCTCTTCTATTATTGCAAACTTTGGCAGGTATATTCATATCCTCATTACGATTACACCACACATACACGCGCGCATATTTACATATACATGTGTATATATATCGATTCGTTGCTTGCCATCTAATGAACAACGTTTGCCGGTTAGACAATAAAATCAAATGACTGCAATGGTGATTCTAAAACCGCTTACAATGAATTTCTATTGCCGTGCACTGCCTGTAAGCGGATATTACAGTTAGATAGCTATTTATGCACCATTGTATGCGTTCTCTTCATTTCGGTTCATTCGTTTTCGTGTTATTTGTTAATGTCGTTGACATTGTTGCATTTTGTTGTAGCGTTGTCGTGTAATTAAGTATGGATGCACCTCTCTGAAAGCCTGCTTTTCTGTATCCGCTATGTTAGTAAAATTTTGGTTAGGCCTTTTGTAGTTTGTTTTGTTGTAATTGTCATAATTTTCGATGAGTTTGCATTTCGGCATTGGTATGGAATGTACATCAACAACAATCAGTGATAGTACATAGTTTATAACGTTTACCAGACGAGCAAAACTAAGCATAGATAATCATTAGAATGGGGCGTCAAATAAAATAGAGTTACGAATACTAAAACGTCCTTTTTATTTCGGCACATTCTGTTATCGTTCGAATCTTTGAACTGTCGAACAAAAAATTAAAATACTCGGTACAGCAAAATGTTGTTTACTTACAACCAAAGAGGAGATAAGAGACTTCACTCATTACTCGCAGCCATTTGCTGGTTTTTTTTTGCGAGATGTGCATAAATGTCTCTATATATTTTCGTGGGGTATTTGTGTTTATTTTTCCGACTGTATTTAATTAATTAATTAATTATCTTTCCAAAAATCACAGTTGCACAAGGTGCCTACACCGTATGGATAAATGCTAGACAATTCAAAAATTTCCCTCTTAGAAAACATTCAGCATAGATTTTTTGATTTCCAGCGAGTTACTCGGCACTCATAGCAGACTTTATCCTCTTTGGTAGTACTTAACAACTAATAAATTACTCTTGTATTTATTGCATGCTGGTATGAAACATATTGTGACGAATATTAGCAACAATAAGGGATACTATCATCTCTAAGCCAATACTAAGCAGTGACTTATATGCACATCAACTAATAAATCATTATGTCTATACATATGTCCAACAAGTAGCGGAGAGCACAAACACATGCATATATCTGAGATACTCCTAAAAGTAGGCAATTATTTGTGCAAGTATCACTCACTTATACACGCGCATATGAGAAGCTATACACGTGCATCTGTAGTTATAATTTTATAGCCGGTAACTAAGTAAATTCTGGAAACGCGTAGAAGTATGGAACGAGGAAGTCGAAGAGCATAAAAGAGCGCAATCTAAGCAATCATGGAATCAGTTTGATTTAAGCACGCTATCAACTGCGAAGTATAAGTGTTATTGTCAAGTAGTCTAATAAAGACCATTTTTGCATTATTCAATATTGGAGTTATTTATTCAACAGTTAGCAGAACGTTAGCAGAAAATTTGGAATAAGCGGAATTTCAGTAAATTTGTTACAATATGAATATGAAATATATGTATGGAATATATATGTATGTGAATGCGTATTTTTTTGCACGCTTAATAGACTATCCGGGAGTGTAACGGAGTCACTGTACTCCCTTCGTATGTTAATCTCGGCCAGATAAATTACATTTGGGCGCCGTATCACATTTGGTGCGCTTTACGTCGCCCCATCCAGAGCGCTGCCTCACGTATTGGCAGACGCCCTCAAAACTTGGTATTTGTAGGTGTTTCGTATCGAATGCGAACTAAATACGTATACTTATGTACCTTTTTATGTCATAGTCCGTACACACCGCTATCTTGAGCTTGAGTCTCTCCTAATATGAGACAATGCCATCAAGTTTCACCATGAAGTCACCGAACCTTGATTTTGCTTGTAGGTGGAAGTCTCCGCTCCAGTGAAACGTCTAATGGATCTCTTATCTGCACGCCAATGCGTAGATAACGCAAAATGAAACTATGTGCGCATACAAATTTACTGCGATTTACTTTGATAGATAAACTTCTTGGAATATTCACGTCAGACTTCCATTCTCCTATCTCCAAAAAGAAACTTTGTATCGCTTTCAGGTTGGTTTCCGTCAACTCACAAATTTGACGTCGGCAATATCGAACTTTCTGTTAGTCGCTTATGTGCATATGGTCCCTGGACACCCTCACGACCATCGTCAAACAGGACCGACGAGATGCGTTTTAAGGTCTTATTGACCCCACAAGCCTACGATTGACAGCAATTGGTGGACCTGGCAAATTTTTGACGCTTTGATGATACAGGGCGGTTAAATCAATCCGGCTGATAGTGTCTGGTACGTTTTATCAGAGGTAGATAATGTTCGCATTTTTCGCTGAAGGGACGCTAATGAAAGACTGAAATATTGGGTGATTGAATATGTCTTACGAACTTGATACAAACAATGGAAGGGTTGAACTTTATGGCAACTTTAAACTTCTGGTGGGTAGCAACTCGGCAACTCCAACCTATGCAGTTGAGTTGGATACGACTTTTTTATCGCAACTTAACTCTCGTAACATACTCTACTTACAACTATTTAAAATCAAACTGATTGACTATTCCATAACATGCGCTGCTTTTATACTCTCAGTTTCCCTGCTCGCCTATTCCTCCCACTCGTCTACTCCCCCTTTTCGAATATTCGCTTTTATATTGTTCGTTTCTATGTTTGAATGTTGCCTTCTATGTATATGTGTGTATAAGTCTCAGTAATATACGCTGTACATATCTCCATCTCAAATTCGCTGTTGCCTTCTATGCATATATGTGTGTGGCTTTTTTTATTTCATCTGCCCGACTTGTAGTTGTTTTTGCCCACTATTTATTATTAGGGGCATAGTTTTTTTCCTACCGTCTGAGTACTATTTACCGCCCAGTATCACCACCAAGTTTTCCGCCGGGAGGTAGATCGAGCACTATGCTCTATGTCCGTCGAAGTCACGTTGCTGTACTTTGATCTTTCCGCGGCGTAGGTAAAGATGTGCTTGACACATACGATTTCTACGAATATTTGAAAACATACCTTAAACAATGTGCATACAGTGCTTGTGGCATTTACAAGGGACTGTACATTCGACTAATTGAATTGTAGGGCTATATGTAATTTTTTTTGCATTAAAGCCCTACAATGCAAGCCCATTTTTTTTTATATACATATAAAATTTTCCCCTCATACGTATCGACGGATTTCCTCCCCATGTAGGTACTTTCCGGCAGAGGCAGAAATGCCTTAGTGCGAGGAGCTTTAGCTGCTAGCCACTAGCCCGAAAATTTTACCAAAAAATTCGGTAAGAGACGGAAGGTTTTAAGACCGGGGCAAACTCCTGTAAGAACGAAAACGGCGACCTTGTAACTGATGTCCAGATAGCACTTAGATTATGGAGGGAACACTTCTCTGCTCTCCTAAATTGAGACAACGATTTACCGCACAGAGATGACGAACCCGATCCCGCAATCGATGATGATGGAATAAATGTCCCCCCACCTGATTATGACGAAGTACCAGATTGAAAAACAAAAAGGCCTCGGGCGCTGATGGATTGCCTGCGGAGCTATTCAAATACGGCGACGAGAAATTGGTAAGGCGCATGCATCAGCTTCCTCGCAAAATATAGGTGGACGAATGCATACCCAACGATTGAAATCTAAGTGTTTTTTGCCCAGTCCACAAGAAGGGGTATACTGCAAAATGCATCGCGGAATCAGCCTTCTTAAAATCGCATATAAGGTCCTTTCAAGTGTATTGTGCGAAATATTGAAGCCCACGGTGAATCAACTGATTGAACCTTATCAGTGCGGCTTCAGACCTAGTAAATCTACCATCGACCAGATTTTCATAATGCGCCAAATCTTGGAAAAAACCTGCGAAAAACGAATCGATAAACATCACCTCTTCGTCGATTTTAAAGTCGCCTTCGATAGCACGAAAAGGGGCTGCCTATATGTCGCTATGTCTGAGTTTGGTTTCCCCGCAAAACTTATACGGCTGTGCAAAATGACGTTGAACAAAACCATCAGCTCAGTCAGAATTGGGAAGGACCTCTCCGAGCCATTCGAAATTAAACAAGGTTCCACATAGGGTGACCTCCTAGCCTGCGATTTCTTTAATTTGATGCTGGAGAAAATTATACTAGCTGCAGAACTTAACCGCACTGGAACAATATTTTATAAAAGCGTGCAATTACTGGCGTATGCTGAAGACATTGCTATTATCGGCTTAAGCACCCGCGCTGTTAGTTCTGCTTACTCCTAACTGGAAAAAGAAGCGGCAAAGATGGGTTTGATGGTGAATGAGGACAAAACGAAGTGCCTGCTGTCATCAAGCAGAGAGTGGGCGCATATGAGCCTTGGCAACCACGCTACTGCTGGCAGCCATAATTTCGAAATAGTATAACTATAGATATTCGCTTATTTAGGAACCAACATCAACACGAGATAACATCAGCTCTGAAATCCAGCGAAGAACCACTCTTGCTAATAAATGCTAATTTGTGCTAGGTATGCAATTGAAAAGTAAAGTCCACTCTCGGCAAACGAAAATCATACTCTACAAGTCACTTATCGTACCCGTCCTGCTATATGGTCCAGAAGCATGGAGCATGACAGCAGCAGATGAAGCGGTTCTGGGAGTGTTCGATAGAAAAGTTCTTCAAAAGATTTATGGACCTCTACACGTTGGCGATGGCGAGTACCGAAGAAGATTTAACGATGAGCAGTACGAGCTATACGCAGACATCAACATAGTCCAGCGAATTAAAACGCCATGTTATGCGAATGAAAGATGACGCTCCGGCCAAGAAAGTGTTTCTATCGGAGCCCGCCTATGTAAGCAGAGGTAGAGAGATGCCCCCACTCCATTGGAAGCACCAGGAGAAAAAAGATTTAAACTCCTTTGGTGTGACCAATTGGGGCCGGTTGGCGGAGAGAAGGAGGGACTGGCGCGTCTTGTTGGATGGCCATAACCGTTTAAACGGTTAAGCGCCCCCGGTTTTAGAGCCTTGTCTCCAATCCGCGTGTAAAGCCTGATTACATGTGAGGCTACCGCGTTTACACTCCTACTCGTTATTTCTACAGTTTGAGAGGCCTTGTCTCCAATCCGTAGGTTTGCCGTTACCTGTGTGTTGACTACCTCTGGTCACACGGTTGAACACGCCTTGTCTCCAATCCGTGCTCTATTCCTTCACCTGGAGCCGTTTTCGAACGGCTGAAGAGGCCTTGTCTCCAATCCGTCGCTTGGTTTACTATTATATTACCTATATTCCGGTCTTTTCTTGTTTTATCATTCTGACACCGCTAGTAGCATATCGAAATTGCTAAAATTTGCGTCATAGGATTAAAGTTAGGCGGGTAGTCAAGTGGATTGAATAGAAAATAAATTAACGTTTGTGCCTCGGGAATGCCAATATTTGATTTATGAGTTCAACTCAAGGGATTGTTTCGCACACGTTAACTAAATCAAAATACAGGCAATATACATAAATATATCCGATTAACCGCTTAACATTTAAATGATTGCAACCAGCCACAGATGACCGCCTTTCCACTATTTCCTATCTACTAGTTTCGAATAGCTGTCAGTTTTCTCAATTTTCCTCTCCACTTCACATCAAGTCTTATCCTGCGCTATGCCATGATCATCAATCATTTTTCTACGGTTTGCTTGTATAAAAATAAAATAAATGTAAGGCGCGATAACCTCCGAAGAGATCTAAGGCCGAGCTTCTCTTCCAATTTGCGTCGTGCTCCTCTTGATTTTTCCCTACAAATTGGCCGGACGGGACCTACATGTTTTATGCCGACTCCGAACGGCATCTGCAAGGCAGATGAGTTTTCACTGAGAGCTTTTCATGGCAGAAATACAATCGGAGCGCTTGCCAGACACTGCCGAGGGGCGACCCCGCTTAGAAAAATTTTCTTCTAATTGAAAAATCTTATTTCTAAAATTTTGATGTTGCTTTGCCCGGGAGTTGAACCCAGGGCATACGGTGTGATAGGCGGAGCACGCTACCATCACACCACGGTGGCCGCCATTGCTTGTATAGTTTTCACAAAATCCCAACAAATATGGATTGAAAGAGCGAAGCGCGCGTAGCAGTGGATGGATTAACTTTGCTAAATGAGAAATGTACCTAAGCACAGCCACTTATCAGTCAGTGGCCACAACTGGTCGAACATGCGGATATTCCGCTCGCTGCGCTATGAATTTCCCAAACTATTTTTTCTTCCCTGCTGCTTTTGTTTCTTTATTTTGCTTAAGGCAGCAATTTGTTACCGGACAAATAGCCTTGTAGATGATAGTTTAGCTGTGTTTAAGCTGTAGTAAGTACTTAAGTAAGTTAAGAATGATATGAAATGGTATTTGGCAGTTAGTCAAATGTATTATGGCAGTTTTTTAAAATTCCAATAAATTAGGACTTTACCATTTGTACTTTCCCAATCAGATAGGAAGTTCTGTTCTTTGTTTGTCTTAAGAAATATTTGGAAATTTAAGTGAGTACTGATGTTAGAGGGTTGAGAGTTAATGCGACGCGCGGTGGTTGCTACCGTTAGGCTAACATGTGAAAAGGCGCCTATTTTGCTGAAAGTAACGAAAAGTAGAAAGGCACGAGTCCCATCAGCTTCAGATGTTCACTAATTTTGATTATTATTATTGGCTCCGATTCACTGCGACCTTTATTAAGAACCATTGAACTTGACCTATTAGCCTATTACTGTACGTTGCAGCTTTTAATGTAATTAGATTAGATTGATGAGATATCTCCATCTTTCCAGAGTGATGCATTCGCATATAATATGCAGCGGTATTTCATCTTCCAAATCACAAAAGCTCAACATTAGCGAATTGGATAGATTAAACTTACTTGGGAGCTATCGTAGGCAACAATGTCTCGTATAGTAACCAGTAAGACATTATAGATTTTTCCAGCTCATATTAATGGGTTTGGCTGATACTCTCGTTGCTGGCAACATAAATAACTTGACCTGTTTTTGCTCAGAGTAGTCAAGTCAGTGTTGTCTGAACTGGTTTGGTTCCGAGTTATTAATGGTTTTTCTAGTGTTTGTTACTACACAGCGGTGTTGGGACCATATAATGCTGTAAAGGCGCCCTGCTTGGCTTGGTAGTTTATCTGTTCACAACCTTAATATTCCTCATGCTTGGGAGCACATCTTAACAAAATCTTGTTTTTGGTTCACAGATCATTTATGACTCCAACGCATTCATCTACTAGCTTATTAGTTGTTCAATACTATAAGGCATTTAAAGCTGCCTGGCTGTTTGACGTAATTTGTTTACTCCTCGAGGATAGGCCAATCTGTGGACATTATCTACCGCAAACTATTATTGTACCATTTTATGCTTGAAATATAGCGGGCTAACTTCTCCATGGTATCGAGGTTTGGCCTATAGATACCAGCTGCCGTTTTCAAATTTTGATCCATCGCTGAAGCAGGCCTCTGACTCAGGGTCAGTATATGGCTTCATTGTTTCTCAAAGAGTACAGTACGCCTCAAAGCTACATGCACTTCTGAGTATAGGGTCATTGCACCACATATTTGCAATATGAGGCTGTCTTTGAATTTTTTTTGCAGACGGTGGATAACTCCAGTTTGTTGGAAGCAGCAGCTGGCGTAGAGCTTGTACTCCACACTGACTTCAGTTACCGAGATAGACAGAGATAGTTGGTGTGTTTTCGGATAGTTTGAGTGATGCGGAAGCCAGCCCTGGGTCGCGGTAAAACGTGTGATAGCAACTGGTGAGCTAGTGTGGCTTCCTTGGCCTAAAGGCTCACTCAGGTATACAGGGTATATTCAGTAAGGTCTTCGTTTTCAAGGGAACGCTTGGGTAACCATCACATCAAACCGTTTTAGTGCAAAGTTAAGTAAAGACCTATTTCAGTTTTACTTTTTAATAAGACCAATGGCAAATGTATTTTAGACTATGATTTTGGGCGAAAGCAACGCTGTCCGAGTGAATGGTGTCCTATGAAATGCATAAGCTTACATCAGGTTATTACTACATATTTTAAAGTGGATTCCTTTGGCAATATACCCTTTTAACATATATTTTACCTAATAGGAGATGGACGACGTATGGAAAAGCAAAAAGATGAACAATGAATGCTGCAAACTTCTTCGACCCTAATCAAAAGAAAGAACACAAAGACCCTGAATATATATGCAAAATAACGTCTTCAACTAAGAAAGGGCTGGCTAACTCTTGCGTTGCCTGAAATGTAATAATCTATAGTACTAAGCTCGAGCAATACTCTACCCAACTACTCGCAAAAGACGCGAAGTCAAATCGTTCGTTGGTTGATTCAATTCCGAGGTCTTTTAAGAACGCATAGAAAAAGTAAATAGCAAAACAAAGAAGTTTACTGTGGCATATAAGCTCAAAAAATTTATAATATCCTTTCTCATACCTATTCTCTGAGAACAATCTTCGACATAAAGTATTAACCCAGTGGTCGAAACAAATTTCACGCTCATTTCGTACTATTTCTTCGCGTTATAAATTCATATTCCGTTAGTCCATTATCTGCTGGTTCTACACAAAACTCACATATATGGAACGAACTTGTCCAGAAAAAGGCCAGTCCGTAGACGACCAGACTGCGTGCTAATACACCGATTAGGTAGGTAGAAAAAAAAACGAAGTTTCTTGTATGTGAGCATTTGATTAACCCTTCGGCTTTACATTGCCACTACGTAGAGTGCAGTTCTTCTATATCAGGCTGATTCAAGTCAGGTTTTCCATTCGAACACCATAGTTTTACTTTTTGGCAACCACGCTACTGCTCAACTGTAAACGCTTAATACACCGCTCTAACTGTAGAGATTTCTGCTCCGTCCACACCGTCATTATCCGCCAAACAGCTACTTAAACCCTATCGCGCTAATATCGGTTCTTGGTCACTGGAACATTAAGGGAAACGAAATGGCAGACGCACTTGCAAAGGCACGGACACTGCTGTATGATGCGGAGGCGGTCTAGGTGCATCACGCACATCAATCACAATTAATTGGAGTCTTCAGCTAATACTCTTCGGACACCTACAAGATAGCCATATTTACTTGGCCGATTTATTATATTAGAAGAACAAATGATCTCCTAAATAGCTCCTCAAGATAAATCTTTAGAATCACTGCCATCATCATGGGACACTGTCCTCTTGGCCTGCATGCTGCGAAAATGAGGACTCACTTTAACAGAATTTGCAGGAGAAACCAACCAAACTCTTGGTCGCTCTTTGATGGGGTTTTGTTCCCCCCGAAATAAACCAATTCTCCTTCACTGATGTTGTTGTTGTTGTTGTAGCGATAAGGTTGCTCCCCGAAGGCTTTGGGGAGTGTTATCGATGTGATGGTCCTTTGCCGGATACAGATCCGGTACGCTCCGTACCACAGCACCATTAAGGTGCTGGCCCGACCATTTCGGGAACGATTTATATGGCCACATTAAACCTTCAGGCCATCCCCTCCCTCCCCAACCCCAAGTTCCATAAGGAGCTTAGGGTCGCCAGAGCCTCGTCTGTTAGTGAAACAGGATTCGCCGCGGATAGGTGAGGTTGACAATTGGGTTTGGAGAAGCTATATGTTGCGCTGGCAACCTGCAGGGTTGCGCTACACAGCCCCTTGAATCTGTTATTTTAGTCGCCTCTTACGACAGGCATACCTACCGCGGGTATATTCTGACCCCCCCTAACCCGCTGGGGGACTCCTTCACTGATCGTTTGTGTTAGTGTGTTCGGTCTTGATACTTATATATAAATCGACCGCTGGGTGGAATATCACCCTATCTCTGCTGCCGCCTCTAAATCTTGCATTCTCAATAAACTGTTGAATAAAGTTCTATATCAGATTTGGTTTTGGAAGACCCCTTTTCTCATTATTTATGCTCAAAATGCTTTACATTTTTCAGAAGTGGCGTTGTTTTCTTAAAAAAAATCATGATACGAAGTTTTTTAAAAAATATGCCATTTTCATAGCTTGAGCCGAGTTATGGCGATATTTCATTCAGCAATCTTTCCATTTGTATTGTGTTTAGACGCAGTGGAGCTTTGTGGAACCACCACTTTACCTTGGAGTGACCTCGTATTGACTCTGGATTATCTAATAGATACCGCATCCTTTAACAAAATCTACCTCATATAATCGCTTTTACCTGAAATTAAATATCCTGTTGTATGTTATCTTATACCCCGCAAGACTTTTTCACTTCGCACATATACAGTTTTCTCAAATAAAATTAAATGGGATTATAAAACATCCACGGTTTACGAAAAAGTTAGTAAACATAAAAAATTGCGAGATCATCGACAAAAAGGCAAATTGGAGTTTACAAACTCATTGACAGAACGAATAACAGCCGGATGATGAATACAAAAAGTAACAAACTACTACAACAAAAAAGGAAACATTACGACATAACAACAAGATTGATTGTAACAACAAATCAATTTCGAAATTGTGTATTGTCAATGATTTTTGTTTTGGATTTAGTTGCCATTTTTGTTGTACCTACCTTTTTTGTTTTCCATGAAACCATTGTCATTTTTAACTTTGTATACCGGCGTCATGATTGCCCAGCGCCGGTTTTAGGCGAGAAGTTCTTTTATGCAAGCGCTGAGACTATCAAACTCGCGATAAACTGCCATTTCTGCAAATAAATTCGTATTGTTGTTAGTGCACCAACAATAGCCATCGCTCACCGCTTACGTTGGTAGTTGCATATAGCAAAGAGGGTGTGCGACGAAGCGACAATTCTACTGGCAATGCATCAACAGTGACAGCACAAATCTGGAAAAAGTGATGTTCCTCGAATTGCCATTGAAGTCTTGTTGTATAGAAATGAAGTGGTTTCTTTGACGTAGAATACGTTTTGCTCTTAATGTAGAGGGTTATGTTGGGACTTTTGTTATTTTCATTGCAGATATTTCCTGGTAAAGTTACGAAAGACTCACGATAAGCAACTTTGGGAAAGTCCCTACGCTATTGGTTCAGCAGACATTTTAAATGTTGTGAATAAACGAAGATGCTCCGCCCAAGAAATTATTTTAGCCGACAGCCACATTTAGTTGTACAGGAAGTTGGAGATTGATTTGAAAGAGGCAGGTTCAATAATACTTAACCTCGCTTTGTGCTTCGAATGTGCGTTAGTTATCGTGAAACAAGAATAGGTGGCGTGAATTGTAACGAAACGGCCAAACTTGCTTAGGCGGTTAAGTTTCAATGTTGATATGTCCCCTTCATTTTGATATTGAGCGCTCTGCAATACGTCCTAGGGTCCTTTTGATCTGCACAGGCTACTAAAAATGTAAGTCGAACAGGCGACGGCAGAGTTCGAGTGTACTTCAATATAACTTCGTATTTGCTTGGGGATCATTTCGTGATCATTTTCATGAACGAAGGGGTTACCTTCGAGGTCATGCAAGGACTAACTGTGAATAGTTTCGGTTTTGTTTTCATAATCATTTCTGAGATGTTTCGTGATCATTTCTGTTTATTTTGGTATTTATTGCTTGACAAGTAGTTTTGGGACTATTTGGTGAATATTTCAGGATATTTTCGGGAGCACCTCCGTATCATTTTGATATTCCTTTAAAGAGTTTCATAGCGGTCTCGTAATTATTTTGTTATGTATTTTGGAACAATTTTGGGGACCATCCTCGAGTTATATCGGGGTTTTGTTCGGGATACGTATCGGGATACGATCGTAGATCCTGCTTAAATTTTTTTTTTTTTTTGATGGTTCTCAAGGTAATTTCATAACTATTTCTACGGGATTCTTAAATCGGAGGTCGAAACGTGTCCTTTGATACCAACTTTGAAAATTTTTGTTAAAAATTAGGTGAGGTGGTCAACCGTCTTCTAAAACGTTACATTTTTATAAAACAACTGCAAAATTGTTTGGGACAACTACTAGTAAGCATTTGTAAGATTTTTACGTCTTTGACAACTACACCAACACAAGGTTGTAAATGGTAATGCCACAAAATGCTGTTAGACTAGACAACTCAACCGACATTTTTTTTTACAGGTTGAGTTGTAATCTGAAATACCAAATTGCGAAATTTCAACCCAACCAGAGTTGAGTTGTAAACGGTAATAGGGGCATGAGGTAATGACAGAACGCTCCACCTTCATTTCGGAGATGTTTTCGTTTCACTTTTCAAATATTTCATTACAATTTCAGGATAATTTGGAATTATTTTAGTATCTGTAGTTTTGTAATTGTTTTAGGAATCAATTTGTGATAGTTTCAGGATTTTTCAAGAGATTATATCAAGAAACTTTCAGCTCTAAATTTGAATTCCTGTTAGTCAGAGGGTACTTAAGCTCTCGATTGCATATTAAGTCTAAGCGAGGATTTGTTGGCTGAAGCAAATCATCTTTATTTTCCAAGGCAGATAATGTTTTAACTGGTAACACTGGTTCACCAATAAACAAAATCCTTAAATAATATTCTAGCAAGAAGCCAGCGGCCCTCTTGAATCTTAGCCGAGCTTGGCAGGCGGATGAAACATTTATTATTTCGAATGGAATGAATTAAAGTAAAGAGCAACTGTAGTTGAGAAAAATATTACAACATTTATTAAATATTTTTGGGATAATTTTAACCAATGCGACATCATGATGGACAAGAACACCAGCGGGATATAGGGCTTAGGAAATACCCGCGGCAGGTATGTCTGTTGTAACAGGCGACTAAAAAACCCAACTGATTCAAGGGTTTGTAAAGCTTAACCCTTTAAAGGGGATACCAGCGTAATCTATACCTTCTCCAACCCAATTGTACAATTTCGTGGTGGCAACGGCGCGCACCCACGGAATTGTTGAATAGATTTAGGTGGGAAAAAGAAAGGAAAAATAAAGACACCAAAAATTTCGTATTAATAATCAGAAATACAATGGTTTTTATTAAATGAATTGAAATACAACAAGTGTTAGGGAAGATTTAACAAATCTTGTGAAAATATTGAAAAGTATTTGAAAATATGAACACTTACGTGACGTGAGATAACGTTTACCTTCGCTGGTTGCTGGATTCAAAGAGGACGAGCCTCTTTGCAACATAAGCCGATGAACCCACGATATAGCTCCTTCGTTGGGTTTCCCGGCAACAAAGTTGCTATACCGCGGGCTCACAGCGGTAAAAAATGTAATATGCATACGCACTACCACTCGCAGATGCCTGTGTGTATTAGTGACCACAAGCATATGTGGGTGGTAGTAAACTAATGAAAATAAATCAAAGGAAATTTTGTTATGAGGTGGGAGATATATTTAGGCCTGTGGCCTAAACACCAATTTTCAATCTTACCTAGCCGTGGCGAATTTTGTTTTGGCGCGGGGTTGGGGGCGGGTTGACCAAGAAGTTCCAGTTAGATCATTTAAAATCATTTCCTATATGGTCGGACTTATACCTTAATGGTGCTTGTTACTGCAAAGTAACGAGTCTATTCCCGACAAAGGTCCATCAACATCGATAACACTCCCCAAATACTTCGAAAAGTGCCCTTATCGTTACAACAATAACCAGACGGACCAGGTGACAGCAGTTTCGATAACAACTTGTCTAACACTCCAAAGCCTTATCTTCTGGGAGCGGAATTCCAATCTGCCCTCCTGCGAGGATTGCTCGGTTGAAAAATACATAGACTCGACCAAAGCCATGTCTTGTTGTTGCGCATTTTTTTTTTTTTTATTTCTTTCTGCTGCATATATTTATACTTTTTCATCAAACATATCTTGATATACGTAGATCTATGTGCCCAAGTTCACGTTTAATTCAAGCGGCTGTGCTTCCTAGAGAATCAGTAGGCTGTACCAAACGCACGAAACTTGTGTCTCTTTCACAGCAATGCATCAGTAAAAATTTGTCTGCCGACAGTTATTCAAGTTAACACACACCCGCACATACGTACTCATACTTTCGCCATATTGCATGCAACATATTGTTGCACAATGCATTCAAGTTGGCTTTATGCGCTAAACTTTTGAGTAGTTGAGCGGGTGGTGGTGCATGAATATACACATATTTGCCACACACTCCCACGTATACCTCATGCTTATCTACTTTTCAGCAGTTATCCAAAAGTATTTGCTATTTCTTTTGCTGGTGCCACCGATGCTGCTGCTGCTTCTGTTACCGTTATTGCACTTCTGACTGCCAACTCTGACAACTGCTTCCTATTCGCTTTTGATTAATGCGCATTCGTGACTCGATGCCAATTGAATCTTATCTACAACTCGTTGCATTTAAGTTGTTTTCGCGTTTCTCCCTGTTTTATTTTTTTATTTGGTTGCTCGTATCCTTGATCCGCTTGCTCACTTGAGCGGTTTTATAAATTGAATAATTGGCATGCTGAGATTGGTGAACGGATGGCTGTGAGTACTACGTTCGGAAATTTTAATCAAACACAAGTACATGAGTATTATTACGAGTATTTTTAACGATTTGCAATTTGGAGCGCACGCTTGACAGTTTCATATTATTTGCGACTTCATTTTTGTGTTTTATTTTTATGAGCACATTTTGTTGATATAAGTAATCGGACGCAAATTTTTTTAAATAATTTTTATTAAATACAGTTTTTTTATATAACTTATGGTATTTTTTGTGTTCTTTTCCAAGTACCTTGGTCTTATCTTGAAGCGGATTTAATTTCAGCAGGCGACTCTTTTCTTATAGACAGCATTCTTCGTAAATTTAACAGAATAATAGTAAAATGGAAAAATTGCGTCTAAGTGTGTGGGCGTCATACATAAGGTTAAATCAACAGAGCTGGTAGTCTACCGCCACTAGAACGAAATTCGTTAAATTAACCTAACTTTCTATCAAGGGTTGTTCACAAAGCAGTGTTTCGCCCCACCCAAGATGTGCTACTACCCTAACGGGAGTCCAAACAAATTTGTAGTTTCAACATGGGTGGACCAGAGAGAAAGGGATGTTAGAGTCGTTGCAAATGAAAAGATAGTTGCTATCATGTGGAGACACGTTACAAGCAGAACATACATTATGTATGTCGGGGTTGACTCTGAATAGATAAGAGCTTAACCTGTTACAGTATCCAGATCAAATTAAAGTAAAGAGTGACGCTCGTCTCTCTGGAGAGGTTGCTTTCTTCTACTGTGACTTAAGGGTATTTCACTTCCCGGTTCTGATCACCGAGCAATTTCTTGCATTTAGAATCAACGCATTTTGGTGGATTTCTGTGAGATTTCTTCAATCAGATGCCTGTTGGAATGCCCAGGTTTCTGGGTATTCATCAGCAAGTGTTTTCTCAGCATTTCATTTCTCTCCCTCATGGAGAGTACTCTCTCCTCATTGTTTAAATGGTGCTATGAGGACATAAGGAGACAACCGTAGCAGTTCTGGAAGCGGTGAAGCCTGTAGCTTCTTCCAATGAGTAACCTTTATGCTCTGCGATCGTATCTGGAACGCGTAGCATTCAAACATCCGGTGGAATTTGAAGGAGTAATTTTGACAGCTAATCTGACCAATGGGCTTTTGTAGCTGTAAACAAATAAATGACACAAGTTAAGCTACATTAGCAGTGTGCTAGGAAAGTGAAAGGGGTGTACGGTACAAACGTTTAAATATATGAAGCAGAGGGCAGTTACGTAGTAGACGTAGCTTTTGTCCAGTCTGTTTATAAACAGATCAATCATCACAAGAACGCGGATGCTAATCCTACTGCCGGGATAAAAGACTTTGAAAGCATTTAGATAGTATGATTGGTTGGTTGCTATGCTGCCTGGCCGGAGAGACCGGGCCCAATTAGCGTCCTCTTGGCGCTATTTTGATGTACATTCTCCTGGAACCAATTACATAGTGTCAGGGTTGCGTCATTTTGAAATAAAACAAATCAAAATAAAAAATAAAAAATTATTCATCATTTAAAATTTTTTGATTGATGAATAAAAAGTTATTCGTTATTCAAAATATCCTGATTGATGATAATCGGTCATTGTTATTTTTGTAAATTTTGAGTAAAGAGTTGAGTTATTATTCCTTATTTAAAAAATTTGGAATAACAATAAAATTTCAATTTTTATTCAGTTATTCAAAAATAAAAAAATAAACCCTCTGATGCTTCTTATGGTAATATTGAGATGATTTTGGGGAGTATTCCAAAGTTTTTTGGGGTAATTTCGGGGACACCCTCTGGATCCTCCAGGGGTCTTTCGGGGTTCATTTTGGGGTAATTTTGGAACTCCCTCGGGTCATTTGTGGGTCATTCAGGGATCTTTTTGGGGGCTCCCTCGGGTCATTTGGGGGTCATTCTGGGATTGTTTTGGGGACTCCCTCGGGGTAATTTGGGGGTCATTCCGGGATGGTTTTGGGGACTCCCTCGGTCTCATTTGAGGGTATTTCCGGGATGGTTTTAGGGACTCCCTCGGGGTCATTTGGGGTCATTCCGGGTTGGTTTTGGGGACTTCTCCAGGGTCATTTGGGGGTCATTCCGGGATGGTTTTGGGACCTCCCTCGGGGTCATTTGGGGGTGATTCCGGGATCTTTTTTTGGACTCCCTCGGGGTCATTCCGGGATGGTTTTGGGGACTCCTCCAGGGTCATTGGGGGGTATTCCGGGATGGTTTTGGGGAATCCTCAGGGGTAATTTGGGGGTCGTTCCGGAATGGTTTTGAGGACTACCTGGGGGTCATTTGGTGGCCACTGTCGCGGGTTGATAGTATGTAGCAGTGCTGTTGTTGTTGTAGCAGTATGTAGCATCTCTTTCGAGCAATTGTCTGCTGAGAGGTATACGATACGGAAAGGTCAACAAAATCTGTCAGCGCCAAAGCGTAGATATGTGAGATTCAGTTTGATAACATTAAATGTATACAAATCTTTGGAAGTTTTCAAATAATTACAAAAAAGGGGAAATGCAAAGAAATTATTAATTTCCCTTTACAAGCGTCCGTTAACAATAGATTTAGTAGTATTGATAGGTGATTGGTCACACCTATTGAATGGGGCGAAGCGGTGCTACAAAATTAACAATAACAGTAATGTACTCCGTTTAGAAGGGCAGAAAACTCATAATCTAAGTACTCTCTGGTTAACTGGTTTTAGTTTTCGTTTTTACAGAAGTTTGCCCCCTGGCTGCTAACCTGCCGACTGTAGATGAATTTTTTGTTAAAATTTACGGGTGTTATTCCTAGTGGCTAGCTTCAGCGCTCATCGAAATGATGCATTTTTATCTTTTTTTTTACCTGTAAAGGAGTTTCGCTTCTCTTGTTGCGCTCAATTTTAACGTTGTCCTATATGAAGCATTTTTCATTTCGGTTGCAACGCAGCCTTCATTAAAAAATTCTGATAAGGTCGCTCTTCACCCAAACTCTAAGATAGGGAGAGGTATACATCTTGTATATTGGGTCCCTGGGTATATAGCAATATGTGGAAATGAAAAAGCGAAGGAGCTAGCTAAAAAGAGGCATCTCTCGAAGCGTGTGCCTTAGACCTACCAGATAGGTTGGGGGAGCTTAAAATGCGAGAGGTACACATGAGCGTCGTAGCAGAAAAGAAGACGGAGTTCTTGCTCTAACAACAATACCGCCCTGGCAACTGCTATGCACAGTTTTCCTCATTGTTATATGAACTCGATAAACAAATCGATGACGATGATGAAAACTACTTTCTATCACTTTGCTATGGCAAGTTAAAATGGAAATATCTCAAATCATATATTATAAAGCGCAGCAACTACCCGCTGAGCTGTTCCAATAGAGAGATACAAGCCACTAATGTCGTTATAAACTTCTATTTTTAAGTCTTTTTCAAGCTAGTATGCATATCCAATTTTTTGACCGAATACATCAAATTTATTTGGCTGACTAGTTGGCTTGTCTATAGGGTATAGTGTCTCATTTATACCTCACCTCCATTATTGAAGAATTAGTTGGTAACTGAGCATAATTTCTGATGTGGTAACAATTCATTACGGTAAAACTTAATTTACACCTATCAAGACTACTACATCTATTGTTAACGGACGCTTGAAAAGGGAAATTAATAATTTCTTTGCATTTCCCCTACATTGTAATTATTTGAAAACTTCCAAAGATTTGTATACATTTAATGTTATCTAGCTGAATCTCACACATCTACGCTTTGGCGCCGACAGATTTCGTTGACCTTTCCGTATCGTATACCTCTCAGCAGACAATTGCTCGAAAGAGATGCTACATACTGCTATAACAAAAACAGCACTGCAACATACGATCAACCAGCTTCAGTGGCCCCCAAATGACACCGAGGGAGTCCCCAAAACCATCCCGAAATTACCCCCAAATGACCCCGAGGGAGTTCCCAAAAAGATCCCTGAATGGCCCACAAATGATCCCAATGGAGTCCCCAAAACCATCCCAGAACGACCGCCAAATGACCCCAAAATGAACCCCGAAAGACCCCGGGAGGGTTCAGAGGTTGTCCCCGAAATTACCCCAAAAACCCTGGGAATACTCCCCAAAATCATTTCAATATTACCATAAGAAGCAGCAGAACTATAAGCGAACTTTTTACGCATATGGGTATATTTTCAGGGCATCTCGAGGGGTTATTTTTTATTTGTGAATAACTGAATAAAAATTGAAATTTTATTGTTATTCCAAATTTTTTAAATAAGGAATAATAACTCAACTCTTTACTAAAAATTTACAAAAATAACAATGACCGATTATCATCAATCAGGATATTCTGAATAAAGAATAACTTTTTATTCATCAATCAAAAAATTTAAAATGATGAATAATTTTTTATTTTTATTTTTTCGTCAATCGTTATTCAAATTTGTTGATAACGCCCATCCCTGCATAGTGTACCCTGAAACCATTTTGTTAGATCATTGAACACTTTCCCTTGTTTTAGCAACACAAAACTGCCTAGAATTTGGAGCATTGTGTTCGTTAGGGCTGGGTAAACGCATATCAAATAAGTGGCTGTCTAGAATACAGCTTCTGCACCGTCGTAGGACGGGACTCTCCTTTTTTGCACGTGTTGGCTAAGTCGTTCGTAAATGCCTCTTTCAAGACATGTTCAGTAGAAACTATTTTCTTCTTTGGTTGTAGTCAAGCTGTCTTGCAATTCTCGATGGCCTTAGTGAACGTATACAGCGAATTTGGCGCTTAAGCGCTGCTTGGCTGTACAAAGAATTTGCATATCTGATTGTCGCTTATATGATTTCGTAACAGGAAAATTATGACTCTCTCTTTACCCTGTATGGAAAATACATGCTGGGTTTGAAAGACGAATGGATATTGCGAATTTAAGCTGTTCGGAGAAAACCATCGCGCCAACACTTCAGGTCTTTCCCAATTTGTCAGTGTAGAGTGAGGTTTATCAGGCGTATGTGTAGGAAAACTGTAGCTGGTTAAGAAAAACATTCAGCGCTTCCGTTTGAATCGATTTAAGTGCTTCTGTTATAACAATTGTGAGAAGTGCGACCTGCAGGAGGAAAGAATAAAGCACGTTCTGTGTTTGTAGCCTGCACCGCGAGGTCAAGGCAGCAGCTACTAGAGGTGGCAGAGTTGCCAGAACTCGAGGCTCTTATTGATTTAGTATTTTCCAAGAGGATGAAGTCATTCTGTAACATAAGTCCTCGAGTGCAATTGGCGGTTTTCCTTTTAATCGTCAAACAAATTCTGGTAACACTGAGGACACATTCCAGCTATGTGAGGTATTTATTGACCGGCCAGTTGAATCTAACCTAACATAATATCCTTAATTGCTTACATTCTTCATCTTTTGCTTCCTGTCAATTTCAAGATACTTGAATAAGCGCCAATCAGCTTTAATTGAATTACAATGCCAGCATTGCAGTATCGCGATACTCCCATTAACTTACTTAAATGTGTAATATCTGCTCATTATATTACATCATTTAAATTAAGAATTACGTACTTCCAATTAGTTCAACTGCAGTGCAATTCGTATTTAACGGAATCACAATATAATGCAATTTAAGGTTTTTTTCCACTTCGCTCCTCTCTTCTCTGCTATAAGCTGCGTGTTGCATGCAGTGTTGCCAGGTTAGCCTTTTCGAGGCTAGATTTAGCATTTTTTTTTGCCTTTAGCCTCGAAATTTTGGGTTCAGCTTCGTGACTTTTTTCTAGCCTTTTTTACTCCGAATGTATTTTTAAAAATTTCTAAAATAAAATAATTTCAATAGTTCCTGTGAACACCTAATACCTAATAATATGAGTTCTCTATAAAAGATTAATTCTTTTTCTGCTGAAAATTCGTTGAAAGTTTCAAAGCCAGATGTATTTCCTTACTTTGAAAAAGACAAGTATAGTTATTCTTCAAGTCAAATAGCATTAATAGAGCTGCAGTGGCGAAAACTTATAACTATACAATGGAAAAATGTACACTCCACCATGGAATTTGGTCGGAAGTCCGATAACATAAAAATGCATTAAACGAACCTCCTTTTTTAGAACTTGTCGAATTCATATTTAGTTTTTTAGTATTACCACTCAGTAACGCGGAGGTTGAAAGAATTTTTAGTGGCATGAAAATTCTGAAAACTAAATTAAGAAACAAACTAAAAATTAAAATACTTAATACGCTGCTTAATATTAGATGCTCGTTAAAACGCTTATCTAAATGTTGTAATGACTTTGAAATTACCGATGATCTCATATCTATGGTAAATACCCAAATTTTATACCCAGACTTAAGCTCTTCTGATTCTTGAGACGGGGAATATTTTATATAAATAATTAGTTTGTAATATTTTTCTTATGTATATACACATATGCAATCATTTAAAGTAAGTTCATGTGCTAGTCAAGGAAAATGTGCCTGATATGTTTTGAAACAGGAAGTTATGTTTAAGTTATGTTTATAAGTTTTTATTTACAAATGTGTAAACTAAAATATAAAAGAAATTTTATGAATTAACCAAAAAATTTCTGGCTCTTTTTTAGCATCTTTTTTTTCTAAATTTAGCCTTTTTTAACCTTTTTTTTTTTGCCAATCTAGCTTCTTTTTTGCATCACCTGGCAACACTGGTTGCATGCAGCATTTGACTCTCAGCTTTTGCTTGTATACATACAAATGTTTCCAATCAACTTTTAATCCGATTTGAGGTATAAAAGTGAATTTCTCGTTCCTGTGCTCTTCTTTTTCTCTTACTTTCATCTTTATTTCTGTTTTTTTTTTTTCGTCTTTCGCGAGACAAATGGCAATCAATTTTCTTTATTTACAACCACAAATCCCAATGAAATTTCCCATACCATCATCATCATCTGTACACGAACTTCTCAAAAGAATTGTATTCATTAAGTGGAATTCAATTCCCAACTCAGCTACTCAGCTGGCGAAAGCGACTTACTTACTTTGGGGCTAGAAGATGGGTGACAAAAAAAACTATAAACTATCCCTGTAGTAACAAAGCAATAAATCTGTACGCTTGAGCACATATTTGTGACACGTCCGGTTATGATATGATGTCTTCGTTTTCAAGTATATTCAATGGCTGTTTTAACAACGCTTGCCGTGTAGGTGTATAAGTTATGTGTGAAGGTTATTGGAATTGTGCTGAGGTGGTGGGAGCAAGTCACATCTGACGAAGTTGGCGTCATGTTGACTTCGTATACATGAATATTGATGATTCTGAAAATTTGTTGATGCAAATGAAGAAATTGGAGGAACGCGAGGAGGTGCGAAATAGAAGAAAATGGAGGTTGTATTTGAAAAGCTGTATTATTTTGATTTTATTAATTAATAGCTTATGCCCGTGGATTTCCCCCCAATTTGCTATACAGATATGCAAAATAAATAAAAAAAATTTCATATTTCTTTTAAGGTTGTGTATTTGCGAATTTCTGAAAACGATAGGATATTTTTTGTTTTACTATTGGGCGTATGAATAATTGGCGATGGGCGCAACATGAGTTGGTAAGATTGACTCCTGCTACAGCCAATTATTGTCTATGAGCTTTACAGATGATCATTGGGAAAGCCAACCTAACAGGATATTGGAGGCGTTTAAAATGGAAAGGCATATCTGCGGGTGTCAATGGAATATTTGGTTTGAAAACTTTGTTGTTTTCGAAATTTCCCGATAAAATCATTGCTTCAATGACATTCGGTAAAAGTTTTGTGATGATAAACCTTGTCCCATTACCAGGAGCGTGCGCAAGAATTGTCTATCGGGGTGAGTTTTGAGCATATGGAAGCTCATAGTATGCATCCGTTATTGTCAAGACTAGTTTTGCGATAAAAATTAATAGAAATGGGAAGCAATCCGATAATGAAAGATGTTTTTATTTATTTCATATTTCATTGACAACGCATTAGTACAATGCAATCTTGTATAGTACAACAAAAGTAATAATTACATAAAGTTCATTTAAAAATAAACATATAATATATAAAAAAAATTGCATACTGCTTTACTTTTGACTGAAATGAAAAAAAGCAAAAAATAACATATTTATTCGTTATCAGTCAACAAAAAGCCTTTTCCATCTACCAGTTTTATGAAAAAAAAATTGAGTTGTTGTAAGCCCATGGGGGAGGGGGAGAGTTTGAACCCCAAACCCGCCCCCTTGCGCACGACCCTGCCCATTACATAAGCGCGGAGAATCCTTATTGTCATGGGCCAGCTTTTCCACATGAAATTGCACTCTAAATTAACTTGTATGCTTTTTATATATATATGGATAGAAATGTAGATAGACAGAAGTTAACACAAATTTTAAACGGCGGCAATTACTAAACGTCCAAAAGGAAATGCAATCAAACCCAAATCTGCAGTCAAACTTTACCTGTTAAAATAGCCTAAATTAGTACGGCAGCAAAAGTTGTGAAGATTCTAATTCCGACTTTTTCTGTAGGTGTTAGGCCTAACGGTATAAAGCCTCTTACGCATTTTCATTAGTTTACTATTGCTACAACCAGAGATATGCAGTATCAAAGATGCAGTATCAAAAATAATTTGAAAATTTAGTCCCTGTCTTGGGTTTAAAAGAATTAAGTAATCAAGTAATTAAAATAAATCAAACAATTAAGATAAATATAATAATTATAAATAGTCAAACAATAATCAAATAATAATAGAAAGTAATCAAATAATTACTTACGATAATCAAATAGAATTTGAAAAAAAAATAATCACGCTTATTGGTCGTCAAAAAATAATTGGAACAAGTAAGGAAGGCTAAGTACGGGTTTAACCGAACATTACATACTCAGCTGCCAAATTACAGCTTGCAAAACTTTTAAATTACCTTCTTTTAAAAGTGGGCGGTGCCACGCCCATTGTCCAAACTTTTACTATTTTTCTATTGTGCGTCATAAGGTCAACCCACCTACCAAGTTTCATCGCTTTATACGTCTTTGGTAATGAATTATCGCACTTTTTCGGTTTTTCGAAATTTTCGATATCAAAAAAGTGGGCGTGGTTATAGTCCCATTTTAAATAGCGATCTGAGATGAGTGCCGAGGAACTTTTACCAAATTTCATTAAGATAACTCAAAATTTACTCAAGTTATCGTGTTTCCGGCAGACGGACGGACGGACATGGCTAAATGAATTTCTTTTTTATCCCAGATCATTTCGATATATAGAAAGAAGTATATATATATCGCGATTAGTTTATGCCGTTACGGGGTACCTTTATGCGAACAAAATTAATATACCCTGTGAGCTCTGCTCAGTATAAAAATTAGGCACTGTCTTGAATTAATAAGAAATAAGTAACTAAAAGTAATCAAATAATTATAATCAGTAATCAAGTAATTATAACTAATTAATATTAATCAAAAAATATTAAAAAAAGAATGGAAATAATCAAACAACCAAAGTTACTCAAACAACTAAAATTAATCAAATACTTACGTATATTAGTCAAATATTAATTGAAAACAGTAAAATAATTAATTTTTATGTAATAACAAATTTAATTATTCGAATGATTTCTTTATTAATACGAACGAGGCCAGTGAAGTACGTACTAAATTAAATTCTTTTTTTTTTATTGGAAAACTACAGAAATAATTAAAAATAATCATAAATTATAATAATTATATAATTAAAATAATAAAAATAATAACATAGCGATGTTAATAATGCAACTGAAAAAAATTAATTATATAATTTTTGTGTGAAATTAAGTTATTTTAATCATTAAAAAGGCTTACCTACTGACACTTAATCATTAAATAATTGCTTCAAGATAACAATATATAATTAATAATAAGTAACAATAGTAGTCATTACTAAAATTACAACATACAAAATTTCAGTAATATCAATGCTAACTCTTTTAAAATATTTTAACTACATTCATCATTTTGATCGATAAAGAAAGTGATTACTGTAAACGCAATGTAAAAAAGGTGAAGTTATTATTGTTGCAGTTGTAAAAGTCTTGTAATTCTAATCATTTTCGCTGTGTTCTACGTACTTATATATAATCTTAAATAAATAATATATACATTACATGCAAAAACTTATGTTTAGTTACAAAAAACAAATATGATCTTTTTATGAAGAATAATGGTAAAATTTTAAATTAATTACATTTTTAGGATTCGTAAAACCTAATCGTAACGAATAGTTCACAACTAAATATATTTTTTTTGCATTCTGCTAGAATTTTGTCAACCCCTACTCCTCCGCAGTAGCCATTCTCAACTTTTTACAAACGTCAGCACATTTTCCTGTTACTGCCATCTTCACCTCTTGTTTTGTGACGTTTCTTGTTAATTTCATGAAATATATAATATCATCGATAACGTAAGGATCTAATTGTCCCTTAAGTGGCATATCAAATTCCATAAATGCTGGAGATTTTTTACCCGATAAACTGTGTGTAGCCAATATGCTATCATCGAATATTAAACTTAAAATTTTACGTGTTATTGCAGATCCTGAACTTTCCCAATTAACTTCATGAAAAGTTTCCTTTTCGATTTTAGTGCCATTGGGACCGATAATAACCATTTCTACGCCATTTTCCAATATTACGTTGCTTTCAAGTATTTTTTTGATTTGCTCATCCATAGAATACAATCTCTTTCTCGTAGTTCTAGAACGATTTAAATGCTTGAATTTCTTCTCCCTTGTATTTGAATGTGTTTTATCACTGGAAGCGCTTGACAAATTTTGAGGCTCATCATAAATAGCGCTGACAAACGGAAAACACATGCTTTCATATTGTGGCTCTATAGCTGGCACTTTTGCCACTTGCTTTAGTTCAATTTCTTTCATAGTTTTACGATTCTTCGCTGCTAGATGAGATAAGTCGTCAATTGCAGGGCGCTTTTTCTTCACGGTAGGTTCCGTCGGTTTCGGTATAACTAAGTTGAGCGCACCATCCTGTATACAATTATTTTCCGAATATTCAGTATATCTTGCTTTAGCGCTTAAACTACCCTTGTCAGTATTAACTGTAGGTGCGTTGTTAGGGTTGTCTGGCCTCTGAGTGTTGTTTATGTTGCTACTTTCATCAGCAACGCCTTGCTCTGACGCCATCTTCAGCAACATTTGGAATATATTGATTTTGGCCATGATCTCGTCATCGAAATTTTCATTTTCTTTACCTTCAGTGTTGTTATATTTCCAAAACAGTTTCTTATATGACATTGTTGGATACTTCTGTGCGATATGCAAAAGATATTTGGATCAGTAGGAACTTTTTCAAATATATATGCGAAATAACCTGTAAATGAAAAACGAAACGGACGGAAAAAAAGTTAGGTAACAGTGAAAATCAAATATGAATGTAAATGTTAATATATTAGAATCAAAAGTAATTAAAATCTTAACTAAGATGCCAAAATTGGCTTGAGAAAGTGTACGGCTTCTCACCAGCAGTAAAGTATAGAGCAATAGAAATAAAAAAGTGCTTGAAAGCAGGGGCCGAAACTGTTATTCCTTTTATAATATAATTCCTTGCAAAACTATTAATTTTGGACTTTTAATATATTTGGATCAAGATAAAAATTATTTTCGGATTTTATTTGTTGAGTCCGATAGAACTAGTTAAACTCGGACTTTTAAAAATAAAAGTCGGGGAATAAAAGTTAAATCCGGACTTTTATTTTTTAAGGCCAAAATAAATATCCCACTTGATAATACAGAAACGGCTTATCCGAAACAAACAATTTTTTTTTAATTCGGATAAGCCGTTTCTTTGTTATCAAGCCGGACTTTTATTTTGGCCTTAAAAAATAAAAGTCCAGATTTAACTTTTATTTCCGGACTTTTATTTTTATAACTCCGAGTTTAACTAGTTCTATCGAACTCAAAAAATAAAAATACAGATATTACTTTTATATATGGACTTTTATGGAAAAAGTTCGAAAAATAAAAAGGATGCATGATTCGACATTATATTGCTATAGGGATACCTGGGAACTCAAACATTTTCACCTAGGACAATTTTTTGACCAGGACATTTTCGACTCCGAAAAAAAATAATTATTATTTTCCGTATATGCTTGAAAGGCCAATTTTTTGCCAATCTGAGAAAATTAGGTTATTGATAAAATCTTCAAAAGTCAACATTGAAAAATCTTTAAAAAAATTGGGGTAATTTAACTCCATAGTGCGGCAGAAAGAACGATATAACAGTCATGACAACGAATGCGAGTTAAGAGTGTTATGAGGACTACCGAAGATTCGAATAAAAGTGTGAGCATTACAAGACAGCGAATATGACATAGGTACTGAGTTCGATGAAAAGCGTTGTAAGTTGGTTATGGTAAAGTTATACAAAAATGTGAATTTGTATTCCTTTTGCTGGTGGTCATACCAATAATTTTTTATTGTAGTGAGTATTGGCATGTATTTGATACCTCCCTAACGCTCGAACTCAAACCTATTTTACCACATTTGCATGAACGCCGCCTTTTGTCTGACAAAGCAACGGGTTACCCACCCAGATGTCTCTACATCATTCGAATCATCGGTGGACGAGTTTTCACTAACTCCTCTGTACGATCTCTTTTCTTCTTTATCACACAATTCTGCGCATCTGCTCTTTTGACAAAGAAACTTTTTTTTTAATTTGTCACAGCATTGTCGCCTTTGCTGTAACCAAGTAACTGAAAGGAAAGATCAAATAAGTTTATCTGATCTAGATAGTGTTCTCAAAGTTTTGGAAGTTATGTTACTGGTTTCACAGCAGAAGGGGAAAAGAGAATTAATAGGTAACGACCTGCAACTCTTCCTTATCTAAAATTGAAAAAACTCAGGCTAAACTTCGTTTTCCGAAATTCATTAAATCGTTGGCTCAAAGTGTAAACCTTCTAAGTTCTATTTTTGACAAAATCAGTTTTTGTGTATTTTGGTAGTGTAGCACTACCGGGGCAAAACAAGATCATTATATGATGACTATTAACAAATGAAATGGATTTCATTGTATTTAATGAAAAAGTTGTTTGGCTGCCGTCCAGGTGGGTAGTAATGATAGCTTTTGGAATTACCGTCAACTTCTAAATTCCTTATTACAAGGACTTGGGAGAAGTAATTAAATCCTTTCATCCACCGCAAAAGAATTGATGACATTTCAATTCTTAAAAAAATACCATAAGCAATTTCGTTTTTTGAGGCTCGAGTACAATAAATTTAATTCAATTTTTTGTTTTTTTTTTTTTTTTTTTAGCATCCAACTGTATACATAGAATAAATCTAACAAATTTTTGGTTTTTTTAAAGTAATTCATAATTAATTAAACTTAATAAACTTGATGGGCATGGATGGATTGCTCTCAGTAGTGCATCCATTTTTTTGTTTTTTTTTTAATTAAATTACATCCCAATACTTTCCCATTCCTTGAAGGAATTTCTAAAGTAATTAAAAAACTGCTTCTGTTTTGAGAGAAGAAAAAAAATTTACAATAAAACAGTGAATATATCCCCGAGCATGGGGTAAAAAGTGTCTTCGACAGATGACCCGGCACTGCAAAAATCTGTTGGCCAGGCATAGAATAGAAATAACAAGTAAGGAAGGCTAAGTTCGGGTGTAACCGAACATTACATACTCAGTTGAGAGATATGGAGACAAAATAAGGAAAATCACCATGTAGGAAAATGAACCTAGGGTAACCCTGGAATGTGGTTGTATGCCATGTGTATCAAATGGAAGGTATTAAAGAGTATTTTAAGAGAGAGTAGGCCATAGTTCTATGGATGGACGCCATTTAGGGATATCACCATAAAGGTGGACCAGGGCTGACTCTAGAATTTGTTTGTACGATATGGGTATCAAATGAAAGGTGTTACTGAGCATTTTAAGAGGGAGTGGGCCTTAGGTCTATAGGTGGACGCCTTTTCGAGATATCGTCATTAGGGTGGGCCAGGGGTGACTCTAGAATGTTTGTACGATATGGGTATCAAACGAAAGGTGTTACTGAGCATTTTAAGAGGGAGTGGGCATTAGGTCTAAAGGTGGACGCCTTTTCGAGGTATCGCCATTAGGGTGGGTCAGGGGTGACTCTAGAAAGTGTTTGTACGATATGGGTATCAAATGAAAGGTGGTAATGAGTATTTTAAAAGGGAGTAATCCTTAGTTCTATAGGTGGACGCCTTTTCGAGATATCGCCATAAAGGTGAACCAAGAGTGACTCTGGAATGTTTGTACGATATGGGTATCAAACGAAAGGTGTTACTGAGCGTTTTAAGAGGGAGTGGGCATTAGGTCTATAGGTGGACGCCTTTTCGAGATATCGCCATTAGGGTGGGCCAGGGTGACTCTAGAATGTGTTTGTACGATATGGGTATCAAATGAAAGGTGGTAATGAGTATTTTAAAAGGGAGTAGTCCTTAGTTCTATAGGTGGACGCCTTTTCGAGATATCGCCATAAAGGTGGACCAAGGGTGACTCTAGAATGTTTGTACGATATGGGTATCAAACGAAAGGTGTTACTGAGCATTTTAAGAGGGAGTGGGCATTAGGTCTATAGGTGGACGCCTTTTCGAGATATCGCCATTAGGGTGCGCCAGGTGTGACTCTAGAATGTTTGTACGATATGGGTATCAAACGAAAGGTGTTACTGAGCATTTTAAGAGGGAGTGGGCATTAGGTCTATAGGTGGACGCCTTTTCGAGATATCGCCATTAGGGTGGGCCAGGGGTGACTCTAGAATGTTTGTACGATACGGGTATCAAACGAAAGGTGCTACTGAGCATTTTAAGAGGGAGTGGACATTAGGTCTATAGGTGGACGCCTTTTCGAGATATCGAAATTAGGGTGGGCCAGGGGTGACTCTAGAATGTTTGTACGATATGGGTATCAAACGAAAGGTGTTACTGAGCATTTTAAGAGGGAGTAGGCATTAGGTCTATAGGTGGACGCCTTTTCGAGATATCGCCATTAGGGTGGGCCAGGGGTGACTCTAGAATGTGTTTGTACGATATGGATATCAAATTAAAGGTATTAATGAGGGTTTTAAAAGCGAGTGGCCCTTAGATGTATGTATGAAGGCGTTCTCGCGATATCGACCAAAATGTGGACCAGGTGATCCAGAAAATCGCCCATTTTCACAGAGAACAGTTACCGTCATAGAATCTATGCCCCTACTGAATTTGAGAAGGATTGGTAAATTTTTGTTCGATTTATGGCATTAAAAGTATTCTAGACAAACTAAATGAAAATGGGCGGAGCCACGCCCATTTTGAAATTTTCTTTTATTTTTGTATTTTGTTGCATCATATCATTACTGGAGATGAATTTTGACTTAATTTACTTATATACAGTAAAGATATTAAATTTTTTGTTAAAATTTGAATTAAAAAAAAAAATTTTTTAAAAGTGGGCGTGTTCTTCATCTAATTTTGCTAATTTTTATTTAGCACATATATAGTAATAGTAGTAACGTTCCTGCAAAATTTCATCATGATATCTTCAACGACTGCCAAATTACAGCTTGCAAAACTTTTAAATTACCTTCTTGTAAAAGTGGGCGGTGCCACGCCCATTGTCCAAAATCTTACTAATTTTCTATTCTACGTCATAACGTCAACACATTTACCAAGTTTCATCGCTTTAACCATCTTTGGCAATGAATTATCGCATTTTTTCGGTTTTTGAAATTTTCGATATCGAAAAAGTGGGCGTGGTTATAGTCCGATATCGTTCATTTTAAATAGCGATCTGAGATGAGTGCCCAGGAATATACATACCAAATTTCATCGAAATACCTCAAAATTTACTCAAGTTATCGTGTTAACGGACGGACGGACGGACGGACGGACGGACATGGCTCAATCGAATTTTTTTTCGATCCTGATGATTTTGATATATGGAAGTCTATATCTATCTCGATTCCTTTATACCTGTACAACCAACCGTTATCCAATCAAAGTTAATATACTCTGTGAGCTCTGCTCAACTGAGTATAAAAATTATGGAGCCAAAGGAACAACCGCTATTTTAGGTGAACGATAAAAACGCGGCGCCTAGATGTTGCCGATAAAGGAGTTTAGCAGCTCCTGAAACGGATCTATACAAAGAGCTTTGGCAGTTGGGTGACATCTTCCGCATTCATTTCATGATAAGACATCCTTGTTGCGAGGTAATTCTTTGATACGAGCATCAGTACAGGAATGATGAGGCTATGCCATCGCAGCTTGGAGTACTTTAAGGTATCTTCTATAGAATTAACTTAGTAAATAAGGTCATGAGGAGAAATGTTGTCCTAAATTTAGCTTGGTTGCGAACAACTCAAAAAGATCCTTCCCAAACCTTGTAGAGATGCACCTAAATTTTATTCCGAAATAGAGGCATACAAACGTTTTTCATCCTGCTGCCCCCCCAGAATTTAGCATACAATAAATATGAGGTAACGCTTTTTCCCAGAAGTAGTACTTTGGATTTCTTAGGTAAATCGGAAGTAAAATTTCTTTCGATGATCAAATACTACGTGCTGTAAGCCTTTTAAGAACAGGGTTTGTCCTGATAAATGATTCCAATCAAGGCCGCTATCAAAGCTAATGGAATGGTCCTAGAAATATACGTCGAAGTTTTCCGCACCGCAGATCCTGGATTCAATTCCCGGGAAAAGCAACAAATAAAATTGAGAAACAAATTTGTTCACTTAGAAACAAGCTTTTGTAAACGGGCTCGCCCCTCGGCAGGGATTCGTCCACATAAATCGAATACATGAATTAACTTGGCATTTTCAATAACTTTCCCAATCCCTTTGAGGAAGAGAATGTGAAATTGAAAAGAACTTTTGACATTTCATGTAATGCAATTGAAAATGTTTCAATAACAATTCTAACTTCTTTCTTAAATACTGGGACAGAAATTATATTTTTTCATTACAAATAAATTCATGTATTCGAGCCTCAAAAAAAGAAAGTTTTCTATGCTTTTCTCTGGTGAATTGAAATGTTGTAATTTTTTTTGCTGTGAAGAAAACATGGCTCAATTATATGGTTGGCTCATCTCATCAGCTGATTTTATTCATTTTATCGCATGGTCGATGTGATTGTCAAAAGCAGATGGCAAACTCAAAATGAAACCAACACATTGGCAACATTTTCTTACAACATACAAAAACTGCTAAGTTTTATGTTTCCATTCCATACCATTCGCACCAACACAAACACGCAGATTTTGACAATCCGAGCTAACATAATATTATTTTGTTTTTGTACAGATAGTTGAACCATGGAAGAAAATTTGTCAAAACTGTTAAGTTCAATCCCTTATAAGAAGCTAATTATGGTTTAGAGAGATACGTTGCTGGTCTCCATGTAAGCCTAAGCCGACGAAATTCTAATGTAGGCTATCTTAAACTGTTTTTTTAGATACTACAATAGGGAATTTTGAAAATTTTCCGTTTATTATAATTCTTTTTTATATGTATGTCCTCGTATGGTACCTGCGTGCTTTGGTTTAAAAAATCACATTCGTTTGCGATGTGCGCAATCATATTCATGATAGGTCAATGTACAGCTTCAAGGTTATTTGCTGGTTGTGTGCGTATTTGCAAATGTGTGGCTGTGAAACCAGTTAGGTGCTTACTCAAGTTTACCTTTGTATTCGTGCGTGGGTGCTACTTTTTAATTGTTCGATGACGATGCATGAATACCATTGTATATCCTTGAGTCTCAACATAATAATTGTTTACAGCTATGTGTTTTGTAAACAAAGACAACAAAAACCATTTTTTACTTTTACGAGCTACGAATAGAGCTATTAAATTGCATTTCTTTTGTATGTTGTTGAATGCACTATTTTGTATTTAAAAAAAAAAAAAATGGTTGTACATATTGTTGTCAATATTAACAAACGGTGTGATTAAATTTTTATAAATGCTTTAAATTTTGATCTTGCATATCTCATCATTGCATTTTTTTCTTATTAAAACTTATATCAAAAGAATAAAACAGCCTGCTTACCAACAATCTAGGAAAAATTCTAGATAGTACATTGTCGTGGAAGCTGTACATGGAGGAGGGAGAGAAGAAGGCCTCAACAGCGTTTTATGCATGTAAAAGAATATTGGGTTGTAGGTGGGATTTATCGCCCTCTCTCTCTGTCATTGAATATTTAGAGCGATTGACGAGGCTATCCTTTACTATGGAGCCTTTATACTTAAAAAAAAAAAAGAGGTGGAAGGTTGGCGCTAGGGTGCTCAAATGACCGACGAGGCGATGCACATATACCAATCGTTCCAAAGTAATGAAAAAGTGCTTTTAAGATGGATGTAGTAGCCATGACTAAAGCAGTAGAAACACTGGCGAAAATTAGCTTAAACTTCAGCCATGCCAATTTTTATATTGACAACCAAGCTGCAATTAAGGCATTAGTGAAAATGTGTAAGAAAGGAATTCCTGGAAAGAGTCGAATTAGAGAGAAATATTCATCTTTATTGGGTCCCAATCCATATGGGAGTAGAAGCGAATGGAAAACAAAAATTAGCTAGCTAAAAAGGGCACATCGCTTGAACCTTGTATCGTACATATCCCAATCAGATTGGGCGAGATTAAGAGTGGGCAAGGTTTACACATGTTCGCTCAAGCGGGAAAGAGGTGGGCTCTAGTCCGAGGCCGTGAAGTGTCGAAGATCATGCGCATGTCTTACAACATTAGGGTAACACAGTTCCTCTTATCATTGAAAAGATGGGACAATAGACTCATGATGAAAATGAACTGCCTTCTGATATTACATGCTTTGAAATAAGGCATTGCCATCGATTCTCAATGTGGAAGAAAGTGAGGGTTGGAAGAGGAAACAATGGTGTACCTTTTTTGTTCTTGCCCTACATTAACAAGGCTATGAGCGAGCTTTAAGGAGTGGTACAACTATCAGATGTCAAAAGGATTAAGTTTTTATATTACATAAGTCCTGGTTTCTGATAGGGTTTTTTTCATGGTGCTCATAGACCAAACAGTCAACGTAACTAACCTAAATGCCCTACTGACAATTTTGACGTCAATCCATAATATTTGACAAAAATTAAAATTTTAGTGGGGTTTATATGGAGATTTTCGCGCCAAGTGTTTCTACTTGAAGAATTTTAATTGTCCAATATGAACAAAAAAGACGGGTGCAAATGTTGGGTACATTAACTGTGAAAAGGAAAGAATCAAAATTTGCCCGACTTGCGATGATACTGAGTCTCAAAATGTCGGTCTTTCTTGCTGAAGTTAAAAAAAAAAACAAGTAAGGAAGGCTAAGTTTGGGTGTAACCGAACATTACATCGTCAGCTGAGAGCTTTGGAGACAAAATAAGGGAACTTCACCATGTAGGAAAATGAAACTAGGGTAAAACTGGAATGTGTTTGTATATCATGGGTATCAAATGGAAGGTGTTAATGAGTATTTTAAAAGGAAGTGGGCTTTAGTTCTATAGGTGGACGCCTTTTCGAGGTATCGCCATAAATGTGGAACAGGGGTGACTCTATAATGTGTCTGTACGATAAGGGTATCAAATTAAAGGTACTAATGAGGGTTTTAAGAGGGAGTGGCCCTTTGTAGTATATGTGAAGGCGTTTTCAAAACCTCGACCAAAGTGTGGACCAGGGTGACCCAGAACATCTTCTGTCGGGTACCGCTAATTTATTTATATATGTCATACCACGAACAGTATACCTGCCAAGACTCCAAGGGCTTTTGATTTCGCCCTACAGACCTTTTTCATTTTTTTCTACTTAATATGGTAGGTGTCAAACCCATTTTGCAAAGTTTTTTCTAAAGCTGTATTTTACGTCAATCCAATTACCATGTTTCATCTCTTTTTTCATATTTGGCACAGAATTATGGCATTTTTTCATTTTTCGTAATTTTCGATATCGAAAAAGTAGCCGTGGACATAGTCGGATTTTGCCCATTTTTCTACCAAGATAAAGTGAGTTCAGATAAGTACCTGAACTAAGTTTAGTAAAAATATATCGACTTTTGCTCAAGTTATCGTGTTAACAGTCGAGCGGAAGGACAGACGGTCGACTGTGTATAAAAACTGGGCATGGCTTCAAACCAACTTCGCCCATTTTCACAAAAAACAATTATCGTTAGAGAATCTAAGCCCCTACCAAATTTCACAAGGATTGGTAAATTTTTGTTCGACTTATGGCATTAAAAGTGTTCTAGACAAATTAAATCAAATAGGGCGAAGCCACGCCCATTTTGAAATTATCTTTTATCTTTGTATTTTGTTGCACCATATCATTACTGGAGTCGAATGTTGACATAACTTATTTTTATACTGTAAAGATATTAAATTTTTTGTTAAAATTTTACTTTAAAAAAATTTTTTTTTTTAAGTGGGCGTGTTCGTCATCCGATTTTGCAAATTTTTATTTAGCGCACATATAGGAATAGGAGTAACGTTCCTGCCAAATTTCATCATGATGTCTTCAACGACTGCCAATTTCAGGTTGCAAAACTTTTCTATTCTGCATCATAGGTCTACCCACTTACCAAGTTTCATCGTTTTATACGTATTTGGTAATGAATTATCGCATTTTTTCGGTTTTTCGAAATTTTCGATATCGAAGAAGTGGGCGTGGTTATAGTCCGATTTCGTTCATTTTAAATAGCGATCTGAGATGAGTGCCCAGGAACCACATACCAAATTTCATCAAGATACCTCAAAATTTACTCAAGTTATCGTGTTTACGGACGGACGGACGGACATGGCTAAACAAATTTCTTTACTCGCCCAGATCATTTTGATATATAGAAGTCTATATCTATTTCGATTAGTTTATGTCATTACGGATTACCGTTATGTGAGCAAAATTAATATACTCTCTGAGCTCTGCTCTGCTGAGTAAAAAAATTAAAGGCGCGACAACTTTCGAAGAGTTTTTGTGCCGAGCTTGACTTTCAATTTGCGTCATGCTTCCTTTAACTTTTCCTTCAAGCAGGCGGGTCGGGACTTACATGTTTTAAGCTACCTCGGAATGGCATCTGCAAGGCAGATGAACTTTCATTGCAGAAATATACTCGGGATGTTTTGCATAATCATTGCCGAGGGGCAACTCCATTGGAAAAACTTTCTTCTAATTGAACAAATTTTGTTTTGAAAATTTTGATGTTGCTTTTCCACCACACCAAGGCGACCGCCGTTAAGTTTATTTTCGATGAATATTTAGTTGAGCAAGTCTTTACTCAGTTCTTCGAAAGATTTATGAACCTCCAAGCACTAGCGGCGGCGAGTATTTAATAAGATTTAATGATGAACTGTACAAGCCCAACGCGAGCGAATGAAAGATGACTTTCCGGCTAAGAACGAATTTTTATCGGAACCCGTCCATGGAGGCAGAGGACCAACATTTTCCTCTCAGCAGGAAGAACCAGGTGGGGAAAAAATTACATGTACTTGGTGTGACAAATAGGCGGCAGTTAATACAAAGAAGAAGCACCTCGCGCGCCTTGTTGGACGGCCATAACCCAAAAAATGTAAGGTCCATATCGTGTTATATGATCACTTATCAAAAATTGGTTTTACAAATGATAAACATGAAACTGTCAAACTATTTATAGAAATTATAACAAATAATGAACCTTCTGTGTCCGACTGTCCCTAGATCAGTTATATCATTAATCCGATTCACCGCTTCGATCACTCATCGTAAAACACGATACAGGCCAGATATTTTTTGAGTTTTTTCCGTGCTTTCCAAAAAAAAAAAGGTTATACACAATTTCATGTTCCTAAAAGGCATACACAAATAACAACGCAAGTTATGCATCCCAGTGTCTGCAAGCTACAAGGATCGATAGAATGAAAAAAAACATTTCGTTATTCTAAGTAGAATTAAGATTCAGGTACGAACGCAAAATACAAGTAAATATCTAACGAGCTCAACTTTTATGTGTGTGTGAACTTACCTATACAACTGTAAGCAAAGTATATTGAAATAGGTAAGCTAATCGATTGAAACAATAGCAAACACCGCTTTTTAAGTAGCTGCGTTCGTGTAAGCGCGAAAATTATAACGGATATTTTCGCGTTTTCTAACTACCTGCCAAAAACCTTCGCGTTGATTGGTCAGTTAATGGTTGTTAATAGTTACAAGTAACAGAAAATATTGCTATAAAAACTCAGCGAATTAGGTAAGAGAGCATCAGTCTTATTTCAACAGCTCAAGCAAAGACTAAGCAGAAAAAATTGATCGTCAAAGACAAATTAAAAAATTTTTTTAAAACTGTTTTTTTTTGAGGTGCTTAAGAAATAAAGGATAGAGCAATTTTTGCGCTTTTAAAGGTAAGTGTTTTTTACAGATTTAATGTTTCAAAAAACGAAAATTATTTCGATCTTAAACGTTGGTATCGTGAAGGCGAATTCAGTACAAGGTTTTGTTATCCCAACAGCTGATTGCTTCTTCTTAATTATTTTCCAAACAGCGCATTGTATTTTAATATGTCAGTTTATCGAAATCAAGGCGAATTCAGTACAAGGTGTTGTTATCCCAACAGCTGATTGCTTCTTCTTGATTATTTTCCATACAACGCCTTATAGTACAATATGTCAGTTAATCAGAATAAATGAAAATTTTCTTTTGACTTGACATCCTTCTGCACGGCGAATTTGTTGAATTCGCTTTGCCACCACCTGGTACGGATTCGCCTTGATGATAATTTTCTTTTGACTTGACACCAAGGCGAATCCATACCAGGTGGTGGCAAAGATTTCGATTAACTGGCATATTAAAGTACAAGACACTGTATGGAAAATAGTCAAGAAGAAGCAATCAGCTGTTGGGATAGCTACACCTGGTACTGAATTCGCCTTAAGTGACATACATATTCCTGCTCGGCGCATTAGCTGAATACGCTTTGCCATCACCTTGTGTATATTCGCCATAAATTGTATTAAAAAGCAAAGCTTTAAAGGTTGTTCAGAATTTTCTTCCTTGGAGTCCATGTTTGAAAAAAAAAAATACATTTTTGTAAAAATATTTTATATTTTTCTATTTTTAGATCCTAAAAACTACAGAAACTTATTTCTTAAATTCAGCCAAGAATGTCATACAAGAAACTAAAAATTAAATATAGTAAAATGGCAGAGAAGGAAAATCAAGTCATTGGGAATGATATGGTTAATGCTCTCAATGATGCTTTGCAAGAAATACTTAAACAACGCCATATTCAACTCTCATACAAGATAGCTGACGAAAGTCAAAATTTAACATATCAAACGTCACAAGAACACACTATCTACAACAACAATTATATAAAATCTGTGGAAGATATGGATCCTATAAGATACAAGATAGCTCACGAAAGTCAAAACTCAATATATCAAACGTCACAAGACAACACTATCTACAACAACAATTATATAAAATCTGTGGAAGATATGGATCCTACATGCCAGCCACTCAACTTAGTCAAGACAGTGCACATAGACATAACAAATGAAAAAAACAACAACAAACGTCCAGCTGACGAAGTCTTAGTGCAACCAATCTTGAAAAATCCTAAAATGATGAAAGAAGAACCTGCGTACGTAGAATCAACAAAACTACAACAACAAAGCAACAAACGAGCAGCAGACGAAACTTTAGTACAACCAATTTTGAAAAATGCAAAACTATTAGCTAAAGAAACTGACAACAAAGAGAATAAAATAGGCGGAGTACTACCCCTCTCAACAAATCTTCAAAATATGAATATGAATTCAGTTAATATTTCGTTTGATTCGCCCAAAAATCAATCGCTTGGATTAACAACAGCGAAGCTCTGCAAATCAAAAATATTTGGCGCAAAACGTATCAAAATAACACCAGCAAAGAAAATTGCAATTTCCAATATGAATGAAAATATTAGAAAAATTATTGATAAAAATACAATAGTTCAAAATGATGAGGAAATGGTCGTGTTGGGTTCAAATTGTACTACAATAGAGCGTAGAAATCTCGAACAAATTGACTGGCAAAAAAGTAGCTCCGCCGTAACACGAAATATATTAAAATATATTTTTGGTATACACGTTTTGGCTACACATAATTTATCTGGAAAAAAATCCCCAGCATTTATGGAAATGGATATGCCTGAAAAAGGACAATTAGATCCACTTATTATTGCTGATGTCGTCAATTTTATGGATTTAACATTGAACATGACTGAGAAGGAGGTAAAAATGGCGGTGACATCCGCTTGCGCAGATGCTGGGAAAAAATGTAAAAGGCGGAGCACTTCAGTGGAGAAGACGGAGGAGTGATGAAATGATGAAAAATTCAAAAATAATTTACCACGTCACAGTTTGGTTACTTTATTTAAGTTTTATTTATATAACTTGTATATATTTTTATTAAGAGTTCCTTGACCAAATAAGCTCAGTTTCTATGTGATAGTTTAAGTTTATTATTTAACCTTTGGTTGCTGTATATACATTTTTATAAAAAATATAAATAAATTACTTGTCACAAAATTTTGAGTATGAAATTTTAATGTTGGCTTATGCTATACGAAAGCTACTCTGGATTTATAATGAACCTATTAATGTATTTGGGTACTAACAGAAAAGAAATCGAAAGCTCTCTCTCAAGAGTTGAAAGGTTTTATTGAACTCACATAGAAGCTTTTCTGAATCACTAGCAAATGTGGCAGACGTTGCTCTATTCTCACTTTGGTTTATAGGCCTGATTACATTCTTCGGCGCAATAGAACAGAACGACAATCTATCACCAGAGAATTTGTACAAAATTGTGTACAAATTTGTGTACAAATTCTCTGCTATCACGAATCAAACAAAGAGTTCCACAGGGTGGATCCAAAATTTTGTTCCACACCAGACAGAGTTAAGGTCACCAGTTAATGGTGACTTAACCATAACCAGATAAAAAAGCTAATCGAAACAACCTTATAGAATTCAATGTAATCGATTAATGGTGCCATACCATAACGCTAAAGCCATAAGCAACCAATTGGTTTTTGGTTTTTCGCCATATCCATAACCTAAAAATATTTGAGTTGGAGAATTTATTAACTTTTTTAGATTTTATTTATTGTTTTGGATATGTTTTGATTAAGAGACTTATTTTTGTGGTATATGTTTTTAATTTTTTGCGTTTTCTTCATTTTTATGAAATTTTCACGATTTTTAGGTAAAGGCACCAATAACTAATGCCAAGTAATAAAATAATGGATAAGTAATAAAATAATTAAAAAAAAATTTTAGGTTAAACGCTTTTATTGAAAACAATATTTACATGAAGTAATAATAATACTAAAAGCTAGAAAATAATTAGATAGGTCGTAGGTACTAGTCATCACACTCCTGATCAATCTAGGGCGTAGATCAGACAATTAAATAAAATCGTTGGGCGCGTGAAATTTCTATTGATAGTCATATATAAGACCAACTGAACCCTAATCAGGTTATACTACGGCTCACATTTTTAGAAAGACTCCAAGTGGCATCTGCAGGCAGATGAGTTTTCACTGAGAGCTTTTCATGGCAGAAATACACCCTCCACAGGGAGACGAGCGTCGCTCTAGCTTAACTTCGATCTGAATACTGTAATACGTTAAACTCTTACTTATCCAAACTAAACCCTGACTTACGGAATATATGTCCTTTTCAATTGCAATGTCACACCAACGCCTCTAACACTACTTAAATCTCTCGCCGCAGCTATTGAAAGGACGAATCACTGCACAAAATGACTGGCTATGACTGTCGTCATGCTGTTTTGTGGTTGTGGTCTGTAGATTCCGTGTTCAATATAATCATACCTTATTAACCCGGCGTTTATGAAGTTTTCATTGTTTATTCTCTATCTTTCTCTGTCCCTTTTCCTTTCATTCGCACCTCCTCTCCCTATTTCTCTCCACGCGTGTTTATCACTCTCCGAATTTTTCTCTGTATATATATCTCGTTCTAGCTTCCCCCTCACTCTCCCTCTCTTTTCGACTAACTCTATTTATCTTTCTTTATCTGAAACAATCTGCTTCCTAGAAAAAGTATGTGAAATATTAACGTTTGCAAATTACAAAAAAACTATATCATAAATTGGACATTTTCGCACAGGTCGGTCCCTTAATTACTTAAAATGGTTTAGGCCGTCCAACATGCTAGCAGCTAAAGCTCCTCGCACTCACGCCTTTCTGGCTCTGACTTTTCCGCTCCCCTTCCAATTCGGGATAGCGTTCACACATTTTTCTTGTTGCGTACGCTTTTAACGAATCCATGTAGGCAGCGTCCTTTCTTTCGTTTGCAACGTACCATTTGTTTTTCCGTGGTCGCCGGTTACCAATTTTTCTTCGACGGCAGTACGAAGTGCTTTATAGGTGTGCATGTTCCCACTGCTCCTGCTTTCCTTTTGATCGATTTCTGACCTCAGAGAGCAGGTGTGAGAGTCGAGTTGCGAAGTTATTGACAGACTGTTGCGATTGCAGCAAAAGCAACTTCTTTGCCCATTCTGAAGTTATGTAAGTTCATATAATATATAAATATTTGGGTTCGGAGACACACTTTTAAAATGCCAATATTCAGTTTACGTAACAAACCAAACACTACAGCGAACTGAACTCTTCCGAGATTCGGATCTTTCATTTCGTGTACCCTTCATGGCTTGTGGTATATACTTTTAATACATACAAGCGTATCTACTAACGTACTTTTTTTAAGGCATCTGGCAATTTAAATTAAATTGTCAACACTAAAATTTCCCATCTGTGTTTACCTTTTCGGATATGTCAGTGAGTTTAAAAAAAATTTAAAATAAAATTTTTGAAATTTATTTAATTGTTTATATTTGTTTCTGTGATAGACGAAAAAAAAAACAAATAAAAGTTATAAAAAATTTAGCAAATTATCTACAAAATAATAAAGAAAGTGAATTTTAGTGAATCAAACCAAAATATTTATAATTTAAAATAAATTTGTATAAATTTTAAATGTTATTAAATTCGCAATGCTATTTTGTAAGCTGATTCACAGCAATATTAAACAACAGAAGAAAAAACATAAACAAAAACGCTATAAGACGAAAAAACACAAGAATAATGACCACAAAATACAATGAAAAACTACAAAGGGATTTGATGAGAGCTATCGCTGTGCGGGCGCTCATGAACGCTAGTGGAGATAAGTAGGTGAATTGAAAAGAAAAAAGATGAGAAACCCACAAACTGAAAATGCCCTATTTATTAAATTTCCAGCTGCTTTTGTCCTGTGAAGAAACCAACCAAATTCATTGTTACGCTTAAGCCAGTCGTCAAAGTGCCCAACGCAGATCCTTTTATTAATATTCAACCAAAATTTAGCGCTTGTACTTGCAATACAAAAAGCTCAGAAAAAACCACACTGACCCCAGAACAAATTCACGTGCGCAATAATACGGAAGCCTTAAAAGGAAAAACGCTTTTGAGTAAGTTTGTTTACCTAGTTATGACGTTTCACTAATTCCGAATTAAGAAGCTGTTAGAGGGAACAATTATAAAGGAAAAACTGACACCGTGCTCATGGTAGAATACTCCATCCTGAATATATTTGTCCAGCCGGGATCCAACCGTGAACAGATTCAACACACTCCTGGATCTTAATAATTCCCCACTTCATTCCTCAGTTGAGAAATGGTGTGTGGTGAATGTTATAATAGGAGAAAAGGAGCCCCGCTTATTCCAACCGTCGTCAATCGTTGCAGTGTTTCCTAACTTTTTTCCGTGCACGAGATGTCTAGTGGACTACACCATACCAGAACGCCATAAAAGAGAATACTGTTGGCCACGATATCTTACAGCCACTAACATCTTTGGAGAGATCTCGAATTATTTGACAATTGTCCTTCTACAGCAGTACTAAGCAATGGAAGCCTTTGTAGCCTTGTCTTTTGCATTCAAGCTTCCATGACAGCTTGCTGTCAAGAGCTATCCCAAGTCACCTAGCCCTATCATACAGCACTAGCACCAGTACTCTACTAATAGAGGGTGGTGTATACTCAGAAATCTGGTAGCTTTGCGTAAGCTATATGATATCTTTTGTGCTAGATTAGACAGTTAGTCTTTGTGATTCGGACGACCTGGATACGACATTCAGTTGAAATTATAAAATGTCGCTCGGTATATTCAAGAATTCCTCCATGACAATAACTGAGAGACCATCGACATAAGTCACCACTTGGCAGTACATGTACAAAAGAACCTGAAGCGGGTCGATAATTCCACCATTCAAAGCGGGGGATCAAGAACACCAGCTAGTGGCGTAACGCTTATCACCTTTCTCTGAGTTATCGCTGCCATGCACTTGGGCGTTTCGTTCTTCCATTCACAAATAAGCACCAGATGGATGCTATGTTAGGACAATGTTGAGGGCCCGTTTGTATCAAAAAAGGTGCCCAGCACAAATTCTTTGGTATTACAAGATCCTATATCATGTTGACATCCGAGAGAAGAGGTTTTTCCGTAGATCCTCCCTTACAATAAGCGTTTTGAGATGCTGAAAATAGCTCACAAGAAAGAACAATAAAGCGCTTTTAAAGGAAAAAAGATAAACTGATTCGTCTAAATATCATGGCAGAGGCGTGAAAGTTTTTGCCCGCCTTCGGAATGAAAGTGTCGTTGACCATATTCTTATATTTGGGAACATAGCTTAATGGCAGATAATTGGCGTAATTTGGAGTCAGTCTGTTGCAAGAAATTTGCAGAAAAGATATCTGATCTTGCGCAAGACTTATCTCATCAGGCCCAAGAAACTCGCTGGGCTTAGAAAAGTTACTGACCCACGCAATTTGCTTTCTCCAATTAGAATGGATTACTGGCAATCTTCGGTAGTGAAAGAACTGGAATATCCGGAAAATGAGCTTTCACTCACTTCTCTCAGATATCCAAATACAAAATTGTTGTTAACCGCAATGGCGTGTGTCAGTCGGTAGGAAAGTACGTTGGAATAAAACTTTGGAACAAAAGGTGATTTCAAGTCCTTGTGGAATGCTATGGGGTTTTGGGGAAAAAGTTTAACGTAGTAAAGAGATTTTTCACCATAGTGCGTTGCTTTCGATTAACAAAAGGTCAACAAAATAAAATGAAAAGCTGAAGATGCGTGCACACTAAAGCTGCAAGTATGTTCGGACTGTGTCGTAAGTACGGACGTTTGTGGTACGAAAGACGTTTGACCGAACCCTCAAGCCCGTAGGAATCAATGTGTGCGTCTGTGTATATGTACATAACATATTTTTTTTTTTGTGTATATTTTGTAGAGCAAAGCACTGTTGCCATTGACCAGTTTGCATGCATGCTTATGCAACATCAACTTTTGGAACTACAATTTTTGATAGTGCAAATGGCAGAAACAAATACAGAATAAGAATTTCTAGTTCATTTATTTGTAACCTCCAATTTTATATAATAATTTTAGGATATTCCAACAAAATTTTAAACAATCTTTAGGCCTTTTTGTATAATAACTACAAACGGTCAAAAATCAGCGCACAAAAGTTTACTAGGCAACTCTGTCTACGAAAAAAATCAAAATTGGTTTGATTTCTACGTTCCGGGCTACGTACGTACGTGCGTTGAACGCCGGTGAGTTTTCGTTTACATTGCACACTCATAAGTTAGGCCGTGTCAGCTGACACGTTTTTTCTACGTACGTTCGTGGATATCTGAAGCTTAAGCGGCGCGACGTAAAGCGGCAGCGGCACTATTTGATCAACATTGCCTCTAATAGGCCTGATTGCATTCACGACGGCGGCTACGAAGCGAAATCTGTCAAATTATTTTTACTCATGGTCTTATGAGTATCATTATATTCGGCACGACAGAGCAGCACGAGAATCAATAATGAAAGCCGTTGTAGCCAGATCAAACCTAATTCTATGCAAGTTCCTGGGCACTCATCTCAGATCGCTAATTAAAATGAACGAAATCGGATTATACTATACCACGCCCACTTTTTCGATATCGAAATTTTCAAAAACCGAAAAAGTGCGATAAGTTATTACCAAAGACGGATAAAGTGATGAAACTTGGTAGGTTGGTTGACCTTATGCCGCAGTATAGAAAATGTGTAAAATTTTGGACAATGGGTGTGGCACCGCCCACTTTTAACGGAAGGTAATTCAACAGTTTTGCAAGCCGTAATTTGGCAGTCGTTGAAGATATCATGATGAAATTTTGCAGGAACGTTGCTCCTATTACTATATGTGTGCTAAATAAAAATTAGGAAAATCGGAAGAAAAACACGCCCACTTAAAAAAAATTTTAAAAGTCAAATTTTAACAAAAAATTTAATATCTTTACAGTATATAAGTAAATTATGTCAACATTCAACTCCAGTAATGATATGGTGCAAGAAAATTCAAATATAAAAGAAATTTTCAAAATCGGCGTGGATCCGCCCTTTTTCATTTAATTTGTGTAGAATACTTTTAATGCCATAAGTCGAACAAAAATTTACCAATCCTGGTGAAATTTGGTAAGGGCATAGCTTCTATGCCGATAACTGTTTTCTGTGAAAAACGGCGAAATCGGTTGAAGCCACGCCTAGTTTTTATACACAGTCGACTGTCTGCCCTTCCTCTTGGCCGTTAACACGATAACTTGAGCAAAAATCGATATATCTTTACTAAACTTAGTTCACGTATTTATCTCGACTCACTTTATCTTGGTATTAAAAATGGGCGAAATCCGACTATGACCACGCCCACTTTTTCGATATCGAAAATTTCGAAAAATGAAAAAAATGCCATAATTCTATACCAAATACAAAAGAGGGATGAAATATGGTGATTCTGGGTCTCCCTGGTCCACATGTTGGTCGATATCTCGAAAACGCCTTCACATATACTACTAAAGGCCACTCCCTTTTAAAACCCTCATTAATACCTTTAATTTGATACCCATATCGTACAAACACATTCTAGAGTCACCCCTGGTCCACCTTTATGGCGATATCTCGAAAAGGCTTCCACCTATAGAACTACTACCTTCCATTTGATGACCATGTCATACAAACACATTCCAGGGTTACCCTAGATTCATTTTCCTACATGGTGATTTCCCCTTATTTTGTCTCCAAAACTCTCAGCTGAGTATGTAATGTTCGGTTACACCCAAACTTAGCCGTCCTTACTTATTTGAAAATGAAATTAATTCCCTTGACATTATTACCTATAGAAATTCTCCGACCATTACAAGCGGAAATGGAAAGTCGCCTTACAAATTCTTATTTGACGTTGAAGTTGTCGTATTGAAATAAATTTTACAGCTTTATCAGCTTGTGCAGCAACGAACAGAAAAATAGCAGGGACACTTTTTTTTCATTTTCAGTGCTGTAATAAAAATGTCTATGAATTTTGTAAATCAAACTATGCAAAGCAATCTCAAATAACATTTTCGAAAAAATTCGAATTTTTAAGAAAATTTTACAAATTTTTGAGTTTAATATTTAGAGCTCCTTGAATGTTTTGGAGTATGTAACTTTATGGCCATAGCAGTTTTATTCAAAGAAAATACAATTTACAGGCCTTTTGGAATTTGTTTTAGTAACTTTTTTCCGTAGGTTGTTTCATATTTTCTTACATCAAAAAAAAAGTTCACATTTTGTATGAAGGAAATACTTTTCGGAAAACAACCTTGTGAAAACCCAATGCAAATTTTCAGAGACCTGTTATCTGTGCTTTGTTGGACTAAAATTGCTTAGGCTACAAAGCTGCATACTGAAAAAATTCAGAAAACTACAAATAATATTACAAAATTTTCGATAATTTTCTAACAGTTTTAAATTTTTTCGAAATTGATTTGCATAATTTCAGTAATAAAGTTTATTGAAATTCGTAAAATATCAAAAATAACGAAAAATAATTTAATTGCTGAAATTTGATAAAAATTGTCACTGCAATTTTTCTGCTCGCTGATGTATATATACGAGTTCAGGGACTCGTAGTTTTTATATTTTATGTATTAGTTCGTACCACAAAAGGGTCAACAATAATATAGTAATAAAAGTAATAAAGTATCAAGATAAGGGCCAAATCTCTTGTTAGTCATGGTTAGAGATATATGTATGTAGTATGAGATACACCCACAAAATTAAAAAAAAAAATAGGAATTACACGATCTTAATGTAACGAAAAATGTACTGCGCACATTTAAACTAGGATTTTGTAATTATGTACATACCAACTATTTCAATTTCCAATAATCTGATTTTTTGAAAATGCTAATAATTTTTGCAGACATTTATTTATAGTTAGGTCAGACACCAATTGCTGACCTTGCCGTAACAAAAACACGGCGAACAAGCAAATTTTTCAGGTAATGCTTTAAACGGTTTCTTAGTCAAAAGAATGTTTGTATGTGCACAGCACGTAGAAAGCGGGAAAAAAGGGAGTATCCGCCAAAAATTTTGTAACGTTTTTTTTTTACGACAATATCTATTTACACGCCTACAATTTTCTGTTTTGAAGCAATGGCCATTGACAGTCTCGAACGTGTTAAAATTTGCATATTTTCATAAGTGGCTTTTGTTTAGAAGACAATTGAATGAACAATATGAAACGGTTTGGCAGTTTTCAAGGTTAAGTAAAGATGAAAGAGCTTATGGTTTTTTTATGCATGTACATAAATAAATGCAAGAATCTATGAAACAGAAATTTGGACAACAACAAATCTGTAATGTTGTGGAAAATACCACACTGAGCTGAAAGAGAAAAAAAAAAACAGACAGCCGAAAAGAGTAGAAAAGAATGTGAGCGTGAATAGGTGGCGCAATTTCTTGGCAGAAATAAAGTCGGAGTGTTTTCCAAACCACTGCAGAAGGGTGACTCCTTACTTATTTTCTGATTAAAAAGCTTTTTACTAAATTGTCGATGTTGCTTTTCTCGGGACCTGAACCCAGAACCTTCGGTGTAGTGGACAACACCACGACAGCCGCTAGTACGCTTCCCCAAGATAGAGCAATGGGCTATCTATTGGCCAAATTAAACTTCCTTAACCCTAACGCTATAGTCGTAACCATACCCATATCCATATTCATCTCAAATGTGATCGATTAATGGTGCCTTAACCTAAAAATCGTGAAAATTTCATAAAAATGAAGAAAACGCAAAAAAATACAATCATATTCCACAAAAAATAAGTCTCTTAGTCAAAACGTATCTAAAACAATAAAAAAAATATACAAAAAGTTAATAAATTCACCAACTAAATATTTTTAGGTTATGGATATGGCGAAAAACCAAAAACCAATTGGTAGGCTATGGTATGGTTATAGCGTTAGCGTTATGGTATGGCACCATTAATCGATTACATTGACTTCCATAAGGTAGGTTCGATCAGCTGTTTTATCTGGTTATGGTTTCATGGTTATAAGTCACCATTAATTAGCCCTTATAGTAAGTAAGCAAATCCTATTTTTACTGTCATATGGGTGAATCCAGCAACGGCTACGGCAAAACGCGAATTAAGATACAACTCTCGATGACGAATACGACGTGAATATCGATAGCATTTCATCTTGACTCCAAAAATGCTGACCATGCAAAACGTGGATTGAAGCGACCACGTTCCTGAATATTGGGTTCGAAGGCTATGGGTTTGAGTAGAGAGAAAAACACTTGAAGTGTTTGCCAAACCATTGCCAAAGGGCTGCTCTTTTGGTAAACATTTATTTATAAAGTATTATATTTATAGTTCCCAAAACTTTAGCCGATAAGGTAGGCAACCCCACTATCACCACTCAAACTACGGCATCCGCTATCTGAATTATAAAAAGAACAAATAATAAAGTCTAGGATCTATACTAATAATAATTGTCACGTACACCTGTTAGAAGGTGAATCCGCCCCTTTGCGCAATCAAGGTGGAATGTCCCCCAGCTAGCTCAGGGCGAGAGGTCGGGGCCCTTAACCCTTGTCCACCTTGATGCGGGGCGGATGTCACAATCATCATCATACTTACATCCGTGCACCTCCCTCGCAAGAAGCCCACCCTACCTTGGACCGCTCGAGTTTCTGCCTGGCAGCGAGTCCTCTTTTCCTCTGCTACCAATGACGCTACTCACTTATCCTTACGTCATCCTTCCCCGCCCCTACCGATTAAGTTTAGCACGCCATTATATCCTTTTTCTTTTCAACTTCAATCTAATATATTATTTATTTAAAATATATTAACTCTATACAAAAATTCAATAAAATGATTCTATTCGAAAAGTTAAAGTTTTAACCGAACATTACGTACCCAGCTGTGCACTTAAAACGCTGGGTATTAAAAGTAGGAGTGGCTTTCAGGCAATTTCTCTCATTTTCAGACCAAACATATGTAGCTATAAACAATATTTTCATGCCAAATTTCGTTCGGATCGGAAGATTTGCGTTCGACTTACGGCATTAAAAGTAATTTGGGAAGAGTAGCAAGTTAAATACCTAAAGTTATTGCAAACTTTGTTAAGTTTAGGCCTTTAGGAAGCGTAGGTGTGGTATTTAGCCGATTTGGATTATCTTCACTCAGTATACATAAGTAACTTTGCAAGGATAGTGTCTCTGCCAAATTTCTGTATAATATCTTTAACGGCTTTTGATTTACGGCTTGCTAAACATTCAAATTTTCTTCTTCTAAATTTGGGATTTATGTTTTGTGTCGTAAAACCAACCTACCAAATTTTATTAGTATAGCGGCATTTGTTTTTGAATTATCTCAATATTTGCTCAAGTTATCGTTCAACGGACGGACAGACGGGCGGACATGGCTCAATCAAATTTTTTTTTCGATACTGATGATTTTGATTTATGGAAGTCTATATCATTCTCTATTCCTCTATACCTGTACAACCAACCGTTATCAAATCAAGGTAATAGTACCCTGTGTACAAGTACAGCTGGGTAAAAAAAGTGCTACTAAAAGTAAGACAGTTTTTAAAAACAAACCAGTGAAATTTTGTGTGGCCGATTTTTACCTTTGCAAATAAATTAAGTCTAGAAATTCTATCAAGCTGATTTCGGCCGAAATAGTTTCTTGTATTTATTACATAATTTACCTTATTTATTGAAAGAAATAGCACACAGATCAGTTCAAGTAGCTTTATTTCAAAAAGTCATAAATCAGTTTATTGACAATCACACTAGAAAAACGATCGTTCAAAATAATACGAGATTCCTGGTTTCTTAAAAGAGCCCGCTTCTTAGAAATTACTTGGTTCTTTAAAAGTACCTGGTTCAAAAAAGTACCCGTTCTTAAAATTTACTCTGTTCCTTAAAAGAGACCTGTTATTAAAAGGAGACATGTTCTTAAAAAAAGCCATGTTTCTAAAAGGTGCAATTTCGTCTCCCAAAAGAAGCCGGTTCTTAAAAGTTACCCGGTTCGAGAAAGTATCCGGGTCTTAAAAAGTACCAAGTTTTTAAAAAAGGCCTGATCTTACAAATAACTGTTTCTAAACGGTTAAATTTCGTCTCTCAAAAGTAATCAGTTCTGGTACCCGGTTCCGAAAAACTACCCGGTTAAAAAGAGTTCCCAGTTATTTAGAGGTACCAGCTTATAAAACGGATCCGGTTCTAAAAAGTGGGCGATTCTGAGAAACTATACGGTTGAAGCAAGTATCCTGTTTAAAAGAAGTAGCTAGCTTTAAAAAAGAAGCTGGTGCAAAAAAATTCACCGGTTCTCAAAAAGTTCAAGGTTTCAAAAACGTACCTGGGCACTAAAAAGTACATGGTTCAAGAAAGTACCCTAATCCAAGAAAGGTGCACGGTTAAAAATATCTACAATTTACTTCAATAGTATCATTATTCTCCCAAAACAAGATTTTTGAGTTAATAAAGAATAAATATTTATAGTTTAAAAACTAAAACAGCACGTTTAAATCACATCGATTCGAAGGTAAAAAATACACATAATTTTTAAGGGTTGGTGTCGAAATTCTGTATGTACAAAATTGTGCTTTTTAGAATTCTGCTTTTTAAAATTCTGCTTTCTAAAATTCTGCTTTCAAAATTCTGTATTACAAAATTCTGTATTACAAAATTCGGTATTAAAATATAATGTTAACAATGTTAAACAGTTCATGTAATTATTTTGAAAAAGTGCGCCATGCACAGTAATTCTGCGTAGAACACCCTTCTGCGTAGCCGATCCAACACCGGCTACGCCATGCCATGATTCCGGAATTTTTACTTCCAGAATTAAACATGCAGAATTTTGAAAAAGCAGAATTTTTTTGCAATTTACAGAATTTTGTCACCCAGAATTTTGTAATACAGAATAATGACACGCTCCCAATTTTTAATATAAACTTCGACAAAAAAAAAAATACGATTATTATTGTAAAAAAGCTTCGGCCTTTTTGCCATTTTTTCGTAAATCGAGCGATGGATGACTTTTCTGCGTTTTTTTGTTCGATACAATTTTAATTTTATTTAAAGAGCTTTTTATAAGTTTTTCGTTCAAATGCATATTTTAATATTTTATTTTTATTTACACATTCGTTTCCATGATTGTCTTCAAAACAATGCGTTTCGTCAAGTAAGCAACAAGTTCTGCGAAACTCCTACTATCTTTGCAAGATAAAGTATCAACATAACTACAACACATTCATATTTTTAAAACCACTAATATCATCTCTACTCATCTCTCTTCTAGATGCCTTTCGCGTGCTCACCAACTCCAAATTCATCTCTATCGATCCAAAATATAATTACGGAAACAGTGGCATACTCTCACCATCTTGCGATAAGCTGCGTCTAGCCGGAGGTGGAGGGGGAAGAAGTGTTACCAATGAAAATGTTTTATTACAGGTTAGAGAGCCAGCAAAAAATGATGGAACATGCGAGTGCACAAAACACCCTGATCGCCCAGCGCCAGGGAGAGTTACGCTGAGTAAAAGTACAAAGCCTGCCGAAGTTAAAAGAAGCAAAGAGAAGATATGCAATCAAGATCGAATATATCATATATTACAACGAAATTGTTATGATGAAACTTTGAGAGAAATGCAACCGAGATGTCATATAGTTTGTACGACTGGCGAAAATCCTGGAAAGGTGAAGCAGCCCAAGAAAGAGAAAAAACAAACACAAAAAACAACAAAAGAACGAGCTGAATTGCGAAAAGAGTTGGAGCAAGAAGTTGACGGACCAACTTGTGTAGAAAAAGCCATTGGCACAAGCGACTTTTCATGCACAACACCACCACAACAGCAAGAACCACCGCCACCGAAGGCTATGGAAAAGCTTGCGTGGGATCCATTGAAATATTTTGGTATCAGCTGTTCTCAAGAAAACAAACAAGAAGACGAAAATTGTGAACAAAAAGCACCATGTCCACTTAGTATGTTTCCATTTCCACGCATTAGAAAGCCTGTTTCTAGTGAAGCAGAAGACTGTCAGTTTGATATTGAATCACACCAAGCTGCAAAAAGTACGGAAAAGGCACCACGTAAACTTGACAAAGTTGCACGACCTTGTGACTCAAAAGCTCAACAAACCGCACCCGCTTGTCCAGCTTTAGTTGAGAAACCTCCTGTGCATGAAAGAGAGATCCACTATGAACCGCACACAAGACCACCAGATGTTAGTAGTGAGATTATTGCACAACAATGTCATCGCATAAAAAAATTGGAACAACAGGTAGATCAGATGCGTCATGAGCTTTCCAGAATGAAAAATGAAATCATACCAGCGGACGATATGTTACGCTGCACTGCGCTTACTTCGAAGCTACGTGAACTAACAGCATTGCTAGCCGATTTAAAAAATCGTCATGCGGAGGCCATAGCTACTGTGATTATGACACAAAAACAACAAGGTAAGGAAAAGCGAGAGCAAACTTTTGATACACCTCCATGTTCAAGACCACCTGCACGAGCAGTTTCACCTGCCTACACAGCGCCATCTTCACGCGCAGTATCACCTTCACGCACAGTATCACCTCTACGAGGAGTATCACCAGTACGCGCACTATTAGCACACGCCCCTGAACCATCAATGCAACCCCGACCTGAAACAAGAGCTGAACAAGTTCAAACATGTTTTGCGGATAGCTATAAGGATGAACTTTCACAAACGAATGCCACATTTGGTTGGCGTCCCTTCGTTGACGAAGCCACACAAAGTTCACCACCATCCACGGTGCGCGTGACACCCAGAAATACATCCAGCGTACCACCTAGCAGTCATACCAGCTCAGTGGCTAGTGCTACGAACCTCCCTTGTCGTCACAATACGGGTGAAATACCATTGCAAAAATCACCCAGCTTTTGTCCTCATTGTCAGTGTAGCGATCATCCGCGTTGTACTTATGTGGAAACGAATTTGTGTGGCGAAATCCATGCACTTTTGCAACAACATCCACCATGCGATGTGCTCTTGTCGGTGCTACTGCAACCAAATAATTTATATCATGTAAATGTTTCAGTAACCAGCACTGGTAAGCCATTGGGTTGTATTTATGCCACAGAGCAGGCCATCAATGAGGCTGTCGAAGCGGATGTTTTCAATCGATTTCTCACATTTTTTATTGTGGATGCGCGAATTTCGATGCAACAGAAAGATAAAATTTTGGCGCATACTTTTGAGTTTTTCAAGAACTAATGTTGTCAAGTAATTGAATGTATTTTATGTTGTGCGTATATGTGTATATGGTATGTCCGACTTACGGGTAATTATAGTGGTTCCAATTTATTTGATCGTAAAATTAATATTTTCTTCTTTATTTTTTTTAGATTATTTTTAATTTAACATGAAAAACATTGACCAATCGCTTGTCGCTCTAAAAGTTCTGTCGTCACCATCTATTTGCTAACGGTAAATTGTTGTCTTAAATGTCAAATATTGTATGTTTGTTGTACGTAAATATGTTTAAAAAACATAGAATGTTATTAATACAATTTTCCAGTCCAAATGCAACTTCGCCTTGGAATGCTTACTAAACTTAGATTTGTCTATTCTTTTGAGTATAGGGTGGCCGTTTTTACCAACATGGATTTTTTATGTGTAAACATATTCGCTCACGGCCTGGGGGAGTCCTAATATAATATAAGCGTAAAGTGCTCGCGTAAGATTTAAACGCAAGCGTAGTCTCTGTAAGTGGTACGCTATATGGGGGATATATGTATAAATGCAGGCAAAATGTGGGGTATTGGTATACTGTATGAAGTACTTGAGAATGTGTAAGCATGGGCATTGTGTGTATTATTGATATGTATGTATGGGGTATTAAAGAATGCTAGCGTAAGTGTAGTTACTACACTGTAGCGTAATGTGGGAACAAGGTAGTGTTGGTGTTGATATGAGTAAAATCGCACAGCAAATCCAGGCAAATACTTCACCTGAATATAACTTTAAGTGTATTGGCTATACACTATTTGTCTGCAAGCAAGTGCATGAAGGAATGTAAACACTGCTGTCATGTTCAAAATAATGAGCAACCATGAGCAAATCCGTTTTACTGATACACGAATTGTTTACAAGGTATTCAGGTTTTAGTTGAAACCTTGTTGTTTTTTTTTGCTCCTTGAAAAATCTTTGTACAATATTTCATTAGATGTATATAAAATAATAAAAGTGCAATAAAAATTTGAATAATTGGAATAAAATAAAATTAAATGAAAAAAAAAAACTAAAACAAAAAAATGTAATTAAATAAATTAAAACAAATTAAAATGAAATATAAAACAAAATAAACGGAAATAAAATGAAATAAAATAAAATAAAATAAATTAAATTAAATAAAATAAAATAAATTAAATTAAATAAAATAAAGTAGAATAGGATAGAATGAAAAAAAAATTATAAAATAAAATTAAATAAATATGTTGAACTTTAGCTGGCTCGAGGTCAATAAAACTACGTTGAATAAAACCACAGGTTTTTTTTTGACTAATTTGTTCCAATATATTTCATTATTCAATTAGTCAAAAAAATCTGTGGTTTTATTCAGCGTAGTTTTATTGACCTCGAGCCAGCTAAAGTTCAACATATTTACATATTAAAAGGTCGCTTAAAACATTCAAAATTAAATAAAATAAAATAAATTAAAATATAATAAAATAAAACAAATTACAATAATATTTATATATTGAATGCTAAACGACTTATGTACATACGTAAATAAAAACAAACACCTTTTTGTCGTTTAAAGTTATTTTTAATTGCAAAACAATTGTTTCGACACTCGGGTGGTGTCATCATCAGTTGCTAGCTTTCAACTAAATCATTGTCACAGGTATAAACAAAATAAAGCTTTCAGTCAATTTTTCCAAAACATTAAAATATATATGTACATCGCAAAAACAACGAAAAGAGAAAACAAAAGTTTAAGCAAATAATATACATATGTTACATATCCATACATAACAAACGGAACAAACAAATTTACTTTACTGCAAGAGACTCGAATACAGTGGGCCAATATCACGATTTACAGATACATTTTTATTTATATGTATATGAAAAGATTCTAAAATATTTAATCTACTTAAATTAGATTCAGTCTTAATTAGTTTGCAGTCTTCTTCGATTATCGAGTGCCGCTCCGATAAGGCATGTTCAGCGATTCCACTTTTTGGTTCAATATCTTTTATGTATTTAAGGTGTTCATTTAACCTGGTACGCACAGTACGTGTCGATTGGCCTATATACTTAGCACCGCATTTTTTCCCGTCATTATTTTCGTATGAACAAGTTATTGAATAAACCCCAGGTTTGTCCAATTTGTCGCATTTGTCTTTAGTTGACTTTAATAAAGATTTGAATTTTTAGATATAAGATAAACTAAAATAAAATAAAAAAATAAAATAAAATAAAATAAAATGAGTAAGAATGAAATAAAAAAAATAAACTAAAAAAAATTATAATAAAATAAAACAAAATAAAATAAAATAAAGTAAAATAAAATAAAATAATTTAGAATAAAACAATATAAAGTAAAATAAAATAACTGAATTTTATATATTAAAAAAATCAAAATAAAATAAAGTCAAACAAATTATAGTGAAATGAAATAAAATCGATTTTTAATCGACGCATTATTCGTTTGTAATCGAAAAGATTTGGATCATCGAAAGATTATTGATTTGTTATCAATATGTTAACAAATTGTTACAAATATCTTATCAGAAGGTTTCTAATATATTACCAATTTGTTATCAAAAAGTTATCGGTTAGTTACCGAAAAGTTATCAGCACATTATCAAAAGAATTAAAATTTGTATTTGGAAACTTATAGATTTTTAATGGAAGTGTTACCCATTTGTTATCGGAGTGTTAGCAATTTGCTATCGGCGTCTTATCGAAAAGTTATCGCTTTTGTTATCAAAATTATATCGATATGCTATCGAGAAGTTTTGGATATCTTATCTGAGTAAGTGTAAGAAATTTGCTATCGGCATGTCGATTTGTTATGAAACAGATACCTGTAACCGATAACAAGCCGATAAGAAACCATAAACAAGACGATCATTAGCTGAACAAATCGATAAAATATACATCGGAAACACGACGATAATAATTTGCTATCAATAACTAACCGATAATAAAACAATAACTTGTCGGTATCGTTTGTTACCGATAAGTAGCCAATGTAGCTCTTTCCAAAAAACCCCAAAACCGTTTTTCCAATTAAATTCTGAAAGTTAATTTTTTCGCTAGAAAATCCAGTTTTAATTTACAGAGTTCCCAATTTGAAAACCGCATCTTCTCAAGTCCCTCAATTTATGAGATATCTTAATGAAATTCGATGAGCTGATAAATTTTGGTGTTTTACAAAATATTTGTCGGAATTGACGGGATCGGTTCATTATATCATACATCTCATACACCACCGACTTGTCAGATAAGAGAGATTGCGCCATTTTTTTCTCATTTCAAAAGTTAGAAGCTTCAAACTTCACAGGGTGCTTACATATTTGGGGTGCATAGTTGACTGACAAATCGTCAAGGTCGGTCATATATTTAATATATATACCACCGATAGTTCAGATATAAAGGTGAGTCAGAGATCATTTTACCATCTTAATGTTATTTTTTTATGGAGGTCTTGAGTGTATAAGCCGACGATGTGTAAGCATCTGGGGAAACTTTAAGTCCATCAGAAATTTTAATGAAAATATGTTTGGGATGGTAAAATAACTTATGACTCACCTTTCCTATACATATGACATTAATACCAGCTTTAATTCTCATTTGGAAAATTTCTCTACTAAGAAAGATTTTTTTTTTTCAAAAGCAAAACCTTTTTTCAGTAACCTGTTTTAAACGTATATATTATAGCCTTAGTCCCACCTTTTGAGAACAAGTTCAACTCAATTTTTCAGTTAAACTACGCTTAACCTTATTCTGCAGTTTTTCAGTCTATTTCAATTGAAGTTTAGCGCTTAAGCGGCCGATCTGGAAGGGGTAAATTCTTGTTAACCTATCAGTTATTTACGTTTGTACGAAATGGCGTCGAATATACCCAACAAGCATTTGGGCTTGAGTATTATTAGAGCTCATGTTGATAACTAGGCATACTTCTAAAATCTCAAGAGTTGTTTCGAAACAGTGGCTCATCTCGAGAATCAAAGCGTACTTAGCGAAATGGGAAATTTTTAATGAATCAAAAAATGCTATTACTTAAATTGAAACAAATTAATTCCCAACTTGTGGTTCTCTATCTCGACTCGAATGCAAGATTCCGAAAATTAAATAAAATATATATAAGTTGTTTTGTATAATTAAGCTTCATTACTGTTATCAATCAGGTGTTTATTTCTCACAATACACAGCTGTTGGTTTTGGTGGTACATCCTTCGAGATTTTGTTTTGAACTCCACCTAAACTCGATATCCAATGTAGGATATTAATTACAGAAATGTTTTGATTGATTTGAGAACTGTACATTTCTTAAAATCTCTCAAAGGTCGGAAAATAATTTAAGTGATGTCTTAAGGAAGTTTTCGACGATGGAGATTCGATAACTATACATTTTACAAAATTTCTAGAAGGTTGGATAGTGATTGGAGAATGAAGTTGGATATAAACTAGAGAACTATCTGCTTTAAAAAAAAAATAAATATTTAAGTTGAATTTCACCTCCCAAACTAGATATATTTCGCTGGAGAAATATTTTTAGCATGTTTGTTGGAAAAATAAAATCCAGCTGTTGCGTATCTACAAATTATCTAAATAATAAAAAACCAATGTTGCGCACAAAAACGCCTACCCCAAAGGTGGCCATTAACTGCGACTGAAAAACTGCTCAGTAGTTTAACTGGAGTTTAAATTTGATTAGAGGTTCAGCAAACTTAGTTTAAGTTTAGCTTAACCAACTACTGAAAAACCGGGCCTTAGTCGGATAATATTGGGATGCAATGGTGTAAAATAGTCGAGTTTATGTATATACTTCGTTTATGTTGTTGTAGCAATAAGGACACTCCCAGAAGGTTTTCGAAAGTGTTATCGATGTTTAGTGGTCCTTTGCTGGATATACGTAGATCCGGTACGTTCCGGTAACAAGCACGACTAGGGTACTAGCACGACCATCTCGGAAACGATTTCATATGACCACATTGAACTTTTTAGGCCATTTTTATTTTTCATTCGAATCTCAAAAAGCCCTATCTGAATTTTAGTTTATATTAAGCAGAGTTTAGAACAATAAAACTGATTTGAATACAAATCGGGATTTTTCATCATCCATTGGGTTATTTTATAATATTAGCAATTTGAAAATATAGCTTTTAAGTGGTTTTTTTACTCTCCAGATAAACTGTGCTTTTCTGTTAGAGAGTAGCAAATATAAGCCGACGATATATGGAATACGTTAATATCTATAATATAGCCAAGAGAGGTCAACTATATTTTATATGTATGTCCCATACAGCTGATGGTTCAGATTATCAGATTATTACAGAGCTCCATTCGTGAAAGATGTGAGGTCCCATCTTCACTTATTTTTATACTCAGCTGATCAGAGTTCACAGAGTATATTAATTTTGTTCGCACAAGGTACCCCGTAACGGCATAAACTAATCGGGATAGATATAGATTTCTATATATCAAAATGATCTGGGCGAAAAAAGAAATTCATTTAGCCATGTCCGTCCGTCCGTCCGTAAACACGATAACTTAAGAAAATTTGAGGTATCTTAATGAAATTTAGTATGTAAATCCCTGGACACTCATCTCAGATCGCTATTTAAAATGAACGAAATCGGACTATAACCACGCCCACTTTTTCGATATCGAAAATTTCAAAAGACTAAACAAGTGCGATAATTCATTACCAAAGTTGGATAAAGCGAAGAAACTTGGTGGGTGGGTTCACCATATGACGAAGAATAGAAAATTAGTAAAATTTTTGACAATGGGCGTCGCACCTCCCTCTTTAAAAAGAATGTAATTTAAAAGATTTGCAAGCTGTAATTTGGCAGTCGTTAAATATATGATGAAATTTGGCAGGAACGTTACATTTATTACTATATGTATTCTAAATAGAAATTAGCAAAATCGGATGACTTTTTAAAAAAAATTTAAAAGTCAAATTTGAACAAAAAATTTAACATCTTTACATCTTTTTATGTCAACATTCAACTCCGGCAATGATATGGTGCGACAAAATACAAAAATAAAAGAAATTTTCCTAATGGGCGTGGCTGCGCCCTTTTTTTATATAATTTGTCTAGAATACTTTGCCATAAGTCGAACAAAAATAACAATCCTTGTGAAATTTGGTAAGGGTATCGCTTCTATGGCGATAATTGTTTTCTGTGAAAATGGCCGGAATCGGTTGAAGCCACGCCCAGTTTTTATACACAGTCGACCGACCGTCTGTCCTTCCGCTCGGCCATTAACACCATAAATTGAGCAAAAATCGATATATATTTACTAAACTTAGTTCACGTACTTATCTGCACTCACTTTATCTTGGTATTAAAAATGGGCGAAATCGAAAATTTCTAAAAATGAAAAGAAATGCCATAATTCTTTACCAAATACGAAAAAAGGGATGAAACATGGTGATTGAAATGATGAAAATATAACTTAAAAAAAACAAGTAAAGGTGTCTAAATTCGGGTGTAACCGAACATTATATACTCAGCGTGAGCTTCAATTATACATTTCATTTCAGATAAATTACTTTTCTACATAACACGTGACACCGCCTGTTTAAAAAAAAATGTCTCCTCATTTCCTCTTGCAATAAAACTTGATAAGTGAAATATCATTGATCCAAAACTATTTTTTGCTAAGTTATAGCTTATTATTCTAGTCTACGACCCTTTTAAATTTGTTTTATATCTAATATGCCGTGGTCTTTAACCAATCCCGTCCATTTTTACTAGAAATATTTTCTGCTATAAGGAAAATATGTGTACACAATTTCATTACGATATGTTAATTTTTCTTCGAGTTATTGCTCCCCACACATACATAGAAAATTGCTTAGTCATAAAAGGGGCGGTGCCACACCCATTTTGAAAAACTTTAGTGTTTTCCAATTAAATGTTATAATTCAATTTATAAAGTAAAATTATATTGACAAAAAGCTATTTTCGCTAAGATATAGCTTATTATTTTCGTCTAAGACTCTTTCCAAAATCTTTTATATAAAAGTTGGCGTGGTCTTTAACCGATCTCGTCCATTTTCCTGCAAATATATCCTGCTATCGGGAAAATTTGTGTACCCAATATTATTACGATCCGTTAATTTTTCTTCGAGTTATGGCTCCCGAAACATAGCAAATTGCTTAGCCATAAAAGGGGCGGTGCCACGCCCATTTTTTTTAAATTTGAAGTTTTTCCTATTTATTGTTATAGATACATTTGGGAAATGAAATACCATTGGTATAAAGCTCTTTTTTCAAAGATCTAGCTTATTTTTTCGTCCACGACCCTTTCCAAAATCTTTTACATAAAAGTGGGCGTGGTCCTCATCCGATTTCGTTAGTTTTTCTTCACAGCATTTCTTGTAGTAAAGGTAACATCTCCGCCGAATTTTGTTACCATACGTTTAACGATTTTTGATTTATGATTAATAATATTTGTAAAATTGATTTTATCATAAGTGGGCGGTGCCATGCCCGTTTTGAAAAATTTTTCCAAACTTTTTTCGAGAGTCTCAATATCAGTGCAGGTATTAAATTTCAACATTCTAGGAGTATTATTTACTAAATTATCAGGTTTTTTGTGCTTTCCGAAATTTTATATATATAAAAAGTGGGCGTGGTTATCATCCGATTTCGCTCATTTTCAATACCAATCTATTATGGGTCCAGATAAGCCAGTGTACCAAATTTCGTGAAGATACTTGAATATTTACTCAAGTTATCGTGCTAACGGGCGAATGGACGGACAAGGCTCAATCCAATTTTTTTTCGATACTGACAATTTTGATATATGGAAGTCGATATCTATCTCGCTTCCTTTATACCTATACAAGCATCCGTTATCCAATCAAAGTTAATATATTCTGTGTACAAAGCACGCTGAGTATAAAAACTTTGTAAAATGGGTGTGACACCTACCATAATAAGTAGAAGAATATGAAGTTCTGTAGGGCGCTCGTGTTATTACATATATTCAATTCAATTTACATTTGTACAAGTGAGACTATTGTCTCGTTAAAGTACATCGATATTTGGATATGTGTGCAATATAATAATGTGAGTATAACAATATTTATATCAATATAAAGGAAATAACAGAAATAGACAATGTAGATTCGAGAAAAAAAGAGTAGTGTTTTTCGTATATCAAAAAATTCAGACAAAGCCAATTTAAATCGCGATGCATTGGGCTCATTTATATGTATAAATAAATTAGTGGTACCCGGCAGATGATGTTCTGGGTCACCCTGGTCCACATTTTGGCCAATATCTCGAAAACGCATTCACATACATAACCAAGGGCCGCCCCTTTTAAAACCATTATTAGAATCTTTAATTTCAAACCCATATCATACAAACACATTCTAGAGTCACCCCTGGTCCACTTTTATGGGTCGATATTTCGAAAAGGCGGTCACCAATTGAACTAAGGCCCACTCTCTTTTAAAATACTCTGATTCCCATGTCATACAAATTCATTCCAGGGTTACCCTAGGTTCTTTTTCCTACATGGTGATTTTCCGTTATTTGACAAAGGATGAAGGAATATCGTTCCAAACAACGCCACCCTTGGTCTATAATTTGGTCGATACTCGTATTTCCCAAATGTTTGCGATATGGAATTAAAAACCACTTATAAACCATCTACGAAACCAACGCTGCTAAGCTCTCAGCTGAGTATGTAATGTTCGGTTACACCCGAACTTAGCCTTCCTTACTTGTTTTTAAGTTATTATTTTTCTAGTTTTTACCATTTGTTTATGCAAAGCAAACAAAGCACATTAATTAAGGTTTCAATTATGAGGTTTTAAAATTAATCACCTATTTATTTGAACAACAAAAAAAAAAACTGTTTTTAATATATTTTTCAACTGTTCAAAAGTAAACAATGAAGTATTTCTTGGAAAATAAACAAAGTGGCAATTAACCTGCAGAAATTCTCACCTATTCCCAACATCAAATACTTTGCAAATGACTAAATTAACGTTATAACAATATATGATTGGTTTTCACTTGGTCGAATTTGACCACTAATTTGGTCAAATCAATAAAAACAGCTTGGCATACAACGTCAAAAATGATAATTAAATTGGATGCTGATTACCGCCAACTTCTCTTTTGGAGTTGGTTATCATATTTACACACGGCGACTCTTTTTTGATATCGAAAATTTCGAAAAACCGAAAAAGTGCGATAATTCATTACCAAAGACGGATAAAACGATGAAACTTGGTTGGGTTGACCTTATGACGCAGAATAGAAAATTAATAAAATGTTGAACAATGGGCGTGGCATGGCCCACTTGTAAAAGAAGGTAACTTAATAGTTTTTCAAGCTGTAAATTGGCAGCTGAGTATGTAATGTTCGGTTACACCCGAACTTAGCCTTCCTTACTTGTTTTAGCATAGTTTCAGTTCCGAAATTTATAGAAATTTTTCTAGAAAAAATCAGAAAGAGAAAAAAAAAAGAAATTAATTACGAAATTTGATAGAAATAGCCACTGATTTTTTTCGGTTCGCTGCTGTATATAAGAATACGTTTCATATATTTTCTATCTCTGCAGAAAGTGTATTGAACTTGGGACTCCTAGTTGACAGTAAGACCACTGTCGATGAGCGTTCTTAAACAAGAAAAAAAATAATTCAGAAGCGGTCGTAGGTTAATTTCTACTACAAAGACAATAAAAACATGATTTCTAAGAAAATTTACATAAAAATATAAGTGCATACTTAATAACGTGTATAGTTTATGGTTCAATATTAAAGTCGCTAGAGTTAATACATCTGAACAACATTTCAAAATACTCATGTTCACGAATGTTGTGGCTCAAATTTTTACTTTCCTTTATATTATTTCATACGCATTTCTTAGTTCTTTTATCACCATTGTTGTAATGTCAAAATAGTAAAAATGTTATTTACCTTCATTGACTACCAAGATGACGACACTTAAAAAACCATAACTCACTTACTTACTCACAAACTGGCACAAATGCATTACGATTTTTATTTTTGCTCAGACAAAACCTAAGGTAGATAACTACGAGCTTTTTATGAATATTCACTAACTCATAATGTGAAAATATACCTTCCTACCTTCCTTAGTCAAAAAACCAAAAAAAAGACAACGTTGCTAAAAAAATATTTACTATTTCGCTTTCATTTCGGCAATGATGAACGCCTATTGGAAAAGTTTTGTGTGATAAAAAAATTAGGCCGAATTTCCAATACTCCAGTTTGTTATTGTGTAATAGTACTTTGCACATCAGGTTAGCTCTCGCTCTCTTCTTCTTAAATTAACCGTTTGACAAAAATGTATGTAAACAGAAACTGTCTTTATTTGTTTTTTTGTTACATCTTTGTATTCATGAACCAATAAACAGATACCGCATTAAAAAATCAGAGAGCAAAAAATCATAGTTAGCTGTGAAATAAATTTTCTCGGCGTGACGTCATGTTTTTGACAATATGTTTCATTGCTGACGCGCAGTGTTCAGACTTCATTCCAATGGGAGTATTTTGCTCCGTTCTTACCTCCTACTACATTTTTTATCTTGAAGGTTTATTAGATTGGAGTTGAAAACTAAATAGTATTACTACGTCATATCTTTTGCTTGAAGTTTTTGTTGTATCGTATGAAAATCAGACAAGTGACGATTGGATGAAATGACGTGAATTCACTGTTTGTGTCTTAAGATATGTTTGTTCAAATTTTACTCACAGATTTTGTACTTTTTTCGTACGGAATGAGAAAGGAGGAGTAAAATGTAAGCAAAAAATGTGTCCGGGTGCGATCTGTAAATCCTGCCAAAATTCAACATACAGCACTTCTTGAAGTTTTATACACAAATGAAGTACTTTGAGTCAGTGAGGTCAGCTAAGCCTGTTTTGCGATATCAGTCGCTAATTGGGGGCACCAAGCGGGGTCAAATCTTCCTCCAACTGTCTCTCCCAACTCAGTGAAAGTTTTCTCTTTCCTCTGTTTACAAACCGCTGGAGCGTTTTCGTTCATCCATATAACATGCCCTAGCTAGCGGAGCCTTTGGATTTTCAATCACGGCACTATCGTCATGTCTGCATAAAGCTCATATAGCTCATCATCATAGCTAGTTCGATACTCGGCGTCGACATCACGGATAGGAATACAAACCTTCCAGAGAACTTTTTTCTCGAATACTCCAAGAGCTATCTCATCTTCTCTCGACACCTTCCATGATTCCGCGCCATACATCAGACAAGTATGATGATTGACTTGTAGAGCGAGAAGAGGACTTTACTTTTCGAGAGAGGACTTTACTTTTCGATTGCCTAAAGAAGCACTTGTTGGCAAAAGTTATTCTCCGTTTGATTTCTAGGCCGACATTGTGTTTGCTTTTAATGCTGCTTCCTAAATGAATGGAATCCTTCACAGTCTCGAATTTATATGCATCAAGAGTGACGTGGCTACAAAGGCCGCGATGACATCAAGTACTTCTTCTTGTCCAAATTTACTGTAATACCCACTTTTTTGTTTGCTTCTTTATCTTATACCAACTCTTCGCCTCCATGTTTGAATAGCCCGGCGGGTATCTCATCATTACTTGGCACCTTGTGATTTTTTAGTCGTGATATTGGATGGCGGGGAGTGTTTTTCATCATCGGCGACGGGGTATCGGGTTCGTTTTCCCTCACACTCTGTACGTCAGTTACCAGGTCGCCATTATCGTTCCTACAGGAATCTGCCCCGGTCTTGAAACCTTCTGTCATTAAAAGAGCATGAAATATGTATTATTCTTTACGTTTTAGGCCGACCCCATGTGCAACTGATAAGAAAGATACCTTTTTTGCTTAGAAACATTTCATGGAAAAAACACAATAGAAAGGTTTGCCAAGCCACCAATTCAATTTGGTGTTAGTTGTTCGCCCGCTTTCAAAAAGGAAGAAAAAATACACTCCGAAAATTAAATTTTTACTTCGGCGTAGTCGTTTACTCAGGTAACAGTTTAAAACACTCCGAACTCTTGTAAGCGAAACATGAGAGAAATGTAATGAATTGAACATTTTCAAAAGCATTACATCATCAAACTGTTTTCAAATTCGATTACAAATAAAACAATTCCGGAATGCGGGATCTTGGTACATTGGATTATGGTTGGATTAAACATATTTCGATAGCCTCCTCAGCGGGTTAGGGAACATAGGAAAAGCACGCGGCAGGTATGCCTGTCGTAGCATGAAACTAAAATACCAATATGTTTCAAGGGGTTGTATAGCGCATCCCGAAGTTTATCATCGAACTAAGGGGTTGGAGGAGGATGGCCTAAAAGTTCAATGTGGTCAAATTAAATCGTTCCCGAGATGGGCTTTTATTATAATAGTGCTTGTTACTGAAATGTACCGGATCATGGCCGGCAAAAGACCATCAACATCGATAGCAACAACACCTTAGGGGAGTGTCTTTATTGCTACAACAACAACGAGTTTTTGCTTTTTAACGGCTAATTAACGTTAGTGCAATTAGAATCGACCTATCTGTTTGTTATTGGTTTCTGATTGGTTTGTTATCGAGACATTATCTCTCTGTTATCAATTTTCTATTGATGTGTTATAGGAATATGTGTCATAACAAACCGATTATTGGCCAATAACTTTGTTATCGATAACATCTTGATATATTATCGACAATAAATCGATAACCTTGTTAAAATGAATAACTTCAATAACAAAATGATTACTTTTCGATAAAAATTGACTACCGATTTAGCACTTTGATGAAATATCGGTAAATTTTCGATATGAAAATGATTAAAATAAAAAATGTAAGGCGCGATAACCTCCGAAGAGATCTAAGGCCGAGCTTCTCTTCCAATTTGCGTCGTGCTCCTCTTGATTTTCCCTACAAATTGGCCGGACGGGACCTACATGTTTTATGCCGACTCCGAACGGCATCTGCAAAGCAGATGAGTTTTCACTGAGAGCTTTTCATGGCAGAAATACACCCGGAGTGCTTGCCAAACACTGCCGAGGGGCGACCCCGCTTAGAAAAATTTTCTTCTAATTGAAAAATCTTATTTCTAAAATTTTGATGTTGCTTTGCCCGGGAGTTGAACCCAGGGCATACGGTGTGATAGGCGGAGCACGTTACCATCACACCACGGTATCTTCTTTATAAAGATCAATGACTTTTTGAATAAAAACCGATCAGTTTTCAATAACAAATCAATCATTTTAAAATAAAAAATTTATAAGTTCTTAATAACAATGATACGGACGATTTACTATCCGTAATCGAAATATATTTTTTAAATCACAATTGCTCTGAAATGGCGACAAATAGAACTCGTTATATCCATAATTTATTATACCTTTTGGAAATAGTTTGACAGCTGCAAAGTTATTGTTCGAGAGAAAATGGTTTTCAATCACTGATCGTAAAACGTAATGCGGCCCAAATCTATAATTTTACGATAGCAAATTGGATAATATCTCCATAACAAATTTGTAATTTTCAACACATAAATAAATGCAAGGTGTGATAACCTCCGATGAGATTTTAGCCCGAGCTTTGCATTCGATTTGCGTCGTGAACCGTTTCAATATTTCCAACAAATTGGTGTGTTTTATGCCGCCTTCGAACAGCATCTACAATGCAGATTAGTTTTCACTGGGCAGCTTTTCATGGCAAAAATACAATCGGAGTACTTGCAAAATAACTACAGAGGGGCGACCCCTCTTAGAAAAACTATCTTCTAATTAAAAAAAACTTGTTTGGACACCAAGGCAACTGCATTTTTTTTCAAAAACTTTTCGCTAAAAAAACGATAGCTTGTCTAAAAAAAATGGGTAGCTCATCAATAACCTTTTTATCGATAACAAGTTTACAATATTTCGAGAGCTTCCTTTCGTTTCCTCCCACTATTTCCACATTTAATGCCTACGCTTGCATTCTATTCATGTTCTTCTAGGCCAGATTTGTTCGTTACTCAAAATTATTTCGTTATATTTTTCGGCTCAAATCACGAAATAATAAATATATTGATAATTTAAGATATATTTTTATAATAGTGTTATGAAAGAGTACCACTGCCAGAGTTTCTCCAAGGATAAATGTTGGTACCTCGCAGATCCTTTAATACAAATTCACCTTTTTGATCTTCTCTTCCCAGATCACAACTCTATGCACACAAATGTTTTTTTACCGAATGTACCACCAAAAAGTGATGCTTAAAACATTTTCTAAAAGACCACATCTAAAATCCTTTCACAAATTTTAACCCTTTGTTTAACTTTGTTTACAGAGTGCGAATTTCTCACACACCAAAAATATTTTCAGTTCACCCTTATTGTCCATAAGTCAAAAGCTCCTCTTTGACTACGCCCATGTTGTAATTTTTTTATTAGCAATTCTTTTCTCCAAAAAAATATCAATTTCTTTTTCGTAAAAGTCCCTTATACAGTTTTTGTGCTACCATTTTTGTTATTGTTGCATATGATTTCTCTTCATATAAATACATATATTTATATCCAGTTTTGATTGAATTGCTTTTGATGTAAACGAAATTGAAATGAAATCCATTTCCATCAAGAATTTGTTCCAAAAGAAATTGTTGTATGCGCACTCTCCGTTGTTGGTATGTAAAAATTGGCGCAGTGCGTCAAAAAAATGAGAATCAGCGAGAAGAAGTTGTTATTGAAATTCCAAAGCAGTTAATCTCCGATTTTGGAAACTCGGTTAATTGAAAAATTTGCTTTTATTGATTTCCTAGTCAACAGTGTAAACAGAATGCATTCATGTTACTTTCGATTTTTACTTCGGTTATTTATTTACAAATATTTTTCTTACAAAAAGGCAATCCAAATTTAACTGAGAAGTATTTGCTTCGTCTTACCTTTAGATATATATATGCCCATAAAGACTACCTGACCATGGAACCGACCAAAAAAGGTATTCTTCCTATCGCCATTCGCCTATATAAGCAGAGGAAGAGGGCGGTCCAACTCCGCTGGAAGGATCAGGTTGTAGACGATTTGAATTTTCTTCGTGTTAACAATTAGCGCCGGGAAACGGTCAAAATTCTAAAATTAGAATTCTGAAGTCAAAATTCCGGAATCAAAATTCTGGGTCGACAAAATTCTGGAAGTCAAAATTCCGAAATCATGGCATGGCGTAGCCGGTGTTGGATCGACTAAGGGCTATAGTTTTAAAGTGCGGCCGAAGGGCGCCTGCCCAGAAGGGTGTACTACGCAGAATTACAGTGCATGGCGCAGCCGGTGTTGGATCGGCTTTTTCCAGAATATTGATTTCCATAATATGGATTTCCGGTGTTTCGACTTCCAGAATTATGAATGCAGAATTTCCAAAAAAGCAGAATTTTGACTTCCGGAATTATGAATGCAGAATTTCCAAAAGCAGAATTTTGACCCCAACACATTAGCGCCTATTACCGAAACGAAAATGAGACTGCCGCGTCTTGTTGGGTCGCTATAACCATTTTAACGCTTAAGCGCCAATTAAGTTAGTAAGTAAACATTTTCTCCTTCCACGAGACTCGAACAAAAAAAATTTAAGTCAAATCAAGTCAATTCAAGTTTAGTCAAGTCCAATCCAGTGAAGACAGTTTAAGTCCAGTCAAGTCAAACCAAGTCAAGTCAACTCAACCTAACTGAAGTCAAGTAAAGCCTAGTCAAGTCAAGTCAATTGGACTCATTTCAACCCAAGTTGTTGTTGTTGTTGTAGCGATAAGGACACTCCGCGAAGGCCTTGGGGAGTGTTATGAATGGTCCTTTGCCGGAAGCAAAAGTTAAGTCAAGTCCAGTCAGGCCAAGTCCAGTCAAGTCAAGTCAAGCAAGTTCAATTCAAGTCAAGAGAAGTTAAGCGAAGTCAAGCCAATTCCATTCCAGTCAAATCAACCCAAGTCAAGTCATTTCAACTAAGGTTAAGTCAAGTATAGTCAAGTCAAATCAAGGTAAATTAGGTCAAATCATTTCGAGTTAAGTGAAGCCAAGTTTATTTATCTCTTGCAGGAAGAACGTATTTTCATTTATGTTTTATTTGAAAAATTTCGAGAAAAGGTTGTTACTATCATACAACCGGCAAATATAAGAAATCTACTTCTTCATAAACTATCGCTTTTGTATTGAATGAAAGGTACCTCTACGCTCCCGCTTCATTCACAAAAATTCATTCGAACCATTGTGAATTTATACAAGTGAAAAATCTTTCTATTGCTCCATTGCCATACCTACCTGTCATATAATAGCTGACAGGGAGAATAGCTGTCGTGAATGGCCAGAGAATGGAAGATAGGTTTGTTTTTTGCTCGCGGTTATTAAATTGAACTGCCATGAATTGCCCATTTGTGTCTCAAATCAGCTTTTCTTTTAAATGTGTATACCGAAAATCAGACTACATATTAATATTCATTTCTAAAATCTAGTTAAAAGATAAAATCTGAGCATCCAGTTAAGCAAACATTTTAAAATATTCAGAAAATTCAATAAACCAGTCGTCTACAAAAATGTTTGAAAAAAACTATTGGTCAAATAATTAAAGTAATTGAATAGCGGTTGAACAGGTAATGGAGGCTGTTTACTATTGTGAATTTAAACATTTGGTACTTGTATGAATTCACAATGAATCGATCTTAAATAAGAATCCATGCTTCAAATGCTTCCTTATTTTTGCTTAGGTTCACTTTAGTGTTGGAAAACTATCGATAGTCAGACCTATCGATAGTTTGCGATAGTTTGAGATTGACTATCGAATAAACTATCGATAGTTTCGATAGTTTTCTTAAGTTGACTATGCGAAGTTCATGCACGAATATAGCAAAAATTATAAAGTTGATTTCTGAAATAATATTGCTAATAAACACTTATTGTTAATTTTAATTATTTATTTATTTATTTGTTAGTCTACAAATTTTACAATTAATCAGACTAAATATGAATGAATGAATGAATATAAATGCGGATTACAGTGTATGTGTTTTTATTTTAAAAACTATTTGAGAAGGGTAAATATACATTGGGGTTTTCAAAAAGGTTTTCAACGTACCTACATACATATGTATCTACATTTCATTTACTTCGTATATGTACATTCCATCCATACATATGTCTGTATGTATTTTTAAATAAACGCTCAACTTCTATTTAGGGAGTTCACAATATGTTGTAAAGTGTTGTATCGTTGTATAGTTTAAAAACGCTTTTATCAGTATTGTTGTTTGCTGTAAAAAATTTGAATAGCGACGAAAGCCAGCTGTACGGCGATAATCAAGTTATGTACAATAAACAACAATGCTGGTAAAAGCGGTTTTAAACTATACAATGATATAATAATTTACAATACCTTGTGAACACCCCAATTATTTTGATTTGTATTTCAAGAAAGCAAATGGTTTTTATTGAGAAAAACTATTTTATCCACATTTTTGGGCTTTAGTCTGTTTCGCCGTTCGGAACTTACAACTCCGCATTTGCTGAATGTGCGTTCTGATTCTGTCGAAGTTGCCGGAATACAGAAATATTTCAAAGCAACCGCCTTCGTAGTTATAAAATCATCTTTTGATGATTATGATTATGATTATGTATAAATTTACTCAATATTTAGAAAACTCTGAATTAAATTGGGTCTTTCAAGATATTGTCTTTTTATGATTATATTGTCTACTTTTCGGGATGTAACCTCTTCATTCCTTGCATCTTCTAAGAATTGAAATAGTGGATCACCTCCGGGTTGGGAAATATTTTCGATCGGCCGTTCGCTCACTGAAGGTGTTATACAGTTCATTTTTGATTCAAGAAGCATAGCAGCTGAGTTTGCGTTCAGGATTGAGATGAAAGCCTTTTTCTTGAAACGAGGATCCAGTAGTGTTGAAATTTTAGTTGCGGTTCTCTTCTTGTATGGAAAGAGACGTTCTACAACCCCTTCTTTTAAACTTTTACACAAACATAAAGCGGTAACGTTATCTGGTTAGGGTAAAAATAGCGATTTTTAGTTTTTTAAACGGCAAAAAAAATTAAAACATATATACCTATTTTAGTTTCCATTTTGAAAAGATTTTGGTAAAGCCCATTGACCAAAGGAATTATAAGCGATATTGTTAGCCCGTTTCCAGAACACCTAACCGTCAATGTATAAAAAAGCGAGAGTATTTTCTCGACTTGCTTTAGCGTAACCATTTCTTCCTCGGTAAACGGTTCAGGTGCTTTTCTATTTGCCATTAAAACCGATGAAACCGTGAATTTATTGTTTCCAATATTCGTTTGATCATCATGTATGAGCTATTCCAGCGTGTTGCAACTTCTTGTATAAGTTTCAGAGGGGTCTCGGTATTTTGAGCCTTCTTAAACAGTTCAGTTGCATTTGAACTTTTTTTAAAGAATGTGACAATCGTTTTACACTTTTGTAGCAGAGGAGCCAGATGTATGTTGTCCTTGTCTTGCAATAGACTATTTTGTACTACCAAGTTCAAAGTGTGGGCCAAACATGGAAGATCCTTCTTTTTCAAAATTTCGTACGCCTTAGTTATATTAGAAGCATTATCAGTAACAATGTATGTAACCTTATCCAAAATATCATAGTTAATAAAAATATCATGCGTTGTGATTAGTGGCTTCAAGTAATGGCATAGTTGATAGTACTGCCGCTCGCATACTAAAGTCTGGATCAATAAATTGACACGTTACTGTTATGTAACTTTCCGTGGCGGCCGAAGTCCAGCAATCCGTTGTTATAGCGAGGTACTCAACAGCTGAGAGTAAATTACGCAGCTTTGAGCGGCATTGCTCATACATATTTTGTATATGTACGTTTTTTAAAGTGGTTTTGCTCGGTAACACATACCGCGGATCTAGTATTTTTGTATAGGCTCTAAATCCTTCATCATTAACAATACTGAAAGGCTGCAAGTCAACTCCAATTAATCTAGCCAAAGCCTTATCAATTTCTTTTTTTCGCGATGATGTAGGATCATATTCTGCACCTCTTTTGAAATGCGAGTCTATTGAACGCATTGATGATAGGATGCTACTGGATCCGCTTGAGCAACGATCATTTTCATTTTCCATGTTGGGATGCATTCTCTTCAAATGGTCACGCAAATTGGACGTGTTGCCATTTGTCCTATATTCTTTTTGGCATATAAGACATTTAGCCAACTTCTTGTCGGTAGACTTTAAAATATTTTCACACCTTTAAGATAAACGTTTTAACATCTTCACGCAAACGTTAGGAATTATAAATATTTACCAAAGATAGCCCCTTAATCCTCCCATTTCCGCCAGCTTCGTCAGTGGCTTCAACTTCGGCCGAATCGGCATGTGTAACAGGGAACTCATTTACTACAATAATGGTATTGTGTTGAAATAAAATTAAAATGCAAGATTTGTGTGCTTTATTTAACTTACCTTCGTTGGTTCTAATCACAAATTTATCCATTTTTTCGCGCTTTAAAAAAATTTAGGCATGGTAACAAAAGTCGAAAAACTATCGATGGTTTTCCCAAACTATCGATGGCGGCGATGGTGCCCGACTATCGATAGTGCCATCGATAGTTTTCCATCACTAGTTCACTTGCTATACGCCTACCGCATTTATTTAGTTTATTTCCTTTCTTTTAAGTAACGCATTGTATTGCGTTTATTATAATTGTTTCTTTTGTATTTTATGTGTTTTTTTTTTCTTTTTAAATAAATGAACCAACCATAAATGAAAGAATGCGTAAATGGCGGTGAGTGTGTGCGCCAGAATAAAAGCCTGCTAGCATTGTTTACTATATAGTTTGGCAGCTTAAATAGAGGTTATGTTGCGAATAGAGTGGAAGGCAGTGGACTAGGCAGTCGAATGTCATATAATGAAGGAATGGTGTTCGGAGTTTTTTCAAAGTTAAAAAAAAAATTATAAAAGCTTTAATATAAATAAAACTATTGTTTTAATACCAACAAAAACGCCTTATATATTCTATATACATAAATTCGTAAGGATTATCTCACTTTAAAATTTGAGTTAAATAATCTAAAGTTTTTTTTTTTTTTGAAGCTGAGTCGAGAACTGTTCGTGTGAATGTGCGAATTTTCACCGATCAGCTGTTAGTTGCGCTACTTGGTAAAATTTACAATGCCTGCTAGCACTAGCATCACTGATGACCTGATACGAAACACTCATTCTCTCTCATTTCGTTTCCAGGAATGGGGCTTGAAATCAGCTGTCAGTTCATTCAATTGTAAACAAAAGTTCATTCGTTTCCAAGAATGGGTCTTGAAATCAGGTGGCTATAGAGTTGCCTAAAATACGCAAAAAAAAAACTCCAAGAAATCCGTTCGGTTTCATTATTTTCAAATAAATCAGCAAGTAAGCTGATAAAAACGTATTCAAATTTATAAAAAAGGCAAATTTTTGTAGAAATATTTTGTGGTAGATAAGTGAAAAAATATGAAATAATATATTTCGATTGCGTTGCTGTGCTTTGCTGCCCTGGCATTGCCACAAGATAACAATGAACGGCTAGCCCCTTTCTTCACTTTGATGCGACCAAGCCGTTTATGTACATACATATGTATCTCCACATACAACAAAAATGTGAAAATACCAAATTAGATCACTTGGTGAAGTACCTGCGTTGTCGTCTGCAAAAGGCTATTAATTAAACATGTTGCGTTAACCTATACGTATACCTACAATTTATCTCAGCTGTCAAAAATGGAATGTCGCAACGCTCCACAAAAACATGGCCTTTATGCATCCATTTACATCAGTGCGAAGGCTAAGAAGCTGACTTTTATATCAATCGAAAGTTGCTACCGAAACCCGTTTCGTGTGCAGCCTTTCGATGAAAGGTGTTTAACTGATAAATTTTCCACGAGTGAAAAAGAGTTATTTTTTCTTCGGATTTGTAATCCTGAAAAAAATTCGAGGTTTTTGATATCCCATTTGACAATCTTGAGTAAATTTTCGGTGAAAATCATAAATTAAACCTTTACCATGTAAAATACCCCAAAGTTATTCTGAAATGCCCAAATTTGGTTTTGAGCATGATGGCATCTATGAAAAGAAATTAATTTAGCCATGTCTGTCCGTCCATCCGTCCTTCCGTCTGTCCGTAAACACGATAACTTGAGTAAATTTTGAGGTATCTTAATGAAATGTTTTATGTAAGTTCTTGGGCACTCATCCCAGATCGCTATTTAAAATCAACGAAATCGGACTATAACCACGCCCACTTTTTTGATATCGAAAATTTCGAAAAAGCGAAAAAATGCTATAATTCATTACCAAAGACGGATAAAGCGATGAAACTTGGTAGGTGGGTTGACCTTATGACGCAGAATAGAAAATTAATAAAATGTTGGACAATGGTCGCGGAACCGCCCACTTGTAAAAGAAGGTAATTTAAAAATTATTCAAGCTGTAAATTGGCAGCTGAGTATTTTATGTTCGGTTACACCCGAATTTAGCCTTCTTTACTTGTTAAGCAACAGTTTGACATTTCATTTCACTTCATTCTAAAAAGTTGTTTTATTTATTGAAAATTTGAAAACTTGTTGTGAAATGCCTATCAATTACAACTTTAAGAATTTATGTTTCAAATCAAAAAAAGTTCTTCAATAAAAACGGTTTAAAACAAGTAAGGAAGGTTAAGTTCGGGTATAACCGAACATTACATACTAAGTTGAGAGCTATGGTGACAACATAAGGGAAATAACCATGTAGGAAAATGAACCGAAGGAAACCCTGGAATGTGTTTGTATGACATGTGTATCAAATGAAAGGCATTAAAGAGTACTTTATGAGGGAGTGGGCCATAGTTCTATAGGTGGACGCCATTTAGGGATATCGCCACAAAGGTGGATCAGGGTTGACTCTAGAATTTGTGTGTACGATATGGGTATCAAATGAAAGGTGTTAATGAGTATTTTAAAACGGAGTAATCCTTAGTTCCATAGGTGGACGCCGTTTCGAGATATCTCCATAAAGGTGGACCAGGGGTGACCCTAGAATTTGTTTGTACAATATGGGTATCAAATGAGAGGTATTAAAGAGTATTTTAAAAGGGAGTGATCCTTAGTTTCATAGGTGGACGCCGTTTCGAGATATCGCCATAAAGGTGGATCAGGGTTGACTCTAGAATGCGTTTGTACGATATGGGTATCAAATTAAAGGTATTAATGAGAGTTTTAAAAGGGAGTGGTGGTAGTTGTGTATGTGAAGGCGTTTTCCAGATAGCGACCAAAATGTGGACCAGGGTGACCTAGAACATCATCTGTTGGATACCGCTAATTTATTTATATATGTAATACCTGCCAAGATTTTAAGGGTTTTTTATTTCGCCCTGCAGAACTTTTTCATTTTCTTCTACTTAATATGGTTGGTGTCACAACCATTTTACAAAGTTTTTTTCTAAAGTTATATTTCGCGTCAATAAACCAATCCAATTACCATGTTTCATCCCTTTTTTCGCATTTGGTATAGAATTATGGCATTTTTTTTTCATTTTCGTAATTTTCGATATCGAAAAAGTGGGCGTGGTCATAGTCAGATTTCGTTCATTTTTTATAGCAAGATAAAGTGAGCTCAGATAAGTAAGTGGGCTAAGTTTAGTAAAGATATATCGGTTTTTGCTCAAGTTATCGTGTTAACGGCCATGCGGAAGGACATACGGACGACTGTGTATAAAAACTGGGCGTGGCTTCAACCGATTTTGCCCATTTTCACAGAAAGCAATTAACGTCATAAAATCTATGCCCCTACCAAATTTCAAAAGGATTGGTAAATTTTTGTTCGACTTATGGCATTAAAAGTATCCTAGACAAATTAAATGAAAAAGGGCGGAGCCACGCCCATTTTGTAATTTTCTTTTATTTTTATATTTTGTTGCACCATATCATTGCCGGAGTTGAATGTTGACATAATGTACTTATATACTGTAAAGATATTAAATTTTTTGTTAAAATTTTACTTAAAAAATTTTTTTTTTTTTTTTAAGTGGGCGTGGTCCTTCTCCGATTTTGCTAATTTTTATTAAGCGTACATACAGTAATAGGAGTAACGTTCCTGCCAAATTTCATCATGACATCTTCAACGAATGCCAAATTACAGCTGGCAAAAATTTTAAATTACCTTCTTTTAAAAGTGGGCGGTGCCACGCCCATTGTCCAAAATTTTACTAGTTTTCTATTCTTCGTCATAAGTTCAACTCACCTACCAAGTTTCATTGCTTTAGCTGTCTTTGGTAATGAATTATTGCACTTTTTCGGTTTTTCGAAATTTTCGATATCGAAAAAGTGGGCGTGGTTATAGTCCGATATCGTTCATTTTAAATATCGATCTGAGATGGGTGCTCAGGAACCTACATACCAAATTTCATCAAGATACCTCAAAATTTACTCAAGTTATCGTGTTAACGGACGGACGGACATGGCTCAATCAAATTTTTTTTCGATCCTGATGATTTTGATATATAGAAGTCTATATCTATCTCGATGCCTTTATATGTGTACAACCAACCGTTCGTTATCCAATCAAACTTAATATACTCTGTGAGCTCTGCTCAACTGAGTATAACAAGTGAAGAAGGCTAGGTTCGGGTGTAACCGAACATTATGTACTCAGCTGAGAGCTTAGCTGCGTTGGTTTCGTAGATGGTTTATAAGTGGTTTTTAATCCATATCACATACGTTTGGGAATTATCGACCAAATTGTAGACCAAGGGTGACATTTTTTGGAACGATTTTCCTTCATCCTTTTTCGAATAAGGGAAAATCACCATGTAGGAAAATGAACTTAGGGTAACCCTGGAATGTGTTTGTATAACATGGGTGTCAACTGAAAGGTATTAAAGATTATTTTAAAAGGGAGTTGACCCTAGTTCTATAGATGGACGCTTTTTCGAGATATCGCCATAAAGACGGACTAGGGGTGACTCTATAATGTGTTTGTACGATATGGGTATCAAATTAAAGGTATTAATGATGATTTTAAAAGGGGGTGACCCGTAACTGTATATGTGACGGTGTTTTCGAGATATCGGCCAAAATGTGGGCCAGGGTGACCCAGAGCATCATCTGTCGGGTACCGCTAATTTACTAATATATGTAACTAGCGGCCCGTTACGTGCTTCGCTACGTATAAAGTGAAATATTAAATCAAACTCATTTATTACAAGAAAAAAGATATTTTATTATTTGCTAGCTATTTTAAAACTTAATCCAAAACATTTGGATAAAAAATATTTTTTGTTTTTCCATTTTGAGCATGAATAAACAAACGGCTAGGGGGTACCGACTCTGGAACAGGCAACATAAAATTGGCCATGTGAAAAACATGATTCCCCCAAATTCACACCACAAACGTTAAGTGTTTGCCCCTGGGCTTTGTTGGTGGACATCGCAAATGATAAACGCACAGGATATTGTAATCGTTTGAATTCAAATGGCATATCAGTTGGAATCATAGGGATACGCGGTATTAAACAAATTTCTCCTTTTGATTTACCAGTTAAGATCGTAGCTTCAATCAAATTTGGCAATAAATTTTTCACTGCCAATGGTGCCATTACACAGTTTTGGTGGATTAATATGTCGCAATAATATAATCGAAGAACCCACTTTCAGATTCAAACAATGCGGTGGCTACCAGCCGGTTTTAATGAATTTAAAAATTCAATTGGATAATTCATTGCCTCATCTTGATTCATAGCACTGTCAATTGATTTATATGTCGTGACTACACCTGGGAGTTTTGCTTGAATTTGAAAATTAATGGCATTGATATGAATGTCCTTCGGTGCTAAAATGGCGCGTTCTCTCAACCAATCATGGTTTCTGTAATTCTGAAGAATATTTGGAAAAACATGAATTGATTATCTATCGATTTCGTAATTGTACAAAAATTGTTCGGTACAGTGATCAAACCGTTGGTTCTGTCGATTTGTATTTTGCCATCACCAATTTCTAATTTAATGCAGAGGGTGTTGTCCGACCATCTTCTAATAATGTGGCAACAATTCCCGAAGATGCAATTGCCAATGCAATTTTCTGTTCCGATCGAATAGTCGCTAAAATCAGTGATATAACGAACGTTTTGCCTGTAACACCAGGTACATCCAAAAAATATAATCCACAAAAAAATTGACAGAATTTCGGTTGAATTGACCCGTATTTTGGTTGATTTTACTAGTCTTTTTCTTTCAGTGTAGAACCCAATGATTGATACAAAATTCAGTATAACTGTTAATGTATTGATCTTTGTACACTTTAAATTATTTGTTTTAAATAAATGAATTCTCAGTTGTTCCTTTTTAAATTGTTTGTGTTAGAGGCACTGGTAATTGGGGATTTCAATATAACCACAGTTAGTGCTTATATGCGGGATTAGGTATAAGCACAATCGTGCATTTTCTACGGTACTTATATCCGGAGATTACTGTATTTATTCACTAAAAATACAGCCATTGTACAGGTATCAATTTGATAACACAATTCAAATGCAAATACTCGTATACGTAGATATAGAAACAAATAATTACTAGGAAATTTTCTTTTGAAAGGGTAAAGCTAAATGTTTTCTTAAAGCCACGTTCATTTCATTTCGCTGGTACATGTGTCAAAAAAAATGTCCATTATAGTTATTAACTAAATAGGCTAATTAGGTTCCTATAACAGAAAATATATATGGAAATATAATAAACGCTTAATAACCTTTTTGTATTTGCCGGGCGGCCGTCGTGGTGTGATGGTAGGGTGGACTACCTACCACACCGTAGTTCCGGGGTTCACGCCCCGGACAAAGCAACATCAAAAATTCTAGAAACAAGGTTTTTCAGTTAGAAGAAAATGTTTCTAAGCGGAGTCGCTCCGGGCAGTTTTTGGCAAGCACGCAGAGTGTATTTCTGCCATGAAAAGCTCCTCAGTGAAAATTCATCTGCCTTGCAGATGCCTTTCTGAGTCTGCACAAAAATATGTACATAGGTGTCGTCCCGCCAAATTGTAGGAAAAACAAGTAAGGAAGGTTAAGTTCGGGTGTAACCGAACATTACATACTCAGTTGAGAGATATGGTGACAACATAAGGGAAAATAACCATGTAGGAAAATGAACAGAGGGAAACCCTGGAATGTGTTTATATGTCATGTGTATCAAATGAAAGGCATTAAAGGGTATTTTATGAGGGAGTGGGCCATAGTTCTATAGGTGGACGCCATTTGGGGATATAGCCATAAAGGTGGATCAGGGTTGATTCTAGAATGCGTTTGTACGATATGGGTATCAAATTAAAGGTGTTAATAAGTATTTTAAAAGGGAGTAATCCTTAGTTCCATAGGTGGACTCCGTTTCGAGATATCGCCAGGGAACAGGGGTGACCCTAGAATTTGTTTGTACAAAGGGAGTGGGCCTTAGTTCTATAGGTGGATGCCGTTTCGAAATATCGCCATAAAGGTGGAGCAGGGTTGACTCTAGAATGTGTTTGTACGATATGGGTATCCAATTAAAGGTATTAATGGGGGTTTTAAAAGGGAGTGGTGGTTGTTGTATACGTGGTCGCCTTTTCGAGATATCGCCATAAAGGTGGACCAGGGGTGACTAGAATTTGTTTGTTCAATATGGGTATCAAAAGAAAGGTGTTAATAAGTATTTTAAAAGGGAGTAATCCTTAGTCCCATAGGTGGACGCCGTTTCGAGATATCGCCATAAAGGTGGACCAGGGGTGACCCTAGAATTTGTTTGTTAAATATGGGTATCAAAAGAAAGGTGTTAATAAGTATTTTAAAAGGGAGTAATCCTTAGTCCCATAGGTGGACGCCGTTTCGAGATATCGCCATAAAGGTGGACCAGGGGTGACCCTAGAATTTGTTTGTACAATATAGGCATCAAACGAATGGTGTTAATGAGTATTTTAAAAGGGAGTGGGCCTTAGTTCTATAGGTGGATGCCGTTTCGAAATATCGCCATAAAGGTGGAGCAGGGTTGACTCTAGAATGTGTTTGTACGATATGGGTATCAAATTAAAGGTATTAATGAGGGTTTTAATAGGGAGTGGTGGTTGTTGTATACGTGGTCGCCTTTTCGAGATATCGCCATAAAGGTGGACCAGGGGTGACTCTAGAATTTGTTTGTTCAATATGGGTATCAAAAGAAAGGTATTAATAAGTATTTTAAAAGGGAGTAATCCTTATTCCCATAGGTGGACGCCGTTTCGAGATATTGCCATAAAGGTGGACCAGTGGTGACTCTAGAATTCGTTTGTGCAATATGGGTATCAAACGAAAGGAGTTAATGAGTATTTTAAAAGGGAGTGGGCCTTAGTTCTATAGGTGGACGCCTTTTCGAGGTATCGCAATAAAGGTCGACCAGGGGTGACTCTAGACTTTGTTAGTACTAAATGGGTATCAAATGAAAGGTGTTAATGAGTATTTTTAAAAGGAAGTGGGCTTTCGTTCTATAAGTGTTCGCCTTTTCGAGATATCGCCATAAAGGTGGACCAGGGGTGACTTTAGAATATGTTTGTATGATATGGGTATCAAATGAAAGGTGTTAATGAGTATTTTAAAAGGGAGTGGGCCTTAGTTCTACAGGTAGACGCCGTTTCGAAATATCGCCATAAAGGTGGATCAGGGGTGACTCTAGAATGTGTTTGTACGATATGGGTATCAAATTAAAGGTATTAATGAGGGTTTTAAAAGGGAGTAATCCTTAGTTCCATAGGTGGACGCCGTTTCGAGATATCGCCATAAAGGTGGGCCAGGGGTGACTCTAGAATTCGTTTGTGCAATATGGGTATCAAACGAAAGGAGTTAATGAGTATTTTAAAAGGGAGTGGGCCTTATTTCCATAGGTGGACGCCTTTTCGAGATATTGCCATAAAGGTGGACCAGGGGTGACTCTAGAATGAGTTTGTACAATATGGGTATCAAATTAAAGGTATTAATGAGAGTTTTAAAAGGGAGTGGTGGTAGTTGTATATGTGAAGGCGTTTACCAGATATCGACCAAAATGTGGACCAGGGTGACCCAGAACATCATCTGTTGGATACCGCTAATTTATTTATATACATATGTAATACCTGCCAAGATTTTAAGGGTTTTTTATTTCGCCCTGCAGAACTTTTTCATTTTCTTCTACTTAATATGGTAGGTGTCACAACGATTTTATAAAGTTTTTTCTAAAGTTATATTTCGCTTCAATAAAACAATCCAATTACCTTACCATGTTTCATCCCTTTTTTCGTATTTGGTATAGAATTATGGCATTTTTTTCATTTTTCGTAATTTTCGATATCGAAAAAGTGGGCGTGGTCATAGTCGGATTTCGTTCATTTTTCATAACAAGATAAAGTGATGTATATTGGAACGATTTTCCGTCATCCCTTGTCAAATTTGGTTTTGAGACAAACCGGTTTCGGCGTTGTGCCATCATCAGTGTCGATTTTCGTTCTGATCTGTTGTTGTCATTTGTCCTGTATTTATAGTTCGTAGGTATATGAGCAGGTATTGTCAAATTGATGCTTGTGTATATTTAGTTATGTGTATGTGCTGTGTGTTTGTTCAGAACCGAGGGTGGTTTTACTAATCGATTTGTGTGGCTGACTGGGGTAGGTAGAAATCTGTGATTTTAGTCGTTTGACCTTCTTTGTCGGTTTTTTGTTTTGGTGTGTTAATTGTTTTGTGTTTATTTGTTGTTGTGTGTTTGTCTGATGTACCTGTGTTATTAAGTCGTTTCCTGTAAACAAGTTTTAAAGGCTCGAATATTGTGTCAGAAATTGTGTTTATCTGTTCGTTTATTATTCTGCCGTCGAATGTTTTCTGTTTGTAGATTTCCATGTTTTCGAGTACGTTGAGACGTCGGCCCTTTTCTTGTATGTGAAGAACCCTAACTGTTTTATTGATGTTTGCTGGGGAACATTCATTCTCGACCATGTGATTCGCGAAGTTAGACTCGGGTATAATGTTTGAATTCCGTATTTTTTTGTTGTAATCTCTAATATGTTCTCTGAACCTCATTCTTATTTGCCGTCCTGTTTGTCCTATGTAACCATGCTGGCATCCGCAGGTAAGCTTGTATACGCCGTGGCTGCTAAACGGATCCTCTGAGTTAATGTTAGTTCTTAGTTTTCGCCCTAGATTGTTCGATGTTTTGAATGCTGTGTTAATGTTGTATTTTTTAAAGAAGTTTGCCAATTTATATGTTGCTTTTCCAGTATATTTCATAGTCGTCTAGCTATTATTTTCCTTTTCATTATTTCTTTTTGGTTCTCCATTTGTCCTTCTGAGCTTATCTACTAGTGCTTTTTTATATCCGTTGTTTGCAGCGATATTATATATGACCTCAAGTTCTTTCTTATATGCCTCTTGTGTAAGAGGTGTTCTTTCAAGTCTATGTACCAAGTGCCTTAATGCTGCATTTTTATGATGTTGAGGGTGATTTGAGGTATTGTGTATTATTGTGTCGGTGGCCGTTGACTTTCTATATATGTCGTAGTTAAATCTTTTGGCTTCTTTATCAATATTTATCGTGAGGTCTAGATAGTTGATTCCTCCGTCTTTTTCGGTTTCCATTGTAAATTTTATATTGCCGTGCTGTTTGTTGAGGTACTCCAGTACGAACTCTTCGTTATTAGTAGTTAAAACGCATATTATGTCATCCACGTATCTAGCATAAAATGACACGCCTAATTTGGACTTCAGCTCCTGTATGTACTTTTCTTCCAGATTTTGCATGAACACTTCCATAAGAATTGCTGATGTGGGGCTTCCCATTCCAAGACCGTTTGTTTGTCTATATATTTTATTGTTGAATTTAAAATAGTTTTGACGTAAAGTGGTTCTTAGCGTATTTGTGATTTGCATACTTTTCACTTTGTTTTTTGTGTTATGAACTATTGTTGAGCTAACTATGTCCAAAGTCTCCGATAGTGGTATAGATGGGTATAAATCTTTTATGTCAAAAGATACCAATTTGCTGTTTCTTGTTAGCTCTACGGTCTCGAGTCTCTCTATTAGTTCTGTTGTGTTAGCTATAGCATATTCGTTCCTTAGCTCCAGAGTATCTATCAATATCGTTTTTAAATATTTGGACAGTTTGTAACATGGTGCCGATTTGAAATTAATGATGGGCCTCATTGGCGTGTCCGGCTTGTAGATTTTTGGTAGCGCAACCAGTGGAGGAGCCGAAGGGTTCATTTGGACCAATCTATGTGCCATGTTAGAATCTACTATATTTGTTGCATTTTTTATAGCAACTTTGATTTGTTTTTGGTATTCATCTGTGGGATCCTCTCTCATTCTACGACATTTCATTTCCTCTATGAGATCCTCGGTTTTGGATATATATTGCTCTTTTTCGATTAGCACAGTGGTGTTTCCTTTGTCCGCTTTCGTTGTGACAATATTGTTTTTCCTTAGTTTATGCCGTAGATTCTTTATTGTTTTCTCCTCTGTATTCGGTTTTTGTCTTTCTTGTGCTTTCACCTCCTTTTTTATGATTTCCCTGCACATGTGTCTTGCGTGCTCCTGTTCTTCCTGTGGTATCAATGATATTGCGATCTCCGCATCTACAATCGCTTGCTCCGTTTTTCTTACTGTATTCTGGTCCACGATATTGTGCTTCAGGCCCTTTTCGAGAAGTTGTGCCTCTTCCTTGGTAATGGCCACTGTTGTGAGGTTAACGAACTTGTCATGAAACTGGTGAGTGTTTTGGTTTTGGTTACCCTCTCGTCGTCCTGCCAGCTTGTCCAATTTTCGGTTCAGCGACCTGTATTTTTGTTGTACTTCCTGATCGACCTCTGTCTTAATGCGGTCGAAACATTCCATTAATGCAGTCGTAGGTAGTTGTTCTGCCAATCTTAAATGGATAGATAATAACTCGGCATTTATCTCATCCTTCTTCGAGTATAAGCTTTCCAACTCATATTTTAAAAAATCCTTTTCCGCTTTTCTAACTGTCTTCCTGCTAGATTTGGTATTTGCCTTTATTGTTATTCTTGCGAATTTCGGAGTAACATGCAATTCCAGGCATTGTTTGTTGAACCAAATGCTCGCCTTTGCTTTATATATTTTCAGTAAGCGTCGCTTGTAAATTGTTAGTAGTCCGTTCGCGTTCAAGTTAAAAGCCTGACAAGCAATAACTGACTCATCTTGTTTGGTTGATTTTCCGACTGGGTGGATAAATGATGTATATAGGAACGATTTTCCGTCATCCCTTGTCAAATTTGGTTTTGAGACAAACCGGTTTCGGCGTTGTGCCATCATCAGTGTCGATTTTCGTTCTGATCTGTTGTTGTCATTTGTCCTGTATTTATAGTTCGTAGGTATATGAGCAGGTATTGTCAAATTGATGCTTGTGTATATTTAGTTATGTGTATGTGCTGTGTGTTTGTTCAGAACCGAGGGTGGTTTTACTAATCGATTTGTGTGGCTGACTGGGGTAGGTAGAAATCTGTGATTTTAGTCGTTTGACCTTCTTTGTCGGTTTTTTGTTTTGGTGTGTTAATTGGTTTGTGTTTATTTGTTGTTGTGTGTGAGTTAAAGTAAGCACGTGAACTAAGTTCATTAAAGATATGTCGATTTTAGCTCAAGTTATCGTGTTAACGGCCATGCGGAAAGACAGACGGACGACTGTGTGTAAAAACTGGGCGTGGCATCAACCGATTTCGCCCATTTTCGTCATAAGAGCTATGCCCCTACCAAATTTCAAAAGGATTGGTTAATTTTTGTTCGACTTATGGCGTTAAAAGTATCCTAGACAAATTAAATGAAAAAGGGCGGAGCCACGCCCATTTTGAAATTTTCTTTTATTTTTGTATTTGTTGCACTATATCATTACTGGAGTTGAATGTTGACATAATTTACTTATATACTCTAGAGATATTAAATTTTTTGTTAAAATTTTACTTTAAAAAAAATTTGTCCTCCGATTTTGCCAATTTTTATTAAGCGTACATATAGTAATAGGAGTAACGTTCCTGCCAAATTTCATCATGATTTCTTCAACGACTGCCAAATTACAGCTTGGAAAAATTTTAAATTACCTTCTTTTAAAAGTGGGCGGTGCCACGCCCATTGTCCAAAATTTTACTAATTTTCTATTCTGCGTCATAAGTTCAACTCATCTGCCAAGTTTCGTCGCTTTATCTCTCTTTTGTAATGAATTATCGCAATTTTTCGGTTTTTCGAAATTTTCGATATCGAAAAAGTGGGCGTGGTTATAGTCCGATATCGTTCATTTTAAATAGTTATCTGAGATGAGTGCTCAGGAACCTACATACCAAATTTCTTCAATATACCTCAAAATTTACTCAAGTTATCGTGTTAACGGACGGACGGACGGACGGACATGGCTCAATCAAATTTTTTTTCGATCCCGATTATTTTGATATATGGAAGTCTATATCTATCTCGATTCCTTTATATATGTGCAACCAACCGTTATCCAATCAAACTTAATATACTCTGTGAGCTCTGCTCAACTGAGTATAATTAAAAGAAGCACGGCGCAAATTGGAAGTTAAGCTTGGCCTAAAACTTCTTCCTAGGTTATCGCACCTTAAATTTATTTATTTATTTTATTTATAATGGACCGAGTGAAAACAAACAAGATTTTTTGTTGTGTAGCCTTGACTTTAATTAAGATGTATTGTTGTTATTTAAAATTCTTTAAATTTTGACTTAAATTTGTTTGCTTACTTTTTATTCATATTGCTCAATTAGGTATAAATAGCGCCTACGGAATTAATCTCTGTATACTTTATATTTAAAAAGTGTTGCAAAAGTTCTTAAATAAAATGAATTCGCTCAATATTTTCGCGATCCTTTTTGTCGTTTTACGCTGCCTTTTATATGCGAATGCACAATTTCGCATTGAAAATGGAAGAGATATAACATTAAAGTACAGCGCACATTTGGCGTCAATCTTTGAATGTACCCTGTATCGCTGCGCTGGTTCTCTAATATCTATGGATTCGGTGGTTACATCTGCGGCTTGCGTGCCCGAGGATAAAAAGGGACATCTCTTCGTTTATGCTGGTGTAGACGATATAAGAAAATTAACTGCAAGTTATGTTCAACATCGCAGAGTGAAAGGAATAATTCTTGATCCTGAATATGAACGAGGAGCACTATTTATGTACATAGCTGTGGTTAAAGTTGAGCATGCTTTTACATGGGACTTTAATATAGTAATGTATGTACCTCTTTGCGCCGTATTAGCACCGCGCATGCATATGGAAGTTGTTGGATGGGGTTCGGGTTATCACAAAACTGCTACAATGGGTATAGTACAAAAGGACCAATGCCAGAACGCCTTTACAAATACACGGTCATCGTTTATTCTACCAGACACAATCATTTGTGCTGCAAGTATTGAAAGTAGACTGGAATATGGAGATGCTGGAGCAGGGGCACTTGTGAATAACCAACTTTGTGCGGTGTCACACTATAATAATAAAATGTCAGGCCTTTCATATATATTCACAAACTTAACAAATGAAAGAGTTAGAGATTTTTTAAGACCCCATACATCTTAAAGGGTGTTGTTATAAATTCAATGTTGAATGGAATATCACCCTTACTCAACAGAACACCAAAATTCTAAACATTTTGAGATATGGCGTTTTCGAAACAGCAGTTGAGACATGGTGACATTCCACTCAACAGTCGAACTGACGATGTTTGTTTTATATATCATGTATAAATAAAATGTTATGATTGCGAGTAAATAAATATTTTTAATTGTATGCAAGGAAAGTGGTAAGTATGTAAATGCTTAAATTGTGAGACAAAGTTTGATCAATACTGTTAAGCTCCCTCGTAAGATAAAAAGAAAATTGCGGAACAACTACTTTGAGGTCCTGCCAAACTCCGTGTAAAACAGCTGATCCAACCAACTCTATGGACTTCAATTTAACAGGTTATTGAAATCATAGAACAACGCCTTAGTCATAACGTTACCATAGCCAACCAATAAGTTTTGGTTTTCACCCATACCCATCTTATATATAATAAGTAAGGAAGGCTAAGTTCGGGTGTAACCGAACATTACATACTCAGTTGAGAGCTGTGGAGACAAAGTAAGGGAAAATCACCATGTTGTAAAAAGAACCTAGGGTAACCCTGGAATGTGTTTGTATGACATATGTATCAAATGGAAGGTATTAAGGAGTATTTTAAGAGGAAGTGGGCTATAGTTCTATAGATGGACGCCATTTAGGGATATCGCCATAAAGCTGGGCCAGGCCTGACTCTAGAATTTGTTTGTACGATATGGGTATCAAATGAAATGTGTTAATGATAATTTTAAAAGGGAGTGGGCCTAAGTTCTATAGGTGGACGCCTTTTCGAGATATCGCCATAAAGGTGGACCAGGGGTGACTCTAGAATTTATTTTGTACGATATGGGTATCAAATGAAAGGTATTAATGAGTATTTTAAAAGGGCGTGGGCCTAAGTTCTATAGATGGATGCCGTTTCGAGATATCGCCATAAAGATGGATCAGGGGTGAATCTAGAATTTGTTTGTACGATATGAGTATCAAACGAAAGGTGTTAATGAGTATTTTAAGAGGGCGTGGGCCTTAGTTCTATATGTGGACGCCTTTTCGAGATATCGCCATAAAGGTGGACCAGGGGTGACTCTAGAATTTGTTTGTACTATATGGGTATCAAATGAAAGGGGTGGGCCTTAGTTCTATAGGTGGACGCCTTTTCGGAATATCGTTATAAAAGTGGACCAGGGTTGACTTTAGAATGCGTTTGTACAATATGGGTATCAAACGAAAGGTGTTAATAAGTGTTTTAAAACGGAGTGGTCCTTAGTTCTATAGGTGGAAGCCTTTTCGGAATATCGTTATAAAGGTGGGCCAGGGGTGACTCTAGAATTTGTTTGTACGATATGGGTATCAAATGAAAGGTGTTAATGAGTATTTTAAAAGGGCGTGGGCCTTAGTTCTTAAGGTGGACGCCTTTTCGAAATATCGCCATAAAGGTGGACCAGGAGCGACTCTAGAATTCGTTTGTACGATATGGGTATCAAATGAAAGGTGTTAATGAGTATTTTAAAAGGGCGTGGGCCTTAGTTCTATAGGTGGATGACTTTTCGAGATATCGCCATAAACGTGGACCAGGGGTGACTCTAGAATTTGTTTGTACGATATGGGTATCAAATGAAAGGTGTTAATGAGTATTTTAAAAGGGCGTGGGCCTTAGTTCTTAAGGTGGACGCCTTTTCGAAATATCGCCATAAAGGTGGACCAGGGGCGACTCTAGAATTTGTTTGTACGATATGGGTATCAAATGAAAGGTGTTAATGAGTATTTTAAAAAGGAGTGGGCCTTAGTTCTATATGTGGACGCCTTTTCGAGATATCGCCATAAACGTGGACCAGGGGTGACTCTAGAATGTGTTTGTACGATATGGGTATCAAATTAAAGGTATTAATGAGGGTTTTAAAAGGGAGTGGCCCTTAGTTGTATATGTGAAGGCGTTTTCGAGATATCGACAAAAATGTGGACCAGGGTGATCCAGAACATCATCTGTCGGGTATCGCTAATTTATTTATATATGTAATACCACGAACAGTATTCCTTCCAAGATTCCAAGGTCTTTTGATTTCGCCCTGCAAAACTTTTTCATTTTCTTCTACTTAATATGGTAGGTGTCACACCCATTTTACCAAGTTTTTTTCTAAAGTTATATTTTGCGTCAATAGACCAATAAAATTACCATGTTTCATCCCTTTTTTCGTATTTGGTATATAATTATGGCATTTTTTTAATTTTTCGTAATTTTCGATATCGAAAAAGTGGGCGTGGTCATAGTCGGATTTCGGCCATTTTTTACACCAATACAAAGTGAGTTCAGATAAGTACGTCAACTGAGTTTAGTAAAGATATATCGATTTTTGCTTAAGTTATCATGTTAACGGCCGAGCGGAAGGACAGACGGTCGACTGTGTATAAAAACTGGGCGTGGCTTCCACCGATTTCGCCCTTTTTCACAGAAAACAGTTATCGTCCTAGAATCTAAGCCTCTACCAAATTTCACAAGGATTGGTAAATTTTTGTTCGACTTATGGCATTAAAATTATCTTAGACAAATTAAATGAAAAAGGGCGGAGCCACGCCCATTTTGGAATTTTCTTTAATTTTTGTATTTTGTTGCACCATATCATTTCTGGAGTTGAATGTTGACATAATTTACTTATATACTGTAAAGATATTAACTTTTCTTTTAAAATTTTAATTTAAAAAAAAATTTTTTTAAAAAGTGGGCGTGGTCGTTCTCCGATTTTGCTAATTTTTATTAAAGAGGCATATAGTAATAAGTGTAACGTTCCTGCCAAATTTCATCATGATATCTTCAACGACTGCCAAATTACATCTTGCAAAACTTCTAAATTACCTTCTTTTAAAAGTGGGCGGTGCCACGCCCGTTGTCCAAAATTTTACTAGTTTTCTATTCTGCATCATAGGTTCAACTCACCTACCAAGTTTCATCGCTTTATCCGTATTTCGTAAGGAATTATCGCACTTTTTCGATTTTTCGAAATTTTCTATATCGAAAAAGTGGGCGTGGTTATTTTCCGATATCGTTCATTTTAAATAGCGATCTGAGATCAGTGCCAAGGAACCTACATACCAAATTTCATCAAGATACCTCAAAATTTACTCAAGTTATCGTGTTAACGGGCAGACGGACGGACGGACGGACGGACATGGCTCAATCGAATTTTTTTTCTATACTGATGACTTTGATATATGGATCTATCTCGATTCCTTTATACCTGTACAACCAACCGTTATCGAATCAAAGTTAATATACTCTGTGAGCTCTGCTCAACTGAGTATAAAAAGAAAGGCTAAAATGTGTGTTAGTTGGTAGCCGGTGTTTGAAGAGATGCGACTGTCGATTTTTTTCAAGCTTTCACATAAGTTGCGTATACCTCACGCAGTGGTTTGTACATAGGCTTGGTTGCGATCGACGCACAGAGTCTCGAGATATATTCCAAAACGGCGACCCGGGTACCCCTAGAATGTGCTTATAGAATATGGATATCAAATGAAATCTGTTGATGAGTGCTTTAGCAGATGAGTGCTAGACAGTGTTTTTACATTATGAGTATCAAATTGAAGCTGTTGATGAGTGCTTTAGTGCAGGGTAGTTTTCATACCTACTGGCGACTAGGGTCTCGAGGTATAGGCCAAAACGTGGATCAGGGTAATAGTAGGATGTGTTAGATTATGGGTATCAAATTGATGCTGTTGATGAGTGCTTTAGTACAAGGTAGTTTTCATACCTATTGGTGACTAGGGTCTCGAGATATAGGCCAAAACGAGGATCAAGGTAACAGTGTGATGTTTGTTTACATTAGGGATATCAAATAGAAGCTGTTGATGTGCGCTTTTAGTACGGAGTAAGTTTTACACCGCTGGGTGACTAGGGTCTCGAGATATGGGCCAAAACGTGGCACCGGATACCCCTAGAATGTGTGTGTGTTATGGATATCAAATGGAAATGAAAGCTGTTGCTGAGAGCTTTAAAGTAATTTTCATTTTGATATTCGATTTAGTCGCATCAACCTGGCAAAACTGATAAATATGCATGCGAAGCCGAAATAAATGCATGAATTTATAATACCCACATACTTACTTACATACGTCCTATTCTATTTGCCTGAAATTTGGTATATAAATTTGCCTATATTAGTGTTTACTATCTTTTTTTTCCAGGAAGTAGACCAGAGGCGGACTGGGACTGGGATTAGGACTAGGACTGAGGCTGAGACTCGGAGTGGGACTGGGACTGAGACTCGGAAGGGGACTGGAACAAAATACATACAGCCTCTGGGACTGGAAATAAGGAATGAAGAAGAATAAGAAGAATTTGAGAGAAGAGAAAAGAGAGAAGGAGACTGAGAAAGAGAATGAGACGACGCACAGTGTAACTTTTTTCACTTTTAGGATGCCAAAAGTCCAAAAAACAATGTTCTCCAATCTCAAAAATGTTTTGACATGCAACAGATTGATAACCAACTATTAAGAAAATGTATACGCAGCAAAGTAAACAACCCACGATCACCACGATAAGCATTATGAAACTTGGATAATTTAAACAAGTGTAAAAATCATTCCAAAACTTTTGACCAATTTCGTGGGCACGTGGTGGATTTTTCGATAACTGTTTTGACTTCAAACTATTTTATTTAACATACTTGGGTAGTTTATAACAGCATTAGTTTTCAGTTATAAGTTTTAGACAGTTTCATCAGTTTTAGACAGCCACTAAAAGTTTGGTAAGCTTAGAAAATTTTTCATTTTCAATAGAATAAAACTTGCCTGATTCCGCCCAATTACATTACACGAATACATACACATTTAAGGGAGTTTCAATTGGTTTCAGATAAAAAAAAACCATTGCAAAATTTTGCGTTTTTCTTTGTAAATGCCAACTTAAGGTCTATATACACTCGCTCACGTATGAAGCGCAATGACCTAACAATGGAATGTCCTCAATTCAAGTCTACAATACTAGATCCCAAAAAAAGACAGTTATACCTGAAATGGTAAAAACCTAGAAAAAGGGAACTTGTGCACTGAATAGCCTTCATTGTGTGTCAAATGAATTTTCCCATAGTTTACGAGGTGTGCACTTATCCCATCAATATATCTCATGTATGCCTGCCTACCTGAGGGTCGTCTATTATGGGTGATATTTCCAAGCAATTGAGTGCTTCGGGAATATACATATGTATGTATTCATCACATAAACGCCTACCTAAAGCTCGCTCAGAGTTTGAGATCATGGGTAGATATGTAAAACAAAGAAATGGGTAAGTATATATTTGTTAAGCATTAGCAGGTATTATTTTCCCGTAAAAACCCAGTTTCTCATTCTATGGAAAATGATATAATAAAACGCTTGGGCTAAGACTATATAAATAGAGAACAAAGCTAGAAATGAATCATACCAAAGACGGACTGCATTGAAGTAAAACCAACTGCACTGTACCAAATTTTCCTATATCATCAACTAGTTATGGCTATTTGACGAAATGCACTCTTTGAAGTTTGACTAAAAAGAAAGATGGATAAACGTTTGCTGTTATAAACAGAAATTTTCAGAAGAAAACAAATCGGACACTAGTATGTTTTTCATTTCACTAGTACTCCTTCAAATGTATACAATGGTTGACAAACGAAAGGTTATAGTTTGGAGTAATCCTGCTCCATCTTCCACGAAATACTGCCGGCCGATAAAATTTGTTTTTACAAAAGAAACACGAGATGTCAGTTCAAAGGAGGTGCAATCTGTCAAAGACCAATTTTCCAGTCTTCGTCCTACAACAATTCAAACAGATAACCTAAACTTACTGGTGAAATCAACGTTTGTGTTGTGCATGATTGATGGCAAAGTTTGCAACGCTCTGACGGCATATACATCATCGCAAAATTGCTACATATGTGGGGCTTCTCCAAAAGATTTGAACAATATGCGAGCCCTGTCAGAGCGAAATTTTGACAAAAGCAAACTTCCTTTCGGAATTTCCCCTTTACATTCTTGTATACGATGCATGGAATGTATGCTACACATTGCTTATCGAATGGAAATGAAGACCTGGTGTGTGCGGGCCGAAAAATAATAAGGAAAAGATGAAAAAGAAGAAAGAACATATCCAAAATAGATTCAGGAAATAAGTTGGTCTTTTGATTGATATGCCAAAGCAAAAAACCGGCAACACAAATGATAGCAACACTGCGAGAACATTCTCTGGAGATTCCGAAAGAACATCAGACATAATCGGCATAAACATCAATCTTTTCAAAACGTTTCGTACAATACTTTCATGCATAGGATGTGGGTTTCAAATACATTTTTAAGCTTTTGGCCACTATATGACAGAGACAAGGGTACTATATTTATCGGATTTTGCTTGGTACAATATGCCAGTGAGCGTACATAAAATTCTGTTTCATGGAAAGATTATAATCGTGTCTGCTATTCTTCCTATTGGTCAACTTTCGGAAGAAGCTCAAGAGTCTATAAACAAAGATGCACGAAACTATCGTGAACTTTCACCACAAAAAAGTCAAGAATTTGTAGTAACTTGGATTTGCTGCACAGATTGCTGATATCGTCAGATCTGGTCATAAACAGTTTGCGGATAACCCTTAGGTCAAAGCGGCGAGCATTAACGAGTGAAGTTATTGGCTTATTATCTGAACCAGAGCATGTCGACGACATTGACTCCGACTAACTTGATACCAGTTAAAATATCACTTTTCATTTACAATTCGGGATTATTTGAGGAACAATTTCGGGATTATATAAAATTTTTCTAAGACTAGACTGTGCTCCAAGAAGATTTCTCGTGACTGTTTCGGATCCGTTTCTGGATTGCTTTCATAATAATACCGTCGAAAGTTTTTGGGAACTACCTCCATATACTTCCAAGATTGTTTTCGAAAGTATCTCTATTGTTGAATGAATCATACCGGAAGAGCTGCCACCGAATATTTTTTAACTGCGGCCAGATCTGTTCGTTGATTTCGGAACTATTTCAAGATTATTAAAAAACAAGTATTTCAAGGTAGCATTGGATCCTCATTTTCAAGAACTCCACTATATCCTTTCTTCTGTTATCACCGTTCGCAATTTGTTGGGACTTTTAAAAGATTATTTTCTGGACGATCTCGTTATTTTTTTTTTTTTTCGAGATCATATCTTGGCATTTCGTCCGGACTGGGACGCGGTTTTAGGCTAGTTTTACGAATATGTGGAAGATGAAGAGACGTTTAAATCTACAACAAATTACCGCCTTATTAACACTTAATGAAAGATATTGATTATGTCAGCCCATTTAAGTTCGAGTAGAATTTAATTTATGTTTAAAAATTTAACTTGAATTTTCTAAAAGATTTTCGTAATATGGCCAATAGTGATGTTTATGTGTGTGCCAATTTTTAGCGATCAGCTGTTAGTTGCGCTACTTGTTAAAGGGCCAATTAATGGTGACTTATAACCATATAACCATAACTAGATAAATCAGCTGATCGTACCTAAAAAAAAAAAAACAATGTTATCGATTAATGGTGCCATACCATAACGCTAACTCCATAATCATACCAAGCCAATCAATTGGTTTTTGGTTTCTCGCCATATCCATAATCCAAAAATATTTGAGTTGGTGAATTTAATAACTTTTTGTAGATTTTATTCACTGTTTTGGATACGTTGTGTGATATTTATCCTCTCACTGCCTGATGTTCAATATGGCTACTTTTCAGCGATCCGCTTACGAATCCATTTCAGTCACATTACGTAGCGCGCGATTTCACTTATACTGGATTGCAGGCATTCATATATCGTCACCCTGATCGTATTTATGTATTCACTGAAGAAATATCGTCAGTATTACTTATTTGCTAGCGGCGATTTGTTAGCGTTTAATTATCGATTTGCTATCGAATATTAATCGATTTGTTCTCCAAGTATTATTCATTTGCTAGCATGAAGTCATCGATACAATATCAATAAGTTGTTGACTTGTTATCGAACATTTTTCGATTTGTTATCGAAATATTATCGCCATGATATCAAAAAGTTATAGATTTTTTATTGGAAAATTATCAATTTGTTACCAAAAATCTATAATATTTCAAGCGACAATTCGCTTTTGGAATTGTTTAGATATAACAAATTTATCGATTTGGTATCGTAAAGTTATGATTTTCTTATCGACTGCTAACAGTTTGTTATCGGCGTGCAATCCGTCTATCACAAGTCAGTAGGAAACCAATATGAAGCCGATGAACTGGTGACACGAAGTCTTAAAAAGCCGATAACTCGATGTAAAAAATTCGCTATCGAAAATAAGCCGATAAAAATAACGAACTTGCGGCACCGAAGATCTTCAAAAAGATCGACATTGTTTGTGGAAAAGGTGCTTGTGTTGGGGCTTAAATGCAACCTCCGGCATGCTCGGGTTAACTTAAAAACCGCCGTTTTCGTCCATTTTCCATGTAAGCAAATTCGAATATCGAGAGATTATGAGATACGCACAAACACATGTAATCATCAGCCGAAGTGGTACTCATATATACACACGCACGTGGCTATACGAGAGGCTTTAAACTACAAATATACATGCATATAGCTGGTAACCAAGTAGTAGATTCTAGAAGCAGACACGTCTAGACCATTGTGGATAAGTACAAGTGTGTTGACTTCTTTCTGACAGGCACTCGCTTAAGTTAGCATAACGGGAAAATCTGGGTTGCCGTTGTTGTTTCGGTTGACAACGGTCAATTAGTGATATGTGCAGGGACGTAAAAGATTGAAACAGGTTTTATATATGTAGTCGCAAAAGTGTTGCTCCTGTTACACGGCACTTTAATTTTTTTCATGGAGAAAATTGTTCAGTTCAGAGTTTTTGATTGTCATTGAAAATTTAATTTATTACATGAGATTACTCCTCTAAGTGTAAAAAGCAAACAAAACGTAGTGTTTTTCAAATTATTGTGAAGAATTTTTAAACAAAGCAACAAAATATATCAGTAAAATATTTTCTAGGATTTTGAATTTCTGTACCCAATTTCATTATATTTGTGTAATACAAGAACCTGGTAACAGCATTTTTAAATGACAACAAGTGAGGAAGGCTAAGCCCGGGTGTAACCGAACATTACATACTCAGTTGAGAGCTATGGAGACAAAATAAGGGAAAATAACCATGTAGGAAAATGAACCGAGGGTAACCCTGGAATGTATTTGTATGACATGTGTATCAAATGAAAGGTGTTAATGAGTATTTTAAGAAGAGTGGACGCCATTTAGGGATATCGTCATAAAGGTGGACCAGGGCTGTCCAGGTGTTAATGAGTATTTTAAAAGGGCGTGGGCCTTAGTTCTATAAGTGGACGCCTTTTCGAGATATCGCCATAAAAGTGCGCCGGGGGTGACACTATAATGTGTTTGTACGATATGGGTATCAAATTATTAATGGGGGTTTTAAAAGGGAGTGGTGGTAGTTGTATATGTGAAGGCGTTTTCGAGATATCGACCAAAATGTGGACCAGGGTGACCCAGAACATCATCTGTCGGTACCGCTAATTTATTGACAAATGTAATACCACGAACAGCTAATTTATTTACATATGTAATACCACGAACAGTATTCCTGCCATGATTCCAAGGGCTTTTGATTTCACCCTACAGAACTTTTTCATTTTCTTCTACTTAATATGGTAGGTGTCACACCCATTTTACAAAATTTTTTTTCAAAGTTATATTTTGCGTCAACAAACCAATCCAATTACCATGTTTCATCCCTTTTTCGTATTTGGTATAGAATTATGGCATTTTTTTCATGTTTCGAATTTTTCGATATCGAAAAAGTGAGCGTGGTCATAGTCTGATTTCGGCCAATTTTTATAATGATACAAAGTGAGTTCAAATAAGTACGTGAACTGAGTTTAGTAAAGATATATCGATTTTTGCTCAAGTTATCGTGTTAACGGCCGAGCGGAAGGACAGACGGTAATTTGTGTATATAAACTGGGCGCTGCTTCAACCGAATTCGCCCTTTTTCACAGAACACAATTATCGTCCTAGAATCTAAGCCCCTACCAAATTTCACAAGGATTGGTAAATTTTTGTTTGACTTATGGCATTAAAAGTATCCTAGACAAATTAAATGAAAAAGGGAGGAGCTACGCCCATTTTGATATTTTCTTTTATTTTTGTATTTTATTGCACCATATCATAACTGGAGTTGAATGTTGACATAATTTAAATATATACTGTAAAGATATTATATTTTTTGTTAAAATTTGACTTAAACAATTTTTTTTTTAAGTGGGCGTGGTCATTCTCCGATATTTCTAATTTTTATTAAGCATACATATAGTAACAGGAGTAACGTTCCTGCCAAATTTCATCTTGATATCTTCAACGACTGCCAAATTACGGCTTGCAAAACTTTTAAATTACCTTCTTTTAAAAGTGAGCGGTGCCACGCCCATTGTCCAGAATTTTAATAATTTTCTATCATCCGTCATAAGTCCAACTCACGTACCAAGTTTCATCGCTTTATCCGTTTTTGGTAATGAATTATCACACTTTTTCGGTTTTTCGAAATTTTCGATATCGAAAAAGTGGGCGTGGTTATAATCCGATATCGTTGATTTTAAATAGCGATCTGAGATGAGTGCCCAGGAACCTGCATACCAAATATCATCAAGATACCTCGAGATTGACTCAAGTTATCGTGTTAACGGACGGACGTACGGAACTGGCTCACTCAAATTTTTTTTCAATACTGATGATTTTGATATATGGAAATCTATATCTATCTCGATTCCTTTATACCTGTACAACCAACCGTTATCCAATCAAAGTTAATATACTCTGTTGAAGACATGGATGAAAATTTGATCCAATTTGATTAACTTACCTGTAAAAATACTGACCTGTTAAATACTTACCTTAAATTGCATTGCTGAAGTTACACTAAAATTTGAATTTTATACTTACCCTTTATATCCACATTTACCCTAAAATCCTAATGTAAAACTCTTAAGAAGAGGTTGGAAAGCTACCGCTTCTTTTCTATTTACTTACCATTGTATATGTTGATTTGTATGCTCACTGCACAGCTCAACGAGCGGTCATCGATGGCCGCGCAGACAGTTGTCTTTTAGAGCGCGCGGTTGAATTACCTATCAGTTGTTAAGATTAGAGTTTATTAGTAAAATCCTATACTCAACCAAAACCTATTGTGCATAAGAAAAATAAATATCTTGTGAAGTGAAATAAAGTTTGTGAACTAAAATCGTGAAATAAAGAAATAAAACTAGATTAAAATTAATTATTATTGTATGAAATTAGAAACCATATCGTGTTCTTATTTAGCAAGGAAAGTGCTTGCCAGTGGTGAGTGCCCCTACTCCCTTCCATTAATGTGAATACTTGGACATACTCTGTGTGCTCTGCTCTGCACGTGTGGTGCTTTATATTTTGTTAAATTTCTCTAGACTTCTTTACCCTAATTTAAATAAATTTTGCTTTACGTATGTTTCCGCATCATTGTTGGAGACTACAAGTCTTTTATTATTTATATTTCCGTGGAAATATATGCAACTATTTAATCTGTAAATACTACAAAGATTTATAAAACTATCAACCGCAACTCAGCTTAAAGTATTCTTTTGTACCAAAAATGCAAATCTAGATCTGAGATTTGCATCAGGTGAGAGAGGCTGTTTGTAATTTTTATATTTATCGCTTAGTTGACACACTTGGTATTTTACACAATGGTCTAGACATTTGGAGAAATATACGGACAAAGCAACAGAGAGTATAAAAGCAGCACAAGCTGAGCAGTCAGTGAGCAGTTTGATTTAAACACGCAATTAGTTGTGAATTAAGAGTTATCGTGAAGTACACTCAAAGTAATCTAATAAAGACCATTTTGCATTATTGAACATTGGAGTTACTTATTCAACGTAATCTAATAAAGACCATTTTGCATTATTGAACATTGGAGTTACTTATTCAACAGTTCGAATCGCTAGCGTTAGCAGAAGGTTTGGAATAAGCGGAATTTCCCTAAATTGGTTACAATTGGTGTCAGAAAAGGAATTGTTGAATACGCAACATGGACATGGCAAAGTTAAGTGAATTAAAGATCCAGCAACTGAAAAAGGAGTTGCAGAATCGTGGATTGAATACAACCGACAATAAGACCGGACTTCAAGCACGGCTACGAGAGGTAATGGAGTCGGAAGGAATTAGTGTGGACGACGATGTCTTTCATCCTAATGGGGATGAGACAACAACAAAAATTGAAGAGAAAAACGAAACATCGCAGACAGTTATGAGCACAGACTTGAACACGATTTTGGCTGCAATATCTGCTCAAACATCGACAGTGTCATCTCAACTAGAAGAACAGAAGGCATATACGGCATCTCAACTGGAAGAACAGAAGACATATATGGCCTCCCAACTGGAATCAAAGGAGACACGACAAGAAGCACGTTTTTTTGAAATGACGTCACAAATAACGCGATACACAAGAAACGCGTATTCCAGAAATGTCGACACAGATCACATCCAGGATGGAAGCACAAGAGGAGCGCTTATGACTGCGGACAAATGTCTTCGCAGCTAGAAGCACAGAATACACAAATAGTACAGCTCGAGGACAAAATGGATGCTGAGATAAAAGTTTTGAGAGGTCGTATACAGGCGCTTCAAATAAATCGCCCAGCAGTTTCAGCGAGTAATGCAAAGGTAAAGACACTCTCCTTTGACCGTTCTCTTCTGTTTCTTTCCAGGCCTGTAAGCTACAGTTTGAGAAGACCGCAGCAGTGAACAACTGGAATGCTGAAGATAAAGTTGCATATCTATCAGTAGCATTGAAGGGGCTAGCTATCGAAATCCTACAGACGATGCCCGAAGGAGAGCGGAACAACTATTAAGCATTGATGGCTGCTGTAGAACGAATTTACAGAAGCGAACCCAGGAAACAAATCGACGATACAGAATTGCAAAACGGCTGCCAAAAATTTAGAGGGACTTTGCAGGAGTTTGCTTCGGACATTGAAAGATTTGCTCATCTTGCAAACGCGGACGCACCCGTGGAATACACTGAAAGGGTAAAGATTCAGAGCTTTATAAATGGTATACGGGACGTCGAAACGAAGCGAGCCACATACGCGAACCCAAAGCAATCATTGGCTGAAACGATATTCCATGCGTTGACTCAGTAAACAGCGTCACTATTGAGTAAACCAGCATACAAAACTGAACGTGTGGAAGTAGAAAGGCCAGAGTGGGTAGACGCAATTTTAGAAGCACTGAAGGGATCACAACAGAAAAATGCCGGAGTTATGAAATGCTTCAAGTGCGGCAACCCAGGTCACATTGCACGTCTTTGCGGCACCGGTGCTAATAGTTCCAAAAATCTGGGTTGCCATAAACGCAGAGCTGAAGGAGATGAGCAAATCTCCAATTCCACTCAAGCGTTAAACTAATGCGAGTCAGTCGCAAAAGGCGACAGCTGGCTCCCTCAATTGAATGCCCCATAATCTCTATCTCGCAAATTGGAAGAAGGTCAAGCAATCTTATTATCGGAGGACATGTGGATGGAAAGTTACGTTTACTGACTGTAGATACGGGTGCATCTCATTCCATCGTTAGATCAGATTTAGTCAACAAGAAGATATGACCATTGCTTGGAGCAAGATTACGTACAGCCACGGGAGAGTACACCCAATTGGAGAAGTGAAGTAGCAATTGAGAATTTCATGGCACTACACAATTTTATAGTGGCGCTGAAATCATAATTGCAGTGGACTTCTTAATCGACCACGGAATCAAGGTCGATATGCAAAGCAAGACGATGCAATATAAAAACATGTATGTGCCACTTAATTTCAGCTACGAGAAAGGCTACAGCAGTAAACGAGTGCTGGTGGAAAAGAGTCGGCAAATACCACCAAAGCAGTCATCTGGGCAAAGGTTGATGGAGATTGCGGGACAAACAAATTGTGGGTTGTCGAAGCAGCAAACAAATCAACACCGAGTGTACTTGTAGGATTTACCATGGGTATGGTAAAACAAGATGGATGTATTCCGTTAAGAGTACTCAATAAGTTCAAGTCACCACTCAAACTGACCAAAGGTGCTATATTGGGAAGATGCCAAGAGGCTGATATAGTTATTAACTGTGAACAGCTCCAGGAAAACGTTTCAACTAGCAAGCTTAATTTTTCAAATGACGTCACGGCATGGATGGAGGGGCCAGAGGAAGAGTATCAAAGTAAGACAAAACAGCTGATCGTAAAGTACGCAATCATATTAGACCAAGATGGCCCCAAACCAGGCCGCACCAAAGTTGTGAAACATCAAATTGACACTGGAGATGCGAGGTCGATCAGTCAAGCTCCTCGTAGTGTTCCACTGGCGGAGCGGGAAATTTTGAGTCAAATCATACAAAAAAATGAACGAAAGTGGCGTCATGGAACCATCCTAGTCCATGGAGATCACCGGTGGTACCTGTGAAGAAGAAGGATGGAAAAATAAGGTTTTGAGTGGACTACCAGAAGTTGAATGACGTTTGCGAAAAAGGATTGCTACCCATTGCCAAGAATTGACGACACTCTGGACTCGCTATCTGATACAAAATGGTTTTCAACACTGGACTTAAAAAGTGGTCTTTGGCAGTTTACAGTAATGCCTTTTGAACTATGTAATACGCAAGCTACTTTTGAAAGACTACATTGAAAGGTACTGAAAGGACTACATTGGAAAACATGCTTAGTGTACCTAGACGACATCATCGTATTGGGAAAAAACTTCGAAGAACATCAGAAGAACTTGGAGGTTTTCCAAAGAATAGCTGGTGATGGATTGAAACTTAGTCCCAAAAAGTGTTTTTTGTTTAAGAAGCAACTTAGTTACTTGGGTCATAAAGTAACGAATGAGGGCACCTGCACTGCGAATGAATCTTCATGAGTTAAAAAGTTTCCTTGGGTTGTGCATATTACCGCCGATTTGTACCAAATTTGACCAGCGTATCTCACAGCCTCCACGAGCTAACAAGAAAAAATAAAGCTTTTAAATGGAAGAAGGAGCAAGAATTGGATTTCCAAATTTTGAAAGAGCGTTTGTGCACTGCCCCGATGTTGGCATATCCGATTCCAGGGACAACGTTTATTCTAGATACAGATGCGAGCGGATATGCTATAGGAGGCATTTTGTCACAAGTGGTTGATGGACAGGAGAAGGTAGTTGCATATTACAGACGACCAATTGGATAACCAGAGAGGAACTACTGCGTTATACGGAGAGAGCTGTTGGCATTGGTAGAGTGCATTGAACATTTTCACAAGTACCTCTACGGGCAGCGATTCCGTGTCAGGATAGATCACGCAGCATTGAAATGGTTTCTGCAGTTCCGTAATCCGGAAGGTCAATTGGCACGGTGGATCGAGTGACTCCAAAGGTATGACGTTTCCATTGAGCATCGAAAACGTAGTACCCATGGAAATGATGATGCAATATCACGAAGACCATGTAGTTTGGAATGCAAACACTGTTCAAAAGTTGAGGCTAAAGAAGATATTATAGATGTCCGGCTAATGACTATAGCGTGGACGGATGACTGGGACAAGGAACAACTAAGGAAATGTCAGCTAGAAGATACAGATCTGTCGCATGTTATGCAAGGGCTCGAACGAAAGGAAAGGCCAAATAGAGAGGAGATATCAGCGGAGAGTCCCATTGCGAAGTCATATTGGGCACAGTGGAACAGTTTAGAATTGATATCCGGTTGCTTTCATCGAGTATGGGAGGGTGAGGATGGTCAAGACAAGAAGAAACTGATAGCTGTTCCCAGGAAAAGGATTCCTGACGTGCTCAGCGAGCTGCATAATGGTCCAAGCGGAGGTCATCTTGGAATCGCGAAGACGCTCGAGAAAATTAAGCGGATATTATGTTGGATTGGTTGCCGTCAATTGGTCACCGAGTGGATTGCCAACTGCGAGGTTTGCAGCAGAGCGAAAGGGCCTAAAACACGCAGTCATGGCCAGATGAAGCAGTATATTTCAGGTGCACCATTCTAGATGGAGAAACGTCTAGACATTTGAAGAAATATGCGGACAGGACAACAGAACGTATAAAAGGAGCACAAGCTGAGTAGTCATTTAAACACCCAATTAATTGTGATGTAAGTGTTATTGTGAAATACACTCGCAGTAATCTAATAAATACCATTTTGCATTATTGAATATTGGAGTTATTTATTCAACAGTTTAGCGATTCGAACGTTAGCAAAGGGTTTGAAATAACCGGAATTTCCCTAAATTTATTACAATATGTATATGTCGGAATTCTTAATGATATGCCTGGCAATAATGTATTACCAGAGCGGAACAATGGTGGTACACTTGTTTGGAAAAACACTTGTTCCGAAATACACTTGTCAAATAATACCTATTGGAGAAATGTAACTACACAATATTGTAAAGTAAAATCATAGTGAGCTAGGAAAAATGGATAGGAAGCTTTGAAAAGCAAAATGTGTTTAAAAGTGCGTAGACAAGTTGTATACGCGGAGAATAATAAAAAAAAGTGTAATCACGGGCGCATCTCTACATATCAGAAAAGCAAAACAATTATTATGGAAGGTTCAACATATATATAACTATTTCTATAATACGTTATTCCTTGAATTGAGTTCAATCAATCACCATAATATATGTTTGTGTGTTCAATTTTACTTAAGATTTTTAAGAATTAATTGTTACTCATGTATTATTTTTGGTTTTTGTTGGGAAAAACTGAAAAGAAGGAAATATTTACTGGCATATTGCGATGGTGCCATTTCGAAACCGCCGCGTCATTATTGTCAGGCAATTTCGTAATGTTTTTATTCTCAGCTGAGCTAAGCTCACACAGTATATTAATTTTGTTCGCACAACGGTACTCCGTAACGGCATAAACTAATCGAGAGAGATATACACCTCTATATATCAAAATGATCTGGGCGGAAAAAGAAATTTTTTAGCCATGTCCGTCCGGCTGTCCATAAACACGATAATTTGAGTAAATTCTGAGATATCTTGATGAAATTTGTTACTTAGGTTTCTGGCACTCATCTTAGATCGCTATTTAAAATGAACGAAATCGGACAATAACCGCGCCCAATTTTCGATATCAGAAATTTCGAAAAACCGAAAAAGTGCGATAATTCATTACCAAAGACGGATAAAGCGATGAAATTTGGTAGGTGGGTTGACCTTATGATGTAGAATAGAAATTTAGTAAAATTTTGGACAATAAGCGTGGCACCGCCAACTTTTAAATGAAGGTAATTTAAAAGTTTTGCAAGCTTTAATTTGGCAGTCGTTGAAGATATCATGAAATTGGCAGGAACATTACTCCTTTTACTATATATATTAGCGAAATCGGTTGACGAACACGCCCACTTAAATAAAGATTTTTTTTTTAAGTCAAATTGTAACAAAAAATTTTATATCTTTACAGTGTATAAGTAAATTATGCTAAATTCAACTCCTGCAACAAAGTAAAAAATAAAAGAAATTTTTAAAACGGGCGTAGGTCCGCCCTTTTTTGTTTAATTTGCCTAGAATACTTTTAATTCCATTAGCCGAACAAACATTTACCAGTAAGGGCATAGTTTCTATGACGGTAACTGTTTTCCATGGAAATTGGCGAAATCGGTTAAATCCACACCCAGTTTTTATATACAGTCGACCGTCTGTCCTTCCGCTCGGCCGTTAACACGATAACTTGAGCAAAAATCGATATATCTTTACTAAACTAAGTTCACGTTCTTGTCTGAACTCACTTCGTATTGGTATAAAAAATAGCTGAAATCCGACTATGACCACGCCCACTTTTTCGATATCGAAAATTACGAAAAATTAAAAAAATGTTATAATTCTATACCAAATACGAAAAAAGGGATGAAACGTGGTAATTGGATTGGTTTTTTGACGAAAAATATAACTTTAGAAAAAACTTTGTAAAACGAGTGTGACATCTACCATATTAAGTAGAAGAAAATGAAAAAGCTCTGCAGGGCGAAATCAAAAGCCCTTGGAATCGTGGCAGGAATACTGTTCCTGGTATGATGTTCTGGGGTCACCCAGGTCCACATTTTGGTCGATATCTCGAAAACGCCATCACATATACAACTAAAGGCCTTTCACAACACTCAATAATACCTTTAAGTTGATATCCATATGGTAAAAACACATCACCCCTGGTCAACCTTTATGGCGTTATCTGGAAAAGGCGTCCACCTATAGAACTAAGGCCCACTCCCTTTTATACTACTCATTAACACCTTTCATTTGATACACATATCGTACAACCACATTCCAGGCTTACCCTAGGTTCATTTTTATAATCAGCTGAGCAGAGATCACAGAGTATATTAACTTTGTTCGGTAACGGTAATCCGTAACGGCATAAACTAATCGAGATAGTTATAGACTTCTATATATCAAAATGATCTGGGTGAAAAAAGAAATTCATTAAGCCATGTCCGTCCGTCCGTCCGTCTGTCCTTCCGTCTCTAAACACGATAAATTGAGTAAATTTTTAGGTATCTTCATGAAATTTGGTATGTAGGTTCCTGGGCGCTCATTTCAGATCGCTATTTAAAATGAACGAAATCGGACTACAACCACGCCCATTTTTCGATATCGAAAATTTCGAAAAACCGAAAAAGTGCGATAATTCATACCAAAGCCGGATAAAGCGATGAAGCTTGGTAGGTGCGTTGACCTTATGACGAAAAATAGAAAATTAGAAAAATTTTGGACAATGGGCATGGCACCGCTCACTTTTAAAAGAAGGTAATTTAAAAGTTTTGCAAGCTGTAATTTGGCAGTCGTTGAAGATATCATGATGAAATTTGGCAGGCACGTTACTCCTATTACTATATGTGTGCTAAATAAAAATTAGCGAAATCGGATGACGAACACGCCCGCTTTAAAACAAATTTTTTTTTAAGTCAAATTTTAACAAAAACTTTAATATCTTTACAGTATAAACGTAAATTATGTCAACATTCGACTCTAGTAATGATATGGTGCAACAAAATACAAATATAAAAGAAAATTTCAAAATGGGCGTAACTCCGCCCTTTTTCATTTAATTCGTCTAGAATACTTTTAATGCCATAAGTCGAACAAAAATTTACCACTCCTTGGGAAATTTGGTAGGGACATAGATTCTATGACGATATCGGTTTTCTGTGAAAATGGGCTAAATCGGTTTGAAGCCACGCCCGGTTTTATACACAGTCGACCGTCTGTCCTTCCGCTCGGCCCTTAACACCATAACTTGAGCAAAAAACGTTATATCTTAACTAAACTTAGTTCACGTACTTATCTGAAGTCTCTTTATCTTGGCAAAAAATATTGCCGAAATCTGACTATGACCACGCCCACTTTTCCGATATCGAAAATTACGAAAAATGAAAAAAATGCGATAATTCTGTACCAAATATGAAAAAAGAGATGAAACATGGTAATTGGATTGGTTTTTTGACGCAAAATATAACTTTAGGCCATTCCCTCCCTCCCCACTCCCAAGCTCCTCATGGAGCTTGGAGTCGCCAGAGCCTCGTCTGTTATTGAAACAGCATTCGCCGCGGATAGGTGAGGTTGACAATTGGGTTTGGAGAAGTTATATATTGCGTTGGCAACCTGAAGGGTTGCGCTACACAGCCCCTTGAATCTGGTATTTTAGTCACCTCTTATGACAGGCATGCCTACCGCGAGTATATTCTGACCCCCTAACCCGCGTGATCTTGCCAGTTAATCAATGTGACACCTACCATATTAAGTAGAAGAAAATGAAAAAGTTCTGCAGGGCGAAATCAAAAGCCCTGGGAAACTTGGCAGGAATACTGTTCGTGGTATTACATATATAAATAAATTAGCGGTACCCGACAGATGATGTTCTGGATCACCCTGGTCCACATTTTGTTCGATATCTCGAAAACGCCTTCACATATGCAACTAAGGCCCATTCCCTTTTAAAATACTCATTAACACCTTTCATTTGATACCCATATCGTACAAAAAAAATTCTAGAGTCACCCCTGGTCCACCTTTATGGTGATATCTCGAAAAGGCGTCCACCTATAGAACTAAGGCCCACTCCCCTTTAAAATACTCATTAACACCTTTCATTTGATACCCATATCGAACAAACACATTGTAGAGTCACCCCTGGTCCAACCTTATTGCGATATCTCGAAAAGGCGTCCACCTATAGAACTAAGGCCCATTACGTTTTAAATAATCCTTAACACCTTTCATTTGATACACATGTCATACAAACATATTCCAGGGTTACCCTAGGTTCATTTTGCTAAATGGTGATTTTCCCTTATTTGGTCTCCAAAGTTCTCAGCTGAGTATGTAATGTTCGGTTACTCCCGAACTTAACCTTCCTTACTTATTATTTATTTCAACAGGTTTCACCTGGGATCGAACCGCGGTCAAACTGCTGAAATCCCAATCGCCCAACCATTGGGCTATTTTACTGTATTTGCTTTCTTGGCTGCTTTCAGTTTTATCCCTTCTTCACGCTCTCGCACAATTGGAGACTTTCTGTCTTTACATTAGTTTGTACAAGGCGTGCTTTTTTGTTATTGGTATTGTACCACTACTCTTCACTGCAGAAGATTGTTTGTGCATTTCCGGTGCGTCGCAATTCTATATAAACTTTCTTTCGAAATCAAGCTTATAGCAGCAGCACAAAGCGAAGGCAAGGTCACATGGTCACATGGAGATTACCTCGAAGATGTTGTTGCAATTATAGATGTAATTGCCCCGCAACTAATGTATGACAGACAAATGTAAGACGAACATGTACTACTAGCCCTGCAGAGCTCATAAATATATAAGGTTGAGAGAAATGGGCATAGATATGTCGTATTGACGCACATTAGTTCCTATGGGCAAACTCTTAGACTTCTTTTTATGCTCAGCGTGCTTTGCATACAGAGTATATTAACTTTGATTGGATAACGGTTGGTTTTACAGGTATAAAGTAATCGAGATAAATATAGACTTCAATATATGAAAATCATCAGTATCGAAAAAAACTTTGATTGAGCCATGTCCGTCCGTTCGAGCGTTAACACGATAGCTTGAGTTAATATTGAGATATATTCACCAAATTTGGTACACGAGCTTATCTGGACCCAGAATTGAAAATGGGCGAAATCGGATGATAACTACGCCCACATTTTATATATATAACATTTTGGAAAACACAAAGAATCTGATAATTTAGTAAATAATACACCTAGAATGTTGAAATTTGGCATGTGGACTGATATTAAGACTCTTGATAAAAATTTGAAAAATTTGTTTAAAATGGGCGTGGCACCGCTTGTGATAAAACCAATTTTACAAATATTATTAATAATAAATCAAAAATCGTTAAACCTATCCTAACAAAATTCGACGAGAGGTTGCCTTTACTATAAAGAATTCATTGAAGAAATATTAGTGAAATCGGTTAAAGACCACGCCCAATTTTATATAAAAGATTTTTAAAAGAGTCCTGGACGAATAAAGTAAGATATGCCTTTGCAAAAAAGAGATTTATATCAATGGCATTTCATTTCCCAAGTGTATTTATAACAATAAATAGGAAAAACTCCAAAATTTATAAAATGGGCGTGGCATCGCCCCTTTTATGACTAAGCAATAATCTATGTTTCGGGAGCCATAACTCGAAGAAAAATTTACGGATCGTAACAAAATTGGTACACATATTTTCCTTATAGCAGGAAATATTTCTTGGTGGTCCGGTCCGTCTTGGTTACAAAATCCAAAGTCACACTGGCCCAAATGCACGACAGTAGAAAAATGTGAACTTGCATAAGATTTATTGGAATGAAGGAAGATTCTACTGCATATCATAACCCGCTAAAATGATTCATCGATTTTTGTTGACTATGCAATCAAGGTGTCATCATTTTCATATCACTACTAAAGGATATAACCAACATTCAAAAAGTTAGTTTGGAACACAAAGAGCTAGAACAAGCCCGATTGTTATTGTTGTTGTAGCAATGCTTCGCCCCACCTAATAGGTGCGACCGACCACAAATTTTCACCAATATTCTCTAACGGGAGTCCAAGGAAACTTGCTGTTTCAACGGGGGTGGACCATAATGAAAGGGGTGTTAGAGCCGTTGGTTCCACATTACAATTAAAGAGATGGTTGGTGTCATGTGTGGACACATTGCAAGCGGGGCATACATTTTGTATGTCGGGGTTGATTCTGGATAGGTAAGAGTTTAACCTGTTACAGTATCCAGAACGAAGTTGAGCTGGAGTGACTCGCGTTTCCCTGGGGAGTATGCGTTCCTCTTCCGCAAATTTTGGGTGCTCTTTGAGTACTGGATTTACCGGGCAATTCCCAGCATAAAGTTCTGACGCCTGTTTGTGGAGTTCACTGAGGTCCTGCTTGTGTCTTTTGCTTCATACGGCTGAGTTCTCAGGTGCCGTATTTCCTCATAATGCATAATGCGGTGTTGGCTCATCAATCAGATGTCTGTTCGAATGCCCAGGTTTCTGGGTACTCAACAGGATCTGTTTAGTTAGCATCTCATTTCTCTCCCTGATGGGGAGTATTCTCACCTCATTATGTAGATGGAGTTCTGGGGACATAAGATGACAGCCCGTGGCGGTTCTGAGAGTAGTATTTTGGCAGGTCTATAGTTTTTTTCCAGTGAGTAGTTTTTAGGCTTGGTGACCATATAGTGGGCGCGTAGCATGCAATCAGCTGGCCAAATGCTTTGTATGTGGTAATGAGGGTTTCTTTGTCCTTTCCCCAAGTACTGCCAGCAAGGGATTATAGGATTTTATTACGCCTCTGGATTTTCAATACAATGCTCACCAAAATGTAGATCCTGATCAAACGTCACACCCAACATTTTTGGATATAGGACAGTCGGTAGCGCAGTGCCATGTTGTTGTTGTTGTTGTAGCGATAAGGTTGCTCCCCGAAGGCTTTGGGGAGTGTTATCGATGTGATGGCCCTTTGCCGGATACAAATCCGGTACGCTCCGGTACCATAGCACCATTAAGGTGCTAGCCCGACCATCTCGGGAACGATTTATGTGGCCACATTAAACCTTCAGGCCATTCCCTCCCTCCCTACCCCCAAGTTCCATGAGGAGCTTGGGGTCGCCAGAGCCTCGTCTGTTAGTGAAACAGGATTCGCCGCGGATAGGTGAGGTTGACAATTGGGTTTGGAGAAGCTATATATTGCGCTGGCAACCTGAAAGGTTGCGCTACACAGCCCCTTGAATCTGGTATTTTAGGCGCCTCTTACGACAGGCATACCTACCGCGGGTATATTCTGATCCCCTAACCCGCTGGGGGGAGCGCAGTGCCATCGACGTGGATGTTCAAAATGGACCACATTTGGGACGTCCATGTTGTAACTAAGGTCACGGAAGATTTAGTCGGTGATAATGCCAGGTTTCGCGAGGCGAAAGAACTGGAGAAATCAGGGAGGTAGCCGTTTATTCTGTTGCAAAGATCATCGATCGGTGGTCCTGGGTCTATGGCCATTATTGTCCAGTCATCGGCGTAGGAAACGATAGTAACTCCTTCTGGTGGCGAAGGTAGCTTAAATGTGTAGAAATTAAACAAAAGTTGGGATAGGACACCACTCTCTGGCACCCCTTGTTTTATTTTTCTTGATTTTGATGTTTCGTTTCTAAATTACACCGATGCTTGCCGGCAACCCAGATAATTTGCGGTCCACCTTTTAAGACATGGGGAAAGGGTAGACCCTTCCAGGTCTTGCAGTAACATACCATGGTTGACCGTGTCAAAAGCTTTTGATATTTCTAGCGCAACGGGTACTGTTCTATGGTGGGGATTTTGATTTAAACCGCAATTTATCTGGGTTCTAATGGCATTTAGCGCGGTGGTGGTGCTATGGAGTTTTCTGAAGCCATGCTGATGACAGGCTAGCTACAAATTTGCTTTGAAGTAGGGGAGCAAAATGGCTTCAAGCGTCTTGGCTACTGGCGATAGGAGAGATATCTGGCGATATGACTCTCCTATGTTAGCTTCTTTCCCAGGCTTTAGTAGCGGGATCACCTTGGCCATTTTCCATTTTTCGGGAATGACAAACGTGGAAAGAGATAGGTTGAAGACATGTGTTAAATATTTGAAACCCTCTTTCACTAGGCTTTTAAGCATCAGCATGGCTATGCCGTCCGGGCCCACTGCTTTGGATGGTTTAGCATGACCGATGGCATCCTCAACCTCTTTGACGGTGATGGTAATTGGTGACGCGCTGAATTTATGTTTATGTGCGTGTTTGTTGGCGCTCCGTCTATTCTTGACGACCGTAGAATGCATTATACATTGTCGGCAGAAAGCGCTCGAGCATTTTTTCGCATCCGACAGCACTTTATCGCCACAGGCGATGGAAACTTTTTTATTGTGCTTAGACGGATTCGATAGGGTCTTTACGGTTTACCAAAGTTTACCTACACCGGCAGAGAGATTACAACCGCTTAGGTGCTTCTCCCATTTCGCAGGCTCTTGTTAATCCACATGCAATCTGATGCGTTGGTTTATATCCCTTATTTGGGAGTCGCCGGGATCGAGCTGTCTTATAAGGTCATGTTCTCTCGCTAAATTTGCGGCCTCCGCCAGAAAGTGGGGCCGAATTTCGGGAATTCTACCGACGGGAATGAAGCGAGCCGAGGCGGATTCAATGACCCTGCGGAAAGCACGCTCCTTTTGGCGGGCATCTGTCGGGATAGGGAGGGCAGCAAAGCGGTTGTCTGTAAAGGATTTGTATTCGTCCCACTTTCCTTTTTTAAAGTTTATGAAAGTGCGTTTTTCTGTGACGATGAAATCGGCGGTACGCTCAAGCGAAATAAGTATAGGCAGGTGGTCGGATACCAATGTTACCATCGGCTGCCAGTTGACGCAGTTTACGAGTTCTGCGCTCACTATTTAAATATCCGGCGAACTGTCACAGCTTCCTACTATACGTGTGGGGGCATCTCCGTTTATTGTGCACAACGTCGTTTCTTTTATTTGATCCGCCAACATCTCACCACTACTGTCCGCCCGCAAGTTTGAATGCCATAGATCGTGATGTGCATTGAAATCGCCTAAGATAATGCGATTGTTGTCAGTGAATAAGGCGCTGATATTAGGGCGGTATCCGCTGGGCAACAGGTGGCAGGAGGGATGCAGATGCTAATGATTTCAAGGTTTGCATCGCCTGACCGTATAGATAAGCCTTGACGTTCGAGGACAATGTCCCTGCGGCCGATTTCAGCATCAAATGTATGATATTGCAAAGAGTGATGTATGATAAACGCGAGGCCACCTCTATTTCCGCTCTCGCGATCTTTTCTGTGGACATTATGCCCAGAACAAGTCTGTAGGGCAGATCTTGCCGTGAGTTTAGTCTCTTGAATCGCAGCAATGCGGATGTTGTGCCGCTTCATAAAATCAACTACTTTCGTGATCTTCCCAGTTAATCCATTACAAAGCAACTGCAGAATTCTGAAGTGCATGGGGGGAGACGTCGTCACTCAGGGAGTAAGTGAGGAGTGACAACGACCGGTTTGTAGAAGTTTAGCACGCAACTGCTGTTGTGGCCCTGGGACTGGACGTCCTTGGTTAAGCATTGGGGTACACGGTGTATTTGGGTATGAGGCCTGGCAACATAGCGCAATGAAACCCGTCGGGAGGTTACCGTCGCGGAGACCAGAACATCTAGGAAAGTGGCACCGCTATGGTAGGGGCTGCATTGGGTGGATGTCGCAAACATATATATTCTGTGCTGGCAAACGGTGCAAAGGGATGTAGGAACTAAGAGTCTGTTTCCCTGACCTACAAATTGCTGCCGGCACAGAGGTTGGAAAAGGGGCTGATGCTCGGCATTGCTTCCGAATCTACTACGGAGATTGTAGGTATGGGTGGGACAGTCGTATGAGTTGGTGGCGCCGTGGGGCACGAGCAGTAGCGGGCACTTTTTGTGGCTTTCTGAGCAGCGAAACTGCTGGAAGTATAGGGGGGGCTAAGGCTCAGACTACGGGACGTCCTAGGGCGTGAACCGCAAGGAGCCACAAACGATTTATAGAAGTTACGTGGACATCTGGTTTTGGGATCTAGCCCAGAACAACCTGTCCGATGCAACCATCTCTTACACGAGACACACTGACAAGAGTACGTTTTAACCCCAAAAAGCACGATTCGTATTATTTAGTGCCATTCATAATGAATTTTTTGAAGATACATTTCAGCGTTTAACCAAAAACTCCAACAAGAAGGACAAACTTATACAATTATCGCGGTTCATCGATACAGAGGGTGTTCTACGTGCAGCAGGCCGTATTGATCGTGCCGCAGTAACATACAATATAAAACTCCCAGTCATTCTTCCGAAATATCACGAATCCGGATTAATAATAGAGGAGCTACACAAGATTTATTTGCATGTAGGAGTCAATGAGCTCTTTGTCATCATTCGTCAGCGCTACTGGATTTTAGGTGCCAGAAATATGATCAGAATGGTACAACAATGTGAACAATGCTTCATACTACGGAAACAAACTGCAACACAGCGGATGGCGGACTTACCAGCAGTCCGTCTTGAGCCAACCAAAGTATTTCTCAATTCAGGATGTGATTTTGCAGGACCTATTAATACCAAATGACTAACTGCAAACGCCCAAGAATTTGCAAATCTTACTTATGCCTTTTTTTCTGTATGGCAACAAAGGTGGGATATGGGAGACAAACGTAAAATCAATTAAGCAGCAATTACGAAGAGTTGTGGGCGAAAAACCACTATCGTTCGAAGAGCTATAAACTTTGCTCACACAGATTGAAGCTATACTAAATACCAGGCCGTTGTGCACTATTTCAGATGCCGATCAAAACCCACTTACGCCTTCGCAATTTTTAATTGGTGAACCATTAACTGCAGTACCAGAGTCCACGATATCAGCTAGGCTCTCATTGAAACCTTCATCGAATCATATTCGCAATATGGCACAAGGATTTTGGAATCGCTGGAAGATGGAATACGTTACATCACGTCGCACTTGGAAGTTTGGCAAAATAGTCGTCGTCAAAGATCCCAACACTTCTCCAAAGAACTGGTCATTGGGAATAATTGAGAAGTCCATCCGGGTGACGATGGTGCCGTTAGAGTGGTTACAATACGCACTGGGAAGGGCATTTATAAACGTCCAATCACGAAAGTTGCATTGTTACCAACGGCTGACTGAAACTATCGTTCAGGGCTGGCGGTGTGATGCGGAATTAAATCGTCCCTGTATTCACAACACTAAAATAGATATGTACATACCAGGAATTTTCAAGAAACCAACAGCAAAATTTTCATTGTACATCAATATCATTTTTATTTGTGAATTGTAATATCATTTGAACTTAATAAATACAGTCCATTAATTTAGAACCAAATCAATACAATATTATTCATCAATGGATGACCGCGTAGCTTCAGTTTTCGGACTAGTTCGACTGGCCACTACTTTAGGCACACAGGGTCATTAATTCGACTGTCTTGGGAAAGCTTTTGCTTCACCACTTTGAGTGTTATTGCGAAGGGCAAAGCCTTACCTGGTAAATATACGATCCTACGTATTCACATTTGTAAAAGGAGCCGTTACGTGTAGGTGATATTTAAACTTGGTTGATTCACTCTAAGAGACTAATTTTGGATTAGGCCGTCAACTTTAGGAAATGTCAAACCGGGAGACTTGGATGTTGAAGGATGAAGTGTGAAAATCAAAACGAACATTTCAAACGCTATTGTATAGTTTCGCAAATAAACAACAGATGTTTGAATGTAAGACCAAGTCATTTTTCAAACCCTTCTCATACGTACATATATCCTCAACTTAAGTATGAGGTAAGAATCATTTCAAAGGAGTGTTTATCGCAATGTAAATTTGTTTTAAAAATCGGCACCTTTTTTGGGTAATTTGCTTTTTTAACAACTTGAGGACAATTTGAAAACATGTTCGCCTTGGGTCATTTTGGTCATTTTATTTGTATTCATTGTTCACTATTAATTAAAAAAAAACTTAGGATGACCAGTTTATTTATTTATTTATTTACTTGTATGTCTATTATACAGCAGACACTTAAGAATATAGTACAACTAATGTAAATTAAGTATTACTTAAAAAATAGGTTTTTAGTTTGAACTGTATAACCGATTTGGTATACGTAAAATCTAAATCCAGAAAATTTGAGAAATAGTTGTAATCAGACATAATTCTATTCAAGGGAGCGTTAGCACCATAGATTGTTCTGTTAAATCCAACACGAAAACCAACAAAATTTCGTAAATTTCTGCAGGGCACATTAAAGTTAACTAGCTGAAGTAAGGAAGGACAATCTATCCTGCCAGAAACAAGATCCATAATAAATGTAACCGATAATAGCGTTCTCCTATCGGATAACGATACCAAACTAATTAATCGACAACGAGCAACGTACGACGGAATCGGTTCAGTAAAGTTAAGAGAGCGTAAAGCAAAACGAACAAAGCACTTTTGGACTTTCTCCAGACGATTTATGTGGACTGAATGGTATGGTCTCCAAATGACAGCTGCGTATTCCATTTTAGAACGGACAAAAGCCGAGTACAAAAGCTTATAGGTATATGGGTCTGAAAAATTAGAAGAGTGGCGTTTCACAAAGGCAAGTGTTCCAAAAGAATTTGTAATTATGTAGTTTAAATGAGTAGTAAAATTTAGTTTGCTATCAAAATACACGCCAAGATCTTTAATTTCATTAACCTCAGAAAGGCACGAGTCCGCCAACCAGTAGCAAGTATCCAAAGGCTTGACCATTTAGAGTAAGTTACTTTGAAACACTTGTTAATATTTATATAAAGCCTGTTCAAGGCGCAATAATCTAAAAATTTATTAAGTTCACTTTGAAGCGCCGATGAATCACGCGAGTCACTTATTTCAGAATATATTTTAAGATCATCGGCATATAAGAGAAATCTAGACGTTTTTGGTAAAACAAAAAGAAACATCATTAATAAACAAGATGAATAATAAAGGACCTAATATGCTACCTTGAGGTACACCAGATGTAGCAATGAATGGATCCGAGAATGCCCCATCTATAGCAACCATGCAACTCCTGTTATGTAAATAAGATTTTATCCATTTGAGGATACTGGAATGAAAACCCAGGAATGCAAGTTTCTCAATGAGGATTACGTGAGAAATTTTGTCAAACGCCTTAGAAAAATCAGTAAAAATCGTATCAAGCTGAAGACCATTACGAAAGCACGAATGGCAATCCTCAGTAAAGACTGAAAGATTGGTAACTGTCGAGCGTGCTGCCACAAATCCATGCTGATTTGCGCAAATTATATGTTTCACATGAAAATAAAGTTTCTCTTTTACAATGCATTCAAATAGCTTGGCAACAGACGACAACTTGGATATAGGCCTATAATTTAAAATATCATTTTTATTTCCACTTTTAAAAATAGGGGTAATAGAAGTGCTTTTCCAATCATCAATGAAAACCCCTGAAGCTAGGGATAGATTAAAAATAAGCATGAGAGGTTTTACCATCGAGGTACAATTTTTCAAAAGTTTCATGGAAAGCCCCTCAACATCGGTATGCGAAGAGTCTTTGACACTCTTTAAACCTTCGATGACATCCACTTCAGATAATACCAAAGATCCAAAATCAATAGAAGAACACGGTTTATCGTTGAGGCTAACACGTAACGCATCTAGGTCGTTTACAGTCAAGTCCTCATCTGATACAAAGTTCGATGAAAAGAAGTTCGCAAATAGATTGGCAGCCTCACTGATCGATGAGGCTGAGACATTGTTGTAGTACACTGTTTTGGGAATACTCGATACATTTTTTTTCGATTTAACATAAGCCCAGAACTTTTTAGGATTATTCTTAATGTTTTTCTCAAAGTTATTAATATAATTGTCATATAAAAGTTTATTCAAATCATTAAATTTTTTATTGTAATAAGCATGCAACTCAAAAAAGTTGACTCTTTTTGTGGCTTTGTACTTTTTGAAAAACTTATTTCTCAAATTTTTCAGATGCTTAAGCTCTGCCGAGTACCAAGGAAACTTATATAATTTACTCTTAATAGCAGGGATATATTTATGACACAAAGCTGCCAGAGAGCTCTTAAGGATACTGAAGCAGGTTGCAACTTCTTTATTTTTAAATGCGGAGTCCCAATCAATGTTGTTCAACTCTGCATCAAAAGCATTAAAATTGCAACGATCAAAATTAAATGACGGTTTGGTCATAGAGGTAGACGATTTGAAAAATTCTAAAAATTCAACTTCCAATAAGATCGGGATATGATGCAAATTAGCAGGTGATATACAAGTTGCAGCCTGCGATAACACAAAATTCAATTCATTACTTATGAAAATCAAATCCAGAAAGCGATGCAGCTTATTACATAAATCATTAATTTGCGTTAAGCCGATACTTAAAAAGTTATCTATGACATAAGATTCAATAGCACTTGTAATATTTACAGCAGTTAAGTAGGAATTGTTATCAAGATAATTCCAGTTAACAGAGCTCAAATTGAAATCGCCAAGAACGCATAATTGATTGTTACCAATGTCTTGATGAATTGAGAGAATGTTGTCAATATGCGATTTTTAGACACATTCATCACTCAATGGCGGAATATAAGAAACACAAATATAGAGGTAACCAGTGGAACCACACAAACGGACACAAAGTTGATCGAGGAGGGAGTCGTTATCACGCAATTCACAAAATGACGCATGCAAATTGCACCGGGCTGATATTAACACACCTCCACCTCTCTTGCAGCCAGTTTTAATAGGATCTCTGTCCTTACGAAAAACATCATAACAGCGTATGTCAAAAAATTCAGCATCGAAAAAATTTGAATTGAGCCATGTCTCAGTTAGAACCAACACATCATATTCTAAAAGAGAGCTTATCATGCATACATTACTTGTCTTACTTCTAAGACCAGAAGTGTTTTGGTAATAAATCTTAATTTTCTCATAAGCACTGTCTCGATCTATTAGGTTCGAGGTGGTTGCTTCACTTCTCTTTGAAAAAAACGGAACGGACGAACAGACACATTCGCCGGCCAAATCTCTGGATTCATCAGTTTTTTATATTCGCTTTCAACCACACCCAATTTGAAATTAACAAATCTAAGAGAATTTGTATCAATCTCTTTTTTTACCAGCTTATGGCAGCACAAATGTTGCTTACCAACGTGCGCATATTTTTCGACATGCTCCATAATATTCTCCGGCTGAACCGAAGGCTTAAATGAAGCTAAATGCAAATATTTAAAACGGGCAGCAACCAGCAAATCATCACTCTCACCAGTTCCTACCAGTGGTTTTTCTTGCTGCCTCTGTTTCTTTTTATTTTTGCTCTTATTTTCCACTACCACCCATGCATTATTATTATCCGAAGCTGAGTAAGTAAGAGATGGAGAGATCGTATTTTCTGCATTATCAAACCGCGATTTATGCACCGGTTTGTTTGTAGGAGCATTAGCAAGCTCATTATTGTTTACACAAGCATTGAATTTCACTGTACTATCCATTGGCGCAGCAGAATGAAGCGAAGTAGGGGGCACAGTAGAAAACGAAAAGACCTCAGCATTGTTGGTATTTGGCACACTAGGAGAACTAACAATTGCAGCAGAATTAATTGCAGAGTGTAAGCAACCAGAATTTAAGAGCTTTTGCTTCAGGTCTTTGACCTCGATCACCAAATCAGCAACAATGGAATGCAAATTGTTATTGACACATTTATCACAATTGAACACTATATTTTTGTTGCTTTTCATAAAATTTGTTATGTTGTCATCAATGCTCTTGCATGAACTATGAACTACGGCCTTGCAAAGTGAGCAACTTAATGCATTATCTTTGGCAATAGATTTACCGCATAAATCACACCTTGTACGTAAGAGCGACATTGTAACGAAAAATAAATAGCAATACAAACACGGAGCTAAGAAAAAACACGTCCGTTTAGCTTAACTTCAACAGTTAATGCACCACATTCTATCTCCCCGGATATTTATCGCGAAAAATATTATCATTATTATTTTCGGTTTACCATACATATTTCATGCTCTCTTAACGACAGAAGGTTTCAAAAGCGGGGCAGATTCCTGCAGGAACGATAATGGCGACCTGGTAACTGACGTACAGAGTGTGGCGGAAGACGAACCCGATACCCCGATCGCCGATGATGAAACACACTGCCTGGCATCCAATATCACGGCTAAAAAATCACATGGTGCTAAGTGAGGAGGCGAAGAGTTGGTATAAGGTAAAGAAGCAAAAAAAGTGGGTCTTGCAGTAAATTTGGACAAGACGAATTACTTCCTGTCATCGTGGCCTTTGTATAAAATTCTCGCTCTACAAGACGCTCATCATACCTAATGTATGGCTCGGAATCATGGAAGGTGTCGATAGAAGATGAGATGTCTCTTGGAGTATTCGAGAGAAAAGTTCTCCGGAAGATTTATAGTCATATCCATGATATTGACGGCGAGTATCGAAGGAGCTATAATAATGAGCTATATGAGCTTTATGCAGACATGACGATAGTGGAGCGATTGAAAATCAAAAGGCTTCGCTAGCTAGGGCATGTTATGTGGATGAACGAATACGCTGCAGCAGTTTGTAAACAGAGGAAAGAGAAAACCTTCACTGAGTTGGGAGAGACAGTTGGAGGAAGATTTGACCTCATTTGGTGCGCCCAATTGGCGACTGTTTTCGCAAAATAGGCTTAGCTGACCTCACTGACTCAACGTACCTCATTTTTATATAAAACTTCAAGAAGTGGTGAATGTTGAATTTTGGCAGGATTTACACATCGCGTCCAGATACATTTTTTGCTTACAGTTTATCTATCTATTCTCATTTCGTATGAAAAAAGTACAAAAGCTGTGAGTAAAATGTGAACAAACATGTCTTAAGACACGAACAATGAATTCGCATCATTTCGTCCAATCCGATGTATGTAAATAATCAGCTTTTCATACGTATGCAATGAAAACTTGAACCAAAATATATTAATAAGTAATACTATTTAGTGTTCAACTCAACCCAAATAAACCTTTGAGATAAAAAAAAGTAGTAGGAGGTAAGAGCGGAGCAAAACACTCCGATTGGAATAAAGGCTGAACACGGCGTCAGCAATAAAACATGTTGTCAAAAGCGTGACGTCACGCCGAGAAAATTTATTTCACATTTTTTGCTCTCTCATTTTTTAATGCGGGATCTGTTTATTGGTTCATGATGTATATATGCAGATATGAGCTGAGTTATTATAAACAGGGCTGCTAACAGGTTCGAACCGGTTCGGTTCAAAACAATGCTTCAACAAAAATCACTTAACTTATTTAATTCACCACTTTGCTTAAAAATACAGCTCTAAGATAAAATTGCATACATTTTTTCTAGATGGCAACGCCATGAGTTGTCACTTTTGATAGTAATAGCAGAGAATTTAAACACAATGAGAAGGCGTTTTTTTGGCATCCACTGCTTACGATCCATTTGCATGTGACACGTCTTTCACTTCACCACTATTCCCCAAATTCATGTTAACTTAACATGGTGCAAGACGTAACAGAAAATTCTCTTAACGACTTTCTCTGTTCGTCTGTTACCAACAAATTCTCTGATCAGAGCAAGTATATTGCAAATTTAATTCTCTGATTTTTTGTAAATAAATTATGATGGTTGGAAGGTTGAAGTCTTCGGCACAGCCGAAGACAGTCCTGTCCTTACTTGTTTTTTTTTATATTCAAAGTGTGAATTTGAATCTGTGCCTATGATTCAGGGCAAATATTTCAATTTGCATACATTTTCCTAACATTTTAATTTATTAACAAAAAGGGATGGGATAATTCATAAATGTATGATTAATTTACATACATTTCATGAAAGGGCATATTTTGGGTATATGAATAGGTTTTTGTTTGTAAAGAAATAAGCAAAATTTCTGCAATTTGCATCAACATAAAACAAGCAAATATATTGCTATTATTATATTAAGTTCAAATTCATATTAAATCATAAAACAAGCAAATATATTGCTACAAGTAATAAAATTTAAATTTAATTAATCCTACTAAATACCTATATTCCCACGAAGAAATCATATTAAGAGAAAATCCAGAGAATTTATACACCAGCTGAAACTGTTGACAGAGAATTTTCTGTTGTTAACTGGTTAACATTGAAATTGGATTGTGTGTGGTGAAGTGCAAGACGTGTTCACATGCAAAAAAGTTGCAATCTAGCAAAAACGCCTTCTCATTGTGTTTAAATTCTCTGCTATTATTATATTAAGTTCAAATTCATATTAAATCATAAAACAAGCAAATATATTGCTACAATTAATAAAATTTAAATTTAATTAATCCTACTAAATACCTATATTCCCACGAAGAAATCATATTAAGAGAAAATCCAGAGAATTTATACACCAGCTGAAACTGTTGACAGAGAATTTTCTGCTGTTAACTGGTTAACATTGAAATTGGATTGTGTGTGGTGAAGTGCAAGACGTGTTCACATGCAAAAAAGTTGGAATCTAGCAAAAACGCCTTCTCATTGTGTTTACATTCTCTGGTAATAGCCATGGTTCAATTATGTACAGGTTGGCTCATCTCATCAGCTGATTTTATTTATGTCATTGCATGGTCGATGGGATTGTCAAAAGGAGATGGCAAACTCAAACTGAAATCAACATATTGGCAACATTTTATTTACACATGCAAAAACTGCTAAGTTTTATGTTTCCATTCCATACCATTCGCACCAACACCAATACACAGATTTTGACATTTTGAACAGACATATTTTGTTGCTTTACAGATAAGCCAACCTGTATATAGTTGAACCATGGTAATAGCATCTACTGTTTGCGCCTGTGGTAAAAAGCTTGTGAAAAAATAAACAAATTTACATAGTGAGTTCAAACCCCGTGCATAACAACTTTGTATATGAAAAAGCTTTTTCATTTTTCATTTATAACATAGTCCGAACTATATCACAAACCACATACATATGTATGTATAATTATAAAAAATTTTTAAGTTAAATTCATCAAATTTTTATCAATTTTCGAAACTTTTTATTAACAGTTTTTAGAAAATTTCTGAATGTGCAATCTTGAAGTTCATTCAATTATAGTGTAATAGTGTGCAAGTTTCAAGTAGATGAGAGTCATCGTTAATTTTTTAAAAACATTTTCCCCGAGGGTGTTGCCCATATCTTCCATATAAAAACACATTTTGTTCATGCGGTTTATGGAAAAAAATGCTAACACCCTCTTGAAACTTGCATATTATTACACTACAGTTAAATGAGCTACAAAATTGCACACTCAGAAATTTTTTGCAAGTTTTTAATAAGTCTGGAAAACTGATAAAAATTTGATTAATTGTTTGGAGCTTTGTGTAATCTTCGAAATATATATAAGTATATACTAGAAGACCAGGCAGAAGTTGTTCTGCCCTAAATTTGGCCTATCTGCATACATTTTAATAAGCTTTTTCCGTCTGACTCTGCCCTCCCCCCTCTTCACTTTTTCCTAATCCCTTAATTCACTCCTCCCTCCGTCTTTTTCGCTTCATCTATCTCCATCTTCGTCTCATTCTATCTCTTTCTCAATCTCCTTCTCTCCTTTCTCTTCTCCCAATTTCTTCTCATTCTTCTGCATCCCTTATTGCCTGTCCCAGAGGGTGGTATGTATTTAATTCCAGTCCCAGTCCCAGTCCCACTCCGAGTCTCAGTCCCAGTCCCACTCCGAGTCTCTGGTAATGTGCTATACTTGATATCATTCGCTATAACATTTCTTATTGATAAGCACGTTGTTTAATTAAACACCAACCAATTACACGGAAGTATATCCGCACCAGAGAACTGCAAAAATCACAATTTTCTTGATTTAATCAAACACTAAAACTTGCATTCACAACTAATCATGCGAATAAACTCATATTGAATAAACTCATAATTGAATAAACTCAGCATCCGTCTTTACAAGACTCTGTTAGCATGATTGGGATCGAATGACCGAACAGCTTTTGCGTACGATTGTATTGCTCAAACGAAGGCAAGCGGAGAATTAAATCAAAGCACGAGAATTAGTATCGTTTAGTTCGGCAAACAAACAGAATCGTAAGCAATGTTTATATGCATGTTTATATGTATTTTTATATGTAGCTTGTCGCCGTAAGGGCTGAAGAATTATGCAAATATTCAGACGCATGGAGTTTTCATATTTGCCTTTTCATTCCGATGAATGTAATCGCCGTTGAGGCAAAAGAACAAACGCCTGAATTGATTATATTCACGCATGCAACAAGTTGGCTGATTTTAAATCAATGTCGATTATGTTCGTTTAAGCAAGTTGGATCATTGAACACGATCATGTTGCCGAATGTAATCGAACGTTGTTGTGTTCGATTTTTGCAGTTCATTGATCCGCACCACCTGAAAATGTGAGTGCCGGTGGGTATACGTGACATTTTATTATTACGTATAAACAAATAAAAAAAATTGCAATTAAATAATATTGCGACCATAAACTGAAATATAACCTACCCTATATTTCAAGTTAGATCGAACTACACACGTTGTGCAAAACAAATTCAAAATTGGTTCAGTAGTTTAGAAGTCCATCGGGAATGAACATAGTGACACGTGATTTTTATATATTAAGATATATATAGCTTGTGTTATAGTTAGAACGATATTTTAAAATGGAATTATTAAAAACTAATAAATAAACATAATTTGGGAACAATACCGTTTTAAAGGGATACCATATTATTTTTCACATAACCGTATATCAACACTTATAAGCTTAATACCTAAGAAAAGCAAAGAAGACATTTACATGAATATCTTATTTTGTGTAATAATCTCGCATCTAAAATTTAGTGGGTATGTTTTATATGTATATTGAATGCAGCTAATTGACTAGGTTTTCTTTTCTTAAAAATACGATTACTATCTTATGTGCAGAATATATGCGTTGTAAATACTCCCTTTAGGTACAGTCATGCATTCTACCATTTTCGTTCCTTACATTTTATAATAATCAGCAAACCGTTTTGATAAGTTTTATAAATAAATACATACATGGATTTGATCTCAATAACTGTATTTTATTTGTATGCTTAGTAGGGATACATATATCGGTGGTTGGTTGCTCACAGATCCCAAGTGACGAATTTAAAATTTTGTATACTATCAAAACTTAGTATTAATCCGTTGAACCACTTGAACCGAACCGGTTCGGCGATTCAGTAGTAGCCGCGAACTTGTTTACGAACCGCTGCGATGTTCGAGGCGCTTTGTAGCCCTTATTATAAATACAGGTTGGTAATACGGAGTAAACAGAAAATTAAGGTGATCTGCTTCTAGCAGGTTGGTGTGTGGTTAAGGGGCTTTATTACCATCTACAAAGCCGCGGTAGGGTGGGTACAGAGTGGTAGCACAAATATACCTTGGTATGTTGGGATGTTGTAATTGCGAATATGGGTGGTTGCTCTCAGATACGTCGGTGGAAGTTTGGTAGTTGTGTGCAAATTAATATCGTTTGTTATGGCTTTAGGTTGATGGATGTTGGCTTGTGAGCAGGCGCGTACATGAACCCTGCCAAGGCTGAAGCTGCGGCACTCGCAAGTGCATACACCGTGGTTGTTGACAGGTTTCGCAAGCCCATCCTGAGAACTCGGGCAAGAGTCATTACGAAAAGGTTAAATTGCAGTATGAGTACCCAAATGGCTAGAAGCATATTATTATTGTTTCAAAAAGAACATGGAATGCCTCATAAGTAAATTTTATGATGATGAGGAATATGACCAAATGCTCGTACACATTTATAAACAAGCTGCCAACTAGGGTCAGAGTGTATTTGTAAGGCAGTAGTTTAGTGTTTATTTAGAGAACACCACAGATTAAATACTTGAATGCCTATTGATATTTACTACAGCCAAGAATTGCTTTGACCTAAGCAAACCTGGAAGTGAAACTTTAATTGATGTACACAAGTGGCTTTTGGTAAGTAAACATCTTTGCTTATGGTATGGGGAAACCCAGAATTTAAGAGTAAGGTAATTGTTAGCGTAGGCGCCGTGTGTGGGTTTGGTTTGCTTTATGGCGCAAGCGTAAGTGTGGTTACTACACTGGAGTCTAATGTGCAAATAATATATTTCGTTGGTTGGTTTGTTGCTTTGCTGCCCCGCAGGCGAGACTGGATCATTTTTATATCTCTCTTTGACAGGACAACATGAAACCGCCTAGGAGTTCGATAACTGATATTTGCTAGGGCTGGACATTTGCAGAGGAAACTGGTAACTGCGTCCTTACGACCTTTTTGACTGCACCTCTTACACATGCCGTTGAAGGGGATTTTTTCTGCTTTTGGGCCAAATGACCAAAGTCTTGTAATTGTGGTTGTCATCCCAAATGTTTCTGTAAAACCTCTGTTTTTCTGGTTGTAATCAAAGCAAATTCTTTTGTGATCTTATGTGTCGGTAGAGTACCAATTTTTAGTAGCGTGTTTCGTTAGATAGCTGAAAATGTCACTTTTCATTAATGTAAGCGATCGATGTACCGAAACTTCTCATTTATGTTTATCAATATAAAGGCCTTTGTTAGTTCATCTGCTTCTTCTGTGTCGTATATATTCCTATGACCTGATACTTATGTATGTATGTGACAATAATGGTTGCTGAGTTTGCTACATTGCGCAGCACCTTCTTACAGTTACCGGCGGCCTTGAAGGACGTAAGAGGTGAATCCAAGTAGTGCTGAGTATATGCATACTTTTCGATCGTATATATAGTTCTCCAATAAGAGGTCTTATCTATTCCTATTCGCTCCGCGTTAAAGATGCCAACTGAATTTGGAAGACGGTTGTGGTACGATACGTGGTAGAGTGGATATGAGCGACATCAAAGAGAGGATCGTGCTGTAAAAGACCTACGGCCTAGTATTTGATGAGGCATTTCCTTCCTTGAGTCCCGTTCTTTTCTCGATCAAATCTTCCGTTAAGCTACAGATTCCCACCGGAAACCGTCCCTGCAGCAGTGTTTCGAAGCTATTGCTAGCCTTTTCGCACAGGTTGGCACGTTTCAATATTCGCTCACCCACAAACACATCATAATAGCTGAGCGTTGTTGGTTTATCAAGCCAACCTCATTAGGTCAAAAACATCTGCAAAAGCGATGGTACTTGGTACTAACGGAGCCTTGTAAAATCAGAGTCTGGTACCACCAGAGCCTTATATCCCGCATGAAATCTGCGTCAAAATTATTAGCTGAAATTTTTTTATACTCAGTTGAGCAGAGCTCACAGAGTATATTAATTTTGTTCGTATAGCGGTAATCCGTAAAGGCATAAACTAGTCGAGATAGATATAGACTTCTATATATCAAAATGGTGTGGGCGAAAAAAGAAGTTCATTTAGCCATGTTCGTCCATCCGTCCATCGTAAACACGATAACTTGAGTCAATTTTGAAATATCTTAATGAAATTTTGTATGTAGGTTCTTGGCACTCATCTCAGATCGCTTTTTAAAATGAACGGAATCGGATAACACCCACGTTTTCGATATCGAAAATTTCGAAAGGCCAAAAAGTGCGATAAGTCTTTACCAAAGACGGATAAGGCGATGAAACTTGGTGGGTGGGTTGACTTTATAATGCAGAATAGAAAACTAGTAAACTGTTCGATAATGGGCGTGGCAACGCCCACTTTGAAGAGAAGGTAATTTAAAAGTTTTGCAAGCTGCAATTTGGCAGTCGTTGAAGATATCATGATGAAATTTGGCAGGGACGTTGCTCCTATTACTATATGTGTGCTAAATAAAAATTAGCAAAATCGGATGACCACTTTTTAAAAAAAAAATTTAAAAGTCAAATTTTAACAAAAATTTTTATATCTTTACACTATATATGTAAATTATTTCAACACTCAACTCCAGTAATGATATTGTGCAACAAAATACAAAAATAAAAGAAAATTTCAAAATGGGCCTGGCTCCGCCCTTTTTCACTTAATTAGTCTAGAATACTTTTAATGCCATAAGTCGAACAAAAATTTACCAATCCTTGTGAAATTTGGTAAGGGCATAGATTCTATAACGTAACGGTAACTGTTTTCTGTGAAAATGGGCGAAATCGGTTAAAGCCACGCCCAGTTTTTACACACTATCGACCGTCTGTTCTTCATCTTGGCCGTTAACACGATAACTTGAGCAAAAATCGATATATCTTTACTAAACTTAGTTCACGTACTTATCTGAACTCACTTTATCTCGTATTAAAAATGGGCGAAATCCGTTATGACCACGCCAACTTTTGCGATATCGAAAATTTATAGAAAAAGTGTCATAATTCTTGACCAAATACAAAAAAAGGGATGAAACTTGGTGATTGGAATGGGTTTTTGACGCAAAATATAACTTTGGAAAAAACTTTGTAAAATGGGTGTGACACCTACCATATTAAGTAGAAGAAAATGAAAAAGTTCTACAGGGCGAAATCAAAAGCCCTCGGAATCATATCAGGAATACTGTTCGTGGTATTACATATATAAATAAATTAGGGGTATCCAACAGATGATGTTCTGGGTCACCCTGGTCCACATTTTGGTCGATATCTGGAAAACGCCTTCACATATACAACTACCAGCACTCCCTTTTAAAATCCTCATTAATACCTTTAATTTGATACCCATATCGTACAAACACATTCTAGCACCCCTGGTCAACCTTTCTCATGTCATACAGACACATTCCATGGTTACCCTAGGTTCATTTTCCTACATGGTGATTTTCCCTTATTTTGTCTCAAAGGACAGCTGGGCATGTAATGTTTGGTTACACCTGAACTTAGCCTTCCTTACTTGTTTTTCTTCTTCAATTTGCCTTTTTAGCGGGCATTAGTTTACTGTCTGTTGCCAACAACAGCAAAGCAAGCCACTCAACGCTTTTAAAAATATAAATATGGAGCACATTTTACATGGATTGGAAAGTTGACAGAACTGCCAATCCAAAATCTGTTTTAAAGTGCTTAAATCGCGCTTATGTCATTTTAAATTTAAAATAATTTCTTGAAGATAAAATAGTATTTAAGTTGACTATAACAGATTTAAAATGATGCTTGCAGCTTAAAATTGAACAGTTGCATCTCTCTCCCCCTAAAACCGTTTCCATAAATCGTTTTTACTTTACTTCATCCAGACATCGAACATCCCAAATTTCACATTCATAATATACATACATATGTATGTATACACGGTTCAAGGTTTATATAGATGTTAGACTAAAATATTGTTTCTTCTAGTTACTTACAGACATATATGTAATACTCCTATATTGCTACAAAAGGCTAGGTACATTCCCAAACACCAGAGTGCTGATATAGTGCCTTTAAACGTTTTTGTTTTTGTATTCAATAATCGAGTGTACATAATTTTAATTTTTTCTTGTCACACTTCTGCTGCTACAATCACAAAAATTTTATAGTCTGTCTTGTTTTAATTTCGAATTCAAAACACATTGGAGTATTACATATATACTTATAGGACAAATTCGGTATCATTCCGGGACTATTTCCGTACTTCCGAGATTATATCAAGTAAGTTTGGGATATTTTGAAACCGGAACTATTTGGGCCAATTCGAACCGTATATGGAATCTTTTCTAAACTACTTTTAGATTACCTTTAGGATTATTTCGGGATTATGCTCGAAATCGTGTCAGAAATTTTGATAGATTAGATACTTTGAGATTATTAAACGACCATTTCGGAATTGTTTGAAGAACATTTTTGGGACAATTTCAAGGACTGTTTCGGAACCGCTTAGAGGCTGTGCTCCAAGAAGATTCCCGGGACTGTTTCGGATCCGTTTCTGGATTGTTTTCATAATAATATCGTCGAAACATTTTGGGAACTAACTCCATATACTTTCAAGATTGTTTTCGAAAGTATCACAATTGTTTAATGAATCATATCGGAAGAGCAGCCACCGAATATTTTTTAACTATGGCCGGATCTGTTCGTTGATTTCGGAACTATTTCAAGATTATTAAAAAACAAGTATTTCAAGGGAGCATTGGATCCTCATTTTTAAGAACGCCACTATATCGCTCCTCCGGTTTATCGCCGTTCGCGATTTGTCGGAGCCTTTTGAAGATTATTTTCTGGACGATCTCGTTATTTTTTTTTTTTTTAAGATCATATCTTGGCATTTCGTCCGGACTGGGCGCGGTTTTAGGCTAGTTTTACGAATATGTGGAAGATGCAGAGACGTTTAAATGTACAACAAATTACCGCCTTATTAACACTTAAGAAAGATATTGATTATGTCAGCCCATTTAAGTTCGAGCAGTGTTGTTGCTCAGAATTTCGTGCACTTCTCCCAACTCTGGTTTTGGCAGTCCAAAATAGAAACTATTAGCAGCTTGGAAACAGATAAAACTAATTAAGTGTCCCCTTTGTACTTTTTCTCTTACTCACTAAAAATACAGTCATTGTACACATATCAATTTGATAACACAATTCAACTGTGCATGTAAACATATGTATATATAAACAAACAATTACTAGGAAATTTTCTTTTGAAAAAGTATAGCAAAATGTTTTGTCAAAGCAGAGTTCATTTCATTTCGCTTGTATATGCGTCAATTAATTCTGTTTGCTTACCTAACTCAAATTTTTATACTCAGTTGAGCAGAGCTCACAGAGTATATAAACTTTGATTGGATAACGGTTGGTTGTACAGGTACAAAGGAATCGAGATAGATATATACTTCCATACATATATCCAAATCATCAGGAATTTGATTGAGCCATGTCCGGCCGTCCGTCCGTCCGTCCGTCCGTTAACACGATAACTTGGGTAAATTTTGAGGTATCTTGATGAACTATGGTATGCAGGTTCCTGAGCACTCATCTCAGATCGCTATTTAAAATGAACAATATCGGACTATAACCACGCCCACATTTTCGATATCGAAAATTTCGAAAAAACCGAAAAAGTGCTATAATTCATTACCAAAGACGGATAAAGCGATGAAACTTGGTAGGTGAGTTGAACTTATGGCGCAAAATTGAAAATTAGTAAAATTTTGGACAATGGGCGTGGCACCGCTCACTTTTAAAAGAAGGTAATTTAAAATTTTTGCAAGCTTTAATTTGGCAGTCATTTAAGATATCATTATAAAATTTGGCAGAAACGATACTCCTATTACTATATGTACGCTTAATAAAAATTAGCAAAATCGGAGAACGATCACGCCCACTTTAAAAAAAAAAAATTTTTTTTAAGTCAAATTTTAACAAAAAATTTAATATCTTTACAGTATATAAGTAAATTATGTCAACATTCAACTCCAGTAATGATATCGTGCAAAAAAATGCAAAAATAAAAGAAAATTTCATAATTGGCGTGGCTTCGCCCTTTTTCTCTTAATTTGTCTAGGATACTTTTAATGCCATAAGTCGAACAAAAATTTACCAATCCTTGTGAAATTTGCTAAGCGCTTAGATTCTGGGACGATAACTTATTTCTGTGAAAAAGGGCGAAATCGGTATGAAGCCACGCCCAGTTTTTATACACAGTCGACCGTCTGTCCTTCCTCGGCCGTTAACACGATAACTTGAGCAAAAATCGATATATCTTTACTAAACTCAGTTCACGTATTTATCTGAACCCACTTTGTATTGGTATGAAAAATGGCCGAAATCCGACTATGACCACGCCCACTTTTTCGATATTGAAAATTACCAAAAACGAAAAAAATGCCATAATTCTATACCAAATACGAAAAAAGGGATGAAATTTGGTATTTGGATTGGTTTATTGACGCAAAATATAACTTTAGAAAAAAACTTTGTATAATGGGTGTGACACCTACCATATTAAGTACAATTAAATGAAAAAGTTCTGCAGGGCGAAATAAAAAACCTTTGAAATCTTGGCAGGAATACTGTTCGTGGTATTGTATATATAAATAAATTAGCGGTATCCAACAGATGATGTTCTGAGTCACCCTGGTCCACATTTTGGTCGATATCTGGAAAACGCCTTCATATATACAACTACCACCCACTCCCTTTCCAAACCGTCACTAATACCTTTAATATGATACCGATATCGTACAAGCACAGTCTAGAGTCAACCCTTGTCCACCTTTATGGCGATATCTCGAAACGGCGTTCACCTATAGAACTAAGCCCCACGCCCTTTTAAAATACTCATTAACACCTTTCATTTGATACCCATATCGTACAAACATATTCTAGAGTCACCCCTGGCCTACCTTTATGGCGATATCTCGAAAAGGCGATACCTATAGAACTAAGGCCCACTCTTGGAAAGACTCATTAACACCTTTCATTTGATACCCATATCGTACAAACGAAGTCTAGAGTCACCCCTGGTCCACCTTTATGGCGATATCTCGAAAAGGCGACCACCTATACAACTAACACCACTCCCTTTTAAAACCCTCATTAATACCTTTAATTTGATACCGATATCGTAAAAACACATTCTAGAGTCACCCCTGGTCCATCTTTATGGCGATATCTCGAAAAGGCGTCCACCAATAGAACTAAGCCCCACGCCCTTTTGAAATACTCATTAACACCTTTCGTTTGATACTCATATTGTACAAACGCATTCTAGAGTCGCCTCTGGTCCCCCTTTATGGCGATATCTCGAAAAGGCGTCCACCTATAGAACTAAGGCCCACTCCCTTTTAAAATGCTCATTAACCCCTTTCATTTGATACCCATATCATACAAACAAATTCTGTGGTCACCCCTCGTCCACCTATATGGCGATATCTCGAAACGGCGTCCACCTATGGAACTAAGGATCACTCCTTTTTAAAACACTCATTAACGCCTTTCATTTGATACTGAAATGTTCAAATAAAAGATTAGGAGACTTTGAATGTCAGATAGTGATTGATTTTATTAAAAGAAATTCTTTCCCTTTTATACATAATTTCTTAACCTATACATTCATACTTATTCTAATACTTACGAACTAAATATATGTAGATTTGCATTAGTGGTGTGTATATATGTAGATTTGAATTAATATTATGCATATATGTAGATTTGTATAAACGGTATGCATACATGTAGATTTGTATGCAGTCAGCAAATTGCTATTCATGTAAAATATTTGTATGTGAATATTTGGTTAATTCACATTATTGGTTGTATGTATGTTGGTAGCAAACTAAAATTGACGATCGGCAAGTGTATTGACCGGGGTGAGTGACTAAGCAAAATTTGTAATGTGTGAACTGACAAGAGTTTCATATTCGGCATTCCATTGATGTTGGCTTACCGCTGTGTTAGGTCAATGTAATTTATGTCGCATAATATAGTAATATGATTATGCTATTACAAAAATGTATTGGCATGGAAGTTCATGATGCGTAGTGCCGCAAATGTATTGCATAAGTGGGCATGATGTATAATGCTACACCATCCGCCTTAGAAAAAGAGGATTATATAATTGTTTTGTGAACAAAACAGAAAATTTATACGGAAATGTCATTATAAACGCTTCATAACCTTTTTGTGTTTGGCGGGCGGTCGTATGGTAGCGTGCTCACACTACCACATCGAAGTTCCTGGGCTCGTGATGTTCCTGGGTTCGCCCGGGCAAAGCAACATCAACAATTTTAGAAACAAGGTTTTCAGTTAGAAGAAAATTTTTTTAAGCGGAGTCGCTCTTTGGCAATTTTGGGCAAGCACTCCCAGTTTATATCTGCTCTGCCATGAAAAGCTCCGCGGAGAAAACTCCTCTGCTTTCCAGATGCCTTTCTGAGTCGGCATAAAAATATGTACATAGAAATTGGAAGTTAAGCTTGGCCTAAAATTTCTTCCTAGGTTATCGCACCTTAAATTTATTTATTTATAATGGACCGAGTGAAAACAAAAAATACTTTTTGTTATGTAGCCTTGATTTTAATTAAGATGTATTGTTGTTATTTAAAATTCTTTAAATTTTGACTGAAATTTGTTTGCTTATTTTTTATTCATATTGCTCAATTAGGTATAAATAGCGCCTACGGAATTAATCTCTGTATACTTTATACTTAAAAAGTGTTGCAAAAGTTCTTAAATAAAATGAATTCGCTCAATATTTTCGCGATCCTTTTTGTCGTTCTACGCTGCCTTTTATATACGAATGCACAATTTCGCATTGAAAATGGAAGAGATATACAATTAGGGGCGAGCGCACATTTGGTATCAATCTTTCAATGTTCCTTGTATCGTTGCGCTGGCTCCCTAATCTCTATGAATTCGGTGGTTACAGATGCGGCTTGCGTACCCGAGACACAAAAGGGACATCTCTTCGTTTATGCTGGTGTAGACAATATAAGAAAATTAACTGCAACTTATGTTCAACATCGCAGTGTGGAGATAATTATTCCTGATCCTGAATGTGACCGACGATCATTATCTATGTATATAGCTGTGGTTAAAGTGAACCAAGCTTTTACATTGGACCTTAATCTAGTAATGCCTGTAACTCTTTGCGACGTATTAGCACCGCGCATGAATATGGAAGTTGTTGGATGGGGTTCGGGTTATCACAAAACTGCTACAATGGGTATAGTACAAAAGGACCAATGCCAGAACGCCATTACAAATACACGGTCATCATTTATTCTACCAGACACAATCATTTGTGCTAGAAGTAGTGTAAGTAGACTGGAATATGGAGATTCTGGAACAGGGGCACTTGTTAATAACCAACTTTGTGCGGTGGCACACTGTACTAATAAAATCTCAGGAATTCCGTGTTTATTTACAAACTTAACAAATGAAAGAGTTAGAGACTTTATAACACCCCATACATCTTAAAGGGTGTTGTTATAAATTCACTGTTGAATGGAATATCGACAGAACAACGAAATTCTAAACATTTTGAGATATGTAGTTTTCGAAACAGAAGGTGAGGAATGGTGACATTCCACTCAACAGTCGAACTGGCGATGTTTGTTTTATATATCATGTATAAATAAAATGTTATGATTGCGAGTAAATAAATATTTTTGATTGTATGCAATGAAAGTGGTAAGTATGTAAATGCCTTAAATTGTGAGACCAAAGTTTGATCAATACCGTAAAGCTCCCTCGTGAGATAAAGAGAAAATTGCGGAACAACTATTTTGAGGCCCTGGCAAACTCCGTGTAAAACAGCTGATCCAACCAACTCTATGGAATTCAACTTAACAGGTTATTGAAATCATAGAACAACGCCTTAGTTATAACGTTACCATAGCCAACCAATTAGTTTTTTATTTTCACCCATACCCATAATCTTTAAATGTTTGCGCTACCGAATTTAATCACATGTTGGGGATTATATTTTCGTTTAGAAATTTTTTACATTTTCTATTTGATGAAGTAATCACATATTTTTGGTTAAGGTACCAATAACCGATGCCAGTATACATATGGGGAAATCCCCCAAACTTTGGTCATTTTGGAGAAAAACATTTTTTTTTAAAACATAGTATCACGCAAATATTTTTTGTTAGGAACACTGAGGGGAAATTGGAGCTATAGTGCATCGCCGTTACTCGTCTTACATAATGCCTCAAAAAGATATAGGCAAAAGATCGAGCAAAATATATATAAATTGAGGTCGCAATGTTAAATATAAATTTATTTCAACACGTCTGTACCGATTTTTATTTTTTTTTTTTAATTTTTGTACCAAATTTGTGTTTCTTTTCATTTACTTTTAAATAAAACCTGGTTAAAAAAAATAAACAATTTTTTCTACACTTTTTGACGATTGCCAATTTTTGTGGGAAATTTCGTGTATTTACCTCATGTACAAACATCAATAACTTTCCTTGCGTGAATATTCCAAGATGAGGCAATTGATGGTATACTACTTGATGGTATACTACGGGTATGAAGTGATAAAAGTAAAATTGTAGCTGTGCCTACAAAAAAACATGCTCCTGAAAAAAATTTACGCAACCAAGTGCTTCCACTTGTCTACCTCTACCTTCAAAATTGAAAGGCGTACATCGAATTTGAAGCCCCAGGTATTTTTAGTTCCTGATAGGCTATTATCGTGCCTAATCCAAATTCCAATACTCAGTTGCCTCAAAAAGCTAGAAGCAAAAAACTGTCAATATTGAAAATGACTAAAAAAAAGTATCGCTACTTTGATTGATGATAGTTTCGAGTATTGGAGGGGCACATTAATTTTGCTCATACTTTTAGAATTTCCGCCTCAGAAACAATATTCAGTTTAAATTTCACAGCGTTTCAGCGATGCCTCAAAATTTTATCGAAAAAATTCAAAAAAAAAAAAAAAACACAAATCAAGGGTATCGCTTGAAAAAGTGTAAAAATCGACGTTTTTTCCGTTTCGAAGTTCTGCAAAAATCTACTGTCAACTTTCTTGATTTTTAAAATCATCAGATCGGATAGCCAAAAGGTCAAACTTAATGTCCTTGTACTTTTTTCTGGCCTTAAGTTTTTTGCCCGTGTGTAAAACCCGAGTATCTAAAAAAGTAAAAGTTTTTGGGATTTGCCCATATATCTATGGTTAAGTCAAAATAGCCACAAATGTTTTTTTAGACTTTTCTCATGCAATAAAATAAATTGTGCATTTTCCATATATTGCGTTACTCTGTGTGCGATCGGCTGTTTATTTCAATTTCTTATCGAGTGCTAACCGTTTATTATCGGCGTGCAATCCGTCCATCACAAGTCAGTAGGAAACTAATATGAATGCGATGAATTGGTGATACGAAGCCAATAATAAACCGATGACTTGATGTAAATAATTCGCTATCGATAATAAGCCGATAATAAAAACGTAACTTGCCGGAGCGAAGCTCTTCAAAACCACGGAGATTGTTTGTGGAAAATCGACCTATGCTGGGGCTTAAATTCAACCTCCGTTATGCTTCAGTTAACTTTAAAACTACGGTTTTCTTGGCCTACATCGAGTTTCACTAGTACTTGCAATCACGCTCTTTTGTGATTGATTGCGTCCAATTGGCATGTAAACCAATTCGAATACCAAATGATTATGAGTTATCGAACCAAAGCCAATCCGTTCCTTAAATCATAAGTGGCATATTTTGTTTGTAAACCAAATTTTTTCTACATATAGGCTTTCACGTGTACACGATTCAATATCTGTGAGAAGGGTTGATATATTAAAATTAAGATCAATATTTTTAGACTGGAAGTCGCAAAAAATGCCTTCGCACGAATTGGCACTGCAATGTAATTATATAAATATGTATAAATATACACCTACTTCTATAAAACGGTATTCCTTGAGTTGAGTTTGTAAGATCATAAATGCAACCATGTCAACTAATGTAACAGAATAAGCAAAAAATACAACCATGGGAATTAATTAATAGAATAATCAAAAACACATCACTGTAGAGGAAGAAGAGAAAAGATGGTGGACTTCCGGTTCATTATTGGATTGACGACTGAAGAATAAATAATTAAGATAATTAATCCGGACATTTCTGCTGTTTTATTAACCATCGAAGCGTTAACGAACCTCGCGCACTATTATAAACAACTATTTTGTGAAAAGGATGCTCGAGAGAACATTGTCAAGGTTTTAGCTGAAAATAGTGTGGATTTCCCTCCTACTGCCAATATTATACAATTACGCAGATTACTGCAAAATATAGTTGGCGCGGGAGATAATAGCTCCGCAAATACGATGAATACCACTCCGAACAAGAATATATTGGAGAACATTCCGGACCAAATAATTGAGATAAACGCTGCCGTTTCTATTGATGCCTCTGCCGCCACTGCCGTTACCGCCGTTCATACTGCCGCCACTGCCGTGCCAACTGCCTTTACTACCGATGTTTTGGTTGAATTCAATTCAACACCTGTTGTTCGCAATGTTTATGCTGCCGCCCCATCAAACTCTGCCCCAATTGACGTAAGAGCCACCATAGTGTGATTGACGAACTGGTGGCGATACGAAAATGTATGGAAATGTTAAAATTGATGAAGGAGATCGACGAGTTAAGAGCTAGTACTGGGGTACAACAGCATCGTAGACTGAATTTTGCCGATATAGAGCATGCTATTCCCAAGTTCAGTGGTGATGATATATCAGTGACGGTGGAACATTTTCTTCAAGACTTCGAAGAAGTAATGGAGTCGTCAAGAGTAGAAGAACGATTTAAATTGCTGGCTTTTCGTCGCTGCCTGGTGGGAACAGCCAAAGTTTTCCTTACCACCACCAAAGCGTTAAGCTATGCCGAGTTAAAAAAGGTCCTTACGACGGAATTTGACGTGCCGATACAGAGGAACGAAGTTTATAAGATGTTGGCAAGACGCAAGTGGGACAAAAAGAGCAAGTCATTACATTGCTACGTTCTATTGATACAGGCAATAGGAAAACGGGCAAACATACGCGAAACAGAAATCATCGATTTCATATTAGACTGCATAAGCAATGTAGTGCCAAGTGCATATCTACTGTTACCGGTCAAAACACTTGATGAGTTGAAGGTATTAGTGAGCCGTTTTCAAAGAAGATATTTCATAGTAGAACCAGACTAATATTTGTTAGAAATTAAGTTATACTGTATCGAGGTCGATTACAGTGTCAGGTTGGCCGAGCTGAGGCTCTGAGCACAAATAGCGAATTGTATTAGATTAGGTATTAGATTTAGATTAGGTATTAGATTAAGAAATGTACGATAGTGAAGATAGAAATTAAGTTATAATGTATCAACGTCAATACAGTGCGAGTTGTAACTCTGAACACAAATAGCATTTTGTATCAGATTAAGAAATGTATGACAGTAAAAATAGAAATTAGGATAATGTATCGAGGTCGATACAGTTTCAGGCTTGCCGAGTTGTAAGATCATAAATGCAACCATGTCAACTAATGTAACAAAATAAGCAAAAATACAACCTTGGGAATTAATTAATAGAATAAATTGGGAGTCATTGGTGCCGTATGCCGTATGCCGTATCGCTCTAGTCGTATCCCTAACGTAATCAGCTGTTTATCGTTACGACGGTAAACCAAAAACCAATTGGTTTCCTACGATACGGTTATGACCTTAGCGGCACCAATAATCGATTGTATTGCTTCCCATAAGGTTGGTCGAATCAGCTGTTATAAGGTTACCGATAAAGCACCAATGTCTGCAGCTTAAGCAAAAATACATCACTGTAGAGGAAGAAGAGAGAAGATGGTGGACTTCCGGTTCATTATTGGATTGACGACTGAAGAATAAAGAATTAAGATAATTAATCCGGGCGTGTCTGCTGTTATATTAACCATCGAAGCTAGAAATTACAAGTTCAATCAATCGCCATAATATTTCTGCATTTCCGGTGCGTTCCATCTAAATTTTCTTTCACAATCAGGCTTTTAGCAGCAGCACAAAGCGAAGGCAAGTTAAATGTTGGTCACATGGAGATTACCTCGAAATTGTGGTTGCAATTATTGAAGTAATTGCCCTGCAACTAATGCATGACAGACAAATATAAGACGAGCATGTAGTACTAGCCCTGCAGAGCTCACAATATATAAGGTTGAAAGGAATGAGCATAGATATGTTTGAGCCGCAACTAAAGGATATAGGACATAGACTTACTCAGAACATACATATATATGTACACATATACATACAGATATACTTATTTATAAATGAGTTCATTCAAGTCTATTTACAACAAGATGAAAGTCATTACGAAAAAGTTAAATGTCAGTATGGGTGCTAAATGGCTAGAAGCATATTATTATAATTGTTTCAAAAAGTACATCGAATGTCTCTTAAGTAAATGTGATGATGATGAGGAATATGACCAAATCCTTGTACACATTTATTTTTTTCCTTCGGTGAGTTTGAGTGAGTAAGATGTGTTTGTGCGGTGCTCTTAAGTTTTTCTCGCTCTTTTACCTAAAAACAACATCTGAATTTCCTCAAATTGGTGCTGCATTTGCATATTTGTATGTTTGTTTAATTCGCGCATTTTGGCTTGAGCGGTTTCATCTGATACGTGCAAAATTTTTAAATAAGCTCTCTCGAAAAATGCCGAAGAAATCCTCCGCGCAAACCATCTACCCCGCCAAAAACCCCAAACACGCCACTTGTAGACGTAGATGACAAATTCCAACGCAATATGGATGAGCAGAGAATGGCAATTGTTGATGAGTTGACAGTAGTAATGAAAAAGACAATAGCCGATTCCGAAGACAGGGTGATGCAGAAAATAGGTGAGTTGGCTGCTGAGACAGCAAACCTCAAACAAATCATCACAAATATTGAAACCAGAGTGACTACCTTAGAAAACTATTATCGTGAGGTTGCAGCTTTGCGCAGTGAAATTGTTGCTGTTCGGAGTCAGCTTGACGAGCTAGAGAGAAGCGCATTTGGACCAAAAATGGTCCCTTCCAACCCCATTTGGAGTAGCCACGATTTTGGTACTTTTCTTACTTTTTCACTGATGTTAAAATTCACAACTCTACCCACAACATTTGGCACACTTTCATTACACATATAATTTTCAATTTACCTATGTATATAGAAATCTTATCACAAAAATTGCTCAGGCAATAAAATGTAGCAGACCAATGACATTTCATAGGAGATATTTCAGGCGAGTAATTATTAAGAAAAGTTATGGATCTAAGGACAAACACATTACATGGACTTATCAGAAAAAATTCTTGTTTTAGCATCCAGATATTTCGATCGGTTATCAAACACTTTTCGTAATAGATTTTTTTCACTAGTTGAGCTAAGAAAAGTTTTCTCAAATGCACCTGTGCCTCTAAGAAATTTGGCAGGGCTTTCCACTGATGGAGCCATTACGATGGCCGTCGAGTTAAGATTTGAATTGAAAACTAAGTAAAATAATGAAACTAATTGGTTTTATTTAATAATTTGGGAAAAATTTAAACAACGTGACATCAGGACGGACAAGGCTACAGCTGTTTCGAGTATACCTTGTAAATTTCTTCAAAGCCTTTTCTTCCGGGAGTGGGAGTCGAACCCCCAATCCTACGATAGTTTAAATTGGTACAAACGCATTCAGCTACGCCATGCCTTAGTTGTTGTGAAGTTTTTCCCAATTGCCTTTTTTTGCATATTTTAATATTTTACACATTGCATACTTCGTATGCAATTATGTGTTAAAGTTATGCTTGGTACGGCGGTTTTCAAAGAAACTTTGGTATTGTTGCTGTTTTTGTTCTATTTATAGAACTACAACGAATTAACCAATTTTGTCTGTTTGTATGATTTAATCGGGGATTGCACGTATTGCTTTTTATACTCAGTTGAGCAGAGCTCACAGAGTATATTAACTTTGATTGGATAACGGTTGGTTGTACAGGTATAAAGGAATCGAGATAGATATAGACTTCCATATATAGGGCTGCCAGACGTCCCGGTTTTCCGGGACATGTCCCGGTTTTAAGCCATTTGTCCCGGTGTCGCGGTCCAACCCTAAAATGTCCCGGTTTTCGTTTAGTTGTCCCGGTTTTTAAATCTAAATAGAGTCATGAAATCTACCAACTATTCGGTTTGCTTATAATGTGCGCTCCAAATATTCTGAATACAAGTACCAACGACCGACTTTAATTGTAAAATTCTAGCGTCGCTAGATAGTTGCACATTGCGTAGTACACATATATAGATGTAAAGTATTCTTCCTAATTAGCTAACATAACTAAAGAAAAGGAGAGAAAAACAATTTACTTAAAATAGTTCAATATCTATATGCGATACCTGGTTATAATGCTAATGCAGATCGATTTTTTTCTCTTGTTTCATCTCAATGGACAAAGGAAAGAAATTCATTGAATATCAGCACATTAGACCGTATTATTCAATGCAAATTCAACTTAAGACTGACTTGCACAGGATTTTACAATTATATTAAAAATAAGCCAGAAGTTTTGGAACGAGTTCTGTGCAACGAAAAATATATGACTGTTTAATTTTATCCCTTTATAAAAAAAAAAATAAATAAATGTAAGGCGCGATAACCTCCGAAGAGATTTTAGGCCGAGCTTCTCTTCCAACTTGCGTCGTGCTCCTCTTGATTTTCCCTACAAATTGGCCGAATGGGATCTACATATTTTATGCCGACTCCGAACGGCATCTGCAAGGCAGATGAGTTTTCACTTAGAGCTTGTCATGGCAGAAATACACTCGGAGCGCTTGCCAAACACTGCCGACCGGCGACCCCGCTTAGAAAAATTTTTTGCGTTTGAACGATATGGGTATCAAATGAAAGGTGTTAATGAGTATTCTAAAAGGGAGTAATCATTAGTTCCATAGGTGGACGCCGTTTCGAGATATCGCCATAAAGGTGGACCAGGGGTGACCCTAGAATTTGTTTGAACAATATGGGGATCAAAAGAAAGGTGTTAATGGGTATTTTAAAAGGGAGTAATACTTAGTTCTATAGGTGGATGCCGTTTCGAAATATCGCCATAAATGTGGACCTGGGGTGACTCTAGAATGTGTTTGTACGATATGGGTTTCAAATTAAAAGTATTAATGAGGGTTTTAAAAGGGAGTGGCGGTTGTTGTATAGGTGGTCGCCTTTTCGAGATATCGCCATAAAGGTGGACCAGGGGTGACTCTAGAATGTGTTTGTACGATATGGGTATCAAATTAAAGGTATTAATGAGGGTTTTCAAAGGGAGTGGTGGTTGCTGTATAGGTGGTCGCCTTTTCGAGATATCGCCATAAAGGTGGACCAGGGGTGACTCCAGAATGCGTTTTTACGATATGGGTATCAAATGAAAGGTGTTAATGAGTATTCTAAAAGGGAGTAATCATTAGTTCCATAGGTGGTCGCGTTTTCGAGATATCGCCATAAAGGTGGACCAGGGGTGACCCTAGAATTTGTTTGTACGACATGGGTATCAAATGAAAGGTGTTAATGAGTATTTTAAAAGGGAGTGGGCCTTAGTTCTATAGGTGGATGCCGTTTCGAAATATCGCCATATAGGTGGACCAGGGGTGACTCTAGAATGTGTTTGTACGATATGAGTATCAAATTAGAGGTATTAATGAGGGTTTTAAAAGGGAGTGGTGGTTGTTGTATAAGTGGTCGCCTTTTCGAAATATCGCCATAAAGGTGGACCAGGGGTGACTCTAGAATGTCTTTGTACGATATGGGTATCAAATTAAAGGTATTAATGAGGGTTTTAAAAGGGAGTGGTGGTTGTTATATAGGTGGTCGCCTTTTCGAGATATCACCATAAAGGTGGACCAGGGGTGACTCTAGAATGAGTTTGTACGATATGGGTATCAAATTAAAGGTTTTAATGAGAGTTTTAAAAGGGAGTGGTGGTAGTTGTGTATGTGAAGGCGTTTTCCAGATATCGACCAAAATGTGGACCAGGGTGACCCAGAACATCATCTGTTAGATACCGCTAATTTATTTATATATGTAATATCTGCCAAGATTTTAAGGGTTTTTTATTTCGCCCTGCAGAACTTTTTCATTTTCTTCTACTTAATATGGTAGGTGTTACAACCATTTTATAAAGTTTTTTCTAAAGTTATATTTCGCGTTAATAAAACAATCCAATTACCTTACCATGTTTCATCCTTTTTTCGTATTTGGTATAGAATTATGGCATTTTTTTCATTTTTCGTAATTTTGGATATCGAAAAATTGGGCGTGGTCATAGTCTGATTTCGTTCATTTTTCATACCAAGAGAAAGTGAGTTCAAGTAAGCACGTGAACTAAGTTCATTAAAGATATGTCGATTTTTGCTCAAGTTATCGTGTTAACGGCCATGCGGAAGGACAGACGGACGACTGTGTATAAAAACTGGGCGTGGCATCAACCGATTTCGCCCGTTTTCACAGAAAACAGTTAGCGTCATAAAATCTATGTCCCCACCAAATTTCAAAAGGATTGGTTAATTTTTGTTCGACTTATGGCGTTAAAAGTATCCTAGACAAATTAAATGAAAAAGGGCGGAGCCACGCCCATTTTGAAATTTTCTTTTATTTTTGTATTTTGTTGCACCATATCATTACTGGAGTTAAATGTTTAAATAATTTACTTATATACTGTAAAGATATTAAATTTTTTGTTAAAATTTTACTTTAAAAAAATTTTTTTTTTAAAAGTGGGCGTGGTCCTTCTCCGATTTTGCTAATTTTTATTAAGCCTATATATAGTAATAGGGGTAACGTTCCTGCCAAATTTCATCACGACTGCCAAATTACAGCTTGCAAAATTTTAAATTACCTTCTTTTAAAAGTGGGCGGTGCCATGCCCATTGTTCAAAATTTTACTAACTTTCTTTTCTGCGTCATAAGTTCAACCCATCTAACAAGTTTCGTCGCTTTATCTGTCTTTTGAAATGAATTATCGCACTATTTCGGTTTTTCGAAATTTTCGGTATCGAAAAAGTGGGCGTGGTTATAGTCCGATATCGTTCATTTTAAATAGCGATCTGAGATGAGTGCTCAGGAACCTAAATACCAAATTTCATCAAGATACCTCAAAATTTACTCAAGTTATCGTGTTAACGGACGGACGGACGGACGGACATGGCTCAATCAAATTTTTTTTCGATCCTGATTATTTTGATATATGGAAGTCTATATCTATCTCGAATCCTTTATATATGTACAACCAACCGTTATCCAATCAAACTTAATATACTCTGTGAGCTCTGCTCAACTGAGTATAATAATACTTATGTGCGTAAATAAAAACACATTTTAATGTTTTTTTTTTTTTTTTTTTTTGTGGGGGGGGGGGGGTGTATATTTCTTGAATTTTCAAAGTGTCCCGGTTTTGTCCCATGGGAACCTGGTAGCCCTATCCATATATCAAAATCATCAGGATCGAAAAAAATTTGATTGAGCCATGTCCGTCCGTCCGTCCGTCTGTCCGTTAACACCATAACTTGAGTAAATTTTGAGGTATCTTGATGAAATTTGGTATGTGGGTTCCTGAGCACTCATCTCAGATCGCTGTTTAAAATGAACAATATCGGACTATAACCACGCCCACTTTTTCGATTCGAAAATTTCGAAAAACCGAAAAAGTGCGATAATTCATTACCAAAGACGGATAACGCGATGAAACTTGGTAGGTGGGTTGGACTGATGACGCAAAATAGAAAATTTGCAAAATTTCGGACAATGGGCGTGGCACCGCCCCCTTTTAGAAGAAGGTAATTTAAAACTTTTGCAAGCTGTAATTTGGCAGTCGTTGAAGATATCATGATGAAATTTGGCAGGAACGGTACTCCTGTTACTATATGTATGCTTAATAAAAATTAGCAAAATCGGAGAACGACCACGCCCACTTTTAAAAAAAATTTTTTTTTAAAGTCAAATTTTAACAAAAAATTTAATATCTTTACAGTATATAAGTAACTTATGTCAACATTCAACTCCAGTAATGATATGGTGCAACAAAATGCAAAAATAAAAGAAAATTTCAAAATGGGCGTGGCTCCGCCCTTTTTCATTTAATTTGTCTAGGATACTTTTAATGCCATAAGTCCAACAAAAATTTAGCAATCCTTGTGAAATTTGGTAGGGGCTTAGATTCTGGGACAATAACTTATTTCTGTGAAAAAGGGCGAAATCGGTTGAAGCCACGCCCAGTTTTTATACACAGTCGACCGTCTGTCCTTCCGCTCGGCCGTTAACAGGATAACTTGAGCAAAAATCGATATATCTTTACTAAACTCAGTTCACGTACTTACCTGAACTCACTTTATATTGGTATAAAAAATGGCCGAAATCCGACTATGACCACGCCCCCTTTTTCGATATCGAAAATTACGAAAAACGAAAAAAATGCCATAATTCTATACCAAATACCAAAAAAGGGTTGAAACATGGTATTTGGATTGGTTTATTGACGCAAAATATAACTTTAGAAAAAAAACTTTGTAAAATGGGTGTGACACCTATCATATTAAGTTGAATGAAATGAAAAAGTTCTGCAGGGCGAAATAAAAAACCCTTGAAATCTTGGCAGGAATACTGTTCGTGGTATTACATATATAAATAAATTGGCGGTATCCAGCAGATGATGATCTGGGTCACCCTGGTCCACATTTTGGTCGATATCTGGAAAACGCCTTCACATATACAACAACCACCACTCCCTTTTAAAACCCTCATTAATACCTTTAATTTGATACCCATATCGTACAAACACATTCTAGAGTCACCCCTGGTCCACATTTAAAACTAAGGCCCACTCCCTTTTAAAATACTCATTAACACCTTTCCTTTGATACTCATATCGTACAAACACATTCTAGAGTCAACTCTGATTCACCTTTATGGCGATATCTCGAAACGGCGTCCACCTATAGAACTATGGCCCACTCCCTCATAAAATACTCTTTAATACCTTTCATTTGGTACACATGTCATAAAAACACATTCCAGGATTACCCTCGGTTCATTTTCCTACATGGTTATTTTCCCTTATATTGTCACCATAGCTCTCAAAAATTGTTTCACATAAATGTTTTCATACATTTAAAAAAGCAATACGGCCAATCCCTGATTAAATGATACAATTGGTTTTATGTTTGGTAACCCTTTCAAAATTGTTTTAGAAAGAAATCCTGTGTAAAAATTGCAGGAGTATTGTGGTGTTCCAGGTGTAGTGTGATGTTAAGGCACGCCGAATACTTGAAAACTAAGTAGCTTGGCATAAGAAATATTTTAACTGTAAGTAAGGTAGGAATACTTCTTGAACGGTAACTTTATAAATTAATAACGAATCGCGATTGAACAAATTTATTTTTAAAATCAGATCTTAAAGCAAATGTAAAAAAGATTTGATTTCGAAAGAAGTGTTTTGTATTTTATTCTCGTAGGTACGTAACCTCATAAACTTCAATAAGAACGCTGTTAACTAATCTCTAGTACCTACTTAAATTAAATCACGTTCCGTTATTGCACAGATGAAACTTTAAGACGTTTGATTTTTAATCTGAAACCTGGGGCTAGGTCCAGAATGTGAGTTTTTCAAAAGTCACACTTACTAAATCTAAGCTTTGGTATGAAATTTCAACGTTCAGGGGAAAAAGCAAGCAAATTGTTTAGCCTTTTCTTCTTTACGCTATATATTTAATTTCTTTCCAATTAACAACATAATGCTGGAACTAAGAGTTTGCCAGTAAAACTACATTCAAAACGTATAGTTAGTGAAGGCATAGAATTATCCTAGAAATTTGAAAACCTAAAGTGTTTTTGTTTGTGCAGTTTGAATTAAGTCTCCTATTCGCTAGGTAGGTAGGTTGAACTGGCTGGTCCATGAGGACCTCACATAACTGATTGAGTCCGTAATGTTACCAGAAGTTTCTTTTAACGACCAAACTGAAAAACCCTATCAAAAACCAGGACCTATGTTATAAAATAACTCCGTCCTCTTGGCAAATACTAGAAGCTTCCTAGGACTTAAGCCACTTGCTGCTTCTAGATCTGGCAGCTGTATCACTCCTAATAGCTGGAGTCTAAGCATGGCAAGTGCAGGGCACGAGCACAGAATGTGCTCGATCGTTTCCTCCTCCAACCCGCACTTCCTACATCTGCTATCACTGACCAAGCCTAGCTTAAAGGCATGTGACGCCAGAAGGCACTGTCCAGTCAGAATAACCGTCATGAGTCTACAGTCCTCTCTTTTTAATGATAGGAGCAACTGTGTTAGTCTAAGGTTGTAAGACATACACATAATCTTCGACACTTTACAGCCCCGCGTTTGAACCCACGCCTTTCCCGCTTGGTCGATCATGTGCACCTCTCGCCTTCGCTTAATCTCGCCCAATCTAATTGGGACATCTACGGAGCAAGCTTCAAGGGATGCGCCCTTTTTAGCTAGTTCGTCCGCTTTTTCATTACCATATATTCCCATATGCCCTGGGACCCAATATAGATGTATGCTTCTCCCTGTCCCCATTCTCTCCAGAGACTGCTTACACTCTAACACGCATTTAGATGCTGCGATATGCGAGATTATTGCCTTAATTGCTGCTTGACTGTCAATATAAAAGTTAACACGGTTGCAGCTTAAGCTATTCTCTTCCAGGGTTTCTACTGCTTTGGTTACGGCTAACATTTCCGCTTGGAAAACGCTACAGTAATCCGGCAGCCTGTAGGATCTGCTTATTTCCGGATCAGCGCAGTATACCGCAGACCCTACTCCTTCCACTACTTTGGAACCATCGGTGTACACATGTAATGCCTCGTCCGCCATTTGCGCACCCTTGCGCCAACCGTCCACCTCTATTGTGGCCTTAAGATCTCCCTCGAAGCGCAGATAGGGAATCATGTAGTCTGTTCGTCTTGTGATTGATAACGCTATACTATTATGGCCATATGGTCGGCGCTCAAGCTGCCCCGAAGCATCGAGCCTGGTTGCGGTCGTTAAGGCTTTGTTCTTTGCTACCAAGTCTACAGGTGGGATGTGCAAAATGGCATACAGTGCAGCCGTCGGGGTTGTTTTCAGGGATCCCGTAATGATAAGCATCGATAGTCTGCATACCCCCTCTAATTTTTTGAGGTATGTTGTTTATTGTGTGGCTTTCCACCAAACAAGAACTCCATAGTATAGAATAGGGCTTACAATCGCTGTAAAAACCCAATGAGAAAGAGAGGGCGATAGGCCCCACGTACACCCCAGCATTCTTTTACATGCATAGAGTGCCGTTGAGGCCTTCTTGACCCTCTCCTCCACGTTGAGCTTCCATTACCGCTTACTGTCTAGGATGATCCCTAAATATTTTGTGCAAGGTTTTTCCTGTAAGGTCACCCCTCCTAACTTAGGCCTGGTCCAATTTGGGACCTTGTACCTCTTTGTAAACAAAACCATATCTGTCTTCTCCGCATTGACTTTCAACCCGATATTAGATGCCCAGGTATGAATATCGCGAAGCGCCCGATCCATCAAAGAACTAGTCGTTGGAAGGCACTTTCCACTTATGACAATTGCAACGTCATCTGCGTAAGCCGTAAGTTTTACGGGTCCCTCATCGAATTGCCTGAGCAGTTGATTGATGACCAGCGTCCACAGCAGTGGTGATAGCACCCCTCCCTGCGGCGTGCCCCTGTCCACTGATTTCGTGGCCTCGTACAATCCCCATTGTGATGTAATCTTTCTGCAATTTAACATGCAGCCGAACCATCTGATTAAGGCAGGATGTACTTTAATGTAATTAAGACCATCCATAATCGCCCATTTTGCAACATTATTGAAAGCCCCGGCAATGTCCAAGAAGACTCCTAGAGCATACTCCTTATATTCCAGGGATTTCTCTATGCTTATTACCACCCTATGCAATGCGGTGTCTACCGACTTGCCTTTGGTGTACGCATGCTGTGTTGTGGAGAGCAGCTTTTCATCAACGTTGAACTTTATGTACGCATCTATCAGCCTCTCAAAGGTTTTGAGCAGAAATGATGTTAAGCTAATGGGTCTATAGTCTTTGGAATACATGTGACCGATCTTCCCCGCCTTTGGTAGAAAAGCTACACTAGCAGTTCTCCAAGAGTGCGGTACATGATTCAGTCGTATGCACCCATCGAATATTATTTTAAGCCATTCCACGACCGCCCTACTTGAGACTTGTAGCATGGCCGGGAATATACCATCTGGGCCCGGCGTTTTAAACTTAGAAAACGTCTTCACTGCCCACTCGATCTTGGTATCGGTCACAAAGCCCGGCACTACTAGCTCCGTGATCGATGTGTGAGTGATGTCTGCTGGCTCCTCTAAACCGTCTCCCGATGGGAAATGTGTATCGAGAAGCACCTCAAGGGATTCCTCACTATTACGTGACCATTCCCCGTTCTCTTTCCTTATTAGTCCCTGGACTATGTTTCCCTTCGCTAGGACTTTTTTTCAACCGTGCTGTTTCGCTGGAGCACTCTATGTCCGTACAGAAACTTTTCCATGAGTTTCTCTTCGCCCTGGTAATTTCGCGCTTGTAGATCCTCAGTAGATCCCTGTACTCGTCCCGACACGCTTCGCTTTCCGCAGTCTTTGCGAGCTTAAACATTTCTTTTACCTGTCTTCTTAGAAGACTCAGCTCATTGCTCCACCATGGCGGCTTTGCTTTTCCTCTGAATCTTCTTAGAGGGCAAGCTTTGTTATACGCAGTCATAAGCGTCCTTGTTAGGAATTCATTCGACTCCTCCAGTTCCTCTACATTAGCAACCTCTTTGGGTTGTCCCAGTTTTGTTTCTACATGTTTCTGTAATTTAGTCCAGTTCGTTGACCTAGGGTTTCTAAAGGTTCCTCCCTTCTCTACCCTCTTTAGGGGGATGTTGAAGTTGATATACGCATGTTCGGAGAAGGATGGTCTATCAAGAACCATCCAATCATACCTTGATATATCACGCTCGGAGCTCAATGTAATATCCAGAACATTGCTGGATGTTGGACCAATGTATGTAGGGACATTTCCCCTGTTGGCTATCTGCAAATTGGTTTGCACGATGTAACAAAGCAGAGATTCGGCTCTCTCGTTCGTATCTGCTCTTCCCCACGCATTGTGGTGCGCATTTGCATCTGCGCCTATGACCAACCGCCCTTTGCGCCCTTACTCCTGTACTAGCCTTTTGCACTCCATCGGTGGGACCTCCGCAGCATGGGTCAGGACGCCAGGATAAATGCCTGCTTATTCTTTTGCTCAACGGCCACCGCTACGAGATCCTCAGTGGTGTAATTAGGCAGCACATATGAATGCAGCTGTTTCCTTACCATTACTACAGCGCGCACCCGTCCTTCCGTTTGCGCGTAGTAAACGCCAAACCGGCGCGCGCTAAGCCCAGAAACCTTTCCTCCCTATGAGAGCCACGGCTCCTGGATCAGCGCCACGTCAAACGAACCCTCCTCAAGGGTTAGGAGGAGTTCGCTCGACGCCACCTTTGTGTGTTGGAGGTTTATCTGTAGGACTCGCAGCACCATTGGGCTGTTTGTCCCCCTCCAGCACCTTCGTCTTGACGTCGTCGTCCTCCCCTTGCTCTTTTGGTTTAAATCATTCTAGGCCCCCTTCAGCCTATCGTTACTGTTGTGCAGGGTGTTCCTCTGTGCGAGTCACAGCACCATTTATCGGTTGGTTCTCTTCTAGCACGTTCGTGGTGACGTCGGGGACCTCCACCTGTCATTTTCCCCTTAGGCTTTTCAGGTCCTTTTCGACTTCGCCCACCTCTAGCGTGTTAGGGTTTTTATCCTCGGGACTTCTTTTCCTGAGTCGCATGTAAATTTTGCCAGTGCCAAAGGACATTTTACCAAGCTGCGTGTGCAAAATGTCCTCCGCCTGCTTGTTTATTTGGAAGATGTAGAACTGACCATCCTCGGTAGGCCGAGATACAGTAAGTGCCTTCCAATCCTGTGTCGGTATGTTCGGATTCTGATTCTGCAGAAGTCGCAGTATATCCTCCGACTTCATCACGCATGGTATCCATACCTTAACTTTTGGTAACGTGGGGATTTGCGCTTTATCCATCACCTCAAACCGCGCGTTCGTGCCTTGCCCTTGGAGGTTTGGAACCACTTCCTCCAAACACCGCAAGCTCGCGATGTTGTCGCGCGCTATCATCTTCACACCATTATACCATCCCCCCGAATCAAAGGTTGGAAGGGGCTTACTTGGTTGTTCCCGCATCATCTTAAGCATTAAGCTAATAAGCTCCCTTTCCACAGATCTCCACCTTTCAGTAGTCATTTGTCCGAAAGGACTGCTACGATCAACCAGCGCCACAGTCAGTGACTGCTTTGCCACATCACTCATCTTCTCGGGAAGAGCAGGAGTCTTAGTGTTATCTCCCTTTGGCACCTCCGAGAAAGCCGGAGTCTTAGCGTTAACTCCCTTTAGCGCCTCCGAGAAAGCCGGAGTCTTAGCGTTATTTCCCTTTGGCTTCTTTCCTACTTCCTTAATTGGAACTTCCCTCTGACTCGCAGCTTTCGAGGTAGTTGCTACCTCGCTATTGGAGCCCATCTGTCTTAAAGCTTTGGACCTACCTGTCTTGTCTATGCGACTGCCCTGCCTCGCGGCTCTAGGACTGGGTCCTTTCTGCCTCTTGAAAGCAGGCCTGTCGCCTTCCGCCGAACGTTGCCTCTTCATTCTGCCATTCGACGCTTCTTCCTCCTCGTACCGGTTGCAGAACCGAGGGTTTCTCGCAGCAAACTTTTTGAACTGCTTTCGACCTACTTCTACCGCTTCAAGGGCCCATTCCAAGCGCTCGATCTCCACTTCTGTTGGGTCGACCACTGCTCCCAAGCGTTGTACAATTCTTAGTGCTGCACCGTACTGCGAGAGAGTTCTTTTACTTCCTCTGCTCCGTACTCTTCTCCACTCTTCTACTCCGTTTTCATTTGTGTGCTTCTCCAACACGGAGTTCATTGAATCAGCACTACTCTCGCTCCCCGAGTCCGACGCATCGCTTAATTCGTATTTGTCGTCCTTGGATTGCGACTCAGTCCTCCTCTTTACATCGTCCTTATTACAGTCAGGTAATGAGTCGTTCATCTTGGTCGTACGACCACCTGCCCGACAAGGCGGGTTCAGCGGTCCAGTATTATATACGGGGAAAGAACCGTACGCCACAGCAGCGCCCCTTACTGTGGTAAGGCCATTAATACTTCCCGAGGTGGCCCGGTATCGGGAAGGCTCCGTTCGAATACAGCCGAATTTATCCCCTGTCTGCAAATCGTCCAATAGGCACGGTCCGCATAACACCCTGGATTAGGGGGTTGGCAGTTATTGGTCACCGACGTCCCGCCGCCCTCGTATGAGGCGAGACGGCGTAGATGTCAGTCCTAAATAGCTCCGCCTCATAGTCGGGCGCTATGGAGTTCGGCTAAGCCCTCACACCAACGACAAGGTGCCTACCCTAGTGAGGGCTCCTATTCGCTAAGTTTATTAAAATTTTGTATGAAACCATGGAAACATCCTGAAATTTTATATTTAATAACGACTACAACACTTTCGTGAATTGCTTGTATCACAATCAAAAAAAATAATTTGGTCCTTTTTTCTGAGATTTGCTCCTTTTTTTCGATGAATTTTGGTCCCAAATGAAAACATGGTGTGGCAAACGTACCTGGTGTTGTAAAGCTGTGCTCTGCGCGCGAACGAAGCCAGCGCTGTTTAAGTCTATTGCCAGAGACAATATTAACATAGAGACATTGCAGGGACGAAAAATAGTGTGAAGCAAGCTTCACAAAACCTGTAGAAGGTCACATTCACCACTTACCACAGCAGAATTTGTTAAACTATCACTGTCTGTATTTATTATTTAACAATTATTTGTACACTTTTTATTCAGCTAATGTGTGCAGAATTCACATTTTTACACTCCAAAACTACAATGGGTGTATTTTGTGTGCTTAAATTATGTTAAAAATCGTGTTAAAATTTGTGGTGTGGTGGAAGTGACATACTAGACTTTTGTGAAGCTACGCTGCTTTCCACTCTTATCTTCAAAAATTTGTGTGGATATGGACCTGTTTATGTACATGAGACTCTGCCAAAGAGACGTTATGTCTTATGCTACGAAGTTGAAGAAAAAGAAGCTTTTAGCATCTGTGTTCTCAATTCGTGAAAAAGTTTTTGTACGATTAAAGCCCAATGAAGAGCCTTAATTGATGGCTTACAAAGGGGAAGCGGATTCTCTTTTGAACACCGGAGATAGAAGAAGAGCAGCTAATTAATATTACCATACTTTTAGTTATAATTCTTTGTTTTTTTGAATTAGGAATATTTATTAATATGTATAAGTTTTCATTTTATTCTTTAAGCACTTTTCATATGTATTCTCCTGTTACCCCTCCTCTGTTATGCACTCTAGTATTTTGGCAATTTGAAACGCACACTTGTGGATTTATTTACATACTAGCCTTTACCCGCGGCCCCGTCCGCAAGGAGAAAATGAAATATGTGGGCTATTCACGTTAGCCTGCTTATAAAGTTATCTGTTTAAAATTTTTTTTCTGTCTAATGCATTTTATTTTTGTAATTGAGTAAAAAAAAGAACTTTATGAGCTGATAACCTGATAGGATCCCAAAATGATAACGAAATTATCCAGAAAAAGCCACGAAATGACCCCGACGCTATCGCGGACGGATCCCGAAAACCATCCAGAAACGCCCCGGAAGTGTTTCCAAAAGTTCCCGAAGTAGTCCCAAAAAAACCCGAAATGACAACGACACGATTCTAGACTTATCCAGATAACCACACAGAAATGATGCCTGAAGGGTACCAAATTGATCCCGAAATAGTCCCGAAAAAGTTCCGAAATTACCCTGACGGGCTCCCGGACGGATCTCAGAAACCATCCAGAAAATATCCAGGAAGGGTCCCTAAATTATCCCGACTAACTCCAGAAAAAGTCCCGAAATGGCTCCGAGGGGATCCACGATGGATCGCGAAAACCATGCAGAAATGATTCCGGAAGGATTCCAAAATGATCCCGAAATAGTCCGGAATTGACCCAGATGGGATCCCGCACAGATCCAGAAATGATCCCGTAGGGGTGCAAAAACTATCCCGGAAAATTACCAAAAATTCCCGAAATGGCTCCTACGGCATCCCGGACGAATCCAGAAATGATCGCGGAAGGGTCCCCAAATGATCCAAAAATGGTCCCGAAATGACCCTGATGGATCCGGCAAACCATCAAGAAATTATGCCGAAAGGGTCCCAAAATGATCCCGAAATAATACAGAAAAAGTCACGAAACGACCCCTAGAGGATCCCCAAATGATCCCGTATTAACCCCGAAAAGGTCCCGAAATAACCCCGACGGGATCCCGGACAAATCCCATAAACCATCCAGAAATGATCCCGATATATTCCCGAAGAAGTCACGAAATTACCCTGACGGGATCTCGAACGCACCCCTAAATGACCCTGACGGGATCCCGGACAGATCCCGAAATCCATCCAGAAATGATCTTGGGAGGGACCCCAAATGATCCCGAAAAAGTCCCGCAATGATTCCGAGGGGATCCTGATCGGATACCGATAACCATCCAGAAGTGATGCCGGAAAGGTCCTCAAATGATCACCTAATACCAAAATGACCCTGAGGGCATCCCGGACTGATCCCAAAATCCATCCAGAAATGATCTTGGGAAGGTCCCAAAATTATCCCGAAATAGTCTCGGAAAAGTTCAGAAATTACCCTGACGGGTTCCCGGACGAATCCTGAAAGCCATCTCTAAATGATCCCGAAAAAGTCCCGAAATGACCCTGACTGGACCCCGAAAGGATCCCGAAAACTATCCAGAAATGATGCCGGAAATGTCCTTAAATGATCACCTAATAGTTCCGAAAAGGCCTTGACGGGATCCCGAACGGATCCCGACAACTATCTAGAAATGATGCCGAAAGGGCCCGCAAATGATCCCGTATTAGTCGAGAAAAAGTCCCGAAATGAACCCGACGGGATGCCGGACGAATCCCAAAAACCAGCCAGAAATGATGCCGGAAGGGACACCAAATGATCCCGAAAAAGTCCCGCAATAATTCCGACGGGATCCTGAGCGGATACCGAAAACCATCCAGAAGTGATGCCGAAAAGGTCCTCAAATGATCACCTAATAGTCCCAAAATGACCCTGACGGTATCCCGGACAGATCCCGAAATCCATCCAGAAATGATCTTGGGAGGGTCCCAAAATTATCCCGAAATAGTCTGGGAAAAGTCCAGAAATTACCCTGACGGATACCGGACGAATCCTGAAAACCAATCTTAAATGATGCCGAAAAAGTCCCGAAATGTCCCTGATGGGACCCGGAAAGGATCCCGAAAACTAACCAGAAATGATGCCGGAAAGGTCCTCAAATGATCTCCCAATAGTTCCGAAAAGACCCTGACGGGATCCCGAACGGATCCCGACAACTATCCAGAAATGATACCGAAAGGGCCCGCAAATGATCCCGTATTAGTCGAGAAAAAGTCCCGAAATGACCCCGACGGGATGCCGGACGAATCCCAAAAACCATCCAGAAATGATTTTGGAAGGGACCCCAATGATCCCGAAAAAGTCCCGCAATTATTCCGACGGGAATCTGAACGGATACCGAAAACCATTCAGAAGTGATGCCGGAACGGTCCTCAAATGCTCACCTAATAGTCCCAAAATGACCCTGAGGGCATCCCGGACAAATCCCGAAATCCATCCAGAAATGATCTTGGGAAGGTCCCAAAATGATCCCGAAATAGTCTCGGAAAAGTCCAGAAATTACCCTGACGGGTTCCCGGACGAATCCTGAAATGATTCCGAAAAAGCCCCGAAATGACCCTGACGGGATCCCGAAAGGATTCCAAAAACTATCCAGAAATGATGCCGGAAAGGTCCTCAAATGATCCCCTAATAGTTCCGAAATGACCGTGACGGGATCCCGAACGGATCCCGACAACTATCCAGAAATTATGCCGAAAGGGTCTGCAAATGATCCCGTATTAGTCGAGAAAAAGTCCCGAAATGACCCCGACGGGATCCCGGACGAATCCCAAAAGCCATCCAGAAATGATGCCGGTAGGTATCCCAAATGATCCCGAAATAATCCCGAAATGACCTCGTCGGCATCCCGGACGGATACCGAAAATTATCCAGGAATGATGCCGGAAAGGTCCACAAATGATCCCCTAATAGTCCCGAAATGACCCTGATGGGATCCCGGACGGATCCCGAAAACCATCCAGAAATGATGCCGGAAGAGCCCCCAAATGATCCCGAAAAAGTTCCCAAATGACCCCGACGATATCCCGGACGGATCCCGAAAACCATCCAGAAATGATGCCGGAAGAGCCCACAAATGATCCCGAAAAAGTCCCCAAATGACTCCGACGAGATCCCGCACGGATCCCGAAAACCATCCAGAAATGATGCCGGAAGAGCCCCAAATGATCCCGAAAAAGTCCCCAAATGACCCCGACATACTCCAGAAAAGGTTCCGAAATGGCTCTGAGGGAATCAACGACGGATCGCGAAAACCATACAGAAATGATTCCGGAAGGATCCCAAAATGATCCCGAAATAGTCCGGAAATGACCCAGATGGGATCCCGCACAGATCCAGAAATGATCCCGGAAGGGTCCAAAAACTATCCCGGAAAAGTAACAAAAAAACTCCCGAAATGGCTCCTACGGCATCGCGGACGGATCCAGAAGTGATCTCGGAAGGGTCCCCAAATGATCCCAAAATGGTCCCGAAATGACCCTGATGGATCCGGCAAACCATCAAGAAATTATGCCGGAAGGGTCCCCAAATGATCCCGAAATAAAACAGAAAAAGTCACGAAACGACCCCTAGAGGATCCCCGAATGATCCCGTACTAGCCCCAGAAAAGTCCCAAAATGATCCTGACGGGATCCCGAAAGGATTCCGAAAACAATACAGAAATGATGCCGGAAAGGTCCTCAAATGATGCCCTAATAGTCCCGAAATGACCGTGACGGGATCCCGACAACTATCCAGAAATGATGCCGAAAGGGTCCGCAAATGATCCCGTATTAGTCGAAAAAAAGTCCCGAAAGGACCACGACGGGATCCCGGACGAATCCCAAAAACCATCCAGAAATGATGCCGGTAGGTATCCCAAATGATCCCGAAATAGTCCCGAAATGACCTCGTCGGCATCCCGGACGGATCCCGAAAATTATCCAGAAATGATGCCGGAAAGGTTCCCAAATGATCCCCTAATAGTCCCGAAATTACCCTAATGGGATCCCGCACGGATCCCGAAAACCATCCAGAAATGATGCCGAAAGGGTTCCCAAATGATCCCGTATTAGTCGCGAAAAAGTCCCGAAATGACCCCGACGGGATCCCGGACGGATCCCGAAAACCATCCAGAAGTGATGCCGGAACGGTCCTCAAATGCTCACCTAATAGTCCCAAAATGACCCTGAGGGCATCCCGGACAAATCCCGAAATCCATCCAGAAATGATCTTGGCAAGGTCCCAAAATGATCCCGAAATAGTCTCGGAAAAGTCCAGAAATTACCCTGACGGGTTCCCGGACGAATCCTGAAAGCCATCCTTAAATGATACCGAAAAAGCCCCGATATGACCCTGACGGGATCCCGAAAGGATTCCAAAAATAATCCAGAAATGACGCCGGAAAGTCCTCAAATGATCCCCTAATAGTTCCGAAATGACCGTGACGGGATCCCGAACGGATCCCGACAACTATCCAGAAATTATGCCGGAAGGGTCCGCAAATGATCCCGTATTAGTCGAGAAAAAGTCCCGAAATGACCCCGAAGGGATCCCGGACGAATCCCAAAAACCATCCAGAAATGATGCCGGTAGGTATCCCAAATGATCCCGAATTATTCAGAAATGATGCCGGAAAGGTCCACAAATGATCCCCTAATAGTCCCGAAATTACCCTGATGGGATCCCGGACGGATCCCGAAAACCATCCAGAAATGATGCCGGAAGAGCCCCCAAATGATCCCGAAAAAGTCCCCAAATGACCCCGACGATATCCCGGACGGATCCCGAAAACCATCCAGAAATGATGCCGGAAGAGCCCCCAAATGATCCCGAAAAAGTCCCCAAATGACCCCGACGAGATCCCGCACGGATCCCGAAAACCATCCAGAAATGATGCCGGAAGAGCCCCAAATGATCCCGAAAAAGTCCCCAAATGACCCCGACATACTCCAGAAAAGGTTCCGAAATGGCTCCGAGGGAATCAACGACGGATCGCGAAAACCATACAGAAATGATTCCGGAAGGATCCCAAAATGATCCCGAAATAGTCCGGAAATGACCCAGATGGGATCCCGCACAGATCCAGAAATGATCCCGGAAAAGTAACAAAAAATCCCGAAATGGCTCCTACGGCATCCCGGACGGATCCAGAAATGATCTCGGAAGGGTCCCCAAATGATCCCAAAATGGTCCCGAAATGACCCTGATGGATCCGGCAAACCATCAAGAAAGTATGCCGGAAGGGTCCCCAAATGATCCCGAAATAAAACAGAAAAAGTCACGAAACGACCCCTAGAGGATCACCAAATGATCCCGTATTAGCCCCAAAAAAGTCCCAAAATGACCCTGACGGGATCCCGAAAGGATTCCGAAAACAATACAGAAATGATGCCGGAAAGGTCCTCAAATGATCCCCTAATAGTCCCGAAATGACCGTGACGGGATCCCGACAACTATCCAGAAATGATGCCGAAAGGGTCCGCAAATGATCCCGTATTAGTCGAAAAAAAGTCCCGAAAGGACCACGACGGGATCCCGGACGAATCCCAAAAACCATCCAGAAATGATGCCGGTAGGTATCCCAAATGATCCCGAAATAGTCCCGAAATGATCTCGTCGGCATCCCGGACGGATCCCGAAAATTATCCAGAAATGATGCCGGAAAGGTTCCCAAATGATCCCCTAATAGCCCCGAAATTACCCTAATGGGATCCCGGACGGATCCCGAAAACCATCCAGAAATGATGCCGAAAGGTTTCCCAAATGATCCCGTATTAGTCGCGAAAAAGTTCCGAAATGACCCCGACGGGATCCCGGACGGATCCCGAAAACCATCCAGAAATGATGCCGGATGAGCCCCAAAATGATCCCGAAAAAGTCCCCAAATGACCCCGACGAGATCCCGGACGGATCCCGAAAACCATCCAGAAATGATATCGGAAGAGCCCCCAAATGATCCCGAAAAAGTCCCCAAATGACCCCGACGATATCCCGGACGGATCCCGAAAACCATCCAGAAATGATGCCGGAAGAGCCCTCAAATGATCCCGAAAAAGTCCCCATATGACCCCGACGAGATCCCGCACGGATCCCGAAAACCATCCAGAAATGATGCCGGAAGGGTCCCCAAATGATCGCGAAATAGTCCCGAAATGATTCCGGAATAGTCCCAAAAATGTTCCAAAATGACCCCGACGGGATCCCGGACGGATCCCGTAAACTATACAGAAATGATCTCGGAAGGGTCCCAAAATGATCCCGAAATAGTCCCGAAAAAGTCCCGAAATTACCCCGGCGTAATCCTGGACCGATCCCGAAAACCATCCAGAAATGGTCCCGGAAGGGTCTCGATATGACCCTTACGGGATTACAAATAAGGTGAAGCTAATTATAAAACCATGTTAATAAGGCAGCAGGCGCATTGGAGCGAATAAAAAGTTAGATAGAAACATACAGGTAAAGCTAATAAAAGCGTGCTAATAAAAACAATTGATGGAGGGCGGATGGCGAGAGTAGAGGAGAGGACCACTGATCGTTCCTCCAAAATTGTCTAGATCTCGTTCTGTATGTACCAGATACCAAAAACTATTGATTTAGGAGAAAATTTAGATTGAGTTATAACAATTTATGGATTTTACACCAGAGGGGGAGATAAAGGGGGGCGGGCGGAGGGTGTCACTGCTTACTTTGTAAGCCCTCGACTTATTTGACCCCTTGTGTCTGTGATATTGGTGAAGGCCAGTATACGTAAAGTTATAATGTGTAAAAATTATGAAAAATAATTTCTCGAAGGGTCGTGGGACCCCCACCCCTCTTTCCATGTTCGAAAAAAATTTCGCTAGTAGACTACTGTCTGTGTCCCAAATTTCATCAAAATCCGTGTAGCCATTCTGGCGTGATTCAGACGCAAAGACGAAAAAATATAATAATTAAATTATAACTGTTCCTAGGGGGCGGGGACCACGCCCCTTTTGAAAAATATATAGCTAGTAGATCCTTCTAGACTATTGGCTATATGTGTGCAAAATTTCATCCAAATCGGTCCAGCCGTTCTTGCGTTATTGAGTCACAAAGACAAACGTCTGGACAAACATCCAAACATCCAAACATCCAAACATCCAAACATCCAAACATCTAAACATCCAAACATCCAAACATCTTAACATCCAAACTTTCCCATTTATAATATACTAGCCTTTACCCGCGGCCCCGTCCGCAAGGAAAATTTTAAATATATGAGCTATTCGCGTTAGCCTGCTTATTATCTGTTTAAAATTTTGTTTTCTGTCTAATGCATTTTGTTTTTGTAATTGAGTAAAAAAAAGAACTAAATGAGCTGATAACCTGATAGGATCCCAAATTATCCCGAAATTATCCAGAAAAAGCTACGAAATGACGCCAACGCTATCGCGGACGGATCCCGAAAACCATCCAGAAATGCCCCGAAAGGGTCTCCAAAAGTTCCCCGAATAGTCCCAAAAAACACGAAATGAGAGCGACACGATTCTAGACGTATCCAGAGAACCACTCAGAAATGATCCCTGAAGGTGTTCCAAAATGATCCCGAAAAGGTTCCGAAATGACCCTGACGGGCTCCCGGTCAGATCTCAAAAACCATCCAGAAAATATCCAGGAAGGGTCCCTAAATTATCCCGACCAACTCCAGAAAAAGTTCCGAAATGGCTCCGAGGGGATCCACGATGGATCGCGAAAACCATACAGAAATGATTCCGGAAGGATTCCAAAATGATCCCGAGATAGTCCGGAATTGACCCAGATGGGATCCCGCACAGATCCAGAAATGATCCCGGAAGGGTGCAAAAACTATCCCGGAAAAGTAACAAAAAATACCGAAATGGCTCCTACGGCATCCCGGTCGGATCCAGAAATGATCTCGGAAGGGTCCCCAAATGATCGCAAAATGGTCCCGAAATGACCCTGATGGATCCGGCAAACCATCAAGAAATTATGCCGAAAGGGTCCCAAAATGATCCCGAAATAATACAGAAAAAGTCACGAAACGACCCCCAGAGGATCCCCAAATGATCCCGTATTAGCCCCGAAAAGGTCCCGAAATAACCCCGACGGGATCCCGGACAAATCCCGAAAACCATCCAGAAATGATGCCGGAAGGAGTCCCAAATGATTCCGTAAAAGTCCCGCATTGATTCCGAAGGGATCCCGAACGGATACCGAAAATCATCCAGAAGTGATGCCGGAAAGGTCCTCAAATGATCACCTAATAGTCCCGAAATGACCCTTAAGGGGTCATGGACGGATCCCATAAACCATCCAGAAATGATCCCGATATAGTCCCGAAGAAGTCCCGAAATGACCCTGACGGGATCTCGAACCCACCCCTAAATGACCCTGACGGGATCCCGGACAGATCCCGAAATCCATCCAGAAATGATCTTGGGAGGGACCCCAAATGATCCCGAAAAAGTCCCGCAATGATTCCGAGGGGATCCTGATCGGATACCGAAAACCATCCAGAAGTGATGCCGGAAAGGTCCTGATGATCACCTAATAGCAAAATGACCCTGACGGCATCCCGGACTGATCCCAAAATCCATCCAGAAATGATCTTGGGAAGGTCCCAAAATTATCCCGAAATAGTCTCGGAAAAGTTCAGAAATTACCCTGACGGGTTCCCGGACGAATCCTGAAAGCCATCTCTAAATGATCCCGAAAAAGTCCCGAAATAACCCTGACTGGACACCGAAAGGATCCCGAAAACTATCCAGAAATGATGCCGGAAATGTCCTCAAATGATCACCTAATAGTTCCGAAAAGACCCTGACGGGATCCCGAACGGATCCCGACAACTATCTAGAAATGATGCCGAAAGGGCCCGCAAATGATCCCGTATTAGTCGAGAAAAAGTCCCGAAATGAACCCTACGGGATGCCGGACGAATCCCAAAAACCATCCAGAAATGATGCCGGAAGGGACACCAAATGATCCCGAAAAAGTCCCGCAATAATTCCGACGGGATCCTGAGCGGATACCGAAAACCATCCAGAAGTGATGCCGAAAAGGTCCTCAAATGATCACCTAATAGTCCCAAAATGACCCTGACGGCATCCCGGTCAGATCCCGAAATCCATCCAGAAATGATCTTGGGAGGGTCCCAAAATTATCCCGAAATAGTCTGGGAAAAGTCCAGAAATTACCCTGACGGATCCCGGACGAATCCTGAAAACCAATCTTAAATGATGCCGAAAGTCCCGAAATGACCCTGATGGGACCCGGAAAGGATCCCGAAAACTAACCAGAAATGATGCCGGAAAGGTCCTCAAATGATCTCCCAATAGTTCCGAAAAGACCCTGACGGGATCCCGAACGGATCCCGACAACTATCCAGAAATGATACCGAAAGGGCCCGCAAATGATCCCGTATTAGTCGAGAAAAAGTCCCGAAATGACCCCGAAGGGATGCCGGACGAATCCCAAAAACCATCCAGAAATGATGCCGGAAGAGCCCCAAATGATCCCGAAAAAGTCCCCAAATGACCCCGACATACTCCAGAAAAGGTTCCGAAATGGCTCCGAGGGAATCAATGACGGATCGCGAAAACCATACAGAAATGATTCCGGAAGGATCCCAAAATGATCCCGAAATAGTCCGGAAATGACCCAGATGGGATCCCGCACAGATCCAGAAATGATCCCGGAAAAGTAACAAAAAATCCCGAAATGGCTCCTACGGAATCCCGGACGGATCCAGAAATGATCTCGGAAGGGTCCCCAAATGATCCCAAAATGGTCCCGAAATGACCCTGATGGATCTGGCAAACCATCAAGAAATTATGCCGGAAGGGTCCCCAAATGATCCCGAAATAAAACAGAAAAAGTCACGAAACGACCCCTAGAGGATCCCCAAATGATCCCGTATTAGCACCGAAAAAGTCCCAAAATGACCTTGACGGGATCCCGAAAGGATTCCGAAAAGAATACAGAAATGATGCCGGAAAGGTCCTCAAATGATCCCCTAATAGTCCAGAAATGGCCGTGACAGGATCCCGACAACTATCCAGAAATGATGCCGAAAGGGTCCGCAAATGATCCCGTATAAGTCGAAAAAAAAGTCCCGAAAGGACCACGACGGGATCCCGGACGAATCCCAAAAACCATCCAGAAATGATGCCGGTAGGTATCCCAAATGATCCCGAAATAGTCCCGGAACGACCTCGTCGGCATCCCGGACGGATCCAGCAAATTATCCAGAAATGATGCCGGAAAGGTTCCCAAATGATCCCCTAATAGTCCCGAAATTACCCTAATGGGATCCCGGACGGATCCCGAAAACCATCCAGAAATGATGCCGAAAGGGTGTCCCAAATGATCCCGTATTAGTCGCGAAAAAGTCCCGAAATGACCCCGACGGGATCCCGAACGGATCCCGAAAACCATCCAGAAATGATGCCGGATGAGCCCCAAAATGATCCCGAAAAAGTCCCCAAATGACCCCGACGAGATCCCGGACGGATCACGAAAACCATCCAGAAATGATGCCGGAAGAGCCCCCAAATGATCCCGAAAAAGTCCCCAAATGGCCCCGACGATATCCCGGACGGATCCCGAAAACCATTCAGAAATGATGCCGGAAGAGCCCCCAAATGATCCCGAAAAAGTCCCCATATGACCCCGACGAGATCCCGCACGGATCCCGAAAATCATCCAGAAATGATGCCGGAAGGGTCCCCAAATGATCGCGAAATAGTCCCGAAATGATTCCGGAATAGTCCCGAAAATGTTCCAAAATAACCCCGACGGGATCCCGGCCGGATCCCGTAAACTATACAGAAATGATCCCGGAAGGGTCCCAAAATGATTCCGGAATAGTCCCGAAAATGTCCCAAAATAACCCCGACGGGATCCCGGACGGATCCCGAAAACTATACAGAAATGATCCCGGAGGGTCTCGATATGACCCTTACGGGATTACAAATAAGGTGAAGCTAATTATAAAACCATGTTAATAAGGCAGCAGGTGCATTGGAGCGAATAAAAAGTTACATAGAAACATACAGGTAAAGCTAATAAAAGCGTGCTAATAAAAACAATTGATGGAGGGAGGATGGCGGGAGTAGAGGAGAGGACCACTGATCGTTCCTCCAAAATTGTCTAGATCTCGTTCTGTATGTACCAGATACCAAAAACTATTGATTTAGGAGAAAATTTATATTGAGTTATAACAATTTATAGATTTTACACCAGAGGAGTGATAAAGGGGGGGGGGGGGGCGGGAGGAGGGTGTCACTGCTTACTTTGTAAGCCCTCGACTTATTTGACCCCTTGAGTCTGTGATATTGGTGAAGGCCAGTATACGTAAAGTTATAATGTGTAAAAATTAATGAAAAATAATTTCTCGAAGGGGTCTTGGGACCCCCACCCCTCTTTCCATGTTCGAAAAAAATTTCGCTAGTAGACTACTGTCTGTGTCCCAAATTTCATCAAAATCCGTGTAGCCATTCTGGCGTGATTCAGTCGCAAGGACGAAAAAATATAATAATTAAATTATAACTGTTCCTAGGGGGCGGGTACCACGCCCCTTTTCAAAAATATATAGTTAGTAGATCCTTCTAGACTATTGGCTATATGTGTGCAAAATTTCATCCAAATCGGTCCAGCCGTTCTTGCGTGATTGAGTCAGAAAGACAAACGTCTGGACAAACATCCAAACATCCAAACATCCAAACATCCAAACATCTTCACATCCAAACTTTGCCATTTATAATATACTAGCCTTTACCCGCGGCCCCGTCCGCAAGGAAAATTTTAAATATATGGGCTATTCGCGTTAGCCTGCTTATTATCTGTTTAAAATTTTGTTTTCTGTCTAATGCATTTTATTTTTGTAATTGAGTAAAAAAAAGAACTAAATGAGCTGATAACCTGATAGGATCCCAAATGATCCCGAAATTATTCAGAAAAAGCTACGAAATGACGCCAACGCTATCGCGGACGGATCCCGAAAACCATCCAGAAATGCCCCGAAAGGGTCTCCAAAAGTTCCCTGAATAGTCCCAAAAAACCCGAAATGAGAGCGACACGATTCTAGACGTATCCAGAGAACCACACAGAAATGATCCCTGAAGGTGTTCCAAAATGATCCCGAAAAGGTTCCGAAATGACCCTGACGGGCTCCCGGTCGGATCTCAAAAACCATCCAGAAAATATCCAGGAAGGGTCCCTAAATTATCCCGACATACTCCAGAAAAAGTTCCGAAATGGCTCCGAGGGGATCCACGACGGATCGCGAAAACCATAAAGAAATGATTCCGGAAGGATTCCAAAATGATCCCGAGATAGTCCGGAATTGACCCAGATGGGATCCCGCACAGATCCAGAAATGATCCCGGAAGGGTGCAAAAACTATCCCGGAAAAGTAACAAAAAATACCGAAATGGCTCCTACGGCATCCCGGACGGATCCAGAAATGATCTCGGAAGGGTCCCCAAATGATCCCAAAATGGTCCCGAAATGACCCTGATGGATCCGGCAAACCATCAAGAAATTATGCCGAAAGGGTCCCAAAATGATCCCGAAATAATACAGAAAAAGTCACGAAACGACCCCTAGAGGATCCCCAAATGATCCCGTATTAGCCCCGAAAAGGTCCCGAAATAACCCCGACGGGATCCCGGACAAATCCCGAAAACCATCCAGAAATGATGCCGGAAGGAATCCCAAATGATTCCGTAAAAGTCCCGCATTGATTCCGACGGGATCCCGAACGGATACCGAAAATCATCCAGAAGTGATGCCGGAAAGGTCCTCAAATGATCACCTAATAGTCCCGAAATGACCCTTAAGGGGTCATGGACGGATCCCATAAAACATCCAGAAATGATCCCGATATAGTCCCGAAGAAGTCCCGAAATAACCCTGACGGGATCTCGAACGCACCCCTAAATGACCCTGACGGGATCCCGGACAGATCCCGAAATCCATCCAGAAATGATCTTGGGAGGGACCCCAAATGATCCCGAAAAAGTCCCGCAATGATTCCGAGGGGATCCTGATCGGATACCGAAAACCATCCAGAAGTGATGCCGGAAAGGTCCTCAAATGATCACCTAATAGCAAAATGACCCTGACGGCATCCCGGACTGATCCCAAAATCCATCCAGAAATGATCTTGGGAAGGTCCCAAAATTATCCCGAAATAGTCTCGGAAAAGTTCAGAAATTACCCTGACGGGTTCCCGGACGAATCCTGAAAGCCATCTCTAAATGATCCCGAAAAAGTTCCGAAATGACCCTGACTGGACCCCGAAAGGATCCCGAAAACTATCCAGAAATGATGCCGGAAATGTCCTCAAATGATCACCTAATAGTTCCGAAAAGACCCTGACGGGATCCCGAACGGATCCCGACAACTATCTAGAAATGATGCCGAAAGGGCCCGCAAATGATGCCGTATTAGTCGAGAAAAAGTCCCGAAATGAACCCGACGGGATGCCGGACGACTCCCAAAAACCATCCAGAAATGATGCCGGAAGGGACACCAAATGATCCCGAAAAAGTCCCGCAATAATTCCGACGGGATCCTGAGCGGATACCGAAAACCATCCAGAAGTGATGCCGAAAAGGTCCTCAAATGATCACCTAATAGTCCCAAAATGACCCTGACGGCATCCCGGACAGATCCCGAAATCCATCCAGAAATGATCTTGGGAGGGTCCCAAAATTATCCCGAAATAGTCTGGGAAAAGTCCAGAAATTACCCTGACGGATCCCGGACGAATCCTGAAAACCAATCTTAAATGATGCCGAAAGTCCCGAAATGACCCTGATGGGACCCGGAAAGGATCCCGAAAACTAACCAGAAATGATGCCGGAAAGGTCCTCAAATGATCCCCTAATAGTACCGAAATGACCGTGACGGGATCCCGAACGGATCCCGACAACTATCCAGAAATTATGCCGGAAGGGTCCGCAAATGATCCCGTATTAGTCGAGAAAAAGTCCCGAAATGACCCCGACGGGATCCCGGACGAATCCCAAAAACCATCCAGAAATGATGCCGGTAGGTATCCCAAATGATCCCGAAATAATCCGAAATGACCTCGTCGGCATCCCGGACGGATACCGAAAATTATCCAGAAATGATGCCGGAAAGGTCCACAAATGATCCCCTAATAGTCCCGAAATTACCCTTATGGGATCCCGGACGGATCCCGAAAACCATCCAGAAATGATGCCGGAAGAGCCCCCAAATGATCCCGAAAAAGTCCCCAAATGACCCCGACGAGATCCCGCACGGATCCCGAAAACCATCCAGAAATGATGCCGGAAGAGCCCCAAATGATCCCGAAAAAGTCCCCAAATGACCCCGACATACTCCAGAAAAGGTTCCGAAATGGCTCCGAGGGAATCAACGACGGATCGCGAGAACCATACAGAAATGATTCCGGAAGGATCCCAAAATGATCCCGAAATAGTCCGGAAATGACCCAGATGGGATCCCGCACAGATCCAGAAATGATCCCGGAAAAGTAACAAAAAATCCCGAAATGGCTCCTACGGCATCCCGGACGGATCCAGAAATGATCTCGGAAGGGTCCCCAAATGATCCCAAAATGGTCCCGAAATGACCCTGATGGATCCGGCAAACCATCAAGAAATTATGCCGGAAGGGTCCCCAAATGATCCCGAAATAAAACAGAAAAAGTCACGAAACGACCCCTAGAGGATCCCCAAATGATCCCGTATTAGCCCCGAAAAAGTCCCAAAATGACCCTGACGGGATCCCGAAAGGATTCCGAAAACAATACAGAAATGATGCCGGAAAGGTCCTCAAATGATCCCCTAATAGTCCCGAAATGGCCGTGACGGGATCCCGACAACTATCCAGAAATGATGCCGAAAGGGTCCGCAAATGATCCCGTATTAGTCGAAAAAAAAGTCCCGAAAGGACCACTACGGGATCCCGGACGAATCCCAAAAACCATCCAGAAATGATGTCGGTAGGTATCCCAAATGATCCCGAAATAGTCCCAGAATGACCTCGTCGGCATCCCGGACGGATCCCGAAAATTATCCAGAAATGTTGCCGGAAAGGTTCCCAAATGATCCCCTAATAGTCCCGAAATTACCCTAATGGGATCCCGGACGGATCCCGAAAACCATTCAGAAATGATGCCGAAAGGGTTCCCAAATGATCCCGTATTAGTCGCGAAAAAGTCCCGAAATGACCCCGACGGGATCCCGGACGGATCCCGAAAACCATCCAGAAATGATGCCGAAAGGGTTCCCAAATGATCCCGTATTAGTCGCGAAAAAGTCCCGAAATGACCCCGACGGGATCCCGGACGGATCCCGAAAACCATCCAGAAATAATGCCGGATGAGCCCCAAAATGATCCCGAAAAAGTCCCCAAATGACCCCGACGAGATCCCGGACGGATCCCGAAAACCATCCAGAAATGATGCCGGAAGAGCCCCCAAATGATCCCGAAAAAGTCCCCAAATGACCCCGACGATATCCCGGACGGATCCCGAAAACCATCCAGAAATGATGCCGGAAGAGCCCCCAAATGATCCCGAAAAAGTCCCCATATGACCCTGACGAGATCCCGCACGGATCCCGAAAACCATCCAGAAATGATTCCGGAAGGGTCCCCAAATGATCGCGAAATAGTCCCGAACTGATTCCGGAATAGTCCCGAAAATGTTCCAAAATAACCCCGACGGGATCCCGGACGGATCCCGTAAACTATACATAAATGATCCCGGAAGGGTCCCAAAATGATCCCGAAATAGTCCCGAAAAAGTCCCGAAATTACCCCGGCGTAATCCCGGACCGATCCCGAAAACCATCCAGAAATGATCCCGGAAGGGTCTCGATATGACCCTTACGGGATTACAAATAAGGTGAAGCTAATTATAAAACCATGTTAATAAGGCAGCAGGCGCATTGGAGCGAATAAAAAGTTAGATAGAAACATACAGGTAAAGCTAATAAAAGCGTGCTAATAAGAACAATTGATGGAGGGCGGATGGCGGAAGTAGAGGAGAGAACCACTGATCGTTCCTCCAAAATTGTCTAGATCTCGTTCTGTATGTACCAGATACCAAAAACTATTGATTTAGGAGAAAATTTAGATTGAGTTATAACAATTTATGGATTTTACACCAGAGGGGGAGATAAAGGGGGGCGGGCGGAGGGTGTCACTGCTTACTTTGTAAGCCCTCGACTTATTTGACACCTTGAGTCTGTGATATTGGTGAAGGCCAGTATACGTAAAGTTATAATGTGTAAAAATTATGAAAAATAATTTCTAGAAGGGGTCGTGGGACCCCCACCCCTCTTTCCATGTTCGAAAAAACTTTCGCTAGTAGACTATTGTCTGTGTCCCAAATTTCATCAAAATCCGTGTAGCCATTCTGGCGTGATTCAGTCGCAAAGACGAAAAAATATAATAATTAAATTATAACTGTTCCTGGGGGGCGGGGACCACGCCCCTTTTGAAAAATATATAGCTAGTAGATCTTTCTAGACTATTGGCTATATGTGTGCAAAATTTCATTCAAATCGGTCCAGCCGTTCTTGCGTTATTGAGTCACAAAGACAAACGTCTGGACAAACATCCAAACATCCAAACATCTTCACATCCAAACTTTCCCATTTATAATATACTAGCCTTTACCCGCGGCCCCGTCCGCAAGGAGAAAATGAAATATGTGGGCTATTCACGTTAGCCTGCTTATAAAGTTATCTGTTTAAATTTTTTTTTCTGTCTAATGCATTTTATTTTTGTAATTGAGTAAAAAAAAGAACTTTATGAGCTGATAACCTGATAGGATCCCAAAATGATAACGAAATTATCCAGAAAAAGCCACGAAATGACCCCGACGCTATCGCGGACGGATCCCGAAAACCATCCAGAAAAGCCCCGGAAGTGTTTCCAAAAGTTCCCGAAGTAGTCCCAAAAAAACCCGAAATGACAACGACACGATTCTAGACTTATCCAGATAACCACACAGAAATGATGCCTGAAGGGTACCAAATTGATCCCGAAATAGTCCCGAAAAAGTTCCGAAATTACCCTGACGGGCTCCCGGACGGATCTCAGAAACCATCCAGAAAATATCCAGGAAGGGTCCCTAAATTATCCCGACTAACTCCACACGGCGGCCGCCGTGGTGTGATGGTAGCGTGCTCCGCCTATCACACCGTATGCCCTGGGTTCAACTCCCGGGCAAAGCAACATCAAAATTTTAGAAATAAGATTTTTCAATTAGAAGAAAATTTTTCTAAGCGGGGTCGCCCCTCGGCAGTGTCTGGCAAGCGCTCCGATTGTATTTCTGCCATGAAAAGCTCTCAGTGAAAACTCATCTGTCTTGCAGATGCCGTTCGGAGTTGGCATAAAACATGTAGGTCCCGTCCGGCCAATTTGTAGGGAAAAATCAAGAGGAGCACGACGCAAATTGGAAGAGAAGCTCGGCCTTAGATCTCTTCGGAGGTTATCGCGCCTTACATTTATTTATTTTTTTTTTAACTCCAGAAAAAGTTCCGAAATGGCTCCGAGGGGATCCACGATGGATCGCGAAAACCATACAGAAATGATTCCGGAAGGATTCCAAAATGATCCCGAAATAGTCCGGAATTGACCCAGATGGGATCCCGCACAGATCCAGAAATGATCCCGGAAGGGTGCAAAAACTATCCCGGAAAAGTAACAAAAAATCCCGAAATGGCTCCTACGGCATCCCGGACGGATCCAGAAATGATCTCGGAAGGGTCCCCAAATGATCCCAAAATGGTCCCGAAATGACCCTGATGGATCCGGCAAACCATCAAGAAATTATGCCGAAAGGGTCCCAAAATGATCCCGAAATAATACAGAAAAAGTCACGAAACGACCCCTAGAGGATTCCCAAATGATCCCGTATTAGCCCCGAAAAGGTCCCGAAATAACCCCGACGGGATCCCGGACAAATCCCGAAAACCATCCAGAAATGATGCCGGAAGGAATCCGAAATGATTCCGTAAAAGTCCCGCATTGATTCCGACGGGATCCCGAACGGATACCGAAAATCATCCAGAAGTGACGCCGGAAAGGTCCTCAAATGATCACCTAATAGTCCCGAAATGACCCTTAAGGGGTCATGGACGGATCCCATAAACCATCCAGAAATGATCCCGATATATTCCCGAAGAAGTCCCGAAATGACCCTGACGGGATCTCGAACGCACCCCTAAATGACCCTGACGGGATCCCGGACAGATCCCGAAATCCATCCAGAAATGATCTTGGGAAGGTCCCAAAATTATCCCGAAATAGTCTCGGAAAAGTTCAGAAATTACCCTGACGGGTTCCCGGACGAATCCTGAAAGCCATCTCTAAATGATCCCGAAAAAGTCCCGAAATGACCCTGACTGGACCCCGAAAGAATCCCGAAAACTATCCAGAAATGATGCCGGAAATGTCCTCAAATGATCACCTAATAGTTCCGAAAAGACCCTGACGGGATCCCGAACGGATCCCGACAACTATCTAGAAATGATGCCGAAAGAGCCCGCAAATGATCCCGTATTAGTCGAGAAAAAGTCCCGAAATGAACCCGACGGGAAGCCGGACGAATCCCAAAAACCAGCCAGAAATGATGCCGGAAGGGACACCAAATGATCCCGAAAAAGTCCCGCAATAATTCCGACGGGATCCTGAGCGGATACCGAAAACCATCCAGAAGTGATGCCGAAAAGGTCCTCAAATGATCACCTAATAGTCCCAAAATGACCCTGACGGCATCCCGGACAGATCCCGAAATCCATCCAGAAATGATCTTGGGAGGGTCCCAAAATTATCCCGAAATAGTCTGGGAAAAGTCCAGAAATTACCCTGACGGATACCGGACGAAACCTGAAAACCAAACTTAAATGATGCCGAAAAAGTCCCGAAATGACCCTGAAGGGACCCGGAAAGAATCCCGAAAACTAACCAAAAATAATGCCGGAAAGGTCCTCAAATGATCTCCCAATCGTTCCGAAAAGACCCTGACGGGATCCCGAACGGATCCCGACAACTATCCAGAAATGATACCGAAAGGGCCCGCAAATGATCCCGTATTAGTCGAGAAAAAGTCCCGAAATGACCCGGACGGGATGCCGGACGAATCCCAAAAACCATCCAGAAATGATTTTGGAAGGGACCCCAATGATCCCGAAAAAGTCCCGCAATTATTCCGACGGGAATCTGAACGGATACCGAAAACCATCCAGAAGTGATGCCGGAACGGTCCTCAAATGCTCACCTAATAGTCCCAAAATGACCCTGAGGGCATCCCGGACAAATCCCGAAATCCATCCAGAAATGATCTTGGGAAGGTCCCAAAATGATCCCGAAATAGTCTCGGAAAAGTCCAGAAATTACCCTGACGGGTTCCGGGACGAATCCTGAAAGCCATCCTTAAATGATCCCGAAAAAGCCCCGAAATGACCCTGACGGGATCCCGAAAGGATTCCAAAAACTATCCAGAAATGATGCCGGAAAGGTCCTCAAATGATCCCCTAATAGTTCCGAAATGACCGTGACGGGATCCCGAACGGATCCCGACAACTATCCAGAAATTATGCCGAAAGGGTCCGCAAATGATCCCGTATTAGTCGAGAAAAAGTCCCGAAATGACCCCGACGGGATCCCGGACGAATCCCAAAAACCATCCAGAAATGATGCCGGTAGGTATCCCAAATGATCCCGAAATAATCCCGAAATGACCTCGTCGGCATCCCGGACGGATACCGAAAATTATCCAGAAATGCTGCCGGAAAGGTCCACAAATGATCCCCTAATAGTCCCGAAATTACCCTGATGGGATCCCGGACGGATCCCGAAAACCATCCAGAAATGATGCCGGAAGAGCCCCCAAATGATCCCGAAAAAGTCCCCAAATTACCCCGACGATATCCCGGACGGATCCCGAAAACCATCCAGAAATGATGCCGGAAGAGCCCCCAAATGATCCCGAAAAAGTCCCCAAATGACCCCGACGAGATCCCGCACGGATCCCGAAAACCATCCAGAAATGATGCCGGAAGAGCCCCAAATGATCCCGAAAAAGTCCCCAAACGACCCCGACATACTCCAGAAAAGATTCCGAAATGGCTCCGAGGGAATCAACGACGGATCGCGAAAACCATACAGAAATGATTCCGGAAGGATCCCAAAATGATCCCGAAATAGTCCGGAAATGACCCAGATGGGATCCCGCACAGATCCAGAAATGATCCCGGAAGGGTCCAAAAGCTATCCCGGAAAAGTAACAAAAAATTCCGAAATGGCTCCTACGGCATCCCGGACGGATCCAGAAATGATCTCGGAAGGGTCCCCAAATGATCCCAAAATGGTCCCGAAATGACCCTGATGGATCCGGCAAACCATCAAGAAATTATGCCGGAAGGGTCCCCAAATGATCCCGAAATAAAACAGAAAAAGTCACGAAACGACCCCTAGAGGATCCCCAAATGATCCCGTATTAGCCCCAAAAAACTCCCAAAATGACCCTGACGGGATCCCGAAAGGATTCCGAAAACAATACAGAAATGATGCCGGAAAGGTCCTCAAATCATCCCCTAATAGTCCCGAAATGACCGTGACGGGATCCCGACAACTATCCAGAAATGATGCCGAAAGGGTCCGCAAATGATCCCGTATTAGTCGAAAAAAGTCCCGAAAGGACCACGACGGGATCCCGGACGAATCCCAAAAACCATCCAGAAATGATGCCGGTAGGTATCCCAAATGATCCCGAAATAGTCCCGAAATGACCTCGTCGGCATCCCGGACGGATCCCGAAAATTATCCAGAAATGATGCCGGAAAGGTTCCCAAATGATCCCCTAATAGTCCCGAAATTACCCTAATGGGATCCCGGACGGATCCCGAAAACCATCCAGAAATGATGCCGAAAGGGTTCCCAAATGATCCCGTATTAGTCGAAAAAAGTCCCGAAAGGACCACGACGGGATCCCGGACGAATCCCAAAAACCATCCAGAAATGATGCCGGTAGGTATCCCAAATGATCCCGAAATAGTCCCGAAATTACCTCGTCGGCATCCCGGACGGATCCCGAAAATTATCCAGAAATGATGCCAGAAAGGTTCCCAAATGATCCCCTAATAGTCCCGAAATTACCCTAATGGGATCCCGGACGGATCCCGAAAACCATCCAGAAATGATGCCGAAAGGGTTCCCAAATGATCCCGTATTAGTCGCGAAAAAGTCCCGAAATGACCCCGACGGGATCCCGGACGGATCCCGAAAACCATCCAGAAATGATGCCGAAAGGGTTCCCAATTGATCCCGTATTAGTCGCGAAAAAGTCCCGAAATGACCCCGACGGGATCCCGGACGGATCCCGAAAACCATCCAGAAATGATGCCGGATGAGCCCCAAAATGATCCCGAAAAAGTCCCCAAATGACCCCGACGAGATCCCGGACGGATCCCGAAAACCATCCAGAAATGATGCCGGAAGAGCCCCCAAATGATCCCGAAAAAGTCCCTAAATGACCCCGACGATATCCCGGACGGATCCCGAAAACCATCCAGAAATGATGCCGGAAGAGCCCTCAAATGATCCCGAAAAAGTCCCCATATGACCCCGACGAGATCCCGCACGGATCCCGAAAACCATCCAGAAATGATGCCGGAAGGGTCCCCAAATGATCGCGAAATAGTCCCGAAATGATTCCGGAATAGTCCCGAAAATGTTCCAAAATAACCCCGACGGGATCCCGGACGGATCCCGTAAACTATACAGAAATGATCCCGGAAGGGTCCCAAAATGATCCCGAAATAGTCCCGAAAAAGTCCCGAAATTACCCCGGCGTAATCCCGGACCGATCCCGAAAACCATCCAGAAATGATCCCGGAAGGGTCTCGATATGACCCTTACGAGATTACAAATAAGGTGAAGCTAATTATAAAACCATGTTAATAAGGCAGCAGGCGTATTGGAGCGAATAAAAAGTTAGATAGAAACATACAGGTAAAGCTAATAAAAGCGTGCTAATAATAACAATTGAGGGAGGGCGGATGGCGGGAGTAGAGGAGAGGACCACTGATCGTTCCTCCAAAATTGTCTAGATCTCGTTCTGTATGTACCAGATACCAAAAACTATTGATTTAGGAGAAAATTTAGATTGAGTTATAACAATTTATGGATTTTACACCAGAGGGGGTGATAAAGGGGGGCGGGCGGAGGGTGTCACTGCTTACTTTGTAAGCCCTCAACTTATTTGACCCCTTGAGTCTGTGATATTGGTGAAGGCCAGTATACGTAAAGTTATAATGTGTAAAAATTATGAAAAATAATTTCTCGAAGGGTCGTGGGACCCCCACCCCTCTTTCCATGTTCGAAAAAAATTTCGCTAGTAGTCTTCTGTCTGTGTCCCAAATTTCATCAAAATCCGTGTAGCCATTCTGGCGTGATTCAGTCGCAAAGACGAAAAAATATAATAATTAAATTATAACTGTTCCTAGGGGGCGGGGACCACGCCCCTTTTGAAAAATATATAGCTAGTAGATCCTTCTAGACTATTGGCTATATGTGTACAAAATTTCATCCAAATCGGTCCAGCCGTTCTTGCGTTATTGAGTCACAAAGACAAACGTCTGGACAAACATCCAAACATCCAAACATCCAAACATCCAAACATCCAAACATCCAAACATCCAAACATCCAAACATCTAAACATCCAAACATCCAAACATCTTAACATCCAAACTTTCCCATTTATAATATATATTAGACTAGACTTTACCCGCGGCCCTGTCCGCAAGGAGAAAATGAAATATGTGGGCTATTCACGTTAGCCTGCTTATAAAGTTATCTGTTTAAAATTTTTTTCTGTCTAATGCATTTTATTTTTGTAATTGAGTAAAAAAAAGAACTTTATGAGCTGATAACCTGATAGGATCCCAAAATGATAACGAAATTATCCAGAAAAAGCCACGAAATTACCCCGACGCTGTCGCGGACGGATCCCGAAAACCATCCAGAAACGCCCCGGAAGTGTTTCCAAAAGTTCCCGAAGTAGTCCCAAAAAAACCCGAAATGACAACGACACGATTCTAGACTTATCCAGATAACCACACAGAAATGATGCCTAAAGGGTACCAAATTGATCCCGAAATAGTCCCGAAAAAGTTCCGAAATTACCCTGACGGGCTCCCGGTCGGATCTCAGAAACCATCCAGAAAATATCCAGGAAGGGTCCCTAAATTATCCCGACTAACTCCAGAAAAAGTTCCGAAATGGCTCCGAGGGGATCCACGATGGATCGCGAAAACCATACAGAAATGATTCCGGAAGGATTCCAAAATGATCCAGAAATAGTCCGAATTGACCCAGATGGGATCCCGCACAGATCCAGAAATGATCCCGGAAGGGTGCAAAAACTATACCGGAAAAGTAACAAAAAATCCCGAAATGGCTACTACGGCATCCCGGACGGATCCAGAAATGATCTCGGAAGGGTCCCCAAATGATCCCAAAATGGTCCCGAAATGACCCTGATGGATCCGGCAAACCATCCAGAAATTATGCCGAAAGGGTCCCAAAATGATCCCGAAATAATATAGAAAAAGTCACGAAACGACCCCTAGAGGATCCCCAAATGATCCCGTATTAGCCCCGAAAAGGTCCCGAAATAACCCCGACGGGATCCCGGACAAATCCCGAAAACCATCCAGAAATGATGCCGGAAGGAATCCCAAATGATTCCGTAAAAGTCCCGCATTGATTCCGACGGGATCCCGAACGGATACCGAAAATCATCCAGAAGTGACGCCGGAAAGGTCCTCAAATGATCACCTAATAGTCCCGAAATGACCCTTAATGGGTCATGGACGGATCCCATAAACCATCCAGAAATGATCCCGATATATTCCCGAAGAAGTCCCGAAATGACCCTGACGGGATCTCGGACGCACCCCTAAATGACCCTGACGGGATCCCGGACAGATCCCGAAATCCATCCAGAAATGATCTTGGGAGGGACCCCAAATGATCCCGAAAAAGTCCCGCAATGATTCCGAGGGGATCCTGATCGGATACCGATAACCATCCAGAAGTGATGCCGGAAAGGTCCTCAAATGATCACCTAATACCAAAATGACACTGACGGCATCCCGGACTGATCCCAAAATCCATCCAGAAATGATCTTGGGAAGGTCCCAAAATTATCCCGAAATAGTCTCGGAAAAGTTCAGAAATTACCCTGACGGGTTCCCGGACGAATCCTGAAAGCCATCTCTAAATGATCCCGAAAAAGTCCCGAAATGACCCTGACTGGACCCCGAAAGGATCCCGAAAACTATCCAGAAATGATGCCGGAAATGTCCTCAAATGATCACCTAATCGTTCCGAAAAGACCCTGACGGGATCCCGAACGGATCCCGACAACTATCTAGAAATGATGCCGAAAGGGCCCGCAAATGATCCCGTATTAGTCGAGAAAAAGTCGTGATGCCGAAAAGGTCCTCAAATGATCACCTAATAGTCCCAAAATGACCCTGACGGCATCCCGGACAGATCCCGAAATCCATCCAGAAATGATCTTGGGAGGGTCCCAAAATTATCCCGAAATAGTCTGGGAAAAGTCTAGAAATTACCCTGACGGATACCGGACGAATCCTGAAAACCAATTTTAAATGATGCCGAAAAAGTCCCGAAATGACCCTGATGGGACCCGGAAAGGATCCCGAAAACTAACCAGAAATGATGCCGGAAAGGTCCTCAAATGATCTCCCAATAGTTCCGAAAAGACCCTGACGGGATCCCGAACGGATCCCGACAACTATCCACAAATGATACCGAAAGGGCCCGCAAATGATCCCGTATTAGTCGAGAAAAAGTCCCGAAATTACCCCGACGGGATGCCGGACGAATCCCAAAAACCATCCAGAAATGATTTTGGAAGGGACCCCAATGATCCCGAAAAAGTCCCGCAATTATTCCGACGGGAATCTGAACGGATACCGAAAACCATCCAGAAGTGATGCCGGAACGGTCCTCAAATGCTCACCTAATAATCCCAAAATGACCCTGAGGGCATCCCGGACAAATCCCGAAATCCATCCAGAAATGATCTTGGGAAGGTCCCAAAATGATCCCGAAATAGTCTCGGAAAAGTTCAGAAATTACCCTGACGGGTTCCCGGACGAATCCTGAAAGCCATCTCTAAATGATCCCGAAAAAGTCCCGAAATGACCCTGACTGGACCCCGAAAGGATCCCGAAAACTATCCAGAAATGATGCCGGAAATGTCCTCAAATGATCACCTAATCGTTCCGAAAAGACCCTGACGGGATCCCGAACGGATCCCGACAACTATCTAGAAATGATGCCGAAAGGGCCCGCAAATGATCCCGTATTAGTCGAGAAAAAGTCGTGATGCCGAAAAGGTCCTCAAATGATCACCTAATAGTCCCAAAATGACCCTGACGGCATCCCGGACAGATCCCGAAATCCATCCAGAAATGATCTTGGGAGGGTCCCAAAATTATCCCGAAATAGTCTGGGAAAAGTCTAGAAATTACCCTGACGGATACCGGACGAATCCTGAAAACCAATTTTAAATGATGCCGAAAAAGTCCCGAAATGACCCTGATGGGACCCGGAAAGGATCCCGAAAACTAACCAGAAATGATGCCGGAAAGGTCCTCAAATGATCTCCCAATAGTTCCGAAAAGACCCTGACGGGATCCCGAACGGATCCCGACAACTATCCACAAATGATACCGAAAGGGCCCGCAAATGATCCCGTATTAGTCGAGAAAAAGTCCCGAAATTACCCCGACGGGATGCCGGACGAATCCCAAAAACCATCCAGAAATGATTTTGGAAGGGACCCCAATGATCCCGAAAAAGTCCCGCAATTATTCCGACGGGAATCTGAACGGATACCGAAAACCATCCAGAAGTGATGCCGGAACGGTCCTCAAATGCTCACCTAATAATCCCAAAATGACCCTGAGGGCATCCCGGACAAATCCCGAAATCCATCCAGAAATGATCTTGGGAAGGTCCCAAAATGATCCCGAAATAGTCTCGGAAAAGTCCAGAAATTACCCTGACGGGTTCCCGGACGAATCCTGAAAGCCATCCTTAAATGATCCCGAAAAAGCCCCGAAATGACCCTGACGGGATCCCGAAAGGATTCCAAAAACTATCCAGAAATGATGCCGGAAAGGTCCTCAAATGATCCCCTAATAGTTCCGAAATGACCGTGACGGGATCCCGAACGGATCCCGACAACTATCCAGAAATTATGCCGAAAGGGTCCGCAAATGATCCCGTATTAGTCGAGAAAAAGTCCCGAAATGACCCCGACGGGATCCCGGACGAATCCCAAAAACCAGAAATGATGCCGGTAGGTATCCCAAATGATCCCGAAATAATCCCGAAATGACCTCGTCGGCATCCCGAACGGATACCGAAAAAGTCCCCAAATGACCCCGACATACTCCAGAAAAGGTTCCGAAATGGCTCCGAGGGAATCAACGACGGATCGCGAAAACCATACAGAAATGATTCCGGAAGGATCACAAAATGATCCCGAAATAGTCCGGAAATGACCCAGATGGGATCCCGCACAGATCCAGAAATGATCCCGGAAGGGTCCAAAAACTATCCCGGAAAAGTAACAAAAAATCCCGAAATGGCTCCTACGGCATCCCGGACGGATCCAGAAATGATCTCGGAAGGGTCCCCAAATGATACCAAAATGGTATCGAAATGGCCCTGATGGATCCGGCAAACCATCAAGAAATTATGCTGGAAGGGTCCCCAAATGATCCCGAAATAAAACAGAAAAAGTCACGAAACGACCCCTAGAGGATCCCCAAATGATCCCGTATTAGCCCCAAAAAGTCCCAAAATGACACTGACGGGATCCCGAAAGGATTCCGAAAACAATACAGAAATTATGCCGGAAAGGTCCTCAAATGATCCCCTAATAGTCCCGAAATGACTGTGACGGGATCCCGACAACTATCCAGAAATGATGCCGAAAGGGTTCCCAAATGATCCCGTATTAGTCGCGAAAAAGTCCCGAAATGACCCCGACGGGATCCCGGACGGATCCCGAAAACCATCCAGAAATGATGCCGAAAGGGTTCTCAAATGATCCCGTATTAGTCGCGAAAAAGTCCCGAAATGACCCCGACGGGATCCCGGACGGATCCCGAAAACCATCCAGAAATGATGCCGGATGAGCCCCAAAATGATCCGGAAAAAGTCCCCAAATGACCCCGACGAGATCCCGGACGGATCCCGAAAACCATCCAGAAATGATGCCGGAAGAGCCCCCAAATGATCCCGAAAAAGTCCCCAAATGACCCCGACGATATCCCGGACGGATCACGAAAACCATCCAGAAATGATGCCGGAAGAGCCCACAAATGATCCCGAAAAAGTCCCCATATGACCCCGACGAGATCCCGCACGGATACCGAAAACCATCCAGAAATGATGCCGGAAGGGTCCCAAAATGATCGCGAAATAGTCCCGAAATGATTCCGGAATAGTCCCGAAAATGTTCCAAAATAACCCCGACGGGATCCCGGACGGATCCCGTAAACTATACAGAAATGATCCCGGAAGGGTCCCAAAATGATCCCGAAATAGTCCCGAAAAAGTCCCGAAATTACCCCGGCGTAATCCCGGACCGATCCCGAAAACCATCCAGAAATGATCCCGGAAGGGTCTCGATATGACCCTTACGGGATCACAAATAAGGTGAAGCTAAATATAAAACCATGTTAATAAGGCAGCAGGCGCATTGGAGCGAATAAAAAGTTTGATAGAAACATACAGGTAAAGCTAATAGAAGCGTGCTAATAAAAACAATTGATGGAGGGCGGATGGCGGGAGTAGAGGAGAGGACCACTGATCGTTCCTCCAAAATTGTCTAGATCTCGTTCTGTATGTACCAGATACCAAAAACTATTGATTTAGGAGAAAATTTAGATTGAGTTATAACAATTTATGGATTTTACACCAGAGGGGGAGATAAAGGGGGGCGGGCGGAGGGTGTCACTGCTTACTTTGTAAGCCCTCGACTTATTTGACCCCTTGAGTCTGTGATATTGGTGAAGGCCAGTATACGTAGTAAAGTTATAATGTGTAAAAATTATGAAAAATAATTTCTCGAAGGGTCGTGGGACCGCCACCCCTCTTTCCATGTTCGAAAAAAATTTCGCTAGTAGACTACTGTCTGTGTCCCAAATTTCATCAAAATCCGTGTAGCCATTCTGGCGTGATTCAGTCGCAAAGACGAAAAAATATAATAATTAAATTATAACTGTTCCTAGGGGGCGGGGACCACGCCCCTTTTGAAAAATATATAGCTAGTAGATCCTTCTAGACTATTGGCTATACGTGTGCAAAATTTCATCCAAATCGGTCCAGCCGTTCTTGCGTTATTGAGTCACAAAGACAAACGTCTGCACAAACATCCAAACATCCAAACATCCAAACATCCAAACATCCAAACATCCAAACATCTTAACATCCAAACTTTCCCATTTATAATATATATTAGATATTAGATATTAGATACTAGCCTTTACCCGCGGCCCCGTCCGCAAGGAAAATTTTAAATATATGAGCTATTCGCGTTAGCCTGCTTATTATCTGTTTAAAATTTTGTTTTCTGTCTAATGCATTTTGTTTTTTAATTGAGTAAAAAAAAGAACTAAATGAGCTGATAACCTGATAGGATCCCAAATGATCCCGAAATTATCCAGAAAAAGCTACGAAATGACGCCAACGCTATCGCGGACGGATCCCGAAAACCATCCAGAAATGCCCCGAAAGGGTCTCCAAAAGTTCCCCGAATAGTCCCAAAAAACACGAAATGAGAGCGACACGATTCTAGACGTATCCAGAGAACCACACAGAAATGATCCCTGAAGGTGTTCCAAAATGATCCCGAAAAGGTTCCGAAATGACCCTGACGGGCTCCCGGTCAGATCTCAAAAACCATCCAGAAAATATCCAGGAAGGGTCCCTAAATTATCCCGACTAACTCCAGAAAAAGTTCCGAAATGGCTCCGAGGGGATCCACGATGGATCGCGAAAACCATACAGAAATGATTCCGGAAGGATTCCAAAATGATCCCGAGATAGTCCGGAATTGACCCAGATGGGATCCCGCACAGATCCAGAAATGATCCCGGAAGGGTGCAAAAACTATCCCGGAAAAGTAACAAAAAATACCGAAATGGCTCCTACGGCATCCCGGACGGATCCAGAAATGATCTCGGAAGGGTCCCCAAATGATCGCAAAATGGTCCCGAAATGACCCTGATGGATCCGGCAAACCATCAAGAAATTATGCCGAAAGGGTCCCAAAATGATCCCGAAATAATACAGAAAAAGTCACGAAACGACCCCCAGAGGATCCCCAAATGATCCCGTATTAGCCCCGAAAAGGTCCCGAAATAACCCCGACGGGATCCCGGACAAATCCCGAAAACCATCCAGAAATGATGCCGGAAGGAGTCCCAAATGATTCCGTAAAAGTCCCGCATTGATTCCGAAGGGATCCCGAACGGATACCGAAAATCATCCAGAAGTGATGCCGGAAAGGTCCTCAAATGATCACCTAATAGTCCCGAAATGACCCTTAAGGGGTCATGGACGGATCCCATAAACCATCCAGAAATGATCCCGATATAGTCCCGAAGAAGTCCCGAAATGACCCTGACGGGATCTCGAACCCACCCCTAAATGACCCTGACGGGATCCCGGACAGATCCCGAAATCCATCCAGAAATGATCTTGGGAGGGACCCCAAATGATCCCGAAAAAGTCCCGCAATGATTCCGAGGGGATCCTGATCGGATACCGAAAACCATCCAGAAGTGATGCCGGAAAGGTCCTCAAATGATCACCTAATAGCAAAATGACCCTGACGGCATCCCGGACTGATCCCAAAATCCATCCAGAAATGATCTTGGGAAGGTCCCAAAATTATCCCGAAATAGTCTCGGAAAAGTTCAGAAATTACCCTGACGGGTTCCCGGACGAATCCTGAAAGCCATCTCTAAATGATCCCGAAAAAGTCCCGAAATGACCCTGACTGGACACCGAAAGGATCCCGAAAACTATCCAGAAATGATGCCGGAAATGTCCTCAAATGATCACCTAATAGTTCCGAAAAGACCCTGACGGGATCCCGAACGGATCCCGACAACTATCTAGAAATGATGCCGAAAGGGCCCGCAAATGATCCCGTATTAGTCGAGAAAAAGTCCCGAAATGAACCCGACGGGATGCCGGACGAATCCCAAAAACCATCCAGAAATGATGCCGGAAGGGACACCAAATGATCCCGAAAAAGTCCCGCAATAATTCCGACGGGATCCTGAGCGGATACCGAAAACCATCCAGAAGTGATGCCGAAAAGGTCCTCAAATGATCACCTAATAGTCCCAAAATGACCCTGACGGCATCCCGGTCAGATCCCGAAATCCATCCAGAAATGATCTTGGGAGGGTCCCAAAATTATCCCGAAATAGTCTGGGAAAAGTCCAGAAATTACCCTGACGGATCCCGGACGAATCCTGAAAACCAATCTTAAATGATGCCGAAAGTCCCGAAATGACCCTGATGGGATCCGGAAAGGATCCCGAAAACTAACCAGAAATGATGCCGGAAAGGTCCTCAAATGATCTCCCAATAGTTCCGAAAAGACCCTGACGGGATCCCGAACGGATCCCGACAACTATCCAGAAATGATACCGAAAGGGCCCGCAAATGATCCCGTATTAGTCGAGAAAAAGTCCCGAAATGACCCCGAAGGGATGCCGGACGAATCCCAAAAACCATCCAGAAATGATGTCGGAAGGGACCCCAATGATCCCGAAAAAGTCCCGCAATTATTCCGACGGGAATCTGAACGGATACCGAAACCCATCCAGAAGTGATGCCGGAACGATCCTCAAATTCTTAACTAATAGTCCCAAAATGACCCTGAGGGCATCCCGGACAAATCCCGAAATCCATCCAGAAATGATCTTGGGAAGGTCCCAAAATGATCCCGAAATAGTCTCGGAAAAGTCCAGAAATTACCCTGACGGGTTCCCGGACGAATCCTGAAAGCCATCCTTAAATGATACCGAAAAAGCCCCGAAATGACCCTGACGGGATCCCGAAAGGATTCCAAAAACAATCCCGAAATGATGCCGGAAAGGTCCTCAAATGATCCCCTATTGTTCCGAAATGACTGTGACGGGATCCCGAACGGATCCCGACAACTATCCAGAAATTATGCCGGAAGGGTCCGCAAATGATCCCGTATTAGTCGAGAAAAAGTCCCGAAATGACCCCGACGGGATCCCGCACGAATCCCAAAAACCATCCAGAAATGATGCCGGTAGGTATCCCAAATGATCCCGAAATAATCCCGAAATGACCTCGTCGGCATCCCGGACGGATACCGAAAATTATCCAGAAATGATGCCGGAAAGGTCCACAAATGATCCCCTAATAGTCCCGAAATTACCCTGATGGGATCCCGGACGGATCCCGAAAACCATCCAGAAATGATGCCGCAAGAGCCCCCAAATGATCCCGAAAAAGTCCCCAAATGACCCCGACGACAACCCGGACGGATCCCGAAAACCATCCAGAAATGATGCCGGAAGAGCCCCCAAATGATCCCGCAAAAGTCCCCAAATGACCCCGACGAGATCCCGCACGGATCCCGAAAAACATCCAGAAATGATGCCGGAAGAGCCCCAAATGATCCCGAAAAAGTCCCCAAATGACCCCGACATACTCCACAAAAGGTTCCGAAATGGCTCCGAGGGAATCAACGACGGATCGCGAAAACCATACAGAAATGATTCCGGAAGGATCCCAAAATGATCCCGAAATAGTCCGGAAATGACCCAGATGGGATCCCGCACAGATCCAGAAATGATCCCGGAAAAGTAACAAAAAATCCCGAAATGCCTCCTACGGCATCCCGGACGGATCCAGAAATGATCTCGGAAGGGTCCCCAAATGATCCCAAAATGGTCCCGAAATGACCCTGATGGATCTGGCAAACCATCAAGAAATTATGCCGGAAGGGTCCCCAAATGATCCCGAAATAAAACAGAAAAAGTCACGAAACGACCCCTAGAGGATCCCCAAATGATCCCGTATTAGCACCGAAAAAGTCCCAAAATGACCTTGACGGGATCCCGAAAGGATTCCGAAAAGAATACAGAAATGATGCCGGAAAGGTCCTCAAATGATCCCCTAATAGTCCAGAAATGGCCGTGACAGGATCCCGACAACTATCCAGAAATGATGCCGAAAGGGTCCGCAAATGATCCCGTATAAGTCGAAAAAAAAGTCCCGAAAGGACCACGACGGGATCCCGGACGAATCCCAAAAACCATCCAGAAATGATGCCGGTAGGTATCCCAAATGATCCCGAAATAGTCCCGGAACGACCTCGTCGGCATCCCGGACGGATCCAGCAAATTATCCAGAAATGATGCCGGAAAGGTTCCCAAATGATCCCCTAATAGTCCCGAAATTACCCTAATGGGATCCCGGACGGATCCCGAAAACCATCCAGAAATGATGCCGAAAGGGTGTCCCAAATGATCCCGTATTAGTCGCGAAAAAGTCCCGAAATGACCCCGAACGGATCCCGAAAACCATCCAGAAATGATCCCGGAAGGGTCTCGATATGACCCTTACGGGATTACAAATAAGGTGAAGCTAATTATAAAACCATGTTAATAAGGCAGCAGGTGCATTGGAGCGAATAAAAAGTTACATAGAAACATACAGGTAAAGCTAATAAAAGCGTGCTAATAAAAACAATTGATGGAGGGCGGATGGCGGGAGTAGAGGAGAGGACCACTGATCGTCCCTCCAAAATTGTCTAGATCTCGTTCTGTATGTACCAGATACCAAAAACTATTGATTTAGGAGAAAATTTATATTGAGTTATAACAATTTATAGATTTTACACCAGAGGAGTGATAAAGGGGGGGGGGGGGGGGGCGGGAGGAGGGTGTCACTGCTTACTTTGTAAGCCCTCGACTTATTTGACCCCTTGAGTCTGTGATATTGGTGAAGGCCAGTATACGTAAAGTTATAATGTGTAAAAATTAATGAAAAATAATTTCTCGAAGGGGTCTTGGGACCCCCACCCCTCTTTCCATGTTCGAAAAAAATTTCGCTAGTAGACTACTGTCTGTGTCCCAAATTTCATCAAAATCCGTGTAGCCATTCTGGCGTGATTCAGTCGCAAAGACGAAAAAATATAATAATTAAATTATAACTGTTCCTAGGGGGCGGGTACCACGCCCCTTTTCAAAAATATATAGTTAGTAGATCCTTCTAGACTATTGGCTATATGTGTGCAAAATTTCATCCAAATCGGTCCAGCCGTTCTTGCGTGATTGAGTCACAAAGACAAACGTCTGGACAAACATCCAAACATCCAAACATCTTCACATCCAAACTTTGCCATTTATAATATACTAGCCTTTACCCGCGGCCCTGTCCGCAAGGAGAAAATAAAATATATGTGCTATTCAGGTTAGCCTGCTTATCAAGCTATCTGTTGAAAAAATTTGTTCTGTCTAATGCATTTTATTTTTGGAATTTGAGTAAAAAAAGAACTAAATGAGTTGATAACCTGATAGGATCCCCAAATGATCCCAAAATTATCCAGAAAAATCCACGAAATTATACCGACACTATCGCGGACGGATCCTGAAAACCATCTAGAAATGCCACAGAAGGGTCTCCAAAAGTTCCCGGAATAGTCCCAAAAAACCCGAAATGACAACGACGCGATTCTGGACTTATCCAAAGAACCACAAAGAAATGATGCCTGAAGGGTACCAAAATGACCCCGAAATAGTCCCGCAAAAGTTCCGAAATGACCCTGACGGGCTCCCGGACGGTTCTCAAAAACCACCCAGAAAATATCCAGGAAGGGTCCCTAGGGGATCCACGACGGATCGCGAAAACCATACAGAAATGATTCCGGAAGGGTCACAAAATGATCCCGTATTAGTCCCGAAAAAGTCCTGAAATGACCCCGACGGGATCCCAGACGGATTCCGAAAACTATCCAGAAATGATGCCGGAAAGGTCCTCAAATGATCCCCTAATACTCCCGAAATGACCCTGACGGGATATCGAACGGACTCCTAAATGACCCTGAAGGAAAATACCCCAAATGATCCCGAAATAGTCCCGAAAAAGTTCCGAAATGACCCGAAGGGGTCCCGGACGGATCCCGAAAACCATCCAGAAATTATGGCGAAAGGGTCCCCAAATGATTCGATACCAGTCGATAAAAAGTCCTGAAATAACCCCGACGGGATGCCGGACGGATCCTCAAAACCATATAGAAATGATGCCGGAAGGTACCCCAAATGATCCCGAAATAGTCCCGAAATGACCCTGGCAGGACCCGTACGGATCCCGAAAACCATCCAGAAATGATGCCGAAAGGCTCCCCTAATTATCCCGTATTAGTCCCGAAAAAGTCCCGAAATGACCCCGACGGAATTCCTGACGGATCCCGAAAAGCATCCAGAAATAATGCCGAAAGGGTCCCCAAATCATCCCGTATTAGTCGAGAAAAAGTCCTGAATTGACCCCGTAGGGATCCCGGATGGATCCCGAAAACTATCCAGAAATGATGCCGGAAGGTATCCCGAAATAGTCCCGAAATTACCCTGACGAGATCCCGGACGGATCCCTAAACCATCTAGAAATGGTGCCGGAAGGTACCTCAAATGATCCCGAAATAGTACCGAAATGACCCCGACGGGATACCGGACGGATCCCGAAAACCATCCAGAAATGATGCCGAAAGCGTCCCCAAATGATACCGTATTAGTCGAGAAAAAGTCCCGAAATTACCCCGACGGGATCCCGGACGGACCAGAAAACCATCTAGAAATGAACTGGAAGGTACCCCAAATGATCCCGAAATAGTCCCGAAATGACCTTGATTGGATCCCGGACGGATCCCGAAAACCATCTAGCAATGATGCCGGAAGCTACCCCAAATGATCCCGTATTAGTCGAGAAAAAGTCCAGAAATGACCACGACGGGAACCCTGATTGATCCCGAAATCCATCTAGAAATGATGCCGGAAGGTACCTCAAATGAACCCGTATTAGTCGAGAAAAGTGATGAAAGTGATGCCGAAAAGGTCCTCAAATGATCACCTAATAGTCCCAAAATGACCCTGACGGCATCCCGGACAGATCCCGAAATCCATCCAGAAATGATCTTGGGAGGGTCCCAAAATTATCCCGAAATAGTCTGGGAAAAGTCCAGAAATTACCCTGACGGAACCCGGACGAATCCTGAAAACCAATCTTAAATGATGCCGAAAAAGTCCCGAAATGACCCTGATGGGACCCGGAAGGGATCCCGAAAACTAACCAGAAATGATGCCGGAAAGGTCCTCAAATGATCTCCCAATAGTTCCGAAAAGACCCTGATGGGATCCTGAACGAATCCCGACAACTATCCAGAAATGATACCGAAAGGGCCCGCAAATGATCCCGTATTAGTCGAGAAAAAGTCCCGAAATAACCCCGACGGGATGCCGGACGAATCCCAAAAACCATCCAGAAATGATGTCGGAAGGGTCCCCAATGATCCCGAAAAAGTCCCGCAATTATTCCGACGGGAATCTGAACGGATACCGAAAACCATCCAGAAGTGATGCCGGAACGGTCCTCAAATGCTCACCTAATGGTCCCAAAATGACCCTGAGGGCATCCCGGACAAATCCCGAAATCCATCCAGAAATGATCTTGGGAAGGTCCCAAAATGATCCCGAAATAGTCTCGGAAAAGTCCAGAAATTACCCTGACGGGTTCCCGGACGAATCCTGAAAGCCATCCTTAAATGATCCCGAAAAAGCCCCGAAATGACCCTGACGGGATCCCGAAAGGTTTCCAAAAACTATCCAGAAATGCTGCCGGAAAGGTCCTCAAATGATCCCCTAATAGTTCCGAAATGACCGTGACGGGATCCCGAACGGATCCCGACAACTATCCAGAAATTATGCCGAAAGGGTCCGCAAATGATCCCGTATTAGTCGAGAAAAAGTCCCGAAATGACCCCGACGGGATCCCGGACGAATCCCAAAAAAAATCCACAAATGATGCCGGTAGGTATCCCAAATGATCCCGAAATAATTCCGAAATGACCTCGTCGGCATCCCGGACGGATACCGAAAATTATCCAGAAATGATGTCGGAAAGGTCCACAAATGATCCCCTAATAGTCCCGAAATTACCCTGATGGGATCCCGGACGGATCCCGAAAACCATCCAGAAATGATGCCGGAAGAGCCCCCAAATGATCCCGAAAAAGTCCCCAAATGACCCCGACGATATCCCGGACGGATCCCGAAAACCATCCAGAAATGATGCCGGAAGAGCCGGCAAATGATCCCGAAAAAGTCCCCAAATGATCCCGACGAGATCCCGCACGGATCCCGAAAACCATCCAGAAATGATGCCGGAAGAGCCCCAAATGATCCCGAAAAAGTCCCCAAATGACCCCGACATACTCCAGAAAAGGTTCCGAAATGGCTCCGAGGGAATCAACGACGGATCGCGAAAACCATACAGAAATGATTCCGGAAGGATCCCAAAATGATCCCGAAATAGTCCGGAAATGACCCAGATGGGATCCCGCACAGATCCAGAAATGATCCCGGAAGGGTCCAAAAACTATCCCGGAAAAGTAACAAAAAATCCCGAAATGGCTCCTACGGCATCCCGGACGGATCCAGAAATGATCTCGGAAGGGTCCCCAAATGATCCCAAAATGGTCCCGAAATGACCCTGATGGATCCGGCAAACCATCAAGAAATTATGCCGGAAGGGTCCCAAATGATCCCGAAATAAAACAGAAAAAGTCACGAAACGACCCCTAGATGATCCCCAAATGATCCCGTATTAGCCCCGAAAGTCCCAAAATGACCCTGACGGGATCCCGAAAGGATTCCGAAAACAATACAGAAATGATGCCGGAAAGGTCCTCAAATGATCCCCTAATAGTCCCGAAATGACTGTGACGGGATCCCGACAACTATCCAGAAATGATGCCGAAAGGGTCCGCAAATGATCCCGTATTAGTCGAAAAAAAGTCCCGAAAGGACCACGACGGGATCCCGGACGAATCCCAAAAACCATCCAGAAATGATGCCGGTAGGTATCCCAAATGATCCCGAAATAGTCCCTTAATGACCTCGTCGGCATCCCGGACGGATCCCGAAAATTATCCAGAAATGATGCCGGAAAGGTTCCCAAATGATCCCCTAATAGTCCCGAAATTACCCTAATGGGATCCCGGACGGATCCCGAAAACCATCCAGAAATGATGCCGAAAGGGTTCCCAAATGATCCCGTATTAGTCGCGAAAAAGTCCCGAAATGACCCCGACGGGATCCCGGACGGATCCCGAAAACCATCCAGAAATGATGCCGAAAGGGTTCCCAAATGATCCCGTATTAGCCGCGAAAAAGTCCCGAAATGACCCCGACGGGATCCCGGACGGATCCCGAAAACCATCCAGAAATGATGCCGGATGAGCCCCAAAATGATCCCGAAAAAGTCCCCAAATGACCCCGACGAGATCCCGGACGGATCCCGAAAACCATCCAGAAATGATGCCGGAAGAGCCCCCAAATGATCCCGAAAAAGTGCCCAAATGACCCCGACGATATCCCGGACGGATCCCGAAAACCATCAAGAAATGATGCCGGAAGAGCCCCCAAATGATCCCGAAAAAGTCCCCATATGACCCCGACGAGATCCCGCACGGATCCCGAAAACCATCCAGAAATGATGCCGGAAGGGTCCCCAAATGATCGCGAAATAGTCCCGAAATGATTCCGGAGTAGTCCCGAAAATGTTCCAAAATAACCCCGACGGGATCCCGGACGGATCCCGTAAACTATACAGAAATGATCCCGGAAGGGTCCCAAAATGATCCCGAAATAGTCCCGAAAAAGTCCCGAAATTACCCCGGCGTAATCCCGGACCGATCCCGAAAACCATCCAGAAATGATCCCGGAAGGGTCTCGATATGACCCTTACGGGATTACAAATAAGGTGAAGCTAATTATAAAACCATGTTAATAAGGCAGCAGGCGCATTGGAGCGAATAAAAAGTTAGATAGAAACTACAGGTAAAGCTAATAAAAGCGTGCTAATAAAAACAATTGATGGAGGGCGGATGGCGGAAGTAGAGGAGAGGACCACTGATCGTTCCTCCAAAATTGTCTAGAGCTCGTTCTGTATGTACCAGATACCAAAAACTATTGATTTAGGAGAAAATTTAGATTGAGTTATAACAATTTATGGATTTTACACCAGAGGGGAGATAAAGGGGGGCGGGCGGAGGGTGTCACTGCTTACTTAGTAAGCCCTCGACTTATTTGACCCCTTGAGTCAAGTTATAATGTGTAAAAATTATGAAAAATAATTTCTCGAAGGGTCGTGGGACCCCCACCCCTCTTTCCATGTTCGAAAAAAATTTCGCTAGTAGACTACTGTCTGTGTCCCAAATTTCATCAAAATCCGTGTAGCCATTCTGGCGTGATTCAGTCGCAAAGACGAAAAAATATAATAATTAAATTATAACTGTTCATAGGGGGCGGGGACCACGCCCCTTTTGAAAAATATATAGCTAGTAGATCCTTCTAGACTATTGGCTATATGTGTGCAAAATTTCATCCAAATCGGTCCAGCCGTTCTTGCGTTATTGAGTCACAAAGACAAACGTCTGGACAAACATCCAAACATCCAAACATCCAAACATCCAAACATCCAAACATCCAAACATCTTCACATCCAAACTTTGCCATTTATAATATATATTAGATTAGATTAGATATTAGATTAGATTAGATTAGATATTAGATATTAGATATTAGATATTAGAAGATTAGATAAATGGCAAAGTTTGGATGTTTGGATGTTTAGATGTTTGGATGTTTGGATGTTTGGATGTTTGGATGTTTGTCCAGACGTTTGTCTTTGTGACTCAATCACGCAAGAACGGCTGGACGGATTTGTATGAAATTTGGCATGCATACGCTTTTATTAGCTTTACCTGTATGTTTCTTTGTAACTCTTCATTCGCTCCAACGCGCCTGTTGCCTTATTAACATGGTTTTATAATTATCTTCACCCTATTTGTAATCCCGTTTGGGTCATCTCGTGACCCTTCAGGGATCATTTCTGGATGGTTTTCGGGATCCGTCCGCGATCCCGCCGGGGTCATTTCTGGACTTTTTCGGGACTATTCCGGTATTATTTTGGGACCCTTCCGGGATCATTTGTGTATAGTTTTCGGGATCCGTCCGGGATTCCGTCGGGATTATTTTGGGACATTTTCGGGACTATTCCGGGATCATTTCGGGACTATTTCGTGATCATTTGGGGACCCTTCCGGCATCATTTCTGGACGGTTTTCGGGTTCCGTACGGATCTCGTCAGGGTCATTTCGGGGCCCTTTCTCGACTAATACGGGATCATTTGGGGACCCTTTCGGCATCATTTCTAAATGATTTTCGGGATCCGTCCGGGATCCCGTCGGGGTCATTTCGGGACTTTTTCTCGACTAATACGGGATCATTTGGGGACTTTTTCGGCATCATTTCTGTGTGGTTTTCGGGATCCGTTCGGGATCCCTTCAGGGTCATTTTGGGACTTTTTCTCGACTAATACGGGTTCCTTTGAGGTACCTTGCGGCATCATTTCTAGATGGTTTTCGGGATCCATCAGGGATCCCGTCGGGGTCATTTCTGGACTTTTTCTCGACTAATACGGGATCATTTGGGGTAGCTTCCGGCATCATTGCTAGATGGTTTTAGGGATCCGTCCGGGATCCCGTCGGGGTCATTTCGGGACTATTTCGGGATCATTTGGGGTACCTTCCGGCATCATTTCTAGATGGTTTTCGGGATCCGTCCGGGATCCCGTCGGGGTCATTTCGGGACTTTTTCTCGACTAATACGGGATCATTTGGGGACGCTTTCGGCATCATTTCTGGATGGTTTTCGGGATCCGTCCGGGATCCCGTCTTGGTCATTTCGGGACTTTTTCTCGACTTATACGGGATCATTTGGGGACCTTTTCGGCATCATTTCTGTATGGTATTCGGGATCCGTTCGGGATCCCTTCAGGGTAATTTTGGGACTTTTTCTCGACTAATACGGGTTCATTTGAGGTACCTTCCGGCAACATTGCTAGATAGTTTTCGGGATCCGTCCAGGATCCAATCAGGGTCATTTCGGGACTATTTTGGGATCATTTGGGTTACCTTCCGGCACCATTTCTATATGATTTTGAGGATCCGTCCGGGATCCCGTCGGGGTTATTTCGGGACTTTTTCTCGACTAATACGGGATCATTTGGCGACCCTTTCGGCATCATATCTGGATGCTTTTCGGGATCCCTCCGGGAACCCGTTGGGGTCATTTCGGGACTTTTTCTCGACTAATACGGGATCATTTGGGGACGCTTTCGGCATCATTTCTGGATGGTTTTCGGGATCCGTCCGGGATCCCGTCTTGGTCATTTCGGGACTTTTTCTCGACTTATACGGGATCATTTGGGGACCCTTTCGGCATCATATCTGGATGCTTTTCGGGATCCGTCCGGGAACCAGTCGGGTTCATTTCAGGACTTTTTCTCGACTAATACGGGATCATTTGGGGACGCTTTCGGCATCATTTCTGTATGGTTTTCGGGATCCGTCCGGGATCCCGTCGGGGTCATTTCGGGACTATTTCGGGATCATTTGGGGTACCTTCCGGCATCATTTCTAGATGGTTTTCGGGATCCGTCCGGGATCCCGTCAGGTTCATTATGGAACTATTTCGGGATCCTTTGGGGTACCTTCCGGCATCATTTCTATATGGTTTTGAGGATCCGTCCGGGATTCCGTCGGGGTCATTTCGGGAATTTTCCTCGACGAATACGGGATCATTTGGGACGCTTTCGGCAACATTTCTGGATGGTTTTCGGGATCCGTCCGGTATCCCGTCGGGGTCATTTCGGGACTATTTCGGGATCATTTGGGGTACCTTCCGGCATCATTTCTATATGGTTTTCGGGATCCGTCCGGGATCCCGTCGGGGTCATTTCGGTTCTATTTCGGGATCATTTGAGGTACCTTCCGGCACCATTTCTAGATGGTTTTAGGGATCCGTCCGGGATCCCGTCAGGGTCATTTCGGGACTATTTCGGGATACCTTCCGGCATCCTTTCTGGATAGTTTTCGGGATCCATCCGGGATCCCGACGGGGTCAATTCAGGTCTTTTTCTTGACTAATACGGGATGATTTGGGGCCCTTTTCGGCATTATTTCTGGATGCTTTTCGGGATCCGTCAGGAATCCCGTCGGGGTCATTTCGGGACTTTTTCGGGACTAATACGGGATAATTAGGGGAGCCTTTCGGCATCATTTCTGGATGGTTTTCGGGATCCGTACGGGATCCTGCCAGGGTCATTTCGGGACTATTTCGGGATCATTTGGGGTACCTTCCGGCATCATCTCTATATGATTTTGAGGATCCGTCCGGCTTCCCGTCGGGGTTATTTCGGGACTTTTATCGACTGGTATCGGATCATTAGGGGACCCTTTCGGCATAATTTCTGGATGGTTTTCGGGATCCGTCCGGGATCCCTTCCGGGTCATTTCGGAAGTTTTTTGGGACTATTTGGGGATCATTTGGGGTATTTTCCGGCATCATTTCTGTATGGTATTCGGGATCATTAGGGGTCCCTTCCGGCATAATTTCTGGATGGTTTTCGGTCATTTCGGGACTATTAGGGGATCTTTTGAAGACATTCCGGCATCATTTCTGGATAGTTTTTGGGATCCGTGAGGGATCCCGTCGGGGTAATTTCTGGACTTTTCAGATATTGTTTCGGGATTATTTTGGGTTTCCAAGATCATTTCTGGATGGATTTCGAGATCTGTCCGGTATCCCGTCAGGGTCATTTAGGAGTCCGTTCGAGATCCCGTTAGGGTCATTTCGGGACTATTAGGGGATCATTTGAGGACCTTTCCGGCATCATTTCTGGATAGTTTTCGGAATCCGTCTGGGATCCCGTCGGGGTCATTTCAGGACTTTTTCGGGACTAATACGGGATCATTTTGGGATCCTTCCGGAATCATTTCTGTATGGTTTTCGCGATCCGTCGTGGATCCCCTAAGGACCCTTCCTGGATATTTTCTGGATGGTTTTTGAGAACCGTCCGGGAGCCCGTCAGGGTCATTTCGGAACTTTTTCGGGACTATTTCGGGATCATTTTGGTACCCTTCAGGCATCATTTCTTTGTGGTTCTCTGGATAAGTCTAGAATCGTGTCGTTGTCATTTCGGGTTTTTTGGGACTATTCCGGGAACTTTTGGAGACCCTTCCGTGGCATTTCTAAATGGTTTTCGGGATCTGTCCGCGATAGCGTCGGGGTCATTTCGTGGATTTTTCTGGATAATTTCGGGATCATTTGGGGATCCTGTCAGGTTATCAGCTCATTTAGTTCTTTTTTTACTCAATTACAAAAATAAAATGTATTGGACAGAAACATCTTTTTAAACAGATAACTTGATAAGCAGGCTAACGTGAATATCCCATATATTTAATTTTCTCCTTGCGAACGGGGCCGCGGGTAAAGGCTAGTAGATTATAAATGGCAAAGTTTGGATGTTTGGATGTTTGTCCAGACGTTTGTTTTTGTGACTCAATCACGCAAGAACGGCTGGACGGATTTGGATGAAATTTTGCACACATATAGCCAGTAGTCTAGAAGGATCTACTAGCTATATATTTTTCAAAAGGGGGGAGGTCCCCGGCCCCTAGAAACAGTTATAATTTAATTATTATATTTTTTCGTATTTGTGACTGAATCACGCCAGAACGGCTACACGGGTTTTGATGAAATTTGGGACACAGACAATAGTCTACTAGCGAAATTTTTTTCGAGCATGGAAAGGGGTGTGGGGGTCCCATGACCCCTTCAAACAATTACTTTTTAATAATTTTTACACATTATAACTTTACGTATACTGGCTTTCACCAATATTACAGACTCAATGGGTCCAATAAGTCGAGGGCTTACAAAGCGAGCAGTGAAACCCTCCGCCTCCTCCCCCCTTCTCTACCGCTCTGGTGTAAAATCTATAAACTGTTACAACTCAATTTAAATTTTCTCCTGAATCAATAGTTTTTGGTATCTGGCACATACCGATCGAGATCTAAACAATTTGGAAAAACGATCGGTGGCCCTCTCCTTCTCCTCTCGCCTTCCTCCCTCCTTCAATTGTATTGATTAGCATGCTTTTATTAGCTTTACCTATATGTTTCTATGTAGCTCTTCATTCGCTCCAACGCGCCTGCTGCCTTATTAACCTGGTTTTATAATTAGCTTCACCTTATTTGTAATCCCGTTAGGGTCATATCGAGACCCTTCCCGGATCATTTCTGGATGGTTTTCGGGATCCGTCCGGGATCCCGCCGGGGTCATTTCGGGGCTATCTCGGGATCATTTTGGGACCCTTCCGGGATAATTTCTGTATAGTTTTCGGGATCCGTCCGTGATCCCGTCGGGGTTTTTTTGGCACATTTTCGGGGCTATTCCGGGGTAATTTCGGGACTATTTCCCGATCATATGGGGGCACTTCTGGCATCATTTCTGGATGGGTTTCGTGATCCGTCTGGCATCCCGTCGGGGTATTTTCGGGATCATTTGCGTTCCTTTGAGAGATAAATTCTTTATGGTTTCCCGGATCACTACGGGACATTTTCGGGGTCATTTTGGGTTCCTTCTGTAATAATTACTGGATGGTTTTAGGGATCCGTCCGGGATCCAGTCGGGCAATTTCGGGGTTATTTCGGGATCAGTAGGGGTATCTTCCTGCATCATTTCTGGATGGTTTTCGGGATCCGTCCGGGATCCCTTCGGGGTCATTTTGGGACTTTGTCTCGAATAATACGGTATGATTTGGGGACCCTTCCGGCATCATTTCTGGACGGTTTTCGGGATCCGTCCGGGATACCGTCAGGGTCATTTCGGGATCATTTGGGGTACTTACTGGCATCATTTCTGGATGGGTTTCGGTATCCGTCCGGGATCCCGTCGGGGTCATTTCGGGACCATTTGGGGTTCCTTCCGGCATCATTTCTGGATGGTTTTCGGGATCCGTCCGGGATGATGTCGGGGTCATTTCGGAACTTATTCGGGACTATTTCGGGATCATTTTCGGATGGTTTTCAGGATCCGTCCGGGATCCCGTCGGGGTTATTTTGGGACATTTTCGGGGCTATTCCGGGATCATTTCGGGACTATTTCGCGATCATTTGGGGACCCTCTCGGCATCATTTCTGGATGGGTTTCGGGATCATTAGGGGACCATTCCGGCATCATTTGTGGATAGCTTTCGGGATCCGTCCGGGATCCCGTCGCGGTTATTTGGCAACTTTATTGGAACTTTTTCGGGAAAATTTGGGATCCTTCAGGAATCCTTTTTGGAGGGTTTTCGGAATACCGTCTGGTTTATCTCGTGACTTTTTCTGGATTATTTCGGGATCATTTGGAGAGTTTGCCGGCATCAGTTCTGCATGGCATTCGGGATCAATCTGGGATCCTGTCAGGGTCATTTCGGGATCATTTGGGGACTATTTAAGGGTCATATCTGGATGATTTCTGGGATTCGTAAGTGATTTTTTCGGGATAATTTGAGGATCCTTTCGGGATCATTTCGGGATGGTTTTCGGAATCCGTCTGGGATCGCGACGGGGTAATTTCGTGATTTTTTCTGCACTATTTCAACATCATTTGGGGACCCTTCTGAGATAATTTCAGCATCCGTCCGGATCCCATCACGGCCATTTCGGAACATTTTGGAACTATTCCGGGATCATTTGGGAATCCTTCCTGTATCATTTCTGGATGGTTTTCAGGATCGCTTCAGGGTTATTTCGGGACTATTCCGGGATAATTTGGGAACCCTTCCGGCATCATTTCTGGATAGCTTTCGGGATGGTTTTCGAGATCAGTCTGAGATCATGTCATGGTCACTTCGGGACTTTTGTGGGGACTATTTTGGATCTTTTCTTGACCCTGCCGGGATCATTACTGTATGGTTTTCGGGACCCCGTCAGGTAATTTCGGGACTTTTTCGAGATTATTACTGTATGGTTTTCGGGGCCCAGTCAGGGTAATTTCGGGACTTTTCGGAGTCATTTGGGGACCCTTGCGACATCATTTTTGGATAGTTTTCAGGATCCGTCCGGTATCCCGTCAGGGTCGTTTCGGGACTATTTCGAGATTATTTGGAGACCCCTAAAGGATCATATCTGGATGGTTTTCGAGATTTGTTCGGGATCCCGTCGGGATCATTTCGGGACTATTTTGGGACCCTTCCGAGCTCATTTAAGGACTCTTCGAAACCTGTAGTTCCACACACATGCCTTTTTAAATTATGAGCTTTTATGGCCATGGATTCGCTGCAAATTATTCGTAATTAAAATTCGGTATGTTTTATCTTTAAAATCTAACACAACTTTTTCGTTCTATGTTTTTTTGGTTTTTTTTAAATGAATCCTGTAATGAACTGTAGTAACTATAATTATACTTTTTATAATATTTTAACCAAATAAATACCCAAAAAGCAACATTATTTTCCTCTATTCTTCTCTTTGGTTTTAGCTAATTGTAGTTTCACTCCTTTGTTCTATGAATAGTAATTCCTTCACCCCTGTCATATCAATTAATTAATTTTACTTAAAAACAAAATGTATTTTTTTGTTTAATTTGCAAAAACTGTACTGTACAGTTCAAGTAAGCGTGCCTTTCAGTTTATCAGCTCATTTAGTTATTTTTTTTCCCTATTACAAAAATAAAATACATTGACAAAAATAATTTTTTAACAGATAACTTGATAAGCAGGCTAACGTGAATAGCCGATATATTTTATTTTCTCCTTGCGGAGGGGCCGCGGGTAAAGGCTAGTTATATTATAAATGGCCAAGGATGTTTGGATGTTTGTCCAGACGTTTGTCTTTGTGACTCAATCACGCAAGAACGGCTAGACGGATTGTATGAAATTTCGCACGCATATAGCCAATAGTCTAGAAGGATCTACTAGCTATATATTTTTCAAAAGGGGCGTGGTCTCCGCCCCCTAGGAACAGTTATAATTTCATTATTATATTTTTTTGTCTTTGCGACTGAATCACGCCAGAACGGCTTCACGGATTTTGATGAAATTTGGGACAGAGATAATAGGCTACTGGCGAAATTTTTTTCGAACATGGAAAGGGGGAAGGGGGTCCCACGACCCCTTCGAATAATTACTTTTTAACAATTTTTACACATTATAACTTTACGTAAACTGACCTTCACCAATATTACAAACTCAATGGGTGAAATAAGTCGAGGGCTTACAAAGTGAGCAGTGATACACCCCCCCTCCCCCCTCCTTTCCGCTCTCGTGCAAAATCTATAAATTGTTTTAACTCAATGTAAATTTTGTCCTAAAATCAATAATTTTAGGTATATGGCTCATACAGATCGAGATCTAAACATTTTTGGAAAAACGATCGGTGGTGCTCTCCATCTCCTCCCGCCATCCGCCCTCCTTCAATTGTTTTTATTAGCACGCTTTTATTAGCTTTACCTGTATTTTTCTTTGTAACTCTTCATTCGCTCCAACGCGCCTGTTGCCTTATTGGTTTTATAATTATCTTCACCCTATTTGTAATCCCGTTTGGGTCATATCGACACCCTTCCGGGATCATTTCTGGATGGTTTTCGGGATCCGTTCACGATCCCGCCGGGGTCATTTCTGGACTTTTTCGGGACTATTCCGGGATTATTTTGGGACCCTTCCGGGATTATTTGTGTATAGTTTTCGGGATCCGTCCGGGATTCTGTCGGGATTATTTTGGGACATTTTCGGTACTATTCCGGGATCATTTCGGGACTATTTCGCGATCATTTCGGGACCCTTCCTGCATCATTTCTGGACGGTTTTCGGGATCCGTCCGGGATCCCGTCGGGTCATTTCGGAACTTTTTCTCGACTAAGACGGGATCATTTGGGGACCCTTTCGGCATCATTTCTGGATGATTTTCGGGATCCGTCCGGGTCCCGTCGGTGTCATTTCTGGACTTTTTCTCGACTGATACGGGATCATTTGAGGACCCTTTCGGCATCATTTCTGGATGATTTCCGGGTTCCGTTCGGATCCCGTCAGGGTCATTTCGGGGCCCTTCCTCGACTAATACGGGATCATTTGGGGGCCCTTTCGGCATCATTTCTCGATGGTTTTCGGGATCCGTCCGGGATCCCATCGGGGTCATTTCGGGACTTTTTCTCGACTAATACGGGATCATTTGGGGACCTTTTCTGCATCTTTTCCCTTCAGGGTCATTTTGGGACTTTTTCTCGATTAATACGGGTTCATTTTAGGTACCTTCCGACATCATTGCTAGATGGTTTTCGGGATCCATCCGGGATCCAATCAGGGTCATTTCGGGACTATTTCGGGATCATTTGGGGTACCTTCCGGCTTCATTTCTAGACGGTTTTCTGGATCCGTCCGGGATCCCGTCGGGGTAATATCGGGACTTTTTCTCGACTAATACGGGATCATTTGGGGTAGCTTCCGGCATCATTGCTAGATGGTTTTCGGTATCCGTCCGGGATCCCGTCAGGGTCATTTCGGTACTATTTCGGGATCATTTGGGGTACCTTCCGGCTTCATTTCTATCAGGGTCAATTCGGGACTATTTCGGTATCATTTGGGGTACCTTCCGGCTTCATTTCTAGATGGTTTTCTGGATCCGTCCAGGATTCCGTCGTGGTAATTTCGGGACTTTTTCTCGACTAATACAGGATCATTTGGGGACCCTTTCGGCATCATATCTGGATGCTTTTCGGGATCCGTCCGGGAACACGTCGGGGTCATTTCGGAGCTTTTTCTCGACTAATACGGGATCATTTGGGGACGCTTTCGGCATCATTTCTGGATGGTTTTCGGTAGTAGTTTATATTATATATTAAGGCATTTACGGAAAACGGCTTATTTTATTCGAGAAGACATAAAACTTAAACTTGTCAAAACTCTATTAATACCAATAATATCTTACCATGAACTGATATACGGTTGCCTGGATAAAGCTTCCATGAACAAATATCAACTACTGATTAATACCTGGGACAGATATATCTATCGTGAACGGAAATATGATCATATTTCAAACTTCTCGAAAACTATTCTTGAATGCAGTTTATCAGCGTTCTTTGACGCGTCATTTACTAATATTTATACAAGAGCCGGACCCGTGCGCATCTTGCGAACCCAATATAAAAGTATCTCATCAAATATGAACAGACATCATCTGTTTTATCAATCAATTAAAATGTACAGATTGCGCTGCTATCTAGTGTATGATAGCAACTGCCGGTAATGCAGTGCAAATATTCACAATAGTGCCATAGTACTATTATTTTAACAAATTATTTTAATAAAATAAAGCTAAATAAAAGCACTACGACCAATAATGCGCAAAGTTCGCTAATAGCACGAATCTCCATCTTTACAACCAAAACTTTATTCATAGATTTGGATTCCAAATAAGAGCAAAAATGGGACCTGTACATAAAAACAGCAATTAGAAATCTAATATATAAAATTCTTCTGTCACGGTTTTAGAGGCTTAACTCCTCCGAAATGGCTGAACCGATTCTCATGAAATTTTGTGAGCATATTGGGTAGGTCTGAGAATCGGCCAACATCTACCGTTTTTGCGCTACGTGCCTAGGGTCTTGAGATCAAAACGTGGACCCGGGTACCCTAGAATGTGTTTATACAATGTGGATATCAAATGAAAGCTGCTGATGAGTGCTATAGTACAGGATAATTTTCATACCCCTGTGTGACTAGAGTCTCAAGATATAGGCCAAAACGTGGACCCGGGTACCCCTAGAATATGTTTACACAATATTGATAACAAATGAAAGCTGTTGATGAGTGATTTAGTAGAGGATAATTTTCATACCCCTGGGTGACTAGGGTCTGGAGATGTAGGCCAAACGTGGGCCCGTGGACGCCTAGACAATGTTTTTACATTTTGGGTATCAAATTGAAGCTGTTGATAAGTGCTTTAGTACAGGGTGGTTTTCATACCTATTTGTGACTAGGGTCTCGGGATATAGGCCAAAACGTGGATCAGGGTAGCACTAGGATGTGTTTTTACATTATGGGTATCAAATTGAAGTTGTTGATGTATGCTTTAGTACAGAGTAAGTTTCCGGTAAGTCCGGTCTCGAGATATAGGCCAAAACATGGACCCGGATACACCTAGAATGTGTTTTTATATTATGGGTATCAAATTGAAGCTGTTGGTGTCTGCTATAATACAGAGTAAGTTTTACACCGCTGAGTGACTAGGGTCTCGAGATATAGGCCAAAACATGGACCCGGATACCCCTAGAATGTGTGTGTATTATGGATATCAAATGAAAGCTGTTGCTGAAAGCTTTAAAGTGCATTGTGATATTCGATTTAGTCGCATCAACCTGGCAAAACTAATAAATATGCATGCGAAGCCGAAATAAAAACAAGAATATTATTAATTCATACCTATTTATATACGTCCTATTCGATTTGCCTGAAATTTCGTATATAAATTTGCCTATATTAGTATTTACGGGAAGTATACCAGAGACGGACTGGGACTAGGACTAGGTCTGGGACTGAGACTGTGACTCGGAGTGGGACTGGGCTGAGACTCAGAATGGGACTGGAACAAAATACATACCACCCCCTGGGACTGGCAATAAGAGATGAAGAAGAATGAGAAAAAATTGAGAGAAGAGAAAAGAGATAGAATGTGACGAAGATGGAGATAGATGAAGCGAAAAAGACGGAGGGAGAAGTGAATAGAAAGATTAGGAAAAAGTGTAGAGGGGTAGGGCAGAGTTAGACCGAAAAAGCTTATTAAAATGTATGCAGATAAACGAAATTTAGGGCAGAACAACGTCTGCCGGGTCTGCTGGTAATATATAGGATATCCGTTAGGAGCTTCCCTCGTCAACTCATGAACAAGTATCAACTACTGATTAATACTTGCGACAGATATATCTTTCTTAAACGGAAATATGAACATATTTCGAACTTCTCAAAAACTATTCTTGAATGCAGTTTATTAGCGTTCTTTGGCCGTCGTTGACTAATATTTATACACGAGATAGACCCGTGCGCATATTGCGAAACAAATATAAATGTATCTTATCAAATATCAACAGACATCATCTGTTCTATAAATCAATTAAAATTTACAGCTTGCGCTGCCATCTAGCGTATGGAAGCAACTGCCGGTAATGCAGTACAAATATTCACAATAGTGCCATAGTACAAATAGATTTCTTTGAGTGCTCACAATCGTTTATTTTTAACAAATTATTTTAATAAAATAAAGCTAAATAAAAAGCACTACGACAAATGATGCGCAAAACTCGCTAAAAGCCCGAATCTCCATCTTTACAACCAAAACTTTATTTATAGATTTGAATTCCAAAGGGACCCGTACATAAAAACTGCAATTAGAAATCTTAATATATAAAAAACACGTGTCACAACATTTTTGGGCGCGATGGTCTCTTAAACTACTGAACCGATTTTGAATTTGTTTTACACCCCGAGTGTAGTTTGATCTAACTTGAGAGATATGATAGGTGATATCTCATTTTATAGTCGCAATATTATTTTATTGCCAATTTTTTTAGTTGTTTATACGTAATAATAAAATGTTGCGTATAGGCAATGGCACTCATATTTTCAGGTGGTGCGGATATACTTCCGTGTAATTGCTTGGTGTTTAATTAAACAACCTGCTTATCAATAAAAAAATATTATAGCGAATGCTATCAAGTATAGGACATCACCAGGCCCGCCGAGAGCTTATTAAAATGTATGCAGATAGGCCAAATTTAGGGCAGGACAAACTCTGTCGGGTCTTCTAGTAATATATATGATAAGATACACTTACGTAGTACTACTCACACATCCCTGTGTGCTAGTGACTGCAAACATTGGTGGGTGGTAGTTAATTATGTTACGAGGGGGCAGATATATTTAGGTCTGTGACCTAAACACACCGGCCCGCTTGCCGTAAGCAACAAAGAAAAAAAGATAAATGAAGGGATGGAACGTCATCTCACGTCCGTAAGGTGATGCATCGTTATGCAAATGCGGACGCCGTTTGATTGACCTCACGTTTCGTTCTCCTGTGGAAAGAGAAAGGAAATTATTGGGTAAAAGTACGTGGTCTTGTAAATCCGTGCAATATTTACTTAAATATATATAAGAGTAGGCGTGTTTGAATATACAAAAATATTTATAGTGGGTGGGCTCCATACACAACGAGGCCGAAAATCGTGTCTTGTGTGAGTAGCCCGCCGACAGTCGACGAGGGTGTGCCGCTGACCATGATATTTACGTAGACATCGACGCCCAAAGTGAGCAACACCGTTGATGATCGGTAAAACGTCAGATCGGCCAGCTTCATAAACTGAAATAGGGCAGCTATCGACGGTCCATATTCGCCGTTGGATTCATTCTGGCATAGCTCGCCAGTACAGTGGCTTGTGTTGTAACTTTCACAGCTACCCCATACTTCCCTCTCAATACTACGGTGCACCGTGAATGGCGCGCGGTCTTGTTGCGTTCAAGGCGAAGACCCTTGGCCAAATTGGTATCTATAATGGTGGTGGGAGCGCAGGCATCTAAAAGGGCGCGGACCAAATGGAAACGGCCTCCGGTGTTAATGCGGACTATTGCCGTCGGCTCAATGGCGATAAGTGATCGCGTTATGGTTGATGTCACCAGGGTATCCCGGAGTCGGCCACTCCTGAAGCTCATAGGGGTTTGACGTTGCCAAACGAGAGCTTTGTGGTTGTTGCGGATTTTATTAGGGGCCGTCACAGCAAACCGTCGTGTCGAGCGCAACGGACGCGGTTCCGCGTCGTCACGCCATTTACCAATAGGGGATGCGGTGGGCGGAAAGGACGTGTCTCCGCGCCATCCCCGTCTTGTGGGCGCACCCAGATGCCGTGCATAATCGAGCGGAACTCAGGTCTCTCGTGGCGTAGTGGTGGTCGGAATCGCTGCGTCTCTAAGCCGCTCTGTTGTGGCGTCGGATTTACCTCTGTGCATTGGCAAGCCTCTCCTCTTCCTCTTCTTCTTCTACCTGCTGTACCCATGACTTGTATTGCTCAGTAACGTGGATGGAGAGTACCCCATCCGAGTTCGCATCGTCGTCGTCGTTATTACCTTGCGTTGGCAGCGGCTGGTCATCGTCCATATGGAGCGTTGTATGATGTTGCTCATTACAACGTCGGCATCGATCCTTGCTGGGGATATGCCGATGCTCAAGGCGATGAAATGGCTATACGCAATTTGGACAACCTCTATGTATGAGTACTTCGCGTAGACGCGCTTTGCGCGACATATCCCGCTATATCGGACACAGTCTCAGTCCGTGGGGTTTGTTGGACAAACGGCAAGCAATAGTGAACGCGTTGGAGCGTCCCTCCGTTTTCGAGCGTTTCAGAGTGAATCCAGTCATTTCTGGAATTGGGAGCGTTTATTATTATGATCACATTGGGCTTGTTTGGTGGCCAATGGTGTTTGGGTGAGGTAAAAAGAAAGATATCCGATGTATTTTCGCAAACTAAAGCAAGAAATTTTAATTGAAATAAAAGATTAAGGCCCGGTTTTTCAACTCAGTGTTTCAGTTAAACTACGCTTAAACTTATTCTGCAGTTTTTCAGTCTACTTTAACTGGAGTTTGAGCTAAGCTTAAGCGGCCGATCTGGCATGGTTAACCTCTAGTTAACCTATCGGTGAAATGGCGTCGAATATACCCAACAAGCATTTGGGCTTGAGTACCATTAGAGCTTATGTTGATAACTAGCATACCTCTAAAATCTCAAGAGTTGTTAGGATACACTGGCTCAACTTGAGAATCACAGTGTATTCTGTAAAAGCGGGAATTTTTTATAAAGCGAAAAATGCTATTACTTAAGTTGAAAAATGATAGTTCCCAACTTGTGATTCTTTTACAGGACTCAGGTGCAAGATTCCAATACTAAAGTATTTTCACGAAAATAAAATATGTATGATTTATTTTTGATAAATTGCCCTACTGCTATCAATCAGGTGTTTATTTTTCACAATAAATAGCTGTTGGCTTTGGTGGTACCACCTTGGAGATTTTTTTTCAACTTCACCTGGAAAAACGTGTTGAATATTTATTTGAGAACTGTACATTTCTCAAAATCCCCCAAAGGTTGATAATAATTTTAAAATGCTAATGACGTTGGAGATCAACTCGCGAACTATAAGATTTACAAAATTTCTCAAAGGTTGGATAGCGATTGTAGAATGAAGTTGGATATTAACTTGAGAGCTATCTGGTTTAAGAATAACTAGATAATGATTTGGATATCACCTCCAGAACTCGATATATATTTCGCTGGAGAAATATCTTTTAAATGATTGTTGGGTAAGCAAAATCCAGCTGTTGTCGTATATACAAATTATCTATAGATAAAACAAGTAAAGGTGTCTAAGTTCGGGTGTAACCGAACATTATATAGTCAGAGTGAACTTTACTTGTACATTTCATTTCAGATAAATTACTTTTCTACGTAACACTTGGAACCGCCACTTGATAAGTGAAGTTTCATTGTATCAAAATTCAATTGATCCCGTCCATTTTTAATAGAAATATTTTCTGCTATAAGGAAAATATGTGTACACAATTTCATTACGATATGTTAATTTTTCTACGAGTTATTGCTCCCGATACATAGAAAATTGTGTAGTCATAAAAGGGGCGGTGCCACACCCATTTTCAAAATTTTTAGTATTTTCCAATTTAATTTCATAATTCAATTTAGAAAGTAAAATTCTATTGATACAAAGCTCTTCTTCGCTAAGATATATGTAGCCTATTATTTTCGTCTACGACCCTTTTAAAAATCTTTTATATAAAAGTGGGCGTACACTAAGAGAAAAAATCCGTTCTAAAATCCAGCACCACCGGACTCAATTCAAGCTTTTCATGTTCTTACTTTTTTGTTCTTGAAAAACGAACGACCTGTTCTTAAAACAACAACCTTGTTCTTGAACTGACACCATTTTCTTGAAAAGAGAACGGCTGGTCTTAAAATATGAACAAATGTTCTATTAATGAGAACGATGTTCTTAAATTAAGCCCAAGAAAAAAAAAACGGTACAATTCGTGTGCACTACAATGTTAAATACAACATTTGGCACCAGCTATCAAGCAGCCCAGCGGTTATGATGTTGCGCTTGCGATCGTGTGGCGCAATTTCGATCACCGTCAAGCTCTAAATTTTTTTAAAACAATTTTTTTATGTTCTATTTTTTTCTTATTTTTCGTTCAGTTCCATTCACATATGCACAGGTAATTCTCAAACTTGTTACGAAATGTTTTAAGTATATATGCAGATTACGTCTTCAAATAAGAATAATTTCTCAATAAGAGAAATGTATGAGAAAATGCATATTATGCATTTTTTCTTAAACTTTTGAATTTTAATAACAAGTTTTTTGTTATAAATATTTTTTTATTTATGACAAAAAAATTATTATTAATAAAAAATAAATAAATATATTTAAAAAAATACTTTCCCATCCCACCAAAGATCAAGCACGAACCGTTCTTAAATTGAGACCGAAAAATGTTAAATCGACCACAAATCGTTCTCGAAGCGTGAGAACGAAAAATCCTAAATCAAGCCCAAGTAGTGCGTGAAATGAGCACAGAGGGTTAACACATCAATACCAAACTGATCATAAAATACGAACAGTGTGCTTGGAAAAACTGTTCTTAAAACAAGCCCATCGGTCGCAAGTTAAGAAAAAACGGACTTTTGTTAACGAATGTTCTTAATTTTGGACTTGTTTCGTTCGTTTAAGAACGATTTTTTCTCTTAGTGTAGTTTTTAACCGATCTCGTACATTTTTCTAGAAATATTTCCTACTTTAGGGAAAATTTTTTGTACCCAATTTTATTACTATCCGTTAATTTTTCTTCGAGTTATGGCTCCAGAGACATAGAAAATTGCTTAGTCATGAAAAGGGCGGTGCCACGCCCATTTTTTTAAATTTGCATTTTTTCCTATTTATTGTTATAAATCCGCTTGGGAAATGAAATACCATTGATATAAAGCTCTTTTTTGCAAAGATATAACTTATTTTATTCGTCCACGACCCTTTCAAAAATCTTTTATATAAAAGTTGGCGTGGTCCTTAACTTATTTCGTAAATTTTTCTTCAAAGCATTCCTTTTGGTAAAGGCAACCTCTCTGCTGAATTTTGTTGCGATAGGTTTCAGCATTTTTTGATTTATGAATAACAATATTTGTTAGAATAGAAATCTCTCCTTAAAACTGTTTTTCTAAGTCGTTATTACTTTAGTTCATCCAGACATCAAATATCCCAAATTTCACATTTATAAAATACTAGCAGACCCGGCAGACGTTGTTCTGCCCTAAATTTGGTCTATCTGCATACATCTTAATAAGCTGTTTCCGTCTAACTCTGCCTCCCCCCTCTTATAATTTTCTTAATCCTTTTATTCACTCCTCCCTCCGTATTTTTCGATTCATCTATCTCTATTTCGTCTCACTCTATCTCAGAATCCTTCTCCTTCCCTCTTTCCTCTTCTCTCAAGTTCTTCTCATTCTTCTTCATCCCTTATTGCCAGTCCCAGAGGGTGGTATGTATTTTGCTCCAGTCCTATTCCGAGTCCCAGTCCCACTCCGTGTCTCAGCCCCAGTCCTAGTCCTAAGCCCAGTCCCATTCCGTCTCTGGTCTAGTTCCCGGAAAAAGGGATCGTAAATACTAATACAGGCAAATTAATACACCAAATTTCAGGCAAATCGAATAGGACGTACATATGTATATAGGTATGTGGGTATTATTAACTCATGTCTTTATTTCGGTTTCGCATGCTTATTATCAGTTTTGACAGGTTGATGCGACTAAATCGAATATGACAATGGAAATTACTTTAAAGCTCTCTGCAGCAGATTTCATTTGATATCCATAATACGCACACATTTTAGGGGTATCCGGGTCCACGTTTTGGCCTATATCTCGAGACTTTAGTCACCTACAAATTATAGTATCTCTAATTATGAGCTTCAATGTGTTAATGAGATTAAGGACCTTGGTGTTGTCTTTGAAAATAAGTTTTCTTTTAGTGAGCACATAAATTTCATAACCTCTAAATCATATTCTATGCTTGGCTTTGTAAGGCGCAATGTTACCAAATTCTCTGATCCCTACACGTTTAAGCTACTTTACGCGTCTTTTGTTAGATCTAATCTGGAATATGGCGTATTTATTTGAACACCAAGTAGTCAAACTGCTATTACCAGAATTGAAAGAATACAAAAAATTTTTCTCAAATATGCCCTTCGTCCATTAAACTTCTCTGATCCTATACCCGCCTACTCTGCGCGACTTATGCTTTTAAGCCTTAAGTCTTTAGATAATCGCAGATCAATACTCTGCTTGTCATTTACGTATGATATTATTAATGGGTTCGTTGACTGTCCATATTTATTGGATAGGATTCGATTTAATATTCCTCGGAGGTGTCTTCGCAGTTTTTATACATTTTATTGTGACAATTTTAAAACCCACTATTCCAGTAATGCTCCAATTGCTCGTGCTCTCCGTGAGTTTAACTCTATCAGTACTGTTGTAAATCTAGACTTTTCTTCTCCAAAAGCGAAACTGCTAAATATGTTAAAATCTGCTTTCTAAGTACTATGTATTATTTTTCAAATAACTATCTCTTAACTTTAGTTTGTATCATAGTCTGTAAGGATTTAAGTCCATTGACTAAGTGAAATAAAGAAATAAATAGGTATGAAAACTACCGTGTACTAAAGCACTCATCATCAGCTTTCATTTGATATCCATATTGTATAAACACTGTCTAGGCATTCACTGGCCCATGTTTTGGCTTATATCTTGAGACCCTGTACCGGTAGTAACCACCGCGTGAGGCTTACGCAACTTGTGTGAAAGTTTGAACAAAATCGACCAACGCATCTCTTCAAACACCGGCGACCAACTAACACACATTTTAGCCTTTCTTTATATATATATATATAGATTTTTGTTTTTCACACTTCGCTATAATATTAAAACGAAATGCAGATTTTCGTTGCTTTTGAAATTCGGCTTTAAAATTGCACATTGAACAACGAAAGAATCTCCTGTATTAAAAAAAATGTCATATTACCTCTAAATCGCGGGCCCCCTCAGAAGATTTTTACCACAAACCTTTCGCAATATAATGCTTGACTTAAAACCTTACGTAAGTGGAAATATGCAAAATACCTAAAGTTACCGCAAGATCAGAAACTTTAAAACCAGCCAGAATGAAGAAAATAAAAAGTCACAAAGAGAACCCTATTATAAATAAAGCGCTTTATAAATAAATTTGCAATTAGACATGTCACGCTCGCTTTCATCCAAAAGGATACAAAAATTGTAGCGTAATAAAAGCAACCAGATTGTTGAGGAAGTTATTGACTTAGGACAATATTCAACCAGGCTTAAAAATGCTGGCAATCTAGGACTTGTAAGAAAAAAAACAGTTGTCCCTAAGGAGACAATTTGGTCAAGAATAATGAATACTCCAGTGAGCATATTTAAAAATAAAGATTTAAATAAATAAAATAAATGTAAGGCGCGATAACCTCCGAAGAGATCTAAGGCCGAGCTTATCTTCCAATTTGCGTCGTGCTCCTCTTGATTTTTCCCCACAAATTGGCCGGACGGGACCTACGTGTTTTATGCCGACCCCGAACGGCATCTGCAAGGCAGATGAGTTTTCACAGAGAGCTTTTCATGCAGAAATACAATCGGAGCGCTTGCCAGACTCTGCCGAGGGGCGACCCCGCTTAGAAAAATTTTCTTCTAATTGAAAAATCTTATTTCTAAAATTTTGATGTTGCTTTGCCCGGGAGTTGAACCCAGGGCATACGGTGTGATAGGCGGAGCACGCTACCATCACACCACGGTGGCCGCATTAACCCCAGAAGTTATGCATGTGACAAATGTCGACAGAAATTAAAGAAATTCTTCATAAATATCATGATGATCCCATCTGGGAAGGACACCCAGAAAATCGCATGACACATAAGATCTAATAAAAATATTGCTGCAAAATATGAAAAATGGTGTACCCATTGGTTTAACCACTTGTCACTATATAACTACTTCTTGCTCTAGCAGCAACTGAATCTACCCAATATACTGTATATCATACGCCCAAAGATCCCGCTTTTAGATCAATGTCAATTTTCAACCAATGATAACTGTAACCATTACCTTATTCTATACGTTTCAATTTTAATTTGAAATGGACTACCAATGCAAAAAACTTTGTTTAGCCGTTTTCATCTAGGAAAACCTCGCCTTTTAGAGAGGTCATAAATTTAGATTATAGGAGTTTTGGATCTAGATAAATAGATAAATAGATAGTAGATTTATAGGGCTCTGTAGAAGAGGAAAAGTAATTTTATTAATGACCTGCGAATTAGAAAATATCAATAAGGAAAATAATTTTATTGATGACCTGCGGAACAGAAAGTATCAATAGGAAAAATAATTCTATAACCCTGCAGAATATAAAATACCGATAGGAAAATAATTTTATTAATAACCTGAAAAAAAAACAAAAAAAAAAAAAAGATCAATAGGAAAAATTATTTTAGTAATACCCTATAAGGTAGAAGAAATCGATGAAAATAATAATTTTACTCCAATACCCTATAAAGAAGAAAATATTGATAACAAAAATAATGACAATTTAATCCCATCTAGAATAGGAAATGAGGATAAGCAAAAATTTCTCAGTAACATAGAGAATGCAATATCATAAATAATAAGAAAATAATAATACACAACAAGTAAGAACGGGACTGTCTTCGGCTGTGCCGAAGACTTCATACCTTTCATGAATGGGGCTGAACAATAATCTTATCCCGTTCGTGATCTCCGAATAATCGGATGTATAAGATAAGAAATATATAGTGAACAGATCTGCATACCTTAACGATTTTTAAGATAAATATAAAATAAAAAACAGGTAGGTACTTTGTGTGAGGATGGAAAGTTTCTGGTTTTTTGTGGTCTGCGTGTAAAACCTATGACTGCGAATCACGTATTTCAACAATATATGACGCAGACGTAACTATTTGAAGAAATTTGATGAATTTTGAAGCTTCTAGCCGTAAAAAGGGGGCAAAAATTGAGTTTATATGGGGTATATAATATATATACCACCGATCTCTATGATTTTTTCAGACAACAATATATGCTATATACCTAAGCATTCGTTGAAATTTGAAGCCTCTAGCTCTTAAAATGGGGCAGTAATTACGAAAAGTTCCTTATCTGAACAACCGGTTGTGGGGGATATATACTATATATACGACCAATCTCATCAATTTTTTCAGGCAACAATATGTGCAATATACGAAAGTATATGGCGAAGTTTGAAGCTTCAATCTGTTAAATTGGGTAAGATATTACAAAAATCCTCTTTTTCTGAAAAATCGGTTGTATGGAGGATATATGCTAGAGTGGTCCGATCCGGTCGGTTCCGACAAATGTCTAATCGGACACCCAAATACACCCGCTCACCAAATTTTATCAAGATATCTCAAAAATTGAGGGACTAGTTTGCATACAAACAGACAGACGGACAGACGGACATGGCTAAATCAACTCAGCTCTTCAACCTGATTATTTCGGTATACTTAATGGTGGGTCTATCTATTTTCCTTTAAGGGCTTACAATTTTCGGTTTCGTGACGAAATTAATATACCATTTCATTTTCAAGAAAGGTATAAAAATAGGTAGGTAATCTGTGTGAGGATGCAAAGCTTCACGTTTTTTGTGGTCTGCATGTAAAAACTATGACTACGAATCACGTATTTCAAAAATATATGACGTAAGCGTAACTATTTGATGAAATTTGATGAATTTTGAAGCTTCTAGCCGTAAAAAAGGGGCAAAAATGAGAGTTTATATGAAGTACATAATATATATACCACCGATCTCTATGATTTTTTCAGACAACAATATATGCTATATACTTAAGCATTTGGTGAAATTTGAAGCTTCTAGCTGTTAAAATGGGGTAGACATTGCAAAAAGTTTCTTATCTGAACAATCGGTTGTATGAGATATATACTATATATACAACCGATCTCTATGATTTTTTCAGACAACAATATATGCTATATACGTAAGTATTCGTTGAAATTTGAAGCCTCTAGCTCTTAAAATGGGGTAGTAATTACGAAAAGTTCCTTATCTGAACAATCGGTTGTGGGGGATATATACTATATATACGACCGATCTCATCAATTTTTTCAGGCAACAATATGTGCAATATACGAAAGTATATGGTGAAGTTTGAAGCTTCAATCTGTTAAATTGGGTAAGATATTACAAAAATCCTCTTTTTCTGAAAAATCGGTTGTATGGAGGATATATGCTATAGTGGTCCGATCCGGTCGGTTCCGACAAATGTCTAATCGGACACCCAAATACACCCGCTCACCAAATTTTATCAAGATATCTCAAAAATTGAGGGACTAGTTTGCATACAAACAGACAGACGGACAGACGGGCATGGCTAAATCAACTCAGCTCTTCAACCTGATTATTTCGGTATACTTAATGGTGGGTCTATCTATTTTCCTTTAAGGACTTACAATTTTCGGTTTCGTGACGAAATTAATATACCATTTCATTTTCATGAAAGGTATAAAAATAGACTTAAATTAGTAGAATAAGAAAATTTTCAACCTACAAACACAAAATACAAAAGTACAGTTAATTCATACTTAACTAAATAAAAATAGAATGATCATGCATTCTCCAAATGCATAAGCATTCTGAAAAAAGGGAGATGTAGTGTAAACAGCCAACAATTCAATGCCAAATATTTAAATCAGTCTAATATGCTACCCTGATACAAAATAGTATAAATGTTCATCAACACATAAATGTGCATTTGATAATTATTGCTGACATAGCCAGTCACACGATTTAGTACAGGTTTGTGTACAACACACAATCAAACGAACTTGAATTCTAGCAAATTTACAAACATTGTCTTTCTCACAGAAGTCACAGCCAATACAGATGTGTAGGTACATATTTTATATCGAGTTGTATGTAGGTATGTAAGTATGTATGCTTAAGGTAGATATGCATGTAAATATGTATGCTTAAATGTAAATATGTATGTAAGAATATGTTTAGAATAATTTAATATAAATAAGCTGAAATATTTGAATAAAGAGACATTGAGAATTCGCTCATTAAGATCGCAACCCTTTTTATTGCATTTTAATCTTTTATACTATTTCGAGACCGTTTAGAGACTGTGTTCAAAGAAGATTTCTTGGGGCTGTTTCGGATCCGTTTCTGGATTGTTTTCGTAATAATATCGTCGAATCTTTTTGGGAACTAACTTCATATAGTTTCAAGATTGTTTTCGAAAGTATTTCACAATTGCTTTAGGAATCATATCGGAAGAACTGCCACCGAATATCTTTTAACAATTGCCGCATCTGTTCGTTGTTTTCGGAACTATTTCAAGATTATTAAAAAAAAAGTATTTCAGGGAACATTGGATCCTCATTTTTAAGAACTCCATTATATCCTTTCTTTTGTTTATCACCGTTCGCGAATTGTTGGGCCTTTTTTAAGGTTATTTTCTGAACGATCTCGTTATTTTGTTGAAGATCGTATCTTGGCATATCGTGCGGACTGGGACGCGGTTTTAGGCAAGTTTTACGGATATGTGAAAGATGAACAGACGTCTAAATCCACAACAACTTAACGCCTTATTACCTCTCAACGAAAGATATTGATTATGTCAGCCCATATAAGTTCTAATAGTGTTGTTGCTCAGGATTTCGTGCACTTCTCCCAAATCTGGTTTTTTGGCAGTATACTATAGAAACTATTAGCAGTTTGGAAACAGATAAAACTAATTAAGTGAACCCTTTGTTCTTTTCTGTATTTATTCAATAAAAATACAGTCATTGCACGTGTATCAATTTGATAACACAATTCAACTGTGCAAATAAACATATACAGTTAGTCACAAAAATAAGTACACACTGGGTTTATGTTGAAAAAAAAACTTCAAATTCAGTGGCTCACAGCTTAATTGATAATTTTCATCTAAAATATTGCAAATTCCCTAACAGAAACCACATTAAAAGAAATGTCAAAAGTTATTCAATGATAAGGAGAATTAATCAAAATTTTCAAATTTTGTTTCAGAATTTCTAGAAACTTTTTGAGTATGCAGTTTTGTAGCCCAATAAATTTTAGTATAATAATGTGCTCGTTAGAAATAGCTCAAAATTTTTCCTGAATTTTCAGAATTTTTTTCGGCGCGGGTGTTGAGCAATTTCTTCAATACATCGCATGGACAAAAATGCATTTTGTATGTGGGAAATTGCACAACACCCTCGCAGAAAAAATTTTGAAAATTCAGGAAAAACTTTGAGGTATTTCTGACTTGAGCATTATTACACTAAAATTTATTGGGCCACAAAACTGCATACTCAAAAATTTTCTAGAAATTCTGAAACAAAATTTGAAAATTTTGATGATCATTTTTGAAATTTTGATTAATTCTCCTTACCTTTGAATAACTTTTGACATTTTTTCAATGTGGTTTCTGTTAGGGAATTTGCGATATTTTAGATGAAAATTATCAACTAAGCTGTGAGCCATTGCATTTGAGGGTTTTCAACATAAACCAAGTGTGTACTTGTTTTTGTGAGAAACCTTATATGTATAAACAAACACTTACTAGGAAATTTTCTTTTGAAAAAGAAACCTTATATGTATAAACAAACAATTACTAGGAAATTTTCTTTTGAAAGAGAATATTCTCAAAGCCATGTCCATTTCATTTCGCTGGCACATGCGTCAATTAATTCCGTTTGTTTAGCTAATTAAAAATTTCCATTAGAGTTATTAATTAAATAAGCTCATTAGGCTCCTATAACAGAATATTTATATGGAAATAATATTGTGACGAATGTTAAAAACGCTAAGGGATCCTATCATCTCTAAGCCAATACTAAATAGTGACTTGTATGCACATCAACAGGTCAATCATTATGTCTATACATATGTCCATACAAGCAGCGGAAAGCACAAACACATGCATATATCTGAGATGCTCCCAAAAGTAGGCAATCATCTGTGGAAGTATCACTCACATATACACGCGCATATGAGAAACTATAACGTGCATCTGAGTTATAGCTGATGAATTTATAGCTGGTAAACAAATAGTAAATTCTAGAACCGCCTACAAATATGCAAACGAGGAAACCAAATAGTAGAAAAGCAGCGCCAGCTGAGGCATGAAATCAGTTTGTTAAGCACGCTATCTGTCGAGTAGTAGAAGTGCTATTGTGAAGTACTTTTAATAAAGGCCATTTTAAGAGGAGGAGTTGTTGAATAAATTCCTAAGATTTCGAATACAACTTGGACATGGCAAAGTTAAGCGAATTAAGGATCCAGCAACTGAAAAAGGAGTTGGGAAACCGTGGATTGAATACTACCGGAAATAAGATCGAACTTCAAGCACGGCTACGAGAGGTAATGGAGTTGGAAGGAATTGATGTGGAAGATTATGCTTTTATCCTGTTGTGGAAGAGCAAGCGACTAAAGTGGAGGAGAATATAGAGACTCTGAATCCATTGGCAAGTGTTGACACTAACGCGATACTAGCAGTTTTGAAACAAATATCAACCGAAATGTCATCTCAACTGGAAGGACAAAAGACAAGTATAACGTCCCAACTGGAATCACAGGAGACACGTAAGACATCCAAGATGGAAGCACAGGAGGCACGCAATTCAGAAATGTCGTCGCAAATGTCATCTCATCTGGAAGAACAGAAGACATATATGACATCTCAGTTGGCTGAGCAGTTGAAAGCACAAGAGGCCAGGATATCTTCGCAGCTGGAGGCACAGGAAGCAAGGGTATCATCAAAACTTGAATCGCAGGATGCAAAAATCGCACAATTTCAGGCAGAAGTCGATGAGTTAAAAGGTCGTAAGGAGCAATTACAGCCCGGCTGTTCCAGCGAGCTGTCCGAAGGTAAAAACTCCATCTTTTCACGGTTCTGTTCTTTTCCAGATCTTTAAGCTACAGTTTGAGAAGACCGCAACAGTGAACAACTGGAATGCTGAAGATAAAGGTGCCGCATTGTTCGTGGCTTTAAAAGGACCAGCTGCTGAGATCTTACAGACCATCCCAGAGTACGAACGTAACAGTTATAAGGCATTGATGGCCGCTGTCGGGAGACGTTATGGAAGCGCTCGCTTTCACCCAAAAGGATAGAAAAATTGTAGCGCAATACAAGCAACCAGATTGTTGAGGAAGTTATTGACTTAGGACAATATTCAACCAGGCTTAAAAATGCTGGCAATCTAGGACTTGTAAGAGAAAAAAACAGTTGTCCCTAAGGAGACAAATTGGTCAAGAATAATGAATACTCGAGTGAGCATATTTAAAAATAAAAAAATAGGTACCCATGTTCTCAAATATCTAATATTTGCATTAACCCCAGAAGTTATGCATGTGACAAATGTCGACAGAAATTAAAGAAATTCTTCATAAATATCATGACGATCCCATCTGGGAAGGACACCCAGAAAATCGCATGACACATAAGACCTAATAAAAATATTGCTGCAAAATATGAAAAATGGTGTACCCATTGGTTTAACCACTTATCACTATATAACTACTTCTTGCTCTAGCAGCAACTGAATCTACCCAATATACTGTATATCATACGCCCAAAGATCCCGCTTTTAGATCAATGTCAATTTTCAACCAATGATAACGGTAACCATTACCTTATTCTATACGTTTCAATTTTAATTTGAAATGTACTACCAATACAAAAAACTTTGTTTAGCCGTTTTCATCTAGGAAAACCTCGCCTTTTAGATAGGTCATAAATTTAGATTATAGGAGTTTTGGATCTAGATAAATAGATAAATAGATAGTAGATTTATAGGACCCTGTAGAAGAGGAAAAGTAATTTATTAATGACCTGCGAATTAGAAAAAAAAAAAACAAAGATCAATAGGAAAAATTATTTTGGTAATACCCTATAAGGTAGAAGAAATCGATGAAAATAATAATTTTACTCCAATACCCTATAAAGAAGAAAATATTGATAACAAAAGTAATGACACTTTAATCCCATCTAGAATAGGAAATGAGGATAAGCAAAAATTTCTCAGTAACATAGAGAATGCAATATCATAAATAATAAGAAAATAATAATACACAAAAAATAGACTTGAATTAGTAGAATAAGAAAATTTTCAACCTACAAACACAAAATACAAAAGTACAGTTAATTCATACTTAACTAAATAAAATTAGAATGATCATGCATTCTCCAAATGCATAAGCATTCTGAAAAAAGGGAGATGTAGTATAAACAGCCAACAATTCAATGCCAAATATTTAAATCAGTCTAATATGCTACCCTGATACAAAAATAGTCTAAATGTTCACCAACACATAAATATGCATTTGATAATTATTGCTGACATAGCCAGTCACACGATTTAGTACAGGTTTGTGTACAACACACAATCAAACGAACTTGAATTCTAGCAAATTTACAAACATTGTATTTCTCACAGAAGTCACAGCCAATACAGATGTGTAGGTACATATTTTATATCGAGTTGTATGTAGGTATATAAGTATGTATGCTTAAGGTAGATATGCATGTAAGTATGTATGCTTAAATGTAAATATGTATGTAAGAATATGTTTAGAATAATTTAATATAAATAAGCTGAAATATTTGAATAAAGAGACATTGAGAATTCGCTCATTAAGGTCACAACCCTATTTATTGCATTTTAATCTTTTATGCTATTTCGGGACCGTTTAGAGACTGTGTTCCAAGAAGATTTCTTGGGGCTGTTTCGGATCCGTTTCTTGATTGTTTTCGTAATATCGTCGAACCTTTTTGGGAACTAACTTCATATGGTTTCAAGATTGTTTTCGAAAGTATTTCACGATTGCTTTAGGAATCATATCGGAAGAACTGCCACCGAATATCTTTTAACAATTGCCGCATCTGTTCGTTGTTTTCGGAACTATTTCAAGATTATTAAAAAAAAAGTATTTTAGGGAACATTGGATCCTCATTTTTAAGAACTCCATTATATCCTTCCTTCTGTTTATCACCGGTCGCGAATTGTTGGGCCTTTTTATACTCAGTTGAGCAGAGCTCACAGAGTATATTAAGTTTGATTGGATAACGGTCGGTTGTACATATATAAAGGAATCGAGATAGATATAGACTTCCATATTTCAAAATAATCAGGATCGAAAAAAATTTGATTGAGCCATGTCCGTCCGTCCGTCCGTCCGTCCGTTAACACAATAACTTGAGTAAATTTTGAGGTATCTTGATGAAATTTGGTATGTAGGTTCCCGATCACTCATCTCAGATCGCTATTTAAAATGAACGATATCGGACTATAACCACGCCCACTTTTTCGATATCGAAAATTTCGAAAAACCGAAAAAGTGCGATAATTCATTACCAAAGACAGATAAAGCGACGAAACTTGGTAGATGAGTTGAATTTATGAAGTAGAATAGAAAACTAGTAAAATTTTGGACAATGGACGTGGCACCGCCCACTTTTAAAAGAAGGTAATTTAGAAGTTTTGCAAGCTGTAATTTTTCAGTCGTTGAAGATATCATGATGAAATTTGGCAGGGACGTTACTCCTATTGCTGTATGTACGCCTAATAAAAATTAGCAAAATCGGAGAAGGACCACGCCCACTTTTAAACAAAAAATTTTTTTAAAGTAAAATTTTAACAAAAAATTTAATATCTTCACAGTATATAAGTAAATTATGCCAACATTCAACTCCAGTAATGATATAGTGCAACAAAATACAAAAAAAAAGAAAATTTCAAAATGGGCGTGGCTCCGCCCTTTTTCATTTAATTTGTCTAGGATACTTTTAACGCCATAAGTCGAACAAAAATTAACCAATCCTTTTGAAATTTGGTAGAGGCATAGATTTTATGATGTTAACTGTTTTCTGTGAAAACGGGCGAAATCGGTTGATGCCACGCCCAGTTTTTATACACGGTCGTTCGTCTGTCCTTCCGCATGGCCGTTAACACAATAACTTGAGCAAAAATCGACATATCTTTAATGAACTTAGTTCACGTACTTACTTGAACTCACTTTATCTTGGTATGAAAAATGAACGAAATCCGACAATGACCACGCCCACTCTTTCGATATCGAAAATTACGAAAAATGAAAAAAATGCCATAATTCTATACCAAATACGAAAAAAGGGATGAAACATGGTGAGGTAATTGGATTGGTTTATTGACGCAAAATATACCTTTAGAAAAAAAATTTGTAAAATGGGTGTGACACCTACCATATTAAGTAGAAGAAAATGAAAAAGTTCTGCAGGGCGAAATAAAAAACCCTTAAAATCGTGGCAGGTATTACATATATAAATAAATTAACGGTATACAACAGATGATATTCTGGTTCACCCTGGTCCACATTTTGGTCGATATCTGGAAAACGCCTTCACATATACAACTACCACCACTCTCTTTTAAACCCCTCATTAATACCTTTAATTTGATACCCATATCGTACAAACACATTCTAGAGTCACCCCTGGTCCACCTTTATGGCGATATTTCGAAACGGCGTCCTCCTATAGAACTAAGGCCCACTCCCTTTTAAAATACTCATTAACACCATTCGTTTGATACCCATATTGTACAAACAAATTCTAGAGTCAACCCTGATCCACCTTTATGGCGATATCCCTAAATGGCGTCCACCTATAGAACTATGGCCCACTCCCTCATAAAATACTCTTTAATGTCTTTCATTTGACACATGTCATACAAACACATTCCACGGCTTCCCTCGGTTCATTTTCCTACATGGTTATTTTCCCTCATGTTGTCACCATAGCTCTCAACTGAGTATGTAATGTTCGGTTACACCCGAACTTAACCTTCCTTACTTGTTTAAGGTTATTTTCTGAACGATCTCGTTATTTTGGTGAAGATCGTATCTTGGCATATCGTGCGGACTGGGACGCGGTTTTAGGCAAGTTTTACGAATATGTGAAAGATGAACAGACGTCTAAATTCACAACAACTTAACGCCTTATTAACTCTCAACGAAAGATATTGATTATGTCAGCCCATATAAGTTCTAATAGTGTTGTTGCTCAGGATTTCGTGCACTTCTCCCAACTCTGGTTTTTTGGCAGTATACAATAGAAACTATTAGCAGTTTGGAAACAGATAAAACTAATTAAGTGAACCCTTTGTTCTTTTCTGTATTTATTCAATAAAAATACAGTCATTGCACGTGTATCAATTTGATAACACAATTCAACTGTGCAAATAAACATATACAGTTAGTCACAAAAATAAGTACACACTGGGTTTATGTTGAAAAAAAAAACTTCAAATGCAGTGGCTCACAGCTTAATTGATAATTTTCATCTAAAATATTGCAAATTCCCTAACAGAAACCACATTAAAAGAAATGTCAAAGGTTATTCAATGATAAGGAGAATTAATCAAAATTTTCAAATTTTGTTTCAGAATTTCTAGAAAATTTTTGAGTATGCAGCTTTGTAGCCCAATAAATTTTAGTATAATAATGTGCTCGTTAGAAATAGCTCAACATTTTTCCTGAATTTTCAGAATTTTTTTCGGCGCGGGTGTTGAGCAATTTCTTCAATACATCGCATGGACAAAAATGCATTTTGTATGTGGGAAATTGCACAACACCCTCGCAGAAAAAAATTCTGAAAATTCAGGAAAAACTTTGAGGTATTTCTAACTTGAGCATTACACTAAAATTTATTGGGCCACAAAACTGCATACTGAAAAATTTTCTAGAAATTCTGAAACAAAAAATTTGAAAATTTTGATGATCATTTTTGAAATTTTGATTAATTCTCCGTACCTTTGAATAACTTTTGACATTTTTTTCAATGTGGTTTCTGTTAGGGAATTTGCGATATTTTAGATGAAAATTATAAACTAAGCTGAGAGCCATTGCATTTGAGGTTTTTCAACATAAACCAAGTGTGTACTTGTTTTTGTGAGAAACCTTATATGTATAAACAAACATTTACTAGGAAATTTTCTTTTGAAAAAGAAACCTTATATGTATAAACAAACAATTACTAGAAAATTTTCTTTTGAAAAAGAATATTCTCAAAGCCAGGTCCATTTCATTTTGCTGGCACATGCGTCAATTAATGCCGTTTGTTTATCTAATTAAAAATTTCCATTAGAGTTATTAACTAAATAAGCTCATTAGGCTCCTATAACAGAATATTTATATGGAAATAATATTGTGACGAATATTAAAAACCCTAAGGGATCCTATCATCTCTAAGCCAATACTAAACAGTGACTTGTATGCACATCAACATGTCAATCATTATGTCTATACATATGTCCATACAAGCAGCGGAGAGCGCAAATACAAGCATATATCTGAGATGCTCCCAAAAGTAGGCAATCATCTGTGGAAGTACCACTCACATATACACGCGCATATGAGAAACTATAACGTGCATCTGAGTTATAGCTGATGAATTTATAGCTGGTAAACAAATAATAAATTCTAGAACCGCCTACAAATATGCAAACGAGGAAACCAAATAGTAGAAAAGCAGCGCCAGCTGAGGCATGAAATCAGTTTGTTAAGCACGCTATCTGTCGAGTAGTAGAAGTGCTATTGTGAAGTACTTTAATAAAGGCCATTTAGAGAGGAGGAGTTGTTGAATAAATTCCTAAGATTTCGAATACAACTTGGATATGGCAAAGTTAAGCGAATTAAGGATTCAGCAACTGAAAAAGGAGTTGGGGAACCGTGGATTGAATACTACCGGCAATAAGATCGAACTTCAAGCACGGCTACGAAAGTGGTTGTTTGAGGTTTTTCAACATAAACCAAGTGTGTACTTGTTTTTGTGAGAAAGCTTATATGTATAAACAAACACTTACTAGGAAATTTTCTTTTGAAAAAGAAACCTTATATGTATAAACAAACAATTACTAGGAAATTTTCTTTTGAAAAAGAATATTCTCAAAGCCAGGTCCATTTCATTTTGCTGGCACATGCGTCAATTAATTCCGTTTGTTTAGCTAATTAAAAATTTTCATTAGAGTTATTAATTAAATAAGCTCATTAGGCTCCTATAACAGAATATTTATATGGAAATAATATTGTGACGAATATTAAAAACGCTAAGGGATCCTATCATCTCTAAGCCAATACTAAACAGTGACTTGTATGCACATCAACATGTCAATCATTATGTCTATACATATGTCCATACAAGCAGCGGAGAGCGCAAACACCTGCATATATCTGAGATGCTCCCAAAAGTAGGCAATCATCTGTGGAAGTATCACTCACATATACACGCGCATATGAGAAACTATAACATGCATCTGCGTTATAGCTGATGAATTTATAGCTGGTAAACAAATAGTAAATTCTAGAACCGCCTACAAATATGCAAACGAGGAAACCAAATATTAGAAAAGCAGCGCCAGCTGAGGCATGAAATCAGTTTGTTAAGCACGCTATCTGTCGAGTAGTAGAAGTGCTATTGTGAAGTACTTTAATAAAGGCCATTTTGAGAGGAGGAGTTGTTGAATAAATTCCTAAGGTTTCGAATACAACTTGGACATGGCAAAGTTAAGCGAATTAAGGATCCAGCAACTGAAAAAGGAGTTGGGGAACCGTGGATTGAATACTACCGGCAATAAGATCGAACTTCAAGCACGGCTACGAGAGGTAATGGAGTTGGAAGGAATTGATGTGGAAGAGTTTGCTTTTATCCTGTTGTGGAAGAGCAAGAGACTAAAGTGGAGGAGAATATAGAGACTCTGAATCCATTGGCAAGTGTTGACACTAACGCGATACTAGCAGGTTTGAAACAAATATCAACCGAAATGTCATCTCAACTGGAAGGACAAAAGACAAGTATAACGTCCCAACTGGAATCACAGGAGACACGTAAGACATCCAAGCTGGAAGCACAGGAGGCACGCAATTCAGAAATTTCGTCGCAAATGTCATCTTATTTGGAAGAACAGAAGACATATATGACATCTCAGTTGGCTGAGCAGTTGAAAGCACAAGAGGCCCGCATATCTTCGCAGCTGGAGGCACAGGAAGCAAGGGTATCATCAAAACTTGAATCGCAGGATGCAAAGATCGCACAATTTCAGGCAGAAGTCGATGAGTTAAAAGGTCGTAAGGAGCAATTACAGCCCGGCTGTTCCAGCGAGCTGTCCGAAGGTAAAAACGCCATCTCTTCACGGCTCTGTCTTTCCAGATCTTTAAGCTACAGTTTGAGAAGACCGCAACAGTGAACAACTGGAATGCTGAAGATAAAGGTGCCGCATTGTTCGTGGCTTTAAAAGGACCAGCTGCTGAGATCTTACAGACCATCCCATAGTACGAACGTAACAGTTATAAGGCATTGATGGCCGCTGTTGGGAGACGTTATGGAAGCGCTCGCTTTCATCCAAAAGGGTAGAAAAATTGTAGCGTAATACAAGCAACCAGATTATTGAGGAAGTTATTGACTTAGCACAATATTCAACCAGGCTTTAAAATACTGGCAATCTAGGACTTGTAAGAGAAAAAACAGTTGTCCCTAAGGAGACAAATTGGTCAAAAATAATGAATACTCGAGTGAGCATATTTAAAAATAAAAAAATAGGTACGCATGTTCTCAAAGATCTAATATTTGCATTAACCCCAGAAGTTATGCATGTGACAAATGTCGACAGAAATTAAAGAAATTCTTCATAAATATCATGACGATCCGATCTGGGAAGGACACCCAGAAAATCGCATGACACATAAGATCTAATAAAAGTATTGCTGCAAAATATGAAAATGGTGTACCCATTGGTTTAACCACTTATCACTATATAACTACTTCTTGCTCTAGCAGCAACTGAATCTACCCAATATACTGTATATCATACGCCCAAAGATCCCGCTTTTAGATCAATGTCAATTTTCAACCAATGATAACTGTAACCATTACCTTATTCTATACGTTTCAATTTTAATTTGAAATGTACTACCAATACAAAAAACTTTGTTTAGCCGTTTTCATCTAGGAAAACCTCGCCTATTAGAGAGGTCACAAATTTAGATTATAGGAGTTTTGGATCTAGATAAATAGATAAATAAATAGTAGATTTATAGGACCCTGTAGAAGAGGAAAAGTAATTTATTAATGACCTGCGAATTAGAAAATATCAATAAGGAAAATAATTTTATTGATGACCTGCGGAACAGAAAGTATCAATAGGAAAAATAATTCTATAACCCTGCAGAATATAAAATACCGATAGGAAAATAATTTTATTAATAACCTGAAAAAAAAAAACAAAAAAAAAAAAAAACAAAGATCAATAGGAAAAATTATTTTAGTAATACCCTATAAGGTAGGAGAAATCGATGAAAATAATAATTTTACTCCAATACCCTATAAAGAAGAAAATATTGATAACAAAAATAATGACACTTTAATCCCATCTAGAATAGGAAATGAGGATAAGCAAAAATTTCTCAGTAACATAGAGAATGCAATATCATAAATAATAAGAAAATAATAATACACAAAAAATAGACTTGAATTAGTAGAATAAGAAAATGTTCAACCTACAAACACAAAATACAAAAGTACAGTTAATTCATACTTAACTAAATAAAATTAGAATGATGATGCATTCTCCAAATGCATAAGCATTCTGAAAAAAGGGAGATGTAGTATAAACAGCCAACAATTCAATGCCAAATATTTAAATCAGTCTAATATGCTACCCTGATACAAAAATAGTCTAAATGTTCATCAACACATAAATATGCATTTGATAATTATTGCTGACATAGCCAGTCACACGATTTAGTACAGGTTTGTGTACAACACACAATCAAACGAACTTGAATTCTAGCAAATTTACAAACATTGTATTTCTCACAGAAGTCACAGCCAATACAAATGTGTAGGTACATATTTTATATCGAGTTGTATGTAGATATATAAGTATGTATGCTTAAGGTAGATATGCATGTAAGTATGTATGCTTAAATGTAAATATGTATGTAAGAATATGTTTAGAATAATTTAATATAAATAAGCTGAAATATTTGAATAAAGAGACATTGAGAATTCGCCCTTTAAGGTCACAACCCTATTTATTGCATTTTAATCTTTTATACTATTTCGGGACCGTTTAGAGACTGTGTTCCAAGAAGATTTCTTGGGGCTGTTTCGGATCCGTTTCTGCATTGTTTTCGTAATAATATCGTCGAATCTTTTTGGGAACTAACTTCATATAGTTTCAAGATTGTTTTCGAAAGTATTTCACGATTGCTTTAGGAATCATATAGGAAGAACTGCCACCGAATATCTTTTAACAATTGCCGCATCTGTTCGTTGTTTTCGGAACTATTTCAAGATTATTAAAAAAAAAGTATTTTAGGGAACATTGGATCCTCATTTTTAAGAACTCCATTATATCCTTCCTTCTGTTTATCACCGTTCGGGAATTGTTGGGCCTTTTTATACTCAGTTGAGCAGAGCTCACAGAGTATATTAAGTTTGATTGGATAACGGTTGGTTGTACATATATAAAGGAATCGAGATAGATATAGACTTCCATATATCAAAATAATCAGGATCGAAAAAAAATTTGATTGAGCCATGTCCGTCCGTCCGTCCGTCCGTTAACACGATAACTTGAGTAAATTTTGAGGTATCTTGATGAAATTTGGTATGTAGGTTCACGAGCACTCATCTCAGATTGCTATTTTAAATGAACGATATCGGACTATAACCACGCCCACTTTTTCGATATCGAAAATTTCGAAAAACCGAAAAAGTGCGATAATTCATTACCAAAGTCAGATAAAGCGACGAAACTTGGTAGATGAGTTGAATTTATGACGTAGAATAGAAAACTAGTAAAATTTTGGGCAACGGGCGTGGCACCGCCCACTTTTAAAAGAAGGTAATTTAGAAGTTTTGCAAGCTGTAATTTTTCAGTCGTTGAAGATATCATGATGAAATTTGGCAGGGACGTTACTCCTATTGCTGTATGTACGCCTAATAAAAATTAGCAAAATCGGAGAAGGACCACGCCCACTTTTAAAAAAAAAATTTTTTAAAGTAAAATTTTAACAAAAAATTTAATATCTTCACAGTATATAAGTAAATTATGCCAACATTCAACTCCAGTAATGATATAGTGCAACAAAATACAAAAATAAAAGAAAATTTCAAAATGGGCGTGGCTCCGCCCTTTTTCATTTAATTTGTCTAGGATACTTTTAACGCCATAAGTCGAACAAAAATTAACCAATCCTTTTGAAATTTGGTGGGGGCATAGAGTTTATGATGCTAACTGTTTTCTGTGAAAACGGGCGAAATCGGTTGATTCCACGCCCAGTTTTTATACACGGTCGTTCGTCTGTCCTTCCGCATGGCCGTTAACACAATAACTTGAGCAAAAATCGACATATCTTTAATGAACTTAGTTCACGTACTTACTTGAACTCACTTTATCTTGGTATGAAAAATGAACGAAATCCGACAATGACCACGCCCACTCTTTCGATATCGAAAATTACGAAAAATGAAAAATATGCCATAATTCTATACCAAATACGAAAAAAGGGATGAAACATGGTGAGGTAATTGGATTGGTTTATTGACGCGAAATATAACTTTAGAAAAAACTTTATAAAATGGCTGTGACACCTACCATATTAAGTAGAAGAAAATGAAAAAGTTCTGCAGGGCGAAATAAAAAACCCTTAAAATCGTGGCAGGTATTACATATATAAATAAATTAACGGTATACAACAGATGATATTCTGGGTCACCCTGGTCCACATTTTGGTCGATATCTGGAAAACGCCTTCACATATACAACTACCACCACTCCCTTTTAAAACTCTCATTAATACCTTTAATTTGATACCCATATCGTACAAACACATTCTAGAGTCACACCTGGTCCACCTTTATGGCGATATCTCGAAAAAGCGAACACCTATAGAACGAAGGCCCACTCCCTTTTAAAAATACTCATTAACACCTTTCATTTGATACCCATATCGTACAAACAAAGTCTAGAGTCACCCCTGGTCCACCTTTATGGCGATATCTCGAAAGGGCCAACACCTATAGAACGAAGGCCCATTCCCTTTTAAAAATACTCATTAACACCTTTCATTTGATACCCATATCGTACAAACAAAGTCTAGAGTCACCCCTGGTCCACCTTTATGGCGATATCTCGAAAAGGCGAACACCTATAGAACTAAGGCCCCCTCCCTTTTAAAATACTCATTAACACCTTTCGTTTGATACCCATATTGCACAAACGAATTCTAGAGTCACCCCTGGTCCACCTTTATGGCGGTATCTCGAAACGGCGTCCACCTATGGAACTAAGGATTACACCCTTTTAAAATACTCATTAACACCTTTCTTTTGATACCCATATTGTACAGACAAATTCTAGGGTCACCCCTGCTCCACCATTATGGCGATATCTCAAAACAGCGTCCACCTATGGAAATAAGAATTACTCTCTTTTAAAATACTCATTAACACCTTTCTTTTGGTACCCATATTGTACAAACAAATTCTAGGGTCACCCCTGGTCCACCTTTATGACGACATCTCGAAAATGCGACCACCTATACAACAACCACCACTCCCTTTTAAAACCCTAATTAATACCTTTAATTTGATACCCATATCATACAAACACATTCTAGAGTCACCCCTGGTCCACCTTTATGGCGATATTTCGAAACGGCGTCCACCTATAGAACTAAGGCCCACTCCCTTTTAAAATACCCATTAGCACCTTTCGTTTGATGCCCATATTGTACAAACAAATTCTAGGGTCACCCCTGGTCCACCTTTATGGCGATATCTCGAAACGGCGTCCACCTATGGAACTAAGGATTACTCCCTTTTAAAATACTCATTAACACCTTTCTTTTGATACCCATATTGTACAAACAAATTCTAGGGTCACCCCTGGTCCACCTTTATAGCGATATCTCGAAACGGCGTCCACCTATGGAACTAAGGATTACTTTCTTTTAAAATACTCATTAACACCTTTCTTTTATACCCATATTGTACAAACAAATTCTAGGGTCACCCCTGGTCCACCTTTATGGCGATATCTCGAAACGGCGTCCACCTATGGAACTAAGGATTACTCCCTTTTAAAATACTCATTAACACCTTTCTTTTGATACCCATATTGTACAAACAAAGTCTAGGGTCACCCCTGGTCCACCTTTATGGTGATATCTCGAAACGGCGTCCACCTATGGAACTAAGGATTACTCCCTTTTAAAATACTCATTAACACCTTTCTTTTGATACCCATACTGTACAAACAAATTCTAGGGTCACCCCTGGGCCACCTTGATGGCGATATCTCGAAACGGCGTCCACCTATGGAACTAAGGATTACTTTCTTTTAAAATACTCATTAACACCTTTCTTTTATACCCGTATTGTACAAACAAATTCTAGGGTCACCCCTGGTCCACCTTTATGGCGATATCTCGAAACGGCGTCCACCTATGGAACTAAGGATTACTCCCTTTTAAAATACTCATTAACACCTTTCTTTTGATACCCATATTGTACAAACAAATTCTAGGGTCCTCCCTGGTCCACCTTTATGGCGATATCTCGAAAAGGCGACGACCTATACAACAACCACCACTCCCATATTGTACAAACAAAGTCTAGGGTCACCCCTGGTCCACCTTTATGGTGATATCTCGAAACGGCGTCCACCTATGGAACTAAGGATTACTCCCTTTTAAAATACTCATTAACACCTTTCTTTTGATACCCATACTGTACAAACAAATTCTAGGGTCACCCCTGGTCCACCTTTATGGCGATATCTCGAAACGGCGTCCACCTATGGAACTAAGGATTACTTTCTTTTAAAATACTCATTAACACCTTTCTTTTATACCCATATTGTACAAACAAATTCTAGGGTCACCCCTGGTCCACCTTTATGGCGATATCTCGAAACGGCGTCCACCTATGGAACTAAGGATTACTCCCTTTTAAAACACTCATTAACACCTTTCTTTTGATACCCATATTGTACAAACAAATTCTAGGGTCCTCCCTGGTCCACCTTTATGTCGATATCTCGAAAAGGCGACCACCTATACAACAACCACCACTCCCTTTTAAAACCCTCATTAATACCTTTAATTTGATACCCATATCGTACAAACACATTCTAGAGTCACCCCTGGTCCACCTTTATGGCGATATTTCGAAACGGCGTCCACCTATAGAATTAAGGCCCACTCCCTTTTAAAATACTCATTAACACCATTCGTTTGATACCCATATTGTACAAACAAATTCTAGAGTCAACCCTGATCCACCTTTATGGCGATATCCCTAAATGGCGTCCACCTATAGAACTATGGCCCACTCCCTCATAAAATACTCTTTAACGTCTTTCATTTGATACACAAAACGGCGTCCACCTATGGAACTAAGAATTACTCCCTTTTAAAATACTCATTAACACCTTTCTTTTCGTACCCATATTGTACAAAAAATTCTAGGGTCACCCCTCGTCCACCTTTATGGCGACATCTCGAAAATGCGACCACCTATACAACAACCACCACTCTCTTTTAAAACCCTAATTAATACCTTTAATTTGATACCCATATCATACAAACACATTCCAGAGTCACCCCTGGTCCACCTTTATGGCGATATTTCGAAAAGGCGACCACCTATACAACAACCACCACTCCCTTTTAAAACCCTCATTAATACCTTTAATTTGATACCCATATCGTACAAACACATTCTAGAGTCACCCCTGGTCCACCTTTATGGCGATATTTCGAAACGGCGTCCACCTATAGAACTAAGGCCCACTCCCTTTTAAAATACTCATTAACACCATTCGTTTGATACCCATATTGTACAAACAAATTCTAGAGTCAACCCTGATCCACCTTTATGGCGATATCCCTAAATGGCGTCCACCTATAGAACTATGGCCAACTCCCTCATAAAATACTCTTTAATGTCTTTCATTTGATACACATGTCATACAAACACATTCCACGGTTTCCCTCGGTCCATTTTCCTACATGGTTATTTTACCTTATGTTGTCACCATAGCTCTCAACTGAGTATGTAATGTTCGGTTACACCCGAACTTAACCTTCCTTACTTGTTTAAGGTTATTTTCTGAACGATCTCGTTATTTTGGTGAAGATCGTATCTTGGCATATCGTGCGGACTGGGACGCGGTTTTAGGCAAGTTTTACGAATATGTGAAAGATGAACAGACGTCTAAATCCACAACAACTTAACGCCTTATTAACTCTCAACGAAAGATATTGATTATGTCAGCCCATATAAGTTCTAATAGTGTTGTTGCTCAGGATTTCGTGCACTTCTCCCAACTCTGGTTTTTTGGCAGTATACAATAGAAACTATTAGCAGTTTGGAAACAGATAAAACTAATTAAGTGAACCCTTTGTTCTTTTCTGTATTTATTCAATAAAAATACAGTCATTGCACGTGTATCAATTTGATAACACAATTCAACTGTGCAAATAAACATATACAGTTAGTCACAAAAATAAGTACACACTGGGTTTATGTTGAAAAAAAAACTTCAAATGCAGTGGCTCACAGCTTAATTGATAATTTTCATCTAAAATATTGCAAATTCCCTAACAGAAACCACATTAAAAGAAATGTCAAAGGTTATTCAATGATAAGGAGAATTAATCAAAATTTTCAAATTTTGTTTCAGAATTTCTAGAAAATTTTTGAGTATGCAGTTTTGTAGCCCAATAAATTTTAGTATAATCATGTGCTCGTTAGAAATAGCTCAAAATTTTTCCTGAATTTTCAGAATTTTTTTAGGCGCGGGTGTTGAGCAATTTCTTCAATACATCGCATGGACAAAAATGCATTTTGTATGTGGGAAATTGCACAACACCCTCGCAGAAAAAAATTCTGAAAATTCAGGAAAAACTTTGAGGTATTTCTAACTGGAGCATTATTACACTAAAATTTATTGGGCCACAAAACTGGATACACAAAAATTTTCTAGAAATTCTGAAACAAAATTTGAAAATTTTGATGATCATTTTTGAAATTTTGATTAATTCTCCTTACCTTTGAATAACTTTTGACATTTTTTTCAATGTGGTTTCTGTTAGGGAATTTGCGATATTTTAGATGAAAATTATCAACTAAGCTGTGAGCCATTGCATTTGAGGCTTTTCAACATAAACCAAATGTGTACTTGTTTTTGTGAGAAACCTTATATGTATAAACAAACACTTACTAGGAAATTTTCTTTTGAAAAAGAAACCTTATATGTATAAACAAACAATTATTAGGAAATTTTCTTTTGAAAAAGAATATTCTCAAAGCCAGGTCCATTTCATTTCGCTGGCACATGCGTCAATTAATTCCGTTTGTTTAGCTAATTAAAAATTTCCATTAGAGTTATTAATTAAGTAAGCTCATTAGGCTCCTATAACAGAATATTTATATGGAAATAATATTGTGACGAATATTAAAAACGCTAAGGGATCCTATCATCTCTAAGCCAATACTAAACAGTGACTTGTATGCACATCAACAGGTCAATCATTATGTCTATACATATCTCCATACAAGCACCGGAGAGCACAAACACATGCATATATCTGAGATGCTCCCAAAAGTAGGCAATCATCTGTGGAAGTATCACTCACATATACACGCGCATATGAGAAACTATAACGTGCATCTGAGTTATAGCTGATGAATTTATAGCTGGTAAACAAATAGTAAATTATCGAACCGCCTACAAATATGCAAACGAGGAAACCAAATAGTAGAAAAGCAGCGCCAGCTGAGGCATGAAATCAGTTTGTTAAGCCCGCTATCTGTCGAGTAGTAGAAGTGCCATTGTGAAGTACTTTAACAAAGGCCATTTTGAGAGGAGGAGTTGTTGAATAAATTCCTAAGATTTCGAATACAACTTGGACATGGCAAAGTTAAGCGAATTAAGGATCCAGCAACTGAAAAAGGAGTTGGGGAACCGTGGATTGAATACTACCGGCAATAAGATCGAACTTCAAGCACGGCTACGAGAGGTAATGGAGTTGGAAGGAATTGATGTGAAAGAGTATGCTTTTATCCTGTTGTGGAAGAGCAAGCGACTAAAGTGGAGGAGAATATAGAGACTCTGAATCCATTGGCAAGTGTTGACACTAACGCGATACTAGCAGTTTTGAAACAAATATCAACCGAAATGTCATCTCAACTGGAAGGGCAAAAGACAAGTATAACGTCCCAACTGGAATCACAGGAGACACGTAAGACATCCAAGATGGAAGCACAGGAGGCACGCAATTCAGAAATTTCGTCGCAAATGTCATCTCATCTGGAAGAACAGAAGACATATATGACATCTCAGTTGGCTGAGCAGTTGAAAGCACAAGAGGCCCGCATATCTTCGCAGCTGGAGGCACAGGAAGCAAGGGTATCATCAAAACTTGAATCGCAGGATGCAAAAATCGCACAATTTCAGGCAGAAGTCGATGAGTTAAAAGGTCGTAAGGAGCAATTACAGCCCGGCTGTTCCAGCGAGCTGTCCGAAGGTAAAAACGCCATCTCTTCACGGCTCTGTCTTTCCAGATCTTTAAGCTACAGTTTGAGAAGACCGCAACAGTGAACAACTGGAATGCTGAAGATAAAGGTGCCGCATTGTTCGTGGCTTTAAAAGGACCAGGTGCTGAGATCTTACAGACCATCCCAGAGTACGAACGTAACAGTTATAAGGCATTGATGGCCGCTGTCGGGAGACGTTATGGAAGCGCTCGCTTTCATCCAAAAGGATAGAAAAATTGTAGCGTAATACAAGCAACCAGATTGTTGAGGAAGTTATTGACTTAGCACAATATTCTACCAGGCTTAAAAATGCTGGCAATCTAGGTCTTGTAAGAGAAAAAACAGTTGTCCCTAAGGAGACAAATTGGTCAAAAATAATGAATACTCGAGTGAGCATATTTAAAAATAAAAAAATAGGTACCCATGTTCTCAAAGATCTAATACTTGCATTAACCCCAGAAGTTATGCATGTGACAAATGTCGACAGAAATTAAAGAAATTCTTCATAAATATCATGACGATCCGATCTGGGAAGGACACCCAGAAAATCGCATGACACATAAGATCTAATAAAAATAATATAAATAAAATTGCTGCAAAATATGAAAAATGGTGTACCCATTGGTTTAACCACTTATCACTATATAACTACTTCTTGCTCTAGCAGCAACTGAATCTACCCAATATACTGTATATCATACGCCCAAAGATCCCGCTTTTAGATCAATGTCAATTTTCAACCAATGATAACTGTAACCATTACCTTAATCTATACGTTTCAATTTTAATTTGAAATGTACTACCAATACAAAAAACTTTGTTTAGCCGTTTTCATCTAGGAAAACCTCGCCTTTTAGAGAGGTCATAAATTTAGATTATAGGAGTTTTGGATCTAGATAAATAGATAAATAGATAGTAGATTTATAGGACCCTGTAGATGAGGAAAAGTAATTTATTAATGACCTGCGAATTAGAAAATATCAATAAGGAAAATAATTTTATTGATGACCTGCGGAACAGAAAGTATCAATAGGAAAAATAATTCTATAACCCTGCAGAATATAAAATACCGATAGGAAAATAATTTTATTAATAACTTGAAAAAAAAAAAAAAAACAAAAAAAAAAAAAACAAAGATAAATAGGAAAAATTATTTTAGTAATACCCTATAAGGTAGAAGAAATCGATGAAAATAATAATTTTACTCCAATACCGTATAAAGAAGAAAATATTGATAACAAAAGTAATGACACTTTAATCCCATCTAGAATAGGAAATGAGGATAAGCAAAAATTTCTCAGTAACATAGAGAATGCAATATCATAAATAATAAGAAAATAATAATACACAAAAAATAGACTTGAATTAGTAGAATAAGAAAATTTTCAACCTACAAACACAAAATGCAAAAGTACAGTTAATTCATACTTAACTAAATAAAATTAGAATGATCATGCATTCTCCAAATGCATAAGCATTCTGAAAAAAGGGAGATGTAGTATAAACAGCCAACAATTCAATGCCAAATATTTAAATCAGTCTAATATGCTACCCTGATACAAAATAGTATAAATGTTCATCAACACATAAATATGCATTTGATAATTATTGCTGACATAGCCAGTCACACGATTTAGTACAGGTTTGTGTACAACACACAATCAAACGAACTTGAATTCTAGCAAATTTACAAACATTGTATTTCTCACAGAAGTCGCAGCCAATACAGATGTGTAGGTACATATTTTATATCGAGTTGTATGTAGGTATATAAGTATGTATGCTTAAGGTAGATATGCATGTAAGTATGTATGCTTAAATGTAAATATGTATGTAAGAATATGTTTAGAATAATTTAATATAAATAAGCTGAAATATTTGAATAAAGAGACATTGAGAATTCGCTCATTAAGGTCACAACCCTTTTTATTGCATTTTAATCTTTTATGCTATTTCGGGACCGTTTAGAGACTGTGTTCCAAGAAGATTTCTTGGGGCTGTTTCGGATCCGTTTCTGGATTGTTTTCGTAATAATATCGTCGAATCTTTTTGGAACTAACTTCATATAGTTTCAAAATTGTTTTCGAAAGTATTTCACGATTGCTTTAGGAATCATATCGGAAGAACTGCCGCCGAATATCTTTTAACAATTGCCGCATCTGTTCGTTGTTTTCGGAACTGTTTCAAGATTATTAAAAAAAAAGTATTTTAGGGAACATTGGATCCTCATTTTTAAGAACTCCATTATATCCTTCCTTCTGTTTATCACCGTTCGCGAATTGTTGGGCCTTTTTATACTCAGTTGAGCAGAGCTCACAAAGTATATTAAGTTTGATTGGATAACGGTTGGTTGTACATATATAAAGGAATCGAGATAGATATAGACTTCCATATATCAAAATAATCAGGATCGAAAAAAAATTTGATTGAGCCATGTCCGTCCGTCCGTCCGTTAACACGATAACATGAGTAAATTTTGAGGTATCTTGATGAAATTTGGTATGTAGGTTCCCGAGCACTCATCTCAGATCGCTATTTAAAATGAACGATATCGGACTATAACCACGCCCACTTTTTCGATATCGAAAATTTCGAAAAACCGAAAAAGTGCGATAATTCATTACCAAAGACAGATAAAGCGACAAAACTTGGTAGATGAGTTGAATTTATGACGTAGAATAGAAAACTGGTAAAATTTTGGACAATGGGCGTGGCACCGCCCACTTTTAAAAGAAGGTAATTTAGAAGTTTTGCAAGCTGTAATTTTTCAGTCGTTGAAGATATCATGATGAAATTTGGCAGGGACGTTACTCCTATTGCTGTATGTACGCCTAATAAAAATTAGCAAAATCGGAGAAGGACCACGCCCACTTTTAAAAAAAAAATTTTTTAAAGTAAAATTTTAACAAAAAATTTAATATCTTCACAGTATATAAGTAAATTATGCCAACATTCAACTCCAGTAATGATATAGTGCAACAAAATACAAAAATAAAAGAAAATTTCAAAATGGGCGTGGCTCCGCCCTTTTTCATTTAATTTGTCTAGGATACTTTTAACGCCATAAGTCAAACAAAAATTAACCAATCCTTTTGAAATTTGGTAGGGGCATAGAGTTTATGATGCTAACTGTTTTCTGTGAAAACGGGCGAAATCGGTTGATTCCACGCCCAGTTTTTATACACGGTCGTTCGTCTGTCCTTCCGCATGGCCGTTAACACGATAACTTCAGCAAAAATCGACATATCTTTAATGAACTTAGTTCACGTACTTACTTGAACTCACTTTATCTTGGTATGAAAAATGAACGAAATCCGACAATGACCACGCCCACTCCTTCGATATCGAAAATTACGAAAAATGAAAAAAATGCCATAATTCTATACCAAATACGAAAAAAGGGATGAAACATGGTGAGGTAATTGGATTGGTTTATTGACGCGAAATATAACTTTAGAAAAAACTTTATAAAATGGCTGTGACACCTACCATATTAAGTAGAAGAAAATGAAAAAGTTCTGCAGGGCGAAATAAAAAACCCTTAAAATCTTGGCAGGTATTACATATATAAATAAATTAACGGTATACAACAGATGATATTCTGGGTCACCCTGGTCCACATTTTGGTCGATATCTGGAAAACGCCTTCACATATACAACTACCACCACTCCCTTTTAAAACTCTCATTAATACCTTCAATTTGATACCCATATCGTACAAACACATTCTAGAGTCACCCCTGGTCCACCTTTATGGCGATATCTCGAAAAAGCGAACACCAATAGAACGAAGGCCTACTCCCTTTTAAAAATACTCATTAACACCTTTCATTTGATACCCATATCGTACAAACAAAGTCTAGAGTCACCCCTGGTCCACCTTTATGGCGATATCTCGAAAAGGCCAACACCTATATAACGAAGGCCCATTCCCTTTTAAAAATACTCATTAACACCTTTCATTTGATACCCATATCGTACAAACAAAGTCTAGAGTCACCCCTGGTCCACCTTTATGGCGATATCTCGAAAAGACGAACACCTATAGAACTAAGGCCCCCTCCCTTTTAAAATACTCATTAACACCTTTCGTTTGATACCCATATTGCACAAACGAATTCTAGAGTCACCCCTGGTCCACCTTTATGGCGTTATCTCGAAACGGCGTCCACCTATGGAACTAAGGATTACTCCCTTTTAAAATACTCATTAACACCTTTCTTTTGATACCCATATTGTACAAACAAATTCTAGGGTCACCCCTGCTCCACCATTATGGCGATATCTCAAAACAGCGTCCACCTATGTAAATAAGAATTACTCCCTTTTAAAATACTCATTAACACCTTTCTTTTGGTACCCATATTGTACAAACAAATTCTAGGGTCACCCCTGGTCCACCTTTATGGCGACATCTCGAAAATGCGACCACCTATACAACAACCACCACTCCTATGGAACTAAGGATTACTCCCTTTTAAAATACTCATTAACACCTTTCTTTTGATGACCATATTGTACAAACAAATTCTAGGGTCACCCCTGGTCCACCTTTATGGCGATATCTCGAAACGGCGTCCACCTATGGAACTAAGGATTACTTTCTTTTAAAATACTCATTAACACCTTTCTTTTATACCCATATTCTACAAACAAATTCTAGGGTCACCCCTGGTCCACCTTTATGGCGATATCTCGAAACGGCGTCCACCTATGGAACTAAGGATTACTCCCTTTTAAAATACTCATTAACACCTTTCTTTTGATACCCATATTGTACAAACAAATTCTAGGGTCCTCCATGGTCCACCTTTATGACGATATCTCGAAAAGGCGACCACCTATACAACAACCACCACTCCCTTTTAAAACCCTCATTAATACCTTTAATTTGATACCCATATCGTACAAACACATTCTAGAGTCACCCCTGGTCCACCTTTATGGCGATATTTCGAAACGGCGTCCACCTATAGAACTAAGGCCCACTCCCTTTTAAAATAATCATTAACACCATTCGTTTGATACCCATATTGTACAAACAAATTCTAGAGTCAACCCTGATCCACCTTTATGGCGATATCCCTAAATGGCGTCCACCTATAGAACTATGGCCCACTCCCTCATAAAATACTCTTTAATGTCTTTCATTTGATACACAAAACGGCGTCCACCTATGGAACTAAGAATTACTCCCTTTTAAAATACTCATTAACACCTTTCTTTTGGTACCCATATTGTACAAACAAATTCTAGGGTCACCCCTGGTCCACCTTTATGGCGACATCTCGAAAATGCGACCACCTATACAACAACCGCCACTCTCTTTTAAAACCCTAATTAATACCTTTAATTTGATACCCATATCATACAAACACATTCCAGAGTCACGGCGTCCACCTATAGAACTAAGGCACACTCCCTTTTAAAATACTCATTAACACCTTTCGTTTGATGCCCATATTGTACAAACAAATTCTAGGGTCACCCCAGGTCCACCTTTATGGCGATATCTCGAAACGGCGTCCACCTATGGAACTAAGGATTACTCCCTTTTAAAATACCATTCGTTTGATACCCATATTGTACAAACAAATTCTAGAGTCAACCCTGATCCACCTTTATGGCGATATCCCTAAATGGCGTCCAATTATAGAACTATGGCCCACTCCCTCATAAAATACTCTTTAATGTCTTTCATTTGATACACAAAACGGCGTCCACCTATGGAACTAAGAATTACTCCCTTTTAAAATACTCATTAACACCACTCTCTTTTAAAACCCTAATTAATACCTTTAATTTGATACCCATATCATACAAACACATTCCAGAGTCACCCCTGGTCCACCTTTATGGCGATATTTCGAAACGGCGTCCACCTATAGAACTAAGGCACACTCCCTTTTAAAATACTCATTAACACCTTTCGTTTGATGCCCATATTGTACAAACAAATTCTAGGGTCACCCCAGGTCCACCTTTATGGCGATATCTCGAAACGGCGTCCACCTATGGAACTAAAACCTTTCTTTTGATACCCATATTGTACAAACAAATTCTAGGGTCCTCCCTGGTCCACCTTTATGACGATATCTCGAAAACGCGACCACCTATACAACAACCACCACTCCCTTTTAAAACCCTCATTAATACCTTTAATTTGATACCCATATGGTACAAACACATTCTAGAGTCACCCCTGGTCCACCTTTATGGCGATATTTCGAAACGGCGTCCACCTATAGAACTAAGGCCCACTCCCTTTTAAAATAATCATTAACACCATTCGTTTGATACCCATATTGTACAAACAAATTCTAGAGTCAACCCTGATCCACCTTTATGGCGATATCCCTAAATGGCGTCCACCTATAGAACTATGGCCCACTCCCTCATAAAATACTCTTTAATGTCTTTCATTTGATACACAAAACGGCGTCCACCTATGGAACTAAGAATTACTCCCTTTTAAAATACTCATTAACACCTTTCTTTTGGTACCCATATTGTACAAACAAATTCTAGGGTCCTCCCTGGTCCACCTTTATGACGATATCTCGAAAAGGCGACCACCTATACAACAACCACCACTCCCTTTTAAAACCCTCATTAATACCTTTAATTTGATACCCATATCGTACAAACACATTCTAGAGTCACCCCTGGTCCACCTTTATGGCGATATTTCGAAACGGCGTCCACCTATAGAACTAAGGCCCACTCCCTTTTAAAATAATCATTAACACCATTCGTTTGATACCCATATTGTACAAACAAATTCTAGAGTCAACCCTGATCCACCTTTATGGCGATATCCCTAAATGGCGTCCACCTATAGAACTATGGCCCACTCCCTCATAAAATACTCTTTAATGTCTTTCATTTGATACACAAAACGGCGTCCACCTATGGAACTAAGAATTACTCCCTTTTAAAATACTCATTAACACCTTTCTTTTGATACCCATATTGTACAAACAAATTCTAGGGTCTTCCCTGGTCCACCTTTATGACGATATCTCGAAAACGCGACCACCTATACAACAACCACCACTCCCTTTTAAAACCCATATTAATACCTTTAATTTGATACCCATATGGTACAAACACATTCTAGGGTCACCCCTGGTCCACCTTTATGGCGATATTTCGAAACGGCGTCCACCTATAGAACTAAGGCCCACTCCCTTTTAAAATAATCATTAACACCATTCGTTTGATACCCATATTGTACAAACAAATTCTAGAGTCAACCCTGATCCACCTTTATGGCGATATCCCTAAATGGCGTCCACCTATAGAACTATGGCCCACTCCCTCATAAAATACTCTTTAATGTCTTTCATTTGATACACAAAACGGCGTCCACCTATGGAACTAAGAATTACTCCCTTTTAAAATACTCATTAACACCTTTCTTTTGGTACCCATATTGTACAAACAAATTCTAGGGTCCTCCCTGGTCCACCTTTATGACGATATCTCGAAAAGGCGACCACCTATACAACAACCACCACTCCCTTTTAAAACCCTCATTAATACCTTTAATTTGATACCCATATCGTACAAACACATTCTAGAGTCACCCCTGGTCCACCTTTATGGCGATATTTCGAAACGGCGTCCACCTATAGAACTAAGGCCCACTCCCTTTTAAAATAATCATTAACACCATTCGTTTGATACCCATATTGTACAAACAAATTCTAGAGTCAACCCTGATCCACCTTTATGGCGATATCCCTAAATGGCGTCCACCTATAGAACTATGGCCCACTCCCTCATAAAATACTCTTTAATGTCTTTCATTTGATACACAAAACGGCGTCCACCTATGGAACTAAGAATTACTCCCTTTTAAAATACTCATTAACACCTTTCTTTTGATACCCATATTGTACAAACAAATTCTAGGGTCCTTCCTGGTCCACCTTTATGACGATATCTCGAAAACGCGACCACCTATACAACAACCACCACTCTCTTTTAAAACCCTCATTAATACCTTTAATTTGATACCCATATGGTACAAACACATTCTAGAGTCACCCCTGGTCCACCTTTATGGCGATATTTCGAAACGGCGTCCACCTATAGAACTAAGGCCCACTCCCTTTTAAAATAATCATTAACACCATTCGTTTGATACCCATATTGTACAAACAAATTCTAGAGTCAACCCTGATCCACCTTTATGGCGATATCCCTAAATGGCGTCCACCTATAGAACTATGGCCCACTCCCTCATAAAATACTCTTTAATGTCTTTCATTTGATACACAAAACGGCGTCCACCTATGGAACTAAGAATTACTCCCTTTTAAAATACTCATTAACACCTTTCTTTTGATACCCATATTGTACAAACAAATTCTAGGGTCCTCCCTGGTCCACCTTTATGACGATATCTCGAAAACGCGACCACCTATACAACAACCACCACTCCCTTTTAAAACCCTCATTAATACCTTTAATTTGATACCCATATGGTACAAACACATTCTAGAGTCACCCCTGGTCCACCTTTATGGCGATATTTCGAAACGGCGTCCACCTATAGAACTAAGGCCCACTCCCTTTTAAAATAATCATTAACACCATTCGTTTGATACCCATATTGTACAAACAAATTCTATAGTCAACCCTGATCCACCTTTATGGCGATATCCCTAAATGGCGTCCACCTATAGAACTATGGCCCACTCCCTCATAAAATACTCTTTAATGTCTTTCATTTGATACACAAAACGGCGTCCACCTATGGAACTAAGAATTACTCCCTTTTAAAATACTCATTAACACCTTTCTTTTGGTACCCATATTGTACAAACAAATTCTAGGGTCCTCCCTGGTCCACCTTTATGACGATATCTCGAAAAGGCGACCACCTATACAACAACCACCACTCCCTTTTAAAACCCTCATTAATACCTTTAATTTGATACCCATATCGTACAAACACATTCTAGAGTCACCCCTGGTCCACCTTTATGGCGATATTTCGAAACGGCGTCCACCTATAGAACTAAGGCCCACTCCCTTTTAAAATAATCATTAACACCATTCGTTTGATACCCATATTGTACAAACAAATTCTAGAGTCAACCCTGATCCACCTTTATGGCGATATCCCTAAATGGCGTCCACCTATAGAACTATGGCCCACTCCCTCATAAAATACTCTTTAATGTCTTTCATTTGATACACAAAACGGCGTCCACCTATGGAACTAAGAATTACTCCCTTTTAAAATACTCATTAACACCTTTCTTTTGATACCCATATTGTACAAACAAATTCTAGGGTCCTCCCTGGTCCACCTTTATGACGATATCTCGAAAAGGCGACCACCTATACAACAACCACCACTCCCTTTTAAAACCCTCATTAATACCTTTAATTTGATACCCATATCGTACAAACACATTCTAGAGTCACCCCTGGTCCACCTTTATGGCGATATTTCGAAACGGCGTCCACCTATAGAACTAAGGCCCACTCCCTTTTAAAATAATCATTAACACCATTCGTTTGATACCCATATTGTACAAACAAATTCTAGAGTCAACCCTGATCCACCTTTATGGCGATATCCCTAAATGGCGTCCACCTATAGAACTATGGCCCACTCCCTCATAAAATACTCTTTAATGTCTTTCATTTGATACACAAAACGGCGTCCACCTATGGAACTAAGAATTACTCCCTTTTAAAATACTCATTAACACCTTTCTTTTGGTACCCATATTGTACAAACAAATTCTAGGGTCACCCCTGGTCCACCTTTATGGCGATATCTCGAAACGGCGTCCACCTATGGAACTAAGGATTACTCCCTTTTAAAATACTCATTAACACCTTTCTTTTTATACCCATATTGTACAAACAAATTCTAGGGTCACCCCTGGTCCACCTTTATGGCGATATCTCGAAACGGCGTCCACCTATGGAACTAAGGATTACTTTCTTTTAAAATACTCATTAACACCTTTCTTTTATACCCATATTGTACAAACAAATTCTAGGGTCACCCCTGGTCCACCTTTATGGCGATATCTCGAAACGGCGTCCACCTATGGAACTAAGGATTACTCCCTTTTAAAATACTCATTAACACCTTTCTTTTGATACCCATATTGTACAAACAAATTCTAGGGTCCTCCCTGGTCCACCTTTATGACGATATCTCGAAAAGGCGACCACCTATACAACAACCACCACTCCCTTTTAAAACCCTCATTAATACCTTTAATTTGATACCCATATCGTACAAACACATTCTAGAGTCACCCCTGGTCCACCTTTATGGCGATATTTCGAAACGGCGTCCACCTATAGAACTAAGGCCCACTCCCTTTTAAAATAATCATTAACACCATTCGTTTGATACCCATATTGTACAAACAAATTCTAGAGTCAACCCTGATCCACCTTTATGGCGATATCCCTAAATGGCGTCCACCTATAGAACTATGGCCCACTCCCTCATAACATACTCTTTAATGTCTTTCATTTGATACACAAAACGGCGTCCACCTATGGAACTAAGAATTACTCCCTTTTAAAATACTCATTAACACCTTTCTTTTGGTACCCATATTGTACAAACAAATTCTAGGGTCACCCTTGGTCCACCTTTATGGCGACATCTCGAAAATGCGACCACCTATACAACAACCACCACTCTCTTTTAAAACCCTAATTAATACCTTTAATTTGATACCCATATCATACAAACACATTCCAGAGTCACCCCTGGTCCACCTTTATGGCGATATTTCGAAACGGCGTCCACCTATAGAACTAAGGCACACTCCCTTTTAAAATACTCATTAACACCTTTCGTTTGATGCCCATATTGTACAACCAAATTCTAGGGTCACCCCAGGTCCACCTTTATGGCGATATCTCGAAACGGCGTCCACCTATGGAACTAAGGATTACTCCCTTTTAAAGTACTCATTAACACCTTTCTTTTGATACCCATATTGTACAAACAAATTCTAGGGTCACCCCTGGTCCACCTTTATGGCGATATCTCGAAACGGCGTCCACCTATGGAACTAAGGATTACTCCCTTTTAAAATACTCATTAACACCTTTCTTTTGATACCCATATTGTACAAACAAATTCTAGGGTCACCCCTGGTCCACCTTTATGGCGATATCTCGAAACGGCGTCCACCTATGGAACTAAGGATTACTTTCTTTTAAAATACTCATTAACACCTTTCTTTTATACCCATATTGTACAAACAAATTCTAGGGTCACCCCTGGTCCACCTTTATGGCGATATCTCGAAACGGCGTCCACCTATGGAACTAAGGTTTACTCCCTTTTAAAATACTCATTAACACCTTTCTTTTGATACCCATATTGTACAAACAAATTCTAGGGTCCTCCCTGGTCCACCTTTATGACGATATCTCGAAAAGGCGACCACCTATACAACAACCACCACTCCCTTTTAAAACCCTCATTAATACCTTTAATTTGATACCCATATCGTACAAACACATTCTAGAGTCACCCCTGGTCCACCTTTATGGCGATATTTCGAAACGGCGTCCACCTATAGAACTAAGGCCCACTCCCTTTTAAAATACTCATTAACACCTTTCGTTTGATGACCATATTGTACAAACAAATTCTAGGGTCACCCCTGGTCCACCTTTATGGCGATATCTCGAAACGGCGTCCACCTATGGAACTAAGGATTACTTTTTTTTAAAATACTCATTAACACCTTTCTTTTATACCCATATTGTACAAACAAATTCTAGGGTCACCCCTGGTCCACCTTTATGGCGATATCTCGAAACGGCGTCCACCTATGGAACTAAGGATTACTCCCTTTTAAAATACTCATTAACACCTTTCTTTTGATACCCATATTGTACAAACAAATTCTAGGGTCCTCCCTGGTCCACCTTTATGACGATATATCGAAAAGGCGACCACCTATACAACAACCACCACTCCCTTTTAAAACCCTCATTAATACCTTTAATTTGATACCCATATCGTACAAACACATTCTAGAGTCACCCCTGGTCCACCTTTATGGCGATATTTCGAAACGGCGTCCACCTATAGAACTAAGGCCCACTCCCTTTTAAAATAATCATTAACACCATTCGTTTGATACCCATATTGTACAAACAAATTCTAGAGTCAACCCTGATCCACCTTTATGGCGATATCCCTAAATGGCGTCCACCTATAGAACTATGGCCAACTCCCTCATAAAATACTCTTTAATGTCTTTCATTTGATACACATGTCATACAAACACATTCCACGGTTTCCCTCGGTTCATTTTCCTACATGGTTATTTTCCCTTATGTTGTCACCATAGCTCTCAACTGAGTATGTAATGTTCGGTTACACCCGAACTTAACCTTCCTTACTTGTTTAAGGTTATTTTCTGAACGATCTCGTTATTTTGGTGAAGATCGTATCTTGGCATATCGTGCGGACTGGGACGCGGTTTTAGGCAAGTTTTACGAATATGTGAAAGATGAACAGACGTCTAAATCCACAACAACTTAACGCCTTATTAACTCTCAACGAAAGATATTGATTATGTCAGCCCATATAAGTTCTAATAGTGTTGTTGCTCAGGATTTCGTGCACTTCTCCCAACTCTGGTTTTTTGGCAGTATACAATAGAAACTATTAGCAGTATGGAAACAGATAAAACTAATTAAGTGAACCCTTTGTTCTTTTCTGTATTTATTCAATAAAAATACAGTCATTGCACGTGTATCAATTTCATAACACAATTCAACTGTGCAAATAAACATATACAGTTAGTCACAAAAATAAGTACACACTGGGTTTATGTTGAAAAAAAAAACTTCAAATGCAGTGGCTCACAGCTTAATTGATAATTTTCATCTAAAATATTGCAAATTCCCTAACAGAAACCACATTAAAAGAAATGTCAAAGGTTATTCAATGATAAGGAGAATTAATCAAAATTTTCAAATTTTGTTTCAGAATTTCTAGAAAATTTTTGAGTATGCAGTTTTGTAGCCCAATAAATTTTAGTATAATCATGTGCTCGTTAGAAATAGCTCAAAATTTTTCCTGAATTTTCAGAATTTTTTTCGGCGCGGGTGTTGAGCAATTTCTTCAATACATCGCATGGACAAAAATGCATTTTGTATGTGGGAAATTGCACAACACCCTCGCAGAAAAAAATTCTGAAAATTCAGGAAAAACTTTGAGGTATTCCTAACTTGAGCATTATTACACTAAAATTTATCGGGCCACAAAACTGGATACACAAAAATTTTCTAGAAATTCTGAAACAAAATTTGAAAATTTTGATGATCATTTTTGAAATTTTGATTAATTCTCCTTACCTTTGAATAACTTTTGACATTTTTTTCAATGTGGTTTCTGTTAGGGAATTTGCGATATTTTAGATGAAAATTGTCAACTAAGCTGTGAGCCATTGCATTTGAGGTTTTTCAACATAAACCAAATGTGTACTTGTTTTTGTGAGAAACCTTATATGTATAAACAAACACTTACTAGGAAATTTTCTTTTGAAAAAGAAACCTTATATGTATAAACAAACAATTACTAGGAAATTTTCTTTTGAAAAAGAATATTCTCAAAGCCAGGTCCATTTCATTTCGCTGGCACATGCGTCAATTAATTCCGTTTGTTTAGCTAATTAAAAATTCCCTTAGAGTTATTAATTAAATAAGCTCATTAGGCTCCTATAACAGAATATTTATATGGAAATAATATTGTGACGAATATTAAAAACGCTAAGGGATCCTATCATCTCTAAGCCAATACTAAACAGTGACTTGTATGCACATCAACAGGTCAATCATTATGTCTATACATATGTCCATACAAGCACCGGAGAGCACAAACACATGCATATATCTGAGATGCTCCCAAAAGTAGGCAATCATCTGTGGAAGTATCACTCACATATACACGCGCATATGAGAAACTGTAACGTGCATCTGAGTTATAGCTGATGAATTTATAGCTGGTAAACAAATAGTAAATTATCGAACCGCCTACAAATATGCAAACGAGGAAACCAAATAGTAGAAAAGCAGCGCCAGCTGAGGCATGAAATCAGTTTGTTAAGCCCGCTATCTGTCGAGTAGTAGAAGTGCTATTGTGAAGTACTTTAACAAAGGCCATTTTGAGAGGAGGAGTTGTTGAATAAATTCCTAAGATTTCGAATACAACTTGGACATGGCAAAGTTAAGCGAATTAAGGATCCAGCAACTGAAAAAGGAGTTGGGGAACCGTGGATTGAATACAACCGGCAATAAGATCGAACTTCAAGCACGGCTACGAGAGGTAATGGAGTTGGAAGGAATTGATGTGGAAGAGTATGCTTTTATCCTGTTGTGGAAGAGCAAGCGACTAAAGTGGAGGAGAATATAGAGACTCTGAATCCATTGGCAAGTGTTGATACTAACGCGATACTAGCAGTTTTGAAACAAATATCAACCGAAATGTCATCTCAATTGGAAGGAAAAAAGACAAGTATAACGTCCCAACTGGAATCACAGGAGACACGTAAGACATCCAAGATGGAAGCACAGGAGGCACTCAATTCAGAAATGTCGTCGCAAATGTTATATCATCTGGAAGAACAGAAGACATATATGACATCTCAGTTGGCTGAGCAGTTGAAAGCACAAGAGGACCGCATATCTTCGCAGCTGGAGGCACAGGAAGCAAGGGTATCATCACAACTTGAATCGCAGGATGCAAAAATTGCTCAATTTCAGGCAGAAGTCGATGAGTTAAAAGGTCGTAAGGAGGAATTACAGCCCGGCTGTTCCAGCGAGCTGTCCGAAGGTAAAAACTCCATCTTTTCACGGTTCTGTTTTTTTCCAGATCTTTAAACTACAGTTTGAGAAGACCGCAACAGTGAACAACTGGAATGCTGAAGATAAAGGTGCCGCATTGTTCGTGGCTTTAAAAGGACCAGCTGCTGAGATCTTACAGACCATCCCAGAGTACGAACGTAACAGTTATAAGGCATTGATGGTCGCTGTCGGGAGACGTTATGGAAGCGAGTATAGAAAAAATATATACCAAATTGAGTTGCAAAACCGTTACCAAAAAGCGAATGAGAGTTTGCAGGAGTTTGTGTCGGATGTTGAAAGATTGGTTCATCTCGCAGATGCAGACGCACCCGTGGAATACACCGAGAGGGTTAAAATGCAAAGCTTTATAAATGGAATACGGGATGTCGAAACGAAACGAGCTACATATGCGAACCCAAAACCAACATTTGCTGAAACGGTATCCCATGCACTGACTCATGAAACTGCCTCACTTTTGAGTAAGCCAGCGTACAAAGCCAATCGTATGGAAGTAGAAAGGCCAGATTGAGTGGACACAATTTTGGAAGCACTGAAGGTACCACAACAGAAAAACTCTGGAGTTATGACATGTTTCTAGTGCGGCAACCCAGGCTACATTGCACGTTAATGCAGCACTGGTCCTAATAGTTCCAATAATGTGGGTGGACGTAAACGCAGAGCTGAAGGAGATGAGCAAATTTCTAATTTCACTCAATAGTTAAACTAAAGCGAGTCAGCCGCAAGGGGCGACAGCTGGCTCCTTCAATTGAATGCCCCATAATCTCTATCTCGCAAATTGGAAGAAGGTCAAACAAACTTACTGTCGGAGGACATGTGGATGGAAAGGAACGTTTACTGACTTTAGATACGGGTGCGTCTCATTCCATCATTCGAGCGGATTTATTCAACAAGAAGATAAGACAATTGCATGGAGCAAGAATGCGTACAGCCACGGGAGAAGACACCACGGTTCTAGGAAAAGTAGCATGTGAAGTCGTAATTGGGAACATCACGATAGTACACAATTTTATAGTGCAGAGATTGTTGATGAACTCATAATTGGAGTGGACTTCTTAATCGACCAAGGCATCAAGATCGACATGCAAAGCAACACGATGCGATATAAGAACATGGATGTGTCACTTAATTTCGGCTACGAGATAGGCTACAGCAGTAAACGAGTGCGGGTGGAAGAAAGTCAGCAAAATCAGAAGCAGTCATCTGGGCAAAGGGTGATGGAGATTGTGGGACAAACAAAATGTGGGTTGTCGCGGCAGCAAACAGATCAACACCGCACGTACTTGTGAGAAAAACCCTGGCTTTGACAAAACAAGATGGACGTATTCCGGTAAGAGTACTCAATGAGTTCAAGTCACCACTCAAACTGACAAAATGAGTTATATTGGGAATGTGCCAAGAGGCTAAAGTAGTTATTAACTGTGAGCAGATCCAGGAACACGTTTCAACTAGCAAGACTGATCTTTCAAATGACATCACAGCATGGACGCAGGGGTTAGAGGAAGATTATCAGAATAAGGCAAAGCAACTGCTACTGAAGTACGCAAACATATTTGACCAGGATGGTTCCAAACCAGTACGCACCAATGTTGTGAACGTCAAGCTCCTCGTAGTGTTCCACTGGTGAAGCGGGAAGTTGTGAGTCAAATCGTACAAGAAATGACCGACAGCGGCGGCATCGAACCATCAGCTAATCCATGGAGCTCACCGGTGGTACTTGTGTCTCGTGCTGGCTTTGCGATGGGCCCGCCCATGGAAAGTGCGCGTGACTGACGGCTAGAGTTGTTGACACTATCAATGATGGGTAGAAATGCGTTTTCTGAAATTGCTAAAGAGTTTTCCATAATCACAGAGAAGGTCAATCAATACGATAGCTTGTTCAAGTCTTTCACGTGTTTGGGCGAATTACCGCATTGTTTAAATAAAAATAAAGACAACCGCGATAATAAACAAAAACGCTCTGAAGATTCACCTAACGCTTTGAATCTTAATCCTGCTCAGAACATTAATCTTCCGCAAGTGGTGCTCATAGGCTTAGCTTCCCCTAATCTGCAAGCTATGGTTCCATCCACTTCTAAGGCCGCGGAAAAACGTTAGAGTCTCAAACTGTAACTTTTGAAACTGTAACTTCTCAATCCGTGACTTCTTATTCAGAAGTACCGGCTAAGAAGCTGGTTGTAGCCCCGCTCAAAAAATCTTTTTTTGTATTTCGCTTTGACAAAGACACTTCCGTTGAGGATATCAAGTCTTATGTAACTTCGAAAATTAAGGATGACGGCATGACTTTAAGAAAATTTAAATTTAATTACGAAAGGAACATTTCTTCATTTAGAATTGATGTCTACTCAAAAGATTTTGATAAACTTTTGGGCAGCGCATTTTGGCCGCTGGGGGCTTTTGTTCGCGAAATTGTGCATAAGACTATTGAGATTACTCAAAATGTAGCAAAAATTCCTCCTCAAAATTCCGATCCAAAAAACTTTATTTAACATTTTGCTTAAGCATTTACTATCAAAATGTTAGAGGCTTAAATACCAAATTAACTGACTTATATTTGAAAACCATTCACTGTAACTATAATATTATTGCTTTTACCGAAACATGGTTGAAACCCAATGTTTTAAAATCTGAAATTTTTTGCGGTGAGTACCAGACCTATAGAAATGACCGCTTAAATAGGACAGGAGGTGGTGTCTTGCTAGCTGTACATTCTTCAATTCCGTCTGAAGATGTTAATTTACCCGAAGTTGATTCCATCGAGTTTAAATGCATCCGAATCTTACTAGGCCGGGGTCATATATATTTAGCCGTTTGCTATAGTCCACCGTCTTCTGATCTATCAGTTTATATTCACCATAAAGCCCACGGACTCAATGATTGTGCGACTTTAACCTGCTACATATATCTTGGAATACCGTTGATAACAATATTGTCCCCGTATCATCCAAGATGCATAACAATGACTTTTTGGATGGAATTACTGATCTTTTCTTTAATCAGATCAACTTCTCTCCGAATAAGTATGGCAAATTCTTAGACTTAGCATTTGTTCACGAAATATCTAAATTCTCTATAAATCGGTGTGAACCTCTTGTTTTGCCAGAAGACGTTTACCATCCTTCTCTTGAGATAACTTACGAAATCATAAGCAACAAAGTCGGCTGCACTAACAAAACACGTGTCTCTACCAGGTGCTTTCATTTTTCCAAAACTAATTTTGTAAAATAAATAAATGTAAGACGTGATAACCTCCGAAGAGGTCTAAGGCCGAGCTTCTCTTCCAATTTGCATCGTGCTCCTCTTGATTTTCCCTCAAATTGGCCGGACGGGACCTACATGTTTTTTGCCGACTCCGAATGGCATCTGCAAGGCAGATGGGTTTTCACTGAGAGCTTTTCATGGCAGAAATACACCCGAAGCGCTTGCCAAACACTGCCGAGGGGCGACCCCGCTTAGAAAAATGTTCTTCTAATTGAAAAACCTTATTTTCTAAAATTTTGATGTTGCTTTGCCCGGGGTGCGAACCCAGGGCATAGGGTGCGGTAGGCGGAGCACGCTACCATCACACCACGGTGGCCGCCACTAATTTTAATAATTTAAATATAGATCTTTCTGCGGTAACGTGGCCTCGATATAAAGAGGATGTAGAGCAAAACGTTTTACACTTTAATAAAACCATTTATACTTTATTTGTAAAACATGTGCCCAAACGCACATGCTCGTACATTGAACCAGTGCAAGCCTGGTTTACTAAAGAGCTAAAATCCAGGGACGTAAAATAATAATTTTTTTTTTCGGAGTCGAAAAAGTCCAGGTCAAAAAATTGTCCTAGGTGAAAATGTTCGAGTTCCCAGGTATCCCTATATCAATATCATGTCGAATAATGCATCCTTTTTATTTTTCGAATTTTTTCCATAAAAGTCCACATATAAAAGTAAAATCTGTATTTTTATTTTTTAAGTCCGATAGAACTAGTTACACTCGGACTTTTAAAAATAAAAGTCCCGAAATAAAAGTAAAATCCAGACTTTTATTTTTTAAGGCCGACATAAAAGTCCCGCTTGATAACAAAGAAACGGCTTATCCGAATTAAAAAAATTTGGTACCAATCGATTCTCCTAGATTTCTAAAATTTAAAAACATATGGACTTTTGAAAATTTCTGTTAATAATACTAGAAATTTATCATAAACAAACTAGATCGAAAATCTCGTAGTATAAATGGTGAACTTGCAGTGGATTTTTGCAATAAATTTCGTTCCAATACAACTATTAGAGTGAAAATTTGTAAAGCGCATTCTGCTATGATAGGAAAGCTTTCCAAGAAAAGAAATGGTCGTAATCGGTCAGTAGCCACTCCTCTTTCTGTATATAGAAATTTCCGCGCAGAATATGAAATATTTGAGTATCTAAAGAAGCCACGTTATTTAAATTTGGCACTTAAATTACTGACATTGCATGTAGTTGATCCACATAATTTTTTTGGACAATGGGCGTGGCACCAACTACTTTCCAAATAAGATTTTTTGGACTTTCAAGTGCGATAACTCGTACATTCTTTGAGCAATATTTTTGCAAATTGGTAAGCGAACTTCATATTTGTATTTGTACATTCCGACGGAAAAAGTTTTAAAATCGAATTAAAGTCACACCCACTTGTATATAAAAATATCAAAATTGGCTACTTGAATTATTGCTAAGTACGTGAATATGTCGGAGTTATTTCGGGACTATTGCGGGATAATTTGGGGATCCTTCCTGTAACATTCCTGGATGACTTCGGGATCCCGTCACGGTCATTTTGGGACTTTTTCGGGATCATTTGGGGATCCTTCCGGCATCATTTCTGGATAGTTTTCGGGATCCGTCCGGAATTCCGTGAGGATTATTTCGGGACTTTTTCGGGATCGCGTCGGGTTTCTATCGGTATCATTTGGGGACTCTTCAAGTTTAATTTCTGGATGGTTTTCTGGATCCTGTTAGGGTAATTTCGGGACTTTTCCGGGACTATTTCGGGGCCCTTCCGGCATAATTTCTGGATAGTTTTCGGGATTTGTCCGGGATCCCGTCGGGATCATTTTGGGACTATTTTGATATCATTTTGGGACCCTTCCGGAATCATTTAAGGACTCTTCGAAACCGGTGGTTCAGCACACATGATTTTTTAAATTATGAGCTTTTATGGCCATGGATTTGCTGGAAATGCCAAATGTTTGTTATTCCTAATTTTGTGTTTTTCTAGTCCTGAGGATGGTTTCAGATTGAAACCGAAATATCCACCAATTATATCCCGGGATCCCGAAAGCCATCCAGGAATGATACCGGATGGATCCCCAAATGATTCCGTAATAGTCTCGAAATAACTCCGACATATTCACGTACTTAGCAATAATTCAAGTAGCCAATTTTGATATTTTTATATACAAGTGGGTGTGACTTTAATTCGATTAAAATATTGCTCAAAGAATGTACGAGTTATCGCACTTGAAAGTCCAAAAAATCTTATTTGGAAAGTAGTTGGTGCCACGCCCATTGTCCAATTTAAGTGCCAAATTTAAATAACGTGGCTTCTTTAGATACTCAAATATTTCATATTCTGCGCGGAAATTTCTATATACAGAAAGAGGAGTGGCTACTGACCGATTACGACTATTTCTTTTCTTGGAAAGCTTTCCTATCATAGCAGAATGCGGTTTACAAATTTTCACTCTAATAGTTGTATTGGAACGAAATTTATTGCAAAAATCCACTGCAAGTTCACCATTTATACTACGAGATTTTCGATCTAGTTTGTTTATGATAAATTTCTAGTATTATTAACAGAAATTTTCAAAAGTCCATAAGGTTTTACATTTTAGGAATCCAGGAGAATCGATTGGTACCAAATTTTTTTATTTCGGATAAGCCGTTTCTTTGTTATCAAGAGGAAATTTTATTTTAAAGGGCCGAAAAAACAAAAGCCTTGATTTAACTTTTATTTCGGGACTTTTATTTTTAAAACTCCGAGTTTAACTAGTTCAATCGGAATCGAAAAATCAAAATCAGAAAATAATTTTTATCTTTATCCAAATATGTTTAAAGTCCAAAATTAATAGTTTTGCAAAGACTTATATTATAAAAGGGATAACAGATTCAGCTCCTGCTAAAAGGTTTAAAAAATAAGAAATCACGTTTATTCAAATTATATAAGAGAACCGGTTTACATTCTGATTATGCACAGTACGCTATTTTCCGTCATAAGTATTTTGAACTTAATAAAAAGTGTTATAAAGCTTACATATATAAAATTAAAAGAAACATTATTTGCAACCCCAAGGCTTTTTATGATTTCGTAAATCATAAACGTAGAACTAACGGGTTTCCTTCTGCCATGAATTTTAGAAATAGCATTTCCAGCGACAATCAAAAGATTGCAAATTTCTTCGCTCAATTCTTTCACTCTAATTACTCTGCTGTGGTTGATTCATCACCTACAAGTTATCCATATGAGCTCCACTGTATTAACTCAATATATGCTCCACATTTGTTGCCTGAAGATATTCTATTATATCTAAAGACCCTAAAAGAATCCTTCAAATACGATCCTGATTTGATCCCAACATGCTTTCTTAAAAAATGTGCGGAATACATTTACCAGCCCCTTACTGATCTGTTTAACCTCTCTTTAAAAAATGGCTTTTTCCCGACGGCTTGGAAGGAATCTTTTCTTATCCCACTCCATAAAAAAGGAAGCAAGTCGGCTATTGAAAACTGAATTGACCAGAATTGACGACACTCTGGACTCACTCTCTGGTACGAAATGGTTTTCCACACTGGACTTGAAAATAGGCTACTGGCAAGTGGAGGTGAAGGAGGAAAACAAAGAGAAAACAGCCTTCAGCGTTGGAAATGGTTTTTGGCAATTTACGGTAATGCCTTTTGGACTTTGTAATGCACCAGCTACTTTTGAGTGACTCATGGATCAGGTATTGAAAGTGCTACATTGGAAAACATGCTTGGTGTACCTGGACGACATCATCGTATTGGGCAAAAACTTTTATGAACATCTTAAAAACTTGGACTAAGTTTTCCAGAGAATAGCTGGCGCTGGTCTGAAACTAAGTCCCATAATTGTGCGCTGTTTAAAAAGGAAGTAAATTATTTGGGTCACAAGGTAACGACAGAGGGCATCTGCACTGCGAACGAAAAGATAGAGGCTGTAAAGGATTGGCCAATACCACAGAACCTACATGAATTGAGAAGTTTTCTTGGGCTGTGCACATATTACCGCCGATTTGTACCAAATTTTTCCAGCGTAGCCCATAGCCTCCATGAGCTTACAAGAAAAAATAAAGCTTTTGAATGGAAGAAGGAGCAAGAAGTGGCTTTCCAAACATTGAAGGAGCGTTTCTGCACTGCCCCAATGTTGGCATATCCGATTCCAGGAGCAACATTTATTCTAGATACAGATGGAGTGGATATCCTATAGGAGGCGCTTTGTGGTTGATGGACAGGAGAAGGTAGTAGTCTATTACAGCCGATCAATTGGAAAACCAGAAAGGAACCATTGCGTTACACGGAGAGAGCTGTTGGCATTGGTAGAGTGCATTAAAAATTTTCACAAGTACCTCTACGGTCAGCGATTCCGCGTCAGGACAGATCACGAAGCGTTGAAATGGTTCTTGCAGTTCCGTAATACAGAAGGACAATTGGCACGGTGGATCGAGCGACTACAAAGCCATGATTTTTCCATTGAGCATCGAAAAGGTAGTACCCATGGAAACGTTGATGCAATGTTACGAAGACCATGTAGTTTGGAATGCAAGCACTGTTCAAAGGCCGAGGCTAAAGAACATATTATAGATGTCAGGCTAATGACAATAACATGTACGGATGAGTGGGACATGTGTGTTCTTTAGCCTCGGCCTTTGAACAGTGCTTGCATTCCAAACTACATGGTCTTCGTAACATTGCATCAACGTTTCAATGGGTACTACCTTTTCGATGCTCAATGGAAAAATCATGGCTTTGTAGTCGCTCGATCCACCGTGCCAATTGTCTACTACTAAGGAAGTGTCAGCTAGAAGATACGGATCTGTCACATGTTATGCAAGGGCTCCAACGAAACGAAAGACCAAACAGAGAGGAGATGTCAGCAGAGCATGCATACATGCATAGAGTACTCGCGATTTTTGCATTGGGCATTCAAATAACACGGACAACTGCATTGCATTCTCAGTCCGATGGTATGGTGGACCGATTCAATAGAACCTTGGAAGAGCACTTAAGGAAAGTAGTCGACAAGTACCATAAAGAGTGGGATACATATATATCATTATTCATGATGACTTACCGATCGGCAGTGCATGAGACAATGGGCCAAACTCCCGCAAAGGTAATTTTTGGCAATGACCTTCGATTGGCATCTGATTTGATGTTTGGGATAGATGCCGATGCAGAGAGAAATACCAGGAAATCCACTGGTGTCTTGGAAGAAGGGACGAGAGAAATACACGATCTCGTAAGGTAACCAAGGAAGGTTATGAGTGACAAGATGAAAGCCAGATACGATAAAGCAATTAATTCGGAAGGTTTTCAGGAAGGATATTTGGTGCTGTTATACAACCCACAACGAAAAAAAAGTTTGTCCCCAAAATTGCAGCGTAATTGGGAAGGCCCTTACAAAGTTGTTAAATGGATCAACGATGTAGTGTACCGCATACCAGCCATTTGCAAACCACGAACCAAACTGAAAGTGGTTCATTTGGAAAGGCTGGCAGCGTTTAGATCGAGAGATTTGTCTGATCGGGACGATCAGACTTAGGTGGAGGGCAGAAGTGTGATGAATATTAGCAACGCTAAGGGATACTATCATCTCTAAGCCAATACTAATCAATGACTTGTATGCATATCAACAAATCAATCATTATGTCTTTACATATGTCCATACAAGCAGAGGAGAGAACAAACACATGTATATCTGAGATACTCCCAAAAGTAGGCAATCATCTGTGGAAGTATCACTCACATATACACGTGCATATGAGAAGCTATAACGTTCGTCTGAGTTATAGCTGTTGAATTTATAGCTGGTAAACAAATAGTAAATCCTAGAACCGCCTAGAAATTTGCAAACGGGGAAACCGAATAATATATAAGCAGCGCCAGCTGAGGCATGGAATCAGTTTTTTTAAGCACGCTTTCTGTCGAGCAGTAGAAGTGTTATTGTGAAGTACTTTAATAAAGGCTATTTTGCATTATTGAATAGTGGAGTTACTTCTTCAACAGTTTAGTGATTCGAACGTTACTAGAGGGTTGCAAATAAGAGGAATTTCTCTAAATTCGTTACGATATTATAAACGCTTAATAACGTTCTTCTATTTGCCGAGTGGCCGCCGTGGTGTGCTGATAGCGTGCTCCGCCTACCACACCGAAGTTCCTGTGTTCGCGCCCCGGGCAAAGCAACATGAAAAATTTTGGAAACGAGGTTTTTCAGTTAGAAGAAAAATTTTCTAAGCGGAGTGGCTCCTCGGTAGTTTTTGCCAAGCACTCCGAGTGTATTTCTGCCGTGAAAATCTCGCAGTGAAAACTCTTCTTCCTTGCAGATGTCGTTCGGAGTCGTCGTAAAAGCATGTAGGTGTCGTCCCACCAATTTTTAGGAAAAATTAAAAGAAGCACGACGCAAATTGGTAGATAAGCTTGGCCTAAAATCTCTTCGGAGGTTATCGCGCCATACATTTATTTATTTACTTTATTTATATTGAACCGAGTGAATTCAGAGTTAACCCCGGTGTACTTTATACTTAAAAAGTGTTGCAAAAGTTCTTAAATAAAATGAATTCTCTCAATACTTTCGAGATCCTTTTTGTCGTTCTACGCTGCCTTTTATATACGAATGCACAATTTCGCATTGAAATGGATTAGATATACACTTACAGGCAACAGCTTATTTGGTATCAATCTTTCACTGTTCCTTGTATCGTTGCGCTGGTTCTCTAATCTCTATGAATTCGGTGGTTACAGACGCGGCTTGCGTAGCCGAGACAGAAAAGGGACATCTCCGCGTTTATGATGGTGTAGCCTCTATAAAAAATTTAAATACAAACGAGATTCAAGATCGCGGAGTGAAGAGAATAATTCTTGATCCTGAATGTGAAGAGTACCACTCTTTATGAAAATAGCTGTGGTTAAACTGGATAAAGCTATTACATGGGACCCTAATGTAGTAATGGCTGCAACTCTTTGCACCGTTTTAGCACCGCGCGTGGATTTGGAAGTTATTGGATGGTGTTCGGGTTATCTTACAACTGCTATAATGGGTACAGTACAAAAGGATCAATGCCAGAACGCCTTTACAAAAATACGATCATCTTTTATTCTACCAGACACAATCATTTGTGCTAGAAGTAGTGCAAGTACACTAGAATATGGAGATTCTAGGGCAGGGGCACTTGTGAATCACCAACTTTGTGCGGTGGCACACTGTACTAATAAAATGTCAGGCATTCCGGATTTATTTACAAACTTAGCAAATGAAAGAGTTAGAGACTTTTGAAGACCCCATACATCTTAAAGGGTGTTGTTATAAATTCAGTGTTGAATGGAATATCACCCTTACTCGACAGAACACCGAAATTTGAAACAAATTTTAAATGGGTCGTTTTCGAAACAGTAGTTGAGATATGGTGACATTCCACTCAACAGCCGAACTGGCGATGTTTGTTTTATATATCATGTATAAATAAAATATAATGATTGCGAGTAAATAGATATGTTTGATTGTATACAATGAAAGTGGTAAGTATGTAAATGCCTTAAATTGTGAGGCCAAGGTTGATCAATACCGTAAAGCTCCCTCGTGAGATGAAAAGAAAATTGCTATTTTGAGGCCCTGGCAAAGTCCGTGTAAAACAGCTGATCAAACCAACTCTATGGAAATCAACTTAATCGGTTACTGAAATCATAGAATAAAGTGGCAGTTACCCACCGACGTGTGCCGTACGTACGGACGTTTGTCGTACGAAACACGTTTGACCGAACCCTCAAGCCCGTAGGAATCAATGTGTGCGCCTGTGTACATGTACATAACATATTTGTGTGTGTATTGTTTACAGCAAAGCACTGTTGCCATTGACCAGTTTGCATGCATGCTTATGCAACTTCAACTTTTGGAACTACAATTTTTCATGGTGCAAATGGCAGAAACAAATACTGAATAAGAATTTCTAGTTCACTTATTTGTAACCTCCAATTTTATATAATAACTAGCAGACCAGGCAGACGTTGTTCTGCCCTAAATCAGCATACATCTTAATAAGCTCTTTCCGTCTAACTCTGCCTAACCCCTCTTATATTTTTCTTAATCTTTTATTCACTCCTCCCTCCGTCTTTTTCGATTCATCTATCTCTATTTCGTCTCACTCTATCTCTTTCTCAGTCTCCTTCTGCTACCCTCTTTTCTCTTCTCTCAAGTTCGTCTCATTCTCCTTCATCTCTTATTGCCAGTCCCAGAGGGTGGTCCTAATCCCAGTCCCAGTCCGTCTCTGGTCTAGTTCCCGGAAAAAAGGATCGTAAATACTAATACAAGCAAATTAATACACCAAATTTCAGGCAAATCGAATAGGACGTACATAAGTACATATATAGGTATGTGGGTATTATTAATTAATGTCTTTATTTCGGCTTCGCATGCTTATTTATCAGTTTTGCCAGGTTGATGCTACTAAATCGAATATTACAATGGAAATTACTTTAAAGCTCTCAGCAATAGCTTTCATTTGATATCCATAATACACACACATTGTACAGGTATCCGGGTCGACGTTTTGGCCTATATCTCAAGACCCTTGTCACTCAGCGATATAAAAATTACTCAGTACTAAAGCACACATCAACAGCTTCAATTTGATACCCATAACGTAAAAACACATTCTAGTATTACCCTGATCCACATTTTGGCCTTTATCTCGAGACCCTAGTCACCCAGGAATATGAAAATTACCCTGTACTAAAGCACTCATCAACAGCTTTCATTTGATATCCATATTATATAAACACATTCTAGGGGTGCCCGGGTCCACGTTTTGGCCTTATATCTCGATACCTTAGTCACCAATAGGTATGAAAACTACTCTGTACTAAAGCACTCATCAACAGCTTTCATTTGATATCCAATTGTATAAAAACATTCTAGGGGTGCCCTGTTCCACATTTTGGCCTATATCTCGAGACCCTAGTCACCAATAGTTATGAAAACTACCCTGTAGTAAAGCACTCAGCAACAGCTTTCATTTGATATCCATATTGTACAAACACATCCCGGGATTACCCAGGTCCATGTTTTGATCTCGAGACCCTAGCCAGAACGGGATAAAAAGTATCGTATGTCCGTTCCCTGATTATAGGCTACCTCTCCACCAATTTTCAGTCAAATTGGTTCCTCCGTTCTTGAGTTATGCGTAGTGTAACTAACACGACTTTCTTTTATATAGAATTTTTCTAAAAAAAATCATAACTCAAGAATGGCTAAACCGATTTGGGATTTCAAAATCAACTAACCATCATATCTCCTTCCTGTATCTTTCCTAAAAATTTCATGGCAATCTTTCTGTCCGTTCTCAAGTTATGGAGTGACAATCGAAATGTACACTTCTTTTTCTATATATAGACTTGCTGACCCGACAGACGTTGTTCTGTCATTGTACTCTTTTGTAGTTCTTTAAAAATTTTTCATACCTTCCGAGCATGGAACTTATAACTTTACTTTTCCAGTGCCTTGCATGCCTGTTGTGGTTTACAGTCGTTAAGTTGAACTTACTGTAATTTGAATGAAATAATTTTTAATTGTAGATAGAATACTTGCTAAATAATTTTTAAAGCCTTTTGAAAACAACAAACATTTTAGTCATAAACAACAATCCGCTATATCAGTAAATTGTTAAACGGTCGAATCTACACGCTTATTAGCAGAATTTATTTGCAATGAAGCTTTTTTAATTAAAAAATTTGTTTTCTCTATTTGTATATTTTATTATTAGCGAATATTTTTACTACCAAATTCAGAGAAATAAAAAAATCTATATAAAACGTTTTAAATTGGCATTTTAATTTTTTAAAAATTAGACTGTGATATCCACCTTAATGGATATTGCATAGTGTCATAAGATTTGTAGTCTCCGGCTGCAGATTTAAGTTCATATTTCTAATGAAATAATATAGTAACCAAAAAATCCATATGTTGCAATAAAATAATAGAAGGCAATTCGGCAATTGTTGGTGAATAAAAACCTTTACTTTCCGATGTTTTGTCAGTTTTAGTGGTCAAAACCCGCAGAATTACCAAAAACGTGTTTTCTCATAGGGCTGGCTTGGCTCATCGACTCCCTAAAAATTAGTTTCCTTCATTTAACATACTATTAAGGAACTGTATTCGGACCTGAAATATTTAATTAGTAGTATTTTTGTTGAGAAATAGAGGTAGATTTAAAAAAAGAAATGGTATATTCGTAATTGAATCTGCAATGGTGCAGAATATTACAATTATATCAAAAAAAAAAAAAAAAAATATATGAATTTTAAAAAAGATTTGTTTTGTAGTTAACTTGGCCATGAAATTATCCTACATGGGTTAAGCTGAGTAAGTGGACTTGGAATACGCTGCTAAATTGTCGATAGTTCATTGGCCTTCACACGTACAGTATGTGGTATATTTGTTCTTGTATCTGCAATGTTGGGGAGTTGTAAAATTATATCTAAACAAATTATGACTTAAAAAAGGTTTATGTCGTAGTTACCATAGCCATGAAAACACGAAGTTTTTTGCGTTACATGAGTGGCGCCAAATGACTGCATTTAAAAAAGTTTGCTTTATTTGTGTATACTGGACAAGTGATGGATAAAATCACTTCCCGTGCCATAGACAAATGATCGTAGCATATATCTGGGGGTTTCTTTTGTATTCGGACACTTGAAACAATTTACAACTCCAATTGCCACTGATCAAATAATTGTAAAGATTTTTGGTAAACAACATTTTTAGTTTTGTTTTTCGGTGCGTTAATGTATTATGATGACGGCTTTCCGACACGCGAACACGCGACATATAGCTGGCCATGCGAGAAGCATGGGAATTCTAAATTTATTCCGCAAACTTCCAAGGACTGATCCTGGGACTTGTTTATGGTCATTGCAAATGCCAGACGTATGGGAAACTGAAGCCGCATAAAGTCAAACGGTAATTCCCTTGGTATCATCGGAATACGAGGAATCAAGACATCCTCACCTTTGTATTTGCCCTTTAAAATTGTTGCTTCGATAACATTGTTCATCAATTTTTTTACCACCAGTCTCGTACCATTGCATAGCCGAGGTTGATTCATATTACGCAACATGATAATTACCGACCCTATTTTAAGTTTCAAATTGTGGGGCGGAGGTCCAGGGAGTTCAAGAGCATTCAAAAACTCTGTCGGATAATTGATCACTTCATCTTGATTCATAAATGAATCAACTGATTTGAATGCTACCAAGGGTCCCGGAATTTAATTTTGAATCGAATCATTAATTTCCCCGACATTTTTATTTTTTGCTGCCAGTATTGCCCTCTCGCTTAACCAATTATGGTTTCGAAATTATTGAGCTACGTATGGGAAAACGCGCTGGATGAGTTCCTCCTTTGAATTGGTACATCTACAAAAATTTTCGAGAAATTTTATTAATCTAGTCAAAGTATCAACGGGAACTTTGCCATCCCCAATGTCCAACAATTGCTTAGAAAATTCATCAGCAGTGCTTTCGTTTTGCAAAAGTACTCGCATGTTGCTTGTCAATCGAAATACTTTTACACGACTCCACAAATTAGATGACTTTAGGCATGCATTCAGTTGATCAGCTACAGTTGATCGCGGAATCAGGGAAAGAGTTTGCCGAAAATCACCAGCTAACAAAATCATTGCCCCACCAAAAATATTTTGATTGTTCCGGAGATCTTTCAAAGTTCTATCCAATGCCTCCAGTGATCTCTTGTGGGCCATCGTGCATTCGTCCCATACGATCAATTTGCACACTTGCAAAACTTTTGCCATTGCACTGTTTTTAGCTATGTTGCAAACGGGTGTCTCATTTACTTGCATATTTAAGGGCAACTTCAATGCAGAATCTAAAAAGTAAACTCCACCCGTTCCATTGTTTCCGGTTTCTATCAAAGAGTCGTATACAATTCTTTGTTCGGTATTTAATCGCGAAACATTTGACCGTACAGTTGCAGCCAATACTTAGGTTTCGTACTGTTGTTCTCTTCCTAGATCGTGCTTAATTGTATCCTGCACTGGACGATTTGGTGATACCATTCCCAAACTCGACAGAACCTTACCCGATATCGAAAGACACATATCTTCTACCTTTATTAACACTTCATTTCGAATTTGGTCTGTAATTTGCATTGCTGGATTCGATGTTCGGCAGCGTTCACGATACAAAATATCCTCAGACATGTCATGCTTATACTTAATCCACAAATTGTTCGGGTTCGAAGGGAAACATGTAGAAATTGTAATGGCAAACAACTTACGAATTTGGTGTGGTGAAGAAGATATTACCGAATCTTTGAGTGTATCATCCCAATGCAAATCGTTTTCAAGCAAACGTAAAAGTTGGCATGCCTCTCGGTAAGTCGCACACAGATGTCCATTAACAGTTTTTAGATGCTGAAATGAAGTCGGACCATGTACATTTACCAATAGCAATCGAAGATAATAACATTCGTCAATATTTGGGTGTACTGTGTAGACTCGACCAAGAGCATCTGAAGAAAATATATTCGGATGACCTTCTACTGGTGTTCCCTGTTTCCGCCTTTGAAACGTCCTGGCTGATGCGTTCCAAGTATAGTATCGAGGCATTTCAGCATATAGTAAAGTGCGGGCAAAATCATCTGTTTGGCAAATTGAACTTGTCAAAGTAGTCCCCGGTGGACGTGCAACTCTTGTCGCTGCATTTTCCCCAGTAAAATACACTCTTTGTTCATTTTCCAGATGTTCTGCTAAATTAACTACTGTTGGATACCTTTCGTGTATCGCAAATGAAAAAATTCGCCAAATCGCCTCGTTACTACTGACCTAACGATCCATCTGATACTGAGATATTTCGTCATTTGCACATGTAATTGCAAAAATGGCCATATCGCTGCCTTTGTTTACATATTTACAAATATATTTTATAGACTTGACGGAATTGCAGTATTCCACATTGATGTGAGCCTCAAATGCCTTAGACAATATCGGTGAGAATGGAACAACCCAACGATTATCAACGTCAACATCGTGCCTTTTAACCTTAACTACAACTGAACGCCCGCAATCTGCAATTGATCGTCTACGATACAATGGATATCCGTCATTTCCTGTTATAGTTTCAGCAATAAGTCTTCTCGGGTAACCCTTACAACACTTACCTTCAACCATACATGGCGAGGTATAATTGAAAACTCCGCATAGTCCATGTATCATATTTTTAGTCACCACCGCATGCAATTTTGGATCGGCGGCTGCATCTGGAATTTCAGCCGAAATAATGGAATCGATTTCATCAGGTCTTATTTTGTCCACTAACCAAAGCAAAATATGAGCATGAGGTAAACCACGCTTTTGCCATTCTACAGAGTACATCCAACACCGAACTTGGCCATACACACGTTGCTTTATGACAAAATCCAAAAGAGACTTTAATTTTTGCTTAAAAACTCTGGCAGTGATGTCATGTCTATCGATTGGCGTTTGATTGGGCAAAAGTGCCTTCTTAATCTCGATCCATTGAGAATTGCACGTAAACGTTATAAAAAGATCAGATCGACCATATTGTCGGACATAGGTCATTGCATCCTGCGCGTACTCATGCATATGACGTGGACTCCCAGGTATTAAAGGGGTTGTGTAGCGCAATATATAGCTTCTCCAACCCAATTGTCAACCTCACCTTCGAGCGGCGAATCCCGTTTCACTAACAGACGAGGCTCTGCCGACCCCAAGCTCCTCATGGAACTTGGGGGTGGGGAGGGAGGTATGGCCTGAAGGTTTAATGTGGCCATATAAATCATTCCCGAGATGGTCGGGCCAGCACCTTAATGGTGCTGTGTTACCGGAGCGTATCGGATCTGTATCCGACAAAGGACCATCACATCGGTAACACTCCCCAAAGCCTTCTGGGAGTAACCTAATCGCTACAACAACAACAACAACAACGTGGACTCCCAATGTACTTGGCAGGTAATATTGTTCTTACACCCACGTTGTTTACATTACCGTCAATATTTATTGCATCACGAATATGAATATATTCTTCTTCTCTTGCTTTGATTTAGACGGATGAAAGTTAATCGTTCAGTCTCAATTTTGACATACATGTCAACTGCGAACTGATGGAAAAGGCGACGACGCATTAAAATGTGGTTAGTTTCACCTTCACGTACCATTAGCCTGTATGAATAAAAATTTATAGCGCTAACTTTTTTTTTATTACTATCAGCACCTGCATTCGAAACAAATAATTTTTCTCAAAAAAACTTCAAGTTACCTGTTACTGTATTAACCATCTTTAAATTGAAGTGGTATCCATCTTCTCCCTGCCAAAATATTAACGGATATTGTAGAGCGTCATAAGATCTATGCGTTTCGGATACACGTTTTAGCTCGTCGTTACGACGGTGGAGCACAGTGTCCCTAGATGGCATATTTTCGCCTACAATAACCACAGCCACTTCGTTGATTGTTGGGGCGTTAAACCTTCTTGGGTGCTGGCCCACAAGCGTTTTCTCAGCCTTGATGATAATACCATGGCTATCAGATGGCATTCTTTCTAATGCTGTTTTGAAAACTCTAATTAAGTTATTGTTGGCATATAGAAAATTTTGCAAATCTCTGACAATGGCTCGCTTTAGAGCTGGAATTAGAGCACAACGGCGATCTACTTCAACATCCGAGTTGCCCATAAAATATATTTGCAGAAATTGATAGTCTTCGTTTGGAGGTGGTAGCAAGTAGGTGGTATATTTGTCCATGTATCTGCAATGATGCAGTTTAAAAAAAAAAAATAAATGCTGGCGGTGGTACCAACTGTGGCAATTTAACTTTGCCATTCGCGCAACATAACCCAGAGGATTCACCACCGTATTTGAAAGCTTTACAATACTGGCAAACGACCGTCATATCTCCAATTGCTACTGATCTATCGGCACTGTAATCGATTCCAGGATCGAAACGAAATGCTGCTCGCTCCAAGTGCACTGAGGCAAGGCTTCGACCCAATCGCCAATGCTGACTCTGTTGAATTCTCTGTGCCTGTGACTGTGGTGCACGAACTCGGCGCATTCTATTCCTATTAATTTCTCGTTGATTTTCAGTCAGACGTGATCGCAACTCGTGCATATGAATACTACTATTCAAATTGTTAATATTTCGCTGGACGTCATTGTGGTTCAAATGTACAATAGTTTGCCTTACATTTGACCGACTCCGATAACCTATATCAGGGTTTCTTCGCGGCATTGCAGGTATATCTAAGGTATAAATATTTGTAATAACTTCAAAAGTTTTGCAATGGGTTCTACTGATTATTAAATCAAAAATATGCCCTTTCAGTATTTTTGCACGATTTTCTGCTTTTCTTTAAGGGGCCAGTGTAACGAATAAAAATTAGGAGATTTTCAGAAATTTTTAAAAACAAAAAGTAGTCGATGTATTGTTTTGATTATTTTTGGAAATAATAAGATATTGCTTAGTCATAAAGGTGGCGGTGCCGCACTCATTTTTTAATATTTGAAGTTTTTCCTATTTATTGTTATAAATCCACTTGGGAAATGAAATACCACTGATATAAACCTCTTTTTTGCAAAGGCATATCTTACTTTATTCGTCCACGACTCTTTTAAAAATCTTTTATACAAAAGTTGGCGTGGTCTTTAACCGATTTCGTTCATTTTACTTCAAAGCATTCCTTATAATAAAGGCAACCACACTGCCTAATGTTGTTACGATAGGTTTAGCCATTTTTGATTTATGATTAATAATATTTGTAAAATTTATTTTATCACAAGTGGGCGGTGCCACACCCATTTTAAACAATTTTTTCAAATTTTTATCAGGAGTCTCAATATCAGTGCGCACGTCAGAACTCAACATTCTAGGTGTATTATTACTAACTAATCAGGTGTTTGGTGTTTTCCAAAATGTTATATATATATATCAAGTAAAGGTGTCTAAGTTCAGGTGTAACCGAACATTATATACTCAGCGTGAGCTTCAGTTGTACATTTCATTTCAGATAAATTACTTTTATACATAACACGTGGCACTGCCTGTTTAAAAAAAATTTCTGCCCATTTCCTCTTACAATAAAACTTGATAAGTGAAATATCATTGATCCAAAACTATTTTTGCTAAGTTATATCTTATTATTCTAGTCTACCACCCTTTTAAACCTGTTTTATATCTAAGTTGCCGTGGTCCTTAACCGATCCCGTCCATTTTTACTAGAAATATTTTCTGCTATAAAGAAACTATGTGTACATAATTTCATTACGATATGTTAATTTTTCTTCGAGTTATGGCCCCCGAAACACAGAAAATTGTTTAGTCATAAACGGGGCGGTGCCACGCCCATTTTTTAAAATTTGAGGTTTTTCCTATTTCTTGTTATAAATCCAATTGTGATAAAGCTCTTTTTTGCAAAGATATAGCTTATTTTATTCATCCACGACCCTTTTAAAAAAATGTTGGTCATTAACCGATTTAATTAATTTTTCTTCAAAGCATTTCTTATAGTAAAGGCAACCTCTCTACCGAATTTTTTTACAATAGGTTTAACGGTTTTTGATTTATAATTAATAATATTTGTAAAATTGATTTTATCACAAGTGGGCGGTTCCACTCCCATTTAAACAAAATTTTTATCAAGAGTCTCAGTATCAGTCCACACGTCAAATTTCAACATTGTAGGTGTATTATTTATTAAATAATCAGGTTTTTTGTGTTTTCCAAAATGTTATATTCATATATAGCGGGCGTGGTTATCATCCGATTTCGCCCATTTTTAATATCAATCTATTCTGGGTCAAAATAAGCTCGTGTACCAAATTTGTTGAAGATATCTCAATATTTACTCAAGTTATCGTGTTTACGGGCATACGGACGGACGGACATGGCGCAATCAAATTTTTTTGAAAATGGATTATTGTCTTAGAACTTTATATTCCGGCCTTGACTTTGAAGAAGAGTTAAAGCGGCAGTTACCCACCGACGTGTGCCGTACGTACGAACGTTTGTCGTACGAAACACGTTTGACCGAACCCTCAAGCCCGTAGGAATCAATGTGTGCGTCTGTGTATATGTACCAAACATATTTGTGTGTGTATTGTTTAGAGCAAAGCACTTTTGCCATTGACCAGTTTGAGGAGACTCTGTCTAGTGAGAGGATGATCAGCTGACACGTTCTTACGGAAAAAATCAAAATTGTTTTGATTTCTACGTTCCGGGCTTCGTACGTACGGGTGTTGCACGTCGGTGAGTTTTCGTTTACATTGCACATTCATATGATAGGTCGTGTCAGCTGACACGTTTTTTCCACGTACGTTCCTGGGTAACTGCCGCTTAAGCCTTTATGTGGTCCGTCCATCCGTCTGCCTTTTACACTATAACTTGAGTAAATATTGAGATATCTTCACCAAATTTGGTACACGTGCTTACCTGTACCCAGAATAGATTGGTAGTGAAAATGAGCGAAATCGGATTATAATCACGTCCACTTTTTATATATATCATTTTGGAAACACACACAAAACCTGATTATTTAGTAAATAATACACCTAGAATGTTGAAATTTGACGTGTGGACTGATACTGAGACTCTTGATAAAAATTTAAAAAAAATGTTTAAATGGGCGTGGCACCGCCCACTTGTGATAAAATCAATTTTACAAATATTATTAATAATAAATCAAAAATTGTTAAACCTATCGTAACGAAATTCGGCGAGAGGTTGCCCTTACTATAAAGAATTCATTGGAGAAAACTTAACGAAATCGGTTAAGGACCACGCCCACTTTTAAATAAAAGATTTTTAAAAGGGTCGCAGGCGAAAATAATAAGCTATATCTTAGCGAAAAAGAGCTTGTAATGGTCCATCAAAGAAAATGTATACTTTTGCGTTTGTTACATTGCTTTGCAAATCAAACTTTGTCGCATGCGATAAAATTCAAGGAACGTGTGATTGTCACCCTGTCAGTTAGTATCGCGAGCTTACAAATAGCTCAAAATTCTAAACCTACTAAACCTTGCAAAAAATAGGCATGTAAAATGTCAAAAACGGAAGCCAAGTCTCTTGTCGTCCGAGGATATAAAAGGGCGCTCGACGCCACAGTTAGCCTTTTTACTTAATATCGTCAAACATCATACAGGAAGATAGCCGGACCAGAGAAGTGTTCTATGGACGTGCAAGGTAAATAGTTAAAATTTTATAGTTTTCATGCAGACAGATTTCAATCAATTTTCTGCAATCCACAGAGATTGTGCCCATTTGGAAGTTCTCAACTTCATTGTTAAGGAAAACCACCACACCCGCAGCCAACATTGTAGTCCGCCATGTGCAAATAAATTCTTGCCAAATCCCTAACGACTTGACGTGGGTGTGGAACAATTAGTTGGAGGAAATTTATTGTTCGGAAATCCCGTAGGGAAACACATGACCTCAGCTACACAGAACCAGGAAGATTTAAAGCATAAAGCGAATCCCGCATACCAGGCATGCAGCATTCCTCATCAACTTTGTGTTTTGTTTACCTCGCAAAGTGTAGTGTGAAAATAATCAAATCCAAAAAACTCGTATGGGTTTCGGAAAACCGGCCACATAGCGGCCTTCAAAACCATAAAAAAGTTAACTAAGAAAAAGTTTATCAAAACCGTAGCGTGAAGAAAAAAAATAGACAAAAAAAAAACTTTAAAAAAAATTTTGATAATGAATTTTGGCAAGTATCAGGGAAAAAATATATATGGGGTATTCCATCCCATTTCGACCAATTTTGAACCCGACCCCTTTAGAATTGGCTGAAAGTTTTTTTTTTCTTTTTCTAGCTTACGAAAGACGTTTTTCAGAAGTTTTTCAAATTTTTTCATCCAACTCAAAAAAGTTATGAATTTTTAAAAAAATACCGTTTTTGTTTTCAAAATGCTATAACTTTTTCAAAAATTGACCGTTTGGGGTCTTTTTTTTTTTAAATATGGTTTTAAATATACTTTTCGGAAAAAATTCAAAAAATTTTTAAAGTTTTTTTTTTTGTAATTTTTCAGTTTTTCGAGATTTTTCGAATTTCGCCCTTTTTTTCTCATAAAAAACTTCAATCAATTCTGCAATCATCCCCACTAATCCCGGAGTGGGCCGAGATTTTTTTTTTTTATTTAATTGAAAGAAAAAACTTTAAAATTTTTTTTGTATTTTTTCCGAAAAGTACATTTAAAAACATATTTAAAAAAAAAAAAGATCCCAAACGGTCAATTTTTGAAAAAGTTATAGCATTTTGAAAACAAAAACGGTGTTTTTTAAAAATTCATAACTTTTTTGAGTTGGGTGAAAAAATTTGACAAACTTCTGAAAAACGTCTTTCGTAAGCTAGAAAAAGAAGAAAAACTTTCAGCCAATTCTAAAGGGGTCGGGTTCAAAATTGGTCGAAATGGGATGGAATACCCCATATATATCGACATATATATATATATATATACATATATATATCGAAAACCATAAGAAGAAAGTGAATTCAAAGTTAAAGCATAGCAAAGTGCTGCAGTAGTTAAAGGCAAAGAAAAGGCGGTAGTGAAATTTTCTTTTTTCCTTCTTCAATCATTACATATTTACCATTACATATTTACCAATAATGAACTGCATAAAAGTATTACATGCATAAGTTTGTCAATTAACGAAGTTTTAAATTATAATATAATCCTTAGAGAATATTTAATCAACAAAAGAAAAAAAAAACAAATTTTTATGGTAGAAAGAAAAATTATTAAGTGAAATAAAAAAAAAAAAACCTGCAAATAACATATTGAAAAAGAAACAGAATTTTACGTTTGGTTCAATAATATGGATTGTTAAGCCGAAACAATAGCCATAATGTATGTAGTACACTCAATTTAACCAAAGCTTTAACCTCCAACAATTGACATAGAATCATAGATCCTGCATCATCATGGAAGGCCTTTTAGCGATGGATTGCAAACGAACCTACATCACTATCACATTCTGTAAGTAAATGATCCTTTGTTTACACTTACTATATTTTTTGGTGGGTTTTGGTTGCGTCTTAAGCCACGTCAAAGCAACGTACGTATGTACACTTGTACTTACATATGTAAGATCAGCACATCAGCTGATATATAACTTTATTAATATGAGCCGGTGCATTTGCTAATGATATGCACAAAGGCTGATACATTCTTTCGGGAACTAGAGTTGTGCTTTTTCGTTCATTTCAGAGATTCGAATCTTTCGTTCTTTTTCTGATGAACGAACAAGTTATTCCTTTTTTTTTCAAGCAAATTTGTTCACTGCTGTTGGCCCCCGCGGAAAAAGCCTACAAGTATAGATTGGGGTGTGTATGCAGCAATGCTTTGTGTAGGTATATTTAAATGTGTTATGAATAAATAAGTTTATTGTTACGAATATTAGCAAAACTAAGGGGTGCTGCCAACTCTAAGCCGATACTAAACAGTGATATCATGCACATCCATAGATCAATCATTATGTATCTACTACATAAACGAATCAATAATTGCGTCTACACATATGTACGTATACAAGCAGCGGAGAAACAATGCACAAACACATGCATATATCTTATCTGAGTTGTCACAAAAGAGGGCAATAATTTGTGCACCGATATCATTTCGTTACGATAATTAACGTTAATAAACGAAACAAAGTAATTTCGTTTCGTTTATTAACGTTAAGAACGTTATATTAACGAAATGATTTCGTTTCGTTTTCTGCCATATCAAAACGAAATCAAATCGTTTATGTTGATTATTAATTTCAAACTATGCTGGCAAAGCTGATTGATGGCGGAGTCATTAAAGGTGAAAGCATTAGCTAAGCTGATTGCAACTTCTCTCATGAATTTTGACAGTACGAACATTTCTCAGAGTATTTTTGACATTACCACCAACGAATTACGCAAATAAACTACATGGAGTTTGTATGTGTATGTCGACTCGCTGTTACCACCTTACGGCTTCACCATGGCTATAGCATTGCCAGCACAATTCAAACATAAATTATCACGTTTTTGTTAACGTTTTAACGTTAACGCAAGCTTTTCGTTTCGGTTAAAAACGAGATGCAATTTATCTTGATAATTTCTTTATCGATAATATTTCGAAGTGTTTCAACGAAAACGGTGGAAATTTTTTGATAAACGATTAGCTTAACGTTAAGGTGCATCCCTGCTATGTATATACATGCGCTTGTTGATTTGGCTGCTTACGATCAAAGAAATCAAAACAAAGAGAAATTATGAATGAACAGAAAAAGTAGATAAATGCTTATGATAACAACAGAAAAACCTGTTTTGAGGATTTTACTTTTTAACTTTAGGCTTCATGCGTATGAATGCCTGGTAGAAGATAACTTTTGAGTAAAGCTTTGGATAAATATAAATAACGTATGCACTTTTCGTTTTAAACAAGACAAAACTACCCCCTGAAAAATTACATTAGCTTTTTTCCCTTGGTACATAGTAGTTTTGCAACGAAGTAATAAGTTTTATATCTGATATTTTTTTTGTTTATTAAAACGATTTTGATAACAGCGGAAAGTTTACAATTCGAAAAATATGTAAATAGTTTAAAGATGATCGCTTTTTGATTTGTAAGCGCAATATCGAATAGATCTCTTATATAGCATAATTCCTAATTATGTATCTTGTATGTAAATGATTATAGGTTGTTGTAAATATTTTTAAACAAAAGAGCGATACAATTTTATGGTTTTTTTCATCTACTTCACATTTTTTCTAAGAATGAATACAAATATTAAATGAGCTTGTAAAGAATACCTAATGTTTTAAATTCTTTAGAGTTTTCCTGGCGGCATACGGTGGCATAGGGAGATAGGGAAAGTTGCTTTCTATGGGCATCTTCTTGAATCTTTTTATTGCGAAGAACTTGGTTGGGTAGGGTAGAGAAAGCGAATGTCAATTACCATCTAAGACATCGCTGCTCAAACAATATGGCGTACATTAGGGTGTTCTCCTTTTTCTTTTTAACAATTTGTTTCTTTCTAAATTTTGCAATTCTGTTAGAATGCCCTGTTACTTTTATTAGGAATCCTATTAAATAAAATGTATGGTAATGCAGTTAAGGTATGGCAAAAACCCACCCCACGCCGAAAGAGCTAAGGCACCACAGGATTCCGACTGCCGCGACCCTTCAACTGTACGTAGGTTTATATCCCTTCCTATTTCTACCACCTAGGGACCGGCTTACCTACATATTCATCCTCACCCCCCTCCTGGTAGACTGTTACATAAATTTTTGTCGCCCAACGAGGAGCCACTAAGGTGTTACAAGCTTTGTGTCAATAGAATTTAACTTTTTAAATTGAATTATAACATTAAATTGGAAAACACTAAAATTTTGGAAAATGCTTGTGGCGGTCTTTTATGAATAAGTAATTTTCTATGTTTCGGGAGCCATAACTCGAAGAAAAATTAACATATCGTAATGAAATTGTGTACACATATTTTCCTTATAGCAGAAAATATTTCTAGTAAAAATGAACTGGATCGGTTAAAGACCAAGGCAAAGGACGACTGTGATCAAAAGAAGACTCGAAATCGACTCCCTCTTATAAGTGAAATATGATTTATGGAAAAATTATGGTAAATATGACTCGAAAAAGACTAAACACTGATTAGAAATATGGGTTAAAAGAAGCTCAACAAGTGTAGTCGCACGTAGTGTACCATTTGCTCCCGACGAGGGAGTCTTTTCTGATCAGAAAGTGAGTGCATATATGCTTATATTGATCATGCTTGAGACTCGAATATGATTAATAGTTTCAAAAAATGCTGGGTAGGCATATGTATTTATACAAAGTAAAACTCGGTAAAGCGCCAATTGCTTACCTAACGGGCGGCGTGAAATAGGCTAAATTCCTTTAGCACATTTCTTCGTTTTTAACTAAAAGTTCATGTTTTTTGAATTATGACACTATTGAAGTAAATGGGCGATATATGTATATGGGTGATATAGGCCTACTGGGGAACTGAGCACACAAAACTAACTTCGGTAGCGCCCCAACGGGGACCTCCCGGGTGGTATGGAAAAAGCTATTTTTCAATTTAATTTCAAGTAATTTCACCATAATTCTATGTCAATTTCTTTTGATTTTACATATTTTTTATATTTTTGTTTAAAGAGCTCCATACCAAAACGTTATAATTACATTTGAAATTTTTGTAGAAAATTTAAGAAAATACAATCAAAAGTTACAACGTCTTAAAGAAAAATTTAAGTAAGTTACACCAGTTTGCTATATTTCCACTCACTGCTTAATTATTAACGCATTATTGCACTACCCCCAACACTGGATGCATAGACTGAGTTGAAACAAGTAAGGAAGGTTAAGTTCGGGTGTAACCGAACATTACATACTCAGTTGAGAGCTATGGTGACAGCATAAGGGAAAATAACCATGTAGGAAAATGAACCGAGGGAAACCCTGGAATGTGCTTGTATGACATGTGTATCAAATGAAAGGCATTAAAGAGTATTTTATGAGGGAGTGGGCCATAGTTCTATAGGTGGACGCCATTTAGGGATATAGCCATAAAGGTGGATCAGGGTTGACTCTAGAATGCGTTTGTACGATATGGGTATCAAATGAAAGGTGTTAATGAGTATTTTAAAAGGGAGTAATCCTTAGTTCCATAGGTGGACGCCGTTTCGAGATATCGCCACAAAGGTGGACCAGGGGCGACCCTAGAATTTGTTTGTACAATATGGGCATCAAACGAATGGTGTTAATGAGTATTTTAAAAGGGAGTGGGCCTTAGTTCTATAGGTGGATGCCGTTTCGAAATATCGCCATAAAGGTGGACCAGGGGTGACTCTAGAATGTGTTTGTACGATATGGGTATCAAATTAAAGGTATTAATGAGGGTTTTAAAAGGGAGTGGTGGTTGTTGTATAGGTGGTCGCCTTTTCGAGATATCGCCATAAAGGTGGACCAGGGTGACTCTAGAATGCGTTTGTACGACATGGGTATCAAATGAAAGGTGTTAATGAGTATTTTAAAAGGGAGTAATCCTTAGTTCCATAGGTGGACGCCGTTTCGAGATATTGCCATAAAGGTGGACCAGGGGTGACCCTAGAACTTGTTTATACAATATGGGTATCAAAAGAAAGGTGTTAATGAGCATTTTAAAAGGGAGTAATCCTTAGTTCCATAGGTGGACGCCATTTCGAGATATCGCCATAAAGATGGAACAGGGGTGACCCTAGAATTTGTTTGCACATTATGAGTATCAAACGAAATGTGATAATGAGTATTTTAAAAGGGAGTGGACCTTAGTTCTATAGGTGGACGCCTTTTCGAGATATCGCCATAAAGGTGGACCAGGGGTGACTCTAGAATGAGTTTGTACGATATGGGTATCGAATTAAAGGTATTAATGAGAGTTTTAAAAGGGAGTGGTGGTAGTTGTATATGTGAAGGCGTTTTCCAGATATCGACCAAAATGTGGACCAGGGTGACCCAGAACATCATCTGCTGGATACCGCTAATTTATTTATATATGTAATACCTGCCATAATTTTAAGTGTTTTTTATTTCGCCCTGCAGAACTTTTTCATTTTCTTCTACTTAATATGGTAGGTGTCACAACCATTTTATAAAGTTTTTTCTAAAGTTATATTTCGCGGCAATAAAACAATCCAATTACCTTACCATGTTTCATCCCTTTTTTCGCATTTGGTATAGAATTATGGCATTTTTTTCATTTTTCGTAATTTTCGATATCGAAAAAGTGGGCGTGGTCATAGTCGGATTTCGTTCATTTTTCATACCTAGATAAAGTGAGTTCAAGTAAGCACGTGAACTAAGTTCATTAAAGATATGTCGATTTTTGCACAAGTTATCGTGTTAACGGCCATGCGGAAGGACAGACGGACGACTGTGTATAAAAACTGGGCGCGGCATCAACCGATTTCACCCATTTTCACAGAAAACAGTTAACGTCATAAAATCTATGCCCCTACCAAATTTCAAAAGGATTGGTTAATTTTTGTTCGACTTATGGCGTTAAAAGTATCCTAGACAAATTAAATGAAAAAGGGCAGAGCCACGCCCATTTTCAAATTTTCTTTTATTTTTGTATTTTGTTGCACCATATCATTACTGGAGTTGAATGTTGACATAATTTACTTATATACTGTAAAGATATTAACTTTTTTTTATAATTTCGAATTTAAAAAAATTTTTTTTTAAAAAGTGGGCGTGGTCGTTCTCCGATTTTGCTAATTTGTATTAAGCAGACATATAGTAATAAGAGTAACGTTCCTGCCAAATTTTATAATGATATCTTCAACGACTGCCAAATTACAGCTTGCAAAACTTCTAAATTACCTTCTTTTAAAAGTGGGCGGTGCCACGCCCGTTGTCCAAAATTTTACTAATTTTCTATTCTGCGTCATAAGTTCAACTCACCTACCAAGTTTCATCGCTTTATCCGTATTTGGTAAGGAATTATCGCACTTTTTCGATTTTTCGAAATTTTCGATATCGAAAAAATGGGCGTGGTTATTGTCCGATATCGTTCATTTTAAATAGCGATCTGAGATGAGTGTTCAGGAACCTACATACCAAATTTCATCAAGATACCTCAAAATTTACTCAAGTTATCGTGTTAACGGACGGACGGACGGACGGACGGACGGACGGACGGACGGACGGACATGGCTCAATCAAATTTTTTTTCGATCCTGATTATTTTGATATATGGAAGTCTATATCTATCTCGATTCCTTTATATATGTACAACCAACCGTTATCCAATCAAACTTAATATACTCTGTGAGCTCTGCTCAACTGAGTATAAAAAATACAAGTTGGTCGAATTTCAACCACAGGCGATACTAGTATATATTATTGCGCAGCCTTGTAACACTATTAAGCACACGAAAAAACCACAACAGCATTTCAAGTGAACAGCTGGGTATGTAATGTGCGGTTTCACCCGATCTTAGACTTCCTCCCCCTAAAACCTTTTTCTTAGGTCGTTATTATTTTAGTTCATCCAGACATGGAACATACCAAATTTAACTAATATACATATGTATGCACGGTTCTAGGTTTATATAGATGTTAGAATAAAATATTGTGTCTTTCTGTTACTTACAGAACATTTTCGGCATCATTCCGGGACTATTTCCGTACTTCCGAGATCATATCAAGATAGTTTGGGATAATTTGAAATCGAAACTATTTGGGCCAGTTCGAAATCGTATATGGAATCCTTTCAGGGCTAATTTAGATTTCTTTTAGGATAATTTCGGGATTGTGCTCGAAATCGTTTCAGAAATTTCTATATATTAGATACTTTGAGACTATTAAACGACGGTTTCGGGCTTATTCGGAACTATTTCAAATTTTTCTAACACTATTTCGGGACCGTTTAGATACTGTGTTTCAAGAAGAGTTATTGGGGCTGTTTCGGATCCGTTTCTGGGTTGTTTTCATAATAATATCGTCGAAACATTTTGGGAGCTAAGTTCATATAGTTTCTAGAAAGTATTTCACGATTGTTTAGGGAATCATATCGAAAGAACTACCACCGGGTATTTTTAGGTATCGCCAGTCTGTTCGCTTTTTTCGGAACTATTTCAAGATCATGAAAAAAGAGTATTTCAGGGGAGTATTGTATCCTCCTTTTTTAAGAACTCCGCTATATCCTTCCTTCTGGTAATCACCGTGTGCTTATCTCTACGTCTGCGAGTATTTTGCGATTTGTTGCTACTATTTAAGGATTACTTTCTGGACGATCTCGTAATTTTTTTTTTCAAGATCATATCTGGGCATATCGTGCGGACTGGAACGCGTTTTTACGCTAGTTTTGCGAATATGTGAAAGATGAATAGACGTTTAAATCCACAAAAAGTTAACGCATTATTAACACTTAACGAAAGATATTGATTATGTCAGCCCATTTAAGTTCGAGCAGTGTTGTTGCTCAGAATTTTGTGCACTTCTCCCAATTCAGGTTTTTTGGCAGTATACAATAGAAACTATTAGCAGTTTGGAAACAGATAAAACTACCATTTATACTTTTCTGTGTTTACTCACTAATAAAACAATTAAAAAAAATTATTTATGTTAAACGGTTTTATTGAAAACAATACTTACATGAAGTAATAATAATACTAAAAGCTATAAAATAATTAGGTAGGTCCTAGGTGCTAGTCATCACACTCCTCATCAATCTAGGGCGTTGATCAGACAATTAAATAAAAGCGTTGGGCGCGTGAAATTTCTAAAAATGTAAGGCGTAGCATAACCTGATTAAGGTTCAGTTGGTCTTATATATGACTATCAATACACTCAAAAAAAAAAAGTATCACTATTAATTTAATACACGATGTGCAAAAATGAAACTATAAACGGTATCATTTTCGTGGTATCAATGCAGCGATAAATATTATAAAAATTATAATTAAAAGTATCAATTTTGTATCTTGACTATTGATTTGCCCATGGAAACTATTTGTTTCGCCCTTAAAATGTATCAAAATGGTACCTGTATAAATTTCCTAGTTTCATTATGATAACATTTAATACTAGATTGATTATAAAACGCATTACATTTGTATGTAGTCTATTAACATGACAAATACAAGCATCAAACTAATATTTCGAAAATGTCAATAATATAAGATCATTGATGACGAAAAAAAGATAAGCAAAAATTGCGCATTGATGCCTAGATGGCATCGCCTTGATGATAACTTTTTTTTTGAGTGTAGAAATTTGACGCGTCCAACGCTTTTATTTAATTGTCTGTTCATCGCCCTAGATTGATGAGGAGTACTAGCACCTAGGACCTACCTAATTATTTTCTAGCCTTTAGTATTATTATTACTTCATGTAAGTATTGTTTTCAATAAAACCGTTTAACTTAAAAAATTCTCGATCTTTACGCCACCTAACGGCGATTTTTTTCATAGGTCGCTTTCAATTCTTGTATGTATTATGTGTTCCAAATAGGAGCCAAATCGGAACACAAATACGATTTTTGTGAATATCTCGATCCCTGCGCCACATAGCGGCGATTTTTATACTCAGTTGAGCAGAGCTCACAGAGTATATTAACTTTGATTGGATAACGGTTGGTTGTACAGGTATAAAGGAATCGAGATAGATATAGACTTCCATATATCAAAATCATCAGTATCGAAAAAAAATTCGATTGAGCCATGTCCGTCCGTCCGTCTGTCCGTTAACACGATAACTTGAGCAAATTTCTTGCGTGGCACCGCCCACTTTTAAAAGAAGGTAATTTAGAAGTTTTGCAAGCTGTAATTTGGCAGTCGTTGAAGATATCATGATGAAATTTGGCAGGAACGTTACTCTTATTACTTTATGTCAGCTTAATAAAAATTAGCAAAATCGGAGAACGACCACGCCCACTTTTTAAAAAAAAATTTTTTAAATTCAAATTTTAAAAGAAAAGTTAATATCTTTATAGTATATAAGTAAATTATGTCAACATTCAACTCCAGTAATGATATGGTGCAACAAAATACAAAAATAAAAGAAAATTTCAAAATGGGCGTGGCTCCGCCCTTTTTCATTTAATTTGTCTAGGATATTTTTAACGCCATAAGTCGAACAAAAATTAACCAATCCTTTTGAAATTTGGTACGGGCATAGATTTTATGACGTTAACTGTTTTCTGTGAAAATGGGCGGAATCGGTTAATGCCACGCCCAGTTTTTATACACAGTCATCCGTCTGTCCTTCCGCATGGCCGTTAACACGATAACTTGAGCAAAAATCGACATATCTTTAATGAACTTAGTTCACGTGCTTACTTGAACTCACTTTATCTTGGTATGAAAAATGAACGAAATCCGACGATGACCACGCCCACTTTTTCGATATCGAAAATTACGAAAAATGAAAAAAAAAAATGCCATAATTCTATACCAAATACTAAAAAAGGGATGAAACATGGTAATTGGATTGGTTTATTGACGCGAAGTATAACTTTAGAAAAAACTTTGTAAAATGGTTGTGACACATACCATATTATGTAGAAGAAAATGAAAAAGTTCTGCAGTGCGAAATAAAAAACCCTTGAAATCTTGGCAGGTATTACATATATAAATAAATTAGCGGTATCCAAAAGAAGATGTTCTGGGTCACCCTGGTCCACATTTTGGTCGATGTCTGGAAAACGCCTTCACATATACAACTACCACCACTCCCTTTTAAAACTCTCATTAATACCTTGAATTTTATACCAATATCATACAAACTCATTCTAGAGTCACCCCTGGTCCACCTTTATGGCGATATCTCGAAAAGGTGTCCACCTATAGAACTAAGGCCCACTCCCTTTTAATATACTCATTAACACCTTTCTTTTGATACCCATATCGTACAAACAAATTCTAGAGACACCCCTGGTCCACCTTTATGGCGATATCTCGAAAAGGCGTCCACCTATAGAACTAAGGCCCACTCCCTTTTAATATACTCATTAACACCTTTCTTTTGATACCCATATCGTACAAACAAATTCTAGAGACACCCCTGGTCCACCTTTATTGCGATACCTCGAAAAGGCGTCCACCTATAGAACTAAGGCCCACTCCCTTTTAATATACTCATTAACACCTTTCTTTTGATACCCATATCGTACAAACGCATTCTAGAGTCAACCCTGATCCACCTTTATGGCTATATCCCTAAATGGCGTCCACCTATAGAACTATGGCCCACTCCCTCATAAAATACTCTTTAATGCCTTTCATTTGATACGCATGTCATACAAACATATTCCAGGGTTTCCCTCGGTTCATTTTCCCACATGGTTATTTTCAATTATATTGTCACCATAGCTCTCAACTGGGTATGTAATGTTCGGTTACACCCGAACTTAACCTTCCTTACTTGTTCATTTTCTTCTACTTAATATGGTAGGTGTCACAACCATTTTATAAAGTTTTTTCTAAAGTTATATTTCGCGTCAATAAAACAATCCAATTACCATGTTTCATCCCTTTTTTCGTATTTGGTATAGAATTATGGTATTTTTTTCATTTTTCGTAATTTTCGATATCGAAAAAGTGGGCGTGGTCATAGTCGGATTTCCTTCATTTTTCATACCAAGATAAAGTGAGTTCAGATAAGTACGTGAACTGAGTTTAGTAAAGATATATCGATTTTTGCTCAAGTTATCGTGTTAACGGCCATGCGGAAGGACAGACGGACGACTGTGTATAAAAACTGGGCGTGACATCAACCGATTTCGCCCATTTTCACAGAAAACAGTTAACGCCATAAAATCTATGCTCCTACCAAATTTCAAAAGGATTGGTTAATTTTTGTTCGACTTATGGCATTAAAAGTATCCTAGACAAATTAAATGAAAAAGGGCGGAGCCACGCCCGTTTTGAAATTTTCTTTTATTTTTGTATTTTGTTGCACCATATCATTACTGGAGTTGAATGTTGACATAATTTACTTATATACTGTGAAGATATTGAATTTTTTGTTAAAATTTTACTTTAAAAAATTTTTTTTTTTAAAGTGGGCGTGGTCCTTCTCCGATTTTGCTAATTTTTATTAAGCGTACATATAGTAATAAGAGTAACGTTCCTGCCAAATTTCATCATAATATCTTCAACGACTGCCAAATTACAGCTTGCAAAAATTTTAAAATACCTTCTTTTAAAAGTGGGCGGTGCCACGCCCGTTGCCAAAATTTTACTAATTTTCTATTTTGCGTTATAAGTTCAACTCATCTACCAAGTTTCGTCGCTTTATCGGTCTTTTGTAATGAATTATCGCACTTTTTCTGTTTTTCGAAATTTTCGATATCGAAAAAGTGGGCGTGGTTATAGTCCGATATCGTTCATTTTAAATAACGATCTGAGATGAGTGCTCAGGAACCTACATACTAAATTTCATCAAGATACCTCAAAATTTACTCAAGTTATCGTGTTAGCGGACGGACGGACGGACGAAAATGGCTCAATCAAATTTTTTTTCGATCCTGATTATTTTGATATATGGAAGTCTATATCTATCTCGATTCCTTTATATATGTACAACCAACCGTTATCCAATCAAACTTAATATACTCTGTGAGCTCTGCTCAACTGAGTATAATTACAAAATTCGTTCACAACGGCCGTGCATGCTAAATAAAACCAGATAAATAAAACCGTTTAAAAATATAGTCATTGTACAGATATCAATTTGATAACACAATTCACCTGTGCAAATAAACATATATATAAACAAACAATTACTAGGAAATTTTCTTTTGAAAAAGTATAGCAAAATATTTTGTCAAAGCCGCGTTTTAGTTATTAATTAAATATGCTTAAGAGGCATTAACAGAAAATTTATTTGGAAATATAATAAACGCTTAATAACCGTTTTGTATTTGCCGAGCGGCCGCCGTGGTGTGATGGTAGCGTGCTCCGCCTACCACACCGAAGTTCCTGGGTTCGCGCCCTGGGCAAAGCAACATCAATAATTTTAGAAACGAAGTTTTTCAGTTAGCAGAAAATTTTTCTAAGCGGAGTCATTCCTCGGCAGTTTTTGGCAAGCACTCCTAGTGTATTTCTGCTATGAAAAGCTCCTCAGTGAAAACTCTTCTGCCTTGCAGATGCCGTTCTGAGTCGGCGGCAAAACATGTAGGTGTCGTCTCGCCAATTTGTAGGAAAAATTAAAAGAAACATGTGCAAATTGGAAGATAATCTTGGCCTAAAATCTCTTCGGAGGCTATCGCGCCTTGCATTTAATTATTTATTTAATTTTTAATGAACCGAGTGAGAATAAGCAAGATTTTTTATTGTGTACCCTTGACTTTAGTTAGGATGTATTGTTGTTATTTAAACTTCCGGAAATTTTTACTGAAATTTGTTTGCTTATTTTTTATTCAAATTGCTCAATTAGGTATAAATAGCGCCCACAGAATTAATCTCGGTATACTTTATACTTAACAAGTGTTGCAAAAGTTCTTAAATAAAATGAATTCACTCAATATTTTCGCGATCCTTTTCGTCGTTCTACGCTGTCTTTTATATACCAATGCACAATTTCGCATTGAAAAAGGATTAGATATACCATTACCGCCGCCCACAGCTTATTTGGTATCGATCTTTTACCGTTCCTCGTATCGTTGCGCCGGTTCTCTAATCTCTATGAATTCGGTGGTTACAGACGCGGCTTGCGTACCCGAGGCAGAAAAGAGACATCTCCGCGTTTATGCTGGTGTAGCCTCTATAAAAAATTTAAATACAAAAAAAATTCAAGATCGCGGAGTGGAGAGAATAATTCTTGATACTGAATGTGAACGAGTACCACTCTTTATGAAAATAGCTGTGGTTAAAGTGGATAAAGCTTTTACATGGGACCCTAATGTTGTAATGGCTGCAACTCTTTGCACCGTATTAGCACCGCGCGTGGATTTGGAAGTTATTGGATGGGGTTCGGGTTATCTTACAACTGCTATAATGGGTATAGTACAAAAGGATCAATGCCAGAACGCCTTTACAAAAATACGATCATCTTTTATTCTACCAGACACAATCATTTGTGCTAGAAGTAGTGTAAGTACACTAGAATATGGAGATTCTGGATCAGGGGCACTTGCGAATCACCAACTTTGTGCGGTGGCACACTGTACTAAAAAAATGTCAGGCATTCCGGATTTATTTACAAACTTAGCAAATGAAAGAGTTAGAGACTTTTTAAGACCCCATACATCTTAAAGGGTGTTTTTATAAATTCAATGTTGAATGGAATATCACCCTTACTCGACAGAACACCGAAATTCGAAACAAATTTTAAATGGGTCATTTTCGAAACAGTAGTTGAGATATGGTGACATTCCACTCAACAGCCGAACTGGCGATGTTTGTTTTATATATCATGTATAAATAAAATATAATGATTGCGAGGAAATAGATATGTTTGATTGTATACAATGAAAGTGGTAAGTATGTAAATGCCTTAAATTGTGAGGCCAAGGTTGATCAACACCCTAAAGCTCCCTCGAGAGATGAAAAGAAAATTGCTACTTTGAGGCCCTGGCAAAGTCCGTGTAAAACAGCTGATCAAACCAACTATATGGAAATCAACTTAATCGGTTATTGAAATCATAGAATAAAGTGGCAGTTACCCACCGACGTGTGCCGTACGTACGAACGTTTGCCGTACGAAACACGTTGACCGAACCTTCAAGCCCGTAGGAATCAATGTGTGCGTCTGTGTACATGTACATAACATATTTGTGTGTGTATTGTTTACAGCAAAGCACTGTGGCCATTGACTAGTTTGCATGCATGCTTATGCAAACATCAACTTTTGGAACTACAATTTTTCATGGTGCAAATGGCAGAAACAAATACTGAATAAGAATTTCTAGTTCATTTATTTATAACCTCCAATTTTATATAATAATTTTAGGATACTTCAACAAAATTTTAAACAATCGTTAGGCCTTTTTGTATAATAACTGCAATTGGTCCAAACATAGCACAGAAAGTATTAATAGGCAACTCTGTCTTGTGAGAGAGCGATGAGCTGACACGTTCTTACGGAAAAAATCAAAATTGTTTTGATTTCTACGTTCCGGGCTACGTACGTACGGGCGTTGCACGTCGGTCAGTTTTCGTTTACATTGCACACTCATAAGTTAGGTCGTGTCAGCTGACACGTTTTCTCTACGTACGTTCGTGAGTAACTGCGCTTAACTCCCTAGTCATAACGTTACCATAGCCAACCAATTAGTTTTTGAATTTCACCCATACCCATAATCTATAAATTTTCGCGCTGGCGAATTTAATTCATTTTGGAGAATATGTTTTCGTTTAGAAATTTTTTACATTTTCTATTTGATGTAGTCATCACATATTTTAGGTTAAGGCACCAATAACCGATGCCAGTATACATATATCTATGGTTAAGTCAAAATAGCCACAAATGTTTTTCTAGACTTTTCTCATGCAATAAAATAAAAAGTTATATTATTGTGCATTTTCCATTTCTTACGTTACTGTCTGTGCGATCGGCTGTTTATTTCAATTTCTTATCGAGTGCTAACAGTTTGTTATCGGCGTGCAATCCGTCTATCACAACTAATATGAAGCTGATGAATTGCTGATACGAAGCCTATAATAAGCCGATGACTCGGTGTAAATAATTCGCTATCGATAAGAAGCCCGATAATAAAAAACTACCGGACCGAAGCTCTTCAAAACGACGGAGATTGTTTGTGGAAAATCTGGAGGACAGGGTTATGCAGCGATGAGCGAGATAGCCGGCGAGTTAGCGAATGCAAAGGAATGTATTGGAAAAATTGAAGAAAGAGTGGAAGGCGTGAAAACGTATACATGGAATTGGATTTGTTAAAACGCAAAGCAAATCATATGGGTGAAGAGATTCAAAAGCTTGAAGAAAATGCGGTCTCCACTGATATCGTCTTGGTAGAAATACCGCCTACTAGGTATGAAAATATCAGCGATATATTTTCAAAGCTGTGTCGTGTCATAAATATTGAGCCTCCTATCTTTCGTATGCGCGCAAACAACAATAACAACAGATCCAGTCCCGCTTCCATTCTAATTAAACCAAAGACCAATCGAAGAATAAAGATGTTGCAGGGACCAAAAATAGTGTGAAGCAAGCTTCACAAAACCTCTAGTAGGTCACATTCTCCACTTACCACAGCAGAATTTGTTAAACTACCACTGTCTGTATTTGTTATTTAGATAATAATTATTTGTACACTTTTTATTCAGCTAATGTGTTCAGAATTTTAACTTTTACTCTATAAAACTCCAATCACTGTATTTGTGTGCTTAAATTATGTTAAAAATTGTATTAAAATTTTTGGTGTGGTGGAAGTGACCTACTAGAATTTTGTGAAGCTCCGCTGCTTTCCACTGAAGTTCGCGCATGCAACATCTTTATTCTTCGATCAGATTTGTATGGCATAGCTGAAAGCCTGGGTGACTCTTTCTTACAATATTTAACATATGCTTAACAGATCCGCTGTCAGTGTTCAAACACTCATTTATGCTTACCATGATCATAAACGCACCTAGCCTTCAACAATGGAATAATTCAAATCAGAACGAAGTGATAAAACTGAACGAGATCATACATATTAATACATACATACATACATCTGTGAGAGAGAAAGATAGGTACATTTAGTAAGAATTAAAAAGAAATAAAAAATTGTAAACATGTAATTGTTGATAGTGCTGTATGAGTGATCAAGGTTGCCACTTTCTGTTCATTTGGCCCAAATTTGGTTCGCTGCAACCCCGTTTGGTCCGCTGGCCCGTTTTTTTTTTTTAATTGTGGGCCTTTTTGGGTAAGCCGTCACGATTTTGGTACTTTGATTGGAATTTTTGAATTTTTTTACTTTCATAACAATACGCAACACTGATAAAAATTTTGCTTGTTTGAACACCCTGTGAACGGCAATCGATTTTCAGTAACTCTCACCAGCAAAGCTGATGGGGATTTAAGGGGTTATGTAGCGCAACTCTCTCAAGGGGAAATATATAGTTTCTCCAACCCAATTGTCAACCTCACCTGCAGACGAGGCTCTGACGACCCCAAGCTCCTCATGGAACTAGTGGGTGGGGAGTGAGGGATGGCCCATTTCGGGAACGATTTATATGACCACTAGGGGGTGGGGAGTGAGGGATTCAGGCCATGGTCGGGCTAGTACCTTAATGGTGTTTTGTTACCGGTGCATATCGGATCCATATCCCGCAAATGACCATCTATAACACTCCCCAAAGCCTTCGGGGAGTGTCTTTATCACTAATACAACAACAACAGCAGAGCCGATAGCTATTGACCGGTTTTACATAGAACGTTCTGTTGTGAAACATTGTGCGTGTCTCGAAGTAAGTGGCGTTAGTGCAATACAATAAGCAAATTTAATGTCAGATCCCGCAATAAAAGCGCATATGCTGTTTCTCGCCTATATTCTTAAAGTTATAAATACCTTAAGTAAAGAGTTCCAATCAGAAAAGATTCGTCTGCCATTCCTATACCATCAAATTAAAGCACACTTCAAGCTTATCTCGAACAACTTCATGTATAATGAGTACATAAAAATATTTCGTTGTTTTATAGGTTTTAAACGTTTAAACGGTTAAGCGCCTATTAAGTAAATAAGTAAGTAAGTAGTAGTGAACAGCGGAGGCACTGTTAAATAAAGCGCTGTTAAAAATCCAATGTAACTAGGCTCTGTTGATGCGCGCCTGTAAATATACCACGCAATATGGATCAAAAAACATGCTTTGTGGAATGCATTCAAAAGCAATAGATATTTAGCATTGCATTCTCCACAAAATTATATACGGGTTTGCATTTGCTACGTCATGGCAATTACGCAACCTCAAAAGCCGTAGTTTATTTTTGTTGATGCGTTGCAAACATGTGACATAAGTTATATAGATGACCGATCTCTACGATTTTTTTAGACATTTTTTGTAATATATGTAAGCATCGTTTGAAATTCGAAGCTTTTAACTGTTAAAATGGGGCAGAAATTACGAATTACTCTAGGGAGTTCAGAATTTCATGTATTTGGTGTTGGAAACACTGATACAGCAAATTAAAGCTACGGATACTAAACAACTTTTTTTCATTTTAAATGTTTTTTGCATATTTTGTTTTGTTTTGATAGTTGTTAATTTGCTATTCAAAATTGAAAAAATAAACTACGGGTTTTTATGTTGCGTATTTGCCATGACGTAGCAAATGCAAAGCAGTATAATTTGTTTGCGTCTTGTGTAAAACTACTACACTCCCCTATTGCATGCTTGAAAAATTTTGATTTAAGTGATAAAACTTGCTACCTTGAAGTAAAATATATTTTTGTTGGAAGTAAAGCTGAAGTATTCCTTAAAAGCGATAACTTTACAGATGTACAACGACTTGCGGTAAAAAAAAACATATTTTAGATTTTTATATTGAACTCTTAAAGAAAACGAAAACGCTTTGTTTTCTCTAGATGTGATATACAAGTTTTATGTACAATTATTCCCGACAAGGTATTACCAGAAACTGAAACTTCTATAATACTGTTAATAAATAACTTTTCGTACTTGATACAGTGCGATCAAGATACCATTGTTCCTCTATTGAAGCTTTTAAGACTGTTAAATTGTGAGTTTAAGCCTGATATAGATGTTTTAGCTTTTTGGGAAAAAGTAAACTTTTATAGAAATGGTATGAACGAAAAGTGATTTGAAGAATTGCTTGGTTTTGTATATGATTTACTGAGTCTGCCACATAGTTCGGCGGCCGCAGAGCGAAAAAATTTTGTACGGTCTCTTATTAAAACCGAATTACGCAATAAATTGGAGTTTATTTCAATAAACCGCATAATGCTAGCAAAAGAACTTTGTACGCAAAACCCAGGTAATCATTACGTTTGGTCGGTGAAAGACATAGGCTGGTCCTACAAAAGTTAAACAATGAACGATATAAAACTGTTTTTATTATAAGTTTTTTTCTATGTAGCCCAAAATATATTATAAACAAATATGCCTTAAGTTTTTAAATATGTACACATACATATGTGTATAAGACTGAAAAATATGCCCATATGTATTTAATTATCATAATCAATAATTATCATCAATTTTAATTGAAGCACTTTTTGTTTGTTTGTAACTTCGTGTTGTTTTTACTATTTAAGTTGTTGATTATTACATTGTTTGTATACCAAAAAATGAAAACAAATTTTGTTCCTTTTTTTCACGAATTTTGGTCCCAAATGAAAACAGGCTATGGCAACCGTATGAGTGATAGATTATGAGGTGTTTCGGCGGTTCTCTTTGCCTCGCTGACAATGGCAACAATGTCGGTTTCTCTGTTCACTCGTATCGGCTCATTACTTCGCTGCGCTCTTACAAATACTTTGCCTCTTAAACTAAAAGCAAAAACTGACCGAAGAATGAAGATGTTGCAGGGACGAAAAATAGTGTGAAGCAAGCTTCACAAAACCTCTAGTAGGTCACATTCTCCACTTACCACAGCAGAATTTGTTAAACTACCACTGTCTGTATTTGTTATTTAATAATTATTTGTACACTTTTTATTCAGCTAATGTGTATTTGTGTGCTTAAATTATGTTAAAAATTGTGTTAAAGTTTTGGGTGTGGTGGAAGTGACGTACTAGAATTTTGTGAAGCTCCGCTGCTTTCCACTGAAGTTCGCGCATGCAACATCTTTATTCGTCGATCAGTATTTGCTTTAAGTAGTTGACGTCTGTCGTGCGCTGTGTTAAGTTTAATTAGGAGTGTACATTTGTATGCAGACAACGCACAGGTATATTTGTCTCGTCCGATTGGCCTGTCAGAAGACTTACAGCTGAATTCAGTAAGCCGACTCTAGTCACTATTAGAGACTATTTGGGGTGAAAATCACTTTTGAGACAATTTGCCATTCTGTAAGCTGTCTCGCGTCTCCAGCCTCACAAAAGCAATCACTAATTTGTGAGCTGGACCGGGGCAGATCAAAAACGTGAAAATTTCAGAAAAAGTATGAAAATTATTTGCGAAAAACGCTTTAAATATATTTTTTTTATTCCTCAATAAAAAAAAAAAAGAAAATACTTAAAAAAAACATCGAACTCTAATGTTGCGCCGCTGAGATTTGAACCTATACACTTTGGGATTTTCTATAAAAAATTTAAACAGTTTCTTAGCAAGTTCAGCCGTAATACCACCCAACGATATGTTGACAAAATGCAATGCTATATTATTTGTTCAATGTATGAGTAAATTGTCATTTTGGTGAATTTCGTTGATATGGTGAATTGTTTTTGTGACTTTCGTTTACTGAATACCGAAATCATTTCAAGTCACAAAAATTGTCGCTAAAGGAAAATCTCAAATTTAGAGACTTGAGATGAGACTGAATTACAGAATTCAGCCGCTAGTTTTCAGAATGGATGAAGATCTTGAAAGTATCTCTTTATGGGCAAATAATAACAAACTTAATTTAAACGCAACAAAGAGTAAGGCCATCTGCTTTACCTATTCATGGCAGCTAGTGCGACTATTGCCATCTTTATCATTGCAAGGCACTACCATTAGTTATGAGTCTGTCGTTACTAGCCTTGGGTTTAAACTAATGTCATGCCTAGGGTGTAAGGACCATATTAGCTATATTTTACGCAAAATCTATTTCGTATTGAGGAAGTTGTGGTACACAGCCGATTTGTATGTATGTATGTATTTGTTTGAAAATTTGTTCCTAGCACAACAATTTTGACAAATTATTTAACAGTGCTAGTCATGAATAGCATGAGCTATAAAAATTGAACATTTATAATAATAATAAATTAGATTAATCAAATTAAATTAAATATAACGGACAATAGTGAAATATTTATGTATGTAAATGTAAATCTTAAAACTAAAGAAAAGTAGTTAATAAATATTAAAAGACAGCAGTAGTGATGATAACCTTTGGCTGGTTATAGATTGAATAGTATTAAACAAATAAAGAAAGAAGACACAGAGAAAGGAAAAGGACTTAGAAGTGAACATTTAGAAAAAGACAGAGAAGGAATAGATTAGAAGAGAGCAAAGAGAAATATTTATTAGCAGGGGGCTGTTAGTTAAGCCTTTGGTGGCCCTCCAGGGCGTTGTTCGCAACCGGCGTGTCGTCTTCACGAAAGGAAGTATTGTTTTCCGGGTCGAGACTCTCGAGAAAACTCAAGCTGGGGACTGCTTCGGGTCGGTCGCCGATTTTTCGCTTTATATGTACCATACCCCGCATTGTGAACACCGATGAAACCTTTTTCCTCTTCTTTAGATGGATCGCAGCCTTGAAGATCTCATAGTTGTTTTTGGTCAGCGATGCATTAACAAAGATAGGCTCATTGGAATTTATTCCCACATGCACGAGTCGCAGCCCTTTGGTGTTGTTGTGGCGCCTGAAGCTCGCAATCGTTTTCGCAAGCGTATTTCGGTCCGCGGGTGTGTAAAATTTAATGATAACGGCCGGATCAACCGTACCGTGGGGTAGTTTGCGTTTCGGCCGAAAAACACTTAGGGGGGGGGGGGGGGGGGTGGCTGTAAGTTTAGCGTGAAGCAGAGGTGGTGGAAAATCTTTTGTAAGTTTTCCCCTTCCTCGAAAGGAATCCCATGAACTCAGACGTCGCATGCAGCAATTTGGAGTTCTTGCTTTGATATAAAGTTTTCCTGCTTACATACTCTCTGTTTTAGTGTGGCTATTTCATTTTCGAGGTGCCCAATCCTCTCAAAAATACCCTCCATGCGATTAATTCTACCACTTAACTCGTTTAACTCCTTCTTCAGGCCTTCAAATTTATCTTCCAGTTTTCTGCATGTAAACTCCATCATACGCTTTTCTGCTTCCATTATTTTATTGGACAATGAGTCATTGTACTTTATGAGTCGTTGGTCGATTGTACGGATGAGGTTAGGAGACGAATCGCTTAGACGAGGAGCCTTTTTAATTATTTCAGCTTCATTGCCCAAGGTCTCGCCACGACGCTTTCCAGAATTTTGAGACATGGTGTTCCAAAAAAATACTTCAAAAAATAGATGAGTTGGAACCAGGTAGCAGCACAGATGTAGATAGTATAATTTGTTTTGGGCTATCAACCGATAGATGGCGCGAATGCGATTGTTGAATTACTAAAAGCTTTTAGCACAGGAATTGGCGGGAGATTTTCAGTTGTTGGTAGCTATGTATATTATCAAACTTTCTTAGTTGTACCACTGTTGTTATTGTATTATGACAATTGTGATTCTCATTAAATTCACTACAAATGATGAGTTTCAGCTGCACTCCGTGCTCCACACTTTGGGAGTTGCTAGAGATTTTGATACTTTTGAAAGTTTATCTTAAATTCTCGACAGAAATGATAAAATTTTTGAATTATTTGCGCGCTCACTTTAAAACAATACTTCACACGAACAGAGTTGCCAGATCTTTTTCATTCCAATTAATGTGAAATTGAAAGTGGTGTGAACTCTCTTAGTTCCATTGATATCGTTTGGAGCAGCTGTTTTCGGTAATCCGGATTGCGAATCACAGAATAGGCTACAACTTGCTTTGAAACAATTGCGCAAGATATATATTTTCGAAACGTTAATTTGCTCACATAACGGAAATTTCCGCCAAAATACTTAACTGCAGTCTTGTGAGTTTTCTAAATTACCGCAACGTAGTATTTGTAAACCAATTAATTCAGAACAGGCAGCCAGAATACCTATATGTAAAATTATGCTTTTCAAAATCAGACAGGACCTGTAATCTTATTGTGCCTCGCTATAAATATCTTACATCTTCCAGAACATTCGTTGTCAGTGCCATCAAACTATGGAACTCTTTACCTAATCAAATTAAAAATGAAAGCAATACTAAGCGCTTTAAATTGGCTTTATTTGAATTTTTCCAATAAAATACAAACATACATTTCAATTGGTTCTTACGACTTCAGTAATACTGTCATTACTTTCTTCTTCTATTCTCTTATTTAATTTATTTACATCTATATTGGTTGTTTTCACTTACACTGGCAATTTATTTTGTGGTCAAGGACCCATCAAACCAAACACATATATATATTTATTTATTTACTTATCATTAATATGTATTTATTTCCTAAATCTACTGCGATAATTAAAATTCATCTTAGATGTTAGATTTCCATAAGTTGATGTACTTTAAGAGACAATAGTCTCAAATGTGCAAAATTAATGAAATAAACCTGAAACTTGAAAATCGACCTATGCTGGGGCTTAAATTCAACCTCCGGTATGCTTCAGTTAACTTAAAAACTACGGTTTCCTTGACCTACATCGAGTTTCAGTAGTACTTGCAATCGCACTCTTTTGTGATTGACTACGTCCAATTGGCATGTAAGCCAATTCGAATACCAAAAGATTATGAGTTATCGAACCCAAGCAAATCCGTTCCTTAAATCATAAGTGGCACGTTTGTAAACCAAATTTTATACATTTCATGAACATGAAATGGTCCGAAAATATAGAAGATAGACTCACCATTAAGTATACCGAATTGACCAGACGGCGACGAACTGAGTTGATATAGCCATGTCCGTCTGTCCGTCTGTCCGTCCGTCTGTCTGTTTGAACGCAAAATAGTCCCTCAAATTTTGAGATATCTCAATTAAATTTGGCACAAAGATGTATTTTTGTATTATATTAGAAATTTGTCGGATCTGGTAGGATCGGACCACTATGACATATATCTCCCATACAACCGATCGTTCAGATAAGACGATTTTGGTCATTCCTGCCGCAATTTAGAAAGTATAAACGTGAAAATCAGTGATATATATTCTAATATATCATAGAAGATCTCCTGAAAAAATCACTTTGATCGGAGCTATATATAATTATATCCCATACAACCGATTGTTCAGATAGAACGATTTTTGGCCATTTCTCCCTTAATTTAGAAAATATAAACGGGAAACTCGGTGATATACATTTTAATATATCATAGAAGATTTTCTGAAAAAATCACTTTGATCGGAGCTATATATAGTATAGATCCCATACAACAGATCGTTCAGATAGAAATATTTTTGGCAATTTCGCCCTTAATTTCCAATATAAAAACGTTAAACATGGTGATATTCATTCTAATATATCATAGAAGATTTCATGAAAAAATCATTTCGCTCGGAGCTATATATAATATATATCCCATACTACCGATCGTTCAGATAGAAAGATTTTTAGCCATTTCGCCCTTAATTTCCAATATAAAAACGTGAAACTTGGTGATATTTATTCCAATATACCATAGAAGATATTCTGAAAAAATCACTTTGATCGGAGCTATATATAGTATATATCCCATACAACCGATCGTTCAGATAGAATGATTTTTAGCCATTTCTCCCTTAATTTCCAATATAAAAACGTGAAACTTGGTGATATATATTCTAATATATCGTACAAGATTTCGTGTAAAAATAATTTCGATCGGAGCTATATATAATATATATCCCATACAACCGATCGTTCAGATAAGGTGGTTTTTTGCCATTTTTTTTTATACTCAGTTGAGCAGAGCTCACAGAGTATATTAAGTTTGATTGGATAACGGTTGGTTGTACATATATAAAGGAATCGAGATAGATATAGACTTCCATATATCAAAATAATCAGGATCGAAAAAAAATTTGATTGAGCCATGTCCGTCCGTCCGTCCGTCTGTCCGTTAACATGATAACTTGAGTAAATTTTGAGGTATCTTGATGAAATTTGGTATGTAGGTTCCTGGGCACTCATCTCAGATCACTATTTAAAATGAACGATATCGGACAATAACACGCCCACTTTTTTGATATCGAAAAAGTGCAATAATTCATTACCAAATACCGACTAAGCGATGAAACTTGGTAGGTGAGTTGAAATTATGACGCAGAATAGAAAACTAGTAAAATTTTGGACAATGGGAGTGGCACCGCCCACTTTTAAAAGAAGGTAATTTAGAAGTTTTGCAAGATGTAATTTGGCAGTCGTTGAAGATATCATTATGAAATTTGGCAGGAACGTTACACTTATTACTATATGCCTCTTTAATAAAAATTAGCAAAATCGGAGAACGACCACGCCCACTTTTAAAAAAAATTTTTTTTTAAATTAAAATTTTAAAAGAAAAGTTAATATCTTTACAGTATATAAGTAAATTATGTCAACATTCAACTCCAGAAATGATATGGTGCAACAAAATACAAAAATAAAAGAAAATTTTAAAATGGGCGTGGCTCCGCCCTTTTTCATTTTATTTGTCTAGGATACTTTTAATGCCATAAGTCGAACAAAAATTTACCAATCCTTGTGAAATTTGGTAGATCCTTAGATTCTAGGACGGTAACTGTTTTCTGTGAAAAAGGGCGAAATTGGTTGAAGCCATGCCCAGTTTTTATACACAGTCGACCGTCTGTCCTTCCGCTCGGCCGTTAACACGATAACTTGAGCAAAAATCGATATATCTTTACTAAACTCAGTTCACGTACTTATCTGAACTCACTTTGTATTGGCGTAAAAAATGGCCGAAATCCGACTATGACCAAGCCCCCTTTTTCGATATCGAAAATTACGAAAAATGAAAAAATGCCATAATTATATACCAAATACGAAAAAAGGGATGAAACATCGTAATTGTACTGGTCTATTGACGCAAAATATAACTTTAGAAAAAAACTTGGTAAAACCGGTGTGACACCTACCATATTAAGTAGAAGAAAATGAAAAAGTTTTGCAGGGCGAAATCAAAAGCCATTGGAATCTTGGAAGGAATACTGTTCGTGGTATTACATATATAAATAAATTAGCGGTACCCGACAGATGATGTTCTGGATCACCCTGGTCCACATTTTGGTCGATATCTCGAAAACGCCTTCACATATACAACTAAAGGCCGCTCCCTTTTAAAACCCTCATTAATAGCTTTAATTTGATACCCATATCGTACAGACACATTCTAGAGTCACCCCTGGTTCACGTTTATGGCGATATTTCGAAAAGGCGTCCACATATAGAACTAAGGCCCACTCCTTTTTAAAATACTCATTAACACCTTTCATTTGATACCCATATCGTACAAAAAAATTCTAGAGTCACCCCTGGTCCACCTTTATGGCGATATCTCGAAAAGGCATCCATCCTCCTATAGACCTAAGGCCCACTCCCTTTTAAAATACTCATTAACACCTTTCATTTGATACCCATATCGTACAAACAAATTCTAGAGTCACCCCTGGTCCACCTTTATGGCGATATCTCGAAAAGGCATCCATCCACCTATAGAACTAAGGCCCACGCCCTTTTAAAATACTCATTAACACCTTTCATTTGATACCCATATTATACAAACGCACTCTAGAGTCAACCCTGGTCCACTTTTATAACGATATTCCGAAAAGGTGTCCACCTATAGAACTAAGGCCCACTCCCTTTCAAAATACTCATTAACACCTTTCATTTGATACCCATATCGTACAAACAAATTCTAGAGTCACCCCTGGTCAACCTTAATGGCGATATCCCGAAAAGGCGTCCACCCATAGAACTAAGGCCCACTCCCTTTTAAAACACTTATTAACACCTTTCGTTTGATACCCATATTGTACAAACGCATTCTAGAGTCAACCCTGGTCCACCTTTTTGGCGATATCCCGAAAAGGCGTCCACCTATAGAACTAAGGCCCACTCCCTTTTAAAATACTCATTAACACCTTTCATTTGATACCCATATCGTACAAACAAATTCTAGAGTCACCCCTGGTTCACCTTTATGGCGATATCTCGAAAAGGCGTCCACGTATAGATCTAAGGCCCACGCCCTCTTAAAATACTCATTAACACCTTTCATTTGATACTCATATCGTACAAACAAATTCTAGAGTCACCCCTGGTCCATCTTTATGGCGATATCTCGAAAAGGCGTCTATCTATAGAGCTTAGGCCCACGCCCTTTTAAAATACTCATTAATACCTTTCATTTGATTCCCATATCGTACAAACAAATTCTAGAGTCAGGCCTGGTCCACCTTTATGGCGATATCCCTAAATGGCGTCCATCTATAGAACTATGGCCCACTTCCTCTTAAAATACTCTTTAATACCTTCCATTTGATACACATGTCATACAAACACATTTCAGGGTTACCCTAGGTTCTTTTTACAACATGGTGATTTTCCCTTACTTTGTCTCCACAGCTCTCAACTGAGTATGTAATGTTCGGTTACACCCAAACTTAGCCTTCCTTACTTGTTATGTATAAATTACATTACAAAACCCTGCCAGCAGTTTTCTGATAATTTTATCGTCTATCGCCAAGAAGTAACTAATTCGATAGTTTTTGCGGTTAATAAGGCGATAGAAATTCATTTGACAAACAAAAATTATACTTTAACGGAATTTTTTCTCCAAGAAGATATTTAGGCGATGGAGATCTGTAACCTTTTGAATTTTACTTTTTTCAATTATCTTGATAGCTTTTGCAGTTTGCTTTCGTAGTTTCCTTCTATTCAATAGATATATTAATGATATTGTTACGAATATTAGCAAAATTAAGGGGTGATTCTATCTCTAAGCCGATGCTAAACAGTGATATCATGGCACATACATAGATCAATCATTATGTATCTACATAAACGAAACAATAATTGCGTCTACGCATACGAGCAGCGGAGAATCAATGCACAAACACATGCATATATCTGCGATACTCCTGAAAGTATGCAATGATAGAAGCTAAAAATCGTGCAATTGTAGTTACAGCTGAGAAATTTGAGAGCTGATGGCAACTAGTAGATTCTGGAAATGGAATCGCCTAGAAGATGCGAACGTTGAAATCAGAGAGTGTAAAAGGCAGCAAATTTAGAGGCGCTGGAATTCAGTTTCATTTGAGCTATCAATCAGTTTGGTTGTTAAGCAAGCTAGTTGCAAAGTATAAGTGTTATTGTGAAGTACTTTAAAAAAGGCCATTATTCCATTATTCAATGTTGGAGTTATTTATTCAACAGTTTAGTGATTCGAACTTAGCAGAAGGGCAAATAAGAGGATTTGCAAGTAAATTCGTTACAATATTATGCTATTTTTGCGATATTTTCTCATCATCGCTTCACTACCAGATCTAGGTTTTTCATTTAAATTTTTTAATATTTTTTCACAGTATTTTTAATAATAAATTTATAAACCAAAATTAAATAAATAGAAAATAAAATTTAAATCCGTGATCTGGCATTGAACCGACGACTTTTGCACGGTAGTTGAAGACCTAAGCCTCTGTGCCACTGATGTACATAAGAAGTTGTTGCCAAATTCGCAATATAACATTGACATGGTTAGAACAGAAAGAAGATATGAAAGCACAATGCAAATAGAACGTGTACCGTTAGGTTATGCTTATATATTTTATCATACTTAATATATATAAATGCGTAATTATGTTTATGCGCGTCAGAACTTTACTTTATGATTTAATTAAAATTTTTGTGATTTTGTGTTCGAGGTTTTTTGATATTTCCCCAAAAAAGGTTTGGGGATTTAGCCCCAAAAAAGTGCGAGGATTTTGTGTTGGGGATTTTGTTTATGGGATTTTAAATTTGGGGATTATGTATTTGGGATTTTTTTTTAGCTGGGGACTCTGTGTTTGAGGATTTTTTTTTTGAGGATTTAGGGGCACTCCCCTTCAGTTAACTTAAAAACTACGGTTTCCTTAACCTACATCGAGTTTCAGTAGTACTTGCAATCGCGCTCTTTTGTGATTGACTACGTCCAATTGGCATGTAAGCCAATTCGAATACCAAAAGATTATGAGCTATCGAACCCAAGCTAATCCGTTCCTTAAATCATAATTGGCACGTTTGTAAACCAAATTTGTATACCTTTCATGAACATGAAATGGTCCGAAAATATAGAAGATAGACTCACCATTAAGTATACCGAATTGATCAGACGGCGACGAACTGAGTTGATATAGCCATGTACGTCTGTCCATCTGTCCGTCCGTCCGTCTGTCCGTCCGTCCGTCCGTCTGTCTGTTTGAACGCAAACTAGTCCCTCAAATTTTGAGATATCTCAATTAAATTTGGCACAAGGATGTATTTTTGTATTATATTAGACATTTGTCGGATCTGGTAAGATCGGACGACTATAACATATATCTCCCATACAACCGATCGTTCAGATAAGACGATTTTGGTCATTCCTGCCGCAATTTAGAAAGTATAAACGGGAAACTCGGTGATATACATTTTAATATATCATAGAAGATTTTTTGAAAAAATCACTTTGATCGGAGCTATATATAGTATATATCCCATACACCCGATTGTTCAGATAGAAAGATTTTTGGCAATTTCGCCCTTAATTTCCAATATAAAAACGTTAAACTTGGTGATATTTATTCTAATATATCATAGAAGATTTCATGAAAAAATCATTTCGATCAGAGCTATATATAATATATATCCCATACTACCAATCGTTCAGATAGAAATATTTTTAGCCATTTCGCCCATAATTTCCAATATAAAAACGTGAAACTTGGTGAAATTTATTCTAATATACAATAGAAGATATCCTGAAAAAATCACTTTGATCGGAGCTATATATAGTATATATCCCATACAACCGATCGTTCAGATAGAAAGATTTTTGGCCATTTCTCCCTTAGTTTCCAATATAAAAACGTGAAAATTGGTGATATATATATTCTAATATATAATAGACGATTTCATAAAAAAATCATTTCGATCGGAGCTATATATAATATTTATCCCATATAACCGATCCTTCAGATAGAAAGATTTTTAGCCATTTCTCCCTTAATTTCCAATATAAAAACGTGAAACTTGGTGATATATATTCTAATATATCATACAAGATTTCCTGTAAAAATAATTTCGATCGGAGCTATATATAATATATATCCCGTACAACCGATCGTTCAGATAAGGTGGTTTTTGCCATTTTTTTTTTTATACTCAGTTGAGCAGAGCTCACAGAGTATATTAACTTTGATTGGATAACGGTTGGTTGTACAGGTATAAAGGAATCGAGATAGATATAGACGTCCATATATCAAAATCATCAGTATCGAAATAAAATTTGATTGATCCATGTCCGTCCGTCCGTCCGCCCGTCCGTCCGTTAACGCGATAACTTGAGTAAAATTTGAGGTATTTTGTGGAATTTTGGTATGTAGGTTCCTGGGCACTCATCTCAGATCGCTATTTAGAATGAACGATGTCGGACTATAACCATGCCCACTTTTTCGATATCGAAAATTTCGAAAAATCGAAAAAGTTCATTACCAAAGACGGATAAGGCGATGAAACTTGGTAGGTGAGTTGAACTTATGACGCAGAATTGAAAATTGGTAAAATTTTGGACAATGGGCGTGGCACCGCCCACATTTAAAGGAAGGTGATTTAAAATTTTGCAAGCTGTAATTTGGCAGTCGTTGAAGATATCATGATGAAGTTTGGCAGGAACGTTACTCCTATTACTATATGTATGCTTAATAAAAATTAGCAAAATCGGAAAACGACCACGCCCACTTTAAAAAAAAATTCTTTTAAAGTCCAATTTAAAAAAAAAAAGTTAATATCTTTACAGTATATAAGTAAATTATGTCAACATTCAGCTCCAGTAATGATGCAACAAAATAAAAAAATTAAAGAAAATTTCAAAATGGGCGTGGCTACGCCCTTTTTCATTTAATTTGTCTAGAATACTTTTAATGCCATAAGTCGAACAAAAAGTCACCAATCCTTGTGAAATTTGGTAGCGGCTTAGATACTAGGACGATAACTGTTTTCTGTCAAAAAGGGCAGAATCGGTTGAAGCCACGCCCAGTATTTATACACAGTCTACCGTCTGTCCTTCCGCTCGGTATATCTTTACTAAACTCAGTTCACGTAATTATCTCAACTCACTTTGTAATGGTATAAAAAATGGCCGAAATCCGACTATGACCACGCCCACTTTTTCGATATCGAAAATTACGAAAAATTAAAAAAATGCCATAATTCTATACCAAATACGAAAAAAGGGATGAAACATGGTAATTGGATTGGTTTATTGTCGCAGAATATAACTTTAGAAAAAAACTTTGTAAAATGGGTGTGACACCTACCATATTAAGTAGAAGAAAATGAAAAAGTTCTGCAGGGCGAAATCAAAAGCCCTTTGAATCTTGGCAGGAGTACTGTTCGTGGTATTACATATATAAATAAATTAGCAGTACCCGACAGATGATGGTCTGGATCACCTTGGTCCACATTTTGGTCGATATCTCGAAAATGACTTCACATATACAACTATCACCACTCCCTTTTAAAACCCTCATTAATACCTTTAATTTGATACGCATATCGTACAAACACATTATAGAGCCACCCCTGGTCCACCTTTATGGCGATATTTCGAAAAGGCGTCCACCTATAGAACTAAGGCCCACTCCCTTTTAAAATACTCATTATCATCTTTCGTTTGATACCCATATTGTACAAACGCATTCTAGAGTCAACCCTGGTCCACCTTTATAACGATATCACGAAAAGGCATCCACCTATAGAACTAGGGCCCACTCCCTTTTAAAATACTCATTAACACCTTTCGTTTGATACCCATATCGTACAAACACATTATAGAGCCACCCCTGGTCCACCTTTATGGCGATATCTCGAAAAGGCGTCCACCTATAGAACTAAGGGCCACTCCCTTTAAAAATACTCATTAACACCTTTCATTTGATACCCATATCGTACAAACAAATTCTAGAGTCACCCCTGGTCCACCTTTATGGCGATATCCCGCAAAAACGTCCACCTATAGAACTAAGGGCCACTCCCTTTAAAGATACCCATTAACACCTTTCATTTGATACCCATATCGTACAAACAAGTTCTAGAGTCAACCCTGGTCCACCTTTATAACGATATCCCGAAAAGGCGTCCACCTATAGAACTAAGGCCCACTCCCTTTTAAAATACTCATTAACACCTTTCATTTGATACCCATATCGTACAAACAAATTCTAGAGTCACCCCTGGTCCACCTTTATGGCGATATCTCGAAAAAACGTCCACCTATAGAACTAAGGGCCACTCCCTTTAAAAATACTCATTAACACCTTTCATTTGATACCCATATCGTACAAACAAATTCTAGAGTCACCCCTGGTCCATCTTTATGGCGATATCACGAAAAAACGTCCACCTATAGAAAATTAAGGGCCACTCCCTTTAAAAATACTCATTAACACCTTTCATTTGATACCCATATCGTACAAACAAATTCTAGAGTCAACTCTGGTCCACCTTTATAACGATATCCCGAAAAGGCGTCCACCTATAGAACTAAGGCCCACTCCATTTTAAAATACTCATTAAAACCTTTCATTTGATACCCATATCATACAAACAAATTCTAGAGTCACCCCTGGTCCACCTTTATGGCGATATCTCGAAAAGGCGTCCACCTATAGAACTAAGGGCCACTCCATTTTAAAATACTCATTAACACTTTTCATTTGATACCCAAATCGTACAAACAAATTTTAGAGTCACCCCTGGCCACCTTTATGGCGATATCTCGAAAAGGCGTCCACCCTTAGAACTAAGGCCCACTCCCTTTTAAAATACTCATTAACACCTTTCGTTTAATACCCATATTGTACAAACGCATTCTAGAGTCACCCCTGGTCCACCTTTATGGCGATCTCTCGAAAAGGCGTCCACCTATAGAACTAAGGCCCACTCCCTTTTAAAATACCCATTAACACCTTTCATTTGATACCCATATCGTCCAAACAAATTCTAGAGTCACCCCTGGTCCACCTTTATGGCGATATCTCGAAAAGGCGTCCACCCATAGAACTATGGTCCACTCCCTCTTAAAATACTCTCTAATTCCTTCCATTTGATACACATGTCATACAAACACATTCCAGGGTTACCCTAGGTTCATTTTCCTACATGGTATTTTCCCTTATTTTGTCTCCATAGCTCTCAACTGAGTATTTAATGTTCGGTTACACCCGAACTTTGCCTTCCTTACTTGTTTATTTTATATTTTTCTTAAAAATCGTTTAGGTATATACATCTGTTCACTATATATTTCTTATCTCATACATCCGATTATTTGGAGATTACGAACGGGATAAGATTATTGTTCAGCCCCATTCATGAAAGGTATAAAGTCTGCGGCACATTCCCGTCCTTACTTGTTTCTACATGATATAGGCTTTCACGTGTACACTATTCAATATCTGTGAGAATCATTGAGATATTAAAATTAAGGTCAACATTTTTAGACTGGAAGTCGCAAAAAATGCCTTCATACGAATTGACACAGCTTAATGTAATTATATAAATATGCATAGATATACACCTACTTCTATAATACGTCATTCCTTGAGTTGATTTTAATCAATCGCCATAATGTTTCTGCATTTCCTGTGCGTCGCAATTCCATCTAAATTTTCTTTCAAAATCAAGCTTATAGCAGCACAAAGCGAAGGCAAGGTCACATGGCCACATGGAGATTACCTCGAAAATTGTGGTTGCAATTATAGAGGTAATTGCCCTGCAACTAATGTATGACAGACAAATGTAAGACGAGCATGTACTACTTGCCCTGCAGAGCTCATAAATATATATATAAGGTTGAAAGGAATGTGCATAGATATGTTTTAGCCTCATCTAAAGGATATAGGACATAGACTTACTCAGAACATATATACAGAACATCCATCCCATTTCGACCAATTTTGAACCCGACCCCTTTAGAATTGGCTGAACGTTTTTCTTCTTTTTCTAGCTTACAAAAGACGTTTTTCAGAATTTTTTCAAATTTTTTCATCCAACTCAAAAAAAGTTATGAATTTAAAAAAAAAACACCGTTTTTGTTTTCAAAATGCTATAACTTTTCAAAAATTGACCGTTTGGGATCTTTTTTTTTTAAATTTGTTTTTAAATGTACTTTTCGGAAAAAATACAAAAAAATGTTTAAAGTTTTTTTTTTTCAATTAAATAAAAAAAAAAAAAAATATCGGCCCACTCCGAGATTAGTGGGGATGATTGCAGAATTTATTGAAGTTTTTTATGAGAAAAAAAAAACAAAATGGCGAAATTCGAAAAAACTCGCAAAACTGAAAAATTACAAAAAAAAAACTTTAAAAATTTTTTTGTATTTTTTCCGAAAAGTACATTTAAAAACAAATTTGAAAAAAAAAAATCCCAAACGGCAAATTTTTGAAAAGTTATAGCATTTTGAAAACAAAAACGGTGTTTTTTTTTTAAATTCATAACTTTTTTTGAGTTGGATGAAAAAATTTGAAAAAATTTTGAAAAACGTCTTTCGTAAGCTAGAAAAAGAAGAAAAACTTTCAGCCAATTCTAAAGGGGTCGGGTTCAAAATTGGTCGAAATGGGATGGAATACCCCATATATATGTACATATATACATACATACATACACACATATATACTTATTTATAAATGAATTCATTCAAGTCTATTTACAACAAGATGAAAGTCATTACGAGAAGGTCAAATGTTAGTATGAGTGCCTAAATGGTTAGAAGCATATTATTATAATTGTTTGAAAAAGCACATGGAATGCCTCTTAAGTAAATGTTATGATGATGAGGAATATGCTCAAAATTCTTTATGACCAAATATGTACTCGTACACATTTATTAAGAAGCTGCCAACTATGGCCAGAGTGTATTTGTAAGGCAGTAGTGCAGTGTTTATTTAGTGAACACCAAAAATTAATTATTTGAATGCCTATTGACATTTCAGCCAAGAGTTGCTTTGACTGAAGCAAACCCGGAAGTGAAACTTTAATTCATGTACACAAGTGGTTTTTGGTAAGTAAACATCTTTGCTTACGGTATGGGGAATCCAGAATTTAAGCGTAATGTAAGCACAAGCGTAGGCGTTGTTGTTGTTGTTGTAGCAATGTTTCGCCCCACCTAATAGCTGCGACCGATCACAAATTGTCATCAATATGCTCCAACGGGAGTCCAAGGAAACTTGCTGTTTCGACAGGAGTGGACCATAATGAAAGGGGTGTTAGAGGCGTTGGTTCCACATTACAATTGAAGAGATGGTTGGTGTCATGTTGGGACACATTGCAAGCGGGGCATACATTTTGTATGTCGGGGTTGATTCTGGATATGTAAGAGTTTAACCAGTTACAGTATCCAGAACGAAGTTGAGCCAGAGTGACTCGCGTTTCCTTGGGGAGTATGCGTTCCTCTTCCGCAAGGTTTGGGTACTGTTCCCCGAGTACTGGATTCACCGGGCAATTCCCGGTATAAAGGTCCGACGCCTGTTTGTGGAGTTTACCAAGGATCTGCTTGTGTTTTTTTGCTTCATACGGCTGAGTTTTCAGGTGCCTTATTTCCTCAAAATGCTTACGGAGATGACTCCTTAAGTCCCTAGGCGGTGCTGGCTCATCAATCAGATGTCTGTTGGGATGCCCAGGTTTCTGGATATTCAACAGGAACTGTTTGGTTAGCATCTCATTTCTCTCCTTGATGGGAAGTATTCTCACCTCATTATGTAGATGGTGTTCTGGGGACATAAGAAGACAGCCCGTGGCGGTTCTGAGCGCAGTTTTTTGGCAGGCCTATGGCTTCTTCCAGTGGGTAGTTTTTAGGCTTGGCGACCACATACGGGATGCGTGACACGCAAACGGCTGCTTTGTATGTGGTAATGAGCGTTTCTTTGTCTTTTCCCAAGTACTGCCAGCAAGGGATTTGAGGATTTTATTACGGCTCTGGATTTTCGGAATAATTGCGGCTGCGCGCTCACCAAAATTAAATCCTGATCAAACGTCACACCCAAGATTTTGGGGTGTAGGACAGTCGGTAGCATAGTGCCATCGACGTGGATGTTCAAAATGGTCGACATTTGGGACGTCCAAGTTGTCAATAGGGTCGCGGATGATTTAGTCGGTGATAATGCCAGGTTTCGCTAGGCGAAGAAACTGGAGAGATCAGGGAGGTAGCCGTTTATTCTGTTACAAAGCTCATCGATCTTTGGGCCCGGACCTGTGGTCATTATTGTGCCGTCATCGGCGTAAGAAGCGATAGTAACTCCTTCTGCTGGTGAAGGTAGTTTTGATATGTAAAGTTAAACAAAAGTGGGGATGGGACACCACCCTGAGGCACCCCTTGTTTAATTCTTCTCGGCTTTCATATTTCGTTTCTGAATTGCACCGATGCCTGCCGACCACCCAGATAATTTGCGGTCCACCTCGTACGCGTCGTATGTGGTTTGGTTTGCTTTATGGCACAATATAGAATGTAAGCGTAAGTGTGTTTACTATACTGGAGTCTAACGTGTAAACAATATATTTCGGTGGTTGGTTTGTTGCCTTGCTCCCCAGCAGGCAAGACTGGGCCCAAGTAGCACTCTAGGCACCAATTTGATGCACGCAAATTCTTTGTTGTTGTTGTTGTTGTAGCGATTAGGTTGCTCCCCGAAGGCTTTGGGGAGTTATCGATGTGATGGTCCTTTGTCGGATACAGATCCGATACGCTCCGGTAACACAGCACCATTAAGGTGCTGGCCCGACCATCTCGGGAACGATTTATATGGCCACATTGAACCTTCAGGCCATCCCTCCCTCCCCACCCCCAAGTTCCATAAGGAGCTTGGGGTCGCCAGAGCCTCGTCTGTTAGTGAAACGGGATTCGCCGCTCGAAGGTGAGGTTGACAATTGGGTTGGAGAAGCTATATATTGCGCTACACAACTCCTTGAATCCCACGCAAATTCTTTGATGATGTTAAATGAATCGGTAGAGTACAAATTTTTGGTAAGGGGTTTGTTTATATAGCTAAACATATCACTTTTCATTAATGTAAACGATCAAAGTACTGAAACTTCTCAGTTATGTTTTACGATGTACTGGCCTTTGTTAGTTACTCCACTTCTTCATTGTCGTATATATCCTGTGACCTGATATCCATGTATGTATGTGACAGCAATGGTCGCTGAGGTTGCTACATTGCGCAGCACCTTACTACAGTTACCGGCGGCCTTGAGGGACGTAAGAGGTGAATCCAAGGAGCGCTGAGTATATGCATACTTTTCGACCGTATATAGCGTTCTCCATCAAAAGGTCTTACCTATTCCTATTGAAGGATGCCAGCTGAGTTTGGAAGACGGATGTGGTACGATACGTGGAAGAGTTGATATGAGCGACATCAGAGAGTAAATTAAGGCAAGGGAAGATGTGATATCGGCGGCTTCCATGGTGTGCTGATAGCGAACAGCGTTAGTTATAGGTGCGGATCCCTCAACGGATGGTCCTACCTTGAAAAAAGCCTTTAGAGGAGAAGAACAATCTCCCCATTAATTGACTTGATCTTAAGTGTCATATGCTTGACATCATTGAAGGTAATCACCTTCGCAGCTAACCAAAGTACTTGAAGGATCTCAACCTTTTAAGAATCAACCGCTTTTTCGAGTGGTAGCTACACTCGAGGAAGGAAACCTCCATAGAAAAAGAGATTATTTTCTTTAATTCAGGGTACCGCTTGGGTTATTTAAAAAGTGACCAAGGGCCTGGGCTTTCTTTGACGGCGGTCGTATATGTAGACCATCGATATGTGGTTATACTAAAAGTTGTTGGCGGCCAACATCTACGGTCATTGTGTTATGAGGTATTTCCATTCTTGAACTCCGTTCTTTCGATCAAATCTTCCATTGAGCTACAGATGCCCACCGGAATCCGTCCTTGCAGTAGGGCTTCGATGCTATTGCTAGCATTTTCCCACAAAACACAGGTTAACACATTTCAATATTCGCTCACCCACAAACACATCATAATAGCTCTGCGATGTGGGTTTATCGAGCCATCCTCACTAGATCAAAAATTATCTGCAAAATCAATGGCACTTGGTACAATGCATGGTATTGCCGGAGTCTAGTAAAATCAGAGTCTGGTACACCAGACCTTATACGCCACATGAAATCTGAGTCAAAATTATTAACTAAAATTTTTTGTTATTGATATTAGAGAAAAATTGCAAAGTTTACAATCGGCGATGGTTACTAGGACATGTTTCAGAATTTCGCTTCTTCATCAGCTAGCTTCTCGGGATCTGAGTATTGAAGTAAAGGTGTAAAAAGTGAATAAAGTGAAATAAGGTGTAAAATTATATCCATTTACACACGCTGTTATATGAACGCACCTAGTAATATTCTTGATAATCTTAATTGTCGATCAGCGGTATGATTGCCAAAAAAATGTTTGTTTTGTTATACAATTTGAAAAATGACAAGATTAAGTTAAAAATCAACACTAAAACATATTTAATAAGAAGTTCTTGTAAATGACTTGCTGATGTCGGAGATTTCTGATGGAAAGGACGGCAATTATGTGTGCAAGGTTGCATTCCTTTGAGTTTACCGCGTTTACACCATGAAATGTGCGCGTAAATTTATACAAATTGTGTAAAAGACTTTTCATACAAAACTAACTCTACCAGGAGCACGTTGTAACGCCCGAGATCGAATGGATGTTAGTTACGTTATTTTTTCTGTTTTGTTTGTCGATAATTTAATTTATTGTTCTGTAAATTGAATTGAATTTTGTACGCATATTTGGTGAAATTTTTTGTTAAAACATTTTGTTCTTGTATATTATTGTATCTTATTTTATATTTTTGTATTGCTTTTACCGCTGATGATTATTGCTTTGATTACATTCCGAAGAAGCATGACTGGTGAGCTAATTTTCAAAGTTGATATATGCGCAGGCATTCCTTTTGGTTCTAAGGAGTATAGAAATTCATTTGGATAATTCACAATTTTATAATTTTATCTTCATCTGTAACTGTGTCGATCGATTTATATTTCGTCACTTCACCAGGAAATTGATTTTGAAAGCGATCATTGATTTTTTTAAAAATGATCATTTTTGGGAGCTAAGATAGTTCTTTCGCATAGCCAAAAAACAAAAACCTTTAAATTTAAAATTCTTTATTCAGAAATATGAAAAACTTTCGTCTTGATCGAAGGCACCTCGAGCCAAAATTTGGTGATGATCGAAGTATAGCAAACACGTTTTCATAGGGAACACACACACAGAATTTGATTTTTATAGAAGATGTAGATAGACTGCAGCTAAACAATTTTTTTAACAGCGGCAGATTACTAAACGTCCAAAAGGCATAACAGCTAAACTCAACAATGCAGTCAAACTTTAGGTGTTAAAATAACTTAAGTTTGTACGGCAGTCATAGTTTTTCCCCATTCCACATTTTACTGGAGGTTTTAGGACTTAACGTCACATAGCTCCTTAACAATTTCAATTATCCTACCAGTACGACATCCAGATATATGCAGTATAATATATTTCATTTGTATGGGAGGTGCCACGCCCCCTTTTTCCCAATTCCATATTTTCTTGCTGGTGTTAAGGATTGACCTCAAATAACTCCTTACTGAATTTCAATGTTCTGGCACGTATACCTTCAAAGTTATGCAGTACCAAAGATTCCATTTGAATGGGATGTTCCACGCCCCCTTTTTCCCAATTCCGCATTTTCTTGGTGGTATTAGGGATTGAACTCATATAACTCCTTACTGAATTTCAATGTTCTGGCATGTATACCTTCAAAGTTATGCAGTACCAAAGATTCCATTTGAATGGGAGGTTCCACATCCCCTTTTTCCCAATTCCGCCTTTTCTTGGTGGTGTTAGGGATTGACCTCATATAACTCCTTACTGAATTTCAATGTTCTGGCACGTATACCTTCAACGGTATGCAGTACCAAAGATTCCATTTGTATGGGAGCTGCCACGCCCCTTTTATACATCGAAATTATTTTTAGCCTAAAACCTTCCCGTTGATCGAAGGAACCCATTACCAAAATTTGGTGATGATTGATGTGTGGGAAATACGTTTCTAGAGCGAACACACACAGAATTTGATTAATATATATATATGGCTAAACCGATTTGGGATTTCAAAATCAACTAACCATCATCTCTCCTTCCTGTGTCTTTCCTAAAAATTTCATGGCAATCTGTGGAGCCGTTCTCGAGTTATGGAGTGACAATCAAAATGTACGCTTCTTTTTATATATATAGATTTGACAGTTCGTTTACGTACTCGTTAATTTTATACGTTTACACACTTTATTAGGCATTTATAAGGTTAAACGAGTCCCCCTAATAACAAAAACAATTGTATAAAGCAATATGAGGAAGTTTCGCTAATTAAATACAGACCAATTTTTTTCTTTTCTTCTTCAACTTGCCATTTTGGCAAGCACTTATTTACTGTCTGTTGCTAACAAGAGCAAAGCAAGACATTCAAAGCATTGTGAGTCAAACTAAAGCCCCCATTACTGATACTTAGCATAGACTTGACTTGGCGTAAACTTGGCAACTTAGCCACGATTATACTCCATTTGGCGCATACAATCTGGCATCATAATCAGCGTTGAATTTATTTATAAATAAATGTCAATTTGTATGACAAAATGTCAAAATGAAATGGAAACAAACAAATGGCATCTCAAAATGTACACGCCACTTAGAAAATCAAAATTCAACAGACTTCTAAGTGAAGTTAAATGTTGCTAAGTTTTGAGTAATCAGTAACATAAATAAAAATAAATGTAAGGCGAGATAACCTCCGAAGAGATCTAAGGCCGAGCTTCTCTTCCAATTTGCGTCGTGCTCCTCTTGATTCTTCCCTACAAATTGGCCGGACGGAACCTACATGTTTTATGCCGACTCCGAACGGCATCTGCAAGGCAGATGAGTTTTCACTGAGAGCTTTTCATGGCAGAAATACAATCGGAGCGCTTGCCAGACACTGCCGAGGGGCGACCCCGCTTAGAAAAATTTTCTTCTAATTGAAAAATCTTATTTCTAAAATTTTGATGTTGCTTTGCCCGGGAGTTGAACCCAGGGCATACGCTGTGATAGGCGGAGCACGCTACCATCACACCACGGTGGCCGCCAATCAGTAACATGCAATGTTAATTTAACAGAACTGCAAGTGACAGCTCTCAAGCCAAGTCAAGTCTATGCTAAGTATCAGTAATGGGCCCTTAAGTGTGATATCTTCTGCATAGGCGTCAAAATTCCAAAGTGATTGGATCATCTGACTGACTATCGCTGTCTCATTTTGTATCTCCTTCTATCACCCGCTGAAGATAGCCGGCCCTATGCATCGCCATATTGAACACCCTGTCAAAACGCTATAAAGTAGCCATATTGAACATCCTGGCAGTTGACAGATAAGATATCACAGTTTGATTCACAATGATTCAAAGCTTTTAAAATGGTATGTCCACAGTCAACATTAATATATTCATGCATGCACATGCTCTCTAAAAGACTTAAATCGAAACAGCAACATTTATGGTTATTATGAATTATGAAGCTAATCTATATAACTATGACCACAACCAATACAGAGTGTTAAAGTTAAATTTTTCATCCAAAACCAAAAGCTTTTTATGGAAGGAAGCCTGAATAAGATATTTGACCAGCTTTTGTTTTTTTTCATTCTTACAGCAGCGCTCTTAGCATCAAAGCTTTATAAGCATTCGCGCTTATTACCAAATGCCAAAGGAGGGTGAAAGCAAAAGCTTTATGTTAAGTCATACCATAAAAGCTTAGAAGCAACAGTTCATGTATGTTGGGAATTTATTTTATTACTTTAACAGCAAGGAAAGTTTTATGTTGCGATGGGTTAAGCTTTATATAAAGCTGAAACTCTTAATGTTTACATGGTGTTCCAAAAAAAATTAAGAAATATATTAACGGTACACGAGGTCCTTACATCGGGTCGGATCACTATATTGCTGCAGCTCCCTGAAAGCACTTATATCCGATGCCAAGGAAAATATTGGAAACCGAGGATTTGGACCAGCAAGGAACGCTGGAAAAATGTCGCTGTATACACACCACGTTGAGATCAAATGCAATAGAATGAGGGTGTGGGTGCTGCCGCAAGTTGGGGCAGAAATTACGAAAAGTTTCTTATCTGAACAATGGGTTGTATGAGATATATACTATATATACCACCGATCTATAAAATTTTCTCAGACAACAATGAATGCTCCATACTTAAAAATTCGGTGAAATTTGAAGCTTCTAGCTATTAAAATGGGGAAGAAATTAGGAAAACTGCTTATCTAAACAATCGGTTGTGGGGGATATATGCTATATATATGACCGATCTCATCCATTTCAGACAACAATAAGTTCAGTATACGAGAGAATATGGTGAAGTTTAAAGCTTCAATCTGATAAAATTAGAAAGATATGACAAAAATCCTCTTTTCTGAAAAATTGGTTGTATGGAGGTTATATGCTATAGTGGCCCGATCCGGCCGGTTAAGACAAATGTCTAATCGCAAACCTAAATATACCCGCTCACCAAATTTAACAAGATATCTAAAAAAATTAGGGACTAGTTTGCATACAAACAGACAGACGGACAGACGGACATGCCTAAATCAACTCAGCTCCTTATCCTGATAATTTCGGTATATTTATTGGTGGGTCTATCTATTTTCCTTTAAGGACTTACAATTTTGAGACTCGTGACGAAGTTAATATACAATTTCATTTTCATGAAAGGTATAAAAATAAAAAAAGCAACGCAAAAGACGCCTTCAGCATCACGCCAAAGGCAATACAAAACGTGCATAAAACATAAAAAATGTGCCTTAGGCCCGGTTTATCAGTGGTTGGTTAAGCTAAGCTTGCTTAAACTCTAGTCAAATTTAAACTCCAGTTAAACTACTGAGCAGTATTTCAGTCACAGTTAAGGCCGCCTTTGGAATATGCAGTTTTGTGCGGCAACATTGGTTTTTTTATTATCTAGATAATTTGTAGATACGGAAACAGTTGGATTTTGTTTACCCAACAAACATGGAACAAAATTCTCCGGCAAAATATATATCTAGTTCCGGAAGTGATATCCAACATCATTATTTAATCATTCTTAAACCAGATAGTTCTCGAGTTGATATCCAACTTCATTCTCCAGTCACTATCCAATCTTTGACAAATTTTGGAAAACTAACAGTTTTCCAGTTGATCTCCAACGTCATTAGTATTTTTCAATTATTATCCTAATTTCGAGAGATTTTGAGAAATGTACAGTTCTCAAATGGATATTCAACCCATTTCTCCAGTTGATATCTTACATTATATATGGAGTTGAGGTGGAGTTGATAAAAGTCTCCAAGGAGGTACCACCAAAACCAAAATCTGTTTATTGTGAGAAATAAACACCTGGCTGATAGCAGTAATGAACGTAATTAATCAAGAATAAATTATATAGGCGGCCGCCGTGGTGTGATGGTAGCGTGCTTCGCCTACCACACAGAAGATCCTACATCAACATCATTGAGTCTTACATTTGAGTCCAGTTGGAGAACCACAAGTTGTTAATTAAATTTTTTTCAACTTAAGTAATAGCATATTTTGCTTTATAAAAAGTTCCCTCTTTTGCTGAGTACGCTATGATTCTCGAGTTGAGCCATTGTTTCGAAACAACTTTTGAGATTTTAGGAGTATGCCTAGTTATCAACATGAGTTGTAATGGTACTCAAGTTCAAATGCTTGTTGGGCATATTCGACGCCATTTCGTACGAACGTAAATAACTAATAGGTTAACTAGAGTTTGAGTCTGGAAGATCGACCGCTTAAGCTCAGCTTAAACGTCAGTTAAATTAGACTGAAAAACTGCAGAATAAGTTTAAGCATAGTTTAACTGACTAACTTAGTTGAACTTGTACTGAAAAACCGGGCCTTAATGTGTATACAATTTACTTACTTACTTTACTTATGGCCGCCCAACAAGGTCCTTCCAACGGAGTGGAGGCCGCCCTCTACCCCTACTTCCGTAGGCGGGTTTCGTTAAGAATGCCAATGTAGCTATCAGCGGTCACACTCTGCATCTGATTAGCACCAGTTTGGAGGTAGTTGCGAAACCTGTACTGCGAAGCTGTCGTTTTGCGTGTTTTTCTCTCACTTTCTCTGCAGGGTAACTATTAGTATTCATATACATATATACATACATATGTAAATCCTTTCATAAGTTATTGCTTTAACTCACAAATTTTGATTTTTCTATTTACGTATATACATATGTTTATACTACACTCTTATTTAGCTCTTGGTGCTGAATATTAATATGGCAACTATCCGGCATTATACCTAAAATATGTCCACTTGTAACGCAACGTGTGCGAAATGCATGCGTTTGTTATGCCAAGAATTAGAAGGGAAGTGTTCGTATGGGATTACGTGTGGTCACGTAATAAAAATTAACACGACAGTTAAGCGATTTAATGTGGTACAATAAACAAATAAAATGGCATGAAAAAATAAAGCAGCAAAATAAAAAGGACCCATAAGAACATGTGTATAAAAGGCATAAAAGCAACAAGGCTATGGAGGCCAGAGATTTCCGTATTTTTATTTGGATATGACGGTATATTTAGAAGAAATATTAAGCAAAGTTACATTTGCGTTAATTAATGAATTAGTTATGTTTAGTTGAAAAGAAATAACATAATTAAAATCAAATATATAACAAAGAAGTCTAGAATCGTTATTAACAAGAAACAAGTAAGGACGGGACTGTCTTCGGCTGCGCCGAAACCTTCATACCTTTCATGAATGGGGCTGAACAATAATCTTATCCCGTTCGTAATCTCCAAATAATCGGATGTATAAGATAAGAAATATATAAATGTACATACCTAAACGATTTTTAAGATAAATATAAAATAAACAAGAAAGGAAGGCTAAGTTCGGGTGTAACCGAACATTACATACTCAGTTGAGAGCTGTGGAAACAAAGTAAGGGAAGTCACCATGTTGTAAAATGAACCTGGGGTAACCCTGGAATGTGTTTGTATGACATGTGTATTTGAAGAGGAAGTGGGCCATAGTTCTATAGATGGACGCCATTTAGGGATATCGCCATAAAGGTGGACCAGGCCTGACTCTAGAATTTGTTTGTACGATATGGGTATCAAATGAAATGTGTTAATGATAATTTTAAAAGGGAGTGGGCCTAAGTTCTATAGGTGGACGCCTTTTCGAGATATCGCCATAAAGGTGGACCAGGGGTGACTCTAGAATTTGTTTGTACGATATGAGTATCAAATGAAAGGTGTTAATGAGTATTTTAAGAGGGCGTAGGACTTAGTGCTATATGTGGAAGCCTTTTCGAGATATCGCCATAAAGGTGGACCAGGGGTGACTATAGAGTGCGTTTGTACAATATGGGTATCAAACGAAAGGTGTTAATGAGTATTTTAAAAGGGCGTGGACCTTAGTTCTATAGGTGGAGACCTTTTCAAGATATCGCCATAAAGGTGGACCAAGGGTGACTCTAGAATACGTTTGTACGATATGGTATCAAATGAAAGGTGTTAATGAGTATTTTAAAAGGGAGTGGGCCTTAGTTCTATCGGTGGACGCCTTTTCAAGATATCGCCATAAAGGTGGACCAGAGGTGACTCTAGAATGCGTTTGTACAATATGGGTATCAAACGAAAGGTGTTAATACGTTTTTTTAAAAGGGAGTGGGCCTTAGTTATATGGGTGGACGCTTTTTCAGTATATCGCCATAAACGTGGACCAGGGGTGACTCTAGAATGCGTTTGTACAATATGGGTATCAAATGAAAGGTGTTAATGATTATTTTAAAAGGCCGTGGGCCTTAGTTCTATAGGTGGACGCCTTTTCGGAATATTGTTATAAAGGTGGACCAGAGGTGATTCTAGAATGCGTTTGTACAATATGGGTATCAAACAAAAGGTGTTAATACGTTTTTTTAAAAGGGAGTGGGCCTTAGTTCTATGGGTGGACGCCTTTTCAGGATATCGCCTTAAACGTGGACCAGGGGTGACTCTAGAATGCGTTTGTACAATATGGGTATCAAATGAAAGGTGTTAATGAGTATTTTAAAAGGGAGTGGGCCTTAGTTCTATAGGTGGATGCCTTTTCGAGATATCGCCATAAAGGTGGGTCAAGGGTGACTCTAGAATTTGTTTGTACGATATGGGTATCAAATGAAATGTGTTATTGAGTATTTTAAAAGGGAGTGGGCCTTAGTTCTATAGGTGGATGCCTTTTCGAGATATCGCCATAAAGGTGGGTCAAGGGTGACTCTAGAATTTGTTTGTACGATATGGGTATCAAATGAAAGGTATTATTGAGGGTTTTAAAAGGGAGTGGCCCTTAGTTGTATATGTGAAGGCGTTTTCGAGATATCGACCAAAATGTGGACCAGGGTGATCCAGAACATCATCTGTCGGGTACCGCTAATTTATTTATATATATAATACCACGAACAGTATTCCTTCAAAGATTCCAAGGGCTTTTGATTTCGCCCTGTAAAACTTTTTTTATTTTCTTCTACTTAATATGGTAGGTGTCACACCCATTTTACCAAGTTTTTTTCTAAAGTTATATTTTGCGTCAATAGACCAATACAATTACTATGTTTCATCCCTTTTTTCGTATTTGGTATATAATTATGGAATTTTTTTCATTTTTCGTAATTTTCGATATCGAAAAAGTGGGCGTGGTCATAGTCGGATTTCGGCCATTTTTTACACCAATACAAAGTGAGTTCAGATAAGTACGTGAACTGAGTTTAGTAAAGATATATCGATTTTTGCTCAAGTTATCGTGTTATCGGCCGAGCGGAAGGACAGACGGTCGACTGTGTATAAAAACTGCGCGTGGCTTCAACCGATTTCGTCCTTTTTCACAGAAAACAGTTATCGTGCAAGAATCTAAGCCTCTACCAAATTTCACAAGGATTGGTAAATTTTTGTTCGACATATGGCATTAAAAGTATCCTAGACAAATTAAATGAAAAAGGGCAGAGCCACGCCCATTTTAAAATTTTCTTTTATTTTTGTATTTTGTTGCCACATATCATTACTGGAGTTGAATGTTGACATAATTTACTTATATACTGTAAAGTTATTAACTTTTCTTTTAAAATTTGAATTAAAAAAAATTTTTTTTTAAAAAGTGAGCGTGGTCGTTCTCCGATTTTGCAAATTTTTATTAAGCAGACATATAGTAATAAAAGTAACGTTCCTGCCAAATTTCATCATGATATCTTCAACGACTGCCAAATTACAGCTTGCAAAACTTCTAAATTACCTTCTTTTAAAAGTGGGCGGTGCCACTCCCATTGTCCAAAATTTTCCTAGTTTTCTATTCTGCGTCATAATTTCAACTCACCTACCAAGTTTCATCGCTTAGTCGGTATTTGGTAATGAATTATTGCACTTTTTCGATATCAAAAAAGTGGGCGTGTTATTGTCCGATATCGTTCATTTTAAATAGTGATCTGAGATGAGGAACCTACATACCAAATTTCATCAAGATACCTCAAAATTTACTCAAGTTATCATCTTAACGGACAGACGGACGGACGGACGGACATGGCTCAATCAAATTTTATTTCGATACTGGTGATTTTGATATATGGAAGTCTATATCTATCTCGATTCCTTTATACCTGTACAACCAACCGTTATCCAATCAAAGTTAATATACTCTGTGAGCTCTGCTCAACTGAGTATAAAAATGGCAAAAAACCCCTTATCTGAACGATCGGTTGTATGGGATATATATTTTATATATAGCTCCGATCAAAGTGATTTTTACAGGAAATCTTCTATGGTATACTAGAATAAATATCACCAAGTTTCACGTTTTTATATTGGAAACTAAGGGAGAAATGTCCAAAAATCTTTCTATCTGAACGATCGGTTGTATGGGATATATACTATGTATAGCTCCGATCAAAGTGATTTTTTCAGGATATCTTCTATGGTATACTAGAATAAATATCACCAAGTTTAACGTTTTTATATTGGAAATTAAGGGAGAAATTGCCAAAAATCTTTCTATCTGAACGATCGGTTGTATGGGATATATCTATATATATAAAAAGAAGTGTACATTTTAATTGTCACTCCATAACTCGAGAACGGATAGAAAGATTGTCATAAAATTTTTAGGAAAGATACAGGAAGGAGAGATGATGGTTAGCTGATTTTGAAATCCCAAATCGGTTTATCCATTCTTGAGTTATAATTTTTTTTAGAAAAAATTCAAATACATATATAATAAAATAATTTAAAAAAAAATTTTTAAGTTAAACGGTTTTATTGAAAACAATATTTACATGAAATAATAATAATACGAAAAGCTAGAAAATAATTAGGTAGGTCCTATGTACTAGTCATCACACTCCTTATCAATCTAGGGCGTTGATCAAACAATTAAATAAAAGCGTTGGGCGTGTGAAATTTCTAAAAATGTGAGGCGTAGCATAACCTGATTAAGGTTCAGTTGGTTTTGCTTATGACTATCAATAGAAATATGACGCGTCCAACGCTGTTATTTAATTGTCTGATCAACGCCCTAGATTGATAAGGAGTGTGATGACTAGTACATAGGACCTACCTAATTATTTTCTAGCTTTTCGTATTATTATTATTTCATGTAAATATTGTTTTCAATAAAACCGTTTAACTTAAAAATTTTTTTTAAATTATTTTATTTTCAAGTTTTTAGTCTTTATTTAATTGCCTGTTATTTCTCATTCTATTTAGTTCCTTTAGTGACTCATTATCACAAATGTGGACCAAATATGGACCAAATCAAATCGGACCACAAATACGATTTTTGTGAATATCTCGATCCATGCGCCACCTAGCGGCGATTTTTTTTACAGGTCGATATCTATTCTTGCATGTATTATGTGTTCCAAATATGAGCCAAATCGGACCACAAATGCGAATTTTGCGAATATCTCGATCCTTGAGCCACCTAGCGGCGATTTTTTTCTTATTATTGCATTGTCATCGGGTTCTGAACTATATTCCAAGTTTCAAGCTTGTAGCTTATCGGGAAGTTACTTTAATTTCAATTACAATATTCGTTCACAACGGCCGGCCTGTCAACTCAAGCTAAATAAAACCGTTTAAAAATCAAATTCTGTGTGTGTGTGTTCGCTATGGAAACGTATTTCCCACACTTCAATCATCACCAAATTTCGGCTATAGGCTCCCTCGATCAACACAAAGGTTTTAGGCTTAACATAATTTCTATATATAAAAGGGGCGTTGCACCTCCCATACAAATGGAATTTTTGGTACTGCAACTCTGAAGGTACACATGCCAGAACATTGAAATTCAGTAAGGAGTTATATGAGGTCAATCCCTAACACTACCGAGAAAATGCGGAATTGGGAAAAAGGGGGCGTGGCACCTCCTATACAAATGGAATATATCATAATTCATATCTCTGGATGTAGTAATGGTAGGACAATGAAAATTGGTAAGGAGCTATATGACGTTAAGTCCTAACACCTCAAGTAAAATGTCGAATTGGGAAAAAGGGGCGTGGCACCTTCCCTACAAATGCTTCTTCAGAATTTAGACCCACCAAAATTGTGCAATGGAACCAGACTTTGCGTTTAGAAATTAATGCCGAATGTAATCGAAGCAGCAATCATCAGCGGTAAAAACAAAGGTGAAGATGTGCTCATACCACGGATCCCAATGATTGCTAGAGATTTTCCATTAAATTTTAAGCTCTTACAGTTTCCTGTACGCATTGCTTTTGCAATTACAATCAACAAAGCGCAAGGACAATCGCCTACTATTGCAGGATTCAATTTAGAGAGTCCGTGCTTTTCCCATGGCCAGCTATATGTTGCTTGCCCTAGAGTTGGAACGCCAAAAAATATGTTTATCTTTGCACCGATGGAAAAAAACAAAAATATTTTGTACCCACATGCATTACAATAAGATACAATAATAAAATATTTTAAACGAAAATCTCACCAAATATGCGTACAAAATTCAATTCAATTTACAGAACAATAAACTAAATTACCCACAAACAAAACAGAAAAAATAACGCAACATTCATTCGATCTCGGGCCTTACAACGTACGCCAGGTAAAGCTAGTGATTTTTTCAGGATATCTTCTATGGTATATTAGAATATATATCACCAAGTTTCAAGTTTATACTTTTTAAATTGCGGCAGGAATGACCAAAATCGTCTTATCTGAACGATCGGTTGTATGGGAGATATACATATGTTATATTGGTCCGATCCTACCCGATCCAACAAATGTCTAATATAATACAAAAATACATCCTTGTGCCAAATTTCATTGAGGGACTTGTTTGCTTTCAAACTGAAAGACGGACAGACGGACATGGCTATATCAACTCAGTTCGTCCCTGATCAATTCGGTATACTTAATGGTGAGTCTTCTATATTTCTCAACGTTACAAATATCGGACCAAAGTTAATATACCACTTCATGTTCATGAGAGGTATAAAAAATGGTGAAAAATATGGATTTACCTAATTGTTAAAATACTGATGGAAGGTTGTATGCCAGAAGGTAATCTGGCGTCGAGATCCAGTGAATCATCAATCTGTGTAGCTTTACTCTCGACTAAGCAATCTAAGCCATCTAAGGTATGCCAGATATTATTACTATTTTCATAAGACCGCGATGCATTATAATCTTTATTTAGATCTATTGTGCTTGACCTGTTAGCCTATTACAGTGTGTACAGGCATTTAATGTATGTAGCTACCTCTTCAGGCTACTAACTACATTACACGAATGATTAAGAGTCATGCAACCTAGATGGAAGAGTCTCTGCCTTGCGAGAAAAACGTACTCGCAGAGATTGTGAACTTATATTTCATCCTCCAGCTCACATCCTCCAGCTCACAAAAGATTGGTGTATCCAATAGAGTTAACTTCTTTAGGTAATATCGTACACTACAGTGTCCCATGTAATATCCAGAGAGAGAGACTATTCTTAGATTAATGATTTGGCTGATACTCTTGTTACTTGGAAAGGATCGAAAACGCCTTAAAAGGGATGGTCTCCCTTATGGGTGTTGCAAATGGTGATGGATTTAGAGCCACGAAGGAAAAAAATAGCAGCGGTGCAGATAAACTTGCATTACTCTGTTTCTGACTTGCTCGACCTTAAGAAATTCATTGCGAATAATGGTGTGCATATGAACCATGGTTAATAGAAGACAGCATTTACTTTTAGAAATGCAAAAAGAAAGAGCTCGATACCGCGGTATGAGAGCACAAGCACAGGCGCAACCTGCTGCTGTAGTCAGCATACTTCACATACTACCAATAACTCATCATCATGTTCACAGACTCACATGGTATGGACCTTGTAATAGGCTTCAGAACCAATGAAAAAAAAAAAAACTTTGGAGGAGTAGCGACACGAATGCTTCAACTCATGCATTATAGTAGTAACTTACTATTAACCCAATTATAAAGAAACATAGTCAGTCACCTGATATTTAAGAATTGAACTAGAGGGGAAACTTTTGATATCTACTTGGCTACAGATTCTCCTACAATCAGAATCAATAACTGAGGTGTTCTCCCTTTCATGCTACATCTTTTTACTTTGATTCAGAAAATTAAAGAAATGCAAACCGGGTCATGTGTTCAGCATTAACATTTCTAAATCTGGCATCCATTAATGAAGAAGTTTGAAATGGGGTAACATTATTGATAGCGTATAAATGACCTTACAACGCCTTCAGCCAACATGTTCCGGATTTGCTGCTTCTTACTAATTCTTAATTAATGATTCGTAATTAATAAAGTTTATTGATAACACGTAATTCATTATTTAAATTCATAACTTATAATACCTAATTCATATTTCATTATTCATACAGTAAAGTCGGAAAGTATTAGGTTATGTTAGATTGAACTGGCCGGTACATGAGGACCTCACATAGACTGATTGAGTCCGTAGTGTTACCAGAAATTTGTTTTAACAACCAAACTGAAAAACTCTATCAAAAACCAGGACCTATGTTATAAATAACTCCGTCCTCTTGGCAAATACTAGAAGTTTCCTGGGTTTAAGCCACTTGCTGCTTCTATATCTGACAGCTGTATCACTCCTAATAGCTGGAGTTTTAGCCTGGCAAGTGCAGGACACGAGCACAGAACGTGCTCGATCGTTTCCTCCTCCAACCCACACTTCCTACATCTGCTATCACTGACCAAGCCTAATTTAAAGGCATGTGACGCCAGAAGGCAGTGTCCGTCATGAGCCTACAGTCCTCTCTTTTTAATGATAGAAGCAACTTTGTTAGTCTGAGATTGTAAGACCTACACATAATCTTCGACACTTTACAGTAAGTAGGAAAGTATTAGAACTAGATAAAAAAAGAAGCTGATGTTTAAATAGCCTCAGGATTATATTTTTCCAGATTTAGAATGGTCAATCGAAAGGAAATATCCGTCGAAATACGAGCCCAAATCATTATTTTGCAAAACACAGGGAAAAAACTATTGAGAAATAGCCAAAATTTTGGAAATATCTCTGTGCTCAGTTCATACGGCCATTACAAGATATCGGGAAACTGGACAAAATACTAACAGAACACGATCTGGTCGACCAAGAAAGCCAAATTAAATAATCGACAACAAAATATGTGCAATAAGTGGGACCAATCGACGGAACTCTGCATCATAAATTCGTGCTGAAATCGATGAAGACTTGTATTCACCAATACCGATCACAACAGTCAAAGACCGGCTTAAAGAAAATGTATGATTGGACGCATTGCTGTCAGATAGCCACTTCTACGGCCAGTAAATAAACAGAAAAGACTGAAGTTCGCTCAAGAACATATTGACTGGACGATTGATCAGTGGAAATCAGTCTTATGGTCAGACGAATCAAAATTCGAACTTTTCGGTAACCATAGGTGTCAATATGTTTGCAGAAACGTCAATCAAAGCAGATTGCATTGCGCCAACTGGGAAACATGTGGTGGCTCAGTGATGTTTTGGGGCTGTTTCAACTACGCTAGCGTTGGTCAACTAAAAAATTGAATTTATAAAAAAAGAGCAGTATCACGACTCCAACGCCATGCAATACCATCTGGCATTAATTTGATTGGTCGTGGATTCTTTTATGAACAAGATAACTATCCGAAACCTACATCAAAGATTGCGCTTCTTGTTTAAAACGAAAAAAAGATGCAGGTGCCCTTGACACAATGGAGTGGCCACCAAAATCCCCCGATTTAAATCCCATCGAGCTATTGTGGGAAGAATTGGATCGACGTGTGAGTGATCTAAAGCTAACAAGCCTTCCTGACCTCTGGGATTGTTTGAACGAAGCGTGAAATAATAAAGTCCATATCAAACACTTCAAAAACTCATCAAAAGATGGCCGAAATCGTACGCTGCAGTCATCAAAGCAAAAGGTGGCCACTTCCAACAAATCGCTTAAAGTAACCTACTCCCTGTTTTTTATAAATTTTGATGGAACTTTCTGTAAAATCCATTACAAATGTCTTCGGATAGAACTAAGTTGATTGTACAAAATTAATGCGAATATGTGAATAATATTTTAATAAATGATACGATAAACCGACAAAAACAACTTTTCCATCTTGTTCTAATACTTTTCGACTGTACTGTAATTCTTAATTCGCAATTCTTTACTTACAATCCATGATTCATAAAACTTATAATTCACAAAACATAATTCATAATTCATAGTTATTCGAGTTTTTATTTCGGTCTGATTATTTGATTTTTTGACTTTTTATTTTGCTCAGAAAAAAATATTGTATTCAAACTTGTTACTTCGGTCTAAAAAAGGTATATTCATATATGTAATACTCCCATATTGTTATAAAAGTCTAGGTACATTCCCAAATATCAGAGTGCCGATATATTGCTGTTTAAACGTTTTTATACTCAGTTGAGCAGAGCTCACAGAGTATATTAACTTTGATTGGATAACGGTTGGTTGTACAGGTATAAAGGAATCGAGATAGATATAGACTTCCATATATCCATGTCCGTCCGTCCGTCCGTCTGTCCGTTAACACGATAACTTGAGTAAATTTTGAGGTATCTTGATGAAATTTGGTATGTGGGTTCGTGAGCACTCATCTGTGATCGCTATTTAAAATGAACAATATCGGAGTATAACCACGCCCACTTTTTCGATATCGAAAATTTCGAAAAACGGAAAAAGTGCGATAATTTATTACCAAAGATGGATATAGTGATCAAACTTGGTAAGTGAGTTGAATTTGTGACGCAGAATAGAAAATTAGTAAAATTTTGGATGAAACATGGTAATTGGATTGGTTTATTGACGCAAAATATAACTTTAGAAAAAAACTTTTTGAAATGGGTGTGACACATACCATATTAAGTAGAATAAAATGAAAAAGTTCTGCAGGGCGAAATAAAAAACCCTTGAAATATTTGCAGGAATACTGTTCGTGATATTATATATATAAATAAATTAGCGGTATCCAACAGATGATGTTCTGGGTCACCCTGGTCCATATTTTGGTCGATATCTCGAAAACGCCTTAACATATACAACTAAGGGCCACTCTCTTTTAAAACCCTCATTAATACAATTAATATAGAAATAATGCCCACTCCCTTTTAAAATGCTCATTAACCCCTTTCATTTGATACCCATATCGTACAAACAAATTCTAGGGCCACCCCTGGTCCACCTTTATGGCGATATCTCGAAACGGCGTCCACCTATGGAACTAAGGCACACTCCCTTTTAAAATGCTCATTAACCCCTTTCATTTGATACCCATATCGTACAAAAAAATTCTAGGCCCACCCCTGATCCACCTTTATGGCGATATCTCGAAAAGGCGTCCACCTATAGCACTAAGGCCCACTCCCTTTTAAAATACTCATTAACACCTCTCATTTGATACCCATATCCTACAAACAAATTCTAGGGCCACCCCTGGTCCACCTTTATGGCGATATCTCGAAACGGCGTCCACCTATGGAACTAAGGCTCACTCCCTTTTAAAATGCTCATTAACCCCTTTCATTTGATACCCATATCGTACAAACAAATTCTAGGGCCACCCCTGGTCCACCTTTATGGCGATATCTCGAAACGGCGTCCACCTATGGAACTAAGGCCCACTCCCTTTTAAAATACTCATTAACACCTTTCGTTTGATACCCGTATTGTACAAACGCATTCTAGAGTCACCCCTGGTCCACCTTTATGGCGATATCTCGAAACGGCGTCCACCTATAGAAATAAGGCCCACTCCCTTTTAAAATGCTCATTAACCCCTTTCATTTGATACCCATATCGTACAAACAAATTCTAGGGCCACCCCTGGTCCACCTTTATGGCGATATCTCGAAACGGCGTCCACTTATGGAACTAAGGCCCACTCCCTTTTAAAATGCTCATTAACCCCTTTCATTTGATACCCATATCGTACAAACAAATTCCAGGGCCACCCCTGGTCCACCTTTATGGCGATATCTCGAAAAGGCGTCCACCTATAGCACTAAGGCCCACTCCCTTTTAAAATGCTCATTAACCCTTTTCATTTGATACCCATGTCATATAAACACATTCCAGGGTTACCCTCGGTTCATTTTCCTACATGGTTATTTTCCCTTATGTTGTCACCATAGCTCTCAACTGAGTATGTAATGTTCGGTTACACCCGAACTTAACCTTCCTTACTTGTTGTCTTTGTATTCAATAATCGAAAGTACTTAAATTTCAATTTTTTCTTGTCACCCTTCTGCTGCTACAATCACAAGCATTTTATAGGCTGTCTTGTTTTGATTTCGAATTCAAAACACATTGCGACCATTTTCTCCTAGCAATATAGGAGTATTACATATATGATATTATTCGATTTGCAGTTTTGTCTCACCAAATAACTTTTATATAGGTAAGAGCAAGTCTGTCTATTAAAAATTTAAACATAAACCACAACTTGAGCAGCAATAAATTTCAAACTCCTTTTAATAAGCCAAAAAGTTAAATCTACTACCTTTTTCGAATAAATTGCCCAAATTTGACCTGTGACATGCAAAAGTATGTAGTACCTTTAAAACAAAACTGAGCCTAACCAAACATATCAAAGCATCATCCTGCATATTAAATAGCAATCAAATTGTAAACGAATTTAAAGCCCATCTATGCGACGTCACTCCCACAACTCTCTATTGAACCCGTACGCTCTTTATTTAAATGTATCAACATTTGTTTAACGTTTTCATATGTATTTTGTATTAAGCCTATAAATTTTAACAGGCGTGCTAATTACAGACAAAGGACAACACGTGGCAATTTAATTTAACATCGTAGGGCTCAATAAAAACGCACAAAAGGCCCCGAAGCATAAAAGCCGAGCGCCGAACCCCTAACGCCCATTTAAATGGTTGTTGAAGTACGCATACAAAGTCAAATACAAAACAAACATCTCAGTCAATAAATAGGAGCTCATGATCAAGAATTTAACTTAAGTTAAAAGCATGTATTTGTGTGCATGTGCAGGTCCTTGATTCTGTTTATATTATTTCAGTTTGGTAGGTGTTAAGGTTTTTGGTCTCTCTCAAATGACTTGACTTCAAAGCTTGTAGATGGCGAACATCCGCTGCTATACCAAAATAAATATTTGCATATTGTGCAATAATCAGCATGAAGCTGACTTTTATATTGAATGATTTTTACGGCTTTATTTTGGGAATAGCAAAAGGTATGCATTAAAATCCAAAATCAAAGATGACAAAGTGAATATCATAACTTCTTAAATGGATGGCATTATAAAGTGATACCTCTAACTAAATGAGTAAAAGGGGATAGTTTATTTCAAGTCCCCGGGCATGAACCTCCATCAACTGTCTTAAGCGAAATATTTCAATTTTCGAAATACTTTAAGAAATTATCCATTTTTTTAAATAATTCAATATATTTCTTTTCAGTTGTCGCATTATTTATTTATCATTCATCATAAAAGTTTTCGTTTATTAATCATCATACACCATTTATTTTTCATCATTCATCATTTATCATTAATTTTTCATTACTCACCAATAGTCATTCACCATTCGAATTTCTTAATTCGTAATGCATATTTTACAAGTTACAACTCATAATTTATAATACATAGTAAACAATTTTGAATTCATATTTAAAATTCATAATTCAAAATTTATTATTCATAATAATAATTCATAATTCATAACACATAAATCGTAATTCATTATTTAATAATTTTTAATTCATTATTCATAATCCATAAATCGTACATAACAATTCATAAAACATAACTCATAATTCAAAACTCATATTTCATAGTTCATAACTCTTAATACATGAATTGTGATATATGTATACATTGTTCATAACTCAAAATTTATAATTTTTAATTCGTCATTGATGTTTTAGAATTTATATTTCATCATTCATAACTAAAAACTTATAACTAAAAATATATAATTCGTTTATCATAATTCAATATTTACAATTCATAACTGTTAATTCAGAATTTATAACCGATAATTCATTCAAAATTAATTACTCATAGCTCGTAATTCATAATTTATAATTCATAATTCACAGTTCATTCGGCGGCCACCGTGGTGTGATGTTAGCGTTCTCCGCCTGCCACACCGTATGCCCCGGGTTCGCACCCCGGGCAAAGCTACATCAAAATTTTAGAAATAAGGTTTTTCAATTAGAAGAAAATTTTTCTAAGCGGGGTCCCCCTCGGCAGTGTTTGGAAAGCGCTCCGAGTGTATTCCTGCCAGCTGTCAGTGAAAATTCATCTGCCTTGCAGATGCCGTTCGGAGTAGGCATAAAATATGTAAGTCCCGTCCAGCCAATTCGTAGGGAAAATAAAGAGGAGCACGACGGAAATTGGAAGAGAAGCTCGGCATTAGATCTCTTCGGAGGTTATCGCGCCTTACATTTATTTTTTTATTTATAATTCATAGTTCATAGTTCGTATATAACAATTTATAATTCATATATCAAAACTCATTACTTATAACTCATAATTCGTAGTCCATAATTCATATATATATCATTATTCATAATTCATAGTTCACAATATATAATTTGTAATTCATAATTCAACACAACAAGCATCATAATTCATAATTCGTAGTTCATAACTCATAATTCATACATCATTATACATAATTAATAACTAAAATTTATTCTTGACAATTCATAGTTCGATACTCATAATTCATAATTCATAGTTCACAATACATAATTTTTAATTCCTAACTCAAAATTTATAGTCCATAATAAAGGATTCACTATTCATAATTCGTGATTCATAATTCATAGTTCCTAATTCATAATTCATACTTCGCAATACATAATTTGTAATTCATAACTCATAATTCATCTTTCATCACCCCACATCAAGCATCTTTCCTCATTCACCATAATAGGCCATAACGTTAAATGGATTAGAGTTTAACCGCCTAGGTGAATTTATCATTACGTTACCAGTCACGCCAGCTTTCCTTGTCTTGCGCTAATTAACGAAACTTTGAAACACCTAGTGTGAATTAAATTGTTTTCCACCGGTCCTCCTATCTCGATGGGAGTCACCGGGCATCATTGGTTTAAGTGTTTAAGCCAAACATTTTTTGGTGGTTAACAACTTTTTATTTAAAATTAAATACTGCCTTTGTACGTACATCAATACGTGCGCATATCTCGTCCAAACATTATATTCAGATAAATTTTTTTTTTTTGTAAGTAAGCCCTCAAAGGGTCTCAAGCTTTCATTGTTTCTGCAATAATTTCACTTTTAGGAATTTTTTCGAATGAAGGCCCAAATATTTATTTGTAAGTGTAATTTGCTCTCGGTTTATTATCCTCGCTACAACAACTACTATTGGGCATATATGCACATATAACATATATATGATATGTTCAGTGATAAGGTTAAAGGGTATAAACTTTAATGCCAGACACACTCGAGCGTGTCAGGTATGTTGTCAAAGCAATAACTAACCGTGCTTATATCGCCTTTTTTTTATTTGTTTGAACAAATTTTCGGGATAATTGCGGTAATGTAGGAGAACTCGTGGGGTTTTGTGTGTAACATGTACATATATGTAGATTTGTATGTATCTAGTTTTACATTAAACGCTTCGCAGGTCATACGTTAGTCTGTTTTTCTTGTACACAAAGTAATATATATGTAGGTAAGTTCTAATGGTATAAAAGTATCGAGATAGGTATGAATTTCCATATATGAAAATTATCACTATAAAGAGTGGTTTGAACTATGAATTATGAATTACGAGTTATGAGTTATGAATAACAAATAATGAATCAGTGAATCATGAATTTGTTTGTACAATATGGGTATCAAAAGAAAGGTGTTAATGATTATTTTAAAAGGGAGTGATTCTTAGTTCCACAGGTGGACGCCGTTTCGAGATATCGCCATAAAGGTGGACCAGGGGTGACCCTAGAATTTGTTTGTACAATATGGGTATCAAATTAAAGGTATTAATGAGGGGTTTAAAAGGGAGTGGTGGTAGTTGTACAGGTGGTCGCCTTTTCGAGATATCGCCATAAAGGTGGGCCAGGGGTGACTCTAGAATGCGTTTGTACGATATTGGTATCAAATGAAAGGTGTTAATGAGTATTTTAAAAGGGAGTAATCCTTAGTTCCATAGGTGGACGCCGTTTCGAGATATCGCCATAAAGGTGGACCAGGGGTGACCCTAGAATTTGTTTGTACAATATGGGCATCAAACGAAATGTGTTAATGAGTATTTTAAAAGGGAGTGGGCCTTAGTTCTATAGGTGGACGCCGTTTCGAAATATCGCCATAAACGTGGACCAGGGGTGACTCTAGAATGTGTTTGTACGATATGGGTATCAAATTAAAGGTATTAATGAGAGTTTTAAAATGGAGTGGTGGTAGTTGTATATGTGAAGGCTTTTTCCAGATATGGACCAAAATGTGGACCAGGGTGACCCAGAACATCATCTGTTGTATACCGCTAATTTATTTATATATGTAATACCTGCCAAGATTTTAAGGGTTTTTTATTTCGCCCTGCAGAACTTTTTCATTTTCTTCTACTTAATATGGTAGGTGTCACAACCATTTTATAAAGTTTTTTCTAAAGTTATATTTCGCGTCAATAAACCAATCCAATTACGTTACCATGTTTCATACCTTTTTTCGTATTTGGTATAGAATTATGGCATTTTTGTCATTTTTCGTAATTTTCGATATCGAAAAATTGGGCGTGGTTATTGTCGGATTTCGTTCATTTTTCATACCAAGATAAAGTGAGTTCAAGTAAGTACGTGAACTAAGTTCATTGAAGATATGTCGATTTTTGCTCAAGTTATCGTGTTAACGGCCATGCGGAAGGACGTACGAAAGACTGTGTATAAAAACTGGGCGTGGCATCAACCGATTTGGCCCGTTTTCACAGAAAACCGTTATCGTCGTAGAATCTATGCACCTACCAAATTTCACAAGGATTGGTAAATTTTTGTTCGACTTATGGCCTTAAAAGTATTCTAGACGAATTAAATGAAAAAGGGCGGAGCCACGCCCATTTTGAAATTTTCTTTTATTTTTGTGTTTTTTTGCACCATATTATTACTGGAGTTGAATGTTGACATAATTTACTTATATACTGTTAAGATATAAAATTTTTTGTTAAAATTTTACTTAAAACAAAAAATGTTTTTAAAAGTGGGCGTGGTCCTTCTCTGATTTTTCTAATTTTTATTAGGCGTACATATAGTAATAGGGTAACGTCCCTGCCAAATTTCATCATGATATCTTCAACGACTGACAAATTATAGCTTGCAAAATTTTTAAATTACCTTCTTTTAAAAATGGGCGGTGCCACGCCCATTGTCCAAAATTTTACTAATTTTCTATTCTGCGTCATAAATTCAACTCATCTACCAAGTTTCGTCGCTTTATCTGTCTTTGGTAATGCATTATCGCACTTTTTCTGTTTTTCGAAATTTTCGATATCGAAAAAGTGGGCGTGGTTATAGTCCGATATCGTTCATTTTAAATAGCGATCTGAGATGAGTGTTCAGGAACCTACATACCAAATTTCATCAAGATACCTCAAAATTTACTCAAGTTATCGTGTTAACGGACGGACGGACGGACGGACATGGCTCAATCAAATTTTTTTTCGATCCTGATTATTTGGTATATGGAAGTCTATATCTATCTCGATTCCTTTATATATGTACAACCAACCGTTATCCAATCAAACTTAATATACTCTGTAAGCTCTGCTCAACTGAGTATAAAAATGCATGAGATATACCGATATGGGTATCAAACGAAAGTTATTTCACTAAGAATTACAATAGGGACATTTTTGAGTAGGGTTGCCATTTAGGGTTGGAGTAGTTAGACGAAATAGTACTCTACTTACTCATATTATATTGAAACTTTAAAGGAGAACATTAGAGTTAAAAATCTTCGTAAAAATCTTACACATGATTCGACTTAATTTTAAATAATTTTCCTTTAAATGAGTAATTGCAATTTCTCACAGATTACTATTAGAAAGATTTCTCAGCACAACGAAACGTTGCCGAGCAAAGCTCGGTCGCCCAGGTACTTATAAATAAAATATGCTAATAATAGCACACCAAATCGAACATTTGTAAGGTCCTCCCCTTATGTTAGGATCCGCACGCATACCCATTAGCTATAATTTGATTTTTAGTGGACGTGCACGTGTTTGGGAGTATTTTGTGTGATGTGTCATTTATTTATTTACACAAAATAATACAATAAACTCAATTCTTTTGGAAAATGTGCTTATATTTATTTCTACAATTCACAGAGCACTTACGTACATATCTACATATGTTTTTAGTTCTTTCAGTAACGCTGCGTTTAATCTTAGTACATTAAGAACAAAAATTGTTACATTGAAGTTCAAGCTTAAAACTATTTTTTGTTTGGGCTTCGAATTTTTACTTTATTCATTACATGCCTTAATTTTGATTTTTCATATTTTTAATCAAGATTATTTCAACCTTTGTGAAACTTTTTTGGCAATGCATAATTTAATTTAATTTCCGTCTACCTACCACGAATCCTCCAAAATTCGTTAATAGCATTAAATTGAGTCTCGCGCATATTAGATGGGTAGTAATAATGGATGATAATCCTGTTCATGTGTCCTGTTCATGTGGGACCGCCGTTAGGCATAAGGTCAAGGGGGGGGAGGCGATTTAGTCGCCACTACTTCGTATGCGCATTTCTCTGCGCTCCCTTTCAGCATGCATCAATTTCGTCATAACTATAAAGGCCACCTTGCTAATAGCAGTCCATCAGTCTATTTGTACGCACATTCGTGGAACTAAATTCCTAAAGGAAGACTTCTCTCCTAAAACTCTGTTTACAGAGAGACTTTCGCCGTGAAAACGAGGGCAGTGAGAGATTTCATGTTCTGCGCTTTCCAATTCGGAGAAAGCGTGTGGACAGAAAGGATCCTTCTCTATCTCATGCTTATGAAGATGAGCTCCGCCGTGCCGGCTCAATATCTGTGTGAGGTGATAATTTAGTTCGCCCTTTTCTCGATTATTTCCACCGTTCTTGCCACCTAACTATTGTTCGTGACCTTGCGCTTTCTTAGCATCTTCAGATGGTCGGCTGATTCCAATGTTTACTCCTCGAAATTTCAAGAAAGGCTTTGAATTTATTTGATAATCTCCTATGGTTAGGACTATATCATCCACAGTCCGCTTTGAGCTCACCAAAAGCACTTTGTTCTTATTGCTAGCCATCTCCAGCACCATGTTCGTCAGCCATTCCTTTATTCTTCCCACGGCGTCATTACATAACATTGGGAGCAGATCAAGTTTCATGCCTCTCTTATGTTCTTTGAGTTAGTGTATTGTGCTGCTAGTGTCCTTATTGCTGCCGGCTGTCATAAAAGAAAGTTATTTTGCCATTTGTGTTCCAAACCTCGTCTTATTTGTAGGCCAGCTAAATCGCGAGCACTTCTGCTTCAAGAATACAACTGTATGACGGTAGCTTGAATGGCGTTGAAATTTCTAAGCAATGTGAAGAAATTTCTAAGCAATGCGAAGAAATTTCTGCGGAGCATGTGCGGTAGCCTCCGGTGTCTGCAAAGCATGCAATGCGCCGAACTTTATGTAAGCTGGTGAGATTGTGGTTCCTACTAAGTGCTGCCAACCCTACTATAGAGCCAAGCGTTAGCATTGGTCATACCACTTCCTCATACAGCTATAGCACCATTGCCTTGAAACCTCATTTCTTACCAAACATAGCCTTGCAAGCGCAGCAGCGATGAAAGCCTTCCGTACACGTTCCTCGATGCACGCCTCCCAGTCGAGTTTATTCCCAGATGTTTGGTAATACTTGTTAGGGTTAACTGTTGGTGTTAAGCCTTGGTAATATAACTTAGTGTGTTTTATACTTTCTTGTAAAAAGTTGTAGATCCATCTTCTCCGGATTCAGCCTCACATCCCTGTGCCCAGCTTCTTAGATTTGTTAATATTGTTTCCATGATTTCTCTTATCACTAATGTGACTGTACCCAAAATAATGACCGCCACATCGTCCGCGTACGCCACATTTTTTACATCATCTGTGTCGAGTTTTGCTATAATATCGTTTGTAGAAATGAGCCAGGTATTCCCCACAAAAATACTCCTATGTGTATGTCAGGCAATTTCGCAAATGTTTTAGCAAAAACTATTTAAAACTGATTAGTCTCACACTTTTGCCACCTCTTGTCTTGTTCTCTCCGACTTTAGTATGAAGACCACAGTTTTTTTGCCTCCACGAAGAAGGAATGTAGCTATAACGAAAGCATGTTCAAAATATTTATTTTACTTCCTTAACAATTTTTGAATCTTATGCAGCATAATAAGTAGAATACCGTCAACCTCTCATTATTTATGTTGCGAAAAGACCTTTCCAGTTAGCTCGCCAATTCCTTCTAGCTGTACCGTTTCTGTTATTTGTGTTACCTCTTCGGGGCCATCAAGTAAGCCTAGGGTTTCATCTGGGGATCATGCCCTTGTTCAATCAACGCGCTTGAGAAAACTATAACTTGAATGATTTTTGGCTAGAATCTTTCCAAGTCTTGTTGAGTTATTCGTGGACTCGATGAGTACGCAATGTTCTAGACAGAATTAAGGTTTTGAACTGCGTGTTCCCTGATGAAGGTTTCACACTCTTGAAAGTCACCTATTGCATATTATTTGTTGAATACCTTCATGAGATCCGGTCATAGATCGCAAAGGAAGAAATTCTTGCTCCTTTAAATTTGACAATCAGCTTTACTTGCTTCCCAAAAACTTCTTTCCAAAGCTCTTGCTCGGTCGTCCAGATTATTTGCAGATTGAATGGGTATCTGGTTTGTACCGAGCTTGTCACTGACTTTCCTGTTCAATAGACTCCAAGACGTTCGTTTTGGACTTCTATCTCGTAGTTTTGTTTCACTATCAAAGTCTTTAATAAATATAATAATGCGATGATCAAATATAGAGATCTTTTTCGAAACCTGGCAATTTCTTACTGAGAGATTCTTTGAATTAGTTGAGAATGAAGGATAATAAGTGTGTATAAATAAGTGACAATGTTCGTTATATAGCGAAATTATATATATTTATTTATTTTTACATAGGCTTGTGAGCGCTAAAATTATACATTAGGCCGGGTCGATTTGTGGGGAGGCAAAAAATCGCCCATTGCTCTGTGAAAATCATATTCTAGGGATCAAAATAAGAAACTTTGCCGAAGGAACCATAACCTCTAAAACGAATTCTGATGTCCCCCCCCCCCCCCCCCTTGGGTCGTAGGGGCAAATTTTGAAAAATCCCACTTTGAAAAGCCTATGTTTTTTCTTTTTGGAATTTATTTAGTCAGAACATATGTAAATGAAAAAATGAATTTAACTTAGTAAGAGAAAAGAAATTAAAAAAATTATTAGAAATTAGCGTTTTTACAACCACCTTTTAAAACCAAGGCATCACTGTGATGCATTTGCATGTCGTAAACATAGTTGTGTGGGTTTTTTATTCAACCGTTTTAAAAAATGAAGGTATCACTGTGACACAATTGCAGATCGTAAAATTGCTTGTGTTGTTTTTTTTTAAGCCACCACAAGACACAGCAGGTAGAATTGAAATTACCCCTAGCCGAAAGTTCGACCCAAAGGGGGGGACATCAGAATTCGTTTTAGAGGTATGGTTCCCTCGGCAAAGTTTCTTATTTTGATCCCTAGAATACGATTTTCACAGAGCAATGAGCGATTTTTAAATCGACCCGCCCTATTATACATGCATATATAAATACCAAAAAAATGTATTAATATTACTTTCATAGCACTGTAAGTGGTATTTCAAATCATTATACACCCTCTTGGCAAGAGAGGAGCGGAAGCATGTACATATGTAAGTACGTAGGCACTTCCGCAACATACAACTTTGGCACGTGTCATCCGACTCATGTGGAATGTTGACTTTCATTCATGCAGTGCGCATCCCCCCCCCCCCTGCTACAGCATTTGGCTTAATCTGTGTATTGAAAACAAGTCAACAGCGCAAAAACACGTTCACAATTTGCTGTTGACACAAAATTGCACGTTGTGAGTCTGCCATCTTAATTTTTAGTTAAATCATGGAGTTCAAATAGGAAAGGTCGAGATTACAAGCATTTGCATATGGGGTATTCCATCCCATTTCGACCAATTTTGAACCCGACCCCTTTAGAATTGGCTGAAAGTTTTTCTTCTTTTTCTAGCTTACGAAAGACGTTTTCCGGAATTTTTTCAAATTTTTTCATCCAACTCAAAAAAAGTTATGAATTTTAAAAAAAACACCGTTTTTGTTTTCAAAATGCTATAACTTTTTCAAAAATTGACCGTTTGGGATCTTTTTTTTCCAAAAAATTTGTTTTTAAATGTACTTTTCGGAAAAAATACAAAAAAATTTTTAAAGTTTTTTTTTAAATTTTTCAGTTTTTCGAGATTTTTCGAATTTCGCCATTTTTTTTTTTCTCATAAAAAACTTCAATCAATTCTGCAATCATCCCCACTAATCCCGGAGTGGACCGATTTTTTTATATTTTTTTTATTTAATTGAAAAAAAAATTTTCAAAAATAAAAATTTTTTTTTATCAATTTTATTTATATAACAAAAAAATGTAAGAAAATGATTTTTAAGTATTCTTTTCTTTATATATTATGGTAATCCACGGAAAAAAAAATGGCGAAATTCGAAAAATCTCGAAAAACTGAAAAATTAAAAAAAAAAAAACTTTAAACATTTTTTTGTATTTTTTCCGAAAAGTACATATAAAAACAAATTAAAAAAAAAGATCCCAAACGGTCAATTTTTGAAAAAGTTATAGCATTTTGAAAACAAAAACGGTGTTTTTTTAAAAATTCATAATTTTTTTTGAGTTGGATGAAAAAATTTGAAAAAAAATCTGGAAAACGTCTTTCGTAAGCTAGAAAAAGAAGAAAAACTTTCAGCCAATTCTAAAGGGGTCGGGTTCAAAATTGGTCGAAATGGGAAGGAATACCCCATATAGAAAATGTAATTTGAGACTTACATGTGTTCTCTATATGCACGTATGTATTGATGTGAATATGTGTTTCGCTTCAGTTGATTTTCTTAAAAGTTAATGATTGACTGCTTTGTAATTGATTGATGCATAATATGAGCTGAATACGAAAAGTTTTATAAAATTTATATATAAATGGCGGCCGTCGTATTGTGGTGTTAGCATGTGCCGCCGAAGATCCTGGGTTCAACTCTCGGGCAAAGTAACATCAAAAATTTAGAAACAAATTGTTTCACTTAAAAAAAGGGTTTCCAAAGCGGGGTCTCCCCTCGGCAGTTATTTAACAAAGTATGCGTGTATTTCTGCCATGAAAAGTTTCTATGTGAAAACCCATTCGCCTTTTAGGTGCCGTTCGGAGTTGGCTCAAAACAGGCAGGCCCCTTCCGGCCAATTTGTAGGAAAAATTAGGGGAGCACCATGCAAATAGGAAGGGAAGCTCGGTCTTAACTCTTTTGGAGGATATCGCGCGTTGTCTTTTTCTTATATGTATGTATAAATATACGCACATTAATAACATTGTTGGAAAATTTAGCAACATATCAAGAGGTTATGAAAAAAAAAAAACATTTAGGGGAAAAGTAGAAGAAAAAAACGACAAATTATAAAAAATGTAAGAAAAACACTTCTCTAACATACTCCAACAGCCATGTCACAATCTCTATACATGATTCATGCTTTCGAGCAATTCGAAATTCGTTTGCGAGATACGGTTTAATTTTTCAACTACCTACTTACTCCTGAGAGGTATTCATTCACAAGAGTGCTTCACGGCTTGATTTCTAGGCTTACAATGTTTACGCTGTCAGTCGTGACTCACGAAAAATAATTAAAAACAAAAAAATGTTAAATGGTTTTATTGAAAACAATACTTACATTAAGTAATAATAATACTAAAAGCTAGAAAATAATTTCACACTCCTTATCAATCTAGGGCGTTGATCATTGGGCGCGTGAAACTTCTAAAAACTTGAGGCGTAGCATAACCTGATTAAGGTTCAGTTGGTCTTACTTATACATATATGAAAATGTGATTTGCAAAGATATGAGCGGTTGGCTATCAATAATCATAGCTTTAAGTATTGTTATCACTTAATATAAGTATTGTTTTCAATAAAACCGTTTAACTAAATATTATTTTATTTTCAAGTTTTTAGTCTTTATTTAATTGCCTATTATTTCTCATTCTATTTAGTCCACGTAGTGACTCATTATCACAAGGACTTTTTTCTGACAATTTGCTACAATCTAAGTCTTCAATATATAATCCTTCCAAAGATTTTACTCGACTCAGCGCCACGTATCCTTGTCCCTTCTCTAACTCCAAAGTATTTTGATATCACTTCTACCGGACTGTATGTAATATTTGTTTCAAATGTGAGCCACATCGGATCACAAATAGGTTTTTTTTTTTTGAATAACTCGATCCTTGCACCACCTAAAAATAAAATTAAATGTAAGGCGCGATAACCTCCGAAGATATCTAAGGCCGAGCTTCTCTTTCAATTTGCGTCGTGCTCCTCTTGATTTTCCCTACAAATTGGCCGGACGGGACCTATATGTTTTTTACCGACTCCGAACGGTATCTGCAAGCTATATGAGTTTTCACTGAGAGCTCTTCATGGTAGAAATATACTTGGAGCGCTTGCCAAATACTGCCCAGGGGCGAATCCGCTTAGAAAAATTTTATTCTAATTGCAAAACCTTATTTCTAAAATTTTGATGTTGCTTTGCCTGTGGTATGAACCCAGGGCATACGGTGTCGTAGGCGCAGCACGCTACCATCACACCACGCCAACTTGTGCCACCTAGCGGGAGTATTTTTCACAAAGCGATTTCTATTTCGGTATGTAATATGTGTTCCGAATATGAACCAAATCGGACTACAAATAAGTTTTTTTTTTTAATATCTTGATCCTTGCGCCACCTGGCGACGATTTTTTTCATGTGTCGCTTTCTATTCATGTTTTCAATATGTGTTCCAAATATGACCCAAATCGGACCACAAATAAGTTTTTTTTTAATATCTCGATCCTTACACCACCCGGCGGCGATTTTTGTCATATGTCGCTTTGTTTTCATGTATTCAATATGCTTACCAAATATGAGCCTAATCGGAGCACAAATACGATTTTTTTGAATATCTCGATCCTTGTGCCACCTATCGGATTTTTTTTTTCGTATTATTGCATTGTCATCGGGTTTTGAACTATATTCCAAATTTCATGCTTGTAGCTTATTGGGAAGTTACTTTATTTTCCATTACAAAATTCTGTTCGCTACACGAGTCAATCTAAAGAAAACCATTTAAAAAAATGAGGTTCATCCCTGCAAAAATCGTTGGATCATGTGATCCACTGGAGTAATTACCATTATACTCCACTGTAATGCAGCGATGGACCAACTCATGTTCCTACACGAACACATTGTAAGTCGATCATTGCTCGTTTTTAACGATTTTAATCACTACACGATGTTTATTGGACTGTGGGTACTCCATGGATTACTCTGATGTAATGCGGAGCTGGAGTATATGGTCCCGTCCTAGGACATCGCAATGTTAATTGGACCATATTTTTTGTATGAATTGTGGTTAATTTTGGAGCACTCGGTTGGTCCATAGCGAGTACTCCATACACGCATGCATGGAGTACTCGCGATTTTTTTAGGGCACGCCCACTTTTTATATATATAACATTTTGAAAAACACAAAAAAACCTTATTATTTAGTAAATAATACACCTAGAATGTTGAAATTTGACGTGTGGACTGATATTGAGACTCTTGATAAAAATTTGAAAAAAAAATGTTAAAATGGGCGCGGCACCGCCCACTTGTGATAAAATCAATTTTACAAATATTATTAATCATAAATCAAAAATCGTTATTCGGCAGAGAGGTTGCCTTTACTATACGGAATGATTTGAAGAAAAATTAACGAAATCGGTTAAGGACCACGCCCACTTTTATACAAACGATTTTTAAAATGGTCGTGGACGAATAAAATAAGATATATCTTTGCAAAAAAAAGTTTTATATCAATGGAATTTCATTTCCCAAGTGGATTTATAACAATAAATAGCAAAAACTTCAAATTTAAAAAAATGGGCGTGGCACCGCCCCTTTTATGACTAAGCAATTTTCTATGTTTCGGGAGGCATAACTCGAAAAAAGTTAACGGATCGTAATGAAATTGGGTACACAAAATTTCCCTATAGTAGAAAATATTTCCAGAAAAAATGGACGGGATTGCTTAAAGACAACGCCAGCTTTTATATCAAAGATTTTTAAAAGGATCGTAGACGAAAATAATAAGCTATATCTTAGCGAAAAGAGCTTTGTATCAACAGTTACTGGCGTATGCTGACGATATTGACATCATTGGCCTAAACACCCGCGTCGTAAGTTTTACTTACTCGAAACTGGAAAAAGAAGCGGAAAAATTGGTTTGATGGTGAATGAAGAAAAAACTAAGTACCTGCTGTCATCAAGAAAAGCGTCCGCACATTTGCGCATTGGCAATAACATCATTGTTGGTAGCCATAATTTCAAAATTGCCAAAGACTTCATTCATTTTGAATTTAACACCAATAACAACGTCTGTCTAGAAATCTAGCGAAGAAACACTGTTGCTGCCAAATGCTTGTTTGGACTGAGTAGGCAATGGTAGAATAAAACCTTTCTCGACAAACGAAGATCATGCTATGCAAGTCACTTATATTTATCAGAAATGGCGGTTCTAGGAGTATTCGGGAGAAAAGTTCTTCGAAAGATTTATGGGCATCTACGCGTTGGCGATGGCGATTACCCAAGAAGATTTAATAATGAGCTGTACGGTCTTTATGCAGACACCAACACAGTCCACCTGCTACGCCGACAAGGTCATGTTATGCGATGATGCTCCGACGAAGAAAGTATTTTTTCGGAGCCAGCTGACGGAAGCAAAGATAGTGGACAGCCGCCACTCCACGCTTCCCAAGGCAGTCGGTTCTATGTTCCAGAGCGACTTGGGATTTTTCCCGGCAAAGGACTGTCATTTCAGTGTAACTCCATTTAATTTGTTGTGTCCCTCCATCAAATTGTCATCCTCCCACCAGCTCCTCGCAGCGGGACTGCGCCATACTCTCCTACTCCGGGAAGGTATGGAACCCAATCCGGGCCCGTCTTCGCACACCGGTCCTGAGAAATGGTTTTGCCCAGTCTACCGGAAAAGAATCTCTATAGGGCGGTCATACTCTTCTCAGTGTGTCACGTGCAAGGGATGGTTGCATCGAATAGGTTGTTCGGGGCTAGACCCCAAAACCAGACATCCTCGGAAACAGACTCTTAGTCCCTACCACCTTTTGCACCATTTGCCAGCACAGAATATATATGTTTTCGACATCCGCCCAATGCAGCTCCTGCCTTAGACGGTGCCCCTTTCTGCAGTTAAAGTGGAATGGATTAACTAGTAAGATTACGAAGATATTCGATTTCATGAAGCAGCGCAACTTCCGCATTGCTGCTATTCAAGAGACTAAACTAACAGCACGATCTGATCTTCAGACCTGTTCTGGGTAAAATGTCCACAGAAAAGATCGCGGGAGCGGAAATGGAGGCGGTCTCACTTTTATTATACACCACTCAGTGCAATATCATATATTTGATCCCGACATTGGCCGCAGGGACAATGTCCTGGAACGTCACGTCTGTCCGGTCAGGCGATGCAAATCTAGAAATAATCAACATCTACATCCCTCCTGCCACCTGCTGCCCCAGTGGATACCGCCCTATTATTAGCGCCTTACTCACTGGCGATAATCGCATTATCTCAGGGGATTTCAATGCCAAACAATACATATGGCATTTAAAATTGCGGGCGGACAGCAGGGGTGAGATGTTGGCGGATCAAATAGAAGAAACGACGTTCTGCACAACAAACGGAGACGCCACCACTCGTATGGCAGGAAGCTGTCACAGCTATCCAGATATATCAATCGTGAGCGTGGGGCTCGTAAACTGCGTCAACTGGCTGCCGATGGTAACATTGGCATCAGACCACCTGCCAATACTTATTTCGCTCGAGCGTACCGCCGACTTCATCGTCACGCACTTTCATAAATTTTAAAAAGGAATGCTCGCCAAGGGGAGGGCGTTTTCCGCAAGGTCATTGAATCTGTCTCGGCTCCCGTTATTCCCGCCTGAAGAATTCACCCTCATTTTCCGGCGGAGGCCGCAAATTTAGCGAGAGAACGTGACCTTATAAGATAGCTCAATCCTGGCGACCGCCAAATAAGGGATATAAACCAACGCATCATATTGCTTGTGGATGAACACAAGCGGGCAAAATTGGAGAAGCATCTAAGCCGTTGTAACCTCTCTGTCGGTGTGGGTAAGCTTTTGTCCACCGTAAAGTCCCTATCGAATCCATCCAAGCACAACGACAAAATTCCTATCGCCTTTGGCGATAAATTGCTGTCGGATGCGAAAAAATGCGCGAGCGCGTTTTGCCGACAATATATAATGCATCCTACGGTTGACAAAGTTAGACGGAGGGCCAACAGACACGCACATAAACATAAATTCAGCGCATCCCCAATTACCATCACCGCTAGAGAGGTTGAGGATGCCATCGGTCAAGCCATCTAAAGTAGTGAGCCCAGACGGCATCGCCATGCTGATGCTTAAAAGTCTAAAAAAAAAGGTTTTCAAATATTTAGCACATGTTTTCAACCTGTCTCTGTCCACCTTTGTCATCGCCGAAAAATGGAAATTGGCCAAGGTGGGCCCGCTACTAGATCCCGGGAAACCAGCACATAGGAGAGTCACATCTCTCCTATCGTCAGTCGCCAAGATGCTTGAAGCCACTTTGGTCCCCTATTTTAAAGCAAATTTGCAACTAGCCTGTCACATCTTTAGAAAACTTCACATCACAACCACCGCGCTAAATGCCATTAGCACCCAGATAAATTGCGGTTTAAATCAAAACCCACACCACAGAACAGTATTCGTTGTGCTAGACCTATCAAAAGCTTTTGATACGGTCAATCATGGCACATTACTGCAAGACCTGGAAGGATTTATCCTTCCCCCATGTCTTAAAAGGTGGTCCGCAAATTATCTGGGTGGCCGGCAGGCATCGATGCAATTTAGAAATGCAACATCAAACCCAAAAAAGAATTTAACAAGGGGTGCCACAGAAGACACCACCCCACTTTTGTTTAACTTCTACATATCAAAGCTACCTTCGCCACCAGAAGGAATTACTATCGTTTCCTATGCCGAAGACTGCACAATAATGGCCACAAGCCCAGGCCCACTGAGCGATGAGCTTTGCAACAAAATAAACGGCTACCTCACTGATCTCTCCAGTTCTTTCACGTCGCCAAACCTGACGTTTTCACTGACTAAATCATCGGCGACCTTATTTACAACATGGACGTCACAAATTTCGAACATTTTGAACATCCGCGTCAATGGTACTACGCTACCGACTGTCTTACAACCCAAGATCTTGGGTATGATGTTCGATCAGGATCTACATTTTGGTAAGCATTCAGCCGCAGTTATACCGAAAATCCAGAGTCGTAATAAAATCTTCAAATCTCTTGCTGGCAGTACTTGGGGAAAAGATAAAGAAACGCTCATTACCACTTACAAAGCATTTGGCCAGCTGATTACATGCTACGCGTCCCCGATATGGTCGCCAAGCCTAAAGACTACTCACTGGAAGAAGCTACAGGCCTGCCAAAATACTTCCCTCAGAACCGCCAGGGGTTGCCTTCTTATGTTCCCAGAACACCATCTACATAATGAGGCGAGAATACTCGCCATCAGAGAGAGAAATGAAATGCTAACCAAACAATTCCTGTTGAATACCCAGAAACATGGGCATCCCAACAGACATCTGATTGATGAGCCAACACCGCCAAGGGGCTTAAGGAGTTATTTCCGTAAGCATTATGAGGAAATACGACACCTGAGGACACAGCCGTATGAAGCCAAAAAACACAAGCAAGTCCTCAGTGAACTCCAAAAACAGATGTCGCTTAGGTTTTGAAGCATTCCCTTCAGCTTTGAAGCTATCTCTTTAGCTTCAAAGCTTTAATTATAGCTTATATTTAACTTTTAAATCTTTCCCTTCAGCTTTAAAGCTTTCACCTGAGCTTTTAAACAAAAAAGCACAGCGTCACTGCTTGCACACTTTTCAGTCATAACAGAAACTCTAAAAACTAATTATTAAATAAGAAAAGTCTTAATTGCTACAAGTTATGCTGAAACCTTTGTATACAGGCTGTTTTTTGAACCACTAAAACTCTCCGCTTATTCATCCTTCTTTTTTCTTCGTTTCGGTTACCGCATCAAAACAATCCGCAATCGTTGGTTCTGAACCATCTGCGCTATAATCATGACCAGCCATGCAACTCAGCGTTAGTATGTAGGAACAAGTGGTACGTAGCACTGAGAGCTTTGAAAGCTTTTGTGCATGGGATATGAGGGCACTGCAAGACGCAACGTCTCATAAGCCGCTGAGATTGTATGCACACGTCAGGCATTATCCGGTGAATCCTGTACTCAAAGAACAATACCATAAACTTGCAGAAGTGGAAGGCACACTCCCTAAGGAAACGCGAGTCACTCTAGCTCAACTTCGATCTAGATACTGTAACAGGTTAAACTCTTACCTATCCAGAATCAACCCCGACTTACAAAATGTATGCCCTGCTTGCAATGTGTCCCCACATGACACCAACCATCTCTTCAACTGTAATGTGGAACCAACGCCTCTAACAGTCCTCTCATTATGGTCCACCCCTGTTGAACCATCAAGTTACCTTAGAGGATATTGATGACAATTTGTGATCGGTCACACCTATTGGATGGGGCGAAGCACTGCTACAACAACAACAACAACATCCGCCACTCCACAGAAATAATTAAGTGAAAAACGAGTTATCTTCACTTTTTGTTACCAATTGAAGTCAGTTAGCGTAGCGAAGAAGCAACTGGCGCGCCCTCATGAACGACCATAACTGTTTAAACAGTTAAGCGTCAATTAAGTAAGTGACCATAATGTTGAAATATAAAAATACACTTTTGGTGCGCCCCATTTCCGCTTGGGTATTTACTTATGACTATCTTTTTTCGTTAATTTTCGGCTTTTATTTTCACGATTCCTGTGATGTTACATTTATGTAGGAGTGTGTGACGTAAATTCGGAAGTTAAGTGTTATTACTTATACTCACCGCTCCGTATTAAACAAGAACAAAAATAAAGAAAGCTGCAAATAAGGCTTAATAGCCTTGATCCTTTTTTTGCTGGGTTGAAAAAGATCACCTGCAGGATGTTACTAAACTATCAATACCCGCCTAGGAAAGTTTGTCCTTTGGCAGCAAGGTACGTCAGTCCTTTGGGATTGCCAAGAAGGGTCAAGTCATTCAACATCTGGGTATTCCAACTCGGCAAAGTTTGTCTCCCTCATTTAAGGACGTCCCTACTTCTTTCGACTCTATCCGTGATTCCGAGCCATTAGCTAGCAACAGGATGATTAATAGCTACAGAGTAAGGTCTTTGTCGTTCAAAGATAATCTTTCTTATTAATTGTTTACTAAACACAAAGAAGAAATTTATTCTTCGCTTACTTTGTGTGTGGTTCCCAAAGGTATCAAGTCCATACAATTTCCGAATCTATATAAATTCCAATTCTCATAAAGCGGTTGCTCTAGGCCAAAATCTTGATTCTTGTTCGTCGAGAGTGGATTATACTTTTCAATTGCCTTCTCAGCTCTAATTTGAGCTTACAGATATTGCCTGGTTACTTGCCAAGGAGTTGCATGACAAAGCTCCATTAGACTCCTGACGAGCTACCCATACAGCAATAATGCTCGCAGAGGACTGTGCCTGTGAAAATGTTATCAAAGTGATCACTGCGATACTGAAATGATCCTATTCACCAGTCGCTACATAATATAAGCTCATATACCACTGCTACTAAAAAGCTTTGGGCTCGAAGTTTGCTCACCTAAATGGTTCCCTGTAAGCTTCACGTTTGAAATTAGAACCGAACTAGGTTCTTTATAAATCTTAATCATCACTCACGGTAATTGATTGGGATATTAAAGAAACACTGTATGTGCGGAGTACGCTGCGAATTACTGCAAAGGTCCAGCGAATGACTTTTATTGGAGCTATAAGGATGAGGAATAGTTAGAAAGTTTTGAACATTCCTTCTGAAGATACCCTGCTCTAGCCAGAAATTGTATGGAAGAAACGTACTTTTGATGAGTAAGCAAGAACCGCCCTGATTTGAATTACCAAGGCTAAACGATCAGCAATTAATTTTATCAAGTAGTACCAAATATCTGGGACTGACAAAAGTCGACATAAAAACGCTATGGCTGTATGAGAAATTGGTGCAACAAGTACTGACGTATGGCTCGTAGTGTGGTGGGAAGCTCTTCGTAAGAATTATAATCTCACCAGTGTATAGAAGCTCACTGATTGTATCTGAGCCACCGCAGCCTGCCTCACGGCGACTTAAACTCTCTTCCGATAGACATACACATAATATATACGTTGACACTAACCGCACTGAGACTTGGGGAATTTGGGTGTTTGAAGGATACTCAGAAAAGGAATAGCGGTAATCTTAATTTACTTCCGCGGGAATGAGTTCTGAAATAGATTATTAGTATTAATTATCAGTAGAAGTAGAACAGATGGAAAGAAAGGCAGGGTTCTAGCTAATAACCGTGTACTAACACACACATATATATAGCTCCAAAATGGCCTCAGGTGTGGGGGTTGGGGTCTATTCTCATTTCTTTGAGATTTTTATGGTATTTAATTTGCAGTTATACCTTAGTGTGTTACAAGCAAGAGTCTCCGTGATGTAGCAAGCCTGCTCACCACTCGAGGTTCGGAACGTAACTGGCAAAGTATCTTTCTTTTCTGACACCCAAGTAGAAATAAAGGCGCTAGCTGCACCGTACACTAGCTCAAAGCTAGTAGAGGTATATAAGCAACTTTAGCTGCCTTAACCTACACATCCTTTACCTGGTTTCCGGAACATAGTGAATCGAAGAAAATGACTTGGCTGATGATATCCTACGCAAATCTCAGCACAAGGGGGTAAGCGAATAACCAGTGTTAAAGTAGATACACCCCTGGCGGTATCCAAGGCGGAAATTTTTTAACACCGCTCTGAAAAACTGCAAAATCAATACGGCCTGTGCAATTTCAAGAACTTAATAGCCAGACTATAATGAAAGAAGGACCAGAAGTATACTGCGTAGGGCTAGCGCAGACACTCATATAGTTTTAGCGGTTTGCATCAGTAGGCGTGCATGCGGAATATATGAATAACGCGCATAATGACCACCGTAGAAGTTATAAAGAGGAAACTGAAAAAAAAATACTATGAAGCATTTTCTGTGTAAACCCTCAGTTCTAGCTAGAACACGCTTATGATCCTTCGGAAGCCCCTTTTCGGAAATTCTGGGTAGATTATGGCAAGTAGGGATTCCAAATATTCTTGATTTTTTAAACAACTCGGGCTGGTTGAAGCACATATCCAATGTGGTACTCAGTAGGCTTAAACGAGTTTTATTGTCATCAAAGCGACTCTTAAAGAGCAAATCACACCACCAGCAGTCGGTTAGTTCAATACTGATGCAACAACAACAACAGTTTTTATAACTCGCCTTAAAAAAAAAATATTTTATACCTGAATTCATAAATACATTACAACCACGAAAGCAGCCACATAAAGCTATGAGTTCGAGTATTTAAACAATAATCCGAAAAAGGTTAACAAAAGCGGCTATGTTGCCGTTATAGAAAATATATTGTGGGCGTTACCAAAGCAATAGAAAATATGTGGACAATAGAAGAGCTGAGTGTTTCTGTTAAATTCGCGTACGCTTAGCGCATGCAAAAAGCAGAAGCGATCTACAAAACGACAGGATGGTGGTATATAAAGAAACAAGCGGCTTAACTTTAGCACCAGTTCAAAAGAAATGTTTTAATAGAACACACATAGCTGTTTAAATATTTAAGAAAACAAAATATATTAAAATGACAACATATGATTACTGCATTTTCAATCATGAAAGTCCCGAATACTCCGAATGTGATGATGTTGATGTAGAACCCTGTCGTCTATCGTGGTTTATAATTAAAAACAACAACGACACGGCAGCACAAAATAATACAACAAACGAATTCAAAATTGTACACGCAATGGATATAACAAAACCCGCTTATGCGAATATATTTTTAAATAACAATACCGTATTATATAATACAAAAAAAGAAAAATTAATTGGTAAAGTAGTTGCAGCAGCTGATAATATAGAAATTATAAGAGAAAATTTAAAAGCATTGGAGAGCGCCGTCGAAACACCGTCAACAGTCAATCGATATTGCTTAGTACAATATTGTCAAACGCCACAGCGTTTGGTACATAGAATTTTGCAACAAAATGAATTGATCGAATTTCAAACATCGTATAACAATTATAAGGAAATATTCATTAGGGATGGTCGTAAATTATATCGCGGTTATATGCTGTTGTGTGATGAGAACAAAGACAATTTGCAATATGAATTGGCTAAATTGAAAGAGAAATGCAGTAATGTTATACGTAGCAGTTTGAAAGAGAATGTAAGTTGTGTAGTTAACAGTAAAAATATGTGTGTGATGTAATAAAAAGTTTTTTCTTACAGCTGAATGTGGAAGAAGATGCCAGATTGGAGCCTGAAGCAAATACTTGGTTGCTACTACAACACAGTGAAAATATTTTTGATGCTATTTATAGCATCATGCGCTATGACAACACATATATGTTGAAAGGAAATATGTATCCTGGCTTACAAGCATATTTTGGTAATGGCAATATTACATATCAAGCGGTTATACTGCACAAATCGCATGATGAAGCACAATTAGTGAGTGCGTTGCAAACTATAATTAACTCATGTTGTATGCCAATAGCGCACACATGAGAAATTTTTATATATGTATTTTCGTTGAAAAGGTTTATTGAATTTGCGTTACGTTATTTGTAGATGTGAGCTGTAGAAGATTTATGTAGATGCATCAATACCCTGCAAAAAATGAGATTAGTCTAGGATGAATCCGGGATGGGTCGCAAAGGAGCATGCGACTATAGCCAGTTCTGTCCCTTTTGTTTGAGCATGGCCTATGGAGATACCAATTGTGTCGGACAGATCCTTTTTGTAATGTTCTACACTTTCTCTTTGTACCCCTTTGGATACTGTTCGTCAGGCATTTTTGTATACATGCGGGTAGTGTCCGACATATTCTCTTCGTATCTCTACAGCCAAAGTCACAAAAGCCGCTTTTGTTCGGCTATGCGTACTGTCGGACAAGTCGTCTTGCTAACTATACGGAATTTCTTACGGAGTTTATATTTTTTTAAACTCGAATACAATATTCTTAATTTTTTTCGTATGGGTGTTGCAGAATAATAAAAACAAAACGAATATGACGATAATGGAACATATAGTCCTAGTATTTTAGGTTAGGTATAGAGCTCCGCATTTTTCTTAAATAATGCTATTCAATCACATTTAATCCTTTTATTTTATTCATTTCGTTTCTGTCATTTTTTGTTGTTTTTTTTTTCAATTACCTACATAAATTTAACACTGAATGATGCCAAATATACCCAAAACGGACTAGAGGGGACCAATTATACCCCATAAATCGCACGATTTTTTGCAGGGTATGTATAGTCACATCCATCTCTCTATTTGTCAATTACAACGCAAACCCCTGGGAGGTGAAGATATCTGAATAATATTTGATACCGACTCGCTCTCTACAATATATAGATAATTATTACTATAATTTGTAAAAAAGTGAAAGATTGTAACACTTTCTAACCCAATAGTATAGCTCATATATAAGTAATATCAAATTTAAAAAAAAATATGTATGCAATTTCGCATACTTGCTTGACTATCAGGATTTATTGACATAGGTCAAGTTGATACACAAAAAAAAAATAAATAAAATGCAGTGAGAACACTTTTCGGAGTAGTATTCAAACAAATTTTGGCGTCTGTTGCTCGTTATATTGTGTAGTAGCAGAAGTAAACAGCAAACCACAGTAGTGTAGAGGCAGCGTGATCCGCCTTTCACACCGAATTCAAACATTTTTTGTAGTATTATTACAGCTTACGTTCTATTCCATCCGATCGTTATAGTGGTTAAGCAAAAACAAAATTCTCCACGTGCGTAGGCAAAAAAAAGAAACTAAAAAAAATTTACAATCTCTTTGTTCCTGCCCATGGCTGTTCAAAATTTTTAAATTGGAGTGCAAATACCAATACATATAAAAACCTTAATGTACACTGAAAATTTTTTAAATTGAAAAAAAAAAAAAAACAAATTTATTTTAAATATATAAAGAATGGTTAACGAATCAATTTTAAAGCAAATTTTTCTCAGTGCACCTCTAATTTTAAAAAAATTTTTGTTTTTAATTTGTTCGTGTAAATTTGAGTAGCATACCGAAGTGACTTGCCTTCATATGGAAATGCTTTTTTTTGCACGATTTCTGTTCGTCGAGAGAGGACTTCACTTTTTAGTTGCCACCTCAGTTCCAAGTAGCATTTGTTGGCAAGGGTTATTCTCCGTTTTATTTCTGAGCAAACATATGTTTTCGGTGTTAAATAATCTTACAATCTTGTATTAATATCCGGCAAGAGTGGCGTAGCTGCGCCATTTCATTTTGGATGACAGCAAGTCTTTCGTTTTGTTTTCACTTACCACTTCATTTGCCTTTTTATCTAATCCAAAAAAGCAGAACTCACGGCGAGCTTATTAAGGCGAATAATATCAATATCATAAGCCAACAGTTGTACGCTCTTTTTAAGGCTTTTAACATCAAGGCTTAGTTCTACTGCAGGAAGTATCGTCTTCAGCGTAATGTTAGTGGAATCGCATGAATGTGAGTCGCCCTCTTCTGAAGCCTCCTTGGCTCTTTGGGCTTCGAATGGGTTGGAGACGTCGTTCCCAATCCTTACGGATTTGTCAGTGTCTTATAAACTTTGCAGGGAACTTAAATTCAGATATAGCAGCATACAAACTATCTTTTCTGCTCTGTCAAAAGCTGCTTTGAAATTGAAAAAAACAGAAGATTGTTAGCAGATTTACCAGGTTTGAAGCCGCAGTGCTAAGGTTAAAACTTATTGGCGCATAGTCATAGTCAAAATAAAATAGGTTTTAAATTTAGTTGCAGCTTTTTGACGTAATTTTCTATGAGCTATCTGCCAAAAAAGCTGTACCTTAGTTTAAAACCTATTTTATTTTGACTATGACTATGAGCCATTTTGTTTTCATTTCAAGCATTAGGCAACATAATTTACTCCCCGCTTAGCAACAGCAACTAACAATATGTTGGGCCTAGAAGTTCGAACAATGTTGTGCATCACTGCTCTTAGTACATGCGTGATTTTTTATAATTATATATATATCGGCCTGAGTGAGTTTCCGGCTAATATTTTATGTCATCGTGTTAATGGCGAAGCAATGTATGTAATTACTACCGATGTATGTATGTAACTAAAGCAAATGCTTACCTGGAAGTGAGTTTGTATGTATTTAAATGTACATACCACCAAGCTACCAATTAACAGCCACAAGTGAATTACTTACATGCTCTTTGCGCCCTTAGTGACCTACAACGTTCAACTTTGCTGCATAAATATGTAGCAAAGATATTCACAAGTTTGAGAAAGTTTGCCTTTTTCATACCTCACAATTCATTTCAATTTACTTGCGTCTTAACTCTGCACGCGTATATACTCGTAAATGTAATAAAGAAACTTCATTTGTGATTCGTTTTTATTTCTACTCTTTCATACATGTGTATGTATGTATGTATGTATTTATATTTATTGCTCTTTTGCATTTTGCGTTGATCATTAATTTAGATTTTTAGTTACTCTTTTGGTTTTCAAATACACATCACATCTACTATATCCCCGAAATTATATGAATATCATATAAATTTGTGTTTGAATTTATTTACAAGGTGTATACATTCATTAACCTATTAGCTATGTAATAATAATTATTAATAAAATAGTTTTAAATATACATACTCAGTAATTTTTTGATTTTTGAATGTATGTGCAGTAGCGAAAATAAACAAAGCAGTGAACATTTTTATTATATTTTGTCAATCAAATTATTTTTGTTTATTTTCGACGTTTTGAAAAAGAAACACTGTAAATGTTGTAACTTAAACTATGCGAGCCAAACTCACAGACGCTTCTAAAAAGATTCGAAAACTCGAAAAAGTTTTACGAAAATTTCGATCTTTTTATTTGGATTTCTTTGCATTTTTTTTAATATGTAGTTTTGTATTTTCAAGATTTTAGTATAAACCTCTCAAAAAATGTTTAACTGAAATTATGTAAACCAAACTTAAAAAGTGTTCGAAAAAAATCGAAAGTTTTCGAAAATTCGGACCTTTTTTTTTGGAGTTCGAGAAATTTTTACTGAAACTATGCGCGACAACCCCAAAAAAAAATTCAAAAATGTGAGAAAATTTCTCCGAAAATTTCGAAATCCTTACTTGGCATTTGAAACTGTGCAAGTCAACCGCAACAAAATTTCTAAAATTCGATAAAATTTCGATCTTTTTGTAGTTTGAGGAACTTTTACGAAAATTCCGAAATTTTTATTTGTAGTTATCTTAATTTTTTTCAGTAAGCAGATTCGTGGCCAAATCAATTTTAGTCTAACAAAGTATAAGTTATAGGTCTCCCTGATTTTCCTCCATAGAAAGTGTGAAAAATTTTTTTATATAAAAAAAAGTATTTGAAACACCTTCGGAAAGAAAAGTTGTCAAAAATTAATGCGAATTTCGAGAATTTCCCAACTTTTACTTTGTAAGTCTAAAATTTTTTGGGCAGCAAATCGGCATACTGAAAAAATTCAGAGAGCTCCATATCAAAGTTTCAAGTTTTCGAATATATACGATTTTTTTTTGCGGTTGGTTTCGATGGTTTTATTAAATTTTTTCGAATTTCAAATAAAATTTTTGTCAGACTTTCGAATTTTTGTTTAGGTTTGTTTGCATAGTTTCAATAAAATTTTCCGAAACTACAAATAAAAAGTTGTGGCAAACTTTTCTCGAATTGCAAATAAAAATTACTAAACTTTAAAGAAAAGATTTCGAAAAAACTCGACATTTTTTTTAAGGTTGAATTGCATAGTTTCAGTAAAATTTTCCCGAACTGCAAATAAAAATTTGTCAAATTTGCGTAAACTTTTATGAGATTGGTTGGCACAGTTTCAATAAAATTTTCTCAAACTACAAATAAAAATTTTGGAAAACTTTTCTCGAACTGCAAATAAAACTTTCCAAACTTTTAACAAAAATGTTGTGAAAAGTTCGTTTTTTTTTTGAGGTTAAATTTCGAAATTATCTAAAAACTGTCTCAAATTTTCGAAAACTTTTATTAGGTTTATTTACATACTTTTAGTTAAATTTTCTTAAATTCCAATTAAAAAATCGACATTTTCAAATTTTATAATTTCAGTAAAGCTTTCTCGAACCCCAAATAAAAAGTTTAAGTAAACTTTTGTCGATTTGCCAATAAAAATCTTGAAAGTTTTAAGAAAAAGTTTTTCCAAATTTTCTTAATTTTTCTTTTGAGCTTAGTTTGCATTGTTTGAGTGAACTTTACTCGAACTTCAAATAAAAAGGTCGCAATTTTCTTAAGTCTTTGAACATTTTTAAAAACTTTTTTGGTATGATTTGCATAGTTTTAGTAAAATTTTCTCGAACTACAAATAAAAACTTTGAAATCTTCGAATTTGTTCCAAAATCTTTCTAAATTTCTCAAATTTTCGAAACTTTTTTTGAGCATAGGTTCAGTGAACATTTCTTGAAATTAAAAAAAAAATTTGTAAATTTTTCGAAATTTCTTTGAGGTTTTTTGCATGGTTTTAGTAAATTTTTCTTGAATTGCAATTACACATTTTTTCAAGTTTTAAATAAGGCTATTTTGCATAGTTTAAGTAAAGTTTTCTCGAATTACAATTAAAAGTTTTTGCTAACTTTTCGCGAACCGCAAATAAAAATTGCAAAACTTTAAGCGAAAATTCTTCTTATATTTTAAAATTTTTTTAAGGTTGGTTGGCATAGTTTTAGAAAACTTTTTTCGAACTCCTAATAGAAAATTCGAAATTTGCTCAAATCTTCGAATTTTTCGAAAATTTTTTTGGGGTGGTTTACATAGTTTCTGTTTTCTTGAACTCCAAATAAAAAATTTAGTTTTAAATTTTCTTTGATAACTTTTTTGAGGGTGTTTGAATTGTTTCAGGTAAATTTTTTTCAAACTCTAAATAAAAAGTACGAAATTTTGGAAAACTTCTTAAATTTTTTCAACCTTTTTTTTTATTAAAATCTTGAAAATGAAATAAAAGATCCTGAAAAACGAAATTGTATAAAATTTTCCACTGTTATTATTCTTTTTGCTTATGTATATCTGTATATACGCTTTCATTCATTATTTACTATAATTTTTTGCTTAGTTTTGAACAAAGTAATTGAATAATTTTTTTTTGTGAATTTGGTGTTGAAAATTTTAATTGCAGGCTTAGTTTACTTAAAATATGTTTAATATTAATAACTTGCTGAATTTTTTTATGTTTCTTTTAATGTCATTGGTTCATATCTAAATTACGATATAAACTTAATAAACTAGTTGCATGATAAAATTGTGTTTGTGTTTCACTTTAGTTTTGGTTTAAATACATAAATAATTTCATATTTCAATGCTTGTTTTAGTGATTTTTCTTACAATGCTTATGCAATGATAAAAATAAAATAATTAGAAAAGAAATTTAAGTTAAACGGTTTTATTGAAAACAATACTTATTTCCTGGTGATCCACTTCTGACTCAATGATACTAGTTTCCTTCCTTTCATGGTTATCAATTTCAGATTCAAAGTCACTAATTTGAAAATCAGGATGGATTCGCGATCATCATTATCAAACGCAAACACTTCGAATTCGGCGAATCCATTTTTTATTGATTTGCGTATTGAATAAAATAATTAAAAACAATTTTTAGTTAAGCGGTTTTATTGAAAAAAATACTTACATGAAGTAATAATAATACTAGTCATCACACTCCTTATCAATCTAGGGCGTCGATCAGACAATTAAAAAAAAGCGTTGGGCGCGTGAAATTTCTGAAAATGTGAGGCGTAGCATGACCTTATTAGGTTCAGTTGGTTTTATATATGACTATCAATGGAAACTTGACGCGTCCAACGATTTTATTTAATTGTCTGATCAACGCCCTAGATTTATGAGTAGTGCTATGACTAGTATCTAGGACCTACCTAAATATTTTCCAGGTTTAGCATTACTAATATTACTTCATGTAAGTATTATGTTCAATAAAACCGCTTAACTTAAAAGTTTTTTTTATAAATTTTTTTTATTTTCAAGTTTTTAGTCTTTATTTAATTGCCTATTATTTCTCATTCTATTTAGTTCATTTAGTGACTCATTATTACAAGGACTCTTTCCTGACAATTTGTTATAATCTAAGTCCTCAATACATAATCCTTCCAAAGACTTTACTCGACTCTGCGCCACGTATGCTTGCCCTCCTCCAACTCCGAAATATTTGGATCTCACTCCTACCGGACTGTATGTAATATTTGTTCCAAATATGAGCCAAATCGGACATCATAGGCCGCTTTCTATTCATATGTGTATTATGTGTTCCAAATATGGACCAAATCGGACCAGAAATACGATTTTTTTTAATATGTCGAATCTTGCGCCACCTAGCGGAGATTTTTTTCATAGGTCGCTTTCTATTCTTGTATGTATATGTGTTCCAAATATGAGGCAATTCGGACCACAAATACGATTTTTTGAATATCTCGATCCCTGCGCCATCTAGCGGCGATTTTTTTCATAGGCCGCTTTCTATTCTTGTATGTATATGTGTTCCAAATATGAGCCAAATCGGACCCCAAATACGATTTTTGTGAATATCTCGATCCTTGCGCCACCTAGTGGCGATTTTTTGTCTTATTATTGCATTGTCATCGGGTTCTGAACTATATTCCAAGCTTCAAGCTTGTAGCTTATCGGGAAGTTACTTAAATTTCAATTACAAAATTCCTTCACAACGGCCTTGCATGCGGCCGTGCGGCCTGCCTGTCAAGTCAAGCTAAATAAAACCAGAGAAATAAAACCGTTTAAAAACACAGTCATTGTACAGATATCAATTTGATAATACAGTTCACCTGTGCAAATAAACGTATATATAAACAAACAATTACTAGGAAATTTTCTTTTGAAAAAGTATAGCGAAATATTTTGTCAAAGCCACGTTCATTTCATTTCGCTGCTATATGCCTCAATTAATTTTGTTTGTTTACCTAATTAAAAAATTTCATTATATTTTGATAAGAATTAATAGCCTTTATATTAAATAATATATTGTTAAATTTTCGAACATATTTATATGATCCCGAAGATGGCTTTAGAATAAAGCCGAAATATCGACAAGAATAAATTATATAACTATAATACAAAAAGTGTTTTTATTTAAATTGGCTTTCAGCTCAAAAATTTAACAATAAATTTCATTATAGTTATTAATTAAATATGCTTATTAGGCTCCTATAACAGAAAATTTAAATGGAAATATGATTATAAACACTTAATAACCGTTTTGTATTTGCCGAGCGGCCGCCGTGGTGTGATGGTAGCGTGCTCCGCCTACCACACCGAAGTTCCTGGGTTCGCGCCCCGGGCAAAGCAACATCAATAATTTTAGAAACTAGGTTTTTCAGTTAGAAGAAAATCTTTCTAAGCGGAGTCGTTCCTCCGCAGTTTTTGGCAAGCACTCCTAGTGTATTTCTGCTATGTAAAGCTCCTCAGTGAAAACTCATCTGCCTTGCAGATGCCGTTCTGAGTCGGCGGGAAGACATGTAGGTGTTATCCCGCCAAATTGTAGGAAAAATTAAAAGAAGCATGTGAAAATTGGAAGTTAAGCTTGGCCTAAAATTTCTTCGGAGATTATCGCGTCTTACATTTATTTATTTACTTAATTTATAATGGAACGAGTGAAACAAACAAAATTTTTTATTGTGTACCCTTGACTTTAATTGGGATGTATTGTTGTTATTTAAAATTCCGGAAATTTTGACTGCAAGGTGTTTGTTTATTTTTTATTCACAGTGCTCAATTAGATATAAATAGCGCCCACAGAATTAATCTCGGTATACTTTATAGTTAAAAAGTGTTGCAAAAGTTCTTAAATAAAATGGATTCACTCAATATTTTCTCGATCCTTTTCGTCGTTCTACGCTGGCTTTTATATACGAATGCACAATTTCGCATTGAAAATGGATTAGATATACCATTACCGCCGCCCACAGCTTATTTGGTATCAATCTTTTACTGTTCCTCGTATCGCTGCGCCGGTTCTCTAATCTCTATGAATTCGGTGGTTACAGATGCGGCTTGCGTACCCGAGGCAGAAAAGGGACATCTCCGCGTTTATGCTGGTGTAGCCTCTATAAAAAATTTAAATACAATAAAAATCCAAGATCGCGGAGTGAAGAGAATAATTATTGATACTGAATGTGAACGAGTACCACTCTTTATGAAAATAGCTGTGGTTAAAGTGGATAAAGCTTTTAGATGGGAGCCTAATGTGGTAATGTCTGCAAGCCTTTGCAACGTATTAGCAGCGCACATGGATTTGGAAGTTATTGGATGGGGTTCGGGTTATCGTACAACTGCTATAATGGGTATAGTACAAAAGGATCACTGTCAGAACGCCTTTACAAATATACGGTCATCTTTTATTCTACCAGACACAATCATTTGTGCTAGAAGTAGTGTAAGTACACTAGAATATGGAGATTCTGGGGCAGGGGCACTTGTGAATGACCAACTTTGTGCGGTGGCACACTGTACTAATAAAATGTCAGGTATTCCGGATTTATTTACAAACTTAGCAAATGAAGGAGTTAGAGACTTTTTAAGACGCCATGCATCTTAAATGGTGTTGCTATAAATTCAATGTTGAGCGGAATATCACCCTTACTCGACAGAACACCGAAATTCGAAACAAATTTTAAATAGGGCGTTTCGAAACAGTAGTTGAGATATGGTGACATTCCACTCAACAGTCGAACTGGCGATGTTTGTTTTATATATCATATATAAATAAAATATTATGATTGGGAGTAAATAAATATATGTGATTTTATGCAATGAAAGTGGTAAGTATGTAAATGCCTTATGAGACGAAGGTTGATCAATACCGTAAAGCTCCCTCGTGAAAGGAAAAGGAAATTGCGGAACAGCTACTTTGAGTCCCGCGTAAAACGGCTGATCAAACCAACTCAATGGAAGTCGACTTAATGGGTTATTGAAATCATAAAATAATGCCTTAGTCATAACGTTACCATAGCCAACCAACTAGTTTTTGGTTTTCACCCATACCCATAATCTATAAATTTTTGCGCTGCGAATTTAATACATGTTGGAGATTATGTTTTCGTTTAGAAATTTTTTACATTTTCTATTTGATGAAGTCAACACATATTTTAGGTTAAGGCACCAATTACCGATGCCAGTATACATATATTTAAGGTTAAGTCAAAATAGCTACAAGTGTTTTTCTAAACTTTTCTCATGCAATTAAATAAAAAGTTATATCATTGTGCATTTGCCATTTCTTACGTTACTCTATGTGCGATCGGCTGTTTATTTCAATTTCATATCGAGTGCTAACAGTTTGTTATCGGCGTGCAATCCGTCCATTACAAGTCAGTAGGAAACTAATATGAAGCTGATGAATTGGTCATACGAAGCCTATAATAAGCCGATGACTCGATGTAAATAATTGGCTATCGATAATAAGCCCAAAAATAAAAAATTAACTTGCCGGACTGAAGCTCTTTAAAACGACGGAGATTGTTTGCGGAAAATCTGGAGGACAGGGTTATTCAGCGAATTGGCGAGATAGCCGGCGAATTAGCGAATGCAAAGGAACGTACTGGGAAAATTGAAGAAAGAGTGGAAGTCGTGGAAAACGTATAAATGGAATTGGATTTTTTAAAACGCAAAACATATGATATGGGTGAAGAGATTCAAAAGCTTGAAAAAAATGTGGCCTCCAGTGATATTATCTTGATAGGAATACCGCCTACTAGGGATGAAAATATCAGCGATATATTTTCAAAGCTGTGTCGTGTCATAAATATTGTGCCTCCTATGTTGCGGCAATTCTTTCGTATGCGCGCAAACAACAATAACAACAGATCCAGTCCCGCTTCCATTCTAATTAAACCAAATACTGATCGAAGAATAAAGATGTTGCAGGGACGAAAAATAGTGTGAAGCAAGCTTCACAAAACATCTAGTAGGTCACATTCTCCACTTACCACAGCAGAATTTGTTAAACTACCACTGTCTGTATTTGTTATTTAAAAATTATTTGTACTCTTTTTATTCAGCTAATGTGTTCAGAATTTTAACTTTTACTCTCTAAAACTCCAATCACTGTATTTGTGTGCTTAAATTATGTTAAAAATTGTGTTAAAACTTTTGGTGTGGTGGAAGTGACCTAATAGAATTTTGTGAAGCTCCGCTGCTTTCCACTGAAGTTCGCTCATGCAACATCTTCATTTTGGATTATCTTTGATAAAATTAGATAGAGATCATAGATATTAATACATACATACATCTGTGAGAGAGGAAGATAGGTACATTGAATTAGAATTAAAAAGAAATTAAAAATTGTAAACATGTTATTGTTGATATTGCTGTATGAGTGATCAAGGTTGCCACTTTGGGTCCATTTGGACCAAATTTGGTCCGCTCTAACCCCGTTTGGTCCGCTGGTTCGTTTTTTTTTAATTGTGGTCCTTTTTGGGCAAGCCGTCACGATTTCGGTACTTTGATTAGAATTTTTAAATTTTTTTACTTTCATAACAATACGCAACACTGATTAAAATTTGCTTGTTTGAACCAGGCATGCTTAACGAACGAAACAATATCATTTCGTTACGATAATCAACGCTAATAAACGAAACGAAGTCACTTCGTTTCGTTTATTAACGTTAAGATCGTCAAATTAACGTTAATTTGACGTTCTTAACGTTAATAAACGAAACGAAGTGATATTGTTTCGTTCGTTAAGCATGCCTGGTTTGAACACACTGTGAACGGCAATCGATTTTTAGTAACTATCACCAGCAGAGCCGATAACTATTGGCCTGTTTTACATAGAACGCTTTGCAGTGCAACATTGTGCGTGTCTCGAAGTAAGTGGCGTTAGTGCAATACAGTCATTTATTGTCAGATCCCGAAATAAAAGCGTATATGCTGTTTCTCGCTTATATTCTCGTTATATTCTTAAAGTTATAAATACCTTAAATAAAGAGTTCCAATCAGAAATGATTCGTCTGCCATTCCTATACCATCAAATTGAAACACACTTCAAGCTTATCTCGAACAACTTCATACATAATGAGTACATAAAAAATATTTCGTTATTTTATAGCTCTTAAACGTAAGTAAGTAAGTAGTAGTGAACAGCGGAGGCACTGTTAAATAAAGCGCTTCTAAAAATCCAATGTAACTAGGCTCTGTTGATGCGCTCTTGTAAATATACCACACAATTTGGATCAAAAAACATGCTTTGTGGAATGCATTCAAAAGCAATAGATATTTAGCACTGCATTCTCCAAAAAATTATATACGGCTTTGCATTTGCTACGTCATGGCAAATACGCAACCTCAAAAACCGTAGTTTATTTTTATTGATGCGTTGAAAGTGATATAGATTATATATATGACCGATCTCTACGATTTTTTTAGACAACATTTTTTGTAATATATGTAAGCATTGTTTGAAATTAGAAGCTTCTGTCTGTTAAAATGGAGCAGAAATTACGAAAAGTACCAAAAAGTACCCTTATACTCCCTACTTTGGGGAGTTCAGAATTTCGTGTGTTTGGTGTTGGAAAGGTTGATACAGCAAATGAAGGCTACGGATACTGAACAACTTTTTTTCATTTTAAATGTTTTTTGCATATTTTGTTTTGTTTTGACAGTTTATAATTTGCTATTCAAAATTGAAAAAATAAACTAAGGGTTTTCATGTTGCATATTTGCCATGACGTAGCAAATGAAAAGCCGTATAATTTTTTGGCGTTTTGTGTAAAACTATTACACTCCCCTATTGCATGCTTGAAAAATTTTGATTTAAGTGATAAAACTTGCTACCTTGAATTATAAAATATTTTTGTTTAAAGTAAAGCTGAAGTATTCCTTGAAATCGATAACTTCACAGATGTACAACGACTTGCGGTAAAAGAAAAAATCATATTTTAGATTTTTATATTGAACTCTTAAAGCAAATGAAAACGCTTTGTTTTCTCTATATGTGATATACAAGTTTTATGTACAATTACTCCCGACAAGGTATTACCAGAAACTGAAACTTCTATAATACTGTTAATAAATAACTTTTCGTCCTTGATAAAGTGCGATCAAGATACCATTGTTCCTCTATTGAAGCTTTTAAGACTGTTAAATTGTGAGTTTAAGCCTGATGTAGACGTTTTAGCTTTTTGGGAAAAAGTAAGCTTTTATAGAAATGGTATGAATGAAAAGTGATTTGAAGAATTACTTGATTTTAAACAGGATTTACTGAGTCTGCCACATAGTTCGGCGGCAGCAGAGCGAAAATTTTTTGAATTGTCTGTTATTAAAACCAAATTACGCAACAAATTTGAGTTTATTTCTATCAACTGCATAATGTTAGCCAAAGAACTTTGTACGCAAAACCCAGGTCCTCATTACGTTTGGTCGGTGAAAGACAGAGGCTGGTCCTACAAAAGTTATACAATGAACGATATAAAACTGTTTTTATTATACGTTTTTTCTATGTAGCCCAGAAAATATTATAAGCATATATGCTTTAAGTTTTTAAATTTATACACATTAGGCCGGGTCGATTTATGGGGAGGTAAAAAAATCGCCATTGCTCTGTGAAAATCATATTCTAGGGATCAAAATAAGAAACTTTGCCGAAGGAACCATACCTCTAAAACGAATTCTGATGTCCTCCCTTTGGGTCGTAGGGGCAAATTTTGAAATACCCACTTTGAAATGCCTATGCTTTTTTCTTTTAGGGGTTTATTTTTCTCTTTAGAAATTTATTTAGTGAGAATATGTGTAAATGAAAAAATGAATTTAACTTAGTAATAGAAAAGAAATAAAAAAAAATTATTCGAAATTAGCGTTTTTGCAACCCCCTTTTTAAACCAAAGCATCACTGTGATGCATTTGCATGTCCTAAACATAGTTGTGTGGGTGTTTTATTGAACCGTTGAACTGTGACAAAATTGCGGATCGTAAAATTGCTTGTGTTGTTTTTTTTAAGCCACCACAAGACACAGCAATTAGAATTGAAATTGCCCCTACCCAAAAGTTCGACCCAAAGGAGGGGGGCATCAGAATTCGTTTTAGAGGTATGGTTCCTTCGGCAAAGTTTCTTATTTTATATCCCCAAAATACGATTTTCATAGAGCAATGAGCGATTTTTAAATCGACCCGCCCTAATACACATACATATATGTATAAGACTGAAAAATATGCCCATATGTAATAAAATGTATTATCATCAATTTTAATTGAAGCACTTTTTGTTTGATTGTAACGTCGTGTTGTTTTGTACTTTTTAAGTTGTTGATTATTAAATTGTTTTTATACCAATAAATGAAATCATATTTCGGTCCTTTTTTTAAATTTGGTCCTTTTTTTACACAAATTTTGGTCCCAAATGAAAACAGGCTGTGGTTTCTAAGTACTATCTTTTTGGTGCTTCTCTTTTGTGCACAATCAAGTACGTAGGTATACTAAATATTTTTCCAGCACAAAATGTATGGAATATTTTAAGGCGCGTTAAACACAGAACATTGACTAGTAGCATTGGATTTTCATTAGTGCGTTATTTGCAATGCTTCCACTATTCAACATTATATCAATATTATTTATATATATTTAATTGGAGGTTAAAGGCTCACATTGCTTTATACAAACTTTTTGTTATTGATATTAGAGAAAAGCTAAAAAATTTGCTCACGGCGATGGTTACTAAGACATGTATCTGAATATCACTTCTGAAGCAGTTAGCTGAATGTCAGGTCACTTCTTCATCAGCCCTTCTAAAATTTCAATTTTGCCAATATAATTCCGTTGAACGCGCCTCAAAATAAAACATCCATTCCATCCACATATTCTCAGAACTTTTTCCGTTTTTGAGACAAAGAGAATGGAACTTTCAATTGCGGTATTTCCCGATTTTTTTTAAATGCCGTTCAAATTTGTTTGCATAGTTTCAATTGCAAAATTCATTGTAGTTTTTTCGAAAACAATAAACTGACGTAATTTCATAGAAACTGGTGTCCGCTATTTTTCTGTTTTCTCTTTTTTTGTTTTAGCGATAAAAAACACTTCCCGATGGGGAGTGCTACCGACGTTGATGGTCTTTTCAAGGATATAGAACCGGTACGCTCGGGTAACAAGCACCAGTAAGGTACAAGCCTGACCCTTTCGGGAGCGTATTCATATGACCACATTGAACGTTCGACCTCATTTCACCTCCCACCCCCCAATTACAAGACAAACTTGGAATCGCCGGGGCCTCGCCTGCTAAAGAACCAGAATTTTCCGCTGGTAGGTGAGGTTAACAATTGGGTTGAATAATCTATAAGTTGCGCCGGAAAACCCTTAGAAAGGGCGCTACACAACCCCTTGAATCATGTGGATATATCAGGGGAGTGCCTCTAAATCCAAAAAAAAAAAAAAAATCCCCAAAAACAGAATCCTCAGCTAAAAAAAAAATCCCAAATACATAATCCCAAAATTTAAAATCCCATAACCAAAATCCCCAACACAAAATCGTCGCACTTTTTTTGGGGCTAAATGCCCAAACCTTTTTTGAGGAAATATCAAAAAACTTCGAACGCAAAATCACAAAAATTTTAATTAAATCATAAAGTAAAGTTCTGACGCGTATAAACATAATTACGCATTATATATATTAAGTATGATAAAATATATAAGCATAAAGTAAATTGATGGGGAATAACCTAATGTTACACGTTCTATTTGCATTCTGTTTTCATATCTTCTTTCTGTTCTAACCATGTCAATGTTATATTGCGAATTTGACAACAACTGACTTAAATTTTATTTTCTATTTATTTAATTTTGGTTTATAAATTTATTATTAAAAATACTGTGAAAAAATATTAAAAATTTAAATGAAAAACCTAGATCTGGTATTCAAGCTATGATGAGAAAATATCGCAAAAATAGCATAATATCATTAGTATAGATATTGAATAGAAGGAAACTACGAAATATTGAAAAAAGGAAAATTCAAAACGTTACAGATCTCCATCGCCTAAATATCTTCTTGGAGAAAAAATTCCGTTAAAGTATAAGTTTTGTTTGTCAAATGAATTTCTATCGCCTTATTAACCGCAAAATGTATCGAATTAGTTACTTCTTGGCGATAGACGATAAAATTATCAGAAAACTGCTGGCAGGGTTTTGTAATGTAATTTATACATAAAAATATATGTATGTGAATAAGTATTTATAATTTGTAAAAACAAAAGAAAATGTTCCGGTGTTTATTTGCAATGCAATGAATTTTGAATTTTTTTGTTATGTAAATACTATATTAATTGTATTTATAAGTTATTGCGTTGCACTGTATTTTCTTCAATGTGCCCATTAAATATTTGTGAAATCATCAATATTGAAGTGTTAATTTGGAAATAGAATAAACATAACTATTCTTTTTCTGTGTAAAAAAACATTCAAATTAGGTTTGAAATCGCGGCGATTTTAATGTTTTTCACACAGAAAATAGGGATTTCGTGTTGGAGATTTTGATTTTGGGGATTTTCATTGTGGGATTTTGATTTTGGGGATTTTGATTTGGGGATTTTAATTTGAGGATTTAGATTTTGGGGATAAAGGGGGTAACCCTATTTAAGTAGCCTCTCACTGACGAGAGTATATATTCTAAATCCCTTAACCCGATGTAGAAGATATTTTTGTACTCGCTGATGTATGTAGATTATTTTCCATGAAACCATTTAAATTAAACCATTTTCTTAACAAACGACACATTACGTAAAAAAGAGAATAGAAGAAACCAACGAGTAAATTCGATTTTCTTTTCCAGTGCATAAAATTTAACATCCTGGCTCACTCATACAAACAGAGTCTTGAATACGTAGTAAGTACATACTTCAACGCTAATTGTAAATGTCAATAGGGAATAATGATTAAAGACTTCCAATTACTTGATGCTCATTTAGTGATTCTTAAATACTTGTACTAGTTTTTATATTATGATGTAGTTGAGACAAAAGGAAGAAATGCCCACACAAAACCAAGCAAAATGGTAATGGTCAGATGGCCACGAAAATGCTTCAAATACTTAATTTCCTTTTGACACCTTCCGCTTTCTACAAGAGTAATTATGCTGTCACAAGTACGATTTAATTACTCAACAAACACTAAGCACTTTTAGTTTAGTGAAGAGTAAATAACAGTAATTAAGTGATTAATAAGTGAATGTGAATACAGTTTTGAGGAAAATGTCATTTGGCGATGATGTAGGCATGATGGGAACTTATAATGAAGTAGAATTGCTTTTAAAGCTTTCGATATGACTGCTATTCTAGAATCAAGCTGGTAAAGAGGATTATAGACAGTTCTGGAAACAATATGTCTATCCCTGAAACTGTTTTATATATCAACGGTAGTTTTGTAATCGGCGGCCGCCGTGGTGTCATGGTAGTGTGCTCCGCCTACCACACCGAAGATCCTGGGTTCACCCCCGGGCAAAGCAACATCAAAATTTTAGAAACAAGTTTTTTCAATTTGAAGAAAATTTTTCTAACGGGGTCGCCCCTCGGCAGTGTTTGGCAAGCACTCCAAATGTACTTCTGCCATGAAAAGCTCTCAGTGAAAGCTTATCTGCCTTGCAGATGCCGTTATGAGTCGGCATATAACAAGTAGGTGTCCCGACTATTTGTAAGACAAATTTAAAGGAGCACGACGCAAATTGGAAGAGAAGCTCGGCCTAAAATCTCTATGGAGGTTATCACGCTTTATTTATTTTATTTATTTTTATTGTTTTGTAATCCGAATGCTTTGAGAGACAGTGAATTAATACACAAAACTTAATACATAGATCTTAATTAAAATTGCTTGATGGTAAAATTTTAGTACCAATCCATGCGCCGAACTTCAGGATATCAAACCAAGTTTGATTTAAGGATGCGTTTAAGAAGATTAGTCAGATCGCATTATGATCTGTAAGACATTAGACCACCATCCTGAAGATGCCAACAAAAGCGTGAGTTCGCAAAGAATAGTAAGGTGGCCAGACCGGTGAGAAAATGGCCCTTAAAGTTATCATGCGACTGATCCACGTTGGAATGGAGTGCAGAGAAATGCGCATGCGAAGAAGTGGCAATGAAATCGCTTTTCCTCTCCGTGAAGTTATGCCTAACGGCGATTCCCTGGCGGTGTGGGCACATGAACTGGATTTGTCTGGTCTCACTTGGCCACTTGAGGGCAATCCGCTGCCCCGACGCACGGTGGGGTATTTGAACAATCTAGCTGGCCAAAACTACAACAGCAGTTATTTCTGTTAAAAAAGTGGTCGTCTCACTTCATTGTTATGAAAGGAAATATTTGTAAGTAAATTCATGGTGTTCCGCGAAGAATTACTATGGATCAAGCCCCCGGTTTGGGAGGGACCCAGGGTATTTTTTTGGCATTACATGAGATATGTATGTCAATATGGGTATCAAACAAAAGCTATTTTACTCCGTATTTCAACTGACTCCTTTAGGTAGGGTTGCCACCTCACCTCCTTTTTTATATTTCTTTGTATATCCCCTACCATCTCGGAAACGGCTTAACCGATGTGAATCAAATTTGGTACATCGATATAGTATTACATTTTAGGACTTTTCACCTAGGTGTTGACACTGCGGATGTTTTCACAAGGTTGCCGTCTTTTGCGAATAAGGGTATCAGTCTCTTACAAAACTGATCACCCCTCAAAAAATCGCGGGTATGCGCAGCCGTTCTTGTTATTAAACTTTGATACAAACACAAGCTTATGTATTGCCAAAAAATTACTGACATGATACGCCATGAAAAAAAGATATATCTTTTTGTTTGCGCCATAGTTCTATAGGTGGACGCCTTTTCGAGAAATCGTCATAAAGGTGGGCCAGGGGTGACTCTAGAATGTGTGTGTACGATACGGGTATCAAATGAAAGGTATTAATTAGCATTTTAAAAGCGAGTGAACCTTAGTTGTATATGTGAAGGCGTTTTCGAGATTTCGGCCCAGGGTGACCCAGAACATCATCTGTCGGGTACCGCTAATTTATTTATATATGTAATAACACCAACAGTATTCCTGTCATGATTCCAAGGGCTTTGGATTTCGCCCTGCAGGAATTTTTAATTTTCTTCTACTTAATATGACAGGTGTCACAACCATTTTACAAAGTTTTTTCTAAAGTTATATTTTGCGTCAAAAAACCAATCCAGTCACCGTATTTGGTATAGAATTATTTCATTTTTCGAAACTTTCGAAATTTTCGATATCGAAAAAGTGGGCGTGGTCATAGTCGGATTTCGCCCACTTTTAATACCAAGATAAAGTGAGTTCAGATAAGTACGTGAACTAAGTTTAGTAAAGATATATCGATTTTTGGTCAAGTTATCGTGCTAGGGGCCGAGCGGAAGGACAGACGGTCGACTGTGTGTAAAAACTGGGCGTGGCTTCAACCGATTTCGCCCATTTTCACAGAAAACAGTTATCGCCATAGAAGCTATGCCCTTACCAAATTTCACAAGGATTGGTAGATTTTTGTTCGACTTATGGCGTTAAAAGTATTCTAGACAAATTAAATAAAAAAGGGTGGAGCCACGCATATTTTGAAACTTTCCTTTATTTTTGTATTTTGTTGCACTATATCATTTCTGGAGTTGAATGTTGGCATAATTTACTTATATACTGTAAAGATATTAACCTTTTTTTTAAATTTGACTTAAAAAAAAAAACTTTTTTTTTAAGTGGGCGTGGTCGTTCTCCGATTTTGCTAATTTGTGTTAAGCATACATATAAAAATAGGAAAGACGTTCCTGCCAAATTTCATCATGATATCTTCAACGACTGCCAAATTACAGTTTGCAAAACTTTTAAATTACCTTCTTTTAAAAGTGGGCGGTGCCACGCCCATTGTCCAAAATTTTGGTAATGAATTATCGCAGTTTTTCGGGTTTTCAAAATATTCGATATCGAAAAAGTGGGCGTGGTTATAGTCCGATTTCGTTCATTTTAAATAGCGATCTGAAATGAGTGCCCAGGAACGTACGTACCAAATTTCATCGAAATATCTCAAAATTTATTTTTTTATTAATGTTAGTTTTTTAATAAGCTGATGCGGTCTGATGTGCGCTAGTGCAAGAAAAAAAGATATACTTTTTCTCCACTTAACTCCCTACGTTTCGCCAATCTCCTTGGCATCCGCAGGGGCAGGATCTTTATTTTATAAGACACAAACAAAGATAATACATAAGAGACAATATCATAAAAAACATGTATAAGTGTCGCTTACATTGAAAAGTTGGAAAAAATATATAATATAAAAACATTAAACAATACAACATTTTTTTTAAATTTGAGTCACATAACATAATTTATCTGTACCATCAATGTCAGGTACATTTATCAGACTGATTTGTTATCATAAACATAACAAATATGCTGCCGCGATTTCGTCGCTATCTTCCCTTTTGTTCATTGTTTTTTCTCTGTTTTTCAAAATATGTAGGCTCTCCAGTGTATATCTTGTTCTCTCTCTTTTCTCTGTGTCTAAAATTTTGCCGTTTTGATCAGCTGTATGCGAATGTGTCAGTATATGTTGCTTTAAAGCTGTACCGCTTTTGTTTCTTCTTATAACCGATTCGTGTTCTTGTAATGGCACTCCTAGTGGTCTTTTTGTCGTTCCAATGTATATTTTGTTGCATTCGTTGTTCTCTCCTCCGTTGCATTTAATTTCGTATATGACATTGTTTCTATGTTGTGATTCTATTTTGCTTTTGGTTTTGGTGTATACAGTTGAGAGTGTGCAATTTGATTTGTACGCCAGAGATATGTCTTGTTTGTGTTCTTTTAAGTTTTTGTTTAGCTCTTCTGAGAATTTTGGAATGTATGTGATGCTGTGGTATGGTTTTGTCTCATTTGTTGTTTGTGAAAGGGTTATTTGTTTGGACTTATTATTAATTTCTTTGGTTTTTTGTTCAATGAGGGTATTTACTAAATGACGCGGGTAGTTGTTATTTATAAGCACTTTGCAAGTTTTTTCCTTGTTCGATTCCGTAAATTGTTCAGGGCTAAGGGTTAAAACTTTACTTATCATATTTTTAGCTGTATTGATTTTGTATTTTTTCGGCTGGGCTGAGAGAAAATTGATTATTCTGCCTGACGCTATAGGTTTCGTGTACCAATTGAGAAAAATTTCATTGTCGTTTCTGTGTATAAGGACATCCAAAAACGGGATCTTTTGGTTTTCTTCTTTTTCCATAGTAAACTGTAATTTGTTATGATGCTGGTTGAAAGTGTTCAGAATAACCTCAACGTCGTTTTGTTTTACAATAGCAAAAATGTCGTCTACATATTTTACTATAAACTTTATATTTATGTTGTGAAGTTTCTTTAATTGTAAAATGGTGGCATCGAGTAAATCGTCCATGATTACGTCCGCTATTGTCGTAGATAGGGGGTTGCCCATGGGCATTCCAAAGCTTTGCGTATAAATTTTGTTATCGTACATGAAATAGTTATTGTCCTTCAGACAGAAGTTCAGTATTTCCAGAAACTTATTTCTCGGTATGTTTGTTTGGATCTGATGAAACTTACTCATTATGATTTTGATAGCAAGATATGTGGGTATGCTAGTGAATAATGACACCACAACGAAGGATACCAATAAGTCGTCTTCGCATATTTCAACCTTCTCCAACCTACATTTGAGTCTAAAAGAGTTTTTTATATTGTACTCGTCCGAAAATAAGTCTTTCAGCAATTTTCCAACAAATTTGGACAAACCATAGCGGGGAACATTGACCGAGGATGCTATTTGACGTAGAGGTAGATCCGGCTTATGAGTTTTCGGTAAGCCGTACAGTCGTGGCGCATTAGGTGCTGTGCATGTGAGTTGCTGTTTGTCTTTAAAGTTAATTAGTTTGATTTTGTTGAGTTCGTCGACGATGTTGTTGTTCTGTTTCTGTAGCTTGTTAGTTGGCTCACTTCGGGCTACTCTATAAGTGCTTTTGTCTCCAACTTATTCATTTTCTCCCTGTAATCAGCTTTGTACATGACCAATGTCTCTCTTCTTTCTTGCACTAGCGCACATCAGACCGCATCAGCTTATTAAAAAACTAACATTAATAAAAAAATTTATAAAGCGGTCATCAAATAAATATCATCTCAAAATTTACTCAAGTTATCGGGTTTACGGACGGACGGACATGGCTAAATGAATTTCTTTCTACGCCCAGATCATTTTGATATACAGAAGTCTATTTAATTTATGCCGTTACAGGGTACCGTTATGCGAACAAAATTAATATACTCTGTGAGCTCTGCTCAGCTGTAAAGTAGCAAACTCTGTAAGCAAGCTTACCTTCCTACAGTTCGATCCATGGAGACGTCGAGATATCTGCAACTAAGATGTGTTGTTCAAACCAAAACGCAATATTTCACTAATGCAGCCATAACTTATAAAACAAATTAACTTAAATAATAATATTCTTTTATATAATTCTCAGAATTAGTTCGAAATGTAAACGGTAAACTAATTGACTACTTAGTATGTTCTTCATAAAGGATACTAGTCACTAAAACGTTTTAAAATATTCATGCCTATAACCCAATAAACCGTAAATAAAGCTCTCGCACTAATAGCGTTTTCTTTTCTGGAAAAAGTGTTACGCTTTTTGTACGCCGCGCAAGAGTTGTAAATATTGTAACGAATTTAGGGAATTTCCGCTTATTCAAACCTTTTGCTAACGTTCGAATCGCTAAACTGTTGAATAAATCACTCCAATATTCAGTATTGCAATATGGTCTTTATTTAGTCTATTTGGGGTTGGACGATTATATTTCAATATCACGTACTTCACAACAGCGTGTTTAAATCAAACTGATTACTGAATACTCAGCTTGCGCTACTCTTATATTCTCTGTTGCTTGGTCTGTATATTTCTGCAAAGGTCTGGACCTTCTAGAATTGTCTGCTTAGTTACCAGCTAAAAACGTGTATATTTGTAGTTTATAGCCATATGCGTGTGTATGTGTTATTACATGTCTGTGTGTGTGTGAGATATCTCTTCGTCGCTTTCTACAAAAGTGTTGCTAGCTTTAATGTGGACATGTATAAAGGAGTGGCTGCTTTCTTTTTTTTTGTTGTTACGTGATTATTTACTGACAGCCTAGTGATGTCAACATTCGCAACAATATATTTTGTTCTATTCTAAAAAGCAGGTAACGCCTTTACGGGGTATTTCGTTCTTTTGTGAAAATGGTTGCCTCCTCGCAACCCAAAAGCGTTACACTTTTACCCTGCATAAAATGGCGATGTGGCAGTGCTACTCTGCCAAACCAGCTGAACGTGACCATTTATTTTCGTAACTTCACAAATTTTAGCGAAGAAAATTGAAATTAAGGAAGTAATTCCTAATGAATATTTACTATCTTTGACTGCGCATTTGTGAAAATCAGCTAATACATGGGGTAGCCGTTCATGTTCTTTGCATGCACTATAAATGTTCAAAATTTTCTGGGGTAGGGGTAACTCTATTAAGGCTTTATCATTTACTAAGGCAACAATTTATTTCAGAAAAAAAACGCTATGAGGATTTCAAAAGCGTTCAGTAACCTGTACCTTAAAAGTAACATGCACATAAAAAGTGAAATGTACTGAAGAAGTAGTCTGTATCGAAAAATGGCCAGTACCGAAAGACAACCTCTGCCAAAAATGTGACCTGCAGCGAAAAAGTAGCCGATAACGAAATTCTAAGGCGATTTAGAAAAACTAACCTGTGCTGAAAAAGTATCTAGCTTCTACCGAAAAAAGGATTTGTACTGAAAAATGGGCCTGTGATAGAAAATTTACGTATATCAAAAAAGTTAAAACTTGGTTTCCTCGTGGTGCCGTTATATAGTGGTAGAGAAGGTTGTCAAAGAGGTAGCAATGTAAAAGTAATTATGTGGAAACTAAGAAGACGGTGAGAGGGCAATAAATATTGTGGCCGCCATGGCGGTACGAACTCGTTCATCAATGTTTTTTCCCACCGCTATACTCAAATCGGCTAATATTTTTTTCCAAATATTTCAAAAGTAAAAAAATTCCGACTTCAAATATATTTTTGAAAATCTTTTAACAGCAAACATATCGAACAACATGAAGAATAAATTAAGAAGTCTGGCCTTCTCGCGAGATTGTCGAATCTCGAATTACTCGTAAGGCTCGCGAGATTCTCGACTCTTGAATTACTCGCAAGGCTCGCGAGCTTCTCGACATTCAACTTAATTGATTCAATGGCTGTTTTATATAGAGCTTACGATTTCTTCTGGAGCACAAACCAAAATGTCCAGAAAACCACAAGTAAAAAACCCTGAAATGTATAGAATATTGCCAATGCAGCGACTGAATTGAAAGTCGAGAATTTCGCGAGCCTTACGAGTAATTCGAGATTCGAGAATCTCGCGAGCCTTACGAGTAATTCGAGATTCAAGAATCTCGCGAGAAGCCGTGTTCTTGATGTCTCGTTGAAAAATAAAATATTGCGAACAAAATTATATGTATAATAAATATGTTTTGAGGTAAATGTCATTAAAGCAATATAATCAATAAAAAAGTCACTTGTAAAAAAAACAAGTGAATAAATACTGTCCATACAGCGAATGTCGAGAAGCTGGCTAGATTTACGAGTATTTCGAGGCACGAGAATCACGCGAGAATTCGAGTTCTCGATTTCTCGTGTCTCGAAAATCTCGCTTGTGTTCGAGAAGAAATCGTAGTCTTTAATAAAAAGAAATCTGTACCGAAAAAAGGCTGTATACAGAAAAAGCGCCTTTACGGAAAAAAAATCTGTACCGAAAAGTTAATATTTACCGAAAAAGTGACCTGTACTACCAAAAAATTGGAAGATACCGAAAAATTTTGAAAATGTGCAATTTACCGATAAAATATCTTCTACCGAACATGTGACCGATACCGAAAAAGCAACCGTTGTCGATGTCCTTAACTCATACTCTTTCCAGAATTAACGTTTGAATGGGGGCATTCTTCAAATGCCTCTTAAATTGAAATTGCGCAAAAATGTTAATTGCGGAATGTTACAAATTTATCAAACCCATAATGCACACAAACACATACATACAGTTATATGGGAAATGGGCATATATGTATGTAAATTACTACAAAATAACATAAATACATATTTGTGTAGTGGTGCACGTTTGACTAATCGATTTATCAGTTCAATAATTACTGACTTTTGTTTGCTATATTTGTTTGTATAATTGTAATGTTATTTAATGACTAATTGTTTGTCTGTTTGTTTATTTGTTTACTCTTTTTTGTGTTTGTTTAGTTTCGGTGCAAACTTAGTCACATACATACATATTTGGGAATACTTAATGCGATTTAATTGGTATGCTAGTCAAATACTAATATAAATAATACTCATCCATACTCTCTGCCACGCATACATACATAATTATATTGTTTACCTACTATGTATTGTAATTATTTGCATTTTTAGTTCGGCACAATTGACATAGTGAATCCACCCATTTGCTTAATGTAGTGTTTCCGTTATTTGTTGTTGTTGTTGTTGTTCTTGTTTCTACTGTTGATGTTATTGTTGTTGCTGTTATTGTTATTGCTGGTACTGATGTTGCTGTTAATTTTGTTGTTGCAGTTGTTGTTATTGTAGATTTAGGGCGCTGCCCACACGTCAGGCCCTATGTTTCCTCTCAAAGATAATTTGGACGTGACATGCAACATAATAAACGAATATTCTTGCAAAGATGGCTGCTCTTCCAAGGACTCGTACTTTCGAGAGCTGCACTGCGTTCTGTGCATAAATAAAAGGAATAAATGTAAAATTAATATATAAGTTGCAGGCAATGCAATAAAATCGTCTATATGTCCTCAAATTCGAAATCAATTGCTTTCCCAGTGCGGAATATTTTTCGAAGACAAAATAGGCATCTTCACTAAAACCGGAGCAAACTCGAAAACGGAATCCAGTTCGAAACCGAAACCGGAGTCATAATATAGATAGAAATTGGAATATTCAACTCGTAACCTGGGACGGAATAGGAACTGATAAAAAATTAAAACAGGTGGAGTCAAAATCGGAATTGAAATCAGTCTCGGTACAGGTACAAAAACCGAAACTTAAATCAAGCATTTGATGAAGTCGTCAACGAAATTTTATTGAAAATCAAAAATCGAAATGAAATCGGATTGTGTATTGAAATCGAACATATACTAGACTCCTAAATCGGACCGTGCCCGGATTGAAGATAGGAATAATCGAAATAGGATTAAAATTGGCCCAAGCAACCGGTGGTTAATGGAATCAATACCCAGTGAGGGTGATGGTAGCGTGCTCCGCCTACCACACCGTATGCCCTGGGTTCGCACCCCGGGCAAAGCAACATCAAAATTTTAGAAATAAGGTTTTTAAATTAGAAGAAAATTTTTCTAAGCGGGGTCGCCCCTCGGCAGTGTTTGGCAAGCGCTCCGGGTGTATTTCTGCCATGAAAAGCTCTCAGTGAAAGCTCATCTGCATTGCAAATGCCGTTCGGAGTCGGCATAAAACATGTAGGTCCCGTCCGACCAATTTGTAGGGAAAATCAAGAGGAGCACGACGCACATTGGAAGAGAAGCTCGGCCTTAGATCTCTTCGGAGGTTATCGCGCCTTACATTTATTTTTTTATTTACCCAGTGAGTCGTAATTGACAAATCGTTGGATGTTTACCCATGTTTTCTATATGGTGGCCTGACCTCGTAGGTACGGGGGTGATGAATGTAACTTTGTCTGGGGGAAGGAGATGGTAGGATCTGGGTTCATTCACGCCCAATATTCGTACACATCAAGTTATAGTGGGCGACCGAGGTCACCTCTTGATCAAAAGTGGCGGGCACGTGCAAGATAATGCAATTACATCTATTCATTCAAAGTGCTTGCGGTATAGACTACCCTTAAATTAAGTTGCGCTTTCAATGGCCTATCAATTGCCAAAGGCCTCTGCTCATTAATAAGTTGTTGGTGTTGTTGTAGCGATCAGGACACTCCTCGAAGGCCTTGGGGAATGTTGTCGAGTTGATGGTCCTTTGCCGGATGCAGATCCGGTACGTTCCGGTACCAAGCCCGACCATCTCGTTATTGACAGTTGAAAAAATAGGTGAATAATATCGATTGCATTTTATGGAACTCAATTGCCGGTAAATCCGAAAAAATTTGTATGAGGCAAAAACAAAAAAACACGTGTTTCATTATTTTGACCCAAGAGCAACATATTAAAATTTCATCAAAATCAAAAATCATGCCCTACGCTTACCGGGTGTCTTGAAATGTAATGAGCCTTTTATAAAATTTCGTCACTAAACTCTTCTTTCTTATACCGCTTTATTTTGGGAAAAAACTTCTATGAGTTTTGAAACTAAAACTGTGGAAAATAATCTCAAACATTTTTTCGAAGAAATTTTTTTCGACGGATGTCTTAGATATTCCTCCATACAAAGTATGTATTTTTGTTTTTTTATATGGAGGAAAATCTAAAACACCCTTTGGAAAAAGCATTTTCAAAAATAAATGCGAAATTTGAGGGAGCTATAACTTTTACCCTACCCGAATAAAATTGAATGGCTGCAAAACTGGATTCTCCAAAATACTCAGAGAGCTCTATGTTTATGTCCAAATTTTTTTCATACTTTTGATCTTCGAAATTTTTTTAAATTTTCGAAATTATTCGAAAGAGTACTTTGTTGGAATAAAACTGATTTAGCAACAAAAATATTTAGAGAGCTCAAAAAAAGTTCGAAATTTTTCGGATTTTCGAAAATGTTTTTGATTTTCATAGTTTTACTTCCAGAAATTCATAGAAAATTTTAGCTCAAAATATCGAAATCCAAATATAAAAATAAATGCAAAACTCACTGACGAAATTTTAAAAGAAATCCAATTGCTCTTTTTCTGTTCGCAGCTGTAAGTAATTACATACTAATGCACAATGGTGATTATAGTCGCACACCCCTTTCGATTTTGGTCTAAGAGCTCGCCACATGCAGAGCATACTACGTATTGACCCACTACAAACATTCATATCTATGCAAAGATTAGCTTTCCTCATTGCCCATCCTGCTGGAAGAGCTTCCACTTACTGTGGTACATTTAAGTATCCCTACGTTTATAATATCTAAATGCTTTCGACAACCGCTGTGCCAAATGATGTCCCCTACTTAATTATTCCAGCAATTTTCACAATTAACCGCATCCATCATTGTCAAAAAGTACGTCCGGTAAGCGTTTGAGCACGTTCTAAGTTAAATACATTTTGAGTAATGTTTATGGTGAAGAGTGCTGAGATACGTCTCGCTTTCTAACAATATGAATCTTTATTGAATCACTTCGCAGGACCAGAAAAATATTAGAGTATGCAAAGGAACAGAAACTCTGGGTGTTCAGTATTGTTTTGGCTACAAATATTTCTTTAATACAACAAATTCATTAGGAGTCAGTTTGTAAAAATTTGAATGTTATTTTCATTATGACTCAACGTTTAAATAGAGGCCATCTGCAGAGCACTTACGCGACTCTATATTTGCATGCCTTTCTTTGAAAACTGGAAAAGGAACCTTGAGGTAAGCCTAGACAGTGGCAAGGGCATTACAATCTACACAGAAAGTGCCAAAATGTAAGAGGTAGCTAGAGCTGGAATGTACTCAAAACATTTGTAGGTAAGTTAATCATACCGACTCTCTGACTTTGACAATATCTTCCAGGCGGAGGTCTTTTCCATAGAGATACCGAGCGCAGTAAGACTGCTCCAGGATAATACGGTCGCAGACATCAATGTAGCAATATTTGTCAAACATTCAGGCTGCCTTAAAGACAGCCGAATCCAATGGGATGAAGTCGAATGTAGTGCAAAGGTTTCCAACCTCGCTGCATTCATGAGACACCTTAATGTCTTCCCTCGCTATGTCCCAGGGAACAGTGATACTCAGGGGAATAAATTTGAAGATGAAATGGTCACAAAAGTACCGAAGCGGACATAAGCGCAGCGAGCAGCTTTATACGGCCACCGCTAGGTAATCTCCTGAGAAAAATCGAGCAAGATGAGATTAGTAAAACAGATACCCTGTGGATAAGCCGGAATGATTGCGAGGTCTCAAGGTTCGAATGGTCACGTTTGTATAGCAAGGCAACTAGCTTCCTTCTCAAGCTAAATAATTCAGCAGTGCGAATACTTACGGGTGTTATCACAGGTCATTGCGCTTATGCATCAATGCATGTCAACAAGCTCCCTCTGTAGAAACTGTTAGAACGAGGAGTCAATTCATTACTTTCTCTGGCTTACTCCAGGACTGCAAGCAAGATTACTCAGATTTCTGGGCACACGGTTTTCTCGATAGTTTTGCAGAGGTTGGGACGATAGTTCTTTCACGCACGCTTAAGTTCATCCGAAAAAGCAAATGGTTCTTTAAGAACCACACGGAAGTAATTTGGTTGGACGAATGTGCCGCCAGCTGGCGGTTTCTAAGCGCGCTCAAAGTGGAAAAAATAAGTCTAGTGGAAACGTGGGAAATTCCCACGCACGTCCTCTTAGCATAACCTAACCCAACCTTAGGAGTTGCTTCTATTGAATAAAAAAAATATTAGAGCTTGTGTTTCTTTGCAAACTCTGGAGATATTTATATGTATATGAAAACATTTACATCAGCAAGTAGTAAAATTGCTTACATATCAAAAATTTGTGCACAATACTGACTTTGGACCAATATTTCTGCTCTATCAAGTTTGAGTAATTTCTCTAAAATTGTACCATTGATAACTTGAACTATGAACAATCCAATTATAAAGCAAAATGCTTCACCGTCATTTACACACATATGCACATAACCGCAAAAACAATTGCAACAATAGTTCTGCTCTGTCAGCTAAGTATTTTGTACGTACATGGTCGTTATACACGAATAAGTTTTTCTTCTTCTTCAACTTGATCTTATGAAATCTACATCCTTTTACAGTCACAGCAAAGTTATTGTGCCATACAAAATACTCACCGAGATATGTGTCATGTTGTGGGATATATTCTTGCATTTCGGATAATAGTACCGCTATTTCTTGTGAGTCTTTTGTTATGCTGCATAATTCTTCTTGATTGAAATCGGGCGTTATTTGTTTACAAAGCAATATTTGACTGATGACATTGCCAAGATTTGAAGGCCCAGCACGATTTTCTGTTAAAAGGATATTGTATGTATGTATATTAATTGGGAATTTGATTTTATATTTAAATCTGTTGTTATGTCTACTTATATTTTCGCTTAAACTCATATGAAATGAAGTTAGAAATATATGTTAGATTAGGCTGAACTGGCTGGTCAATATTTCATATTTCATATATATTTATTAAGTCAAATGGTAACAATCTTACTGACTAGATTACATGTTAACTTAGTACTAGTTTAACAATTTTAAAGTAAGATTTACCGAGATAAGTACTAAGACTCCTTGCCTGCCTTCAGACCTTGACATAGCAAAGTCCAAGTCAAGGCTTCTGGATAGGCCATTAAATTCTACAAGGCCTCTTAGAAGATATATGCGAAACCGAAGTAATTCGAACGCAGCACTTCAACCCGGAATGTGCTGTGAGACCTCACATAGACTGAATTTTTCCATAATGTTATCAGAATTTGTTCAGGTAACAATCGTAGACGCCGCAATCAAGTGCCTTAACTGATGTTGCAGAATAACTTCGTCCTCTTGGCGAATAATAGCTGAAGCCTTGACCAGGCGATCGCAAGACATGAACATAAAACGTGCACAACCGTTTCTTCCTACAACTAGAACTTCTTACATCTGCTGTTACTGACGAGGCCTAAGTTACATGCATGTGACGCCAGAAGGAAACGTCCAAACAGTGTGCCCATCGTGAACCTTAAGTCTTCTCCCTTCAGAGATATAAGCCCCTTTATGAATCCAATATTGTAGTATTAACAGATGATCTTAGACAATTTACAGCACCGCGCTTCAGTTCACGCCTATCCTGCTTGATGAATAATATGCAATTGATGGCTCCTTTTGATTTCTCCCAAACGGATTGTGACATTTACTGTCGATTCAGCGAGTGCTGCTCTCTCCTTTTCAAACTCATCGGCTTTCTCGTTTCCTTTATGACCGGGATTCCAGTACAGATGTATTGCGCGATATAAGCGAAGTTTTTCCATTGCTTCTTTGAATTCCATGACCGCGGGCCCGACCTCTTCCTTTAAATTGGAATTATCGGTATAAATGTGAATAGTATGTTCTGCCATATTTGCACCCTCGCCGTCAACCCTCTATCCCAATTGTGACCCCCAGATCTCATTCGAATATCGGAAACCGGATCACATGTTCCGTTTTCCCAATATAAGTTGGCGCTATACTGCTATGGCTATTCGGTATGCACTCAAGTTGCGGCGAGACTTAAAGCCTAGTTGCAGTGGCTGACGCTATATCTTTGGCCATTCGGTTTGCAAGCGTGATGTGATTGGCATGCAATGCTGCTATGTGGATAGTTTTCAGGTCTCCTGCTATGCTAATTATTGATAATGTGCATATCCCCCTTTTTTTGGTATACACACTTTTATGTGTGGCTTTCCAAAAAACTAGGACCCCTTAGAAAATAATGGGCTTGACAATTTCCGTAAAAGCAGAATTAGTGAGTTGGGCGACAGGTTCTACGTTCTTTATCTACCGTTTCCATGAAAACTGACTATCTGATATAATTCCTTAATATTTTTTGCTGCATTTTTTTTCTTTTTGGATAAGTAAATCACTAGATTGATTTTGCCACGTTAATGGTTAACCCAACTTCAGATGCCCAGTCATGAACATGCCGAAGCGAATCAATTATCAGAGACCTGACTTTTGGTAGACATCTGCCGCTTATAATAACGGAAACGTCGTTTGCACACGCCGTGAGTTTGAAGCCGCCTAAGCCTATTGGTTAATAACCAACATCCACATCATTGGTTGTAATACCCCACGCTGCGGCGTTCTTCTGTTTACAAATTTTGTAACCTTGCATAGACCCCCTTGAGACTCAATTATTCTGCAGCTTAACATGCAGCCAATCCAATTTGTACTTCAATCGATTTGAGACTACCCATGATTGCTCCATTAGAGACATTGTTGAAAGCCCCTGTAATATCCGGAAAAGCACCAAGGGCATATTCCTGATGCTACGGACCTATGTAATGTAAGATCGTCTGACTTGCCTCAAGCATGTTGTGAGAGAGTAATGCTTCATTCATATTCGATTTTATATATACATCTATTGGCGTCTCTTGAGTTTTGTGCATAAAATATGGCAAACTATTTTATGAGTGCAAACTGGATGTAGTGATGGTTGCACACGTCGTATGTGTATGACGTTCAGGCACTATTGCATGATTACACCTCATGATGGGTATTCCAACTAGCTAGGGAGAGGAAAGGAAAGAAGGGAAAGGAAAAGAAAGGAAAGTGGAAGAAATAAAAGGAAATGAAATGAAACGAAAAGAATGAAAAGAAAAGAATTGAAAGAAAAGAAAAGAAAGGAAAAGAAAAGAAAATGACGGTAAAGGGAAGAAAAGGAAAGGAAATGAAAGGAAAGGAAAGGAAATGAAAGGAAAGGAAACGAAAGGAAATGAAAGTAAAGGAAAGGAAATGAAATGAAATGAAAAGAATGGAAAGAAAAGAAAATAAAAGTAAAGACGAGAAAAGAAAAGAAAAGAAAAGAAAAAAAGAAAGGGAAAGAAAAGAAAAGAAAATGAAGGGTTCTTCCCTAAAGGAAAGAAAAGAAAAGGAAAAGAAAGGAAAGGAAATGAAAAGAATGGAAAGAAAAGAAATGAAATGAAACGAAAAGAAAAGAAAAGAAAAGGAAAGAAAAGAAAAGAAAAGAAAAGTAAAGAAAAGAAAAGAAAAGAAAAGAAAAGAAAAGAAAAGAAAAGAAAAGAAAAGACCCGAAAAGAAAAGGAAAGGAAAGGACATGCAAGCAAAGGAAAAGAAAGCAAAAGAAAGGAAAGGACGGCAAAGCAAAGGAAAAGAAAGGAAAGTAAGGAGAGGAGAGGAAATCAAGGGAGGGAAAGAGTAAAAGGATAAAGAGGGGAGAGGAAAAAAGAGAAAAAAGTCAAAACCAAAGCGAGAAATTAAACCAGACTGCGTGTTATCAATTTGTCGAAGTATTATAAACTTAAATCGATAACAAACGATTGAATTTCAGTGCTTGATATATTATAGATGCGTTATCAGCTTGTTTCCGAAAAAATAAAAAAAAAAATAAAATTAGTAAATTTGTTAACGAAATAGTATCGATGTTTTATCAAAAATTTATCGAAAAGGTTTCAATTTGTTATAAAATTTTTATCGATATGTTATCAGAAACTTATCGATTAATTATCGAAGAGTTATCGATTCGTTATCCAACCAATTTGTTCTTTAAACCAAAGGCATTTCTTGAATATACAAAGTTAAAATCTGCTGAAGGATATCTTTGATCAAACATGTGTTTTCATATACGAAAGTTTCATAACATTTACCATTAATTCATACACATACATATGTTGATATGTGTAATTACCAGACCTGTAAAGTACTGAGTATATACTTGTACTAGTAACAAATAAGTACAAGTACTCAAGTACTTCACATCTAAGTACGAAGTATTAGTACTACAGTACTTGTACTTCGAATCCGAAAGTACAAGTAGATATACTTTCGAAATACTTGCAAGTACACGAAAGTACTTTTTCTGATAAAATATGTCAGTTTGATTCAAAAATGGAAAATTAAAATATGAGTAAAATTTATATTAGAAAGCAACAAGAAGTAAAACAAAATATCAAATAAGTATAAATTGTACAACAGCTAACATTATTTAAGTAGTTTTATGTTTTCCTTCATTAGTACTAGCTTTTCAAATGAAAAGTCCGTGATTGATTGCCTTCTAGGACTATAAATAATGCCTGCTAAGGAAAATAAACGCTCTACTGGGTCGGAGGAAGCTGAGGGCGTATTCATTTTGAGTGATAGGTCCTTCACAAGAGGATAACTCTGAAGCATATTGAAATCTGTTGATGTATCATTAAAATACCTGTAAAACTCTTCTTTAACCATTTTGTCAAAGTTAGGTCATCGTAAGGGTGCTGGTTGATACGCTTCAAAACCGCTCAATACTTATCAAAGTACTTCGAAAGTACTTACAAGTATTTTACTTGTACTTCAACAATTCAAGTACAAGTACCTCGATACTTATACTTCTACTCATTTTTCGAAGTACCGAGGTACTGATACTTGTACTTGTAATGGTACTTTTTCTTTACAGGTCTGGTAATTACATACATAAACATGCAGCTACTTGGAATATATATATATGGCATAGCTTCCCTCATTGCAGCAAAGCATCATTTAAAACTTCTTCAAGTTCATTGCGTATTTCGTACGCTTTTCTTTTGTCGTTGATTTTTACAGCAAAATTTAGTAAACAACTCCCAACAATTTCACTACAACAATGCATTTACTTTAAATGCTTTTCACGCATTCTGATTGCATTCGCTCAAATTTATTCTGCTACATTAATGTGGAAACACTAGCAAAATTACTACACGTATTGTTATGGTGCGTGCAAGGAAAGCTTACTTTTATACAGTTTCTTACATGACGATTATGCGGCAGTAACTCACGAACGTACGTACCAAAAACGTGTCAGCTGACACGACCTATCTTATGAGTGTGCAATGTAAACGAAAACTCACCGACGTGCAACGCCCGTACGTACGTAGCCCGGAACGAAGAAATCAAAACAATTTTGATTTTTTCCGTAAGAACGTGTCAGCTGATCGCTCTCTCACTAGACAGAGTTGCCTAGTAAACTTGTATGCGCTAATTTTTGACCGTTTGAAGTTTTATGCAAAAATACCATAGTCGGATTTCGTTAATTTTTTATACCAAGATAAAGTGCGTTCAGATAAGTACGTGAGCTAAGTTCAGAAAGATATGTCGATTTTTGCTGTAGTTATCGTGTTAACGGCCATGCGGAAGGACAGACGGACGACCGTGTATAAAAACTGGCGTGGCTTCAACCGATTTCGCCCATTTTCACAGAAAACAGTTATCGTCATAAAATCTATGCCCCTACCAAATTTCAAAAGTATTGGTAAATTCTTGTTCGACTTATGGCATTAAAAGTATCCTAGACAAATTAAATTAAAAAGGGCTGAGCCACGCCCATTTTGAAATTTTCTTTTATTTTTGTATTTTGTTGCACCATATCATTACTGGAGTTGAATGTTGATATAATTTACTTATATACTTTAAAGATATTAAATTTTTTGTTAAAATTTTAGTTAAAAAAATTTTTTTTAAAAGTGGGCGTGGTCCCTCTCCAATTTTTCTAATTTTTATTCAGCGTACATATAGCAATAGGAGTAACGTTCCTGCCAAATTTCATCGTGAGACCTTCAACGACTGCCAAATTACATCTTGCAAAATTTTAAATTACCTTCCTTTAAAAGTGGGCGCTGCCACGCCCATTGTCCAACATTTTACTGACTTTCAATTCTGCGTCATAAGATAAACTCACCTACCAAATTTCATCGCTTTATCTGTCTTTGGTAATGAATTATTGCACTTTTTCGGTTTTTCGAAATTTTCGATTTCGAAAAAGTGGGCGTGGTTATAGTCCGATATCGTTCATTTTAAATAGCGATCTGAGATGAGTGCTCAAGAATCTACATACCAAACTTCATCAAGATACCTCAAAAGCTACTTAAGTTATCGTGTTAACGGACGGAAGGACGGACGGACGGACGGACGGACATGGCTCAATCAAATTTTTTTTGGATCCTGATGATTTTGATATATGGAAGTCTATATCTATCTCGATTCCTTTATACCTGTACAACCAACCGTTATGCAATCAAAGTTAATATACTCTGTGGGCTCTGCTCAACTGAGTATAAACAAGTAAGGAAGGCTAAGTTCGGGTGTAACCGAACATTACATACTCAGTTGACAGCTGTGGAGACAACGTAAGGGAAAATCACCATGTTGTAAAAAGAACCTAGGGTAACCCTGGAATGTGTTTGTATGGCATGTGTATCAAATGGAAGGTATTAAAGAGTATTTTAAGAAGAAGTGGGCCATAGTTCTATAGATGGACGCCATTTAGGGATATCGCCATAAAGGTGGACCAGGCCTGACTCTAGAATTTGTTTGTACGATATGGGTATCAAATGAAATGTGTTAATGATAATTTTAAAAGGGAGTGGTCCTAAGTTCTACAGGTGGACGCCTTTTCGAGATATCGCCATAAAGATGGACCGGGGGTGACTCTAGAATTTATTTTGTACGATATGGGTATCAAATGAAAGGTATTAATGAGTATTTTAAAAGGGCGTGGGCCTAAGTTCTATAGATGGACGCCTTTTCGAGATATCGCCATAATGATGGACTAGGGGTGACTCTAGAATTTGTTTGTACGATATGAGTATAAAACAAGTAAGGAAGGCTAAGTTCGGGTGTAACCGAACATAACATACTCAGTTGAGAGCTATGGAGACAAAATAAGGAAAATCAATCTGGGGTAACCCTGGAATGTGGTTGTATAACATGTGTATCAAATGAAAGGTATTAAAGAGTATTTTAAGAGAGAGTAGGCCATAGTTCTATGGATGAACGCCATTTAGGGATATCGCCATAAAGGTAGACCAGGGCTGACTCTAGAATTTGTTTGTACGATATGGGTATCAAATGAAAGGTGTTACTGAGCATTTTAAGAGGGAGTGGGCCTTAGGTCTATCGGTGGACGCCTTTTCGAGATGTCCCCATTAAGGTGGACCAGGGGTGATTCTATAATGTGTTTGTACGATATGGGTATCAAATGAAAGCTGTTAATGAGTATTTTGAAAAGGAGTGATCCTTAGTTCCATAGGTGGACGCCGTTTCGAGATATCGCCATAAAGGTGGACCAGGGGTGTCTCTAGAATGTGTTTGTACGATATGGGAATCAAATGAAAGGTGTTACTGAGCATTTTAAGAGGGAGTGGGCATTAGGTCTATAGGTGGACGCCTTTTCGAGATATCGCCATTAGAGTGGGCCAGGGGTGACTCTAGAATGTTTGTACGGTATGGGTATCAAACGAAAGGTGTTACTGAGCATTTTAAGAGGGAGTGGGCATGAGGTCTATAGGTGGACGCCTTTTCGAGATATCGTCATTAGGGTGGGCCAGGGGTGACTCTAGAATGTGTTTGTACGATATGTGCATCAAACGAAAGGTGTTACTGAGCATTTTAAGAGGGAGTGGGCATTAGGTCTATAGGTGGACGCCCTTTCGAGATATCGCCATTAGGGTGGGCCAGGGGTGACTCTAGAATGTTTGTACGATATGGGTATCAAACGAAAGGTGTTACTGAGCATTTTAAGAGGGAGTGGGCATTAGGTCTATAGGTGGACGCCTTTTCGAGATATCGCCATTAGGGTGGGCCAGGGGTGACTCTAGAATGTGTTTGTACGATATGGGTATCAAATGAAAGGTGGTAAGGAGTATTTTAAAAGGGAGTAATCCTTAGTTCTATAGGTGGACGCCTTTTTGAGATATCGCCATAAAGGTGGACCAAGGGTGACTCTAGAATGTTTGTACGATATGGGTATCAAACGAAAGGTGTTACTGAGCATTTTAAGAGGGAGTGGGCATTAGGTCTATAGGTGGACGCCTTTTCGAGATATCGCCATTAGGGTGGGCCAGGGTGACTCTAGAATGTGTTTGTACGATATGGGTATCAAATGAAAGGTGGTAATGAGTATTTTAAAAGGGAGTAATCCTTAGTTCTATAGGTGGACGCCTTTTCGAGATATCGCCATAAAGCTGGACCAAGGGTGACTCTAGAATGTTTGTACGGTATGGGTATCAAACGAAAGGTGTTACTGAGCATTTTAAGAGGGAGTGGGCATTAGGTCTATATGTGGACGCCTTTTCGAGATATCGCCATTAGGGTGGGCCAGGGTGACTCTAGAATGTGTTTGTACGATACGGGTATCAAATGAAAGGTGGTAATGAGTATTTTAAAAGGGAGTAATCCTTAGTTCTATAGGTGGACGCCTTTTCGAGATATCGCCATTAGGGTGGGCCAGGTGTGACTCTAGAATGTTTGTACGATATGGGTATCAAACGAAAGGTGTTACTGAGCATTTTAAGAGGGAGTGGGCATTAGGTCTATAGGTGGACGCCTTTTCGAGATATCGCCATTAGGGTGGGACAGGGGTGACTCTAGAATGTTTGTACGATATGGGTATCAAACGAAAGGTGTTACTGAGCATTTTAAGAAGGAGTGGACATTAGGTCTATAGGTGGACGCCTTTTCGAGATATCGCCATTAGGGTGGGCCAGGGGTGACTCTAGAATGTTTGTACGATATGGGTATCAAACGAAAGGTGTTACTGAGCATTTTAAGAGGGAGTGGACATTAGGTCTATAGGTGGACGCCTTTTCGAGATATCGCCATTAGGGTGGGCCAGGGTGACTCTAGAATGTGTTTGTACGATATGGGTATCAAATGAAAGGTGGTAATGAGTATTTTAAAAGGGAGTAATCCTTAGTTCTATAGGTGGACGCCTTTTCGAAATATCGCCATTAGGGTGGGCCAGGTATGACTCTAGAATGTTTGTACGATATGGGTATCAAACGAAAGCTGTTACTGAGCATTTTAAGAAGGAGTGGGCGTTAGGTCTATAGGTGGACGCCTTTTCGAGATATCGCCATTAGGGTGGGCCAGGGGTGACTCTAGAATGTTTGTACGATATGGGTATCAAACGAAAGGTGTTACTGAGCATTTTAAGAGGGAGTGGACACTAGGTCTATAGGTGGACGCCTTTTCGAGATATCGCCATTAGGGTGGGCCAGGGGTGACTCTAGAATGTTTGTACGATATGGGTATCAAACGAAAGGTGTTACTGAGCATTTTAAGAGGGAGGGGGCATTAGGTCTATAGGTGGACGCCTTTTCGAGATATCGCCATTAGGGTGGGACAGGGGTGACTCTGGTATGTTTTTGTACGATATGGATATCAAATTAAAGGTATTAATGAGTGTTTTAAAAGCGAGTGGCCCTTAGATGTATATGTGAAGGCGTTCTCGCGATATCGACCAAAATGTGGACCAGGTGATCCAGAAAATCATCTGTCGGGTACTGCTAATTTATTTATATATGCAATACCACTAACAGTATTCCTGCCAAGATTCCAAGGGCTGTTGATTTCGCCTTGTAGAACTTTTTCATTTTCTTCTACTTAATATGGTAGGTGTCACACCCATTTTACAAAGTTTTTTCTAAAGTTATATTTTGCGTCAATAAACTAATCCAGTTACCATGTTTCATCACTTTTTTCGTATTTGGTATAGAATTATGGCATTTTTTTCATTTGTCGTAATTTTCGATATCGATAAAGTGGGCGTGGTTATGGTCAGATTTCGCCCATTTTTTATACCAAGAAAAAGTGAGCTCAGGTAAGTACGTGGGCTAAGTTTAGTAAAGATATATAGGATTTTGCTCAAGTTATTGTGTTAATGGCCGAGCGGAAGGACAGACGGTGGAGTGTGTATAAAAACTGGGCGTGGCTTCCACCGATTTCGCCCATTTTCACAGAGAACAGTAACCGTCATAGAATCTATGCTCTTACCAAATTTGAGAAGGATTGGTAAATTTTTGTTCGACTTATGGCAATAAAAGTATTCTAGACAAACTAAATGAAAATGGGCGGAGCCACGCCCATTTTGAAATTTTCTTTTATTTTTGTATTTTGTTGCATCATATCATTACTGGAGTTGAATTTTGACTTAATTTACTTATATACAGTAAAGATATTAAATTTTTTGTTAAAATTTGAATTTAAAAAAATTTTTTTTAAAAAGTGGGCGTGTTCTTCATCCAATTTTGCTAATTTTTATTTAGCGCATATAGAGTAATAGTAGCAACGTTCCTGCCAAATTTCATCATGATATCTTCAACGACTGCCAAATTACAGCTTGCAAAACTTTTAAATTACCTTCTTGTAAAAGTGGGCGGTGCCACGCCCATTGTCCAAAATCTTACTAATTTTCTATTCTGCGTCATAACGTCAACCCATCTACCAAGTTTCGTCGCTTTATCTGTCTTTTGTAATGAGTTATCGCACTTTTTCGGTTTTTCGAAATTTTCGATATCGAAAAAGTGGGCGTGGTTATAGTCCGATATCGTTCATTTTAAATAGCGATCTGAGATGAGTGCTCAGAAACCTACGTACCAAATTTCATCAAGATACCTCAAAATTTACTCAAGTTATCGTGTTAACGGACGGACGGACGGACGGACGGACGGACGGACGGACGGACGGACGGACGGACGGACGGACATGGCTCAATCAAATTTTTTTCGATCCTGATTATTTTGATATATGGAAGTCTATATCTATCTCGATTCCTTTATATATGTACAACCAACCGTTATCCAATCAAACTTAATATACTCTGTGAGCTCTGCTCAACTGAGTATAATGAAAGGTGTTAATAAGTGTTTTAAAAGGGCGTTGGCCTTAGTTCTATATGTGGACGCCTTTTCGATATATCGCCATAAAGGTGGACCAGGGGTGACTCTAGAATGCGTTTATACAATATGAGTATCAAATGAAAGGTGTTAATGAGTATTTTAAAAGGGCGTGGGCCTTAGTTCTATAGGTGGACGCCTTTTCGAGATATCGCCATAAACGTGGACCAGGGGTGACTCTATAATGTGTTTGTACGATATGGGTATCAAATGAAAGGTGTTAATGAGTATTTTAAAAGGGAGTGGGCCTTAGTTATATAGGTGATAGATATCGCCATAAAGGTGGACGAGGGGTGACTCTATAATTTGTTTGTACGATATGGGTATCAAAAGAAAGGTGTTAATGAGTATTTTAAAAGGGCCTGGGCCTTAGTTATATAGGTGATAGATATCGCCATAAAGGTGGACTAGGGGTGACTCTATAATATGTTTGTACGATATGGGTATCAAAAGAAAGGTGTTAATGAGTATTTTAAAAAGGAGTGGGCCTTAGTTCTATATGTGGACGCCTTTTCGAGATATCACCATAAACGTGGACCAGGGGTGACTCTAGAATTTGTTTGTACGATATGGGTATCAAACGAAAGGTGTTAATGAGTATTTTAAAAGGCCCTGGGCCTTAGTTATATAGGTGATAGATATCGCCATAAAGGTGGACCAGGGGTGACTCCATAATTTGTTTGTACGAAATGGGTATCAAAACAAAGGTGTTAATGAGTATTTTAAAAAGGAGTGGGCGTTAGTTCTATATGCCGCCTTTTCGAGATATCGACATAAAGGTGGACCAGGGGTGACTCTAGAATTTGTTTGTACGATAAGGGTATCAAACGAAAGGTGTTAATGAGTATTTTAAAAGGGCCTGGGCCTTAGTTATATAGGTGATAGATATCGCCACAAAGGTGGGCCAGGGGTGACTCTATAATTTTTTGTACGACATGGGTATCAAAAGAAAGGTGTTAATGAGTATTTTAAAAGCAGTGGGCCTTAGTTCTATATGTGGACGCCTTTTCGGGATATCGCCGTAAACGTGGACCAGAGGTGACTCTAGAATGCGTTTGTACAATATGGGTATCAAATGAAAGGTGTTAATGAGTATTTTAAAAGGGCGTGGGTCTTAGTTCTATAGGTGGACGCCTTTTCGAGATATCGCCATAAAGGTGGACCAGGGGTGACTCTAGAATTTGTTTGTACGATATGGGTATCAAATGAAAGGTGTTAATGAGTATTTTAAAAAGGAGTGGGCCTTAGTTCTATATGTGGACGCTTTTTCGAGATATCGCCATAAACGTGGACCAGGGGTGACTCTAGAATGTGTTTGTACGATATGGGTATCAAATTAAAGGTATTAATGAGGGTTTTAAAAGGGAGTGGCCCATAGTTGTATATGTGAAGACGTTTTCCAGATATCGACCAAAATGGGGACCAGGGTGATCCAGAACATCATCTGTCGGATACCGTTAATTTATTTATATATGTAATACCACGAACAGTATTCCTTCCAAGATTCCAAGGGCTTTTGATTTCGCCCTGCAAAACTTTTTCATTTTCTTCTACTTAATATGGTAGGTTTCACACCCATTTTACCAAGTTTTTTTCTAAAGTTATATTTTGCATCAATAGACCAATACAATTACCATGTTTCATCCCTTTTTTCGTATTTGGTATATAATTATGGCATTTTTTTCATTTTTCGTAATTTTCGATATCGAAAAAGTGGGCGTGGTCTTAGTCGGATTCCGGCCATTTTTTACACTAATACAAAGTGAGTTCAGATAAGTACGTGAACTGAGTTTAGTAAAGATATATCGATTTTTGCTCAAGTTATCGTGTTAACGGCCGAGCCCTTTTTCCCAGAAAACAGTTATCATCCTAGAATCTAAGCCTCTACCAAATTTCACAAGGATTGGTAGTTTTTTGTTCGACTTATGGCATTAAAAGTATCCTATACAAATTAAATGAAAAAGGGCGGAGCCATGCCCATTTTGAAATTTTCTTTTATTTTTGTATTTTGTTGCACAATATCATTACTATAGTTGTATGTTGACGTAATTTACTTATATACTGTAAAGATATTAACTTTTCTTTTAAAATTTGAATTAAAAAATTTTTTTTTTAAAAAGTGGGCGTGGTCGTTCTCCGATTTTGCTAATTTTTATTAAGCAGACGTATAGTGATACAAGTAACGTTCCTGCCAAATTTCATCATGATATCTTCAACGACTGCCAAATTACAGCTTGCAAAACTTCTAAATTACCTTCTTTTAAAAGTGGGCGGTACCACGTCCATTGTCCAAAATTTTCCTAGTATTCAGTTCTGCGTCATAAGTTCAACTCACCTACAAATTTTCATCGCTTAATCCGTATTTGGTAATGAATTATCGCACTTTTTAAATTTTTCGAAATTTTCGATATCGAAAAAGTAGGTGTGGTTATTGTCCGATATCGTTCATTTTAAATAGCGATCTGAGATGAGTGCCCAGGCACCTACATCCCAAATTTCATCAAGATACCTCAAAAGTTACTCAAGTTATCGTCTTAACGGACAGACGGACGGACGGACGGACATGGCTCAATCGAATTTTTTTCGATACTGACGATTTTGATATATGGAAGTCTACATCTATCTCGATTCCTTTATACCTGTGCAACCAACCGTTATCCAATTAAACTTAATATACTCTGTGAGCTCTGCTCAACTGAGTATAAAAAGTATGCATTAAAATGGAGATTGAACATAATGATCCAAATAATTTTTACCACAGCTTCTTCCTCAGTTTTGGCAATATTAATCGCCTGTTGCATTTCCGCTACTGAATAATTTGGCAAAACATCAAGAGAAAACCTCGACGGGGGGGCTCAACTTTTTTAAAATTTCCTCCAATATTTTTTTGTAATTTCTATGTTTATATTTCACTTGTTTACCTTTATAGAAACATTTAAATTAGACCACGTAACTCTTTCTCTGACTACATAAGAATGACAAATTCTATTATTTTGAGAAAATCAATCAGTTATTTTAAAAAACAGTTATTTTCGATGGATTTATTATATTTGACGCAAATATCCCACTTTGCTCCAAAAAAAACAGAAAGGGAACACATATAACGGTTTAAAAGGCAAGGATCGCATTCTGCTCCCAGAAATATGATAGGAGATCACACACTAATGTGCTGCTCTATAGTTGATCCCCTGTTGTTAAAAAGATCGCTTTATTCCTGTTCATCAAGGGAGCGCTCTAGATATTTTCTACTGGGAATATGCGCTGATTATTGCTGTGAACACATAAGTATATGCGCTTCGCTCACAACTCCCATCTATAAACATTTATTTGTTTTCTTTGCTGTTTTTATTGTTATTACTGGCGTCCGCCGTGATGGTATCGTGCTCCGTCATCCTCACCGAAGTTCCAGGGTTCACGCCCCGGACAAAAAAACATCAAAATTTTGGAAAACAAGTTTTTTAAATTATACTTAAGAAACTTTTCCTAAGCGGAGTCGCCCCTCGGCAGTGTTTGGCAAGCACTCCGGGTATATTTCTGCCATGAAACGCTCTCAGTGCTTTGCAGATGCCGTTCGGAGTAGGCATGAAGCAGATAGGTTTCGTCCCGCCAATTTGTAGGAAAAATTAAAACAAGCACGTTGCAAATTGCAAGAGAAGCTCGACCCAAAATCTCTTCGTAGGTTATCGCATCTTACATTTTTTTTTTATTTCCTAGCGGCATTTAATTCAAGAGGGTTAAAATAGCCTATAGAACGGTTTCACAATTTCAAAAAAAAAAATAATTCATAAGTACTGCAAATAACTACGAGGCTGGAAATCCGGACGAGGTATCGCATAATGAGTTATAAAGAACTTCTTCAACACTTAACGTATTTTGCGCAGATCCGGAAGTTAACAAATACTAAAAACTGCCAGGTCAATGTAATATTTTTCAGATGGAAGTAGTGGCTGATTTAAACGGCCGTTGTAGTGTGGTGGTAGCTTGCTACGCTTATACCGAAGGGCTTCACCTCCCGAGCAAAGCCAAATCGAAAATTTAAAAAAAGTCGTCCCACCTTCTTCGTTGATTTGGCAAACATTCATGTTGTAAGAAATGTCAGATACCATACGGTTTTGTATTGCACACATGTTTTTAAATGATAAAATAATACTCTCTCTTCATTGTCACTATCGTGCGACATGATCGTCATTTTCCTAATAAATATATGCATCAGAAATAAAAAATAACCTGGCGATAAATGACGCCAATTGGGTCCACCAAGGGGATCAAATCTTTCTCCACCTGGCTCTCCCAAACAGTGGAGCCCTTTTCATTCTCTGCTTTCGAATACGACTGTCAATAGAACCCCAAGCGGGTAAGGGGGTTAGAATATACCCGCAGTAGGTATGCCTGTGGTAAGAGGTGATTAAAATACAAAATATATTCAAGTGGTTGTGTAGCGCAATAATTTCAGGTTGCCATAGGTTCTCCAAACCCAATTGTCAACCTCGCCTATGATTAACAGCCGAGGCTTTGGCGAACCCGAACTCCTCATGGATGTAGGGGTGGGAGGGCGGTATGGCTTAGAAGGTCGCATGTGGTCATACCAAATCGTTTCTGAGATGGTTGGGCTTTGTACCATAACATACCGGATCTGCAAAGGACCATCAACATCCATAATTGTCACCAAAGCCTTCGGGGAGTGTCCTTATCGCTACAACAACAACTGTCAATAGAAACGTATGCATGTTTTTTTGTAAAAACTCCAGAAATGGCAAGCCGTAAGGAAAGTGAAAATACCACATTGCACTTAACCTATTTTCGCTACGAAACTAAGGTAATAACAATTCTACGAAGCAATTGCACTTTAGTGTTCATCTAATATTTATGTGCATACAAGCATATGACAGCTTTTACAAAAGCAAACTTCAAATACTAAGATTAAACTTAACTTGATGACTCAACTTTTATACTTCTTACTGCAATAAAACTAATCATACTCAATGAACTCTTATTATTTTGTCTCCTCTAAATCTTTCTTTATTGGGACCAGATTTCACTCAAATATTTCGTTATGTGTCAACTTCAACTCTGCATATGCGTATATACATACATCAGCGAGCGCTAACATCGTAGTGACAATTTTTATCGAATTTCGTAAAATAAATTCTTATTTTTTGATTTTCCATAATTTAAGAAAAAACCTCTACTAAGCTTATAACTGAAACTATGCAAACAAAACTCAAAAATTGAGTACTCAGCTCCCGAGAAGCTAGCTGATGAAGATGTGAAATTCAGAAACAAGTCCTAGTAACCATCGCCATTCGCAAGCTTTGTAATTTTTCTCTAATATCAATAACAAACAATTGTATGAGGCAATATGAAAATGTCTCGCTAATTAAATACAGATAATAATATTGATATAATAGTGAACAGCGGACGTAATGCTTATAAAAGCAATGATATTAACCCAAGCTAAGCTACGAAGCTCTTGGAGCACGCCTATTTGAGGCCAATGGACTCCTAAACTGCTTAACCGATTTTTAATTTCTTTTGCATCCCCGGGTGGAGTGATCTAACTTGAAATATAGGATAGGTTATATCTCAGTTTATAGCCGCAATATTATTTTATTGCAATTTTTTTAAATGTTTATATGTATTAATAAAATCTTACGTATACGCACCGGCACTCACATTTTCACGTGGTGTGGATATACTTCCGTGTAATTGGTTGGTGTTTAATTAAACAACGTGCTTATCAATAAAAAATATTATAGCGAATGATATCAAGTATAGCACATCACCAGGACCGGCGAGAGGGGGCCGGGGTTTTTGAGGGGGCCCGCGTATTAAGGTACTAAGACATTTTTTTTTAATTCAGGAGAGTCTTAATTGTTCCATGTGCAATTTTTAAGCCGAATTTCAAAAGCGACGAAAATCTGCATTTTGTTTTAATATTATAGTAAAGTGTGAAAAATAAAAATCTATATACATATATAGAAAGAAAGGCTAAATGTGTGTTAGTTGGTCGCCGGTGTTTGAAAAGATGCGTTGGTCGATTTTGTTCAAACTTTCACCCAAGTTGCGTAAACCTCACGCGGTGGTTACTACATAGGTTTGGTTGCGATCGACGTACAGGGTCTCGATATATAGGCCGAAACGTGGACCCGAGTACCCCTAGAATCTGTTTATAGAATATGGATAACAAATGAAAGCTGTTGATGAGTGCTTTAGTAGAGGGTAAGTTCATACTCCTGGGTGACTAGGGTCTCGAGATATAGGCCAAAACGTGGGCCAGTGAATGCCTGGACAGTGTTTATACAATATGGATATCAAATGAGAGCTGTTGATGAGTGCTTTAGTACAGAGTAATATATTATCCAGAGACGGACTGGGACTGGGATTAGGGCTAGGACTGGGACTGAGACTCGGAGTGGGACTGGGACTGGGACTGGAATAAAATACTTACCACCCTCTGGGACAGGCAATAAGGGATGCAGAAGAATGAGAAGGAATTGAGAGAATAGAAAAGAGAGAAAGAGATTGAGAAAGAGATAGAATGAGGCGAAAATGGAGATAGATGAAGCGAAAAATACGGAGGGAGGAGTGAATAAAAGGATTAGGAAAAAGTGAAGAGGGGGGAAGGGCAGAGTCAGACGGATGCAGATAGGCCATTTTTAGGGCAGGACAACGTCTGCTGGGTCTTCTAGTACTATTATAAAGTATGAATGTTTTATACTTCGAGTTCTATATTCAGCTCCCGAGAGGTTAGCTGATGACAAAGTAATATTCAGTCCTAGTAACCATCGCCGTTTGTAAATTTTATAAATTTGTCTAATATCAATAAATATCAAAAAGGTTTCGAAAATTAAAGAATTTTTAATTTATTTAATAATTTTGGAAAACCGTAAACAATATCACATCAGCATGCACAAGATGAGAGCTGTTTCGATTATATACCTAGTAAATCTTTTCAAAACTTCTTATCGAGCGAGTGTGATTTAGAGCGCGCACTTCCACGATTGTTGTTCTGCCACGTCATGCCTTTAAGAGTTCGAATCCCATTTCCATGAAAAAAGGCTTTGAAAAGATTAACTAGTTGTAATCAAAACAGCTGTCGCCTTGTCCGTCCTGATAACATGTTGTTTAAAGTTTTCCCATATTCTTAAATAGATTAAAATTTGCTTCAAACAAGTGCTTTCATACATTTAAATTATACAAATAAAATATGCTTCCTAAGGGTTTTTTGAGTAAATTGTTTTATCAACCAATGAATTTTAGTCTTACAATATACAAGTTACTAGCAGACCCGGCAGATGTTGTTCTGCTCTAAATTTGGCCTATCTGCATACATTTTAATAAGCTTTTTCCGTTTACCTCTGCTCTACCCCTCTACACTTTTTCTTAATCTTTTTATTCACTCCTCCCTCCGTCTTTTTCGCTTCATCTCCATCTTCGTCTCATTCTATCTCTTTCTCAGTCTCCTTCTCTATTTTCTCTCCTCTCAAGTTTTTCTCCTTCTTCTTCATCTCTTATTGCCAGTCCCAGAGGGTGGTATGTATTTTGCTCCAGTCCCATTCCGAGTCTCAGTCCAAGTCCCACTCCGAGTCTCAGTCTCAGTCCCAGTCCTAGTCCTAATCCCAGTCCAAGTCCGTCTCTGGTATACTTCCCGGAAAAAAGCATCATAAATAGTAATATAGGCAAATTTATATACGAAATGTCAGGCATATCGAAAAGGACGTATGTAAATAGGTATGTGGGTATTATTAATTCTTGTCTTTATTTCGGCTTCGCATGCATATTTATCAGTTTTGCCAGGTTGTTGCGACTAAATCGGATATCAGAATGAACTTTAGAGCTCTCAGCTTTCATTTGATATACATAATACACACACATTTTAGGGGTATCCGGGTCCATGTTTTGGCCTATATCTCGAGGCCGTAGTCACTCAGCGGTGTAAAACTTACTCTGTATTATAGCACACATCAACAGCTTCAATTTGATACCCATAATGTAAAAACACATTCTACGTGTATACGGGTCCACGTTTTGGGCTATATCTCGAGACCCTAGCCTCTCAGTTGTATGAAAATTATCCTGTACTATAGCACTCATCAACAGTTTTCATTTGATATCCATATTGTATAAACACATTCTAGGGGTACCCGGGTCCACGTTTTGGGCTATATCTCGAGACCCTAGCCTCCCAGTTGTATGGAAATTATCCTGTACTATAGCACTCATCAACAGCTTTCATTTGATATCCATATTGTATAAACACATTCTAGGGGTAACCGGTCCCACGTTTTGGGCTATATCTCGAGACCCTAGCCTCCCAGTTTTATGAAAATTATCCTGTACTATAGCACTCATCAACAGTTTTCATTTGATATCCATATTGTATAAACACATTCTAGGGGTGCCCGGGTCCACGTTTTGGGCTATATCTCGAGACCCTAGCCTCCCAGTTGTATGAAAATTATCCTGTACTATAGCACTCATCAGCAGTTTTCATTTGAAATCCATATTGTATAAACACATTCTAGGGGTAACCGGGTCCACGTTTTGGGCTATATCTCGAGACCCTAGCCTCCCAGTTGTATGAAAATTATCCTGTACTATAGCACTCATCAAGAGTTTTCATTTGATATCCATATTGTATAAACACATTCTAGGGGTAACCGGGTCCACGTTTTGGGCTATATCTCGAGACCCTAGCCTCCCAGTTGTATGAAAATTATCCTGTACTATAGCACTCATCAACAGTTTTCATTTGATATCCATATTGTATAAACACATTCTAGGGGTAACCGGGTCCACGTTTTGGGCTATATCTCGAGACCCTAGCCTCCCAGTTGTATGAAAATTATCCTGTACTATAGCACTCATCAACAGTTTTCATTTGATATCCATATTGTATAAACACATTCTAGGGGTACCCGGGTCCACGTTTTGGGCTACATCTCGAAACCCTAGCCTCCCAGTTGTATGAAAATTATCCTGTACTATAGCACTCATCAACAGTTTTCATTTGATATCCATATTGTATAAACACATTCTAGGGGTACCCGGGTCCACGTTTTGGGCTATATCTCGAGACCCTATCCTCCCAGTTGTATGAAAATTATCCTGTACTATAGCACTCATCAACTGTTTTCATTTGATATCCATATTGTATAAACATATTCTAGGGGTACCCGGGTCCACGTTTTGGGCTATATCTCGAGACCCTATCCTCCCAGTTGTATGAAAATTATCCTGTACTATAGCACTCATCAACTGTTTTCATTTGATATCCATATTGTATAAACATATTCTAGGGGTAACCGGGTCCACGTTTTGGGCTATATCTCGAGACCCTAGCCTCCCAGTTGTATGAAAATTATCCTGTACTATAGCACTCATCAACAGTTTTCATTTGATATCCGGGTCCATGTTTTGATCTCAAGACCCTAGACACATAGCGAAAAAAAGGTAGACGTTGGCCGATTTTCAGACTTACCCAATATGCTCACAAAATTTCATGAGAATCGGTTTAGCTGTTTCGGAGGAGTTCAGCCTCTAAAACCGTGACAGAAGGATTTTATATATTAGATCAGTCTATCAAAATTCTCATACCTTTTTAACAATTTTTTTTTCAGAAGCGTTTTTCAGATTGCCTTCCATACAAATAAAATAAAATATGCAAAGCCCATAAGAAACAAAAATTCAAAAGTCAATACGAATTTTGGGGGACTTATACGTAAGGCCAAAATTTATCGTGCTACCAAAATGCATTATCGAAAAGATTTAGAAAACCATTAATAAAAAATCGGAATTTTCGCAAATTTTCTCGAATTTTCAAATATTTTAGAACTTTTTTTTATTTAATAATTTGGGAAAAATTTAAACAACGTGACATCGGGACGTACAAGGCGACAGCTGTTTCGATTATACCTTGTAAAACTCTTCATATTTTCTCCCGTGAGTGGGATTTGAACCTGAACTCCTACGATGGTTGAAGTGTTACAAACGCATTCAGCCACGTTATGCATTAGTTGTTGTTTTGTTTGAAACGTTTCAGTTACTGTCTTAACATATTTTTTCTAAATCGTCATAGATATATAAAATACCCGAACTTTGAATTATCTTGCCACTGATATTTTCGTGACCGCTGCTGTAAATGTGCTTTACTTACATAGTTTGTATCAAAATTTTACTTCAATGGTCGTCAACGGTAATAAAAGTAAGCACCAAAGATGTTTACTACTTTTTGCTGACAACCACAGAATAGTGAAAAGGAAATCATTGAAAAAGTATGTGTACAACGACAAAGTTGAAATGCACTTTGAGACAATAACAGTTACTGTATGAGGTGTGAAATAAGTTTTAGTGCTTGCTAAGTGTAAATGATTGGAGATACGTACATATGTATGTGTGCACGTAACAACTTACCATAATAACCGGACATGTCCATTGGCACCACCTGTATGAGACGATAACTTTTTATTAGTTCGTGTAGGAAACGTTGGGCCAAATAGAAGAGCAGGACAAGATGCGGATTATCGGTGAGTACACCTTCACTGACAGCACTGAAATGAGAAAAGGGATTGTTAAATGTATGTGAGAGATTTTGCGGGAAAACAGAATTTTATGCGCATTTCTATGTGAAGTACGATCGAACGAGCTTAAAAATACAGAAAAAAGTTTACAAATCGATCGGAACCCAATATATATAAAAAAAAAAATAAATATTTTAATTAATAAGGAATTTTTATTGGTGGTATGAGATGTCTTACATAAAACTTCGCCTCATAGCTTCTATAGGTTAGGTTCGGTTAGGTTAGGGTGGCTGCCCGAGGGCACACTTAGGCCCGTTGCGGTACCACGAAAAACACCGTTACCTTTCCTCTTCGAACCATTTTGAGGACCTGATGAAAGCTACCAGGTCCTTGACGTCATGCTCCAAAACTTTGCATAGATTATCAAGAAATGGAGCTCCCAGAAAGCGCTGCCGTGCTCCGCTTAGTGCTGGGCAGTTGCAAATGAGGTGAACCACCGTTTCCTCCTCCTCATCCTCTTTACAGCTCCTACAGCAACTACGATAAGGAACACCTAACCTTTCTGCATGCCTACCTATGAGGTTAGTGCCCCCACAAGTATGGAAATTGTATCCATTCTTACGTTGTACACGTGACGGGATCTTTTAGGATCCCATTTAGGCCAGGTTTCTTTCGATGTTCGACACCCCGGTGTTTGTAGCCATCTTTTGTCGGCTTGACGGTAGATGTGCTCTTTTAGCATTAGCTTGCATGTGGACAGGGGCATACCTAAGCGCTCTTGTCCAGGAAGAACCTGCCTGGTTGTATCCTGCCTAGCGAGTTCATCTGCAATGCAGTTTCCCTAGATATCCCTATGTCCAGGGACCCATGTGAGGTGTACACGGTTCTGTTGAGCCATCTCTTGAAGAGATCGGCGCCAGTTTAGTGCTAGTTCAGAACTGAACGAGTGGGAGCCAAGAGACTTTATGGCAGCTTGGCTGTCGCTGAAGATAAAAATTTCTTTGCCGACATTGTATGTCCCTATCCGAAGCCTCAGCTAGCCATTATGGCTACAACCTCTGCCTGGAATACACTGCTGTGGTCGGGTAGTCTGAATGAGAGCTGGAGGTCAAGTTCCCTTGAGTATACTCTACCTCCAACTCTACCGTTTAGCTTGGAGCCGTCCGTTTATATGGAAATGCTGCTATCCATAGCAAGGCACTTATCTGACTCCGTCCAGGCATCCCTGCTGGGGATGTTTATCTTAAAGTTGGTTTCCGCAACTGTTGTGGTCGCACAGCGATCCGTGCTAGGAGGAAGAAAACTGTATTTGTTTAGTATACTTGAGTGTCCTGTGGTCTTGTTGTTCCAACACGACAACTCCCTTAGACGCGGGGCTGACGTTGCCGCTGCTCGATGACCAACTAGATCCAATGGAAGGATGTCAAGAATGACCTGAAGGGCTTCACTAGAAGTTGTTTTTAGAGCCCCGCTTATGCTTATGATGCTGGATCTGCGGACTTTACCTAACATGTTTAGGTTTGACGCCTTGCTCAAGGCTGGCCACCATACGATTAGCCCATACAGCAGTATGGGTCGGATAATCGCGGTATAAATCCATCTGCATATGTTGGGGGTGAGTCCCCATTTTTTGCCAATGGCTTTTTTACACGAATATAATGCAGTGTACGCTTTCTTTTGTCGCTGAATAACATTGTCCTTCCAGTTCAGCTTTTTGTCTAAAACTACGCCTAGAAATGTGGCCTTATCTGCCAGGCTTAGGCGCACCCCATTTAGTTCTGGTAGGTTTAACGATGGTATTTTGTATCGTTTGCTATATAAGACAAGCTCAACTTTATCGGAATTGACACTGAGTCCACATCGGGAAGCCCACAGGGAAACCTCTCACAATGCCACCTGCATCAAGTCGCATAAAGTTTGAGGGAACTTGGCTCTGTAGACAATCGCTAGGTCAGCTAAGTCAACTAGTATCTCTTAATAGCGAGTTTACCGTTAGGTTCCATAGTAGAGGGGAAATGACACCACCTTGGGGCGTGCCCCTTGCAACAAATCGTGTTATATCAACCTTGCCCAGTTAGGAAAGCACTTTCCTTCCCCCGAGCAGTAGCTATAAATTTATTAATACTTAGAAAATTTTTTCTTATTACTAAGCCCGTAAACCGATTTAAATCGAAAATCTATGGAGTATAACCAAAATAAAGTGTTTTTAGGATAAGTTGTCTGCATTAAATATTTTGCTAAATACCGATGAAGATAGTAAATGCTTAGCACAAAGCAATCTATGGAGTATCCTTTTAAATAACCTTTGGCAAAATTTATTGCAATGTTTTCAAATTAAAAACGCTGCGTAGAACAAGAAAAAAAGTTGAAGAAAGCGTAAGTAGCCAAATTGATTGCTTCATCAAAGCAAAGTGAGGAAATAATTAAGCATAAATAAATAAGAAGCACCTAAAGGAAAAAGCCAATTAGAAGACATAACGGAAAAGGGAGTAAAAATTGAAAAATGAATATAATTAGTGAACAACCATTCAAGCAACGCAATTGCCCTTCGGCCACAAGTAGAGCAGCGTAAAGGATCTAGTACAGCGGGAAAAGGAAATTAAACGCGTAAAGGAAATAATAATAACAAAAATCGACTAAGAAGTCTAAAATTAATGAATTTTAATATGTTCATGTTAAAGTATAAAAATCGATAACTTTTCTATAACAAATTGATCACTTTTTATAAACGATTCAATACTTTTGAAAAATTAATCGATAACTTTTTGATAACAATTCTGTTAAATCGGGGATGAACAAAAAAGTGCAAGGGTCAAAGCCCCTCTTGGATTCCGTAAACGTGGAACGAGGTGAGCTGGTCCTTAAAATCATCTATTTCACACATATCTACTCGTCCAACAACAATTAATTACACTGGAATCTTATGCAGGGATATGGACAGGACCGTATGAGTATGTTCATTCTTTTAAAAAAAAAATGTACATGGATATGAAAACACTCACCTGGATTGTCGGTGATAAAAAAAGTCCGATTGCACGGCGTACTATGGCGCCTTTTGAGTTTTTTATTTGCAAAAATCATAACTTTTGAACTAATGAGGATATTTTAAAGATGTATACTGCACCTAAAAGCTAATTATATAAACTTTGGACAATTTAAAATACAGGGTGCCAGAGTAACAGGGTGCTCCAAAATAATTCGTCAAAATTGAAAAATTGTAGAGAAACCAAAAAAAATTTTTTTTTGTTAAAAGCTGAAGGACTAACTTTGAAATGTTTTTATGAGGATGTATTTGAACATGAAATCAGATAAACTTGTGATTTGTATGAAGGAGTGTGGGTCTACCTACTTATGATTAAAAGTTTTGTCTTAGTGGCAAAGTTATCAATCTCCACCAAACTTGATGGACGCACTACTTCTTTTAAGATGTTATCTATATATATAAAATTCAAACTATGTATGTATGTATGTAGGTATAGATCGAGATGCGTCCTAAACGGATCGACCGATCTTGTACAACCCACTAGAAATCTTCCAGAGATGGTCATAGGCTAAAAATTATTTCGATATATAAAAGGGGCGTGGCACCTGCCACACAAATGGAATTTTTGATAATGGATAACTCTGGAGGTATTCATGCTAGAAGATTGAAATTCAGTAAGGAGTTATATGAGACCAATCCCTCACACCACCAAGAAAATGTGGAGTGAGGGAGAAGGGGGCGTTGCACCTCCCATACAAATGGAATATATCATACTGATTACCTCTGGATGTAATAATGGTATGATAGTGAAAATTGGTAAGGAGCTATATGAGGTTAAGTCCTAATACCTCCAGTAAAATGTGGAATTAGGGACAAGGGGACGTGGCACCTTCCCTACAAATGGGGTTTTTCAGAACTATGGCTGCCGTCCAAACTTAGGTTATTATAACAGCTAAAGTTTGACTACAGAGTTGTTTGGCTGTTATTCCTTTTCGATGTTTAGTAATCTTCCGCCGTTAAATTTTTTTGTTCATTTCAGTCTATCCGCATCTCCTATCTATATATATATAAAGTTAAAATTATGAATGTTTGTATGTAGGTATAAATCGGGTTGCGTCCTAAACGGATTGGCCGATCACAACTAAATTTGAATCACCCACTAGAAATCTTCCAAAGATGGGCATAGGCTAAACATATCTTCAATATAAAAAAAGGAGGTGGCACCTGTTTACTCTCTTTAGAAATGAGAGAGGGCATTTTGGCGGAAATACTTCAGCAGCAGCTTTTGCTAAACAACTTCTTGAAATTAATTATGGCAAAATTCCTATTTCTATACTAACAGATTTGATTTCTTTTCCTGCAAGTTTTTGAGAATTTATAACATCACGTGGAGCTTTAATATCTAATGTTTCTTCCAACTATTGAATCTATCTTTACAAACTATAAATTGCTTTGAGAAAAGGCATTTTAGGCACATTAAAATGAGGATGTTAATATCACTAGAATCAAGACAACTTATCACGCTATTAACAGAGTCGTGGAAGAGTCCCAAGCTGTGCATATCCGATTGAGTTTATTAGCTCTTTTGAACCATCAGAAATTGCTCCTCATTAAAAAAGGGCCCATAATATCATAATATTTATGCTTCGTTATTTCGATTCTCCACGCTTAAGTAGTGGGACAAGGCTTTTCATCACAAATCTTTTACGGATGTCATTGAAGCAATTCATTTTATCAGAGAATTTCGAAAACAACAAAGTTTAAAACCAAGTATTCCATTGATACAGATAGATTTGTCTTTTCAATTTTAAATGCCTCAAATTTCCTATCCCTATCAATGAAGCTCAACGACGATCATTAGATGCGAATCAAGAGATTGATGAGCGCAATACAAACCTTTATAGCTCCAAAACTTCTGCAACTCAATTGTCAACCTCACCTACGCGAGGGGAATCCTGTTACAAATCTAATTATATCATACTACAACAGTCATTATCTGAAGCAGAAATCAATCTTACTAACTCATGTTTTAGCCATGGCCGGTTACGCGTAGCTTGCAGAAACGTGTGGTTAAACCCACGGGCATAAGCTAGTACTCTTATAAAAGTGAAATATATACACTAGGGGATAAGTATGTAAACATTGCTTGAAAATTTATTGTATAAATGTACTTACATATTTTTGAAAAATTCAAAAACCAAATATTTTATTAATACTTAACTAAAAAAAAAATTATTAAAAGTTGCTCAATATTATTGTATTTGAGCCACAGATGAACAATAATAAATTTTTGAGCACTGCCCACTTATTATAAACAGTTTTATCTTAATAACCGCTTTACCAATTTTATTGATTTCTGTAAAAATTTTTTACTTTTCTGATAGCCAAAGCTTTACATAAAGGATGCTTCAAAACTCATATTAAAATTTAATAAATTTTTAAAAGACGTAAAAACGAAAATAACGAAATAACTGTATTATTTATAATAAATAATAAGATTGATTGCTATAATTGACTCCTTTTTTTTCAATAAAATAACAAAACTAAGTACTAAATAATTTTTTTTGTTGTGATAGAAAAAGGTGGATAATTTATTTAATCCTAACGTAGTCTTCGTCACTTGAAAATATGTCTAACAAGGAAACCATTTCTGAGCTATATGTGTCTGTAAGATCTTTTTGTGATCTTAAATCCCTCATTTATGATATGACTGGATCAGAAGAGAGGTCTTCTTTTTGTTAAACTCGTGAGATTTTGCAAGCATTAGTACTTCTATATCTTTTGTAGTCCTTGTTTTTAGATTTTTGAGCTTCTTCAGACAATTCTCCTAATGGTAAACACTGGTATTATATTAAATTTTTCCATAGGATAAAATTTTATGTACCGTTGGTGTGAGCTTTTTCTGAGGATACTTTTGAAGCAGCAGCTCTGCATTTTTCGATGCATATTCTCCAAATTTAGGTCCATTAGCTTTTTCATGGCAATTTCAAATATTTAGAATTACTCCCAGTTACTCGACTCCAGTAATCATTTTCAAAAAATCTTCTTGAGGAGTTACCATCATTTGTATTTCCGTATCCATACTTTGGACAGTCAAATCTAAGGCCAATCTCTTTATAGAATGCAATTTTTTGGATCCTGTTTTGTTTCTCCTTACATGTTGTATTGTCGTCGAAAACTTCTCCCTGTTGTGGTAGTGTATAAGCCAGTTTCAAAACGAATTCCATGTACCTTATCCTCGCATGCAAAGGAGATATTCCACACTCATAATTTAGTTCGTAAATAATTGAATCATCAAGATTTTCAAAGTCTTTTTGACTCTTCTTACAGATTGGACATTTCAATGTAGATGATGTGTGTGTTAGTAAGTTCAAAACTTTTCCATCGACCATTGTTAGAAGAAAATCATGCTTTATGGTAATAACATTCACGTCTTCATTTCAATTATTGTTGGTGCTAATTTTGCGATTTGCTTTTCTATATCACTCACTATAGCTTTTCTGAGCTCCGAAGACTCCTTCTCAGATTTAAATAATATCAGCCCGCACAATTTAACTGATGACGGCCGTGGATTATTCTGAAGCTTTACTTTTACTTTACTGCTGTCCACCCGGTCATGAAAAGCTTTAGCGACTTTTTAAGTTTAGAGGTGGTCTTTATAATAATTCCGAAATCGATATTTTTTTCTTTGTATTTTATCTGTAAGATATCCTATAGATCTCGTAGTTCGTAATCATTTCAAAATTTATCAACAAAAATTCAAACTTATTTCTGGGTAGTAGTGTGTGACGAGTTTCTTCAAAATTTTAGTAAAAATTCAAATATTTGTGGATTTTGTTTTATGTTTTTTTTTGTACCAAATTTGATTAGGTCACTTTTTAGCGTTGTCTTCTGGCTAGATGAACATATTTTTAAGCCTATAAAACTTCATAGATCGAATTCATTTCAAAATTTATCAATACAAATTCAAACTTATCACAGTGTGCGACGAGTTTTCTTCAAAATTTAAATAAAAATTCCAATATTTGTGGATAAAGCTTAAAGTGTAAAATTTCGTCTGGCCAGACGACAACGTTAAGATGTGTTGAATTTATACACCGCTAATCGGAGGGTTAAACGGAGGGGAACAATCGAAGCCATAAACATATTACCATCTGTAATTTTCCATCGTCTACATTTATTTTTTGTTTATATGCGCTTTGTCCTGATGATCCGCCACAGCCCCATTTATTTATCAATGTTAGGCTTTTTGGCAGTGATTTCAACTTTTCTTCAGAAACACTTTTGAAGAGTCGTATAGACGTATGATCCCTTAAGTTTTGGAGCTCAACTTCAGCTGATACTTCGGTCAATTTGGCTCTTGGAGGAATTGCTTCTTTCTTGGATTGAGATATTTGTTTGTATCCAGGGAAAAGATCGGCATTATGTTGCAATAATGACTCACGCAATATATTATATTTATCCTTCTATAACCCGAGATCTATAAACAGCGCCAAAGACTCTGCAGGAGTTTATCTCCTAGGTAGCGCATTTGGGGGTGTGGGAATGCTGTTTTTGATCCTTCTCAGTCGCACTGGACTTGCTAAACCAACTGCTCCTATGATATTAGACTTGGTGTTTTCTTCGCCCTTTTTATATTTAATAGCCAATGTTTCTGAAAGATGAGTCGTGGCGATAGTTCTGTATAATCTGACAGCTTCCATTTCCTTGTGTATGTCGAACATTCTTCTATGGGTTTTGTTTGTCTTCCTCTAATTCAATTGGTTGATGTGCTAGGCATTTCTTCGTACAAAAAACAGCTAGCCAGCTAACCAGCTTTCATGCTTACATAGAAACCTTGAAGTAGAATGACCGACTGCTTCCCATTTTCTTTGTATTGAAATGTAGAGGAAGCCAATTCTTTATTTCAAGTCTTCGTCTTCTTTGTTGCATGCTTCGTTTGGTATCTCTGTCATAATAGCCTCAACGAACTCCGCCTTTATCTTTGAAGCTTTGAACACCTCAAATAGAATGGAGTTTTCTAGAGACATATTAAAATTTGCCATCGAGTATATCTTACTAAAAAAATATGTGATCTATATTTATGTTTATTTAAATAAAAAGAATACTTTATTCTTCTAATGGAAATTGGTCGATAAAGAACCGATAACTCAACAATGTTGTTGTTGCTGTATGTCCTTTTGATGATGTTGATGGTCCTTTGCCGGATATATAACCGGTATGTCCCGGTAACAAATAACTCAACAATAAATCTATAATTCGTATAGATATCGTCGATAACACACCTATAGCAACTCAGCGACAACTCGTCGATATGAAATTAAAATCCGTAACTCGTCTTCAACAATCCTATTACTCATCAATAACAAATTAATAACATGCCGTCCGGTTTCGTTTCCGGCTTCAGTTTTTCTTCTTATTTATCCTTTACTTTTACTACAATGTTTTAATCATAAAAGCTTTATAAACCTAATATCTTATTTTTAAGAATATGGGAATAAACCTCCCTCTCCCCATTCTCAGAAAAATATAAATTTCTGAATTTTTTACACCAAACATTGCACTAATTAAGGTGAGGCACTGCGTGAATTTATGTAAATACTGATCTTATTAATAGTGCCTTAATATAAGGGGCGGATTGAAAGAATCCAAAATGTAAGCCTAAACGTAGCCTCTGCAAGTTGCATGCTAAAATGGGAAATATAGAATGTAAGCGTAAGAATTGATATGCGCGAAATCAGACGGCACATTAAGTTTAAAGCAAGGTATGTTATCAAAAAGTTATCGATTTTTTTAAACAATTTATAGAGTTGTTATGTATTCATTTATCATCAAAAAATCATCAAAAAATTGTCAATATGTTATCGAAAAAATTCGGATTATTTAGAATATTTTGATCGAAAATTTATCGATATATTGGTAAAAAGTTATATATTGGTAAAAAGTTGCCGGTTTTGGTATTGGAGTGCTATCAATTTGTGCTAGCGGTGTGTTACAGAATTGTTATTTATCGATATAATATTGAAAAATTATCAGATATTAAAGTATATCGATTTGTTGTCGATGACTCGATAGTTTGTTATGAAACAGACACTCATAAAACATTAAAAAATCAATGACACTTCGATAACACGTATATAGCAAGCCGATAAGAAACCAAAACCACCCTGTGACTGGGCGATAACAAGCCGTAAACAAGTCTATAACCCGGCTATAATAATTGAATAAGACGTATATAGGACTAACTTTTCGGCATCGGTTTCAACCAATTCGAAGCTGACGAAGCTCTTCTCAAAGAGCGCAAGATTATTTGATTCTGGTAAAGTTACCTCTGCTGCAAGGTAAACAATTTTAGTTTATTTTTTAAACCTAGCAAAATTTACTGCAAATTTAAAGTTTTTTTTTACATCGTTTAAAAACACTAAATAGTCTTAAGTAATTTTTTAGATATCTTGGTTTTAGTTTTAGTTTAAAATTAAAAACAAAAAGTTTTACCCCGTACGACTTTTTCTAACTTTTTTTTCTATATTATTTACTAAGCCAAAATTTTTAATAATTTGGGTTTAAATTTTAGTGCAGAAGTTTGAAAAATGGAAATTTTCTGGACTAAAACTTAAACCAAAATTTCAGTCTGCATTTAAAACCAAAAAAACGTTGGTCATATATGTAGGCGTTTTATATAGCTGTCTCCATTTAAGACAGCAGAGAAGTTTTCCCCTCTATATTCATAAGAGAGCTCAATAAACATATTATAAAGTATTTATTTCATCATTGAGCTTATTTTTTTTAGTCACATTTTGTTTCCGTATACATTTTTAAGTGTCCTTGCAACTTACTTTTCTTACATTTTCATGCAGCCTTTTTCAAGCATACAAATTACAAATTAATTTCTTATACTCCGCAGTGCAACACAATCTTTGTGGGATTCTGAAATCGCCATCAACATTGAACAACTGGAAACAGATTAAACTTTAAATGTTATACCGTCTTTTTCACTTACTACTTATCCGGCTTCCTTTTTAGTTTTTTTTCTGCATGGGCCATAGTGCATGCGAAACGCTAAAAGCACAGGGATTCCACTGTAGCATATACCATAAAATCAGATGAAATCGTACAATTTTTATCAAGGTCATTTATATTTTGTATGTGCTTTACTGCTGGGAGTTAAGACACAATATCGTACAAACTGAAGTGCTTCGTAACGGATATGTCTTAAAAACGGATATGTTTTAATTTTTTGTTTGTTTGTTAGTGTACGTTAAATGTAAAGTAGAAATGGGATATACATAAGACTGTTGTCAAGTAATGGTTTAGTTAACCCATCACCAATGAGAGTACAGTATATAATTATTATTATTACTAGGCCTGGAAGCACTGCGATCGTTGTGCATATCTATTGTGAGAGTACAGTGTAAAAGTGACTCGAATTTAAAACTACATAAATTTAGATTTCGCCAACATGTTACACACCATATTCCATTATTGTGTTCATGTGTTTCTCATTCTCGTCCATCGGTTGTAACTGGAACTTCTAGATGATGCACGAGAGGACTAAAGTCATGTAATATCAAAAGACTCGCACGGGCACTCTCCCGCTGCTTGACTGTCTCTTATATAACATTTACCTAAACAAATATTATAATAACAAGTAAGGAAGGCTAAGTTCGGGTGTAACCGAACAGTACATTCTCAGCTGAGAGCTTTGGAGACAAATGTTGGAGTTGAATGTTGACACAATTTACTTATATACTGTAAAGATATTAAATTTTTTGTTAAAATTTGACTTAAAAAATTTTTTTTTAAAGTGGGCGTGCTCGTCATCCGAATTTGCTAATTTTTATTTAGATCACATATAGTAGTAGGAAAACCGTTCCTGCCAAATTCCATCATGATATCTTCAACGACTGCCAAATTATAGCTTAAAAAATAAATAAATGTAATGCGCGATAACCTTCGAAGAGACCTAAGGCCGAGCTTTTCTTCCAATTTGCGTCGTGCTCCTCTTGATTTTCCCTACAAATTGGCCGGACGGGACCTACATGTTTTATGCCGACTCCGAACGCCATCTGCAAGGCAGATGAGTTTTCACTGAGAGCTTTTCATGGCAGATATACACCCGGAGCGCTTGCCAAACACCGCCGAGGGGCGACCCCGCTTAGAAAAATTTTCTTCTAATTGAAAAATCTTATTTCTAAAATTTTGATGTTGCTTTGTCCGGGGGTTGAACCCGGGGCATACGGTGTGGTTGGCGGAGCACGCTACCATCACACCACGGTGGTCGCTTTATCCCTCTTTGGTAATGAATTTTTCAGTTTCTCGAAATTTTCGATATCGAAAAAGTGGGCGTGGTTATAGTCCGATTTCGTTCATTTTAAAAAAATATCTGAGATGAGTGCCCAGAAACTTACATAACAAATTTCATTAAGATATCTCAAAATTTACTCAAGTTATCGTGCTTACGGACGTACGAACGAACGGACATGGCTAAATGGATTTCTTTTTTCGCCCAGATCATTTTGATGTATAGAAGTCTATATCTATCTCGATTAGTTTATGCCGTTACGGGGTACCGTTATGCGAACGAAATTAATATAGTATGTGAGCTCTGCTCAGCTGAGTTTAAAAACTAGAGTTGCCCGCATACTTTGTTGTGCACGAAAATTGGTTTTCCTAATCTAAATATTTAACCTCGCTTCCTGTCTTTACTATTCCCATTATCTTCTATTCCATTTTCCATTTTTCTTATAATTCTTTTCCATCCCTTATTCCATCTGTCTACCTCTCATTTTCCAAACCACACCTCAAATCCAATTTCTACTTCCCCACTCACTCCTAATTTCGCTTAACTTCACTTCACCCACTACAACTCTCACTCCCATTCCCTCTCTCACCTGAGTTTAATCATATATGGACTTTTTTTTACTAAATATCGAATACCTCTCCGTAATATACCTCCCTGCGATGTTTTTACTCTATCCTCTAGCCTCTCTCTCCTTCTATTCATATTTCATCCCTGTCTCTCCTCCATATCTCCTCGATTTATCTCTCGCCTACTTCTACTTTCTTTCCTCTCCCTCAACCTTATTATATTTTTTTTCTTCTCCTTACTTTGCTACACGTGCAGAAAGTTTTCGATGTATAAAGCTTCGTACAGAGTAAACTTGCTCGAATAGGGCTAAGGAATTTTATGATCCATATATTACCAAAACACTTTGGATCTCGTGGGTTAGACCAATTTTGGGACATGCCTTAGTAGCATGCAGTCAGCGCTATCAAGTTCACCACGATGAATTTTAATTGGCGCAATATTTACATTTCGCCCTGAGAGGCTTACCATGGCATCCACAACGAAATCGTTCTGCCTATGGCAGCCGGTAAAAGCTTACTCAGCCGTTCACACTGCAAAGTACGCAGAAATAAAAGTTTCATTATGAGAATTAAAACTATTTAAGAAACTCAACTTCTTTAAAAACTACTTCATACTAATATAATAATGAGCGCGAAGCAATTCGATCCCGTGACATTGGAATCCCGCTCAGTGTATGGGCATCAATTCACATAACTCCAATTTCCAAAATAAATCAGATTACATTATTTGTGGTGTCATATTTATATTTCGCATTTAAATAAAGTGGAGTCATGTTTCTTAACTCAGTGAGTTGCTTGGTGTCTTATTTGTAGTAAAACTGAGGGGAGTGGTGATAAATAGCATATTTTTGTTTAGCGAGACTTTGTGCGTCCTGCCTTTTAGGCCTTGGGTGTACTTTCAGCCGTAAACACTTTAAAATCTAGTTTTGAACTGCATGAGTCTTTTTGTTGTCTACGTCAGAGTTTCAAAAAGCATTGTAATAATTTTGATACCTCTGACTAGATCTTCTAGCTGAAAAAAATAGTATTGTTATCTTAAATAATGAACAAATATTCGGACAGGGAGCTTGGGCCACATCCGTTCCAACTCCCAAGCATTTGCTGCTCTTAGTCGCGTCCGATCTGACAGCATTATAAACATAGAAAACTTTAAAAGCATCATAAGGTCATCACTTTTACTGCCTACTCATCACTCAAGTCGTATGAAACTTGCAGTCAAAAAAAAAGTAATTAGCAAACATTCTAGTTCATTGACTACAATTTTGTGGTGTTATTCATACTAGTTAGGATTTAACCCTCCGATAGATTGTGTCGCCTGGCCAGACGAGAAGGCTTTATTTTCGTGAATATCTTCACTGCTACCCACCGGATCATGAAAAGCTTTAGTGACTTTTTAAGTTTAGAGGCAGTCTTTATAATAATTCCGAAATCGATATTTTTATACTCAGTTGAGCAGAGCTCACAGAGTATATTAAGTTTGATTGGATAACGGTTGGTTGTACATATATAAAGGAATCGAGATAGATATAGACTTCCATATATCAAAATAATCAGGATCGAAAAAAAATTTGATTGATCCATGTCCGTCCGTCCGTCCGTCCGTCCGTCCGTCCGTTAACACGATAACTTGAGTAAATTTCGAGGTATCTTGATAAAATTTGGTATGTAGATTCCTGAGCACTCATCTCAGATCGCTATTTAAAATGAACGATATCGGACTATAACCACGCCCACTTTTTCGATATCGAAAATTTCGAAAAACCGAAAAAGTGCGATAATTCATTACAAAAGACAGATAAAGCGACGAAACTTGATAGGTGAGTTGCACATATGACGCAGAATAGAAAACTAGTAAAAGTTTCGACAATGGGCGTGGCACCGCCCACTTTTAAAAGAAGGTAATTTAGAAGTTTTGCAAGCTGTAATTTGGCAGTCGTTGAAGATATCATGATGAACTTTGGCAGGAACGTTACTGCTATTACTATATGTACGCTTAATAAAAATTAGCAAAATCGTAGAAGGACCACGCCTACTTTTAAAAAAAAACTTTTTTTAAAGTAAAATTTTAACAAAAAATTTAATATCTTTACAGTATATAAGTAAATTATGTCAACATTCAACTCCAGTAATGATGTGGTGCAACAAAACACAAAAATAAAAGAAAATTTTAAAATGAGCGTGGCTCCGCCCTTTTTCATTTAATTTGTCTAGGATACTTTAACGCCATAATTCGAACAAAAATTAACCAATCCTTTTGAAATTTGGTAGGGGCATAGATTTTATGACGTTAACTGTTTTCTGTGAAAATGGGCGAAATTCGTTGATGCCACGCCCAGTTTTTATACACAGTCGTCCGTCTGTCCTTCCGCATGGCCGTTAACACGATAACTTGAGCAAAAATCGGCATATTTTTAATGAACTTAGTTCACATGCTTACTTGAACTCACTTTATCTTGGTATGAAAAATGAACGAAATCCGACTATGACCACGCCCACTTTTTCGATATCGAAAATTACGAGAAATGAAAAAAATACCATAATTCTATACCAAATACGAAAAAAGGGATGAAACATGGTAAGGTAATTGGATTGTTTTATTGACGCGAAATATAACTTTAGAAAAAACTTTATAAAATGGTTGTGACACCTACCATATTAAGTAGAAGAAAATGAAAAAGTTCTGCAGGGCGAAATAAAAAACCCTTAAAATCTTGGCAGGTACTACATATATAAATAAATTAGCGGTATCCAACAGATGATGTTCTGGGTCACCCTGGTCCACATTTTGGTTGATATCTGGAAAATGCCTTCACATATACAACTACCACCACTCCCTTTTTAAACTCTCATTAATACCTTTAATTTTATATCCATATCGTACAAACTTATTCTAGAGTCACCCCTGGTCCACCTTTATGGCGATATCTCGAAAAGGCGTCCCCCTATAGAACTAAGTCCCACTCCCTTTTAAAATACTCGTTAACACCTTTCTTTTGATACCCATATTGTACAAACAAATTCTCGGGTCACCCCTGGTCCACCTTTATGGCGATATCTCGAAACGGCGTCCACCTATGGAACTAAGGATTACTCCCTTTTAAAATAATCATTAACACCTTTCATTTGATACCCATATCGTACAAACGCATTCTAGAGTCAACCCTGATCCACCTTTATGGCTATATCCCTAAATGGCGTCCACCTATAAAACTATGGCCCACTCCCTCATAAAATACTCTTTAATGCCTTTCATTTGATACACATGTCATACAAACATATTCCAGGGGTTCCCTCGGTTCATTTTCCTACATGGTTATTTTCCCTTATGTTGTCACCATAGCTCTCAACTGAGTATGTAATGTTCGGTTACACCCGAACTTAACCTTCCTTACTTGTTTTCTTTTTATTTAATCTGTTTTTTTGTACCAAAGTTGATTATGTCACATTTTAGCGTTGTCGTCTGGCTAGACGAACATAGCCTATAAGACCTCATAGTTCGTATTCATTTCAAAATTTATCAATAAAAATAACAATTTTTGTTGTTATATCGGCCTACTGATTTCAAGATCGCGGGTTCGAATCGAGCTCAAGGCCTAACAATAATTTTTTATCATTATTATTGCTATGACAAATTTTTTTTTAATTGAAAGAATTTTTAAATTAGAATAGAAGAAAGAAAAAATTTGGATCTATACAACGAGCTTTGGCAGTTGTCTAAATTTTATCTTTCTTCTATTCTAATTTAAAAATTTTTTCAATTAAGAAAAAATTTATCATAACAATAATAATGAAAAAATATTATTGTTAGGCCTTGAGCTCGATTCGAACCAGCGATCAATAAAAATACAAACTTATTTCTGGTTAGTCACAGCGTGCGACGAGTTTCTTCAAAATTTTAGTAAAAATTCAAATATTTGTGGATTTTGGTTTATCTTTTTTTGTACCAAATTCGATTATGTCACTTTTTAGTGTTATCGTCTGGCTAGACGAACATATTTTTAAGCCTATAAAACCTCATAGGTCGAACTCATTTCAAAATTTATCAATAAAAATTAAAAATTTTCACAGTGTGCGACGAGTTTTCTTCAAAATTTAAATAAAAATATTTGTGGATAAAGTTCGAAGTGTAAAATTTCGTCTTGCCAGACAACAACGCTAAAATATGTTCAATTTATTCACCGCTAATCGTATGGCCACCGTGGTGTGATGGTAGCGTGCTCCGCCTATCACACCGTATGCCCTGGGTTCAACTCCCGGGCAAAGCAACATCAAAATTTTAGAAATAAGATTTTTCAATTAGAAGAAAATTTTTCTAAGCAGGGTCGCCCCTCGGCAGTGTCTGGCAAGCGCTCCGATTGTATTTCTGCCATGAAAAGCTCTCAGTGAAAACTCATCTGCCTTGCAGATGCCGTTCGGAGTCGGCATAAAACATGTAGGTCCCGTCCGGCCAATTTGTAGGGAAAAATCAAGAGGAGCATGACGCAAATTGGAAGAGAAGCTCGGCCTTAGATCTCTTCGGAGGTTATCGCGCCTTACATTTATTTATTTTTATTTATTAATCGTATGGTTAAATAATTTATTCGACTAGAATTTCATTCGTTGGACTCAAGAAAACACGCGAGTGCTTTCTGTAGCTTATTTGCAATGCATCTTCCAAATAAATGGGCATATAAAGACAAGCATGACGAGTCGACCCTCACCGTTACCTCAGCAGAGGTTAAAGAAGCCATTGAAAAGGTCAAACCTTCCATATCAATAGTCCCATATGGAAAACCTATACCGATGCCAAAACACCTTGGCCATGAGAGCATCAGCAGCCTAGCACATTTTTTCTACTTGTCATTAAAAGCCTTTGCCATTCCAGAACAACAAAAAGACCGGAAACCCAGCCAGTATCTATCCAAGCCATTATGATTGCCTCAATTAAATGAAATTCTTTGGTTATCCAGCCATCAGCATGACTTCCGTAAAGTGCATATAACTACCACCGTTCTGAACTCCATTAACAGTCATCATAGGACAGTGCTAGTGCAGCTTGACCTGTTTTGACCCAGTCAACCACTACAGGTTCGTTCCTTCTCCGTTAGATATATAGATAATTTAGTGAGGATTTCACTGCAAGCATTGGTCAGCACCTCATCCCAGTCGACTTCCATGATGAACCCTAGCAGTTCTCTTGGATTGAGGGATTTAATTTTTATTTAATTTAATTTAATTTAAATTTAGCCCTGCCTCTTGAGATTGCATCACGTAACAGGAGGATATGGTCCGCCGTCTCCGCAGATCGATCACTAAATCGGCATGTGTTATTCCGTTACTCTTTAGCTTTTATATATATTTACGTTTTTTTATTAAAATTTATTCCATAGTATAATGTATTGAAGCGATAAATTTTAAAGTTGTATATGTAAAATAAATACTTTTTGTGTATATGAAATATAATTAATAAAATGAATTTGAGCTAATTTATCAATTTTCAAGTAATTTTTCAACCCGACTGGGATGTATGTTACTATGGATGTAGGTTGCTGATGCAAATATCGACTACTATGTCAACTGGTGTTACAATGATGCATAGACTGAGTAGTATGCCAACTGGTATGTTGATATTGAATACACTAACTAGTTTGTGAATTGGTACGATATTGATGGGTATGCTGAATATTATAGCATTTGGTACGATGTTGGTGTATATAATGACTAGTTTGTCAATTGGTATGATGCTAATGCATACACTGGCAATTGATATTTCGTAGAAAATCGCCATGTTAAAAATACCAGTTGCTAATATGGAAAAATTACAGAACACATACTAGTTGGAATTTTTGGCAAACTAGTATTCTTCTAGTATACAACTAGATGATTTGACTGCAGGGAAACTAGTATTCTTCTAGTATACAACTATAGTATACAACTATAGTATACAACTGTACTAATTTCTATTCGCTGCGGCCTGCACTTCAATAAAAAACCCAACACTATGATATTCTGGATCTCGTCCTTTCTGACATCATCAATGAAGTAGTTCCATTCTGATTGAAATTTATAGTATGTTAGATAAATAATGTTCATGAATATCCGTATAAAGAGTATCTTGAAACATACTTTAATACGTATATAGTATGTAAGATTTACCAATCTGTAGATTAAATACTTAAGTAAAAAAGCAAATGATGTAAATAGTTTTACGTGGAAAAACTAACAGGAATGCTATGCTATATAAATTGCAAAAGATATTGTCCTTTATTTTATCTCTCTCTTTTTCTCTATCTCCTTTATCTCTCTCTCTCTATCTTTAATATCGAATAACAACATCTTGCACGCTTTTACAATTGATTTCGTAATATCATCTAAACCAGCATTAAAATTAAATGAAAAATAAATGTTTAAACATTTAATAAATGACAACCCAAAGCGAAATAAAAACTTTTTAAGAGCGAAAAAATTATTGTCAGCTGGTGCCAAAATCTTAATACAAGGGTCAGTCAAGCATGTGGTGGTAGTAAAACATTTGACAAAACACTTTATCACTATTTGCACAATTTTTGTTTTTATTATTGCTCAATATTGCTTCGTATTTATTTTATGACGTTGCGTCATAACTCAGAAACAAAAAAAGAATACTTAGATAAAGTAGATATTAGGGCAAATAGAAAGCTGTTGAGACGTTGCGACTTGGCTTTTAAATTTCGTCATTGACTTTGGCATTGACATTTTGCAGACAAAAAAATTTACGCTAACATAGAAAGACGTAGCTAAGATTTCAGAGATTAAGCGAAGGTCGAATAACTAAGGGGTGAATATACATTTAAATTGTAAAAGAAAACAGTTCTTGAAAAAGGTTAATGGGTCAAATAAAAGAAGGATACCAACGGCAAGTTAGAATAAAAAAATATTATTGCTAAAGGTTGTCCAATATTTTAAAATAATAAAATTCTCTTCATCTACACATTACAGTGTCCGTTATTTAAGTTGCTTTCTTTTTAACACGCTTATATTAGCTCCACTTGTATGTGCGCTTGTTTGTAACTCTTTAGGCTCGCGGCAGTGGTTAAATAACTAGCTACAAAACGAGTTGTGCTTAATAGCGGAGATAAAAATCTCTGCGTTACGTTGCTATCAGCATTAAATATATAAGTGAATTCTAGGTACTAAAACGGCACCATATTTTCGCTTTTTTTATTTTTTTAAACTTTATTTATATTATCTTAAATTATATATATTACTATTTAGCGGTATGCTCCATCAAAGTCAATATGCAACAATGAGTCATAATAAAAGCTATCTTAAGTTAAAGATTCACTATTTACACGAGCGCGCTCAAGCAAAATAGGTACAAAAGCGAACATAAAAAACTCCATTTTTTTTAAACTTCGTCCTCATTTTCATTTTTTTTTTTCTTTTTTGATTTTCAATATTTTAAGAAAAAAACTCAATGCATTTTGTAAATAAAACTATGCCAAACAGGCACAAAAACTTATTCGAAAACATTTAAATAGAAAATTAAACGAAAATTTAAATACTTTTATTTGGAATTCTCTGATATTTTTTGGGTATGCAGTATTGTTGCCCACTCACATTCTAGTCCAATACATTACAAGTTATTCGTCTTTCAAAACACGTATTCAATTTTGACAATTTTTTACTGAAGGGTATTTTACTTCATGGTATAAAAAAAGAGGGTAGTTCCACTCAAAATTTTTTGACGTATTTGGGGACTTTTGAAGTTTCGTAATGTTGGTTATTTTGCTAAAAGCGTTGCCATACCGTTACTGTTCAAGGCGAAATTGTGGTTTTTCGGGATGGAAATTTCCTTCAGGATGAAAACGCAATGATCTTCTGAGACAATAATAATATGCTTTAGCACAATTTATGTGCATACATATCTATTGAGAATTCAGTAAACATGCAAATTTATTGAAAAATAGTGGATAAAGACTTATACCTTTATGGCAGCTTGACCCCTAGATAGATAAAAAAAACACGAAAATTCATTTTGTTCAAACATGTCCCTATTATCATGCCTCTACAGTGGATATTTCTCAAGGCATGCTGAGAAAAAGTGTACCTCCAAAGTCTGCAGTGAGTGGTAGGTATTTAATTTGTTACTTTTGTGGGACGCCACATCCATGTCAATGCTGAAAGGGCCCAGAATATGTATAGGCGGGGCTTGCCCCAAGATGACCCCTCGTACAATGGACAAAAGAACTCTCATAACTAGTGGTAATCTGCAAAGCTACAGGGCATGTTGACTTGTAGCCAATTTATCACCATGCAATTTCATAAAAATAGCGTTTGAGTATGCTTAACTCATTAGAAATTGCGGATTCGGTTTATAAGGACCTCCTTAGGGCAATCAATTGACAAATGTGTATGTTTTGTCAACAAGTTCTGAGCAAACGTACGGACACTTAAGAAGGCTTATTCCCTTGCTTTGTATATTTCGACCAATGTTCCTTCCACCAAAGCAATTTTCGGGAGCACGAAAAACTTATTAAAACCTTTCTTTTCTAGGCTAATATTTCGTATTAAAATATTTCCAACGCATACTCTTCATTTTTTCTTTTTTATTTAAAATAACTATGAAAGTAATTTAGTCATATCCGTTAATATGAAGTCCATCAAAATTAAAAAAATTCCTAACATCTTTCACTCTGGTATAATGTTTTTGGTGAAATTGTCATTGTCCAGAGACGCCCAAAAGTTGACACGAATCTATTGGATAAATGTTTTTAATGGTGCTTTACTATTTTTTTCAACTTTAAAAATATTAAAATATTCCCTTCGGTCACTAAATCCGAAAAATTTGAACGTTTTCGGGATAATATTTGAATGATTTAGGAATAAGTATGGTATTATTTTCAGGATCACATCGGAAGCTATCTCTGTATTATTTTGTACGGTTTTAAGGTATGATTCCGGGATCAGTTTGTGATTACTAGGATACCGTACCGTAGCAATTAGGGACCGATTTGAAATAATTTCTTCACTGTGACTATTATTTTGGGACTATAAAGGAATATTACGGAATTGTTTTCGAACACCAGTTTAAGGTTGTTTCTTATCAATTCAGGACAGTTTCGCAATCATTTGGGGTGTATCACTAAATCGCTTCAAGACTGTTTTCAGGATAATTTCGAGATTTATTTTTGGATCAATTTGGAGACTTTTCGCGACGAATGAAAAACACTTTGAGCATCACTTCGCTATGATTTTCATATTGTGCTCGTCATAATTTTCGAATAAATTACTGTCCATATCAAACTAATTGTGGAATCCTTTACAGGATCAGTTTGAAATATTTTAATTAATTTCCGAATATTTCGGCAAACTGTAGTGAAAATTACAGGGAGCACGACGAAAATTGGAAGAGAAAATTTCTTCGGCGTCATCGCGCTCTCCATTTATTTATTTGTTTTCTCTAAAATAATCGGAACTATTGTCAGTATCGTTTTACGATTAACCTGTGAACCGTTTGGAACTGCTTTCTGCAAAATTTCGGGGCTATTTCGAAACTGTTTTTGGGGTCATGTGGGGAATATCCCCGAATGAGTTTTTCTAAAGGAACCAATGCACATCCCAAATATAAAGTTTGGAATTTTAATCAAACCAAATCTTTGGCATTACTATCAACGTACAAACGGAGAAACGAATAAAAGCCAGTTTCTAATAAAATATAAGAGCGTAGCTAATAAAAATTTAGAAAAACTAAGTTTTAAATTTTTATTGAAATATTTTGGATGGACATTGTTTTAACTAAACATAAAATTTATTGCTGGACATTAGAAAATCTTACTGAATTTGGCTGCAGCCAATTAATTTTAATGCGATGTCATTTGCGCACGATAATATTACTCATACGTAATATAGGCCGGATACTGTCCATGTCAGGGATGCCACAATAAATATCAAATGCTGGGACAAAAATGTTTACCAAAACTACCAAAATATTCAATGCAGAGTACTAAAGTAATGAAGCATTTAAAGAAATTAAAAAACCTACGGCTTCACATACAGCTGCTTTCTTAATGTTCTAACAGAATTTTACCTTTTTGGAATTTAACACTAACATAGGAAATCGGAATTCGCTTTCCACTGTGCGACGAGGGCATTTGTAGGGAGTATGCTTTTATCTTCGAAATTCGCGTGTTTTCTTGTTGACAGTTTACATTTATTGAGAAAAGTATACAATCCTAAAATTTTTCCAATGCACTAAATTTGCGCCAAAATTAAACGACTTGGAAACCGTGTATGAAATTTAAATCCGGGTGAAACATTTTGCGGTTTAATTTTGTGCTCAATTGCAAAGTTGCGTTTAAAATTTACTACACCAGCTCAAATTTTCTTTTGTTGTTAATTTATCATTTTCTTGATACTTATGAAATTTTTGGAATTGAATTTCCGCTTTTTAAAGAGATATGTATGTATTTAAATTACTAGTATTATATTTAGCCGGCAGAAGAAACTAAAGAAAACAATTTTTAAAGTTAGAGTGTGTATACATAAAGAGGACTGTGCTGTCCGACTTGACTGATTAACGCTAGCGCAATAGTCGCAAAATTACCCTCACGGAAATCGTATTGGCACAAGGATTTTGTGCAGGTTTTATCTAGTTTTTCTTTAGCAAAATAGTTTTCACAAATACATTTAAAATTCGATACCGACTTAAGCTCAAAATTTTACGCGAAATTCGTTAAAATTCGAACTGGAATCATGATATCTGTTAAGCGATGATATTAGCCCAAATACAAATACTTAGAACCCAAGTGAGAAACTTGGAACAATGCAACTCTGGAATATGTCACGGTAGGATCTTTAAACGATTTGCAAACCAAGTGAAAAAATATTTCTAATTAATTCGAAGTGATTCCAAAAATATTTCTAGCTACTTGCATATAAAACCTTTACTAATGACGATAGACAAACATTCTAAAAACTTCAACGAGCACGAATGTATTGTTGCTGTTGTTGTTGTCGTATTAACGTTAAAGACACTCCCCGTGGGCTTTGGGAAGTTTTATCGATGTCGATGGTCCTTTGCCGGATATAGATCCGGTACGTTCCGGTAACAAAACACCATTAAGGTACTAGCCCGACCATCTCGGGAATGACTTATATGACCACATTAAACCTTCTAGGCCATAACGCCCTCCTACTCCCTAGTTCCATGAGGAACTTAGTGTCGCCAGAGCTTCGGCTGTCAATGAAACAGGTTTCGCCACGGGTAGGTGAGGTTGAAAATTGGGTTGGAGAAGCTATATATTGCGCTGGCAACCCCTTGAGAGGGTTGCGCTATACAACCCTTGAATCAATTTGGTATTTTGGTCGCCTCTTACGATGTGTCGTCCCATTAATTTGCATACCCTGATTTGTGAAGAGTTCATAGCCAGCATTTAACATATTAGACTCTGTGAAAAACGAATACTAAATTATATTGTATCAAACCAAATTATTTACTTCTTCTATTCATCATCTCTTAAAGGAACCATTTTTCATTCTCATTCTTACTTAAAAGAGTTCATACGAGTGCAAATTTTTAAATGCATATTTTTCGCTTCATTAAATATCACGTTAACATATAAGTATGTCTGTACCATTTTACTACACATCTGCTACAAATATACCTTACACTAAGTTACGGTAATTTGGCACAAATTTCAGTTTCAAATTCAAAAACAAAAATATTAAAATTACAGCCACACTTTCGTGTGTGTTGGTGTGGCTTGCCGCAAATTATTGCCTCCTTTACTCCCAATAAAAGTTTTGGTGTGATTTATGGCGTGTTCTCACCAAATGTTTTGCCTTAGGCAATACACAGAAATATATTCATAATGACAACTTAAATAATATGTAAATTTTAAGAACGATTTAATAAGCTTTGAATGTTTGAATGAATTTTTGTGTAATGATTAGTTGATTGACCTTTGTATAGGTGCCAGATGTTGTTGTCTTTTTTTTTTTAAACATTGAATTTGTATAGCTGCAATTCACTTTTTTCTTTATCAAACAGAAAAAAGATACTTCCAGGGGGCTTTTCGCAAAGCTATTGGAGAGCCTTTCATCGAATTGGGATTTAATATACTCAATTACATGTTAAAATTCCGAAACCCTAAAGCTGGTACTTTTATACGCTCCTTCAAATTTTTTCTTTTCAAACCGTTAAGTTGAGGTTAGGTTAAACTGGTCGATCAATTAGACGTCACATAGTCTGAACGTGTCTATAAAGATACCAGAATGTGTTTTACGACCAAATGTAAGAATCTGATCAGGTACCAGGACTTGTGTTATAGAATAACTATGTAAAAGCATGGTTAATACTAAAATAGGCAAATTTATATACCAAATTTCAGGCAAATCGAATAGGACTTATGTAATTGGGTATGTGGGTATTATTAATTTATGACTTTGTTTCGGCTTCGCATACATATTTATCAGCTTTGCCAGGTTGATGCGATCGAAATTACTTTAAGGCTATCAGCAACAGCTTCCATTTGATATCCATAATACACACACATTCTGAGGGTATCCGGGTCCATGTTTTGGCCTATATCTCGAGACCCTAGTCACTCAGCGGTGTAAAACTTACTCTGTACTAAAGCACACATCAACATTTTCAATTTGATACCCATAATGTAAAAACACATTCTAGGTGTATCCGGGTCCATGTTTTGGCCTATATCTCGAGACCGTAGTCACCCAGCGGTATAAAACTTACTCTGTACTAAAGCACACATCAACATCTTCAATTTGATACCCATAATGTAAAAACACATTCTAGGTGTATCCGCGTCCACATTTTGGGCTATATCTCGAGACCCTAGCATCCCAGTTGTATGAAAATTATCTTGTAATATAGCACTCATCAACAGCTTTCATTTGATATTCATACTACACACACATTCAGGGTTATCCGCGTCCACGTTTCGGCCTATATTTCGACACCCTAGTCACCCAGAGGTATACAAATTACTCTGTACTAAATCACTCATCAACAGCTTCAATTAGATACCCGTAATGTAAAAACACTAGGATACCCTGATTCACGTTTTGGCCTATATCTCGAGACCCTAGTCACAAATAGGTATGAAAATTACCCTGTACTAAAAAACTCATCAACATCTTTCATTTGTTATCCATATTGTATAAACACATTATAGGGGTACTCGGGTCCACGCTTTGGACTATATGTCGAGATCCTCGTCACCCAGTGGAACGAAAAATACCCCGTATCAAAGTACTTATAAACAGCTTCCATTTGATACCTATATTGTACAAACACGTGCCAGGATTACTTAGGTGCACGTTTTGATCTCAAGACCTTAGCCAGAACGAGATATGAAGTATCCTATGTCCGTCTCCTGCTTCTAGGCTACCTCTGCACAATTTTTCAGCCAAATTGGTTCATCCGTTATTGAGTTATAAATAGTGTAACTAACACCACTTTCTTTTATATATATAGATATCAGAGTAAAGATAAAACTTTTAAAAATTTAAACAATCATTTTGCATTGAAACAAGTAAGGAAATCTAAGATCGGGTGAAACCGAACATTACTTACTCAACGTTACACTTGAAATGCTGTTGTTGTTTCTTTTGTGTGCTTAAAAGTGTTACAAGGCTGCGGAATAATATATATACATATGGTTCTATTCTGGACTAATTCTTCGAGTTATGGCTCCCGAAACATATAAAATTGCTTAGTCATAAAAGTGGCGGTGCCACTCCCATTTTTTTAAATTTGAAGTTTTTCCTATTCATTGTTATAAATCAACTTGGGAAATGAAATACCATTGATTAAAGCTCTTTTTTCAAAGATATAGCTTATTTTATCCGTCCACGACTCTTTTAAAAATATTTTATATAAAAGTGGGCGGGGTCCTTAACCGATTTCGTAAATTTTTCTTCAAAGCATTGCTTATAGTAAAGGTAACCTCTGACGAATTTACGATAGGTTTAACGATTTTTGATTTATGATTAATAATATTTGTAAAAACAATTTTATCAGAAGAGGGCGGTGCCACGCCAATTTTAAAAATGTTTTTAAAATTTTTATCAAGAGTCTCAATATCAGCTCACACGTCAAATTTCAACATTCTAGGTATATTATTTACTAAATAATCAGGTTTTTTGTGTGTTTCCAAAATGTTGTACATATCAAAAGTGGGCGTGGTTATCATCCGACTTCACTCATTTTCAATACCAATCTAGTCGGGGTCTAGATAAGCTCGTGTACCAAATTTGGTGAAGATATCTCAATATTTACTCAAGTTATCTTGTTAACGGACAAACAGACGGGCGGACAGACGGACATGGCTCAATCAATTTTTTTTTTCGACACTGATGATTTTGATATATGGAAGTCTATATCTATCTCGATTCCTTTATACCTGTACAACTAACCGTTATCCAATTAAAGTTATAATACCCTGTGTACAAGTACAGCTGGGTATAAAAACAAAAGTTGTATAACCCAAGATGAAGACATATGTAGATAAGTCATACCGAAGAAAAAATGCTACCGCTTCAAAAGCGCCAATAAGTCTAGAAACATAAGGCGTTGCTATGTGTAACTGTTCAAAAATAGGAAACCTTACTGCATAGCTATATGTTTGAACTTAGCTGAAGTGAGCTGAGATAATAAGCGTTATGCCAAGGTAGGCGCATAATTATGATATAACAAATTTATGAACTTGAATTGCAAATGAACTTTAGCAAATTGTTTTATAAAACTATTCGCCAAGCTCGCGTTCTAGAACATGAATCTAGTCGTTTATATATATATTTGTGTGGAACGCACTTACATATATATCTATATTTGTGAATTCACTCAAGCGCATATTTATTTTAATGAGTACATATACAAGTATAACAAGTAATTTTAAAATGTACTTAAGTGTTTGAGTCCTCAGCTTTCGTGAAAGTGTGTGTTTTGATCCTTGAAAATGTTATATATGTATATAGGCCACAAAGTAACAGCGATTTTAAAATAAAACACATTCCCTAGTGTAACATTACAACAGCCTGCATTCATCTAGTGAACAAAATTCATTAGCCGTAAATTCACACAAGAGTAATTAAATTGTGATTTATGAAATTTTTGTAAGCAGGTATATGTATTGTACTTAATATTTTCAAGAATAAAAGTATGTGTTGGTCTTTGCAATAAAGTTTTTATATATAAACAGTAGGCACTCTAACATATTTTTGATTTAGTTGCAGCTGCCCTTAAAAAAGGAAGAAATTCGCATTTACGGCAGAGTTAATATAAAAAAAGTTAAAAAATGCAAGGTGCGATAGCCTGAAAGTGATTTTAGGCCGAGCTTCTCTTGCAATTTGCGCCGTGCTCATTAAAATTTTTCCCACAAACTTGCTGGACGTGACCTAGACATTTTATGCCGATTTTGAAAAGCATCTGCAAGAAATGGCAGAAATACACCGAGGTGTTTGGCGAGCTCCTCTCTTATAAAACATTTATTTCATATTGAAGCAACTTTTCTCTTTATGCTTTTGCGACCTTTCTTTACTAATATCTCCCAGTATTGTTGGCTCGAGGTCAAAATTTTTGTTAGTTCCGCAAAAAATAATATAACGCTAAAGTTTTTGTTTTTGCTAATATATTTCGATTACCTTCGGTAATCGTCTTCAGGGCAACTAAACCACATAAAAGCATACAATTTATTTATAAGTTGTATATCTTATATCTTATATTTTATATCTTATATATTATATCTTATATTTAATATCTTATATCTTATATATTATAATATATATCTTATATCTTATACCTTATATCCTATATCCTATATCTTATATCTTATAATATATATATTATATCTTATATTTATTTGACATAGTGGTTGTATCTGTAAGACAAAGTCTTTTTAAGTACATCAGCAAGTTTTACAAACCAAATAAATAATTTAAAATTGAAGTTGTTATAACAACTTTAATGCTTAACCTAGAATACACGTTTGATAAGAACATGAAAGTGCTTAAGTATATTAAGAAAGAAAGAATAGAATATAAATGAAATTATGTTGTAACCACATTAATCACACTGAATTGAAGTAACTATGAATTAGCTTCCTGTAGTTGCTCCTACCAATATCAGCCTTGAGAGAGTCAGGAATGGAGTTCCAGAGCCTTACAGCATTAACAAAAAACAGCCTCGATGAAGACAAATATAAATATCGTGGTATTATTAGCTTGCGGTGTCTAGAAGACTTGGAAAATTTTAGTTTTTCATAAAGATAATTTGGCGTTTTGAATTCAATAAGTCTGAACATAAATATACAGTTTCGTGCAGCAATATAATCAAAAATACTGCATCCTAGAACTTTGCACCTCCATGTGAAGATGTGGTCATACTTTTTAAGGCCATAGACATAACGCGTTATATTATTAAATGCAACATCAATTTTATGGCTCGAAGCAGAATCTAATCGACTGTAGACAAGCTCAGAGTATGTTATGTGCGGCACAATCATTTGTATAGCTAACTTTTTTCTGGTCTCCAAAGGTGTAAAAGAAGCAGAAGCTCCTAAACGGCGCAAAATATAATAAACATTGCTTAGAATTTTATTAACGTGGTCAATACAGGTCAACTTGGAGTTTATCACAAAACCCAAATTTCGAATCTTTTCACTAAACGAGGGGGCACTATTTCCAACAAAGAGCTTTGGAATATCCTCACCATGTACAACGCTACTACTTATGGGTAACACGTATGACTTTTCACCATTTAAGCATAGACAGTTTTCACAAGCCCATTTCCAGATTGCAGACAAGTCACTATTTGTTTTATAACATAAATCTTCGACAAGGCCAACACGACTAGATAGGTATAACTGGATGTCATCAGCATATGCGTGGATATTTACGTGCTGACACACTGAGAAAACATCATTGACAAAAAGACTAAACAGAAGAGGACCAAGCACAGAGCATTGTGGCACACCAGTAGGGACAACACGAGATTTGGATGCAGAGTTTTTGCAAACTACCTTCTGGGTTCTTCCCTCCAGGTAATTGGCCATAACCTCAACAGATGTAGTGGAGAACCCGAAGTAGAATTCGAGTTTTTTGCAGAGGAGGTTGTGATGCACTTATCTTATATTGTATATCTTATATCTTATATCTTGTGTCTCATATCTAATGTCTCATATCTCATATGTTATATTTTATATCTTACATTTCATACCTTATACCTTTTGGCGGAGGAGATGTGTATAGCAAACGATAGATAAAAGAGCAGGACGAAAGGAATAGGATATCGAAAGGGATAGGAACGGAAGAAGCGACACGTAAAGGCAGAGGCAGAACCACATGGAGGTGGGAAGTTTGAGTGAGATAGTGCGAAGAAAGAAAGTGAATAACATAGCGAGTGAGGGGAAGAAAAAAATTTTCTATTTTGGGTTACCCCGCTAAAGCTTCTGGTTGTCCATGCTTCAATATCTGTAATTAGTTTGGCTATCTGTCTGCCTCGTTAGTCATTTTCCCACCGTTTTTACTTGTTGTAAACTTCTTCCCTGGGGGCCACCGTGGTGTGATGGTAGCGTGCTCCGCCTACCACACCGTATGCCCTGTATGCCCTGGGTTCACACCCCGGGCAAAGCAACATCAACATTTTAGAAATAAGGTTTTTCAATTAGAAGAAAATTTTTCTAAGCGGGGTCGCCCCTCGGCAGTGTTTTGCAAGCGCTCCGGGTGTATTTCTGCCATGAAGAGCTCTCACTGAAAACTCATCTGCCTTGCAGATGCCGTTCGGAGTCGGCCAATTTGTAGGGAAACTCAAGAGGAGCACGACGCAAATTGGAGAAAAGCTCGGCCTTAGATCTCTTCGGAGGTTATCGCGCCTTACATTTATTCTTTTTTTTTAAACTTTCTTCCCTGCTCTCTTTGCTAACGACTTTCACGCACTCTCAACTCGTCTGCTTTTTGTTGTTTTCCATAAACTTCTTATTTCCAGCGCTAAAAGGTCGACGAAGAACGATACACGGAGGCAATTCACAGAGGTGATATTCGTCGTACTAGTCCTAACGGTTGTTCTAAGACGTCTTCTATATATATGTAGTTTTAGGAGTTTTTCTAGCACCCATATATTAAAAATCACTATTTGTTGTTTTTAAAATAAAACCTGATTAAATTGTAAATAGTTTCGAGCGGCGCACTTCTCAGTAAACACAAAATACACATAACCAGACTATTGACTATCCGCGTACCAAATTTCACCTAGATCCAGTAATCTATTCTAGCTTGACTTTGCCACAAAGCCAAACGTCTGGACATCCCGACATCCAAACTTTCACATTTATAGTACAGTATAAAGAACATATAAATTTTCACTTATTTACTTACTTAATTGGCGCTTAATCGTCTAAACGGTTATGGCTGTCCAACAAGGCGCGCCAGTCGCTCTTTCACTCCGCCAACCGGCGCCAATTAGTCACACCAAGGGAGTTTAAATCGTTTTCCACCTGGTCCTTCTAACGGAGTGGGGGCCGCCCTCTACCTCTGCTTCCATAAGCGGGTTCCGATAGAAAAACTTTCTTGGCCGGAGCGTCATCATTAATTCGCATAACATGGCCTATCCAGCGCAGCCGCTGCGTTTTAATTCGCTGGATTATGTTGATGTCTGCGTATAGCTCGTACAGCTCATCATTAAATCTTCTTCGGTACTCGCCATCGCCAACGCGTAGAGGTCCATACATCTTTTCTCTCGAACACTCCCAAAGCCGCTTCATCTGCTGCTGTCATGGTCTATGCTTCTGCCCCATATAGCAGGACGGGTACGATAAGTGACTTGTAGATTATGATTTTCGTTCGCCGAGAGAGGACTTTACTTTTCAATTGCCTACCTAGTCCAAAGTAGCATTTATTGGCAAGATTGATTCTTCGCTGGATTTCAGTGCTGATGTTGTTGCTAACGTTGATGCTGGTTCCCAAATAAACGAAGTCTTTTACTATTTCGAAATTATGGCTGCCAACAGTAGCGTGGTTGCCAAGGCGCATATGCGCTGACTCTTTGCTGGATGACAGCAGGTACTTCGTTTTGTCCTCACTCACCATCAAACCTATCTTTACCGCTTCTTTTTCCAGTATTATACCTTTGTCGGAATTTTATATTTACATACATACTTTAAAGTTACTTAATAACTTTAAACCTATTTACTATTACACAATTTTTCTTTTGCATTCTCTCCTTATGCTCTGCCAGCCGCCTTTGTGACTTTTTCCATTTCAGTTTCTTCAGTTTTTCTTGTTGGAGTAGCCTTGAAATTTTCTGGTTAGTTTGCAATTTCGCTTTTTCACAACACTAAATTTACATATATCTAACTACATCAGTTGTGTACTCGAGAGCGTCGTAGAGCATTGCAAAGCAAGCAGTCAATCAGTTTTGGCTTGTACTTCAAGCAGTATCTAAACATCTCAAGCGAAATTCTATGATCAAATGTTTTCCATGAAAACGCATACTACTATAAAAAAATTGCGTTTGTATTTTAGCAACCGGTGCTGGCGTTGTGCACTACTGAACTACATATATACTTTAACCTCAACAAGCAATGCAATAACTGCCTCGCAACTTATTATCCTTTTAACTTTCATCTATGCATGTATGTGTGTGCTTCGCGCGCTGCGAAAGCGTCATTTTGACATTGCGATGGCGGTAAAAACTTTTTCCGCATCCATGCCAACAAATTGCATTGCGCTGTAACGCTTTAGCGGCCTTTTTGGTATTGACTTTATATTTTCAACGTCCAACGCATGCCAAATTATTTAGAGTCTGATAAATTAAGTTGGTATCTTTGTAATTATATCGGTAAATTGGGGTTGAGTGGTCATATTAAAAAAAAATTGACTTAGAGTTTTGTATGTTTGTTGAATTAAAGCTTTGTGTGCAACTGAAAAGGAAAAGAAGCAAGGGTATTCTTTTTGAAGTTAAATTATGATAAAATGGTTTTTGGGAGGCAAGTTTATAGCTAACACCCAAGTATTGTCACTAAAGCATTTGATAAATGTACTCCTTTGAATAAAGTTAGGTTGAACCAGTTGACCTCACATAGTCTGAATGTATTCATAGTGTTACCAAAATTTGCTACCTCGAGCCCTGGCTACTCTACCGCAAGAGCAGGACTCGAACACAGAACGTGCTCAACAAGTTCTTCCTGCGGCTCACACTTTCTACATCTGCTTTTACTGACGAGGCCTAACTTATTAGCATGTGACGCCAGAAGACAGTTCCTAGTCAGTCCTGAACGACTTGATCACTTGATTAAAATATATTCAATACTAATTATAAAGATTATATTAGTGAACTTTGATATACAACCTGCCTTCAGATTTTCAATTCAATTCAATTCAATTCAATTCAATTTATTTAACACATTTTTACAAGTGGGACTATTGTCTCTTAAAGTACATCGATATTTAGATATGTGTACAATATAATAATGTGAATATAACAATATTTATATTAATATAAAAGCAATAACAGAAATAGACAATGTAGATTCGAGAAAATAGCTAGAATAGTGTTTTTCGTATATCAAAAAATTCAGACAAAGCCAATTTGAAGCGCGATGCATTGGGCTTATTTTTAATAAAATTAGGTAATGAGTTCAATACTTTGATAGTACTGACCAGGCATGCTTAACCAACGAACCGATATCATTTCGTTACGATAATCAACGTTAATAAACGAAACAAAGTCAAACGTGGGCGTATTTGCAAGCCTATTCTTTTAGTTTTGGGGAAAAGAACGTATAATGGTAAGGACAACTTGCTTTCCAACTTCAAACATGATATCTTCAACGGCTTAAGATTTTAGGCTTAGAATAATTTTAAATTTTGTATTGCAAAATGTAGGCGGAGCTACGCCTTTTTCTATTTTCGATTTCTTATTAAGTTCAACCCACTTGTCACGTTTCAGTTTATCGATTTTTGGTAATGAATAATTACAGTTTTGAATTCTGGTGGCAAATTTATGTTCTGTGAAGTGATAAAATGAAAACGAATTTATACACATTTGAACAGATTTTTGTATGGGTTTGTTTTTCATTTTACCCAGCCAGCATTTTTTGAAAATTTTGATCAAAAAATATTCAAATATCATACCCCAAGATGATTAAAAACTTTCAAATTTAAAAGCATTTTCTGTTCGAAAATTAACGTATCGTCGGGAGAAAAATGTACCATAAATGTGATTATTCTTGAATAATCATTTAGGATTCATATTTCGAAACGGGGGCTAAGATACTTGGCTTGGATATCATAAGTGGTTTCAGGCTCTGGATCAGGGACTGATATCAGTCTTAGACCGGCCATAGTGACGAATGTCACGCGTGATTAGTTATCACGTCCTGCACGAGGTGCCCCTGCTTCTACTGATAATGGCGGATCTAGAGAGGACAACTCGATAAAAGCCGCACCCCTTGAGTCACTGTGCCGAGCTCAGGGGAGGGAGAGTCAAGATCGGTACACAACGGTGACGAACTGGACTGTTTAGGGACTTTGATTTCACTTTACATTTTGACTTGATGACATTGGGCTGGTAGGTGCGGTATTCTGCCACTTTAGTAGGTCGGGGTGAAACCCTACCAAAATGGCTGGTAGGCTAATGCTGCACCTGCCCACGTCCCGTTAAAACCGTGGCGGGCCTCAAGGTACGTTCCGGCTCCGTCGCCGTTAAGTTGGTGGTGTAGGTGCGGTTGAAGATTTTCCCGCTTCGCGTCCGGTCTGGCTCTGAACGCATTACTCATAAGGTAATGCGTCAACCCTCGCGTGGCCTCCCTGCGTAGCATAGATAACCACGAGATCGTTAAAGGGCGACTACACAATCGGCTCCGGATAGCGGCCTTGAGGGGGGACTTTTTTAGAATGGACAATACTAATACGAATCCGCCAAGGATGGGGTGCGGCAGAAGAGCGCTTTTGATGGAAATCCGTCAAATCAATCTTCAGCACTCTAAGGCGGCTTCCGCAAATTTGTTGCTCTGCCTTGAAAAAGGCGGAGTGGATATAGTCCTTGTCCAGGAGCCGTGGCTGAGTAGTAACGGCAGTAAGATTTCTGGATTAAGGACTGGAAAATTCAACACCTTGGTGCATGCGGAGGCAAGTAGGCCTAGATCCTGTGTGCTTGTTAAAAAAGAGATTAAAGCTTTTATTCTCTCTAATTTCAGCAATGCTGACGTAACCACGGTCTGCCTCGATCGAGGAAGTAATGAAATGTGGGTGGTCTCAGCGTACATGCCCCACGGGGACGTAGTGGGACCACCACCTGCGATACTGGGTGAAATCACCGCTGAAGCAAGGCGGAGAGGTGTTGGCGTGATCATCGGTGCCGATGCAAATGCCCATCATAGCATTTGGGGAAGCTCGGATACCAACACTAGAGGTGAGTCTTTATTTACTTTTATTGTAGATGAGGGACTTTGTATATGTAATAGGGGGAATGACCCGACTTTTATTACTGCGTTAAGGGAGGAGGTCCTGGACCTCACCCTGGTTAGTAGAGAACTGGAAGGTCGGATATCTGGATGGAGGGTTCTCAACGAGCACTCCTTCTCTGATCACCGATATATTCAGTTCTCAGTGAACGAAGAACGTCCCGGTAAAATATCTTTTAGGAACCCTAAAAGTACTAACTGGGACTTGTATTGTAGGAAGCTGGGAGAGCTACTGCCTGCGGTGCCTATCATTAGTTCGGGCCTGTCCGAATCTGAGATAGACGTTCTGGTGGAAAACTTCACCTCGGCAAGCAATAGCGCCTTTCAGCTGTCCTGCCCATTGAAAACTTACAGGGGGAAGGGCAAGCCGCCCTGGTGGTCGGATTCTCTTGACGACCTAAGAGCGTCCAGTCGGAGGCTCTTCAACAGAGCCAGGAGGAGTAAATTACCCTCGGACTGAGAGCTCTATAAGGTGAGTCTGGGGATTTATAAATATGAAATAAGGATAGCCAAGCGAGATGCATGGCGAAGCTTCTGCGAAAACGTAGAAGGCTGCAATGAATCCGCGAGATTTAGAAAAATACTCTCTAGGAACCCCGCTCCTCTGGGGTATCTGAGAGATGATGGTGGGGACTGGTCGATGAGTAGCGAGGAGTCCCTAAGGCTTTTACTGGACAATCATTTTCCCGATGTCCCAGTTGCGCAGGGATCTTCGCCTGCATGGTCGGCGGTCGTTGGCCATGCAGAAGTGCCTGCCATTCCAATACGGGAAAGTCAGATAACCTGGGCTATAGGGTCGTTCAAGCCCTATAAGTCTCCGGGCCCGGATGGAATCATTCCTGCGCAGCTTCAAAGGTCTTTGGGGATTTCCTGCCGCTGGTTGGCCATCATATATACTAACTGCCTCAGGCTTAACTATATCCCGAAGTCTTGGCACACGGTTAGGGTTATTTTCATTCCGAAGGCCGGCAGAAGCTCTGATGTATCACCTAAGGATTTCAGGCCAATCAGTCTCTCGTCGTTTCTTCTTAAGACGTTTGAGCGGTTGATTGACCTGTACCTACGGGAAAGGATACCTCGGGGGTTACTGTCGGCTTCACAACATGCGTACTGCAAGGGCAGATCGACGGAAACGGCTCTCCATTCGATTGTAAAGCAAATAGAGGGGTCCCTAGAACCCAAAGAGTATGCTCTGGGTGCCTTTCTAGACATCGAGGGAGCTTTTAACAATGTCTTACCGGGGTCAATCGAAAGAGCTCTGGTGGGTTTAGGAGTCGAGGCGGCTCTGGTTGAATTTATTAGCAAACTTCTATGCGGCAGAATTGTCGCAGCGGAGTGGGGAGGGGCCATAATTAAGAGGAAGGTGTGCAGGGGCACGCCACAGGGGGGTGTCCTATCTCCTCTCCTCTGGGTTGTGGTAGTCAACGAGCTTCTTGTGGAGCTGGAAGCCAATGGTTGTCGGGTGGTTGCCTATGCAGATGACCTCGCTATCCTAGTCAGAGGCAAATTTCTGGGCGCCCTGCGCGATGTTCTTCAGGGCTACCTGGATACTGTGGCTAGGTGGGCTGAATCATGTGGATTGGCGGTCAACCCAGGAAAAACGGAATTGGTCCTTTTCACAAGAAGATATAAGGTGCCCGATTTCAGAACTCCCTCGATTGGAGGGGTACCGTTGGTACTTTCTGATAGGGTTAAATATTTGGGGATTGTTTTGGACAAGAAACTGTCCTGGAGACCCAATGTGGAAGATCGGGCCAGGAAGGCCGCCATTGCCTTGTACTGCTGCAGAGGAGCTATCGGAAAGAGATGGGGACTCTCGCCAAGGATAGTACACTGGCTTTATGAGATGGTGGTCAAACCGATTCTGCTATATGGGGTGCTGGTCTGGTGGAAAGCACTGGACACGGCGAGCACCTCCAAAATGTTAGTGTCAGTGCAACGGACGGCGCTGATCGGTATCAGTGGCGCTCTCAGAACAACGCCTACCTTGGCACTGAACGTCATGCTGAACATATACCCAGTAGATATTGCGGGAAAGGCGGCCGCGGCAAGGTCGTTGGTCAGGCTTCGTGATATGGGATATAGACTTTCTGACCGCGGACACTCTAGCCTTCTTACCAGTTTCGACTTCATCCCGGACAGAACGGACTACTGTATGCCGATAACAGCTCCCTATACAACCTTCACCCCAGTTATTCCAGAGAGAGAGGATTGGGGAAGAGGAATTATCTGGGGCATGGGACCGGTTAACTTGTTCACGGATGGGTCAAAGCTGGATGGAAAGGTTGGTGGGGGGGTCTTTTGTCAAGAGCTAAATTTAAGCCGCAAGTTTAAGTTGGCTGATCACTGCAGTGTATTCCAAGCGGAAATTGCTGCGATTAAGGATGCGGTGGATGGAATGCTATCCAGTGCTACCACGGTTAGGGAATTTAACATCTACTCTGATAGCCAATCGGCTATCAAGGCCTTGAGCTCAACTACAGTGCGATCGAGGGTGGTCTGGGAGTGCCTGACCTCGCTTGCGATTGCATCGAATTATTTTACAATTAAGATTATCTGGGTCCCGGGTCATAGTGATATCCCGGGTAACTGTCAAGCGGATCTCTTAGCCCGCATCGGTACAACTGAACCGGATGAAGATGGCTGTAGGGACTTCGGGATCCCGCTGGCCACCTGTGGATTGCTCCTCCATAGCTGGGCCTCGAATCAGCTCAGCAAACGTTGGGCGGATACCACGTCTTGCAGGGTAGCAAGATCTTTCTGGCCGAAAGTGGATGGCAGGAGGTCTGCTGAAATAATTGGGTTCACTAAGGCTCACCTATCAATGGTCATTGGGGTTTTGACAGGGCACTGTCCCATGGGTATCCATGCGGTACGTCTCAATATACTGGAAACTCCATCCTGCTGCAGCTGTATGGAGGATGATGAGGTGGAATCACCAAATCACTTTATGCTTGATTGTCCAGCTTTTGCCAGAATTAGGCGAAAGTACTTCGGTCGCGACTCACTTGGATCTCCCGAGGATATATCCAAAGCTGAGATCGGTATCATTCGGAGCTTTATCGTTGCTACCCAACGATTCTCTAAGTAGCTGGATCTAGGTCACCGTTATTTTTGGTGTATGTGGTATCACAACGGACCTTCGTGTCGTCCAAGTGAGCTATCCTTATCAGGGCAGCTACCACCTAACCTATCCTATCCTATATTTCGAAACGCTTTTTGTTCATATTTGATTTTAAAATAGGGCTTTAATTGTTCTAGAGTAATATTTGAATGCTTTTCACAGTCATTTTTGATCATATTCGTGAACATATTTCAATCATTTTGGTTGAGATTTTTAAATAATTTTTGAAATGCGATTATCATACATTTATTCTTCATATCTCATACAAAATAAGATAGTACATAGTAATCTCATTTCATCAGGGGAAGAAAGCATGCGGAAGTGAGCTATTGAACAAAAGGTAATTCGCAAACAAACTAGGCCAATATACACCTGCGACTACAACATCCAGCATAAGGTATGATCGTTAACATCTTAAAATACGATATGGTACGGGATGTTGAAGCCATATCCAGGTACATATGTCAAGAGAGATTCGCTTACCTGGGGTTCAAATAGTTCACAACCTTTGTATTGTCTAATGGTATAATTCCTATTTTCTGGGAAGCCGATGGTGGAGAAATGGTTAGGGACATCTTTTGTTAGGAGAAGTATTTACATTATTTCTTGTCTTGAAGAATAAAATTTTAATATATTTTTTCTGAACTTCATGATTGAAAAAATGTGTGTGTGTGAAAAAAAAAGATCTTCAATGAAAAGTAAAATTTTAACAGGTATAAAATTCATTATTCAGCTAACAAAGGTTGTCAGAAAAGATTCAGAAAGCTGAATGAAAAATGATTAAAATTATTGATCACCTAAAGTAAACACATTTGATTCAAATATGATTCCAAAATGTGATTGAAAAACTATATTCAGTTTTTGATCATCAAAAGTATTCATATTTGATAATTTCTTTTGTAGAATTGTATGATAACTCATTATTTAGTCAGAAAGAGTAATCAAATTTTATTGATATGTAGGGAAATTCAAAATTGAATCACCTAAATGCTGAGTGGGTATCACTTCACAGAACGTGAATTGCCCCCCAGTTCTAAGCGGCCCAGATAAACGAGTATACAAAGTGAAGCAAATTTGTCTCGAGTTATTGTGTTCAGGGACGGACGGACGGGCATGTATAAATCATTATTTTTTTCGATTTTCATAATTTTGAAATATGGAGGTCTATATCTATCTCAATTCCATGATTTCAATTTCCTATTTCAATTTATTTAAAACGATGTATTAGTGCAGTAAGATCAATAAATGATCTTTTTTAGCACAACAGTTAAATATACAAGAAATATATAAGTTACTCATGAGCAAGCTTAAAACTAAATATTAATAGTAATGGTAAAACATTGAAATAAAATACAAAAATTTAACATTTGCAACACAATAAAACAAGTAAGGAAGGCTAAGTTCGGGTGTAACCGAACATTACATACTCAGTTGAGAGCTGTGGAGACAAAGTAAGGAAAAATCACCATGTTGTAAAAAGAACCTAGGGTAACCCTGGAATGTGTTTGTATGACATGTGTATCAAATGGAAGGTATTAAAAAGTATTTTAAGAGGAAGTGGGCCATAGTTCTATAGATGTGCGCCATTTAGGGATATCGCCATAAAGGTGGACCAGGCCTGACTCTAGAATTTGTTTGTACGATATGGGTATCAAATGAAATGTGTTAATGATAATTTTAAAAGGGAGGGGCCTAAGTTCTATAGATGGACGCCTTTTCGAGATATCGCCATAAAGATGGACCAGGGGTGACTCTAGAATTTGTTTGTACGATATGAGTATCAAATGAAAGGTGTTAATGAGTATTTTAAAAGGGAGTGGACCTTAGTTCTATATGTGGACGCGTTTTCGAGATATGGCCATAAAGGTGGACCAGGGGTGGCTCTAGGATGTGTTTGTACGATATGAATATCAAATTAAAGGTATTAATGAGGGTTTTAAAAGGGAGTGGCCCTTAGTTGTATATGTGAAGGCGTTTTCGAGATATCGACCAAAATGTGGACCAGGGTGATCCAGACCGTCATCGGTCGGGTACCGCTAATTTATTTATATATGTAATACCACGAACAGTATTCCTTCCAAGATTCCAAGGGCTTTTGATTTCGCCCTGCAAAACTTTTTCATTTTCTTCTACTTAATATGGTAGGTGTCACACCCATTTTACCAAGTTTTTTTCTAAAGTTATATTTTGCGTCAATAGACCAATACAATTACTATGTTTCATCCCTTTTTTTCGTAGTTGGTATATAATTATGGCATTTTTTTGTATTTTTCGTAATTTTCGATATCGAAAAAGTGGGCGTGGTCATAGTTGGATTTCGGTCATTTTTTACACCAATACAAAGTGAGTTCAGATAAGTACGTGAACTGAGTTTAGTAAAGATATATCGGTTTTTGCTCAAGTTATTGTGTTAACGGCCGAGCGGAAGGGCAGACGGTCGACTGCGTATAAAAACTGGGCATGGCTTCAACCGCTTTCGCCCTTTTTCACAGAAAACAGTTATCGTCCTAGAATCTAAGCCTCTACCAAATTTCACAAGGATTGGTAAATTTTTGTTCGACTTATGGCATTAAGAGTATCCTAGGCAAATTAAATGAAAAAGGGCGGAACCACGCCCATTTTGAAATTTTCTCTTATTTTTGTATTTTGTTGCACCATATCATTACTGGAGTTGAATGTTGACAAAATTTACTTATATACTGTAAAGATATTAACTTTTCTTTTAAAATTTGAATTTAAAAAAAGTTTTTTTAAAAAGTGGGCGTGGTCGTTCTCCGATTTTGCTATTTTTTATTAAGCAGACATACAGTAATAAGAGTAACGTTCCTGATATCTTCAACGACTGCCAAATTACAGCTTGCAAAACTTCTAAATTACCTTCTTTTAAAAGTGGGTGGTGCCACGCCCATTGTCCAAAATTTTACTAGTTTTCTATTCTGCGTCATAAGATCAACTCGCCTACCAAGCTTCATCCCTTAATCCGTATTTGGTAATGAATTATCGCACTTTTCCGATTTTTCGAAATTTTCGATATCGAAAAAGTGGGCGCGGTTATTGTCCGATATCGTTCATTTTAAATAGGAATCTGAGATGAGCGCTCAGGAACCTGCATACCAAATTTCATCAAGATACCTCAAAATTTACTCAAGTTATCGTGTTAACGGACGGACGTACGGAACTGGCTCACTCAAATTTTTTTTCAATACTGATGATTTTGATATATGGAAGCCTATATCTATCTCAATTCCTTTATACCTGTACAACCAACCGTTATCCAATCAAAGTTAATACACTCTGTGAGCTCTGCTCAACTGAGTATAAAAATTATATATCTGTATATATGCAATTAAAAAATTTAACTAACTATATGATAAATATTATATAAATGAAAACATAGATAGCAAATCTCATCGTTGTACATATATATATCAGTGAAAGTATGAATATAAAGTTTTCTTAAAGTTAGTTTTATTTAGACCATTCTTAATAGAAGCTGGAATGGAATTCCAAACTCGAACAGCGTAGACAAAAAATAGTCTTGCAGAGGGTAGGAGAGAAAAGTTGAGAACATTCAAGTAATTTAGTCGGCCAGACCTTGGAAATATCAATTTCTCATATAGGTAATTAGGCTTTTTCTCCGCCATCAGACGATAAAGAAAGATATAATTTCTTGCCTTTAAATACTCCAAAATTTCATAGCCCAAGAGACTAGATTTCCATGCAGAAATATGATCGAACCTTGATAGTCCGTATACATATCTCATAACATTATTGAACACCACTTCAATTTTATGAGCAGACTGAGAGTCCATATTGCTATAGATGAGTTCAGGATAACAAATGATAGGTAGTATAATTTGTATAGCGAACTTTCTCCTAATGGCAACCGGAGTATATGAGGCAGAAAATCGTAGGTTACGTAAAACATAATAAATTTTACTTATGATAGAGTTGACATGATCGGTACATGTTAGGCTAGAATTAATGATAAAACTTAGATTAGTAACCTTTGACACAAATAGTACACTCTCATCTCCTAAAAATAGCGGTGGAATGGTTAAGGAGTCCACGCGTCTGTTACATATATGGAGAAAATAGGACTTAGAACAGTTCCAGCGGAGGCTGTTTTGCAAAGCTCAAGATGCGATAAATGATAGGTCTTTGCTGAAATCAGAAAATATGTAATTCATTAGTCTCCTAGAGAGGGCGTGACATGTAAAGCTGTATATCATCACACGTCATTGACAAACATGCTAAACAGAAGCAGTATAGAAACTTGTGAAACACCACCTAAAAGAGTTCGCAGCTCAGAGACTTCAAAGGCAACTTTTACACGCTGTTATCGACCTTCCAAATAACTTTTCAACAGCCGCACAGCAGATTCTCTAAACCCAAAATATCTTACTAGCTTTGAAAACAGTAGTTCATGATTGACGTAATCAAACACCTTAGAAAAGTCTAGCAAGCACAGCAGTGTCATATGATTCTTGTCAAGTGGTATGCGGATGTCATCAAGTATTTTCATCATAGCCGTGGTACAGCTGTGCTTGGCCCTAAATCCAAACTGGAACAGAGATAACAAGCCAAAACAATTAACATGTATATGGATTTGCTCAGACATACTGGACTCAATTACTTTAGACAGTGCAGGCAAGATACTTATAGGACGAAAATCACTGGGCCTACATGCAGATTTAGCTTTAGGAATCACATTTGCAATCTTCCGTATATTAGGAAAGCATTATGATATTACGTACGCCCTTTCTATTCATAACGTGTAGTGCATAAAAATCACATGTCAATCCCTGTCATTGAAAAAACTTTAATGAAGCATTTGTATCAATTCGTTAATTGAAGTATCGTTCATTTTCTTTTGAAAAAAAGTATCAAGGATTGAAAACAACAAAACATTAACTTGTATGTATACAATAAAGAGATACATATGTGTGTAATGTAATGTAACATACACATATACAATAAACATTAGGTTGATCCTTATAAATCAAATAAATGAGTTTTTGAAGCCTTAGATGGTAGGTCACATATATCAGATACAAATTTTGATTGTTGTTTTTGTGTTAATAATATTTTGTACCTTAAATAGGTACGACCACTCACAAATCGTCTTCAAAGTCCTCTAACGGGAGTGCCAGGAAACGAGCAATCTCAAAAGGGTTGGACCGTACGAATGTTGCTGTTAGAGGCGTAGGTGCCACATTACAATTTAAAAGATAGAGTGACTCGTTTCTCACTTGGTAGTTGTTTTCTTTTTCTGCAAGGGTTAGATATTGTTTATTGATAACGCGGTTTACAGGGCGTGACCTAGTAAAGAATTTTACCGATTCAATGTGGATTGGGCTTAGGTTCTCTTTATTCTTATCTGGATCAAACGGCTGTGTAGACAGGGACAAATTTCTTTATATTCCCTACAAATATGTTTCGTTATCCCTTTTGGAAGCGGGGATAGATCAATCAGATGTTTGGTAGGGTGTCCAGGTTTGTGACACTTTAACAAAAATGTTTTGGAAAATTAAAACCAAAGCACCATTTTATGGTGCATTATGCAAGTATTGTTAAAATGGCGGGGCCATTAAAAAAAATGTCGTGTATGCGATATGAAGCAAAAGATAAATCACTAAAAAAGTATATGAGTAATACTACCTCAAGACGTATTGGCGCATTCTCACTCGCCAAAAAAGCTTTTCAATTTTCTAATTTTATAATTAAGTGTAGCATTCCGCTTGAATTTAAATATAATATATCTATAAGTTATGAAGAAATTTCAAAACGTGAATTAATTTTCATAAAACTGCATTTTGATGTCAAAACCCTTTTATATTTTTAAAACAAATTGTATACAAAGGAACTTCATATAAAGGAATTTCTATATGTGCTTGTTTTTCAATGATAAGTTGTATGTACATAAAATTGAATACATAGTTATTGATTTAAATAAAAAAGTATATATTATTTCATCTGAACTAGAAGTTCAAAGTTTTGATGAACACTATCAAGCTTTCCTTATCAGAAAAAATACTAAAGTACTTGCTGTAAATGAAATTGAAATTTTTGTTAGTTTTTCTCATATTATTCATACAATGTCTAATGGTTCATCATTCAACCATTATAAATTTTATAATTAGAATAGAATAAAACAAAGTTATAGTAAATTGAAATATAAAATAAAATAAAAAACAAAGGTTTATAAAATAAAATATGATAAAATAAATTAACTGAAATACAATAGAATAAATTAGAATAACATAAATAAAAGAAAATCAAATATATAATGTAATAAATAAAAATATAACATAAAATAAAATAAATAATATAAAAACAAATAAAATAATTAAATAACACAAAGCGAAATGTAATACTTGTACTTTATAATAAAATAAAACAAAATAAAATACAGTCAAATCAAATTAAAAACATAATAATATAAAACAAAATGAAATGAATAAAATAAAATACAAATAAAAAAAAAAGCAAAAAGGAATGAAATGCAACAAAATAAATAGCAATAAAATAAACCAAATTAAAATAACATAAGAGAAGATAAAATAAATTATAATTATAACATAAAATAAAATAATAAAATAAAATAAAACAAAACAAAATACAATACTTGTACTTTGTAATAATATTAAATTAAATAAAATACAGTAAAACAAAATGCAATAAAAAAAGAACCACAAAAACAAAATAAAATAAAACAAACCGAAATACAATAAAACAAATAATAGGTTTATAAACAAAATAATAAAAAATAAAAAAAAAAAAACAGTAAATTAAAACATAATGAAATAACATAAAATTAGTTGAAACAAAATAAAATTAATTAAAGTAAAATCAAAATAAAATAAAATAAAATATAAACAGCAAAATTAAATAAAATACAATAAAACAAAATTGCAATTTTTTCCCATAGCGTCATTGCTCATTTGGGCATTTTTTCATATAAAACTCAAAACAGTATTTAACTGCGTTTTGTTCAGTCAACTGGTATTATGGTTGATTAGAAATTAAAAGATATGGCTGTTATTTCAACAGCATTCACAGGTGTTTTACAGCTAACAGACTATCTGTTATTTCAACAGTGAGAACTTTTATTTTCAAGTCGACAGGAATCTCTTTTAATTTAACACAAATACTGTTGTTTTTAGGACAACAGAAATTACTGTTGTTCAAGCTGTCAATTTCAAAATGACGAAAATATGTTAATTTAACAGGGTCACTGTTAATATGAAGACAACAGATGTTTCGTTGTTTTAACTGCCAAACACTGTTGATTTAGGATTAACAATTTTGATGCTGTAGAATTAACAGCTTCGAGTAATGGCTAAGAATTGAAATTGATTTTGGTTGATTCTACCGATATTTTGGTTGATTTTACCAGCTTTTTTTCTCTGTGTATGGAGAGACAAATTGTGTCTATTTATGCCTGAATAGGTCGTGTTGGGGGGCCCTTTTTTTTGTTGAACAGATCCTCTTTTTACTCTCCTATATACAATTACCGCTACTGTTTAACATATTTTCTTTGTAACTTTACGGAAGCTGCCGGACAGATCTTCTTTGCACACAAACGGAGCTATCGGACAAACCCTCTTTTTCCGATACGATTTTATCATTTTTGTAAACTCCAGTAGAGGAGGTCAATTATGCCACCGGTTAGACAAATAACAGCAATCGTAAATCACTTTCTTAATGGATTAATTACATATTTTTTGCAGGGGTGTTACCGTTTAAGGTGGTGAGACGGAAAAAATCGTTTATATCGTTTATAAGGACTACCTTAATAGTCATATATTGAAAAAGCACTTTAGACAACTCATTGTTATTGTGCAGTGATAAATCATATCGAACGTTGAACATGTCAGTTGGGCTTCAGCGCGAGGTGCGAAAACTTGTGAAGTGAAAAAACCGTTCACTATGAAACAGCAGTTTATGATTTTCTCTCGTCACTGCGCGTACATATTTAGCTGTGAATTCATACGAAATCGCTTTGAAGCTGTACCAATGCACACAGCAAACGTAGTAGCACAAGTACTGTGTATGCATGTGTGTGTGTGTAAGCTTGTTGAAAGGAATGATGGCGGCGTGAGCGATAATGTTGCCAGCTAATGGTGATGGGTTTTTGTGTTGATTTCACCTTTGGCGTACTACCAAATCCACGTACATGTGAAATGCAAGTCATGAGTATTACGTGTAAACATGAGTACTTTCAATTAAAAAAAGTAGGATAATTGAAGTCGATTACATCGATACTTTTATGAAATTCTCAATTTTCTTTTCAAGCATTAGAGCAAAATTAATTAAAAGATTTATGTTGAGCAATGCTTGATCAAACAGAATTGAAAACAAAATTTCAAAAGCCTTTTTGGAAAAGATTAATAAATTGTTTAGAAATATAAGTAAAAATACAAGTAAAAGTTGGTAATAATACACCAGAAACAAGTATTCCTGACTAAAGCAGCGATCGGCTTCGCGAATGAACTGCCACTCCTTGTCAAATTTCTGGACATTATACGAGATATTTTGCAGGGTAATTGCTGACTATATGATCTGAGTCATGTGATCTGTTATTCACACCTGGTTCCTCTTACGAAGAGATACAAGGTCCCCGCTTTCAGAATACCCTCCGTTGGGGCAATTCCATATGTGCATTTTGAAAGAGATTATATTTGAAAGGATACTGTAGTGAATGGCCATGTGGACTCTTGACAAAGTCCGTACACTGGCTTTATGCAATGACAGTCAAGCCTATCTTGCTAAATGCCGTCCGGGAGGCATTCAACACGACGAGTATTACCAAAATGATAGTGTCAATACGACGAACAGAACCAGTTGGTATCATCGGTGCTTTTAGAACAAAACCAACCATGGCATTGAGTAACAAGCTGAAAACACTTCCGCTGGATATTTATTTCGCACGGCCGCATACGTTTTGCGGGAAAATCAAATTCAGAACCGACATAAGCAGCCTTGAGAGAGAAAGCGTGAACTGGTTTACTGGTTTACTGTTCTGTCAGAACCTCACTGTAAGCAACAAGTTAAAATTTCTTGTTCCCTAAATTGTCTTTTAATCGTAAGTTACAACGATTAAAGTTGCGGTGGATAGGATCTTTTTCAGTGCTACTCGTACAATAGTTGAAGATTTCAACATCCACTGGGATAGCCAAGGGGCTATTAAAGCCCCAAGTTCCACGGTGGTGCAACCAAAGGTTGCATGGGAGTGGTGGCGTGATGGTAGCTTTGTCCGAAGATCCTGGGTTCATGCCCTGGGAAAAGCAACATCGAAGTATTAGAAAACAAGTTTTTTTCAATTACTAACTTACTTAATTGGCGCTTCACCATTTAAACGGTTATGGCCGTCCAACAAGGCGCGCCAGTCGGTCCTTCTCTCGACCAACCGGTGCCAGTTGGTTACACCAAGGGAGTTTAAATTGTTTTCCACCTTTTCTTTCAGATAGAAACACTTTCCGCTTTGCCGCTGCGTTTTAATTCGATGGACTATATTGACACCTGCGTAAAGCTCAATTAGAATACAATTTTTCTAAGCGCAGTCACCCCTCGGCAGTGTTTGGTAAGTACTCCGAGTGTATTTCTGCCATGAAAAGATCTCAGTGCTGATTGCACACTATACCTTGCATCTTTCGAGCCGAAAATGGAAAACAGACTGTGTGCTGAAATTATTGAATTCGCCAAGACTAAGCTCTCAATTGCGTTTTCAAGGGTCACTGTCCAATGGGTGTCCATGCGGTGCCACTTAACACACTGAAGTACCACGGGTCCCTGCAGGAGCGCGGAGCACACACTACATGCTTAACAGTCCAGCTTTTGCACATGTCGAAAATATCGCGTTTTCGACTCACCATGATTTATGAAAGACTTATTGTAAGCTATATCATAGGTTTCGTCAGCGTTTTTTTATGTGACATAAGAATGGATTTTCTGACTTTTAACTTTAACTTATCCTTCAAGAATTTTTAGATCTGAACTCATAGACTAAAATTTAAAAAAAAATTTTGAAATGGTTCCCACCTTTTGAAAATGTTGGTTGGCTGATCGATGTGCTGCCCGGCTGAAGGAATCGGTCCCAAATAGCACTCTAGGTGACATTGTGTTTCATATTCTCCTGGAACTAATTGCTTAATGTACCCTGTCTGTTTACCAAAACCATTTGGTTTGATCAATACACCTTCTTATGTCTAATATGGGCCGACCTGATACCGCTCCTAGTTTAGGCAGTACAAAACTGCCTAGAGGTCAGGGCTGGGGACTTGCAGAGGAAATTAGTAAACGTCTCCTTACAACCGTTCACCCTATAGCTCCAGCAGTTATCCCTGTTGGGAATTCTTATACTCTATGCGTATCCGAAAATGGTGGATGCGATCCTCTGTATCTCTTTTCTAGATATTTTCAGTAGATAATATGTTCTTCTACGGTTGTAGTCAAGCCATTTTTGCTTGGTAATTTTGCAGGTATCCGTAGAGTACGCATTGAAATTTTCAGTTTTCTAAAGATTGAAAAGAATTTCAGTCTTTATTGTTGGAAATAGCTGGGCATCGTGGCTGCCCCAGAGGTTTCAAGCGATGCACAGGACTTTGCCAGTTCATCCGCTTTTTCATTGCCGTCAAAGCTCATATAATACCCAAGTGAGGATGACAGGCGCAAGCTTAATGTTTTGCGTCACAACCGCTTAAAGTTTTCGAAGCCCTCAGAGAAAAATGTTACGCAAAATGTTACTCATGCAACGAACGAAGAACACGTAAATTGTGGTAAATTGGCTTCATTGTTTATGAGTGGACAAAGGTAGTAACTAACCTTGGTTATTCACCAAATACTCTTTTTTAAACGGTTTTATTAAATTTGACTTGACAGGCCGCCGGCACGAATTTGTAATTAAAATTTAAGTAACTTCCCGATAAGCTACAAGCTTCTAACTTGGAATATAGTTCAGGACCCGATGACAATGCAATAATAGGAAAAAACTCCGATAGGTGACGCATGGATCGAAATATTTCAAAAAATCGTATTTGTGGTCCGATTTGGCTCATATTTGGCACACATAATACCTAAAGGAATAGAAAGCGAACTATGAAAAAAATCGCCGCTAGGTGACGCAAGGATCGAGATATTCAAAACAATCGTATTTGTGGTTCATATTTGGAACACATAATACATATATGAATAGAAAATGGCCTGTAAAAAAATCGCCGCTAGGTGGCGCAAGGATCGAGATATTCCAAAAAATCGTTTTTTGGTTCGATTTGGTCAATATTTGGACCACATAATACATACATGAATAAAAAGCGACCTATGGTGCCCGATTTGGCTCATATTTGGAACGAATATTACAGACAGTCCGATAGAAGCATACGTGGCGCAGAGTCGAGTAAAGTCTTTAGAAGGATTATGTATTGAGGACTTATATTGTAACAAATTGTCAGGAAAGAGTCCTTGTAATAATGAGTCACAAAATGAGCTTAATAAAATGAGAAATAATATGCATTAAATAAAGATTAAAAACTTGAAAATATAATAATTAAAAAAATTTTAAGTGAAATGGTTTTATTGAAAAAAATACTTACATTAAGTAATAATAATACTAAAAGCTAGAAAATATTTATGTAGGTCCTAGGTACTAGTCACTCGTCATCCATCTAGGGCGTTGATCAGACAATTAAATAAAAGTTTTGGACGCATAAAATTTCTATTGATAGTTATAAGTAAGACCATCTTCACCTTAATCAGGTTATGCCTCACATTTTAAGAAATTTTACGCGTCCAACGCTTTTATTTAATTGTCTGATCACCGCCCTAGATTGACGAGGAGTGTGCTGATTAGTACCTAGGACCTACCTAAATATTTTCTAGCTTTTAGTATTATTATTACTTAATGTAAGTATTGTTGTCAATAAACCCGTTTAATTTAAATTTTTTTAATCATTTAATTTAAATTTTTAATTTGTTTTTCAGCAGTGTGCAATCCTTAATTAAATCAATTACAGTAAGCTAGAGTACTCTTAAATTAATTAAATTTGAATACTAACATTCCTTGTATGTTGAATACTAAGTACTCCCTGCCCCGCAAACATAAATAACAAATTATGGCACTACACTACAATGTCCAATAGGGCAAATAAGTTTTGTTTGTGGTTATTTTAACATATTTATTGCTAAAACCAATTAGCTGTAACGATTTCAACAAATTTACATTTGAAATGTTTTACGGTGCCACATCTGCTGCAGAGCAATTTTTAATGCTTTTATGTAGTTGTTTGTTGTGAGTTTTTATATTATTTTATTACATTCAATTAAAAAAACAAAGGAGTAAGGGTTTCAGCTTTCGTTGTTTGAAGTGGTGTGATAGTCTAATTTTATAATCGATAATGGCTTTTTATAATTACCTATTTACTAGAGTACGCGATATTGCAATTTGCCGCGAAGTAACAATCATCATAGAATTTTTACTAGACGAACATTTTAACATTGTTAAACATATTTTCACACTCCTCTTTCTGCTTTTTTGTCTTACAGACTAATGAACTTAGAAGGAATATAATTCATGGTCAACGAAAGTGTTCGGAGAGAGGAGGTATCTTGATGAAATTTGGCACGTAGGTTGCTGGACACTCATCTCAGATCACTATTTAAAATGAACGAAATCGGACTACAACCACGCCCACTTTTTCGATATCGAAAATTTCGAAAAACAGAAAAAGTGCGATATTTCATTACCAAAGACGGATACAGCGATGAAACTTGGTAGGTACGTTGACCTCATGACGCAAAATAGAAAATAAGAAAAATTTTGGACAATGGGCGTAGCACCGCCCACTTTTTAAAGAAGGTAATTTAAAAGTTTTGCAAGCTGTAATTTGGCAGTCGCTGAAGATATCATGATGAAATTTGGTAGGCACGTTACTCCTATTACTATATGTGTGCTAAATAAAAATTAGCGAATTGGAAGACGAGCATGCCCACTTTTAAAAAAAATTTTATTTTAAGTCAAATTTTAACAAAACATTTAATATCTTTACAGTATAAAAGTAAATTATGTCAACATTCGCTTCCAGTAATGATATGGTGCAACAAAATACAAAGATAAAGAAAATTTCAAAATGGGCGTAACTCCGCCCTGTTTCATTTAATTTGTCTAGAATACTTTTAATGCCATAAGTCGAACAAAAGTTAAAAAATCCTTGTGAAATTTGGTATGGACATAGACTGTATGACGGTAACTGTTTTCTGTGAAAATGGGCGAAATCGGTTGAAGCCGCGCCCAGTTTTTATACACAGTCGACCGTCTGTCCTTCCGCTCGGCCATTAACACGATAACTTGCGCAGATATATCGTTATCTTAACTAAACTTCGTTCACGTACTTATCTAAAGTCACTTAATCTTGGTATAAAATATGGCTGAAATCCGACTATGACCACGCCCACTTTTCCGAAAATGAAAAAAATGCCATAATTCTGTACCAAATAAGAAAAAAGAGATGAAACATGGTAATTGGATTGGTTTATTGACGCAAAATATAACTTTAGAAAAAACTTTGTAAAATGGATGTGACACCAACCATATTAAGTAGAAGAAAATGAAAAAGTTCTCCAGGGCGAAATCAAAAGCCCTTGGAATCTTGGCAGGAATACTGTTCGTGGTATTCCATATATAAATAAATTAGCGGTACCCGACAGATGATGTTCTGGGTCACCCTGGTCCACATTTTGGTCGATATCTTGAAAACGCCTTCATATATACAACTAAGGGCTACTCCCTTTTAAAACCCTCATTAATACTTTTAATTTGATACCCATATCGTACAAACACATTCTAGAGTCACCCCTGGTCCGCACTTATTGCGATATCTCGAAAAGGCGTCCACCCATAGAACTAAGGCACACCACGTTATAAATAATCATTAACACCTTTCATTTGATACACAAGTCATACAAACACATTCCAGGTTTACCCTAGGTTCATTTTGCTAAATGTTGATTTTCCCTTATTTTGTCTCCAAAGCTCTCAGCTGAGTATGTAATGTTGGGTTACACCCGAACTTAGCCTTCCTTACTTGTTTTTAATACAAATTATTTATTAAGAAATGAAAAGTGGCTATCAGCATATAAAGTTAGGGTAGGTCACGAACAATAGCTAGCTTACAAGAACGATAGGAAATCGAGGAAGTGACGCTGGACCTCCACGTTAGTTCGCAGTATAAACGAATGGTATGAGCTGAAGCACAGCGAACTAAATTATCACTTCACGCAGATATGGAGAAGGTACCGTGGTTTCGAGTAGTATTAACGTAATCGTAGGATAAAAGAGGATCACATCTGTACACACTTTCAAACAGAATTGAAAAAGGCAGAACACTTAATGTTTCATTGGCATTGGTTTCTGGGAAAAAGACATTTTGTACACAGAGTTTCTGAAAAGGAATTTCTCATAACGAATTAAGTTCCCCTAATGTGCAGTCACTTAGATTGTTGGACTACCTCTCCCCCTTGCAACGTTATGCCTAACGACAGGCGCACGGGATGTGGCCACATGAACGGAATAAGCCTGGTTTTACTGGACAACTTCAGGGCACTGCGTATCTTCAACGTCCAAGATAAAACAATATTTGGTTAGGTAAGCCTGGTTTAGTTTAATATAGGTTAGGCCAGGTTAGGTTAGATTAGGTAATGTAAGGTTAGATTAGTTATGTAAGATAAGTTGTGGTTAGGTAAAGTTTGGTTAGGCTGAGTGGTAGCCCACCGGGAAGTGGACGCTAACTTGGACAACGTGAAGGTCCATTTAAGTACCATATAAGATAACGATGATGAAAACTATAGATGTATAGAGTACGGTTTGTTAGCAAACTATATAGCATAAGACTGATAACTTGCCTATATTAATTCTTCGGTGTTTCAACAGAACCGAAATCAAAATAGCTTTGCCTATTTTGGGCAGAAGCTGTTAACTTTCACTTCATAGTTCTCAATGCAGTAATCTATTATAATTTATTTAATAATTTGGGAAAAATTTAAACAACGTGACATCAGGACGGACAAGGCGACAGCTGTTTCGATTATACCTTGTAAATCTCTTCAAAGCCTTTTCTCCCGGGAGTGGGAGTCGAACCCGCACCCCTACGATAGTTGAAATGGTTGTAAACGCATTCAGCTACGTCATGCCTGTTGTGAAGTCTTTCCCAATTGCCTTCTTTTTGCATATTTTAATCTTTTACACATTGCATACTTCGTATGCAATTATGTGTTAAAGCTATGCTTGGTACGGCGGTTTTCAAAGAAACTTTGGTTTTGTTGCTGCTTTCGTTCTATTTATAGAACTACAACGAATTAACCAATTTTGTCTGTTTGTATGATTTTTAATAATCGGGGATTGCCCATATTGCTTTTTTTTAAATGTATGAAAACATTTATTTGAAGCAATTTTTTATTTTATAATTTATTTAATAATTTGGGAAAAATTTAAACAACGTGACATCAGGACGGACAAGGCGACAGCTGTTTCGATTATACCTTGTAAATCTCTTCAAAGCCTTTTCTCCCGGGAGTGGGAGTCGAACCCGCACCCCTACGATAGTTGAAATGGTTGTAAACGCATTCAGCTACGTCATGCCTGTTGTGAAGTCTTTCCCAATTGCCTTCTTTTTGCATATTTTAATCTTTTACACATTGCATACTTCGTATGCAATTATGTGTTAAAGCTATGCTTGGTACGGCGGTTTTCAAAGAAACTTTGGTTTTGTTGCTGCTTTCGTTCTATTTATAGAACTACAACGAATTAACCAATTTTGTCTGTTTGTATGATTTTTAATAATCGGGGATTGCCCATATTGCTTTTTTTTAAATGTATGAAAACATTTATTTGAAGCAATTTTTTATTTTATAATTTATTTAATAATTTGGGAAAAATTTAAACAACGTGACATCAGGACGGACAAGGCGACAGCTGTTTCGATTATACCTTGTAAATCTCTTCAAAGCCTTTTCTCCCGGGAGTGGGAGTCGAACCCGCACCCCTACGATAGTTGAAATGGTTGTAAACGCATTCAGCTACGTCATGCCTGTTGTGAAGTCTTTCCCAATTGCCTTCTTTTTGCATATTTTAATCTTTTACACATTGCATACTTCGTATGCAATTATGTGTTAAAGCTATGCTTGGTACGGCGGTTTTCAAAGAAACTTTGGTTTTGTTGCTGCTTTCGTTCTATTTATAGAACTACAACGAATTAACCAATTTTGTCTGTTTGTATGATTTTTAATAATCGGGGATTGCCCATATTGCTTTTTTTTAAATGTATGAAAACATTTATTTGAAGCAATTTTTTATTTTATAATTTATTTAATAATTTGGGAAAAATTTAAACGTAATCTATTATATTTAGAGGTTTCACATAGAGTCAGCCGAATGTCCTGGGTTTAAGTCCCAGGCGAAAGAAAACCAGAAATTTTGGAAAAAAAAAATTCTAAGCGGGGTTGCCCCTTGGAAAGGTTTGGGAACACTCTGAGTGTGTTTCTGCCATGAAAGGGCTTCTCAGTGAAAAGTCATCTGCTTTGTAGCTGCTGTTCGGAGTCAGCTTAAAACATGTAGATGCCGTCCCACAAATTTGTGGGAAAAATTTAAATGGATATTGGGGGAGAAGATCGATTAAATTCTCCTTGGAGGTAAATCGCACCAAGTATTTTGTTTGTTTTAATTTCTTAACTTATGGGCCACCAATAAACCGTGACTCGCCTATACAACAATAACTCGTATTAAATGAGCCTATGTGAAGCCATAATTATTGATAGGCTGACTGATATTCACTTTTGGATAAAAGGAATATTGATACTCTGCACGATCTAGTGTCCGCCAAGCCTTTACTAAGCTAGCTCGAGGGCCATCTATACAGGCGCAGACTGCTGGTTGCCAGCAGATCACCAAATTTCTTACAGCTATCTACATCTAGTACAGTAGCGGATTAGAAAATCGGCTTATCTATAGTTCGGAATGCTGCTTTGACCTGAGTCCCGGATGATCGTACTTTTAAAAAGAATTTATGTAATAACTAGTTGGGTAAGGTTCTTTCATACCATCCTCGATCGAATCACAGCAGAACTCGTCGCCCTGATAGATTATATCAATAGAGTATGACCTAAGGCCTAGAGGTCCCCAGTTTAAAAAAGTTGATGTAATAAGTAGTAAGATGAGGCCCTTCCGTCGGTCTGATAGTTGTTAGTATATCAGAGTAGATGTTAAAATCTCTTGCCGTAGTAGCGCCAGATAGCGTCCTATTAACCACAACCTTGATCGCGGTAACTTCCATATAAATGGAATAAACTGCAATGTTCGGAGAGGTTGGCTGAATTACATCGAGCTTCTAGTTGATAACACTGCACCAACTCTCACATCAAACTGCACCCATCCGTGAATTTATTAATCATTCTGTGCCGTATGAGCCGGTTAACATAGCCTTCTGATGTGTAGTTTTCACAGAGGACAGTTTTCGGTCTCTCCTGAGATAGGGTCGAAATTGTGAAATACTAAAACCTTATCAAAGACCAGACAGCAGTTACCTTGCATGCAATTCAAATCAACGGTACGTGTTGTGTTCTAAGAGCGCCGCTTATACCCAGCTGCTCATTGCACTTACAATAAAATGTAAATAAAATAATTAATAATAAAATTTTAACAATTTTTGTTGTTATATCGGCCTACTGATTTTAAGATCGCGGGTTCGAATCGAGCTCAAGGCCTAACAATAATTTTTTATCATTATTATTGTTATGATAAATTTTTTCTTAATTGAAAAAATTTTTAAATTAGAATAGAAGAAAGAAAAAATTTAGACAACTGCCAAAGCTCGTTGTATAGATCCATTTCGGGAACTGCTAAATTCCTTCATCGGCAACGTTTAGGCGCCGCTGCTATAACCATTCAGCCATCACAGCGGTTTTTTGTTTGTCTTCATTAATCCTACTTCTATTCTGGTTCGTGCCAATTGATATTCACAACACTGCGACATCTGTTGCAGAATGGCTGTGAAAATTGGACTTGTTTGTTGGCAATGCTGCCATAGTGTCATATTTTATTGACACTTTTTTCCCCGTGCTCTGGGATGTATTAACAATTTTTGTTGTTCTATCGGCCTACTGATTTTAAGATCGCGGGTTCGAATAGAGCTCAAGGCCTAACAATATTTTTTATCATTATTATTGTTATGATAGATTTTTTCTTAATTGAAAAAATTTTTAAATTAGAATAGAAGAAAGAAAAAATTTAGACAACTGCCAAAGCTCGTTGTATAGATCCATTTCGGGAACTGCTAAATTCCTTCATCGGCAACGTTTAGGCGCCGCTGCTATAACCATTCAGCCATCACAGTGGTTTTTTGTTTGTTTTCATTAATCCTACTTCTATTCTGGTTCGTGCCAATTGATATTCACAACACTGCGACATCTGTTGCAGAATGGCTGTGAAAATTGGACTTGTTTGTTGGCAATGCTGCCATAGTGTCATATTTTATTGACACTTTTTTCCCCGTGCTCTGGGATGTATTAACAATTTTTGTTGTTATATCGGCCTACTGATTTTAAGATCGCGGGTTCGAATCGAGCTCAAGGCCTAACAATATTTTTTATCATTATTATTGTTATGATAGATTTTTTCTTAATTGAAAAAATTTTTAAATTAGAATAGAAGAAAGAAAAAATTTAGACAACTGCCAAAGCTCGTTGTATAGATCCATTTCGAGAACTGCTAAATTCCTTCATCGGCAACGTTTAGGCGCCGCTGCTATAACCATTCAGCCATCACAGCGGTTTTTTGTTTGTTTTCATTAATCCTACTTCTATTCTGGTTCGTGCCAATTGATATTCACAACACTGCGACATCTGTTGCAGAATGGCTGTGAAAATTGGACTTGTTTGTTGGCAATGCTGCCATAGTGTCATATTTTATTGACACTTTTTTCCCCGTGCTCTGGGATGTATTAACAATTTTTGTTGTTATATCGGCCTACTGATTTTAAGATCGCGGGTTCGAATCGAGCTCAAGGCCTAACAATATTTTTTATCATTATTATTGTTATGATAAATTTTTTCTTAATTGAAAAAATTTTTAAATTAGAATAGAAGAAAGAAAAAATTTAGACAACTGCCAAAGCTCGTTGTATAGATCCATTTCGGGAACTGCTAAATTCCTTCATCGGCAGCCTTGAGCTCGATTCGAACCCGCGATCAATAAAATTTTAAGTTAAACGGTTTTATTAAAAACAATATTTGCATGAAGTATTAATAATACTAAAAGCTAGAAAATATTTAGGTAGGTCCTAGGTACTAGTCATAACACTCCTCAATCTAGGGCGTTTATCAGACAATTAAATAAAAGCACTGCGTGAAATTTCTAAAAATCTGAGGCGTAGCATAACCTGATTAAAGTTCAGTAGGCCTTATATATGAAAATCAATAGAAATTTGACGCCTCCAATGCTTTTATTTAATTGTTGTGATGACTAGTACCTAGGACCTACCTAAATATTTTCTAGCTTTTAGTATTATTAATACTTCATGCAAATATTGTTTTTAATAAAACCGTTTAACTTAAAATTTTTTTTTAATTATTTTATTTTCAAGTTTTTAGTATTTATTTAATTCCCTATAATTTCTGTTTCTATTTAGTTCATTTAGTGACTCATTATTACAAGGACTCTTTTCTGACAATTTGTTACAATCTAAGTCCTCAATACATAATCCTTCCAAAGACTTTACTCGACTTTGCGCCACGTATGCTTGTCCCTCCTCCAACCCCAAAATATTTTGACACCACTTCTACCGGACCGTATGTAATATTTGTTCCAAATATGAGCCAAATCGAACATCATAGGTCACTCTTTATTCATGTATGTATTATGTGTTCCAAATATGGAACAAATCGGACCATAAATACGATTTTTGGAACATATCGTTCCTTGCGCCACATAGCGTCGATTTTTTTTTTCATAGGTCGCTTTCTATTCTTGTATGTATTATGTGTTCCAAATATGAGCCAAATTGGATCACAAATACGATTTTTGTTAATATCTCGATCCTTGCGCCCATGCGAACTCTTTCCAAGTTTGAAGCTTGTAGCTTATCGGGAAGTTACTTAAATTTCAATTACAAAATTCGTTCACAACGTCCGTGCATGCGGCCGTGGGCCTGCCTGTCAAGGTAAGCTAAATAAAACCGTTTAATAAAAATACTCGCCGTTTTCAGTGTGTTCCACCAAACCAGCACCCCATAGAGCGGAATTGGTTAATTAGAAAAATTATAATAATAAGCGCCATTTACAGATGAAACAGGCTATCTATATTTGGAATAAATATGTCATATATGTGGAAGCTGAAGTGATAGAGGTAGATAGAGGGGATGTGGAAGTGTGACCTAGAGTGTAATTGAGAGTGTAATTTGGAGTGGATGTGGGAGTAGAAATGGGAGTGGAATTGAAATTGGGAATGGGAGTGTAAATGTGAGTAGGTGTGGTAGTAGGAATGGGATTGGAAATGGAAGTAGGAGTGCCAGTGGGTTTGGGAGTGAAAGTGAGAGAAGGATTGGGATTGGGAGTGAAGGGGTGGGTGGGTATGGCTTTAACAGTAGAAGGAAGGTTAATGGAATAAAGGATGGATAAAAATAAGAAGAAAAATGATAAAAAAACAAATCGTAAAAAGAGTGAACAGGGGAAGCGAAACTGACTTTTAATATGTAGGCAACCCAATTTCCCGGCAAAGCATGGTCTGACGGCTACTCTAGTGCCTAAAAAAAATTCGAAAATTATTTTGCTTGACCAAAACTGATGAAAACTTCAAACATTTCTTTTCCCAATTATTTTTCTAGGAGTATACATTTTAAATATTTTGGGGAATTCCGCTTCTTTATACACATTCTGCTAACGTTCGAATCGCTAAACTGTTGAATAAATCACTCCAATATTCAGTATTGCAAGCTGGTCTTTATTTAGATTACTTTGAGAGTAGTACTTCACAATTATACTTCACAACCAATAGCGTGCTTAAATCTAAACTGATTACTGATTACTCAGCTTGCGCTGCTTTTCTACTCTCCGTTGCTTCGTTCGCCCATTTCTCCTAAAAGCCTCATCACATAAGCAGTTTTTCATATAGATGAGTTTAACACAAGCTTATGCATTATGAGTAGATTACACGTATTTTTATGGAGAACGGTAGAATGAGCGACACTGTCGCCATCTCGTATTGAAAAGTAGCCAACTTCCAACTTTTGTTCCAAGCAAGGCGGCCACCGTGGTGTGATGGTAGCGTGCTCCGCCTACCACCCCGAATGCTCCGGGTTTACACCTCGGGCAAAGCAACATCAAAATTTTAGAAATAAGGTTTTTCAATTAGAAGAAAATTTTTCTAAGCGGGAAGTCTGTCGGCAGTGTTCTGCAAGCACTTCGAGTGTATTTCTGCCATGAAAAGCTCTCAGTTAAAGCTCATCTGCCTCGCAGATGCCGTTCGGAGTCGGCATAACACAAGTAAGTCCCGTCCCGCCAATTTGTAGGAAAAATGAAAAAGAAGCACGACGCAAATTGGAAGAGAAGCTCGGCCTAAAACCCTTTCGGAAGTTATCGTGCCTTACATTTATTTTTTTTAAACAATAAGAAGAAGAATTTGACATTTGCTTTGGCTAAGGGTGTTTGCAAATTTTGCAGGTGAAATTATCTTTCCCACTGGTTGGTAAATTTTCTAACATTTTTCGGAATTAAAGACTACAATGTAACAATCGAATCCGACACAAATTATATTAGTAAGTATTTTTGTTTTATAAGGAGAATGTTTATAACAATGCTTCGCGAAATTTTATATGTGAATGGGCAAGGCGTAATAAACTCCAATTGCCAAGTCTGAAGTTCCTTCATATGTACAAACGCAACAACTTGGTTGATTGTGGCGATGTTGTTGGAATGCGTAAGCTTGTGTTAAACGCATCTATATGAAAAATGTCATTGTGCCGCGTCCTTAAGTTCTAGTAATTTTACGAACAGTTGCTTAGTTACCAGCTATGTACATGTATATCTGTAGTCCACGCATCTCCCATAGCCATATGCGTGTGTATGTGTGAGTAGCTACTTCCGCTGATGACCACATATGTGTGTGTGAGATATCTCTTCGTTACATCGAGTTATCGGCTTGTTATTAGTTTCCTACTGACTTGTGATAGACGGATTGCATGCCGATAACAAACTGCTAGCACTCGATAAGAAGTGGAAATAAACATCCGATCGCACACAGAGTAACGCTAGATACGGCAAATGCACCATGATATAACTTTTTATTTTATTACATGAAAAAACTCTGAAAAAACATTTGTGGTTATTTTGACTTAACCATGGATACATATAGGAATACTGGCTGGTTATTGGCGCCTTAACCTAAAATATGTGATGCCTTCATCAAGTAGAAAATGTTTAAAATTTCTAAACGAAAATATAATCTTCAACATGTGAATACTTAAATTCGGCAGCGCAAAAATTTATAGATTATGGGTATGGGTGAAACCCAAAAAATAATTGGTTGGCTATGGTAACCTTATGACTAAGGCGTTATTCTATGATTTCAATAACCGACTAAGTTGACTTCCATAGAGTTGGTTGGATCAGCCATGTAACACAGAGTTTTCCAGGCCCCCAAAGTAGTTTTTCCGCAATTTTCTCAATATTTCACGAGGGAGCTTTACAGTAGTGATCAACCTTGGCCTCACAATTTAAGGCATTTACGAACTTACCACTTTCATGGCATACAATCAAAAATATTTATTTACTCGCAATCATAACATTTTATTTATACATGATATATAAAACAAATATGGCCAGTTCGACTGTTGAGTGGAATGTCACCATACCTCAATTGCTATTTCGAAAACGACCTATCTCAAAATGTTTCAAATTTCGGCGTTCTGTCGAATAAGGGTGGTATTCCACTCAACAATGAATTTACAACTAAACCCTTTAAGATGTATGGGATTCTAAAAAGTCTCTAATTCTTTCATTTGTTAAGTTTGTAAATAAATACGGAATGCCTGACATTTTATTAGTATAGTGTGCCACCGCACAAAGTTGGTTATTCACAAGTGCCCCTGCTCCAGAATCTCCATATTCCAGTGTACTTACACTACTTCTAGCACAAATGATTGTGTCTGGTAGAATAAACGATGGCAGTATATTTGTAAAGGCGTTCTGGCATTGATCCTTTTGTACTATACCCATTCTAGCAGTTTTGGGATAACCAGAACCCCATCCAATAAATTCCATATTCATGCGCGGTGCTAATACCGCACAAAGAGTTACAGGCATTACTACATTACGCTCCCATGTAAAAGCTTGCTCCACTTTAACCACGGCTAAATACATAAATAGTGCTCCTCGTTCATATTCAGGATCGACAATTATTCTCTCGACTCTGCGATGTTGAACATGTATTGTATTTAATACTCTTATATTGGCTACACCAGCATAAACGAAGAGATGTCCCTTTTGTGCCTCGGGTACGCAAGCCGCAGCTGTAACTACCGATTCCATAGAGATAAGAGAACCAGCGCAGCGATACAAGGAACATTGAAAGATTGATACCAAATGTGCGCTGTCCTTTAATTGTATATCTCTTCCGTTTTCAATGCGAAATTGCGCATTCGTATATAAAAGGCAGCGTAGAACGACAAAAAGGATCGCGAAAATATTGAGTGAATTCATCTTAATTTAAGAACCGTTGCAACACTTTTTAACTATAAATTATACCGAGATTAATTCTGTGGGCGCTATTTATACCTAATTTGGCAGTGTGAATAAAAAATAAACAAACACCTTTCAGTCAAAATTTCACGAATTTCAAATAACAACAATACATCTTAATTAAAGTCAAGGTAACACAATGAAAATTCTTGTTTGTTCTCACTCGGTTCATTTCAAATAAAATAAATAAATAAATGTAAGGCGCGATAACCTCCGAAGAGATTTTAGGCCAAGCTTATCTTCAAATTTGCACATGCTTCTTTTTTTCCTACAAATTGGCAGGACGACACATACATGTTTTTACGCCAACTCCGAATGGCATCTGCAAGACAGATGAATTTTCACTGAGGAGCTTTTCATGGCAGAAATACATTCGGATTGGTTGCCAAAAACTGCCCAGGAGCGACTCCGCTTAGAAAAAATGTCTTCTAACTGAAAATCCTAGTTTCTAAAATTATTGATATAGCTTTTCCCGGGGCGTGAACTCAGGAACTTCGGTGTGGTAGGCTGAGCACGCTATCATCACACCACGGCGGCCGACCGGCAAATACAAAATTATTAAGCGTTTATAATGACACTTCCGTATAAATTTTCTGTTATAGGAGCCTAATAAGCCTATTTAATTAATAACTATTATCGAAATTTTTTATTAGCTAAACAAACGGAATAGTTTGCTATACTTTTTCAAAAGAAAATTTCCTATTTATTGTTTGTTTATTTATATTTGCACACGTGAATGGTATTATCAAATTGATATCTGTACAATGGCTGTATTTTTAGTGAGTAAATACAGAAAGGTACACAGCGACCCTTAATTAGTTTCAACTGTTTCCAAGCGGCTAATAGTTCTATTGTATACTGCCAAAAAAACAGAGTTGGGAGAAGTGCACGACATTTTGAGCAACAACTCTGCTCGAACTTAAATGGGCTGACATAATCAATATCTTTCGTTAGGTGTTAATAAGGCGGTAATTTGTTGTGGATTTAAACGTCTGTTCATTTTTCACATATTCCTAAAAAGTAAACCAAGATATGATGAAAAACTAAATAACCAGATCGTCCAGAAAATAATATTTAAATAGTACCAACAAATCGCGAAATACCCGCAGTCGCGAGCACACAGACAAGCACACGGTGATAAACAGAAGGTAGGATATAGTGGAGTTCTAAAAAATTAGGATCCAACACTTTTTTTATACCCAGCGTGCTTTCCACACAGAGTATATTAACTTTGATTGGATAGCGGTCGGTTGTACAGGTATAAAAGAATCGAGATAGATATAGACTTCCATATATCAAAATCATCAGTATCGAAAAAAAATTGATTGAACCATGTCCGTCCGTCCGTCTGTCCGTTAACACGATAACTTGAGTAAATTTTGAGGTATGTTAATGAAATTTGGTACGTAGGTTCCTGGGCACTCATCTCAGATCGCTATTTAAAATGAACGATGTCGGACTATAACCACGCCCACTTTTTCGATATCGAAAATTTCCAAAGACAGAAAAAGTGCGATAATTCATTACCGAAGACGAATAAGCGATGAAACTTGGTAGGTGAGTTGAACTTATGACGCGGAATAGAAAACTAGTAAAATTTTGGACAATGGGCGTGGCACTGCCCACTTTTAAAAGAAGGTAATTTAAAAGTTTTGAAAGCTGTAATTTGGCAGCTGTTGAAGATATCATGATGAAATTTGGCAGGAACGTTACTCCTATTACTGTATATGTGCTAAATAATAATTAGCAAAATCGGATGAAGAACACGCCCACTTAAAAAAAATTTTTTTTTTAAGTCAAATTTTAACAAAAAATTTAATATTTTTACAGTATATAAGCAAATTATGTCAACATTCAACTCCAGTAATGATATGGTGCAACAAAATACAAAAATAAAAGAAAATTTCAAAATGGGCGTGGCTCCGCCCTTTTTAATTTAATTTGTCTAGAATACTTTTAAGTCTATAAGTCGAACAAAAATTTACAAATCCTTGGGGCTTAGCTTCTATGACGATAACTGTTTTCTGTGAAAATGGGCGAAATCAGTTGAAGCCACGCCCAGTTTTTATACACAGTCGACCGTCTGTCCCTCCGCTCGGCCGTTAACACCATAACTTGAGCAAAAATCGATATATCTTTACTAAACTCAGTTCACGTAATTATCTGAACTCACCTTGTATTGGTATAAAAAATGGCCGAAATTCGACTATGTCCGCACCCAATTTTTCGATATCGAAAATTACGAAAAATGAAAAAAATGACATAATTCTATACCAAATAAGAAAAAAGGGATTGGATTGGTTTATTGACGCAAAATATAACTTTAGAAAAAAACTTTGTAAAACTGTTTGTGGTATTACATCTAATATATCTAATATATATCTAATATCTAATATATATATTATAAATGGGAAAGTTTGGATGTTAAGATGTTTGGATGTTTGGATGTTTAGATGTTTGGATGTTTGGATGTTTGGATGTTTGGATGTTTGGATGTTTGGATGTTTGTCCAGACGTTTGTCTTTGTGACTCAATAACGCAAGAACGGCTGGACCGATTTGGATGAAATTTTGCACACATATAGCCAATAGTCTAGAAGGATCTACTAGCTATATATTTTTCAAAAGGGGCGTGGTCCCCGCCCCTAGGAACAGTTATAATTTAATTATTATATATTTTCGTCTTTGCGACTGAATCACGCCAGAATGGCTACACGGATTTTGATGAAATTTGGGACACAGACAGTAGTCTACTAGCGAAATTTTTTTCGAACATGGAAAGAGCGGTGGGGGTCCCACGACCCTTCGAGAAATTATTTTTCATAATTTTTACACATTATAACTTTACGTATACTGGCCTTCACCAATATCACAGACTCAAGGGGTCAAATAAGTCGAGGGCTTACAAAGTAAGCAGTGACACCCTCCGCCCGCCCCCCTTTATCTCCCCCTCTGGTGTAAAATCCATAAATTGTTATAACTCAATCTAAATTTTCTCCTAAATCAATAGTTTTTGGTATCTGGTACATACAGAACGAGATCTAGACAATTTTGGAGGAACGATCAGTGGTCCTGTCCTCTACTCCCGCCATCCGCCCTCCATCAATTGTTTTTATTAGCACGCTTTTATTAGCTTTACCTGTATGTTTCTATCTAACTTTTTATTCGCTCCAATGCGCCTGCTGCCTTATTAACATGGTTTTATAATTAGCTTCACCTTATTTGTAATCCCGTAAGGGTCATATCGAGACCCTTCCGGGATCATTTCTGGATGGTTTTCGGGATCGGTCCGGGATTACGCCGGGGTAATTTCGGGACTTTTTCGGGACTATTTCGGGATCATTTTGGGACCCTTCCGGGATCATTTCTGTATAGTTTACGGGATCCGTCCGGGATCCCGTCGGGGTTATTTTGGAACATTTTCGGGACTATTCCGGAATCATTTCGGGACTATTTCGCGATCATTTGGGGACCCTTCCGGCATCATTTCTGGATGGTTTTCGGGATCCGTGCGGGATCTCGTCGGGGTCATATGGGGACTTTTTCGGGATCATTTGAGGGCTCTTCCGGCATCATTTCTGGATGGTTTTCGGGATCCGTCCGGGATATCGTCGGGGTCATTTGGGGACTTTTTCGGGATCATTTTGGGGCTCATCCGGCATCATTTCTGGATGGTTTTCGGGATCCGTCCGGGATCCCGTTGGGTCATTTCGGGACTTTTTCGCGACTAATACGGGATCATTTGGGAACCCTTTCGGCATCATTTCTGGATGGTTTTCGGGATCCGTCCGGGATCCCGTCGGGGTCATTTCGGGACTTTTTCGCGACTAATACGGGATCATTTGGGAACCCTTTCGGCATCATTTCTGGATAATTTTCGGGATCCGTCCGGGATGTCGACGAGGTCATTTCGGGACTATTTCGGGATCATTTGGGATACCTACCGGCATCATTTCTGGATGGTTTTTGGGATTCGTCCGGGATCCCGTCGTGGTCCTTTCGGGACTTTTTTCGACTAATACGGGATCATTTGCGGACCCTTTCGGCATCATTTCTGGATAGTTGTCGGGATCCCGTCACGGTCATTTCGGGACTATTAGGGGATCATTTGAGGACCTTTCCGGCATCATTTCTGTATTGTTTTCGGAATCCTTTCGGGATCCCGTCAGGGTCATTTTGGGACTTTTTTGGGGCTAATACGGGATCATTTGGGGATCCTCTAGGGGTCGTTTCGTGACTTTTTCTGTTTTATTTCGGGATCATTTGGGGACCCTTCCGGCATAATTTCTTGATGGTTTGCCGGATCCATCAGGGTCATTTCGGGACCATTTTGGGATCATTTGGGGACCCTTCCGAGATCATTTCTGGATCCGTCCGGGATGCCGTAGGAGCCATTTCGGGATTTTTTGTTACTTTTCCGGGATAGTTTTTGGACCCTTCCGGGATCATTTCTGGATCTGTGCGGGATCCCATCTGGGTCATTTCCTGACTATTTCGGGATCATTTTGGGATCCTTCCGGAATCATTTCTGTTTCGCGATCCGCCGTTGATTCCCTCGGAGCCATTTCGGAACCTTTTCTGGAGTATGTCGGGGTCATTTGGGGACTTTTTCGGGATCATTTGGGGCTCTTCCGGCATCATTTCTGGATGGTTTTCGGGATCCGTGCGGGATCTCGTCGGGGTCATTTGGGGACTTTTTCGGGATCATTTGGGGGCTCTTCCGGCATCATTTCTGGATGGTTTTCGGGATCCGTCCGGGATATCGTCGGGGTCATTTGGGGACTTTTTCGGGATCATTTGGGGGCTCTTCCGGAATCATTTCTGAATGGTTTTCGGGATCCGTCCGGGATCCCATCAGGGTAATTTCGGGACTATTAGGGGATCATTTGTGGATCTTTCCGGCATCATTTCTGGATAATTTTCGGTATCCGTCCAAGATGCCGACGAGGTCATTTCGGGATTATTTCGGGATCATTTGGGATACCTACCGGCATCATTTCTGGATGGTTTTTGGGATTCGTCCGGGATCCCGTCGGGGTCATTTCGGGACTTTTTCTCGACTAATACGGGATCATTTGCGGACCCTTTCGGCATAATTTCTGGATAGTTGTCGGGATCCGTTCGGGATCCCGTCACGGTCATTTCGGAACTATTAGGGGATCAATTGAGGACCTTTCCGGCATCATTTCTGGATAGTTTTTGGAATCCTTTCGGGATCCCGTCAGGGTCATTTCGGGGCTTTTTCGGGATCATTTAAGGATGGCTTTCAGGATTCGTCCGGGAACCCGTCAGGGTAATTTCTGAACTTTTCCGAGACTATTTCGGGATCATTTTGGGACCTTCCCAAGATCATTTCTGGATGGATTTCGGGATTTGTCCGGGATGCCCTCAGGGTCATTTTGGGACTATTAGGTGAGCATTTGAGGACCGTTCCGGCATCACTTCTGGATGGTTTTCGGTATCCGTTCAGATTCCCGTCGGAATAATTGCGGGACTTTTTCGGGATCATTGGGGTCCCTTCCAAAATCATTTCTGGATGGTTTTTGGGATTCGTCCGGCATCCCGTCGGGGTCATTTCGGGACTTTTTCTCGACTAATACGGGATCATTTGCGGGCCCTTTCGGTATCATTTCTGGATAGTTGTCGGGATCCGTTCGGGATCCCGTCAGGGTCTTTTCGGAAATATTGGGAGATCATTTGAGGACCTTTCCGGCATCATTTCTGGTTAGTTTTCGGGATCCTTTCCGGGTCCCTTCAGGGTCATTTCGGGACTTTTTCGGCATCATTTAAGATTGGTTTTCAGGATTCGTCCGGTATCCGTCAGGGTAATTTCTGGACTTTTCCCAGACTATTTCGGGATAATTTTGGGACCCTCCCAAGATCATTTCTGGATGGATTTCGGGATCTGTCCGGGATGCCGTCAGGGTCATTTTGGAACTATTAGGTGATCATTTGAGGACCTTTTCGGCATCACTTCTGGATGGTTTTCGGTATCCGCTCAGGATCCCGTCGGAATTATTTCGGGACTTTTTCGGGATCATTTGGTGTCCCTTCCGGCATCATTTCTGGCTGGTTTTTGGGATTCGTCCGGCATCCCGTCGGGTTCATTTCGGGACTTTTTCTCAACTAATACGGGATCATTTGCGTGCCCTTTCGGCATCATTTCTAGATAGTTGTCGGGATCCGTTCGGGATCCCGTCAGGGTCTTTTCGGAACTATTAGGTGATCATTTGAGGACATTTCAGGCATCATTTCTGGATAGTTTTCGGGATTCTTTCGTGGTCCAGTCAGGGTCATTTCGGGACTTTTTCGGGATCATTTAGAGATGGCTTTCAGGATTCGTCCGGGAACCCGTCAGGGTAATTTCTGAACTTTTCCGAGACTATTTCGGGATAATTTTGGAACCTTCCCAAGATCATTTCTGGATGGATTTCGGGATCTGTCCGGGATCCCGTCAGGGTCATTTAGGGGTGCGTTCGAGATCCCGTCAGGGTCATTTCGGGACTTCTTCGGGAATATATCGGGATCATTTCTGGATGGTTTATGGGATCCGTCCATGACCCCTTAAGGGTCATTTCGGGACTATTAGGTGATCATTTGAGGACCTTTCCGGCGTCACTTCTGGATGATTTTCGGTATCCGTTCGGGATCCCGTCGGAATCAATGCGGGACTTTTACGGAATCATTTGGGATTCCTTCCGGCATCATTTCTGGATGGTTTTCGGGATTTGTCCGGGATCCCGTCGGGGTTATTTCGGGACCTTTTCGGGGCTAATACGGGATCATTTGGGGATCCTCTAGGGGTCGTTTCGTGACTTTTTCTGTATTATTTCGGGATCATTTTGGGACCCTTTCGGCATAATTTCTTGATGGTTTGCCGGATCCATCAGGGTCATTTCGGGACCATTTTGGGATCATTTGGGGACCCTTCCGAGATCATTTCTGGATCCGTCCGGGATGCCGTAGGAGCCATTTCGGGATTTTTTGTTACTTTTCCGGGATAGTTTTTGCACCCTTCCGGGATCATTTTTGGATCTGTGCGGGATCCCATCTGGGTCAATTCCGGACTATTTCGGGATCATTTTGGAATCCTTCCGGAATCATTTCTGTATGGTTTTCGCGATCCATCGTGGATCCCCTCGGAGCCATTTCGGAACTTTTTCTGGAGTTAGTCGGGATAATTTAGGGACCCTTCCTGGATATTTTCTGGATGGTTTCTGAGATCCGTCCGGGAGCCCGTCAGGGTAATTTCGGAACTTTTTCGGGACTATTTCGGGATCAATTTGGTACCCTTCAGGCATCATTTCTGTGTGGTTATCTGGATAAGTCTAGAATCGTGTCGTTGTCATTTCGGGTTTTTTTGGGACTACTTCGGGAACTTTTGGAAACACTTCCGGGGCGTTTCTGGATGGTTTTCGGGATCCGTCCGCGATAGCGTCGGGGTCATTTCGTGGCTTTTTCTGGATAATTTCGTTATCATTTTGGGATCCTATCAGGTTATCAGCTCATAAAGTTCTTTTTTTTACTCAATTACAAAAATAAAATGCATTAGACAGAAAAAAAATTTTAAACAGATAACTTTATAAGCAGGCTAACGTGAATAGCCCACATATTTCATTTTCTCCTTGCGGACGGGGCCGCGGGTAAAGGCTAGTATATTATAAATGGCAAAGTTTGGATGTTAAGATGTTTGGATGTTTGGATGTTAAGATGTTTGGATGTTTGGATGTTTGGATGTTTGTCCAGACGTTTGTTTTTGTGACTCAATAACGCAAGAACGGCTGGACCGATTTGGATGAAATTTTGCACACATATAGCCAATAGTCTAGAAGGATCTACTAGCTATATATTTTTCAAACGGGGCGTGGTCCCCGCCCCCTAGGAACAGTTATAATTTAATTATTATATTTTTTCGTCTTTGCGACTGAATCACGCCAGAATGGCTACACGGATTTTGATGAAATTTGGGACACAGACAGTAGTCTACTAGCGAAATTTTTTTCGAACATGGAAAGAGGGGTGGGCGTCCCACGACCAATTCGAGAAATTATTTTTTATAATTTTTACACATTATAACTTTACGTATACTGGCCTTCACCAATATCACAGACTCAAGGGGTCAAATTAGTCGAGGGCTTACAAAGTAAGCAGTGACACCCTCCGCCCACCCCCCCCCCCCCCCCCCTTAATCTCCCCCTCTGGTGTAAAATCTATAAATTGTTATAACTCAATATAAATTTTCTCCTAAATCAATAGTTTTTGGTATCTGGTACATACAGAACGAGATCTAGACAATTTTGGAGGAACGATCAGTGGTCCTCTCCTCTACTCCCGCCATCCGCCCTCCATCAATTGTTTTTATTAGCACGCTTTTATTAGCTTTACCTGTATGTTTCTATGTAACTTTTTATTCGCTCCAACGCGCCTGCTGCCTTATTAACATGGTTTTATAATTAGCTTCACCTTATTTGTAATCCCGTAAGGGTCATATCGAGACCCTCCGGGATCATTTCTGGATGGTTTTCGGGATCGGTCCGGGATTACGCCGGGGTAATTTCGGGACTTTTTCGGGACTATTTCGCGATCATTTGGGGACCCTTCCGGCATCATTTCTTGATGGTTTTCGGGATCCGTCCGGGATCCCGTCGGGTACTTTCGGGGTCATTTGCGTACCTTCGAGAGATAAATTCTTGATGGTTTCCGGGATCATTACGGGACTTTTTCGGGGTCAGTTTGGGTCCTTTCCGGCATCATTTCTAGATGGTTTTCGGGATCCATCCGGGATCCCGTCGGGGTCATTTCGGGACTTTTTCGGGACTATTTCGCGATCATTTGGGGACCCTTCCGGCATCATTTCTGGATGGTTTTCGGGATCGGTCCGGGATTACGCCGGGGTAATTTCGGGACTTTTTCGGGACTATTTCGCGATCATTTGGGGACCCTTCCGGCATCATTTCTGGATGGTTTTCGGGATCCGTCCGGGATCCCGTCGGTGTCATTTCGGGACCATTTGGGGTCCATTCCGGCATCATTTCTGGATGGTTTTCGGGATCCGTCCGGGAAACTGTCGGGGTTATTTTGGGACTTTTGCGGGATCATTTGTGGTCTCATCCGGCATCATTTCTGGATGGTTTTCGGGATCCGTCCGGGATTCCGTCGATGTCATTTCGGGACTATTACGGCGTCATTTGGGGTACCTTCCGGCATCATTTCTAGATGGTTTTCGGGATCCATCCGGGATCCCGTCGGGGTCATTTCGGAACTTTTTCTCGACTAATACAGGATCATTTGGGGAAACTTTCGGCATCATTTCTGGATGGTTTACGGGATCCGTCCGGGATCCCGTCGGCGTCATTTTGGGACTTTTGCGGGATCATTTGGGGTCTCTTCCGGAATCATTTCTGGATGGTTTACGGGATCCGTCCGGGACCCTGTCGGGGTCATTTTGGGACTTTAGCGGCATCATTTGGGGTCTCCTCCGGCATCATTTCTGGATGGCTTACGGGATCCGTCCGGGATCCTGTCGGGGTCATTTTGGGACTTTTGCGGGATCATTTGGGGTCTCTCCCGGCATCATTTCTGGATGGTTTTCGGGATCCGTCCGGGATCCTGTCGGGGTCATTTTGGGACTTTTGCGGGATCATTTGGGGTCTCTTCCGACATCATTTCTGGATGGTTTACGGGATCCGTCCGGGATCCTGTCGGGGTCATTTTGGGACTTTTGCGGGATCATTTGGGGTCTCTTCCGGCATCATTTCTGGATGGTTTACGGGATCCGTCCGGGACCCTGTCGGGGTCATTTTGGGACTTTAGCGGGATCATTTGGGGTCTCCTCCGGCATCATTTCTGGATGGTTTTCGGGATCCGTCCGGGATCCCGTCGATGTCATTTCGGGATTATTTCGGCATCATTTGGGGTACCTTCCGGTATCAATTCTAGATGGTTTTCGGGATCCGTCCGGGATCCCGTCGGAGTCATTTCGGAATTTTTTCTCGACTAATGCAGGATCATTTGGGAACCCTATCGGCATCATTTCTGGATGGTTTTCGGAATCCGTCCGCGATCCCGTCAGGGTCATTTCGGGACTATTTCGTGATAATTTGGGGTACCTGCCGGCATCATTTCTGGATGGTTTTCGGTATCCGTCCGGGATCCCGTCGGTGTCATTTTGGGATCATTTGGGGTCCCTTCCGGCATCATTTCTGGATCGTTTTCGGGATCCGTCCGAGATCCCGTCGGGTTTATTTTTTTACTTTTTCGGGAAAATGTCAGCGAATTTCGAGACTGTTCTTGGATCATTTGGGGATCCTTCAGGGATAATTTCTGGATGGTTTTCGGGATCCCGTCGGGGTAATTTCGGGACTTTCACGACTATTTCGGGGTCAGTTGCCCTTAAAGATCATTTCTGGGTGGTTATCGGGATCCGTCCGGGATCCCGTCAGGGTTATTTCGCGCCTTTTCGGGACTATTTCGGGATCATTTTGGGACCCTTCCGGGATAATTTCTCTATGATTTTCGGGATCTGTTCGGGATTCCTTCGTAGTTTTTTCGCGACTTTATCTGGGATAAATTGCGGACCCTTTAGAGATCAATTCTGGATGGTTTTCGGTATCGGTCTGGGATCCCCTCAAGGTCATTTCGGGACTTTTTCGGGACTATTTCGGAATCATTTTGGGACCCCTCCGGCAAAATTTCTGGGGGATTTTCGGGATCTGTCCGGGATCCCGACGGAGTTTTTTCGGGACTTTTTCCGGACTATTTCTGGATTATTTGCGGACGTTTCAGAGCTCAGTTCTGGATGATTTTCGGGATCTGTCCGGGATCCCGTCGGAGTTATTTCGGGGTAATTTTGGGACCCTTCCAGGATAATTTCTTCATGATTTTCGGGATGGGTCTGAGTTTTTCGTGACTTTCGGGACTATTTCGGGATCATTTGCGGAACCTTCAGAGATCAATTCTGGATGGTTTGTGGACTTTTCCGGGATCATTTGGGGATCCCTCCAGAGTCATTTCTGGATGGTTTTCGGGATCCCGTCAGGGTCATTTCGGGCCTTTTTCGTGACTACTATTTCGGAATCATTTTGGGACTCCTCCGGGATAATTTCTGGGCGATTTTCGGGATTTGTCCGGGATCCCGTCAGAGTTTTTTCGGGACTTTTTCGGACTATATCGGGATCATTTGCGGACCGTTCAGGAATCAAATCTGGATGGTTTTCGGGATCCGTCCGGGATCCCGTCAGGGTCATTTCGGGACTTTTCGTGACTACTTCGGGATTATTTTGGGACCCTTCCGGCATCATTTCTGGATAGTTTTCGAGATTTGTAAAGGATCCCGTCGGCATCATTTCGTGACTATTTGGTGTCATTTAGGGACACTTCCGGAATCATTTTAGGTCTCTTCGAAACCGCTAATTCAGCACACGTGGCCGTGGATTTACGGCAAATTATTCGTAATTAAAATTCGGTATGTTTTATCTTTAATATATCACAGCTTTTTCGTTCTATTTTTAAATGAATCCTGTAACGAACTATTACAACTATAATTAAAATTTTTTAAATATTTTAACCAACTAAATACCCGAAAAAGCAACACTGCTTTTATTTAAAAACTTCTTTTTGGTTTTAGCTAATTGTAGTTTCACTCCTTTGTTCTATGAGTAGTAATTCTTTCACCCCTGTCATATCAATTAATTTAACTTAGAAACAAAATGTATTTTTTTTAATTCGAAAAAAGTGTATTGTACTATTCATGTAATCGTGCCCATCAGCTCAGTTAGTTCTTTTTTTTTTTACTGTATTAAAAAATAAAATACATTGACAGAAAAAATTTTTAAACAGGCAACTTGATAAACAGGCTAACGTGAATAGCACATATATTTTATTTTCTCCTTGCGGACGGGGCCGCGGGTAAAGGCTAGTATATTATAAATGGCAAAGTTTGGATGTCTGGATGTTTAGATGTTTGGATGTTTGGATGTTTGGATGTTTGTCCAGACGTTTGTCTTTGTGACTCAATCACGCAAGAACGGCCGGACCGATTTGGATGAAATTTTGCACACATATAGCCAATAGTCTAGAAGGATCTACTAGCTATATATTTTTCAAAAGGGGCGTGGTCTCCGCCCCCTAGGAAACAGTTATAATTTAATTATTATATTTCTTCGTCTTTGCGACTAAATCACGCCAGAATGGCTACAACGGATTTTGATGAAATTTGGGACACAGACAGTAGTCTACTAGCGAAATTTTTTTCGAACATGGAAAGGGGTGTGGGGGTCCCATGACCCCTTCAAACAATAACTTTTTAATAATTTTTACACATTATAACTTTACGTATACTGGCCTTCACCAATATCACAGACTCAAGGGGTCAAATAAGTCGAGGGCTTACAAAGTAAGCAGTGACACCCTCCGCCCGCACCCTTTATATCTCCCTCTGGTGTAAAATCTATAAATTGTTATAACTCAATATAAATTTTCTCCTAAATCAATAGTTTTTGGTATCTGGTACATACAGAACGAGATCTAGACAATTTTTGAGGAACGATCAGTGGTCCTCTCCTCTACTCCCGCCATCTGCCCACTAGCAATTGTTTTTATTAGCACGCTTTTATTAGCTTTACCTGTATGTTTCTATGTAACTTTTTATTCGCTCCAATGCGCCTGCTGCCTTATTAACATGGTTTTATAATTAGCTTCACCTTATTTGTAATCCCGTAAGGGTCATATCGAGACCCTTCCGGGATCATTTCTGGATGGTTTTCGGGATCGGTCCGGGATTACGCCGGGGTAATTTCGGGACTTTTCCGGGACTATTTCGGGATCATTTTGGGACCCTTCCGGGATCATTTCTGTATAGTTTTCGGGATCCGTCCGGGATCCCGTCGGGGTAATTTCGGGACTTTTAGCGACTAATACGGGATCATTTGGGAACCATTTCGGCATCATTTCTGGATAGTTATCGGGATCCCGTCACGGTCATTTCGGGGCTAATACGGGATCATTTGGGGATCCTCTGGGGGTCGTTTCGTGACTTTTTCTGTTTTATTTCGGGATCATTTGGGACCCTTCCGGCATAATTTCTTGATGGTTTGCCGGATCCATCAGGGTCATTTCGGGACCATTTTGGGATCATTTGGGGACCCTTCCGAGGTCATTTCTGGATCCGTCCGGGATGCCGTAGGAGTCATTCTGAATTTTTTGTTACTTTTCCGCGATAGTTTTTGGATCCTTCCGGGATCATTTCTGGATCTGTGCGGGATCTCATCTGGGTCATTTCCGGACTATTTCGGGATCATTTTGGGATCCTTCCGGAATCATTTCTGTATGGTTTTCGCGATCCGTCGTTGATTCCCTCGGATCCATTTCGGAACTTTTTATGGAGTATGTCGGGGTCATTTGGGGACTTTTTCGGGATCATTTGGGGGCTCTTCCGGCATCATTCCTGTATGGTTTTCGGGATCCGTCCGGGATCCCTTCGGGGTAATTTCGGAACTTTTTCTCGACTAACACGGGATCATTTGGGGACCCTTTCGACATCATTTCTGGATAGTTTTTGGGATCCGTCCGGGATCCGGACGGGGTCATTTCGGGACTATTTCGGGATCATTTGGGGTACCTAAAGGCATCATTTCTGGATGGTTTTCGGTATCCGTCCGGGATCTCGTCGTGGTCATTTGGGACCTTTTCGGGATCATTTGGGGCTCTTCCGGCATCATTTCTGGATGGTTTTCGGGATCCGTCCGGGATGCCGTCGGGGTCATTTCGGTACTTTTTCGCGACTAATACGGGATCATTTGGGAACCCTTTCGGCATCATTTCTGGATGGTTTTCGGAATCCGTCCGGGATCCCATCAGGGTAATTTCGGGACTATTAGGGGATCATTTGTGGACCTTTCCGGCATCATTTCTGGATAATTTTCGGTATCCGTCCGGGATGCCGACGAGGTCATTTCGGGATTATTTCGGGATCATTTGGTATACCTACCGGCATCATTTCTGGATGGTTTTTGGGATTCGTGCGGGATCCCGTCAGGGTTATTTCGGGACTTTTTCTCGACTAATACGGGATCATTTGCGGACCCTTTCGGCATAATTTCTGGATAGTTGTCGGGATCCGTTCGGGACTTTTTCGGGATCATTGGGGCCCCTTCCGACATCATTTCTGGATGGTTTTTGGGATTCGTCCGGCATCCCGTCGGGGTCATTTCGGGACTTTTTCTCGACTAATACGGGATCATTTGCGGGCCCTTTCGGTATCATTTCTGGATAGTTGTCGGCATCCGTTCGGGATCCCGTCAGGGTCTTTTCGGAACTATTGGGAGATCATTTGAGGACCTTTCCGGCATCATTTCTGGTTAGTTTTCGGGATCCTTTCCGGGTCTCATCAGGGTCATTTCGGGACTTTTTCGGCATCATTTAAGATTGGTTTTCAGGATTCGTCCGGAATCCCGTCAGGGTAATTTCTGGACTTTTCCGAGATTATTTCGGGACAATTTTGGGACCCTCCCAAGATCATTTCTGGATGGATTTCGGGATCTGTTCGGGATGCCGTCAGGGTCATTTTGGGACTATTAGGTGATCATTTGAGGACCTTTCCGGCATCACTTCTGGATGGTTTTCGCTATTCGTTCAGGAACCCGTCGGAATAATTGCGGGACTTTTTCGGGATCATTTGGTGTCCCTTCCGGCATCATTTCTGGATGGTTTTCGAGATCCGTCCGGGATCCCGTCGGGGTCATTTCGGGACTTTTTCGCGACTAATACGGGATCATTTGGGAACCCTTTCGGCATCATTTCTGGATGGTTTTCGGGATCCGTCCGGGATCCCGTCGGGGTCTTTTCGGGACTTTTTCGCGACTAATACGGGATCATTTGGGAACCCTTTCGGCATCATTTCTGGATGGTTTTCGGGATCCGTCCGGGATCCCATTAGGGTAATTTCGGGACTATTAGGGGATCATTTGGGAACCTTTCCGGCATCATTTCTGGATAATTTTCGGGATCCGTCCGGGATGCCGACGAGGCCATTTCGGGACTATTTCGGGATCATTTGGGTACCTACCGGCATCATTTCTGGATGGTTTTTGGGATTCGCCCGGGATCCCGTCGTGGTCCTTTCGGGACTTTTTTTCGACTAATACGGAATCATTTGCGGACCCTTTCGGCATCATTTCTGGATAGTTGTCGGGATCCCGTCACGGTCATTTCGGGACTATTAGGGGATCATTTGAGGACCTTTCCGGCATCATTTCTGTATTGTTTTCGGAATCCTTTCAGGATCCCGTCAGGGTCATTTTGGGACTTTTTTGGGGCTTATACGGAACATTTGGGGATCCTCTAGGGGTCGTTTCGTGACTTTTTCTGTTTTATTTCGGGATCATTTGGGGACCCTTCCGGCATAATTTCTTGATGGTTTGCCGGATCCATCAGGGTCATTTCGGGACCATTTTGGGATCATTTGGGGACTCTTCCGAGATTATTTCTGGATCCGTCCGGGATGCCGTAGGAGCCATTTCGGGATTTTTTGTTACTTTTCCGGGATAGTTTTTGGACTCTTCCGGGATCATTTCTGGATCTGTGCGGGATCCCATCTGGGTCATTTCCGGACTATTTCGGGATCATTTTGGGATCCTTCCGGAATCATTTCTGTATGGTTTTCGCGATCCGTCGTTGATTCCCTCAGAGCCATTTCGGAACCTTTTCTGGAGTATGTCGGGGTCATTTGGGGACTTTTTCGGGATCATTTGGGGCTCTTCCGGCATCATTTCTGGATGGTTTTCGGGATCCGTGCGGGATCTCGTCGGGGTCATTTGGGACTTTTTCGAGATCATTTGGGGGCTCTTCCGGCATCATTTCTGGATGGTTTTCGGGATCCGTCCGGGATATCGTCGGGGTCATTTGGGGACTTTTTCGGGATCATTTGGGGGCTCTTCCGGCATCATTTCTGGATGGTTTTCGGGATCCGTCCGGGATCCCATCAGGGTAATTTCGGGACTATTAGGGGATCATTTGTGGACCTTTCCGGCATCATTTCTGGATAATTTTCGGTATCCGTCCGGGATGCCGACGAGGTCATTTCGGGATTATTTCGGGATCATTTGGGATACCTACCGGCATCATTTCTGGATGGTTTTTTGGGATTCGTCCGGGATCCCGTCGGGGTCATTTCGGGACTTTTTCTCGACTAATACGGGATCATTTGCGGACCCTTTCGTCATAATTTCTGGATAGTTGTCGGGATCCGTTCGGGATCCCGTCACGGTCATTTCGGAACTATTAGGGGATCATTTGAGGACCTTTCCGGCATCATTTCTGGATAGTTTTTGGAATCCTTTCGGGATCCCGTCAGGGTCATTTCGGGGCTTTTTCGGAATCATTTCAGGATTCGTCCGGGAACCCGTCAGGGTAATTTCTGGACTTTTCCGAGACTATTTCGGGATCATTTTGGGACCTTCCCAAGATCATTTCTGGATGGATTTCGGGATTTGTCCGGGATGCCCTCAGGGTCATTTTGGGACTATTGGGTGAGCATTTGAGGACCGTTCCGGCATCACTTCTGGATGGTTTTCGGTATCCGTTCAGATTCCCGTCGGAATAATTGCGGGACTTTTTCGGGATCATTGGGGTCCCTTCCAAAATCATTTCTGGATGGTTTTTGGGATTCGTCCGGCATCCCGTCGGGGTCATTTCGGTATCATTTCTGGATAGTTGTCGGGATCCGTTCGGGATCCCGTCAGGGTCTTTTCGGAACTATTGGGAGATCATTTGAGGACCTTTCCGGCATCATTTCTGGTTAGTTTTCGGGATCCTTTCCGGGTCCCATCAGGGTCATTTCGGGACTTTTTCGGCATCATTTAAGATTAGTTTTCAGGATTCGTCGGGTATCCGTCAGGGTAATTTCTGGACTTTTCCCAGACTATTTCGGGATAATTTTGGGACCCTCCCAAGATCATTTCTGGATGGATTTCGGGATCTGTCCGGGATGCCGTCAGGGTCATTTTGGGACTATTAGGTGATCATTTGAGGACCTTTTCGGCATCACTTCTGGATGGTTTTCGGTATCCGCTCAGGATCCCGTCGGAATTATTGCGGGACTTTTTCGGGATCATTTGGTGTCCCTTCCGGCATCATTTCTGGCTGGTTTTTGGGATTCGTCCGGCATTCCGTCGGGTTCATTTCGGGACTTTTTCTCGACTAATACGGGATCATTTGCGGGCCCTTTCGGCATCATTTCTAGATAGTTGTCGGGATCCGTTCGGGATCCCGTCAGGGTCTTTTCGGAACTATTAGGTGATCATTTGAGGACATTTCCGGCATCATTTCTGGATAGTTTTCGGGATCCTTTCGGGGTCCAGTCAGGGTCATTTCGGGACTTTTTCGGGATCATTTAGAGATGGCTTTCAGGATTCGTCCGGGAACCCGTCAGGGTAATTTCTGAACTTTTCCGAGACTATTTCGGGATAATTTTGGGACCTTCCCAAGATCATTTCTGGATGGATTTTGGGATCAGTCCGGGATGCCGTCAGGGTCATTTTGGTATTAGGTGATCATTTGAGGACCTTTCCGGCATCACTTCTGGATGGTTATCGGTATCCGATCAGGATCCCCTCGGAATCATTGCGGGACTTTTTCGGGATCATTTGGGGTCCCTCCCAAGGTCATTTCTGGATGGATTTCGGGTTCTGTCCGGGATCCCGTCAGGGTCATTTAGGGGTGCGTTCGAGATACCGTCAGGGTCATTTCGGGACTCCTTCGGGAATATATCGGGATCATTTCTGGATGGTTTATGGGATCCGTCCATGACCCCTTAAGGGTCATTTCGGGACTATTAGGTGATCATTTGAGGACCTTTCCGGCGTCACTTCTGGATGATTTTCGGTATCCGTTCGGGATCCCGTCGGAATCAATGCGGGACTTTTACGGAATCATTTGGGATTCCTTCCGGCATCATTTCTGGATGGTTTTCGGGATTTGTCCGGGATCCCGTCGGGGTTATTTCGGGACCTTTTCGGGGCTAATACGGGATCATTTGGGGATCCTCTAGGGGTCGTTTCGTGACTTTTTCTATATTATTTCGGGATCATTTTGGGACCCTTTCGGCATAATTTCTTGATGGTTTGCCGGATCCATCAGAGTCATTTGGGGACCATTTTGGGATCATTTGGGGACCCTTCCGAGATCATTTCTGGATCCGTCCGGGATGCCGTAGGAGCCATTTCGGGATGTTTTGTTACTTTTCCGGGATAGTTTTTGCACCCTTCCGGGATCATTTCTGGATCTGTGCGGGATCCCATCTGGGTCAATTCCGGACTATTTCGGGATCATTTTGGAATCCTTCCGGAATCATTTCTGTATGGTTTTCGCGATCCATCGTGGATCCCCTCGGAGCCATTTCGGAACTTTTTCTGGAGTTAGTCGGGATAATTTAGGGACCCTTCCTGGATATTTTCTGGATGGTTTCTGAGATCCGTCCGGGAGCCCGTCAGGGTAATTTCGGAACTTTTTCGGGACTATTTCCGGATCAATTTGGTACCCTTCAGGCATCATTTCTGTGTGGTTATCTGGATAAGTCTAGAATCGTGTCGTTGTCATTTCGGGTTTTTTGGGACTACTTCGGGAACTTTTGGAAACACTTCCGGGGCGTTTCTGGATGGTTTTCGGGATCCGTCCGCGATAGCGTCGGGGTCATTTCGTGGCCTTTTCTGGATAATTTCGTTATCATTTTGGGATCCTATCAGGTTATCAGCTCATAAAGTTCTTTTTTTTACTCAATTACAAAAATAAAATGCATTAGACAGAAAAAAATTTTAAACAGATAACTTTATAAGCAGGCTAACGTGAATAGCCCACATATTTCATTTTCTCCTTGCGGACGGGGCAGCGGGTAAAGGCAAGTATATTATAAATGGCAAAGTTTGGATGTTTAGATGTTTGGATGTTTGTCCAGACGTTTGTCTTTGTGACTCAATCACGCAAGAACGGCTGGACGGATTTGGATGAGGTTTTGCACACATATAGCCAGTAGTCTAGAAGGATCTACTAGCTATATATTTTTCAAAAGGGGGGAGGTCCCCGGCCCCTAGAAACAGCTATAATTTAATTATTATATTTTTTCGTCTTTGTGACTGAATCACGCCAGAACGGCTACACGGATTTTGATGAAATTTGGGACTCAGACAATAGTCTACTAGCGAAATTTTTTTCGAGCATGGAAAGGGGTGTGGGGGTCCCATGACCCCTTCAAACAATTACTTTTTAATAATTTTTACACATTATAACTTTACGTATACTGGCCTTCACCAATATTACAGACTCAATGGGTGCAATAAGTCGAGGGCTTACAAAGCGAGCAGTGAAACCCTCCGCCTCCTCACCCCCCTTCTCTACCGCTCTGGTGTAAAATCTATAAACTGTTACAACTCAATTTAAATTTTCTCCTGAATCAATAGTTTTTGGTATCTGGCACATACAGATCGAGATCTAAACAATTTGGAAAAACGATCAGTGGTCCTCTCCTTCTCCTCTCGCCATCCTCCCTCCTTCAATTGTATTGATTAGCATGCGTTTATTAGCTTTACCTGTATGTTTCTATGTAGCTCTTCATTCGCTCCAACGCGCCTGCTGCCTTATTAACCTGGTTTTATAATTAGCTTCACCTTAGTTGTAATCCCGTTAGGGTCATATCGAGACCCTTCCCGGATCATTTCTCGATGGTTTTCGGGATCCGTCCGGGATCCCGCCGGGGTTATTTTGGGACTATCTCGGGATCATTTTGGGGCCCTTCCGGAATAACTTCTGTATAGTTTTCGGGCAATTTCGGGGCTATTTCGGGATCATTACGGGGTATCTTCCTGCATCATTTCTGAATGGTTTTCGGGATCCGTCCGGGATCCCTTCGGGGCCATTTTGGGACTTTTTCTCGACTAATACGGTATGATTTGGGGACCCTTTCGGCATCATTTCTGGATGGTTTTCGGGATCCGTCCGGGATCCCGTCAGGGTCATTTCGGGATCATTTGGGGTACTTACCGGCATCATTTCTGGATGGGTTTCGGTATCCGTCCGGGATCCCGTCGGGGTAATTTCGGGACCATTTGGGTTCCTTCCGGCATCATTTCTGGATGGTTTTCGGGATCCGTCCGGAATGCTGTCGGGGTAATTTCGGAACTTATTCGGGACTATTTCGGGATCATTTTCGGATGGTTTTCGGGATCCGTCCGGGATCCCTTCGGGGTCATTTTGGGACTTTTTCTCGACTAATACGGTATGATTTGGGGACCCTTCCGTAATCATTACTGGATGGTTTTAGGGATCCGTCCGGAATCACGTCGGGCAATTTCGGGGCTATTTCGGGATCATTAGGGGTATCTTCCTGCATCATTTCTGAATGGTTTTCGGGATCCGTCCGGGATCCCTTCGGGGTCATTTTGGGACTTTTTCTCGACTAATACGGTATGATTTGGGGACCCTTTCGGCATCATTTTTGGATGGTTTTCGGGATCCGTCCGGGATCCCGCCGTTGTCATTTTGGGACTATCTCGGGATCATTTTGGGACCCTTCCGGGATAATTTCTGTATAGTTTTCGGGATCCGTCCGGGATCTCGTCGGGGTTATTTTGGGATATTTTCGGGGCTATTCCGGGATCATTTCGGGACTATTTCGCGATCATTTGGGTACCCTTTCGGCATCATTTCTGGATGGGTTTCGCGATCATTAGGGGTATCTTCCTGCATAATTTATTGATGGTTTTCGGGATCCGCCCGGGATCCCATCGGGTTCATTTCGGGACATTTTCGAGGCTAATATGGGATCATTTGGGGACCATTCCGGCATCATTTGTGGATAGCTTTCGGGATCCGTCCGGGATCCCGTCGCGGTTATTTGGGAACTTTATTGGAACTTTTTCGGGAAAATTTGAGGCCCTTCAGGAATCCTTTCTGGAGGGTTTTCGGAATACCGTCTGGTTTATTTCGTGACTTTTTCTGGATTATTTCGGGATCATTTGAAGAGTTTGCCGGCATCAGTTCTGCAGGGCATTCGGGATCAATCTGGAATCTTGTCAGGGTCATTTCGGAATCATTTGGGGACTATTTAAGGGTCACATCTGGATGATTTCTGGGATTCGTAAGTGATTTTTTCGGGATAATTTGAGGATCCTTTCGGGATCATTTCGGGATGGTTTTCGGAATCCGTCCGGGATCCCGACGGGGTAATTTCGTGACTTTTTCTTCACTATTACAACATCATTTGGGGACACTTCTGAGATCATTTCAGCATCCGTCCGGGATCCCATCACGGCCATTTCGGAACATTTTTGGCACTATTCCGGGATCATTTGGGGATCCTTCCTGATTCATTTCTGGATGGTTTTCGGGATCGCGTCAGGGTTATTTCGGGACTATTCAGGGATAATTTGGGAACCCTTCCGACATCATTTCTGGATAGCTCTCGGGATGGTTTTCGAGATCAGTCTGAGATCATGTCATGGTCACTTCGGGACTTTTGTGGGGACTATTTTGGATCTTTTCTTGACCCTGCCGGGACCATTACTGTATGGTTTTCGGGACCCCGTCAGGTAATTTCGGGACTTTTTCGGGATTATTACTGTATGTTTTTCGGGGCCCCGTCAGGGTAATTTCGGGACTTTTCGGAGTAATTTGGGGACCCTTCCGGCATCATTTCTGGATGGTTTTCGGGATACGTCCTGTATTCCGTTAGGGTCATTTCGGAACTTTCTCGGTATAATTTCGGGATCATTGGAACCCTTGCGGCATCATTTTTGGATAGTTTTCGGGATCCGTTCGGTATCCCGTCAGGGTCGTTTCGGAACTATTTCGGGATTATTTGGAGATCCCTAAAGGATCATATCTGGATGGTTTTCGAGATTTATTCGGACTCTTCGAAACCTGTAGTTCAACACACATGCCTTTTTAAATTATGAGCTTTTATGGCCATGGATTCGCTGCAAATTATTCGTAATTAAAATTCGGTATGTTTTATCTTTAAAATCTAACACAACTTTTTCGTTCTATGTTTTTTGGTTTTTTTAAATGAATCCTGTAATGAACTGTAATAACTATAATTATACTTTTTATAATATTTTAACCAACTAAATACCCAAAAAGCAACATTATTTTCCTCTATTCTTCTCTTTGGTTTTAGCTAATTGTAGTTTCGCTTCTTTGTTATATGAATAGTAATTCCTTCACCCCTGTCATATCAATTAATTAATTTAACTTAAAAACAAAATTTATTTTTTTGTTTAATTCGCAAAAACTGTATTGTACTGTTCAAGTAAGCGTGCCTTTCAGTTTATCAGCTCATTTAATTATTTTTTTTTACTCTATTACAAAAATAAAATACATTGACAAAAATAATTTTTAAACAGATAACTTGATAAGCAGGCTAACGTGAATAGCCGATATATTTTATTTTCTCCTTGCGGACGGGGCCGCGGGTAAAGGCTAGTATATAAATAAATTAGCGGTACCCGACAGATGATGTTCTGGGTCAGCCTGGACCACATTTTGGTCGATATCTCGAAAACTCCTTCACATATACAACTAAGGGCTACTCCCTTTTAGAACCCTCATTAATACATTTAATTTGATACCCATATCGTAAAAACAAATTCTAGCGTCACCCCTGGTCCATCTTTATGGCGATATCACTAAATGGCATCCACCTATAGAAATATGGCCCACTCCCTCTTAAAACACTCTTTAATACCTTCCATTTGATACACATGTCATACAAACACATTCCAGGGTTACCCTAGGTTCATTTTCCTACCTGGTGATTTTCCCTTATTTTGTCTCTATAGCTCTCAGCTGAGTCTGTAACGTTCGGTTACACCCGAACTTAACCTTCCTAACTTGCTTTTGCTTTTAATTTTGGTTTTTTTAATTTGAATATACTGTGTTTGGTTACAATGTTATTCTTCTAGAGCACTCACCTTTTTACCTGCGGCAGTATTATTTGTCCTGTATGTTTACACGCCTCCACACATGTTCTACGTAACTTGCGAATTTTCTCCCGCAATTCGGGACAGTCTTTTGCCTGGCCAACATGTATTAACATATCACGAAAGAGCGCCACATGGCTGTTGATATCCACAATAAGCTGTAACGTAAACAAAGTAGAAGGGAGAGTGAGAATGAGCGCATAAAGTAGTACGAAAATTATTTATGTAGATGTAACAGGCACTGCAGCCTGCCAAATGAAAATAACGCCGCAGCACTAAACATTAATTCTTAAACAAAACTCAAATGAAACTCATAAATTTACGAGCTTGAGTCCATTCACATAAGAGCCATTTAAATATTAATTAAATTGGCTTTTGGAATTGCTAAAGCACATAGTATGACTAACCTACTAAATTTAAATTATCACATATAGTTGTTTACTAAAAGAGTACTGAAAAACAACAACAACAGCATCATGTAGAATACTTGCATACTTTAAGCCAACAAAATTGATACATTTGAGTGTCGCACATAAATATCTAAAGCAGTTTTAATATTCTAGCACACATAAATTCACAAAATGTATTCTATGCGTGTGGACCTAAAAGGACAAATGATAGTAACAAAAAAACAAGTAAGGAAGGCTAAGTTCGGATGTAACCGAACATTACATACTCAGTTGAGAGCTGTGGAGACAAAGTAAAGGAAATCACCATGTTGTAAAAGGAACCTAGGGTAACCCTGGAATGTGTTTGTATGACATGTCTATCAAATGGAAGGTATTAAAGAGTATTTTAAGAGGAAGTGGGCCATAGATCTATAGATGGACGCCATTTAGGGATATCGCCATAAAGGTGGACCAGGCCTGACTCGAGAATTTGTTTGTACGATATGGGTATCAAATGAAATGTGTTAATGATAATTTTAAAAGGGCGTAGGCCTTAGTTCTATAGGTGGATGCCTTTTCGAGATATCGCCTTAAACGTGGATTAGGGGTGACTCTAGAATGCGTTTGTACAATATGGGTATCAAGTGAAAGGTGTTAATGAGTATTTTAAAAGGACGTGGGTCTTAGTTCTATAGGTGGATGCCTTTTCGAGATATCGCCATAAACGTGGACCAGGGGTGACTCTAGAATTTGTTTGTACGATATGGGTATCAAATGAAAGGTGTTAATGAGTTTTTTAAAAGGGCGCAGGCCTTAGTTCTATAGGTGGATGCCTTTTCGAGATATCGCCATAAACGTGGACCAGGGGTGACTCTAGAATTTGTTTGTACGATATGGGTATCAAATGAAAGGTGTTAATGAGTATCTTAAAAGGACGTGTGCCTTAGTTCTATAGGTGGACGCCTTTTCGAAATATCGCCATAAACGTGGACCAGGGGTGACTCTAGAATTTGTTTGTACGATATGGGTATCAAATGAAAGGTTTTAATGATTATTTTAAAAAGGAGTGAGCCTTAGTTTTATAGGTGGATGCCTTTTCGAGATATCGCCATAAACGTGGACCAGGGGTGACTCTAGAATGCGTTTGTACAATATGGGTATCAAGTGAAAGGTGTTAATGAGTATTTTAAAAGGGCGTGGGTCTTAGTTCTATAGGTGGATGCCTTTTCGAGATATCGCCATAAACGTGGACCAGGGGTGACTCTAGAATTTGTTTGTACGATATGGGTATCAAATGAAAGGTGTTAATGAGTATCTTAAAAGGACGTGGACCTTAGTTCTATAGGTGGACGCCTTTTCGAAATATCGCCATAAAGGTGGACCAGGGGCGACTCTAGAATTTGTTTGTACGATATGGGTATCAAATGAAAGGTGTTAATGAGTATCTTAAAAGGACGTGGGCCTTAGTTCTATAGGTGGACTCCTTTTCGAAATATCGCCATAAAGGTGGAACAGGGGTGACTCTAGAATTTGTTTGTACGATATGGGTATCAAATGAAAGGTGTTAATGAGTATCTTAAAATGCAATCAAAGTTAATATACTCTGTGAGCTCTGCTCAACTGAGTATAAAAATACTTAAATTTAAATGTGGGTATGCGGAAATTGCGAAATAAGGTGGTCTATGAAGGTAGGTCAGTGTTATTTCAATGTTTGAATGTGGTTTGCAAATGGTTGTGTTGGGGTCGTTGGGGAAAAACTTAATTTAAATTCAAGCAAGGTACGTTTAATTAATGACGAGTTAGCAATATAGGCAAATGTATATTTATTATGCTTAAATTCGGCAAGGAAACCACAGTTGACTTTGGGTTGTATTTAAGACTGAGCAGGAAAAAGTTGTATCAATTTATTTCTGTTCTAATTGGTTAAAACTTATCAGTATGAAGGAGAAATCTTTTGTACCATAACCAATACCAAAACAATAACCAAAACCATCACCCTATCAATAATGGTAAACATGAGTGTAGCCAAACCTGTAACAACAAATATAAACATAACCATAACCATTATCAAAAACATTATCAGAAACATAAATAAAAACATAGCTATAACCATAACCATAAACATAGCCATAACCATAGCCATAAACATAACCATGATCGTAACCATAACCATAACCATGACCAGAACCATAACCTTAGCCATAACCATAACCATTATCATAACCATAGCCATAACCATGACCACTACCGTGACCATAAATATAACAATAAACAAAGCCATAACCATAATTGCAAACATAACCATTACCATAACCAAAACCATAACCATAGCCGTAAATATAACCATAATCAAAACCACGAAACACCACTATTTGCAGAAATTTATGTGTTAAAATATCCGATTAATATTTATTTGCTACCTCAATAGAGAACTAGACTACCTTTGGTTAAATGAAAAAGCTACCAATGTTGAGTTACGAAAGTAATAAATGTTTGTAATTTATGTGTCTAAGGGTAGGTTGTACGAACGTATCAATAGTAAGAGCTTAACAGTGATATATTGGTTAGTGTATTAGGGTGATAAAATAGGATAGCGATACGTTTTACTACAGATAACCAGTTACAGTTGTTTAGTAAACGATTGTATTATGATGTTTTAGAAAAAAAGCTTCGAATCCATTTGCGACTTCTTTTAAATTAATAATCAAAACCTTTGAAATAATTTATAATTATCTTCTCAGGTCTTTGAAATCCTATGTTCAATTCTTGCCCAACCCTTCAGTTCTTGGCCCACCCTAGTTATCATTAAGCTTGTTTATTGCTTTGCTCAAAACTGCGTAAGCACTCAAATCTTTTCATCAAAAGTCAAACCTTTTTGAGTGGCGGCAACGGGCATCGTTTTGTACTTTTGAAGCAAATGAAAAATTAAAATGTTACATTTTTACTGTGTAGTTATAAATGCATGAATTTTAGTTGATTGCGACTTGAAGGCGGCTAATAAAACGATACAGAAACTTTAAGCTCGTAGCTATGTGCTAGACACATCAATGTCGGGTAGCTCATGTACTTTAAATTACAATAGTTTTATTTATATTAAAGGTTTTATCATTTTTTTTTTTAACTTTGAAAAATCTCCGAACACCATTCCTTCATTATATGACATTCGACTGCCTAGTCCACTGCCTTCCACTCTATTCGCAACATAACCTCTACTTAAGCTGCCAAACTATATAGTAAACAATGGCCAAAGCTATGGACACCATTATGGCAACTTAGCAGCAGATAAACAAAAATGCATTGATGATTATGTGTATGTGTATTTAGGCACGAATGAAGTTATATAAGCAGAGCACATAAAAGGTGAGCCATAAGGCAAACAAAGATATAGAACAATGTCAGGGCGTATGTGTGATATGTGTTAATTTGCATGTGTTAATTTGCATGTGTTGATATAACATAGGATGTAACATATATGTATATGTACGTTTGTAAATAAACAAACATAAAGCGAAATGTGAAAAATAACGCGAATGCAAACTGATTTTGTGACTGCATCTTGGAGCGAGTGTGTTAGTGAGCAGATGAGTGACATCCTGATGGAAATACGAAGTTAGAGGGTATGTGAGTGACTTCTCATGTACTCGTATGTTGGTGTTGAATTTGGTGCGCAGTTTGGGTTAAAATATGCAAAAATAAAGTGCAGCTGTAAAGCAACGCACACCAATGCCCATTTGAATACACAAAAAATGTATGCATATATTAGTATTCGCATAGCTTAATAGCGTAATGGGTTTGCTTTCAAAAACCCGTTTTGTTGAAAGATTAATAGTTTATACTATTTTTGCTCGCTTTCCACTTTGTCCACTAAATTTTTTGTTAGGTTTGTTTTTCTCAACAAAAAAAAAAAAAAAAAAAAAAAAAAGAAAAAGAAAAATCCGCCCTAACCTAACCTACTTTCAATGTCACGGGAAACTTAAAAAGTATTTAACAAGTATTACGAAATAAAAATCATAATAACAGCGTGCGAATGTAAAACATACCCTGCAAAAAAACTCATAAGTTTGTGGCAAATATTTTTGGTTTATAGTTAGAGCTGATATTAGAACAGAAACCTTGATGCTGAAAAGAACTGATGAGATAGCTTTGGGAGTTTTCGAGAGAAAACCCATATGAAATATGTATCTGCCACTTCACCTTGCCAATAAGAAATACATGCGGACGAATATTTAGGATTGACCTGTGAGCCTAATGCAGACTTTGTCTTAGTTCCCCAAATAATACGCCACCGGCTTCATTTGCTCTGGTATGAAGGAATGGCTGAAAAAACTCTTGTTCAGAACGAATTCACATAGGAGTCCCCTTTTTCTGGGAAGGATTAAGGGAATCTTGGGAACTATTTTAAAATTATGTAAAAATAGTCCAAAATTAATCACAAAAAAATAATTTTGCGAATCTCTGAAAGTAATCACTGAAGATATCCTGGAAGTATTCCGTTCTGTTAGTGTGGGAAACACTATACTAAAAAGTTTTAATATAGTTACGAAGTGATTCTAAAAAATTACTTGGATTTGATTACGCCAAGAATCCCAGGACCCCTACTTTTATAAAAGGATATAACAGGAGAACATTCCAGTTCATTGGATATTTGCACGCCAAGTGACATTAAAATTATTCCAGACGGTTTAGTGCTATTTAGTATCAAACAAACATTTGTACATCCAGACATCCAAAGCTCCAAACATTCAAACCACTTCTTACATTCATTTTTTTTTTCTTTCTGAGTGAACCTTTATTCTGAGTATACCTTTCTCTACTAAGTCCAGCTTATGGACGTTATCACCTTACAACTTCGCACTTATATATCAATAGGGCCCATTACCCTCGATAGTGTAGAGGTAGCGCGACAGAAGAACAAGGGTTCCACCAGGGCATATTCCTTTCTTCACGAAACAGCAATCTAAGTGGGAGAAAAATACTTATTAGACAATTCGAAAATTCGAGAAAATCTTACAACAGTTTCCAACTTTTTATTAAGAATTTACGTAAATTTTTTGAGCATGTAGTAATATACCCCAATCAGTTATAGCCAAAAAAGGTATAGTAAAGTTACCGGTCTTCTAAAATACGCATTTATTTCTGAATTTTTTTTTTTAAGTTTTCTTCCTTAAAAAATAAATTTATGCGTGCTTCATACTTTGGCGAATGATGGCAATTCCGAAACATTACTATGTCGGTAGTACAAAAATGCCGGACAACCATAAAAGAAATGTTAGCAGAAGGTCAGCAAATAGCTAAGGACACACGTACACAGCAGCTTAGAGCGTAGACGACATTACACGCACATGAACATAGACGGCAACAGCGAATATGAGATGCAGCAGATAAGGGAAGTCAATAACCAAATAATCGAGAAGGCTATACGCAAAAATTCTAGACACTGGGAAAATAGGCGAACAAGCCAAATGAAAGTGTAAAAGCGGCGAAGTTCAGGTGATGGTCATTCAGTTTGATGAACGACGTAAGTGAAGTACACGAACAACTTGATCTGTGAAATTAGTGCTGTAAATAAAGAACATATTAGCATACTGAATTAATTTATTAATTATTCTACAGTTGATTTATTCGACAGTTGAGGGAGTTGAACTTAAACAAATGACAAAGGAAGAGCCGCGAATCTTGTGATACACTACAATTGGTATCAGAAGAGGAATAATTGAATAAATTCCGGAGTTGCAGAGGACAACAAAGACATTGCGAAGTTAAATGAGTTGAAGCTCAAAATAGAGTTGGAGAACAGTAGGTTGAACACATCCGCCAATAAATCCAAACTACAAACACTACTGAAAAGTAAAGTCCTCTCTCGGCAAACGAAAACCATACTCTACAAGTTAATTATCGTACCCATCCTGCTATACGGGGCAGAAGCATGGACCATGACAACAGCAGATGTAGCGGCTTTGGGAGTGTTCGAGAGAAAAGTTCTTCGAAAGATTTATGGACATCTACGCGTTGGCGATGGCGAGTACCGAAGAAGATTTAACGATGAGCTGTACGAGCCTACGCAGACATCAACGTAGTTCAGCGAATTAAAACGCGGCGGCTGAGCTGGCTAGGCCATGTTATGCGAATGAAAGATGACGCTGCAGCCAAGAAAATGTTTCTATCGGAACCCGCCAATGGAAGCAAAGGTAGAGGGCGGCCAAAAATTCCGCTGGAAGGGCCAGGTGGAAAAAGATTTAAACTCGCTTGGTGTGACCAGTTGGTGCCGGTTGGCAGAGAAAAGGAGCGCCTTGTTGGACGGCCGTAACCGTTTACGCGGTTAAGTAAGTAAGTACAAACACGACTACGAGAGGCAATGGAATCAATGTCATAAGCACATCTTTCATCCATATGTGGATGCGGCAGGTACTAAAATGGAAGAGAGAACAGAGACTCAAAATCCGGCGGCAATTTTAGACACAAGCGCGATACTACCAATCCGAAGAAAATGTCGTCTATGCGTTGATGTGCTGTGTACAAGTGTGCGTAGATATTTGTTGTCACATATGCTTGCATTTCTGTTTTGGCTGCGCAGTGTTTACAGTCCAGTACACTCCAAATTTTCGTAAGTTTTTCAAAAATTTTCAAAAATTTTTTCGAAATGTTTTAGAAATAGGTTTGTATACAAATTTTACGAAGTTTTTTTCCTAAACGATCATAAACTAAAACAAGGAGGATTGAACTGAGGAAAATATTCAATTTTTTTATACTCAGCGTGTTTTGCACACAGAGTATATTAACTTTGATTGTATAACGGTTGGTTGTACAGGTATAAAGGAATCGAGATGGATATAGACTTCCATATATCAAAATTGTCAGTATCGAAAAAAATGTGATTGAGACATGTCTGTCCGTCCGTCCGTGCGTTAGCACGATAACTTGAGTAAATATTGAGATATCTTCACCAAATTTGGTACACTAGCTTATCTGTACCCAGAATAGATTGGTGTTGAAAATGAGTGAAATCGGATTATAACCACCCCCACTTTTTATATATTTATAATTTTGGAAAACACAAAAAAAACCTGATAATTTAGTAAATAATGCACCTAGAATGTTGAAATTTGACATGTGGACTGGTATTGAGAATCTTGATAAAAATTTGGAAAAATTTTTCAAAATGGGCGTGGCACCGCCCACTTATCAATTTTACAAATATTATTAATCATAAATCAAAAATCGTTAAACCTATTGTAACAAAATACGGAAGAGAGGTTGCCTTTACTATAAGGAATGATTTGGGGAAAAATTAACGAAATCGGTTAAGGACCACGCCCACTTTTATATAAAAGATTTTAGAAAGGGCCGTGGAAAAATAAAATAAGCTATATCATTGCAAAAAAGAGCTTTATATCAATGGTATTTCATTTCCCAAGTGGATTTATAACAATAAATAGGAAAAACTGCAAATTTAAAAAAATGGGCGTGGCACCGCCCCTTTTATAACTAAGAAATTTTCTATGTTTCGGGAGCCTTAACTCGAAGAAAAATTAACGGATCGTAATAAAATTGGCACAAATTTTCTCTATGGCAGGAAATATTTCTAGGAAAAATGGACGAGATCGGTCAAAGACCACGTCCACTTTTGTATAAAAGATTTTTGAAAGAGTCGCATACGAAAATAATAACCTATATCTTAGCGAAAAAGAGCTTTGTGTCAATAGAATTTTACTTTATAAATTGAATTATAACATTAAATTGGAAAACACTAAAATTTTTGAAAATGGGTGTGACACCGCCCATTTTATGACTGAACAATTTTCTATGTTTCGGGAGCCATAACTCGAAGAAAAATTTACATATCGTAATTGTGTACACATATTTTCCTTATAGCCGAAGATATTTCTAATAAAAATGGACGGGATCTGTTAAAGTCCACGGCAACTTAGATATAAAACAAGCTTAAAATGGTCGTAGACTAGAATAATAAGATATAACTTAGCAAAAAATAGTTTTGAATCAATGATATTTCACTTATAAAGTTTTATTGTAAGAGGAAATGTGCAGACTTTTTTTTTAAACGGGCGATGCTACGTGTTATGTAGAAAAGTAATTTATATGAAATGAAATGTACAATTGAAGCTCACGCTGAGTATATAATGTTCGGTTACAGCGGAACTTAGACACCTTTAAATGTTAAGCTTTTCTTTGATTTTCAATTTTGTTGCCTAAAATGTTTTTTGTTTATGTTGTTATATGTTCGGGTACGCATATCAACTCACCGCCAATATCATATGACACAAATCCACATTTTCTCAAGGTTGTATCAGCTAAGGAATATAAATTTGTTTTTGTTTTCAAGAAAATGAAAAAGACGCAAATTATTATTCTGAAATTTCTGAAATAAACTTTTAAGGACTTAAATCTCTTAAAATCCTCAACAAGATGCAATTGAAATTTGCGTATGTATTTTTTTTATAATTTGTTTGTACCCATATACGAATATTATATTTGTTATTGTTTGTTTAACGCGGACTTTTTTGCCTGCGCATGTATTTTTCCAAAGTGAAGAAAAATTTTAGAAGAAAACAAATTATTGAATTTTTGTTCATGTGCACTTAAATTTACTTAAAGCTGCTACAGACGAATATGACGCACACAGAAAACGTTTACAAAAAATATTCAGGAAAGCTCCTAAAAGCGTGTAAGAAACATTTTGAAGACGACAAATGGATTAGCTTTGTTAACTGCAACGCAGTCTTGTCATATTTCAGTTAGGTTAATTTGAGCTGGCCGGTCAACAAAGGCTTCTCATGAGCTGAATGTGTGAATTGATTCGACGACCCAGCGTTGAAAACCCCAAATAGGTAGTAGGACTTATTTATTACATACATTATCTTGGAAAATACTGAAAGTTTTCTAGGACCTAGCTTAATTGCTGACTCGAGAACTGCCATCCACGCCACCCCTAGTAGTAACGGTTGGTTGTACAGGTATAACGAAATAGAGATAGATATAGACTTCCATATATCAAAATCATCAGTATCGAAAAAAAAATTTGATTGAGCCATGTCCGTCCCTCCGTCCGACCGTTAGCACGATAACTTGAGTAAATATTGAGATATCTGCACCAAACTTGGTACACTAGCTTATCTGGACCCAGAATAGATTGGTATTGAAAATGAGCAAAATTCGGATGATAACCACGCCCACTTTTTATATATATATAATTTTGGAAAACACAAAAACCTGATAATTTAGTAAATAATACACCTAGAATGTTAAAATTTGACATGTGGACTGGTATCGAGACTCTTGATAAAAATTTGGGAAAAATATTTTAAAATGGGCGTGGCACCGCCCGCTTGTGATAAAATTAATTTTACAAATATTATTAATCATAAATCAAAAACCGTTAAACCTATCGTAACAAAATACGGCAGAGAGGTTGCCTTTACTATATGGAATTCTTTGAAGAAAAATTAACGAAATCGGTTAAGAACCACGCCCACTTCTATATAAAAGATCTTTAAAAGGGTCGTGGACGAATAAAATAAGCTATGTGTTTGCAAAAAAGGGCTTTATATCAATGGTAATTCATTTCCCAAGTAGATTTATAACAATAAATAGGAAAAACTTCAAATTTTAAAACATGGGCATGGCAACGCCCCTTTTATAAATAAGCAATTTTCTATGTTTCGGGAGCCATAACTCGAAGAAAAATTAACGGATCTTAATAAAATTGGGTACACAAATTTTCCCTATAGCAAGAAATATTTCTAGAGAAAATGGACGGAATCGGTTAAAGACCACGGCAACTTAGATATAAAACAAATTTAAGGTCGTAGACTAGAATAATAAGCTATAACATAGCAAAAAGTAGTTTTGAATCAATGATATTTCACTTATCAAGTTTTATTGTAAGAGGGAATGGGAAACGGACGGTGCCACGTGTTATGTAGAAAAGTAATTTATCTGAAATGAAATGGACAATTGAAGCTCACACTGAGTATATAATATTCGGTTACACCCGAACTTAGACACCTTTACTTGTTTCACACTTTTTCGATATTGGAAGATAGAAGAAATTTGAAAGTTCATTACCAAAGACGGTAAAGTGATGAAACTTGAGAGGTGGGATGACTATACGACACAAAATTGTAATATCTTTCACCGCCAACATTTAGAACACAAAATTTAGAAGTTTTTCGCAAGCCGATAATTCATGTTAAAATTTGGCAGGAGTGATGTCTTACCATTATGTAAACACTTTGTGAAGATTAAAAAATTCGGATTTGCGAACAAGCCAATTAAAAAAAATCGATAAATATGGAAAACCCGCAATAATTCTTTACCAGAGACCAATATGGTGATAAAATTCTATCTACAAAATATATTACATTAACAAGATCTTGAAAATTGGGCGTGACACAGCCCACATGTAAAGGAGGGAAATTTTAAAGTTTTGAAAGCCATCGATAAGAATCCGTTAATATCACATTGCAACTATGGTTCTTGGAATTATAGTTAGATTTGAAGAAAATTCCTTTTAGATATCTAAACATGTTAAATAAATTTATGACACACAAAGAAACGTAATTGATAATAAAATAAATGAAAGGCGCGATAACCTTCGAAAGATTTAGAGCCGATCTTCTCTTGCAATTTGAAAATTTCTTCTAATTGAAAAACCTGTTTCTACGTAATTGATATGCAGGCTACAAATACGAAAATTAAAAAAAATTTTAAATGGTTTTGGTCAGTTCCTTTTAATTAAGCTCTTCAAAAAGCTTTTAATATCGAAGTAGAACACAATAACACAATTAACGAAAACTTAACCCCTTTTATATATCGAAATTATTTTAAGCCTATGACCATCCTTGGAAGGTTTCTAGTGGGTGATTCAAATTTTGTTGTGTTCTGTCGATCCGTTTAGGACGCAACCCGATCTATACCTACATACATAATATATATAGTATGGAAGTTCTTTGTATTCCAAAAACTGTTTCACAGCTGCTTACGGAGGATGATATTTGCATCTGTGTTAGTACTGTGTTGCAGCTTTTATATCATTTAATGTTCGCGATATATAATTTTAAACCAAATATGAGCAAAGTATTCCACGCGTGTTAAGCTCTAGCAAGCTTTCTGATATACATTTGCACATAGAATAACAAAAGCTCGCTTACGCGTAAACAAATTATCCTCGCTCATACCATATTTCACTGGACGTTCAGCGTCTGAGCCAGAAGAGTGTTTCTGCTGGCTTAGGCCCGGTTTTTCAGTAGTTGGTTAAGCTAAGCTTAAACTAAGATTGCTTAAATTCTAGTCAAATTTAAACACCAGTTAAACTACTGAGCAATTTTTTCAGTCACTGTTTAAAGCCGCATTTGGGGTATGCTTTTTTGTGCGGAAACATTGTTTTTTTTTTAATATCTAGATAATTTGTAGATACGGCAACAGCTGGATTTTGTTTACCCAACAAACATGGAAAAAAAGTTCTTCAACAAAATATATATCTAGTTCCGGAAGTGATATCCAACATCATTATTTAATTATTCTGGAACCAGATAGTTCTCGAGTTGATATTCAACTTCATTCTCCAATTACTATCCAACCTTTGAGTAATATTGTAAAATTAAAAGTTTTCGAGTTAATTTCCAACGTCATTATTTCCAATTATTATCCTAATTTCTAGAGATTTTGAGAAATGTACAGTTCTCAAATGAATATTCAACACATTTCAACATTCATTCCTACATTGCATATCGAGTTTAGGTGGAGTTGAACAAATATCCAAGGTGGAACCACCACAACCAACAGCTGTTTATTGTGAGAAATAAACACCTGGTTGATAGCAATAATTAAGGGTAATTAAACAAAAATAAATTATATAGGTGGCCGCCGTGGTGTGATGGTAGCGTGCTCCGTCTACCACAACGAAGATCCTGGGTTTACGACCAGGGCAAAGCAATATCAAAGTTGTAGAAACATGCCTTTTCAATTAGTAGAAAATTTGTCTAAGCAGGGTCGCTCCTCGGCAGTGTTTGGCAAGCACTGCCATCGAAAGCTCACAGTGAAAACTAATCTGCCTCGCAGTGTTATTCGGGATCGGAATAAAACAAGTAGGTCGCGTTCCGCCACTGTGTAGGACAAATTAAAAGGAGCACGACGGAAATTGGTAGAGATGCCCGACCTATAATCACTTCGGAGGTTATCGTGCCTCAAATTTATTATTTTTTAAATTATATATATGTATTTCATTTTAGTTTCGTGAAAACACTGTAATATGGAATCTTACATTTGAGTCCAATTAGAGAACCACAAGTTAGGAATGAAATTTTTACACCTTATGTAAAAGCATTTGTTGCTTAATAAAGAATTCCCTATTTTGCTGAGTACGATATGATTCTCGAGTTGAACCACTGTTTCGAAACAACTCTTGGGATTTTAGAAGTATGCCTAGTTATAAACATGAGCTCTAATAAGCCCAAATGCTTTGTTGGGTATATTCGACGCCATTTCGAACGAACGCAAATCACCTATAGATTAACTAGGGTTTAACTCTGCCAGATCGGCCGCTTAAGCTCAGCTTACACTTCAGTTAAAATGGACTGAAAAACTGCAGAATAACTTTAAGTGTAGTTTAACTGACAAATTGAGTTGAACTTGTACTGAAAAACCGGACACTTATATGTGTTCGCGAAGGGATGTTTTTGTTCATTCTGTTTTCAACTTTCGTATAAAATCTAAATTTGTAATCGTGATTTGTTTTATTTAATTGATTGTAACACGTTTCATATATTTATACTAAAATACTTAGTTCAGTGACTGCTACTATTTCCCCCTCTAGTGCTAAAGTCGTTATTTCGAAACACAAAACTACTTGATGTTAAGCATTCTTAACTTTTTCGGATGTAGCGAAGCATTTACCACTTTCGCTCATCACTGTATCCTTTATATATATACTTAAAGGTAAAGCACACAACTGGGTATAGTATGCTCGCATTCGCCCCAACTTAGACTTCCCAACCTTTTATTTAATATATCTGCCTAATTTTTCAGGCAGCAAGTTTAAAGTATTTGTTGTTAACCTTATCGTGAATTCCTTTACAAATATTTTTTTTTTTTTTTTGCAAAGAAATGCGTACTATGTACATATATACGGGCATATGCGCATGTTTTTGACAAAACGTTAGAAGTCGTACAAATGTGTGTATGTTATTATTTGGGAAATTCAATCAAAACCCGCATGCAACAACGCCAAAGTTCAAACAAATACAAAATCGTCATTGTAGCGCACCACTTGCTCCAAAAAGTATTGCAAGTTTACAAAAAACACATAGCACACATATATACCTAAACTTGTATACCCCAAACAGTTTACGTGTCTTTGTATGGCATATAATCGTAGTTTGTTTTACCTACAAAGAATATGTATACCTTACGGAGCATGCTTTTCCTTAAACGTGCTGCGTGCTCCTTGATTTTGAGCTCAGCTTGTTTCTATCGAGTATGTGGTATTACAGCACGCGCATTCAAAGCTGTAGGCATAAGGAACCAATCCTTTGTGTATTGGCAATGTGACAAAGTTCACGTTCTTTGTTGTGGCAACTATCATTTCTCTTTATACAAAATAAATAACCTAAACTCAATTAAGTAGAATTTAATCCTAAAAGCTTACTTAATAAATTGTCCGAACATTTTGTTGTTTTCATAACTATCGTTAAAATGTCTTATGTAAATTAATAGTTAACTGGTTACTTTGTTTATTCACAATCACGTTTACATTATTTAAAAATAGTGATAATTCCATTTATTTTTGAAATTAATTTATTATGGTTAAAATTATTCAGTTTTTGGAAATAATTTCTAATAGCCTTCTTGGAAGGATCCTTTAAGTCATAGGAAATAATTTTTTATTAAATTGCACTGTAATGAACATCAATTTCACCAGTACATATATGAAATTATTATATTATCAAATAAGTTAAAACCACTATTTAAAAATGTATCGATAACCTTACGATAGCAAATAGATAACTTTTCGATAACAAATCGAAAATTATTTTATTAAGTATCGATAAAGAAATCGACAATTAATCTATAAAGAAATCGATAATTTTATTGAAGAAAAATTCGAAAACGTCTCATTAACAAATCAATAACACACCCATTACAAATCGATAGCTTTTCGATAGATAAGCGATAACTTTTTATAACACATGAATAATTTTTCCCGAAATCCGATAATTTATCAATAAAATATCCATAACGCATTAAAAAATCCGATAACAATTCGATAACTCTATACCTTGTTCATAATGCATTCAAAACTAAGCGATGGCTTGCCGATAAGGTATTTCATCCTTAAAGCTTATTTAAAACATTTTTCCATATATTTTGTTATTTACTTATGAAATAAATTTATTATGGTCAAACATGTTCAGTTTTAGAAGACAATTTCTAAAAGCCTTCTCGGAAGGATCCTTTAAGTCATAGCAAGTTATTTAGCTTTTGATTAAACTGCACTATGATGAACATCAATATCACGCAATATATATTTGAAATTATAATATTATCCTATAATGTAACTTTACAAAAAAATAGATAACTTTTCGATAACAAATTGAAAATTATTTGATTACGTATCGATAACGTATTGATAAACAATCGTTAACTTTTCGAAAACAAGCCGAACAAGTTACATTACTGTAACACGAACACGTTACATTACAGTAAAGCAAGTAAAAGAGCATGAAAAGTCTCTGAAATTTTGATAGCATAACGGAGCTTCGTTTCGTCGATACCTCGACAGTAAATCTATTAAAAATCGACAGCTTTTTGAAAACAAATAGATAGCATTTCAATAGCGTCTTGATAACTTTTAAATAAATAATGGCGTAACTTTCGATAATTAGCCGTTCAATTTTCGAAAGAAGGCCGATAAATTGTCTTGACCTTTGTTATCGTTTGCAAGTTTGAAACGATTCGATAAAAAATCGAAAACTCGTCTATAATATACCGAAAACAAACCGATATCTCGTCGTTATGAAATGGGTAGAAATACCATATCCCGTCAGTAACAAGCCAATATCTCAACATTAACAATCTTTTAACACTTCGATAGGATAGGAAATCGATAATGTATCGATAACCATAAGGTTCATTATTATCATCCACATCATTATCAACATTGTTATTATATTGCTCTTCGTCGTCCTCCCATTGCTCTGCTTCATCTTCTTTTCTTTTTTGGTTTCACTTTCTTTTTTTCATATCGTCGTCTTATTTTTCTTTCTTCGCTTCTTTCCATTGTCTTACTTATTTGCTGTCCTATTTCGCGTATATAAAATCCATCACGTACATCAACGGTTGCCACACCATGTTTTCATTTGGGACCAAAATTCATCGAAAAAAGGACCAAAGCCAAATTTCCTAAAGGTACACTTGCATTTGGGAAAATTTTTCTTAACTCAACTAGTCAGTGAAGTTTAGACCTTTGGAGAAACATGCAGACGAGACTACTTTCTGTTGCCTAAAAGCAGCGCAAGCTGAGTAGTCAGTAATCAGTTTGATTTAAACACGCAATTAGTTTTGAAATATCGTACTGCTACAAAAATTGTCGTGTTTGTATTCGAAGCTCCGCTGGCTTTCGGTTAAGTCTACTTGATTCTAAGTTTTGTTGAGTTTAGCGTGGGTTAGTGGACATGCTTTTTCCATCTCGCTCCGCTCATGTACCACAAAAAATGTTTATCTTTAGCCGTAAATCCTTAAATCACTTTTATTTTGCTTCACAAAAAAGCGTAATGAAGCGTATGCAAGTGCTTACCAAAAGGTATTAGTGAAGCTCTAACAAAAACAGTTCTTGAAGTGGAGAAGAAATTATATATATTTTTATGTAGAGAAATGATATAACTGTCAGTTGTGTATATAAATGTATGTTAAAGCACCACAATCTCTGTAGAGCATCACTTAACTCCCTCATTCAATTTTATCGTCCTTAGCGTCGAAATTTGTGTCCGTGCTCATTTGTTGGCCATAACTCATTTCATTACAAGATTTGTTTTTGTACTCAAAAATTACAGCTGCATATAGGGCTGATTACATTCACGACGGCGGTGTAGCCGCCACATCTGTCATATTATTTTTACACATGTTTTTATGAGTGTCGCTATTTTCGGCGCGACAGAGCAGCATGACATTCAATCACGAAAGCTGTTGTAGCCAGATTAAACCTAGTTCTAATTTTGGGAAGCGAAAGTGAGTGGTGTCCTTTTTAGTTTGTCAATAAAAACTAAATTGGAAATGGGCATTGTTTAAACATAATTAATATTTTTTTTCTAAATTTTTCGCTACTATTTGCGGTAATTAATGTTGGTGGCTGCCGCTTTCAAAGTAATCACGAAGCCAATGCTTGGCTGTGGTTGTCGTCAAGCTTTGCTTTATAATGGTTGTGGTTTGTAGACGCCGTGTTGAATTTGATCAGCCCTAATGTTGTGAGATTTATGGTCATATTTGTCTTTTTGCTCCTAATTTTTTGCAAACTTTGTTTTTTTACAAAGCTGGCTTGGTACTGCTTTATTTATAAGCAAAGCTTTATGAAAATGTTGTGCACAGGCTGAATGGATTTTGCAGGTTTCAATTTTAAGCAGATTAAATGTTTTTATTTAGAAGGATAGCGCGAAAAATCCGAAACATTTAGTTACGGTATGAAATTATTTCATTTTAGCTATTGCTACAAAGACTTTTTGCCATCGTTTGGCGTTGAACTTCCTGGACATTTTGTGGAGTAAAATTAACCACCTTTGAAGAAGGATTAGGGTTTCCATTGCTTTTCTCTAGGAACATATTACGGACAATGGGTGAAGTTGTTCGTGGTACGTAATGCGACTCAGATATGCTACAAATAAAGTTACCCACAAAGATGAGTACGCAATTCTTTTTCATTTTAACACAATAATAATCTGAGATAAGTTAGCCTTAAGAAGTGAGTACAAAGAGCACGGCTAAGCACACGGTATAAGCGTATTATGTGTTCACCGTTCATCATGGATAAATTATGTATAAGGCGGGACGCAACGAGTCATTCTTTCACGTGTGAACCAAAATTTGCATGATACAAAAGCATTCACTTCAATGAGGGACAGTAGACCTGAGTAAAAATCAGAAATGCAAGTCGCGGTAAGCTCCGAAGATATCTCAGGCCGAGCTCCTGTTCCGATTTGCGCAGTGCTCCTTTTAGTTTTTTCAACGAATTGGCGCGACGGATGTTTTACGCCAACTACATTTTCAATAGAAAATCATGCCAATTCTAAATATTCCCTCGGAATTTTGTTCTCGCGGCTTTTTTTATTCCCGCGGAAAAATTCCTCCAATTCTTTTCTCCTAGGGAGAACAATAATTGGGGAATAGGAATTTCGAATTTTCGAAGTCAGCTGTTTTGCAATGGCAATTTCGCTGCCCATTTCTTATTTTGTTTAAAACATTTAAATTTTAATTATTGTTGCAAATTTGTTTGAAATTAAGAAAACAATGCACAGTATTGCATTTCATGTGGTATTCACTGAAATGAGTAATAAATTGGTGCCACAGCAACATCAACAGAGGAGCATAAGAAGAAGAAGACGGCGGGGTAACACAAATCAGCTGGAGTTGGCTGCTTTAATAATAATAATTTAATATTGTGGTAGAATGTACATATTTTAGCACAAATTTTTACAAATAAATGTTCTTTCTCAAAAAAACCAATTTCCTTTAACTATTTCGATGCATTCCCTTTAATTTGACAAGTGAAAAAACTCCTAAGTAAGGGCAGAGATATATATATGTAATACTCCTATATTGCTAATAGAGAATGCTCGAAATGTGTTTTGAATTGGAAATCAAAACAAGACAGCCTATAAAATTTTTGTGATTGTAGCAGCAGAAGTGTGACAAGAAAAAATTGAAATTTAGGTACATTCGATTATTGAATACAAAAACAAAAGCGTTTAAACAGCAATATATCGGCACTCTGATGTTTGCGAATATACCTAGCTTTTTGTAGCAATATAGGACTACTACATATAGGGCAGAGAAATCTCCCTCTCACTCACATTCATAATACCTACTTTTCTCCCATACCGGTTTCCGCTTTGTCGAACATTGTTCAGAATAGGAGGAAAGGGAGAAGTGAAAAAACTCACAAGGAATTTTTATTTAGAATACGAGGAATGGGAAAAGGGAAAAAACTCGCGCGGAATTTTTGTTTAGAATTGGGTTGAATAATTTTTTTAAGCGGTGTCGGCACGCGGCAGTGATTTGGCAAGCACTCCGTGTGTTTTTCTGACACGAAAAGCCCCTCAGTGAAAACTCATCTGCCTTGCAGATGCCCTTTGGAGTCCCCATATAGCAAGTAGGTCTCGTCCCACAAATTTGTATTAAACATTTAAAAGAAACACGACGCAAATGGGAAGAGAAGCTCAGCCTAATATCTCTTCGTAGGTTATAGCGCCTTATATTTATTTTCTTTATTGAAAAAACTTCTTTCCAATTTTTTCAAGTTGCGTTGCTCGGGGATTGAACCTAGGATCTTCGGTATGGTAGGAGGAGCCCGCTACCACCTCATCACGGCGAGCCTTTGTGATATCACTGTTATTGTATAGTGCTAAACGTGAATGTGAGTAACTGCGACGCAAAGTAGGCAGAACGTTCCATTAGCACGTTCCTGGTTCACAAGTCATAATATCCTAAGTTGAGGTAGGATGATTCACAAAACTTATATTTGATAGCATTCTATACTCAATAAACAAAGCTCAACTAATTAAAATGGTTAAAATATTCTTCATTCTATAGTGAAGCGTAGGATTTTTTATTCGACTCTAACTAAAACTTTAAGTAATTTCCTTTTCGAAAAAACCGAAATTTTCACAATATTCAAACATTTGAGAAAATGTTATTCAAAAATTTCAAGTTTATTTATTTGGAGTTCTCTAAATTTGTTTTGGTACGCAGTTGTGCAGTCCAAAAAATTCAAGTCTTACAAAATACAAAGTATTGGACTGACAAAACTCGTGTTAATTAAACATTTTTTTTTCGGAAGGGTGTTTCTTGTTTTTATACGGAAAAAAATCTGAGACAGCCTTTGGAAAAAATTTCAAAAATCAATATAAATAACTCGTTCTGTGTTAGAAGAATATTCAAAGGTAATGCAAAAAAATTAGAGAACTCCAAATGAAGAGTTCGAAATTTTCGTTAAATTTGCCCGAATTTTTCGAAAACGTTTAGAAGATTGGCTGGCAAATTTTAAGTTACAAAAATATTATTGAAGTTTTTATCGAAAATATCCAAAGTAAATAACACTGACGAAATTTGAAAAAAAAAAAAATTGCTATTGCTATCTTCTTCTTCTTCTTTAAATTATTTTTCTACCGAAAACCAACGCCTCAGCTGCTTCAAACTTTGTTATATTTCGAATTTGAAGCTTATATCATAGCCGTTTTTTGATCTGGAAAAAAATTACGTTTAATTTATGAGGTTTCTTCCCAATACACAGATGACTGCTCGCCCTCCTCTCTTGAAGTCTTGCAGCTCTCCTCTACTTGTGCACGTACGTGAGAAAAGGAGTGTACATGCCAATGGTAATAAATTTCAAGAGCAGAGATAATGTAATAAAGATAACGATATTTTTTTAACGTTCAAAAGAAGCCATATAGCACGTACTGAAGGAGCGCCATCAAAAAAAAAAAAAAAAAAATGATGCACAAATAATAATGGTAACAAAAAAACAAAAAAGAAAATAAATAAAAAGCATTCAACCTAACTTGATAGGGAAACAAACAAATGAAAAGACATTATCAATGAAATAACATTTTACTTTTACTAAGCACAAAATAAAACCCTTAGCCTACATAGCCAATATTTTAGCAAACTAACTCATCAAAACATACGTTCAAACAAACAAGCATAACTACTTTTTGATATTCTGCAAGCGAACAATTTACCAGAAAGCTTTTATATTTGTTAGCCTACTTTTGTATTGTTTTTCTCTCCATTTGCTCCTATTGTTTTTGTTTCATTTTCTGCTTGGCACGCCTTTTGCCTCTTCAGTTACGCTTATTGACATGAAATTTTCGAAATGCTGCCAGCTACAGCAACATTTAACTGACCACAACATTGTTCATGTCTTTGTAGCATACCCAAAAGGCGCAAAACACCCACTTTCTCCTGCTGTTACCGACATTGCTTTATGATGCTCAGCATGAGCGTATAATTGAATGGAAAATATTATTAACCAGTACATACAAACTAATATAATGTTAGTAGACATTTTGAATTATTTTCAACTTTTATTTATTATATTAATATTATTAAACGGATTTAGATTTGCTTTGATAACTTGATTGAAACGATAATAGCCTTTCAGGTAAATTTAATATTGAAGCAGAAGAAAATTTTATTGTGAGTATTAGTGAATTGCTATAAAATAGAAATTCGAAATTCAAAAGACGGGAAAAATTTACAATCAAATAGATAGACAATATCATGTTTTCTAAACGGTTTTATTTAGCTTGACTCTGTGTAGAGAGCGTTACGAATTTTGTTACTGAAATTTAAGTAACTTAAAAGCTACAATCAACGCTGGAAACTTTGGAATATAGTTCAGAACCCACTGACAATGCAATAATAAGAAAAAAACTCCGATAGGCGGTGCATGGATCGAAATATTCAAAAAAATTTTATTTGTGCTCCGATTAGGCTCATATTTGGAACACACATTACATACATGAACAGAAAGCGACATAGGAAAAAAATTGTCGCCAGGTGGCGCAACGATCGAGATAGTCCAAAATTCGGATTTGGCTAATATTTGGAACCCATGTTACATACATGAATAGAAAGCCACATTTGAAACAAATAGCCGCTAGGTGGCGCAAGGATCGGGATATTAAAAAAAATCGTATTGGTGGGCCTATTTGGAACACATATTACATATATGAATAGAAAGCGACATATGAAAAAATTCGCCGCCAGATGGCGCAAAGATCGAGATAGTCAAAAAATCGTATTTGGGGTCCGATTTGGTTCATATTTGGAAAACATATATTATGACATACAGAAATAGAAACCGCTTTAGTACAAAAATTCCCGCTAGGTGCCGCAATCATTGAGATATTCAAATAAATTAATTTAAAACAAATTTTTAAGTTCAACGGATTTATTGAAAACAATACTTAAATTAAGTAATAATAATACTAAAAGATAGATTTGCTAAGATCCAAAAAAAATTTTGTGAAGCTACAAAAAGAAAATACCTTGTTCGATTTACACAAGTGTACATCTAGAAACCCAATGTTTTCAAATTAACCAAACCTCGCCCAGGAGTTGAATATGTTTGGTTTTTTTGAGAATAGCTTCGGCGCACGGTATGGTATTTGATCAATCTAGCTGGCCAAAAGTCGATTTTTCAAAATATACTCCCTGACGTTCCTAGATGTCCACTGGATAGTATACATACCCCAAAACCCATCTCCAACGACAATGGAGCTAACCGCGCACATTTTAAGTTGTATTAAAATTGTGTGCAGTTCGATGTATTTTTGAATTAAAAAGAAATATACCCTTCTAACCTAAATACTTGTTCACTTCTTTAGCCTTAATCAAATCTAGTTACATTTCTTCTAGGACAGGTAAATGTGTTTTTAATTCATAAGTTATATTTTGTATACCGCATGTTTTAACTGAGTTATTCTACTCGTAATACTACTACTTTTTAATATTAAATTTTTTAAAAACCTTGAAAACAAAAAATATATCTTTTTTCATGGCATATCATGTCAGTTATTTTTTGGAAATAAATAAGCTTGTGTTTGTTTCAAAGTGGTGATCCATTTTGTAAAAGACTGATACCCTTATTGGCAAAAGGTGGCAACCTTGTGAAAGCATCCTCAGAAGCAACACCTACGTGAAAAGTCTTAAAATTTAATAATATATCGATGTACCAAATTTTAGTCAAATCGGTTAAGCCGTTGCAGAGATGGTAGTGGATATACAAAGAAATATAAAAAAGAAGGTGAGGTGGCAACACTAAGTGGCAGCCCTTCTTAAAAATTTCAATAGAAATGCGGAGTAAAATACCTTTCGTTTGATACCCATATTGACATATCTCATGTAATGCCAAAAAAATTACCCCTGGTCCATCCGAAGCTGGGGTCCCGATCCACAGTAATTCTGCGCGGAACACCATATCAAATATTTCCTTTTATAACAATGAAGTGACACAACCTCTTTTTGAACAGAAATAACTGATATTTTAATTTTGGCCAGCTAGATTGATCAAATACCCTACCTTGCCGCGGCTTCTTATCCAAACCTACCGATTAGATATGTTCTGTTATTGGCCTATTATCGAACGCGAATTATTATTGCCGATGTATTGGTTTCTTATCGACTTGCTATCGGTCGGATACAGATACATATGTTATCGATTTTATGCTGAAGTTTTATCGGCATATGTTTCATAACAAACCAATGAGTCATATGCTGAAGTTTTATCGGCATATGTTTCATAACAAACCAATGAGTCATCGTTGGCAAATCGACAATACGCCGATAACAAATTTATCTTTCCGATAAAAATCGATAACTTTTCTTTTGGGTAACAAATAAATAGCAAAATTAGAACTTTTTGATAGCAAATCGCTAACAAAATTTTTTACTAAATAATCGAAAACTTTTCTATAGCAAACCTTTATACTTATGATAGCAAATAATAAGCAAATCGATTACGTTTTGAGAACGTATCTGAGAACGTATCGATATTTTTTCTAATAATTCATTACAGAGTCGCAAAACTTGATAACTTTTCGTTTATAAATGGATAAAAAGCCGATATCTAATTGCTAACACTCCGATAAAAACTCGATAACAATTTGATATTGTTTTGCTAACATATCAACAACATTTCGATAAATATTTAATAACTGTTCGATAATAAATCGTTAACAAGCGATTAACTTATTGAAAAAAAAAAATAATAATAATTATCTCATTGATATCTTTTGTTATCCATTGCAAATTTAAAACACCTCGATCACAAATCAATAACTCGTAAATAAATACTTGTCGATAACACGCCTAATAAAAATTCCCTCCCCTTTACCTTTCCCTTCCCTCAGAAGGAATTACAACACAAAATACGTAACGAATGAAAAAACATAGCTGTGCCTTGAACAAATATGTAAAAAATTTAGGAAATCCCGTTACATTAGATTGGCTTTCCTAAATGTGATACACGAACACCCCCGAGATGAGTAGAATTATGCAGGCCTTGAGATTCCCATTTTTATCAGATTATAAAAGAAAACGACAAACAAGATATGTCAATCACATTTGACCTTAAATCGCTGCTAGTTATCTAAGGCAAGTTCGTGTATATTTTTCTTCTCTTTCGAAGGTTTTTGGGAAGTTTTATAGATTGAGAAGGTCCTTTGCCGGATATTGATTCAGTACACTCTGGAAAATAGCAACAATTAAGTAATAGCCCTGCCATTTCGGTAACGGCTTGATAAGACCACGTTATGCCCTTAAGGTCATCCTATGCCCCCTTTCGTGAGGAGCATTGGGTACCCAGAGCCTCGTCTGTTAAGTAAAAAGCATTCGCCACGGTAAGGCAAGGTTGTCATTTGCGTTGGAGAGGCCCTGGGGCTTGCGTTACATAACCCGTTGAATGCCGCTAATTGATGTATGTTTTCGAGTAACTTTGTAGATTGTGTTGAATAAAGCTTAGTATTTGAACCAGCATTATTATTATATTTACTTGATAATAGACTGGAATCTATAGAAGATAATAAATTTTGAGGATCAAAGCATACGTCACAACATTATATCTGTTTAAAAATGTCTACGACATCTTTGGGTAATTTTATTGTCGACATTTTCCATTATAAGCCATTTCAATCTCTTAACATATGACGCATTCCAAATTTCTATTCCTTGGACATGCGTACTGCTTACTCGCAGGCTCAACTTTCAGCTTTTTCATCAAGTAAATATTTCAGTGAAATAAAATATGGGGTGTTATGTGTTGGATACTACTTTTCAAATGTTCGAAAATCAAAAAACTAAAAATTTACACAGCTATAATTCAAAAGCTAGGAAATCTATTAAATAATTTTTTTCTATTAAGTTTTAGGAATCTTTTTGTTGTTCTGCATCAAATGAATTCTTGATTTCTTATAATATAGCTAAATTTATTTACCAAAAAAAAAACAGTTTGTGCATTTGTTCGATGCGAACCAAACGTTCTAGTACGCGTTCGTTGACTCGCTTCATGTAAATTAAATGAATTGGTGACAAATGCAAGTTTTCACTTCCTGTGTGTATGCACCCAGCAGGAGGGAGAAGAAATTAGTTTCCAATAAACTAACATGGACTATTGCTTGTTCGCTGTGAGTCAAACGTTCAAACAACCATTAATTTTTAACACCTGTTAAATTTGATAAAATGGTGAAAAATGCCAAAAATTGTTTTCATAGCTATCTATGTTTTAAGAAACCCGGGAAGAAGGAAGTAAGCTTCAAGCTTACTAGACGTTGGTTTCCAATAAAGAATAGTGACAAGTAGTTCCGAATTTCTTCGCAAATAGTTATTGGTCGAAGTAGTTCAGACAAAATTAGTTAGCCCAAGCATCGCAGATCATGTGCAGTTCTACAACTTCAGAATAACAAAGTTACTATTCTTATTGAAAAGAGGAGACTGTAGGCTAATGATGGGTATCCTGACTGGAAACTGCTTCTGGCTTCATATGCTTTTAAATAAGGACTTGTCAGTGATATGAGATGCAAGAAGTGCAGGATAAAAAAAATTAATAATAAATGTAAAGCGCGATAACCTCCGAAGGGATTTTAGGCCGAGCTTCTCTTCCAATTTGCGTCGTGCTCCTTTTTTAATTTATCTTACAAATTTGCGGGACAGGACCTACTTGTTTTATGCCGACTCCGAACAGCATCTGGAAGGCAGACGGGTTTTCACTGAGAGATTTTCATGGCCGAAATACACTCGGAGTGTTTGCCAAACACTACCAAGGGCCGACCCCGCTTAGAAAAAATGTCTTCTAATCGAAAAATCTTGTTTCTAAAATTTTTAGTGTTGCTTCGCCCGGGGCGTGAACCCAGGAACTTCGTTGTTGCAGGCGGAGCATGCTACCATCACACCACGGCGGCTGCCATGCAGGATAAAGGAGGAAATAATCGGGGACGTTTTATGCTCGTGCCCTGCGTTCGCAAAGCTAAAACACCAGCTATAAAGAGTGGCACAGTTAACAGATCCAGAAACAGCAGGAAACATAGGTCCTGGATAGCTTCTAGTATTTTTCAAGGGAATGGAGTTACTTTGAAACATAGGTCCTTGTTTCCGAAAAGGGTTTTAGGACCTGTGTTATAATAAAACTCATTTGGCTTATGTCAGATCCTCATAGACCAGCCAGTTTAACCTAATCCAAACCTTAGTAAAGCAGCCATGGTCAATCATCGTCGTTAAATTTGTTTTATACCTACAATAGAGCGGGTCAAATTGTATGGATGGATTTTTTTTTTTTCATCAGGAGTATAGCAAAAACGTAATCTACAGACAATTCTAAGAAAAATTGCTGAAGACAGTATAGCTCTAAGCCCGATTTCTTGTCCCCCACTTTTGCAAAATAGATATTTTGCTATATGAATGTAGGGTTTGGCCAAAAAATTTCCATAACTTCTGATAGAATTATAGGAAAGATATCATATTGGGCCTACTTTAACCCTAGAACTAGCGTTGTGGTCTGACAGACCATTTTAAAAAATTTTTATAAAAATTTTTGGATTCCCCAACATTTTTCGACAAACTGTCTTATGAATTTATGAAGTTCCATTGGGAGTTTCTATTTCAGTATAGAACAATATCGTTTGTCTCATTTTTTGTGTAAAAAACATGGTTTTGTGTTATATGTGCGTTTTTGCAGGTCTTGGTCTGCCAAACCACAGCGTAGAAACTGTGCCTTTAACGGTTGACGAGCAGCTGTTTGCTTATCGTGGAAGAACCAAATTCATACACTATATTCCATCGAGGCCTGCAAAGTATAGTATCAACGTTTGGTGGGCTTGTGACTCACCATAGAATTATCCATTGAAGGACCAAATTTATACTGGTAAACAAAGCAAACTAAGGGAAATAAACCAAGGTCACCGGGTTGTGATGGAATTAGTTCAAAAATATTTCCGCACGGGACGAACAATATACGCTGACAACTTTTTTCATCACTAGAATTAGCTAGCGGTCCAATGTCGAAAAACTTAGCTTTCTTTGGAACTGTTCGTAAGAATAAAAGATTCATTCCACCAGAATTGCCTGCATCTTCCACTCGTCCACTGAACAGCAGCATCTTCTGTTTCTACGAAAGTTACTTTTCTTTATGCTCGTACGTGCCAAAGAAAAACGAGTCTGTCATTCTTATTTCAACTGAATATTACACTTCCAACGTTAATGGGCCTGTCTTTTACAACATTCTGGACGTTTCAGCGCTCACCTCTTTCATCACATTTGATGAATTATCCCCAAACAGGGGAACTGATAAACAACGAGAATTTGTGATTGAATTAGCACATAAATTGGTTAAACCCCACATGAAGTTACGAGCAGCCAAGCCGAATATATCACGATTCCAGTATATCAAAGATGCCATGAAATTTTTCAATTTTTTCGTAAGTTTTTATTATTTTTTTAAACCTTATTAGTATTTTTGTAAACAATTTCTCTTCGGCCTCCATCTTCTTCAGTGCCAATAAAAAATAATTTGCCTATATATGTCCCATCTGCCTTTAACCGGCCTGTGTGTCGTATTTGCTTTAAGTAGGATAAAAGAAAGACGAAAACGCGTTTCCATTGCATGAAATGTAAATCCCCGGTTTGTGATTCGCACTCAAGTAAAGTGTGTTTCAAATGCATTGTTGAAGAAACACCAAGAGACTCCTCGATTCAAACTGGCATATTAATTACAAAAAAAAATAACATCTATACATTGTTGGAACAATTTTTGACTACATTTTTAAATTAAATAAACATTGTAACATATTTGGTTTGTTCAATTAGTTTTTTTTGGTTAGTGGCACGTATGTATTACCCTGTGGTCTGTCAGACCACAACATAGCGTTAACGACAATTTAAGTCACCAGTAGTCTAAGGGTTAAAGGTGTTTTTGAATTTTAGTAGAGATATCAGGCTTAAATTATGAGAAATTAGCCTAAAATGAACTTTTAACTACTATAAATTTCTTATGGAAACATTTTTTTCTTTACAGCTAAAATAAGTTCAAAACATTTCCAACAACTTTCATTCACACAGTTTTTCGAATTCGTTTTAGTAGAAAAAAATAAAAAAAAAGCTATATTTTCAAGTAATAAGCAAAAAAACACAATTTTTAAAATTTTAAAGGAATTTATTTAAAAAAATATTTTTTTCCTTAGAATTGACCACTTTAACGTATTTTTCAAAATAAAAGTAATGTTATGTTAAAATTTTTTTAAATATTTTGTGCTCTCCATTCGTTTCACGTCTTTCTGCTATAATAGCCATAACACCTTCACGTTTTTTTTTCTATAACACGTTTGGAAACAGATGTTAACAACTGTACATATCTTTCTGTTCCTTATATATGCATTGCATTAGAATCATCTAGTGTTGGCTCATCATAATCTAAGAATTGTACCAAGTGATCGTATGGAATATTTCTTGTGAATGCTGGTTCAGATAATAAATTATTGTCATTCAGATCAATCATATCAGTATAATCTGAAGCATTAAAATTGATATTATATTTTTGGTAAACTCTGAGTTTAGTTGGATCAAGTATTTTTTCTCGATAGTATACAATTTTTTGATAGCTCTATCACGTATGGCTTTTCTATCATCAAATAACATTGTTATTAAAATGTTTTCTGGATAAGCGTAATATGAATTATCTTGGATTAAACAATCTACAATATTAAGTAAGTTACGTGATAGGTATCGTGTTCAACGAATAAACTTTGATAAAGGTACACTGCTGTATACAACAAAGGTACACTGCCGTATTTTACATTGAAATACATTGACACATAAATTGGCACATAAATTCTAAATTCTAATAATATAAAGTGCTAGAGTTTGCAAATTTTCAGATGGTGTATTAGTTGTTGTATATAGACGTAGTACCCTGCTTGCTTTGGTTAGCCATCGAGAATGTATATCTGGTCCTGGTTTTATGTTAGCTGAATCAACTGAAACAGCACCATTTGAAATTGCTTTGGCCATTTGATATAAATATTTCACATCTGTAGATAGTTTTCGTTTTTGTTCATCACTGATCATACAAGGCATATTTTCCAATGCTATTGTTCCAAAATCACTCACAGCCTGAAAAATAAATTTTTAAGGAAATGCAGTTATGTTGGAATCTATGTATCGTAAACGAAGCACTTCCTCTCTAGCTTTAATTTTTTCTCTTGCAACTTTACATTTTCCATTATGACAAGTTCACCACGAACATCTCGAAAATGTATATCTTCGAAAAGGGCTGTTGCTAAACACGAAGCAACTCTATCTGAAACACTGAATCTGTCACACATCATAGCAAAATTTATAGCATCGTATCGTTGAGTATAATGTCCTCGTTTCATTGTAACATTGCTTAATTTGCCATTTGTGCTTCACCTGTTTCCATATCTGTTCCAAGTGGTTTGTATGTTGGATCATCACTAACTGTTAGCATTGTTGGTATTGTTGTAGGTGTTTGTTCTACAATGTCGTCCATATATTCAGGTATTGTGAATTCTCTGTCATTATGTTGGTCAATCATAAATTCTTTTAAATGTTTTGGTATTAAGCCACATGAGTATTCTGTTGTTTTTAACTTTCATTTACATTTTCCAATGTAAAATAATTCACTTGTTGATTGTACGAATGCTGTAAATTCCTGAACTTTTCTTCTGTGTTTAATACTTTCGTTATATTTTTCAAATTAAAATATTTAGTTTTCTTAGAATACTACATCTATCAATTAGTTGAATATCCAATTTACCCTAAATTTCAACCAATTTATCAATTACATGAGGAGTTAAATTTTTATGCGAAAACATTTTACTTTTAATTTTAGCACGATCACTTAAAAAAATCTTAAAATGTCATGACTAGACGGTAAATTCCGATTATTTAATTCACTTGATAACCCAAATGCATTAATATCGTGTTCGTGATAAAGTGGATTCAGATGATTTAGAAGGATTTGTTTGGTTCGTCCATTTTAAATTTAAATACAAAAAGCTGTAAAGAAAAAAATTTCCATAAGAAATTTGTTAAAAATGATAATATAGTAGTTAAAAGTTCATTTTAGGCTAATTTTGGGTAATATAAGCCTGATGTCTCTTCACGGATCACAATAGATATTAATACGGATTCTGAAATGTACGTAAAATACCTTTAAAGTAAGCCAAATATGATATTTTTCCTATAATTTTATCAGAAGATATCTATTTTACAATAGTGGGGGACTCGAAGTCGAACTTAGAGCTATGATGTCTTCAGCAATTTTTCTTCGAATCATCTGTGGATTACGTTTTTGCTATACTCCTATTGGAAAAAAAATTTGACCCGCTCTAACCTACATAAATTTATTTTAATTATGTACTTATGAAGTGCTTCCAATATTTCTGTTTATCTGCCCTTTATAGTGCGCTCAACATTTTTCAAATAAACGAAAGGCCGTAAACTGTTTATCAGCTCATTATAGAGATATTCAATGATTGAAGAGCCATCAACTGCATGACCATTGTGTGCTCATCAATTGGTCTAAACAAGGTTAGGAATAATTCTATACAAACAGATAGAACAACAGTTTCAACGGCACGCACATTTATCCCTATTTATGTGAACAATGCAGGCTATAGTTATAAGAAATAGAAAAAAGGGAAATGTCTCTAATCTTTGAGAGGGTACTTATTGAAAGTGAGATTGCGAGTGTGTGTGTGCGGGTTTGCGTATAATAAAAGGTTGGTACATGCTTCAAAGATACTTCATGTCGGGCAGGATATTAAAATATGTGAACTTGTGTGTCAGTGTGTGTGTGTGCGGTTTCACGCAGATGATTAATAATGGATGCGGTGAAGAAAAGCTGCTCGCAACCTGCTGAAAGACACACGCATACAAACATACGAGTACAAAATAATATTTCAATGCCCAGCACGATACAATCTTAACGCTGCTCATTATGTATTTACTGTTATTGAAAGCATACTTATAAGCAAATCGGAAGTGTAGTATCAATGTATATGTAGTATTTTCGGAAATTTGTATGACAAGCAGGCAGAGTATGCAAGAAACCCAAAAAATTCAAATGTTTCACTTCCCACCAACCTACGAATCGTCTGTTTGATATATCGTAACTGCCCCTGGGAATCTACTAGTATGACATAGCAAAACATTAACCTCTCATCTCACCGTCTTGTTATCGGTATATACTCCGTTGTCTTCCTAACGCTGTACGTGTCCCCACACATGCCGCCCGCTACCAAATCGCCGCCAGGCTATTTCCGTGCAGATACTCCCGCTGTTACGACTCTTGTTCGAAATCTTTTCAAAAAAATAAAAACTTATCCATATGTATCCTTTATAACTCAACAGCTTACTCAGGCAAGGTTTCTTCGACGACTTATCGGTGTCTGTTTCATAACAAATGGAGAAGTCGTCGTAAACAAATCGACAACAAGCCGTCAGCAATTCGATTACAAACTGATACATTTTTGATAACAAGTCTATAACTTTTCGATAACAAATCGATAATTTTCGACAAGAAATCGTTATAATTTAGAAAAAAAAAATCGAAAACCCATCTTTAAAATTTCAATAAATGGTCGATAAGAAATCGATAACGCGCCGACAACGCAATAAGATGCCGATAACGTATCGATAATATCCGACAACAAATTGTTAATATTCCGTTATCAATTTGGTAACACGCCGTTAAGAAATAGTTAGTTTTAGATAGTAAATCGATAACGGCTTTATAACAAATCTATAGCTAAATCGATGCATTTAAGACAGGAAGTTGATAACACGTCGAAAAATTTTCTATAAATAGTCTATAACTTTTCGTATAAAACCGATAACTGTTTGATAACATATCGATAAATTTTCAATAAATAATCTTTAACTCTTCGATAATGGATCGATAAATTTTTGATAACAAATTGATATTTCATCTTTAATAAATGTATATTTCTTCGATAACCTTTGGTATTAACCTTTGGTAATAATAACATTCTAATTTATGTCTACGCTTGTGTTTTGAACGCACCAATACCGCGAGCATGTAAAAAATTGTGACGAAAAGCCACAGAATGTTTTCTCAAAACCTTTTGAAATTAAGTGAAGATTAGCAAGTGGTCCCGAGCTGAGCCTGCAATTAACCCGCACTATTCGGAGAAGAGCATCTCAAGGAGAAACAATTGCTTTAGCTTTTGTGCATGCTCTGAACACGTTTACAGGCACCGCTATGCACACATACAATAAATACGATATCCAGAGACCAAATAAGCGAGCAAACGAACCAGATCAAAGTGGGGGAAAAATAATGATACAGGCGAAAGCGATAAGCTTTAATAATACAACATACAATATATCTACTGCCCCAAAGTACTTTTCTGAACTTCAACAATAACAACTACAACAGTTGAAAGCGTTCGTAATATATTTATTATGGCTACTACAGGCTTTGTCTGCTTTTCACTTAAACAGAGCGAATAAGGTCGCAACCAGTCACGCGATTGGGTTGATGAATACACACGCAATAGTGCAACGCTTAACTACGCACATAGATGTGTATGGGTGTGTGTTAGTGAATATTCGCATTCACAAAACTGAAACTAATATAATTGTAGAATTACGTGCACGTCATTGTATGTGTATGTGAATGTGTTGGTGTTTCTAGAAAATTTAATGCGAATAGAAATGTTCGAAAAAAACTTTGATGGAAATAAATCCACATGTTGTATGAATTCATCGTCATTCATTGCAGTTAGGTCAGATTCATTGAAATCGTAACTTGTTTGAACTTTTCAACAATCTTTTTTTTTCAATTCCAATACAATTTTGTTGGATTTATGTTCGAATATTAAATGTGTTAGCAATTATTGCACATAACTTAGACTAGAAATATTTCATAAAATCGTTGATGTGTATGTTTTTGGTAATGTAATTTTCTATTTCTAAAATTATTATTCTTTTGTCGAAGTGTTATCGGGTTTTTATCAATGGGTTAATTATCACTGAGTTATCGGTTTGTTACCGAACTGCGATCGAAGTTTTATAAGTTTCCTGTCCATAAAAAGTCATCGAACATCTATCGATTTATAGACGTTCTATCGAATTGGGATTGAAGATTTTTAAATTTGTTATCGATAAAAAAGTCATCGACGAGTTATGGGGTTGTTAAGGAATTGTGATCGAAGCCTTCTAAGTTGCCTACGCATACAAAAGTCATTGACGAGTTAGACATTTTTATCCAAAATTTATCTATTTATATACGTGTTACCGAATTGTGATCGCCACTTTTTAAATTTGCTATCGATAAAAAGGCCACCGACGAGATATCGATTTGCTATAGAAAAGTTTTCGATATGTTAACACAAATATTCGCGTCCTTATCGAAAAATTATCGAAATTTATCGATTTCTTATCGTAGTTCTACCAATTTGTTATAGAATCATTATGGATTTATTTACAAAAATTTATCATCGAAATTTTATCGATTTATTCTCTAAAAGCTATAAATTTTTTTTTTTTCAAAAAACTATCTATCTGTTATCGTTGTGTCATTGATTTATTATCGACGGATCATCGGTTTGTTATGAAAGAACTACGGTAAAACTTCATTACAAAATCGATGATAAATAGGTTCCTCGTCGATAACTAGCCAAAAAATCGCCAATGACTCGGCGACAACAAGCAGATATTAAATCGATAACTCGACAATAATAATTCGCCATCGATAATGAATAAATAACTAAAAAATAATTTATCAGTACCGATTACTTCCGATAAGAAGCCGATGAAGGTCGTCTCAAAATGCTTGAAATTATTTGTTCCTGTTAAAATTACCTCTGTTTTGACTTAACTTCATCCCCTAGGCGAGCCCTAGAAATATAGAGTCGAAAAAGCCTACAAAGTCTTCTACTTTTGTATAAGAATCTTCAGCAGAATCTGAGGTCTAAGCTCCAAGCTTGTAATGTGGGTATGAACGGTCGCCGTCAGACTCATACTAACATGTGGAGCTAAGTATAGCATGGTGGCCGGCTACGGATACAATATGAATGAGAGTAAAGCGGACAGCCTTCAAAATGGTAACTTATGCACTACGGTCTTACCCAACAGATGCACGAAATGTGTTCCTAAACCAACTACGTGAAACTTCAACTAGTTTGGTAGTCTGACTTCATGAGTTTGCCTTCTGGAAATCGAAGAATATGGCCAAAGAAATATCTTCAGAGACTTTTCGGTGTGGATCCGTCATCATATAATCACACGTCATCAAAAAGTTTTCAATTGTCATAAGGTAAAGTTCTTTTCAACACTGGACTGAAGCGGGGATGGATTGCAAAGGAAGGAGGCCATCACACTCCACACCGACGTTTACAAAACTAACTGTAGTCTAGGAGCAGGTGTCCTCTGTAAGCATCTAAAGGTGTTGCTGTCATATAGTCTTCCGAAGCTTGCCAATATTTTCCAAGCGGAAGTTCTGCGGATAGAGAGGTCGGAGGACTTGTTCCGGAAACGTGAGGTGTGCATTGACGCAGTTAGCCAACCAGGGCTCACTTTGTTTAAGGCCAGCAGAAGCTGCAAGAGTTTTTCAAGCCACAGACAACTATACAAATTTACAATATTAAGGGAAACGAGAAAGCAGACGAGCATGCAATAGCAGGGGATGCATCATTCACTTACATCAATCTAAATAAACGGAGATGACAGATTCGAGGAGTTGGCGGCCTCCAACTGGTACTCCTGATAATCCTGCAATATAACTAAACAAGCCTGTCCGAATAGCGAAATCGGAAACAGAGAACCTGTTAAATGGGTCGAGAAAAGAAATATTCAGGGACACTGTTACACTCGCGGAACATTGACCACTCAGTCGGCCCGCTGGAAAAATGGAAATCCCTACCATCAGCATTTGCAGTAGCTGTTGCAAGGAAGGCAACAAAAAAATTAGCACGCACCACATTTTCGAATGCACAGCCCCAGCTGACTCTAGGTTTACGGGCAGAGCTTCAGGAAATAGTTAATTATCGTTTAAAGTTATCGGAAATTTTTTTGAACAGAACACCGATCATCGGTAATAAAACCGCAAAAATTGGATGCAGGTGAATGGGTATCGAAATGGTGCCCCGTGCGCTTACTTCCTACGATGACCAGTTCAAAAATTATTTGCATCTTAAAAACTAAAAAATTGAATAAGGCCTCGCAGTTTGCGAACAAAAGTACATACAGAAATAAAACGTAAACGCTTAGACGGTATGCATTAGAAATATTTTAAGACAAAAGAAAATTGCGAAAAAAATTTGCTGTGCTCAAGAATGTCGTAAAAATGCCAGAAAACTGTACAACTTAAAAACGAAATAAATCAAAATAAAGAGAAAACAAGCAACAGAAAATAATAACAAATACTAAGCACAAGCTGCTTGACATAGCCAAAATCAACCAACCAGTCAGTCTCCAGACATTACGCTTTGCATCAGCTTCCATAGTTTAACAAAATTTCGCCAGCGGGGCAACAACGCTACAGCAATGCTGCAACGCCCACAATGCGGCCACAAAATTGTAGAGTTGAAAAATTGCTGCAGTCTATGAAAAATATTCAATAAAAGCTTTTTATTGTATTTTATTTTGTAGTATTTTTCTTGTTTTTTAGTATTTACTTTATTCATTTTTTTGTTACATGCATTTTGTTAAACAAATATTTCCACAGGGCGAATATGAAATCGTTGAACATGGCTTGGGTGAAAGTGAGCAATGCGAGGTGTGGACATGAGAAAAAATTATTGTATTATTGTTAAATTTATTTCTGCAGGCCTTTAGTTGGCAGACGTTTAGAAATATTTTTAAGCTTTTTAGAATTTATATTATTTTTCACTAAAGTTAAAGCATATATTTTAATTGGTCGGTAGGTTGCTGTGCCGCCAGGATGCCAAATGCCCGTGCTCAATTAGCGCATGGGGCGCCCTTTTCATGCACATTTGTCTTTTTCGGTACTCCTTTCGAATCATTTGGTGTGGACAATAACCAACTGATATCTTTTGCAGAGTATTAGCTACTTTCTCTAGTATATAACTGTCCATCCTATGTAAGCTAGAGCTAAGCATTCATACAGGTAGCGCGCGACTGTTTCTTTGCTGGGATCCACGTTCTACCAGCGTGCAAGACAAGTGTTCGTTGTCCCGTGATTATGCCAGTGGTGCTCTGTTATCCTACTACAGTTATTCGGCCAGGTTTGATGAAGCTGCACGAATAGTACCAGTAGCCCTCACTCAAGCATAATTGGTATTTCGAAATCACTTCTTTGTATTAAAAAATCTATTTTTCCTCTCTTAATAATTAGCAATTCACTTATCCTACCAACCCGATTATTATTCTTTTCTAACAATTTATATGTTAGTAGTACTTAACCTACCTTTCTAGTGTTTTACTTAGCTGATGAGTTTAACAATACTCTTTAGCTAACAAGTTAGAGATTTCGACGCTTAAAAAATCCCTACCTTTCATCGACTCGGCAAACAAAAAAAAAAAAAAAAGACCGCTAACTCTGTGAATCTGTAATGCATGTTTATTTAGATTCATGTAAGTGGATGATGCATCTTGACCGCCTCCGCAGCATTAAGTAGCGCCCCTGCCTTTGCAAGTTCATCTGCCTTCTTATTGTTTCCAATGTTTCTATGAATAGGTAGGGGAGTTAGTCGCCATGAGCGCTGCTTGGCTGTTTGGATTAAATGTACATTTCACCGAGTCTTCGGACAGGAGCGTAAATTCCTTCTCCATATACAGAACTTCCTCTAGGAAAGTTCTTGCAAATTTGAGAAGATAGAATGCCAGCAACTACTTTGGATGCTCTCAGAACACACCTGCTCGTACCTGGCGGTTAATTTTGGAACAGTTGATGTAGCGTTAAATTGCGTCCTTTCTTTTCACCCCGTCCTCCCTCCAGTACCATCTTGAGGATAACTGAACCTTGTGACACTTGTCAAACCTAACTGGTAACGTGTGATAATCTGACATTAGTTCCAACAGTCAAAATTACGAAGTCTTACTGCCGAAAAAGTTGCAGTTTTACGTGTGTGGCTTGGGAGCACAATTTTTGCATTAGTTGTACAGGACCTTGGTGAACCAGTTACCCCATTGAAGGCCCATCGTACTATATTCACCTCCTTAATATTTTACTGTTTGTCCATGGCCAACCATGCTGCTATAGCACCATATCATCGATGCAAAACCATAAATCGACCAACTGCAAAACCTTCTATCTAACAGCAGTCAAACTTATTTACATTTTTTCCACGTCCTCGTAATGTAAAATGTTTAAAATAAGAAAATTATTGTTGTAAAATTATTATTTTTTCTATTGAAAATACATACTTAATTCTAGATCCACGAAATAATAAACAAATTAAGTTACATAAAACATTTATCTTAACAAAATTTTATTTAACAAATACATATCAGCAAAATACATTATATTTTCGGTATCTCAGGAATCGCTACACTTAAAATTATTTAAAACGCACTAAAAAATGGTTTTTAAAATTCTTTTTATTCTTTTTATTTCGGAAAACACAATCCATGCTATAAAATTTAAATTTCAAATAGTAAATTTTGAGGTATCTTTATGAAATTTGGTATGTAGGTTTCTGGGCGTTCATCTAAGATCGCTATTTAAAACTAACGAAATCGGACTACAACCACGCCCACTTTTTCGATATCGAAAATTTCGAAAAACGGAAAAAGTGCGATGATTCATTACCAAAGACGACTAAAGAGATGAAACTTGGTAGGTGCGTTGACCTTATGACGCAAAATAGAAAGTTAGTAAAATTTTGGATAATGGGCGTGGCACCGCCCACTTTTAAAAGAAGGTAATTTAAAAGTTTTTCAAGTTGTAATTTCGCAGTCGTTGAAGATATCAGGATGAAATTTGGCTGGAAGGTTACTCCTATTACTATATGTATGCTAAATAAAAATTAGCAAAATCGGAATGCGAACACGCCCACTTTAAAAAATTTTTTTTCTAATTAAAATTTTAACAAAAAATTTAATATTTTTACAGTATATAAGTAAATTATATCAACATTCAACTCCATTAATGGTATGGTGCAACAAAATACAAAAATAAAAGAAAATTTCATAATGGGCGTGGCTCCGCTCTTTTTCGTTTAATTCGTATATAATACTTTTAATGCCATAAGTTGAACAAAAATTTGCCAATCCCTGTGATATTTGGTAGGGGCATAGATTCTATGAAGATAACTCTTTTCCGTGAAAATGGGTGAAATCGGTTGAAGCCACGCCCAGTTTTTATACATAGTCAACCGTCTGTCCTTCCGCTCGGCCGTTAACATGATTACTTGAGCAAAAGTCGATATATCTTTACTAAACTTAGTTCACGTTCTGAACTCACTTTATCTTGGTATAAAAAATGGCCGAAATCCGGCTATGACCACGCCCACTTTTTCGAAAAATGAAAAAATGCCAAAATTCTACACCAAATATGAAAAAAGAGATGAAACATGGTAATTGGATTGGTTTATTGACGTAAAATATAACTTTAGAAAAAACTTCGTTTAATGGGTATGACACCTACCATATTAAGTAGAAGAAAATGACAAAAGTTCTGCTGGGCGAAATCAAACGCCCTTGGAATTTTGGCAGGAATACTGTTCGTGGTATTACATATATAAATAAACTAGCCTTTACCCGCGGCCCCGTCCGCAAGGAGAAATTTAAATATATGGGCTATTCGCGTTAGCCTGCTTATTATCTGTTTAAAATTTAGTTTTCTGTCTAATGCATTTTATTTTTGTAATTGAGTAAAAAAAAGAACTAAATGAGCTGATAACCTGATAGGATCCCAAATGATCCCGAAATTATCCAGAAAAAGCTACGAAATGACGCCAACGCTATCGCGGACGGATCCCGAAAACCATCCAGAAATGCCCCGAAAGGGTCTCCAAAAGTCCCCGAATAGTCCCAAAAAAACCCGAAATGATAGCGACACGATTCTAGACGTATCCAGAGAACCACACAGAAATGATCCCTGAATGTGTTCCAAAATGATCCCGAAAAGGTTCCGAAATGACCCTGACGGGCTCCCGGGCGGATCTCAAAAACCATCCAGAAAATATCCAGGAAGGGTCCCTAAATTATCCCGACTAACTCCAGAAAAAGTTCCGAAATGGCTCCGAGGGGATCCACGATGGATCGCGAAAACCATACAGAAATGATTCCGGAAGGATTCCAAAATGATCCCGAGATAGTCCGGAATTGACCCAGATGGGATCCCGCACAGATCCAGAAATGATCCCGGAAGGGTGCAAAAACTATCCCGGAAAAGTAACAAAAAATACCGAAATGGCTCCTACGGCATCCCGGACGGATCCAGAAATGATCTCGGAAGGGTCCCCAAATGATCCCAAAATGGTCCCGAAATGACCCTGATGGATCCGGCAAACCATCAAGAAATTATGCCGAAAGGGTCCCAAAATGATCCCGAAATAATACAGAAAAAGTCACGAAACGACCCCTAGAGGATCCCCAAATGATCCCGTATTAGCCCCGAAAAGGTCCCGAAATAACCCCGACGGGATCCCGGACAAATCCCGAAAACCATCCAGAAATGATGCCGGAAGGAATCCCAAATGATTCCGTAAAAGTCCCGCATTGATTCCGACGGGATCCCGAACGGATACCGAAAATCATCCAGAAGTGATGCCGGAAAGGTCCTCAAATGATCACCTAATAGTCCCGAAATGACCCTTAAGGGGTCATGGACGGATCCCATAAACCATCCAGAAATGATCCCGATATAGTCCCGAAGAAGTCCCGAAATGACCCTGACGGGATCTCGAACGCACCCCTAAATGACCCTGACGGGATCCCGGACAGATCCCGAAATCCATCCAGAAATGATCTTGGGAGGGACCCCAAATGATCCCGAAAAAGTCCCGCAATGATTCCGAGGGGATCCTGATCGGATACCGAAAACCATCCAGAAGTGATGCCGGAAAGGTCCTCAAATGATCACCTAATAGCAAAATGACCCTGACTGCATCCCGGACTGATCCCAAAATCCATCCAGAAATGATCTTGGGAAGGTCCCAAAATTATCCCGAAATAGTCTCTGAAAAGTTCAGAAATTACCCTGACGGGTTCCCGGAGGAATCCTGAAAGCCATCTCTAAATGATCCCGAAAAAGTCCCGAAATTACCCTGACTGGACCCCGAAAGGATCCCGAAAACTATCCAGAAATGATGCCGGAAATGTCCTCAAATGATCACCTAATAGTTCCGAAAAGACCCTGACGGGATCCCGAACGGATCCCGACAACTATCTAGAAATGATGCCGAAAGGGCCCGCAAATGATCCCGTATTAGTCGAGAAAAAGTCCCGAAATGAACCCGACGGGATGCCGGACGAATCCCAAAAACCATCCAGAAATGATGCTGGAAGGGACACCAAATGATCCCGAAAAAGTCCCGCAATAATTCCGACGGGATCCTGAGCGGATACCGAAAACCATCCAGAAGTGATGCCGAAAAGGTCCTCAAATGATCACCTAATAGTTCCAAAATGACCCTGACGGCATCCCGGACAGATCCCGAAATCCATCCAGAAATGATCTTGGGAAGGTCCCAAAATTATCCCGAAATAGTCTGGGAAAAGTCCAGAAATTACCCTGACGGATCCCGGACGAATCCTGAAAACCAATCTTAAATGATGCCGAAAGTCCCGAAATGACCCTGATGGGACCCGGAAAGGATCCCGAAAACTAACCAGAAATGATGCCGGAAAGGTCCTCAAATGATCTCCCAATAGTTCCGAAAAGACCCTGACGGGATCCCGAACGGATCCCGAGAACTATCCAGAAATGATACAGAACGGGCCCGCAAATGATCCCGTATTAGTCGAGAAAAAGTCCCGAAATGACCGCGAAGGGATGCCGGACGAATCCCAAAAACCATCCAGAAATGATGTCGGAAGGGACCCCAATGATCCCGAAAAAGTCCCGTAATTATTCCGACGGGAATCTGAACGGATACCGAAAACCATCCAGAAGTGATGCCGGAACGGTCCTCAAATGCTCAACTAATAGTCCCAAAATGACCCTGAGGGCATCCCGGACAAATCCCGAAATCCATCCAGAAATGATCTTGGGAAGGTCCCAAAATGATCCCGAAATAGTCTCGGAAAAGTCCAGAAATTACCCTGACGGGTTCCCGGACGAATCCTGAAAGCCATCCTTAAATGATACCGAAAAAGCCCCGAAATGACCCTGACGGGATCCCGAAAGGATTCCAAAAACAATCCAGAAATGATGCCGGAAAGGTCCTCAAATGATCCCCTAATAATTTCGAAATGACCGTGACGGGATCCCGAACGGATCCCGACAACTATCCAGAAATTATGCCGGAAGGGTCCGCAAATGATCCCGTATTAGTCGAGAAAAAGTCCCGAAATGACCCCGACGGGATCCCGGACGAATCCCAAAAACCATCCAGAAATGATGCCGGCAGGTATCCCAAATGATCCCGAAATAATCCCGAAATGACCTCGTCGGCATCCCGGACGGATACCGAAAATTATCCAGAAATGATGCCGGAAAGGTCCACAAATGATCCCCTAATAGTCCCGAAATTACCCTGATGGGATCCCGGACGGATCCCGAAAACCATCCAGAAATGATGCCCCCAAATGATCCCGAAAAAGTCCCCAAATGACCCCGACGATATCCCTGACGGATCCCGAAAACCATCCAGAAATGATGCCGGAAGATGGGATCCCGCACAGATCCAGAAATGATCCCGGAAAAGTAACAAAAAATCCCGAAATGGCTCCTACGGCATCCCGGACGGATCCAGAAATGATCTCGGAAGGGTCCCCAAATGATCCCAAAATGGTCCCGAAATAACCCGGCAAACCATCAAGAAATTATGCCGGAAGGGTCCCCAAATGATCCCGAAATAAAACAGAAAAATCACGAAACGACCCCTAGAGGATCCCCAAATGATCCCGTATTAGCCCCGAAAAAGTCCCAAAATGACCCTGACGGGATCCCGAAAGGATTCCGAAGACAATACAGAAATGATGCCGGAAAGGTCCTCAAATGATCCCCTAATAGTCCCGAAATGGCCGTGACGGGATCCCGACAACTATCCAGAAATGATGCCGAAAGGGTCCGCAAATGATCCCGTATTAGTCGAAAAAAAAGTCCCGAAAGGACCACGACGGGATCCCGGACGAATCCCAAAAACCATCCAGAAATGATGCCGGTAGGTATCCCAAATGATCCCGAAATAGTCCCGGAATGACCTCGTCGGCATCCCGGACGGATCCCGAAAATTATCCAGAAATGATGCCGGAAAGGTTCCCAAATTATCCCCTAATAGTCCCGAAATTACCCTAATGGGATCCCGGACGGATCCCGAAAACCATCCAGAAATGATGCCGAAAGGGTTCCCAAATGATCCCGTATTAGTCGCGAAAAAGTCCCGAAATGACCCCGACGGGATCCCGGACGGATCCCGAAAACCATCCAGAAATGATGCCGAAAGGGTTCCCAAATGATCCCGTATTAGTCGCGAAAAAGTCGCGAAATGACCCCGACGGGATCCAGGACGGATCCCGAAAACCATCCAGAAATGATGCCGGATGAGCCCCAAAATGATCCCGAAAAAGTCCCCAAATGACCCCGACGAGATCCCGGACGGATCCCGAAAACCATCCAGAAATGATGCCGGAAGAGCCCCCAAATGATCCCGAAAAAGTCCCCAAATGACCCCGACGCTATCCCGGACGGATCCCGAAAACCATCCAGAAATGATGCCGGAAGAGCCCCCAAATGATCCCGAAAAGTCCTCATATGACCCCGACGAGATCCCGCACGGATCCCGAAAACCATCCAGAAATGATGCCGGAAGGGTCCCCAAATGATCGCGAAATAGTCCCGAAATGATTCCGGAATAGTCCCGAAAATGTTCCAAAATAACCCCGACGGGATCCCGGACGGATCCCGTAAACCCAGGGTCCCAAAATGATCCCGAAATAGTCCCGAAAAAGTCCCAAATTACCCCGGCGTAATCCCGGACCGATCCCGAAAACCATCCAGAAATGATCCCGGAAGGGTCTCGATATGACCCTTACGGGATTACAAATAAGGTGAAGCTAATTATAAAACCATGTTAATAAGGCAGCAGGCGCATTGGAGCGAATAAAAAGTTAGATAGAAACATACAGGTAAAGCTAATAAAAGCGTGCTAATAAAAACAATTGATGGAGGGCGGATGGCGGAAGTAGAGGAGAGGACCACTGATCGTTCCTCCAAAATTGTCTAGAGCTCCTTCTGTATGTACCAGATACCAAAAACTATTGACTTAGGAGAAAATTTAGATTGAGTTATAACAATTTATGGATTTTACACCAGAGGGGGAGATAAAGGGGCGCGGGCGGAGGGTGTCACTGCTTACTTTGTAAGCCCTCGACTTATTTGACCCCTTGAGTCTGTGATATTGGTGGAGGCCAGTATACGTAAAGTTATAATGTGTAAAAATTATGAAAAATAATTTCTCGAAGGGGTCGTGGGACCCCCACCCCTCTTTCCATGTTCGAAAAAAATTTCGCTAGTAGACTACTGTTTGTGTCCCAAATTTCATCAAAATCCGTGTAGCCATTCTGGCGTGATTCAGTCGCAAAGACGAAAAAATATAATAATTAAATTATAACTGTTCCTAGGGGGCGGGGACCACGCCCCGTTTGAAAAATATATAGCTAGTAGATCCTTCTAGACTATTGGCTATATGTGTGCAAAATTTCATCCAAATCGGTCCAGCCGTTCTTGCGTTATTGAGTCACAAAGACAAACGTCTGGACAAACATCCAAACATCCAAACATCCAAACATCTTAACATCCAAACTTTCCCATTTATAATATACTAGCCTTTACCCGCGGCCCCGTCCGCATGGAAAATTTTAAATATATGGGCTATTCGCGTTAGCCTGCTTATTATCTGTTTAAAATTTTGTTTTCTGTCTAATGCATTTTATTTTTGTAATTGAGTAAAAAAAGAACTAAATGAGCTGATAACCTGATAGGATCCCAAATGATCCCGAAATTATCCAGAAAAAGCTATGACCCCAACGCTATCGCGGACGGATCCCGTAAACCATCCAGAAATGCCCCGAAAGGGTCTCCAAAAGTTCCCCGAATAGTCCCAAAAAAACCCGAAATGAGAGCGACACGATTCTAGACGTATCCAGAGAACCCACAGAAATGATCCCTGAAGGTGTTCCAAAATGATCCCGAAAAGGTTCCGAAATGACCCTGACGGGCTCCCGGGCGGATCTCAAAAACCATACAGAAAATATCCAGGAAGGGTCCCTAAATTATCCCGACTAACTCCAGAAAAAGTTCCGAAATGGCTCCGAGGGGATCCACGATGGATCGCGAAAACCATACAGAAATGATTCCGGAAGGATTCCAAAATGATCCCGAAATAGTCCGGAATTGACCCAGATGGGTTCCTGCACAGATCCAGAAATGATCCCGGAAGGGTGCAAAAACTATCCCGGAAAAGTAACAAAAAATCCCGAAATGGCTCCTACGGCATCCCGGACGGATCCAGAAATGATCTCGGAAGGTTACCCAAATGATCCCAAAATGGTCCCGAAATGACCCTGATGGATCCAGCAAACCATCAAGAAATTATGCCGAAAGGGTCCCAAAATGATCCCGAAATAATACAGAAAAAGTCACGAAACGACCCCTAGAGGATCCCCAAATGATCCCGTATTAGCCCCGAAAAGGTCCCGAAATAACCCCGACGGGATCCAGGACAAATCCCGAAAACCATCCAGAAATGATGCTGGAAGGGATCCCAAATGATTCCGTAAAAGTCCCTCATTGATTCCGACGGGATCCCGAACGGATACCGAAAATCATCCAGAAGTGATGCCGGAAAGGTCCTCAAATGATCACCTAATAGTCCCGAAATGACCCTTAAGGGGTCATGGACGGATCCCATAAACCATCCAGAAATTATCGCGATATAGTCCCGAAGAAGTCCCGAAATGACCCTGACGGGATCTCGATCGCACCCCTAAATGACCCTGACGGGATCCCGGACAGATCCCGAAATCCATCCAGAAATTATCTTGGGAGGGACCCCAAATGATCCCGAAAAAGTCCCGCAGTGATTCCGAGGGGATCCTGATCGGATACCGAAAACCATCCAGAAGTGATGCCGGAAAGGTCCTCAAATGATCACCTAATACCAAAATGACCCTGACGGCATCCCGGACTGATCCCAAAATCCATCTAGAAATGATCTTGGGAAGGTCCCAAAATTATACCGAAATAGTCTCGGAAAAGTTCAGAAATTACCCTGACGGGTTCCCGGACGAATCCTGAAAGCCATCTCTAAATGATCCCGAAAAAGTCCCGAAATGACCCTGACTGGACCCCGAAAGGATCCCGAAAACTATCCAGAAATGATGCCGGAAATGTCCTCAAATGATCTCCCAATAGTTCCGAAAAGACCTTGACGGGATCCCGAACGGATCCCGACAACTATCCAGAGATGATACCGAAAGGGCCGCAAATGATCCCGTATTAGTCGAGAAAAAGTCCCGAAATGACCCCGACGGGATCCCGGACGAATCCCAAAAACCATCCAGAAATGATGCCGGTAGGTATCCCAAATGATCCCGAAATAATCCCGAAACGACCTCGTCGGCATCCCGGGCGGATACCGAAAATTATCCAGAAATGATGCCGGAAAGGTCCACAAATGATCTCCTAATAGTCCCGAAATTACCCTGATGGGATCCCGGCCGGATCCCGAAAACCATCCAGAAATGATGCAGGAAGAGCCCCCAAATGATCCCGAAAAAGTCCCCAAATGACCCCGACGATATCCCGGACGGATCCCGAAAACCATCCAGAAATGATGCCGGAAAAGCCCCCAAATGATCCCGAAAAAGTCCCCAAATGACCCCGACGAGATCCCGCACGGATCCCGAAAACCATCCAGAAATGATGCCGGAAGAGCCCCAAATGATCCCGAAAAAGTCCCCAAATGACCCCGACATACTCCAGAAAAGGTTCCGAAATGGCTCCGAGGGAATCAACGACGGATCGCGAAAACCATACAGAAATGATTCCGGAAGGATCCCAAAATGATCCCGAAATAGTCCGGAAATGACCCAGATGGGATCCCGCACAGATCCAGAAATGATCCCGGAAGGATCCAAAAACTATCCCCGAAAAGTAACAAAAAATCCCGAAATGGCTCCTACGGCATCCCGGACGGATCCAGAAATGATCTCGGAAGGGTCCCCAAATGATCCCAAAATGGTCCCGAAATGACCCTGATGGATCCGGCAAACCATCAAGAAATTATGCCGGAAGGGTCCCCAAATGATCCCGAAATAAAACAGAAAAAGTCACGAAACGACCCCTAGAGGATCCCCAAATGATCCCGTATTAGCCCCGAAAAAGTCCCAAAATGACCCTGACGGGATCCCGAAAGGATTCCGAAAACAATACAGAAATGATGCCGGACAGGTCCTCAAATGATCCTCTAATAGTCCCGAAATGACCGTGACGGGATCCCGACAACTATCCAGAAATGATGCCGAAAGGGTCCGCAAATGATCCCGTATTAGTCGAAAAAAGTCCCGAAAGGACCACGACGGGATCCCGGACGAATCCCAAAAACCATCCAGAAATGATGCCGGTAGGTATCCCAAATGATCCCGAAATAGCCCCGAAATGACCTCGTCGGCATCCCGGACGGATCCCGAAAATTATCCAGAAATGATGCCGGAGAGGTTCCCAAATGATCCCCTAATAGTCCCAAAATTACCCTAATGGGATCCCGGACGGATCCCGAAAACCATCCAGAAATGATGCCGAAAGGGTTCCCAAATGATCCCGTATTAGTCGCGAAAAAGTCCCGAAATGACCCCGACGGGATCCCGGACGGATCCCGAAAACCATCCAGAAATGTTGCCGAAAGGGTTCCCAAATGATCCCGTATTAGTCGCGAAAAAGGCCCGAAAGGACCCCGACGGGATCCCGGACGGATCCCGAAAACCATCCAGAAATGATGCCGGATGAGCCCCAAAATGATCCCGAAAAAGTCCCCAAATGACCCCGACGAGATCCCGGACGGATCCCGAAAACCATCCAGAAATGATCCCGAAATAGTCCCGAAAAAGTCCCGAAATTACCCCGGCGTAATCCCGGACCGATCCCGAAAACCATCCAGAAATGATCCCCGAAGGGTCTCGATATGACCCTTACGGGATTACAAATAAGGTGAAGCTAATTATAAAACCATGTTAATAAGGCAGCAGGCGCATTGGAGCGAATAAAAAGTTAGATAGAAACATACAGGTAAAGCTAATAAAAGCGTGCTAATAAAAACAATTGATGGATGGCGGATGGCGGGAGTAGAGGAGAGGACCACTGATCGTTCCTTCAAAATTGTCTAGATCTCGTTCTGTATGTACCAGATACCAAAAACTATTGATTTAGGAGAAAATTTAGATTGAGTTATAACAATTTATGGATTTTACACCAGAGGGGGAGATAAAGGGGGGCGGGCGGAGGGTGTCACTGCTTACTTTGTAAGCCCTCGACTTATTTGACCCCTTGAGTCTGTGATATTGGTGGAGGCCAGTATACGTAAAGTTATAATGTGTAAAAATTATGAAAAATAATTTCTCGTGGGGGTCGTGGGACCCCCACCCCTCTTTCCATGTTCGAAAAAAATTTCGCTAGTAGACTACTGTCTGTGTCCCAAATTTCATCAAAATCCGTGTAGCCATTCTGGCGTGATTCAGTCGCAAAGGCGAAAAAATATAATAATTAAATTATAACTGTTCCTAGGGGGCGGGGACCACGCCCCTTTTGAAAAATATATAGCCAGTAGATCCTTCTAGACTATTGGCTATATGTGTGCAAAATTTCATCCAAATCGGTCCAGCCGTTCTTGCGTTATTGAGTCACAAAGACAAACGTCTGGACAAACATCCAAACATCCAAACATCCAAACATCCAAACATCTTAACATCCAAACTTTCCCATTTATAATATATATTAGATATTAGATTAGCGGTACCCGACAGATGATGTTCTGGGTCACCCTGGTCCACATTTTGTTCGATATCTCGAAAACGCCCTCACATATACAACTAAGGCCCACTCCCTTTTAAAATACTCATTAAAACCTTTCATTTGATACCCATATCGTACAAACGCATTCTAGTCAGCCTTGGTGCACCTTTATGGCGATATCCCTAAATGGCGTCCACCTATAGAACTGTGGCCTACTCCCTCTTAAAATACTCTTTAATACCTTCCATTTGAAACCCATGCCATAAAAACACATTCCAGGGTTACCCTAGGTTCATTTTGCTAAATGGTAATTTTCCCTTATTTTGTCTCCAAAGCTCTCAGCTGAGTATGTAATGTTCGGTTACACCCGAACTTAGCCTTCCTTACTTGTTTTATTTAAATTTAAATTTAAAAAATTTTAATTTTCCCAAAATTAAAAAAAACAATAAAACATTATGTTTTTTATTTCTTTTTTGTAATTTCTGTTTATTTGATTTTCTCGTTAAAATTTTTTTTAGTTTGCATTAAAATATTTGTCTTAAAAATTTTTTTTATAAATTTCATATCAACAATATACAAAAAACTTTCAGTATCTCGGCTCTTGGAGTCTTACAAATCCAATTTCCAAAAATGTTTGAAGCGCTTAAAAAACCTCGTTTTTCTTAAAAAAAAAACTTTGTCTTGGGAAAAAAGTTATAAAACCACTATTCTTACACATCGAAATTATGAAAATTGAAATATTGTAAAAGTAGGAAAAAAAATTTTATTATTATTTTTTTATAACCTTTCAATTTATATTTTTTCTCTAAGAAATACTTATTATTTTTCTGCAAGCCGCCGCTTTTCATTAATTTACATACATTACAACTTCTACAGACCTTTTATTATATGTTAAATTAGATAACTTATTTAAAACTATAGATATAAATTACTTAATAAATCAAATTATGAAAGAAAATAACTAAACAACTAAGATCAAAACTGAATTTAAGGAAACCTTGAACTTGTGCACCAAATATCTTTTTTAAAGTACGGCATTTGCTGTATTGATAACAGTTCTTCCTGCTGATGTGTCTTAATATGCAGCTAATATATGAGCAAACTAATTACAAAATATAACGTTTGAGCTTGTGTTCAAGAGCGTTGAAGCGATTAACAGCAGCTATTCAAGAATGCATAAAAACAACAAAAGACAGTTTGAAGCAAAAGAAAAATGAACACAAACCAAAGAGGCAACTAAAATACTTGAAATATTGAGTAATATTTCAAATTAAACTATAAATTTATGGCAGTTTGCCTTTGCTTTCTTCCTTCGTCTGTAAAAACGTTAATTTTCACGCTGCCTTGTGCTGATATTGAGGGATGACAGCTTTCATACTTGAGAGTCTTCTTGATAATGGTGTACGCGTTGCTTGTATGCCACTAAGACTATTCATTGAGTGGGAGTCTCGACCAAAAACACTTTCGCATGAAAATTCAAGAATTTTTGTCTTTTTTGAACAATTTTCCGATTTCGATGAAAGTGTTTTTCCGAAAAAGCATTCTTTTGCGGGAATTCAATCAATACGAAGTTTCACCATTTAGCTTGGCACATCGACTATGCGCTTTAGTATAGTGTTACGCTTACTTGAACATACATAAAACATGCATTTACCAATCTCACTTAGGAATACATTGAAAATAATTTATCAATTGTGTCAAATCCATGAAAAAAGTATGCCAAAAAAATTCCGCTTTACGTCGATTTCAGCACTAACAGAAAAACTGTATTTCAAACAATGAATACGTTTGTTTTCCGATGTTACAGAACTTTATATAGCCTATTGCAAGCGCCTCTGTGATGGATCTGTTAGAGGCCAATAGTTGTTTTGGCATAAAAGGTGTGATGAACTTATTGCACTAATTTCCTCAGCTATACTGAAAGAGAAATGGACCAAGCTTTGTGCGGATATGGTTCAATTTCGGCTCAAGAGCCAATTTCACACAACATCAATCCAGTCTTTTTTGGTGTCCTCCCGCTTCCATGGACGGTGACAAGCCAGGAATCCTAGTGGAAAGCATCAACATATAAGGTAAAAACGGTTCGTGAAAGTAGCGTAGTTCCCAGGTAAATATATTTTTTTCTACCGAAATTTATTTAAAATTCTTTTCCTAACATAAGAAAATAAGATTAATTCAATTGGTTTTTTACTAGAAATTCAGATAAAATCTAAGATTTAGTGAAATGTTTTTAGAAAAATACTTTTGTTTAAATTTTTTTTTTCTTAATATAATGCTCAGAACAAATTGATATGGACAAAAATTTTCAGTATCTGAGAAATTTAACAATTTTTCTTTTTTTTTTTTGCTAGGAAATATTTTTATTTTTAAAATAACTTATTTTTTCAATTTTTACACGTAAATACGCTATATTAATTTTTTTTTTTGTTTAAGTTCGGATAACATTTTGGATTTAATGAAATTGTTTCAGAAAAAATTAATATGAACAAAAATTATTAGGTGTCTGAAAAATCAAAATTCCCCATTTTTATATACAAGTATTTCTATCTGTATATTTTTATACTCAGCCTGCTTTGCACACAGAGTATATTAACTTTAATTGGATAACGGTTTGTTGTACAGGTATAAAGGAAACGATATAGATATAGACTTCCATATATCAAAATCATCAGTATCGAAAAAAAATTTGATTGTGCCATGTCCGTGCGTCCGTCCGTCCATCCGTCCATCCGTCTCCGTTAACACGATAACTTGAGTAAATTTTGAGATATCTTGATGAAATTTGGTATGTGGGTTCCTGGGCACTCGTTTCAGATCGCTATTTAAAATGAACGATATCGGAATATAACTACGCCCACTTTTTCGATATCGAATATTTCGAAAAACCAAAAATGCGATAATTCATTACCAAAGTCGGATATCTTTACTATGAAACTTGGTAGGTGGGTTAACCTTATGACGCAGAATAGAAAACTAGTAAGACTTTGGACAATGTGCGTGGCACCGCCCACTTTTAAAAGATGGTAATTTAAAAGTTTTGCAAGCTGTAATTTTGCAGTCGCTGAAGATATCATGATGAAATTTGGCAGGAACGTTTTTCCTATTACTATATGTGTTCTAAATAAAAATTAGCAAAATCGATTGAAGAACACGTCCATTTAAAAAAAAAAAAAAATTTTAAGTCAAATTTTAACAGTATATTAGTAAATTATGTCAACATTCAACTCTATTAATGATATGATGCAACCAATACAAAAATAAAAGAAAATTTCAGAATGGGTGTGGCTGCGCCCTTTTTCATTTAATTTGTCTAGAGCACTTTTAATGCCATAAGTTGAACAAAAATTTACCAGTCCTTGTGAAATTTGGTAGGGGCATAGACTCTATAACGATAAGAGTTTTCTGTGAAAATGGGCGAAATCGGTTGAAACAACGCCCAGTTTTTATACACAGTCGAGCGGAAGGACAGACCGCTAACACGATATCTTGAGCAAAAATCGATATATCTTTACTTAGCTTAGTTCACGTACTTATCTGAACTCACTTTACCTTGGTATAAAAAATTACCGAAATCCGACTATGACCACGCCCACTTTTTCGATATCAAAAATTACGCAAAATGAAAAAAATGCCATAATTCTATACCAAATACGGAAAAATGGATGAAACATGGCAATTGGATTGGTTTATTGACGCAAAATATAACTTTAGAAAAAAATTTGTAAAATGGGTGTGACACCTACCATATTAAGTAGACGAAAATGAAAAAGATCTACAGGGCAGGAATACTGTTCGTGGTATTACGTATATAAATAAATTAGCGGTACCCGACAGATGATGTTCTGGGTCACCCTGGTCCACATTTTGTTCGATATCCCGAAAACACCTTCACATATACAACTAAGGGCCACTCCCTTTTAAAACCCTGATTAATATCTTTAATTTGATACCCAAATCGTACAAACGCATTCTAGAGTCACCCCTCGTCCACCTTTATGGCGATATCTCGAAAAGGTGTCCACCTATAGAACTAAGGCCCACTCTCTTTTAAAATACTCTTTAATACCTTCCATTTGATACCCATGTCATGCAAACACAGTCCAGGATTACCCTAGGTTCATTTTCCTACATGGTGATTTCCCTTATTTTGTCTCCAAAGCTCACAATTGAGTATGTAATGTTCGGTTACACCCGAACTTAGCCTTCCCTACTTGGTTTTCCTAATAATAATTTGTTTAAATTTTTTCTTGAAATAAGTTAAAAAAGATATATGCAATTGTTTTCTTTTGGAAAATCGGATAAAATCTAAGATTTAACAAAATGTTTACAAGATAAAATTTTTTTCCCCACTAAAAATCCAAAATCTCCATTTTTGTTTAAAATAAATTATTTTCAAAGAAACGTTTATTTCTTTAAAATCTTTTATAACAAAATAAGCTAAATAAAAAATTGGCAAAAGTACAACATCTAATAAGAAAAAAAAATAATTTTTTTTTAGTTTTTTTTCCTTAAAATATTTATCTTAAAAAATTTGATGTCAACAGTCCTTTTGTTTTAAAATTTTTTTTTCGCTTTTTCGAAATTCGGAAAAATTTAGGGAGCAATTACTATTTATAAAAAATGCACAAAATTTTTATATATGTATTTTTAATATATTTAATTTTTTTTTCTTAAACATTTTTTTTGCATTAGAATTTTTTTTTTATATTTTTTTAACAAACTGATATCAACAGTTTAAACAAAAGTATTCAATTACAATGAACATTTTTTTTTTATTAAAATATTTTTTATAAAAAACTTTTCAAATTTATATTACCACATATCAAAATTATGCAAATCTTAAAAAAAAGTCGTTATTTTTAAGTTTCTTTTTCTAATACATTTTTTTTTGGAATAACAAGAAAATTGCAATTTTTTCGCAAAACATGACCTCTTTGCGTTTTATTCGCTGCACTATCTTCATATCAGAGTAAAACTCAAAAGGCACGTCATCATACTTCCTTAGCTGTTGGCATTACGGATAATCTTACGAACACTCCAAAAGTCAACGCATCTTCTCCCCACACAGTTCATTATTCTGAATCAGAGATCAAAACAGGTATGATGAGCGACTTGTAGAGGGCGCGTTTTTTTTGTCTATAGAGGATTTAAATTTTAAATTGCCTGCTCACTTCAAAGTAACACTTGTTGGCAAGATCTATTCTCTGCTTTATTTCTAAGCTGAAGTGCTTATGCTGCTAAGGGTGTTCCAAGATAGACGAAACCCAGTCTCGGATTCATATCCATCAACAGTGACGTTCCCAAGGCGTGAATGCGCTGATTATTTTATGGATCACTTCGCCTTGTCCCCTCATTTACCACAATACCCGACTTTTTGCATTTTATCTAAGACAGAGAACCCAGAGCTCACGGCGCGTTTTTAAAAGCCAGTTTTATCACTGTAAAGGATTTTCTACATTTAATATATTTTTCTAAAACCATCTTAGTTATAAATTAACAACAGATATAACATTCAGTGTATTGACGCCACTGGGTATAATTGAAAATTGACACAACCATGGAATGCTGCATAATCAAAGCACACCATTCCACAGCTTTATTGCTGACTTATCATTCATCTCTGGGGTGGGCGTGCTACCTTTCACTATATGTGTACATATGTATACCCTTCTCTCTCATTCTATTACACGTTTCATCTGACAATCTGAAAAAGCTCATCAATGCCACTGCCAATGTCAACACTACCTTCTTTGCACTTCACCTACTTACGCGTACTTCCTGTGACATTTTTTCTATCCTTTTTCGTATTTGACATCCTGTAGGCATCTTCAAGCAGCATATCCTCCTCTAGATTGACAATGGGATTTGCTATTTTGCTGCGCTATGTCGGGTGACAAGAGTTTGTGTGGATTTTAAATGAATTTTGAATGCGCCGTGTCGGTAGCACGCACTCAATAATTTTTTATTTTTCTATTTTTCTTTGTTCTCAGCTCACTGTGAAACGTGCGGCATGTTTGCTGGCTACACAATTTTTTAAGCGATGTTAAGCTGAGAAAAAATGAAAAGTTTTAAAAACTCACGAACTTATTTGCATAAATTTGGTTGGGGTGGTAACTTTGAATTAAAATTAAAGATTTTACAAATTCTTTATTCGTTGTAAGAAGAAAATAAAGTGCGCACTTCATATTTCATTGATGATAAATTTATGTATGTATGTGGTGAAATATTTATGTATGTATTTTTGTATACAGATTTTATCATATTTTTAATACTCACAAAGCAAGCACAGATCATGTTAAGTTTTTTTTTCAGAAAATTTGGTTTTGAGCAGAATAATTTATGCACAGCAGCGCACGGCTAAAGATGAAAAATATAGCGATAAAATTAATTTTTGTCGTGATGTCAGTTTGAAGTTTAAGTGTATTGCCCTAAACACTTACAGCAATTTGTTGAGTGCGAATTTGACATTTATGACGTCACTACAGTACAAGCCAGGTACAACTAGGTTAAGGTAACCGACACGTGAGGAACTCACATAAACTGAATGAATCCAGAAGTTTGCTCTACGACCAAGATTAAAAACCTTATCAGAAACTAAGGCTGATGCTAAAAAATTCATGGCAAATACTAGAAACTTTCTAGAACCAATGCTAATTGCTGCTCCGGGATCTAGTAGCTGTGCCATTCCGATCGCCTTAAATCTTAACTTGGCGATTTTATGACACTATGCAGCTCCACGTTTGGTTCAATGCCTTTCCTGCTTTCTTTTAAACTTGCCCTGATTGGGACGTCGACGGTGTAAGCTCTAAAGGATGCACCCTGGTTTGGTAGCCAAATCATCGATTACCATAAGACCAGGGACTCAATCTAAGTTTATATATTTCCAAATCCTATTCATTCTCAGGGATTTTTTATGATTGGGACGTCGACGGTGTAAGCTCTAAGGGATGAACCCTGGTTCGGTAGCTAAATCATCTATTACCATAAGACCAGGGACTCAATTTAAATGTATAAATTTCCAAATCCTATTCCTTTTCAGGGATTTTTTACACTGTTACACACTTTCGTATTGTGGCGAATATTAGCATCACTATCCTAGGCACTATGTTAGTAAATAATTACAACAACAACAAAATACTAAAGCAATCCACACTTGTGTACATAAACACATCAATCATCATTTACACACATACATACAAGGCAACAAAGAGATATCTCACACACACACATGTAGTCTGAACACAAACACAGCCAAAGTAGTTACTCACACATACACGCATATGGCTGTAAGAAAAGCATAAACTACAAATATACATGTATATAGCTGGTAACCAAGCATGAGATACAACTGTTCTCGAACAGACTTTCACGAAACGACTAGACCTTAGGAGAATTGGGTGAACGAGAAAACCGAGAGTATAAAAGAAGCACAGTGACAGTTCAGTGACATGAACGTTAGCAGAAGGTGCATAATAACCAGGATTTCCCCAGAATTCGTTACAATATGTTGTGCTTTAAAAAATTTTGCCTTAGTTGCTGCATTGTCAGTATACGAATTGACGAGCCACAATTTAAGCTACTTTCCTCCAGTGCTTCTACTGCCATCTAAATTATCATTAAAGCTATTAGGTAGCTTGCAGGATCTATTTATTTCCGGATCAGCGTAGTATACCGCATACCCTACTTCTTCCAGTTCCTTGAAACTATCGTCGTATACATAACAAAATGGCGTCTGCCATTTAAGCGCCCTTTCTCCAACCTTTCACCTCTAAGAGGGCTCTAAGAGATCCACTAAAGCTCATGTAGTGAACGAGGTTATCTATTTGTCCATTTTTTATGACCCTATACTACTATGTCCCAATTTTCTCGTTGTTAATGCAATCTCGTTGTTTACGCAATGTTCTTTAGCACCAGGTCTACATTTAATTCTAGGATCGGATTAGTTTTCAGAGCTGCCGTTATTCTAGTTATTGGTAATCTACCTACTTCCTCAAGTTTTTTTGTATATGCACTTGTTTGTGTTTCTGTCCACCCAACTAGGACCTCGTACAGTATTACAGTATGGACTTGACAGTTGCCGTAAGTTCTCAAATAGAGAGTTCCGGCAATAGGTCCGATAGGCAACATTTCTTGTAGGGTAACACCTCCGAGCTTAGGCTTAGTCCAAAAAGGGACCTTTTACCAATAGCATATGAGCGGTTTTTTCTGCGCTGGTGTTAACCCTACTCCAGATGACCATTAACCCACATTCCGGAACGCGTGCTCCTTCGGAGAGATGATTGCTGCTAGGCCTCTGCCACTTATGTTGACTGAAATGTCATCTGCATAGGCCGTTTGACTCTGTTCATTTTTAAACCACCTACATAAAAAATTGGTTGATAATCAGCTTCCACAGCATTGAAGGTAATACCCAACCTAGCAGCATTCTTCTATTTAGAGATGTTGTGGCCTCTTATAGACCCCCTTGCGAGGGGAACATTCTGCAGCTTAACATGGAGCCAATCCAACTTGTTAAGGTCTGCAGTTAATAAGCGCAATATAAAGCTTAATAGATTCAAACCATCCGCAACCCAATTGTTAACCTCACCTGGGTGAGGGGAATACTGTTACGAATGTGAAAGTATCATACAAATATTTAGCAGGAGAGGCTCTGGCGACCCCAAGCTCCTCATGGAACTAGAGGGTGGAAGAGCGGCATGGCATAGAAGGTTTAATGTGGTCATATCAATCGTTCCCGGGATGGTCGGGCTACTACTTCAATTGTATTTTATTACCGAAACGTACCGGATCTATATCCTGTAAAGGGCCATCAACATCGATAACACTCTCCAAAACCTTCGCACAGTGTCTTTATCTTTAGACTAAAAACAACAGCATTATTATTAGCTATTTACAATCGTTCCTCCGGCCATTCGCAATATAGTAGTAAATATCTTGTCTGAACCCGTCGATTTAAACCAAGTAAAAATTCTAATCGCCCATTCATTTTTGGCATTTATCACCACTGCAGCTTCAACTCTGCTTCCAGTCTTTGTGTAATAAACGGTGAGCTGCTCACATGAGTGGAGAATTCTCTCTGCCAGATGAGAGCCATGGCTCCTGCATCAATTTAATTACTTCGAAATACGGGGTGCGTTCAAAAAGTATTGCGAATTTTGTGTTTTTTCATATATCATTTATTTGTTAATGAATATTTCTTTTGTCGCCTTTAATGTAATCTCTATGAGATATTATATACTTCTGGCAACGGGTTTTCCAATCTTCGAAGCACTTCAAAAAATCGTTTTTTTTTTTACCTTGTTCGGTTCCTCTTCGATGCCGTCTTTATCTCGTAAACCGTAGCATGACGTCGTCCTTTCATGGGCCTCTTCAGTTCAGGGAACAAGAAAAAGTCAGGGAGCTAGATCTGGGGAACACGGTGGCTGCGTTATCATTAGTGTGTTGTTTTTGGCCAAAAGGTCGCGTCGAAATTGAGCAATTTTGGTACGAATTTCGCGGCGACCCGTTTCATGCCCAAATCATTGATAAAAATCGAATGGTACGAGCCATTCGATGATTGACCAATACCATTTTCTACACTTCATCAATTTTTTCTTCTCGGGCGTCCGGCACGCTCTTCGTCGTTCCTATCTTCTCGGCCTTCTGTGAACATTTTGTACCAACGATAAACGTTTCTTCGGTCCAAGGTAGCTTTTCCGTATGCCACAGTCAATATTCGGAACGCATCCGCGTACTTAATATCGTTTTTTACACAAAGTTGGATACAGGATCTTTGATCCATTTTTTTTAATAGGTAAAAATCGAAGACTTTTGGTTCGACACGTGCAAGCAAAGCAGCTGTCAACAATTAAGTGAACATTCAAAATGGCCGAGCTTGTCGGTATAAATGAAAGACATGAGTACCAACATAACGCCACAAAAGAATCAAAATTCGAATATACGTAACCCGCAAATTCAAAATTCGTGATACTTTTTTAACACACCTCGTATTAAAAACTGAGCCCGATCAGGCAGCATTTTACATAAATAAAATGTAAAATACACCCATCAACAAATCCATACACATGAATACTAATAAGGGTATCAGCAATTTAAGAGCCGAATCTATATAGATTAATTTAAAATAATGTAAATTTAATGGTTTCGCTGTCAAGCTCAGTAACTCACTCTACACTTGCACTTCAACAGGTTTTAATTTAAAATTTATTTTTTTTGATTCATTTCTTTACTTCCTTTTATTTGCTTTTCTTAGCGCTACAATTACTTACTGCTTGCTTTTATTTGATATTGACAAATATTACATTTTGCTACATGATTGTTTTACTGCCATTTCTCTCATAGTAAAAAATTCGCATATTGCTTTACAAATAAAATTGCTTACTTCTTCATATTTTTTACAGCCACGCATCATGTTGTCGCTGAAAACTCTTCCGTCAGCAGCAAGATTGTGTACGAAGAAAAATTAATGTATGTTAAGTGTATGACATATCGATAATTGAATGTCCGCCTGCCTGCCCGTTTCCCTGACATCATGCATCATACTTTTGCAAAGCCGCTGAATTTTTATGATGACAAATATGTGGCGTAAGGCTTTAACACAAGAATTTATGTAAGTGTACACAATGCACATACGTACCCACTCACGCATGTATATTGTAATCTATTTGTATGTATGCAGATAATCCAGGCGACATTCATTGACTGCTTGCTGAATTGAGCGGCGACGAAAATGACTTCTTTATTTGACTTGAAAATTGGTTTTTTGCTGCCCTGCCAAAGGAAGCAACAGTCACGGGAAGCTCTCGTCGTAAAAGTGACAACGAATGTGGTAGTGGTAGGTGTGTGTGTTTGTGCTGTAGTGTAACAACTATGCATGACGTGCATATGCTGTAACTTTGTGATATATTTTATGATGACTTTAATAGGCGTTGAATTTGAGACTGTGTGTGTGTGCTCATTTGACGAATGCTTTTAGCGAAATTGTGCGCGAGAATAATTCTGCGATATGCCATTAATATTGTAAAGTCATTTCAATGTATATGTGAAAAGTTACGAATAGGAGAAATTGTCTCTTCAATTTCTTTTTAAATATTTTTGCTAGATGTTTATTACAAAAATCCTTTCCAAGGAATTATGACTTCAACAAATCTTTTTATGAATTTCTTGATGAAAAAATTGAATAGCTGTAATTCTTAAAATATTTCTAAAAGCATATCTACCTTAAGAAGGCGGGCTAGAATAGACTGGTATTGAAAATATGAGAAACCGAACGATTAACACGTTAATTTTTTCGATATCGAAATTCCGAAAATAGGTAAAAAGTGTTAACTCATTACCAAAGACACATTTAAAGATGAAATGTGGCTAATATTTCGTGAAATTTTGGAAAATGAGCGTGGCATCGCGCACATGTTAAAGCAGAAAAGTTAGATTTTTGCGAGTCGTTGGAGATATCATGTGAAAATTTGTAAAAATTTACAAATTCTTTGCCGACAACGCCCACTTAAAAAAAAATCGATATCGAAATTTTGAAAAATTGAGAAAATGCGACAGTTCATTATCGAATGCGACAAAACTTGATATGGGAATTTGTCACGTAAAAATATAAATTTGGTTAAAGTTTTTAAAATGGGCGTGACACTGCCCACATTTAGAAGAAGAGCATTGTAATTGAAAATTTTGCAAATCGTAAATCATTTTAGAAATTGGCTCGAAAATTATCCTTTTTTATTATGCTTTTATATATACACCATAAGAAAATTTACAGAATTAATTTGGCAACCACGCCCACTTTAAAGAGCTCAATACCGAAATTTTCCAAAATGTAATATTGCGTCATCAAAGATCGATATAGTAATAAGATTTGATATGTGGGTTGAAATTATGACGGAATATCTAATATTTTGTAGAGTTTGGAAAATGGGCGTGGCGCCGCCTACATAGTAGAAGAAAACTTAAGAATTTTGCATGCAGTTGAAGACTTCAGATTGAAATTTGGTAAGACGATTGTCACTGCAACTTTAAAAACGACAAAACAAATTGGCTCGGTAACTACGCCCACATAAAGAAAGTCGAAATTTCGAAAAATGTAGAAACCCCAAAAATTTATTACAAAATACGGATAAAGTTAAGGAACTTGATATGTTGGTTGAATATATTGAATAAGAAATTTTGTAAAATTTTGGAAAATGGGCGTGACAACGCTCACATTAAGAACAAGTAAGGAAGGTTAAGTTCGGGTGTAACCGAACATTACATATTCAGTTGAGAGCTATGGTGACAACATAAGGGAAAATAACCATTTAGGAAAATGATCCGGGGGTTATCCTGAAATGTGTTTGTATGACATGTGTATCAAATGAAAGGTATTAAAGAGTATTTTTGAGGGAGTGGGCCATAGTTCTATAGGTGGACGCCATTTAGGGATATCGCCATAAAGGTGGACCAGGCCTGACTCTAGAATTTGTTTGTACGATATGAGTATCAAACGAAAGGTGTTAATGAGTATTTCAAAAGGGCGTGGGGCTTAGTTTTTAGTGGACGCCTTTTCGATACATCGCCATAAAAGTGGAGCAGGGGTGACTCTAGAATGTGTTAGTACGATACCCGTATCAAATTAAAGGTATTAATGTGGGTTTCAAAAGTGAGTCGTGGTAGTTGTATAGGTGGTCGCCTTTTCGAGATATCGCCATAAAGGTGGACCAGGGGTGACTCTAGAATGTGTTAGTACGATACTCGTATCAAATTAAAGGTATTAATGTGGGTTTTAAAAGTGAGTGGTGGTAGTTGTATAGGTGGTCGCCTTTTCGAGATATCGCCATAAAGGTGGACCAGGGGTGACTCTAGAATGTGTGTGTAAGATACTTGTATCAAATTAAAAGTATTAATGAGGCTTTTAAAAGGGAGTGGTGGTAGTTGTATATGTGAAGGCGTTTCCAGATATCGACCAAAATGTGGACCAAGGTGACCCAGAACATCATCTGTTGGATACCGCTAATTTATTTATATATATAATACCACGAACAGTATTCCTGCCAATATTTCAAGGGTTTTTTATATCGCCCTGCAGCACTTTTTCATTTTCTTCTGCTTAATATGGTAGGTGTGACACACATTTTACAAAGTTTTTTTCTAAAGTTATGTTTTGCGTCAATAAACCAATCCAAATACAATGTTTCATCCCTTTTTCATATTTGATATAGAATTATAGCATTTTTTTCGTTTTTGGTAATTTTCGATACCGCAAAAGTGGGCGTGGTCATAGTCGGATTTCGGCCTTTTTTTATACCAATACAAAGTGAGTTCAGATAAGAACGTGAACTGAGTTTAGTAAAGATATATTGATTTTTGCTCAAGTTATCATGTTAACGGCCGAGCGGAAGGACAGACGGTTGACTGTGTATAAAAACTGGGCGTGGCTTCAACCGATTTCACCGTTTTTCACAGAAATAAGTTATTGTCCCAGAAGCTAAGCCCCTACCAAATTTTACAAGGATTGGTAAATTGTTGTTCGACTTATGACATTAAAAGTATCCTAGACAAATTAAATAAAAAAGGGCGGAGCCACGCCCATTTTGAAATTTTCTTTTATTTTTGCATTTGGTTGCACCATATCATTACTAGAGTTGAATGTTATTAAATTATTAAGATATTAAATTTTTTGTTAAAATTTGACTTAAAAAAAATTTTTTTTTTAAAAGTGGGCGTGGTTGTTCTCCGATTTTGCTAATTTTTATTAAGCATACATATAGTAATAGGAGTAACGTTCCTGCCAAATTTCATCATGATATCTTCAACGGCTGCCAAATTACAGCTTGCAAAAGTTTTAAATTACCTTCTTTTAAAAGTGGGCGGTGCCACGCCCATTGTCCAAAGTTTTACTAGTTTTCTATTGAGCGTCAACAGTTCAACTCACCTACCAAGTTTTATTGCTTTATCCGTCTTTGGTAATTAATTATCGCACTTTTCCGGTTTTTCGAAATTTTCGATATCGAAAAAGTGGGCGTGGTTATAGTCCGATATTGTTCATTTTAAATAGCGATCTGGGATGAATGCTCAGGAGCCTACATACCAAATTGCATCAAGATACCTTAAAATTTATTCAAGTTATCGTGTTAACGGACGGACGGACGGACATGGCTCAATCAAATTTTTTTTCGATCCTGATGATTTTGATATATGGAAGTCTATATCTATCTCGACTCCTTTATACTTGTACAACCAACCGTTATCCAATCAAAGTTAATATACTCTGTGAGCTCTGCTCAACTGAGTATAAAAAGAAAACTTCAAAGTTTTGCAAACCATTGAGGATATCGTGTTGAAATTCGGTTTGAAGGCTGTCGTTGCTAATATATGTTGGCAACTGATGTGTGAAAATCAACCGAATCGGTAGGCGACGTCGCCCACTTAAAACCTGAACTCTAAGAATAGAGAAATTGAGATAATTCATTACCTGAGACGGCTGAAGTGATGAAGCTTCATCCGTTGGTTGACCCTATTATGAAAAATATAAATTTGATAAAATTTTGGAAAATGGGCGTGGCAATGCCCACATTAAGAAGAAGAAAATTGTTAAGTTTTGGAAGCCTTTAACCAAAAGCCGTTAATTATATCATATTGAATTTTGTCGATTATAGGCACGGTTACAACTATGCGGCGGTAAGATGCTATACGGTCAACGGATGTAGTAGCAACGGTGAATACGCTAAATGCAATAACGATTATTTGGACGACTGAAACCATTTAACCGATTAATCAGCAATTACAGAAAGAAGAGCGATTGGGCAGCGATATGCTAGCGGGAGGAGGCAGTTTAATAGCATGGTGAAAGCAGCAGTTGGCTAACGGTTTGCAATGAAAGTTTGTCTCTGCAGCTGGAAGTTTCTTCGGATGTGTGTTGATCACACTTCCTTCGGCGGAGATACCTCTTTCAGATCATCATTGGTACTTATGCAATCGCCCTTATGCTGGTTCTCTCTTACTGGATAGGAGCGCTTTTATACTCGTAATTTACTGTTAGGTGGGGAAATTGTACCGGATAGATACCGTAAGTCGATACTTGAACTTAGGCAATAAGTTTCGCTCAGGATATCTCTGTATTCCATTACAGTATTGGCCTTTGTTGGAAATTTCAGCCTCCGCCGTTCTTCTAGTCTAATATTTTACCTGTCAATGCGCGTGCGGTTGACTTACAACTTTGTTGTGAAGATCGGTTTTAAGACGTGGAGGAGATATTAACCAAAAACGCTTTCCTGTCACCGTACGCACGCAAATCGTCTAGTAGGCAAAGTCAGTGCAGAGTGAAGATAATCTGTTATACTGAAGTAATTATCCCGCTTCACTTGGCCAGTCGGCATATTAGGAACGGCTCGTAAGTCTCCCAGGTTCCGTTAGAGTACTGGCTATTCATTGCATATCTCCGCCCTCTTGGTAAGGCGCGGGAAGTGGTGCTGTAAAATATGGCTTAGGAGGTGCAAGTCGTTATGCCTAGAGCAGCTTTGCTCCCCAAATAGTCATCCAAAAGGGCAGTTGGCTGTGTAGTTACTCCCGATAATTATTCACCTAAGAAGAAGCTTCCAAGCTTCGCCAATCTGCCTCCTCAACAGCGAGGCATAAAAAAGAGTATATGGCGTATTCCATCCCATTTCGACCAATTTTGAACCCGACCCTTTAGAATTGGCTGAAAGTTTTTCTTCTTTTTCTAGCTTACGAAAGACGTTTTTCAGAAGTTTTTCCAATTTTTTCATCCAACTCAAAAAAAAGTTATGAAATTTTAAAAAAACACCGTTTTTATATTCAAAATGCTATAACTTTTTCAAAAATTGACCGTTTGGGATCTTTTTTTTTTTTAATTTGTTTTTAAATGTACTTTTCGGAAAAAATTCTAAACAATTTTTAAAGTTTTTTTTTTGTAATTTTTCAGTTTTTTGAGATTTTTCGAATTTCGCCCTTTTTTTCTCATAAAAACTTCAATCAATTCTGCAATCATCCCCACTAATCCCGGAGTGGGCCAAGAATTTTTATTTTTTTTTATTTACTTGAATTTATTTTTCCGAAAAGTACATTTAAAAACAAATTAAAAAAATAAAATGAATCCAAACGGTCAATTTTTGAAAAAGTTATAGCATTTTGAAAACAAAAACGGTGTTTTTTTAAAAATTCATAACTTTTTTTGAGTTGGTTGAAAAAATTTGAAAAACTTCTGAAAAACGTCTTTCGCTAGAAAAAGAAGAAAAACTTTCAGCCAATTCTAAAGGAGTCGGGTTCAAAATTGGCCGAAATGGGATGGAATACCACATATATAGTAATATACTGCTGCTGTTATAATTTACATGTACATATACCACTTGATGAAATTGATATTGGCTGTTGACAATCAGCCGTTAATTGATCAGCGGTATCTCAGCTGGTCAATATTTGCTGTGCCCTTTTGTTGAATATTTTTATATACTTTGCTTGCTTTTTGACACATATGAATCTAATGTGGCAGGCGAGAGCTCTACATCTCCTCCGCTCTCAGTGGTCGCATAGACCATCAAAACGGAATATATAATTACTATTTCCTTATAAGAAATCCTTTGATATCTGAGAAAAGAGGAAAATGCAATAAAGCGGCCATTATACTGACAGTAACTCCTATGCATGCGCTTTAATGTAGGTTGTTATTGATACTTGCTCTCCTCGTAGTCTTGTTTTATATACAGAGCAATCGTTACTAAATACGAGAGAAAATATCTAGGTCGATATTGTTGTGGTACAAGTTGAAAAATCAGCAATCACATTCAGTTGCTCTTTAACAGGCATATGTGAAATAAGCCATCCAAAAGTTTATTCTTTTGGGGTTCTCGCTTCAAGTTCTCTACGACCCTTGTGGAATTGAGACTAGAGCCTCCTTTATGCATACATTTTTTTTTTAACCGTTTACCTTAAGCTACACAAAGAGGGGGTTGTGGTTAATATAGCTTTTTATGAAGCTCTATTTCTATGACGTGTAATTGAGCAAATTTCTTGAGCATAAAAGCGCACGATCTGGGAATATTTTCAGGAATGAGGCCGTAGATGATTCACAAGTTTGCATTACTTTAACACAAAAACAAATACGGGCGACTACTTATTGGAATGGTTTTTTTTTTTATTCAAAGTAGAGCGGATTAAATGCTCAGAGCACATCTTACCATACGAAAATTCACATATAATACAGAAATAATGGAAGAAAATCATGAGTCATATTTGATACATTTATGATTCAATTAATGAGTCATTATTCACATGGATATCTAAAGCTTATGAAGTTTGTTCCAAAGTTTAAATTTAAAAAATAAACATGATCATATGTGAATCAAGAATTTTAAACATGAGTCACAAATGACTTCCGATAAGAATTTTTAGTGATTGCCGGTGAAATTATTGAAACATATTTCTTGGGTAAAAATGAGCTTTAAAATGTTTTCATGAGTTAATGAAGGCCATTAAAGCTGTAAATTACTATAAAAGTATGAAAAAACAACAAAAAAAATGCACACAGGTTAAAACATAGGATTTTTATGAGCTCAAAAGAAGTCTTTTAAGACTTAAGTTTATTATTATCTCATGTCTAGGCTATAGGACACATAAGGATCAGTTATTTGAAGTTAAACACATTTTAAGAACTCAAATAATAGATAATTCACAAAAAATATGCAAAGATATGCGTATCTATAATTTCGTTTCACAATTATTACAAGTATTTCCTTTACTAAGACCAACATTTATCACAAAATATTTCTGCCTAGCTCAACTAAATTCACTTACCGTATTTAGATTTGTAATTTTTTCCAATTCCACCGCTGTACTGCCACGATGATGATGCAAGTGTGGCAAATGATGTGTTGTCAACATGTTGGTGAGTACTCCTTTTATTATAGTTATTTGGTTGCTTGCCTTGGTGTTTGCCTCTTAGTAGTACTTCAGCAGCCAGCACAAGTATTTTCGTTTTATTTACACAAAAATTCACTTCACTTTACTCTCACTTTTATTTGATCTGCTCTCATGGAATAAAATCTAATATACTATGTATGAGTATAAGTAAATACATTAGTACAAATACATTTATATACTTTTTTATTATCACAATACATATTTTAGGGCTTATTGGTGCACAAATAGAACATTTTTATATTTCATTGTAAACATAAATTATATTGCATTTTCCATTTGTATGTAGAGTCGTGTCACGCACGCACACACACATCCTGTTTAGTAGTAGTAGTACTCGTTCACACTGTAAGAAAGAGAAAATTGGAAATAAATGTCTACATTGAAGTTAAATACAATAAATATATATATTGAAGTATTTGCGCTCAAATTTTCTATTCAATTTAGCAACAACTTAACCTTTGTATGTTCTTTGGGTCGGAATGGACACGCAAGGAAGTAGTTAAGTTGTTTTTACTTTGGAGAAAAAGTGCAACGAAGCAAAACTTTTTGTGGGAACAACATATAGTTTAGCGTAAAAATGATTATTGTTTGTATGTGTACTAGCTTTTACCCCTCGCGTTGTTGTCACAGAAAAAATATTTTCAGAAATACTTATTTTTTTGACGAGCTATTTTTTTTAATTGTTACTTATGAACAGAAACCCAGGTGAGGCCACAAAATTTGTAAACAGAGGAACGCCCCAGGATGGGGTACTATCACCAACGCTGTGGACGTTGGTCATCAGCCAATTGCAAAGGCCGTTCAACTGAGGACCAATCAAATTCACGGCGCACTATGGGGTGACCTGGAAAAAGTTGTCTCAAAATCAAATTTCTCCACAAGGATTAAGGCTAGACTTATCAAAAAAAATGCTTGAAGAGCCAATTTTTAGGGGTGTGAGAAAAATTGGATATTGTGGAAATATGAAAAAAATGAATTTGCATTTTTTTAACGTTTTTTTTCTTACAAAAGAAAATTTTAATGGTTTTGCTAAAAATCAAACCTTTCATAAATTTTGATATGATTAACTCGCATATGTAAAAGCGAGTTATCGCTTATCATAAAAATATTCACTTAAAGTATGAATAAAGTTTAAAATATTGGTTTGCGATACAACTGTATTTTTATATCGTTACAAATTAGCTATTAAATATGAAGAATTTTTAAATACTGTCTTAAAGTTCATATATTTTCCAATATGACACAATAGAGCAAGAGCCCGCGACGGCCAGGCCTTAGTTCGAGAATAAAATCTAAAAGTTTCTCTCTTTATGTCCACTACACAGGAAAGAACGATCCACGGCTATGAAACTTGGGTCGCGGTGGCTTTGGCAGTTAACAGGTATGTTAAGTATAGTATAGAGCTCAGTTTTCACATATTTTATTAGTGATAACCTTACAAATCGCCTCGTCCACAGCCAGACACCTAGTACAATTCCAATCCCCTGCCAGACACCCTTAATGTAGGGTTAATTTTAATTGTACTTTAGTTATAGTATTGTAACAAATATTAGCAACACTAAGGGTACTGTCATCTCTAAGCCGAGGCTAAGCAGTGACGTGAATGCACATCAATAATTCAAAAATTATGTCTACACATATGTACGTATACACAGCTGAGAAGCAACGCACAACCACATGCATATATCTGAGATACTCCCGAAAGTATGCAATGAGAGAAGCTATAAAATCGTGCAATTGTAGTTACAGCTGAGAAATTTGATAGCTGATGGTCAACTAGTAGATTCTGGAAATGGAAGCACCTAGAAGATGCGAACGAGGAAATCAAAGAGTATAAAAGGCAGGGACAGATAGAGGCGCTAGAATCAGTTTTGATTAAGCACGCAAGCTGTCGTGCAATAGTAGAGTTAGTTTCAGTTAAACAAGTTATCAGTAAGCGAAATATGAGTGTTATTTTGAAGTACTTTAATAAAGGCCATTTTGCATTATTGAAGAGTGGAGTTATTTATTCAACAATTTAGTGATTTGAGCTTAGCAGAAGGTTGCAAATAAGAGGATTTGCAGTAAGTTCGTTACAGTATAAAACCTGAATTTTATATATGTTACGTGGATAATTATAAAATGATGTTTCCCCAGTAGCCAGGCAGTTTTGATAGATTCCCTATATTGCCAGACACATTAAAAATCTAGTATAAGTGCGCGCGCGAGTGATATATGCATAAGTGGGTGCGAGTGAGATAGTGCGTTTCGTGAATTAATCTTTAAATCAGCAATCCATAAATGTAATAAATTACGATTTAGAGTTTTGTAAGCTTCATTTAAATATTTAATTTTGCAAACAATATTTTATACAATAATGATTTATGCAATAATGATTGTGATAGTAAAACATTCAATGAAAAAAAGTTTAATTATAATTATGGCTACTGAATACAAAGTAAACAAGTAAAGGTGTCTAAGTTCGGGTGTAATCGAACACTATATACTCAGCGTGAACTTCAGTTGTACATTTCATTTCAGATAAACTACTTTTCTACATAACACGTGGCACCGCCCGTTTAAAAATAAATGACTCCCCATTTCCTCTTAAAATAAAACTTGATAAAACAAATCTCATTGATCCAAAACTATTTTTTGCTAAGTTATAGCTAATTATTTTAGTCTACGACCCTTTTGAACTTGGTTTGTATCTAAGATGACGTGGTCTTTAACCGATCTCGTCCATTTTTTCTAGAAATATTTCCTGCTATAAGGGAAATATGTGTACCCAATTTTATTAAGATCCGTTAATATTTCTTCGAGTTATGGCTCCCGAAACAGAGAAAATTGCTTAGTCATAAAAGGGGCAGTGCCCCGCGCAAACTCCTGCAAAGTCTCATTCGCTTTTTGGTAACGGTTTTGCAACTCAATTTGGTATATCTGTTTTCTATGCTCGCTTCCATAATGTCTCTCGACAGCGGCCATCAATTCTTCATACCTGTTCCGTTCGTACTCTGGAATAATCTGTAAGGTTTCAGCTGCAGGAGCTTTCAATGACACGAACAGTGCAGTAACTTTATCTTCAGCATTCCAGTTGTTCACTGCTGATGTCTTCTCTAATTGGAGCTTGAATACCTGGAAAGGTACAGAGCCGTCAACAGATGGAGTTTTTACCTTCGGATTGATCGCTGGAATAGCTGGGCGATTTAATTGTAACTGCTGCATAAGACCTTTCAACGCTTCTACCTGGCATTAATTTTGTCCTCGAGTTGTAAAATTTTTGCATCCTGCTCCTCCAGTTTAACAAAGAGCTGCGATGATAATTGTTCTTAAATTTGTATCGACATTCCAGATATACGTGCCTCGTGCGCTTCCAGTTGAGATGACATATATGTCTTCTGTTCTTCCAATTGAGATGACATTTGCGACGCCATTTGTGAAATGCGTGCCTCCTGTGACTCCAGCTGAAATGCCATTGCCGATGTTTGTGCAGATCTTGTGCTCGTCTCTGTCTGCAGTGTTTCGTCTTTTTCATCCATTTTTGTTGTTGTTTTGTCGCTGTCAGAATGAAAGACATACTCGTCAGCATTGATTCCTTAAAATACCATATCTACACTTAGTCGTCTTTGCAGCTGGGAGTTATTACCAGTAGTAGCCAATCCACGGACTTCCAACTCCTCTTTCAGTTGCTGGATCGTCAATCCACTCAACTTTGGAATGTCCACGTCGTATTCCCAATCTTCGGAATTTATTCAACAATTCCTCTTTTGACACCTTCTAACGAAAATAGGGAAGTTCCACCTATTTGCAAGCTTCTGTTTACGTTCGTATCGCTAAACTGTTGAATAAAACACTCCAATATTCATTAATACAAAATTTTTTTAACTACTTTGAAAGTACTTCGCAATTAAACTTCACTTCGCGTGCTCAAATCAAAATGATTACGGACTACTCAGCTTCTGCTGCTTTTATACTCTCTGCCCAAATGTCTAGACGTTTCTCCTCCGATAATCCTCTACCTGGTCACCAGCTATATGCGTGTGTATTTGTAGTGCGTAACCATATGCATGTGTATATGTGAGCGTAGTAGTAGCTAATGATGACATGCGTTTGTGAGTATCTCTCTGATGCTTGTATGTATGTGTGTACATGATGATTAATTTTTTTACGTACATACAAGTATGGCAGCTTGCTTTATTGTTGTTGTGGCTTTATTTACTTAGTATCAGATTAGTGATGTGAGTATAACTTAGTGTTACTAATATTCGTCACAATATGTTTATATTTAATATAGTGAGCTAAGTTTCATTATAACCTTTTCATTAAGCTATGGAATTTTTTAAATAAATTGTATTTGATCCTCTATTTAAAATATTTATTGAAAAGCAATTTCATTACGACTAGTTTTATAGTATATTTTAGCGAAATTCCTTTTTTATATCGTACCCTTTGAACAGTTTTCCAAAGAAATATTTTTGATTACTAAGTCTCCATTTATATTTTGATTTTAGTAGCGTGTAAAATATATAGCAATTAACTGTATCTCTATAACATTAAAAACGTTTCTTTCAATACGCTCGTGATCTACGCCGCAATCGATGTGGGTGTGGCCTGGTTCCATGAACTTGTGGTCGATAATATAAATAGTATTGGGAAAGTGATTTGCTGATTCGAACACAAATCTGATTTTCACCCCGCCTTGATATTCCTTCTTGCCACATGTAGCAATATGGAGATCTTGTTGTGTAATCGTTGACTGTTAAATTAAAAGACCACAATTGTCTTTTATAAAAACTTAAGGATTTGCACAGGAAAGGAGTTGGCAAACATTGTTGTATGTCGAAGGTAAAACTTCTTATGCCAGTAGTTCCTTTATCTACCCGTTTGGAGTTACAAGTCAACTCCGCTGTTTCCTGATCTTGATTGTTCTCTTGATTATCAACAACTATTTTTGCCTCCAATTTATAGTATGTTTTACAAGTATCTAGTTTAATTTTCTTTGCTAAAAATAAACGTACCGAGTTAAGAATAAATATAATATTTTCTGTACATTTAAAAGCCTGCCAATATGAAAACAAGCTCACTGATTGGGATGAATATTTGTCACAAAATAGTGCATACATTTTCGAAAGCGATAACTCTGCTTAAAAGTATTTGCAACTTAGGTCACTCCTTGTGTAGTGCTCCTCATACCTTGGAAATCTGTTAATATGTTCTTTAATTTTGCTTATTCTATCTTTAGAGAGCCTGTTCCATCCAACTACGGAGCCCGCCTATCAAGAAAATTTGAATTTGGACTACTGATTTTTTTCACAACGCTTTTGAAGAACCTTTTTGACATACTTGGATATTTGTTCCGCCCTCATTCACATTATACACACGTGACCATATCACGTTGACGGAGCGTTTATTGTGGTAATATAATTTAGCCAATTTCTCGCCATCAATATTTATAAGGGTCTCAATAAATAAAACTCGTTCATTGTGAGAACCAAGTGCGCAAAAGCTATCAAATACTTTTTTGTGGAGAGAAGGTGATACTTTAGTCTTACATTTTCTGCGGCATTCGTAATTTATAAGGTGGAAAACTCTTTCTGTTACAACGTTTCCTTTGGAGTATACGTTACTTTTACCACTATTCCCGTTAATTTGGAGTGTTAGAGTGAGAAGGAACCTTCTTCCGTGCTTGAAATAGTTTCATCGATTTCCTGGTGATCCACTTCTGACACAATGATACTAGTTTGATTATTTTCATGGTTATTAATTTCAGATTCAAAGTCACTAACTTGAAAATCAGGATGGATTCGCGATCATCATTATCAAACGCAAACAGTTTGAATTCGGCGAATCCATTTTTTATTGATTTGCGTATTGAATAAAATAATTAAAAAAAAAATTTTAGTTAAACAGTTTTATTGAAATCAATACATGCATGAAGTAATAATAATACTAAAAGATAGAAAATAATTAGGTAGGTCCTAGGTAATAGTCATCACACTTCTCTTCAATCTAGGGCGTTGTTGAGACAATTAACTAAAAGCGTTGGGCGCGTGAAATTTCTAAAAATGTGAGGCGTAGCATAACCGGATTAAGGTTCAGTTGGTCTTATATATTACTATCAATAGAAATTTGACGCGCCCAACGCTTTTATATAATTGTCTCATCATCATTGAAGAGAAGTGTGATGACTATTTCCTAGGACCTACCTATTTATTTTCTAGCTTTTAATATTACTATTACTTCATGTAAGTATTGTTTTAAATAAAACCGTTTAACTTAAAATTTTTTTTTAATTATTTTATTTTCAAGTTTTTAGTCTTTATTTAATTCCCTATTATTTCTCATTCTATTTAGTCCATTTAGTGACTCATTATTACAAGGACTCTTTCCTGACAATTTGTTACAATCTAAGTCCTCAATACATAATCCTTCCAAAGACTTTACTCACGCCACGTATGCTTGTCCCTCCTCGAACTCCCAAGTATTTTGATGTCACTTCTACAGGACTGTATGTAATATTTGTTCCAAATATGAGCCAAATCGGACCGCATATACGAGTATTTTTAATATGTCAATCCTTGCGCCACCTGGTGGAAATTTTTTCATATTTCGCTTTCTAATCATGTATGTATTATGTGTTCCAAATATGAACCAAATCGGAAAACAAATACGAGTTTTTTGAATATCTCGAGCCTTGCGCCACCTATCGCCGATTTTTTTATAGGTCGCTTTCTATTCATGTATGTATTATATGTTACAAATATTAACCAAATGGGACCACAAATACGATTTTTTGAAATATTTCTATACATGCGCCACCTATCGGATTTTTTCTTATTATTGCATTGTTATCGGGTTCTGCACTATATTCCAAGTTTCAAGCTTGTAGCTTATCTGAAAGTTACTTAAATTTCAATTATAAAATTCTTGCCAGCCAGCCAGCCAGTCAAGTCAAGCTAAAACCGTTTAAAAATACACAACTGTTTAGATCTCTTCAGATATTTAAGGATCTCGCCAAATTAAAAACAGTTGATTGCTGCAACTTTTCACTCAAATGGAACACTTTTATATGTAATTTACTAATGCGTTCATACTTAGTGCGTAACTTTTACATTTATCATTCTCTCGCTGCGTACGGTCGTGTTTTTAATCGCTCTCATATTTTCACGTATTCTTATATTTTCCTTTACTTTAAATTGCCAAAATGGATGAATTTTGTGGAAAGTGTAATAAACAATTTTCTAGAACTGGTGACAATAGTCTAGTGCCGTGTAATAGGTTCTGCAAGAGGAATTTCCACAGAGCCTGTAGTGAGGGTATATCGGACTATGAAGTAAAGCTAATCAAGGCTAACCCTCATTGCTAACCCTCATTTTCTTTACTTGTGTGAAAAGTGTGTGAATATGCCGGACAAGCTATCTAATAATTTGAACGCTATTCTTGTGGCTCAAAAACAAGGTTTCGATATAATTTCTAATGCTGTGTCTAAAAAATTCGATGATTTAAAAAATCATATAATGGACTCTTTGAAGTCATCCAATAACAATTTAAATGTTGCTGAGTCATATGGTTGTCCGAATGTCAGAAATAGTGCGCTATTTATTTCTGCTCTCCCCATGGCATCCAATAACAACAACTTAACGCAAAGCAATCTAATGGATTTTCCCGCTACCCCGCTTGGCACGGAGTTCTCTAATTCCCCTATCGATAATCTGAGAGCTAATGCTTCATCACCTGCACCTACTACTACTCTTACATCTATACCTGCTGCTATTATTATTCAGCCGCAAACATCGAATATTCTCTCTACTAGTGCTACTACAAAGACAACTTCTACTTCGCTTGCATCTACATCTACAACTACATCTAAAAACGCCTCATCTTCTAAAGTCTCTCTTTCGTCTAAAACTACATCTACATCTGGAAATACATCAACATCAATTAGTTCCAATTCTACATCTAAAAATAAATATACTGCATCCACATCTAAATCAACTAAAGCTAACAATTATAAAAATAATTCAAATGTGCCTTCTGATAATTCCAATAAGTCTGATGCTCAAATGGTTGTCAACAATGTGACAAATACTAGTGCAGTGTCGCGCTCTGCTGACACTGTTGATGTTTCTGACAGACAACGAAAGAGTGCATTAAAAGAAATTACGCAAAAATCGCGTGTTGTTAGTGGCAGCAATGACAATGCTGGGATCCATCAAGGAATCTACCGCCCTATTGCAGCCGGTTAAAACTTTTACAGCTGCCTTCACTACAGAGCCGGCGTTTTATTTATGGTAAAACTTGGCGTTTTATTTATGGTAAAACTATTAAGGGGGATGATAAACAGTCCATTTCTGCTTGGCGAGGTGATGTTTAATGTCCCTTTTAGGCCCTCTCGGTATTTCCAACCGCTATATTTAAATACATGTAGATCGAATTTCCAAATGCATGAACCTCTTCGTTGTCTGTGTCAAGATTTCAATAATCACTGCAATAGTATTGATACTTGCGACACACTTTACAGTATAAAAAAATATATACTCACTGCCTTGAACTCATAACTGTTTCAAAATCACATGTTAAACTAAATCGGTTACCTGCTCCAGTTACTTTGGGCGGGTGGCTTGGAATCACGTCCTTTCCAACTTCCCACACATCGCAGCCCTACTCATTGTGTGTTAAATATACATCAGCTGCTCGAAATCACGTCCATTCCGACAGCACTAATAATCAATAGTTACTTTGGGCGGGTGGCTTGGAATCACGTCCTTTCCAACCTCCCACACATCACTGCCCTACTCATTGTGTGTTAATATACATCAGCTGCTGGAAATCACGTCCATTCCGACAGCACTAATAATCAATAGTTACTTTGGGCGGGTGGCTTGGAATCACGTCCTTTCCAACCTTCCACACATCGCAGCCCTTCTATTGTGTGTTAAATATACATCAGCTGCTCGAAATCACGTCCATTCCGACAGCACTGATAATCAATTCCGTTGCTCGGCATCACAGTCCATCCCGACAACTGATTCAATAATATATGTATATACATATTTTATAATATAATTTTGCTCACTATGTATGCTTGTTAATTTTACACTGTAATCCGCATTTATGTTCATTCATTAATTCATATTTAGTCTGATTGATTGTAAAATTTGTAGACTAACAAATAAATAAATAAATAAAAAGAGATTATAAGCAGGTGAATTACTTCAACTCCAGCCAACGAAGTTAAAGCTCCTAATCTTATTTTAAATGCCCTCCCAATAAGCATTGTAGAAAGCCATGATGAAAAACTTCAAGGTAGAATCGTTTACCCGTTATGAAAAAAGTGTAACGTTTCTCAAAACTACACATACATTTTTACATTCCGTCTAAACAAAAACCAATTTGCCTAATGAATAAGTATTTTGCTACAAATTTAAAGATTTTATGTTCGAATACCGACAGTTTTAAAGCTACGCTACATACTATGCAAATTGTCGTCGTAGCTCGAGAACAGCCTTTGGCGGACGAGTAAAGTGACTAGCTTGCGATCGGAAGGTTGTAAAATCAAATCAAATCAAAAATCACAAACGTGTTACACAATGGGTGCAATAATCGGTTATCTCGATAGAGGTCCGTTGTTTGCGACATAACAAATTTACAATAAAAACCGAACCAAGTTTTCCATTTTGCAATAATCGCTTACTACGACATAAGCTGTTTCTTTGTACTAAAATGAGCCGCTTTGTTAAGGAAATATGTTTGCAATAATCACTTATCTCGAGATAAATGTTTACAATTCTTCTTAAGAACACATAAGCTACTTACGCAAATGCAAATTAGTACAGTTTCGAGTTCGGCGATTATGCACTTGCTATTAACTTCTCTATTAGTTTACTTGTGTGGATACTGGTTGGGCACAAATATGTAGCTTTAATTCACGAACACCATACCACTAATAACTCAAATTCTTCTTAAGTCGACATAAGCGGTTATGGCATAATACCACAGATTTATTTTTTCTCAAACAAAACCCAATTTGAATATTTTGCTTTGTTTACTTTTTGATTTTCCTTATTCTGACATTGATTTTAAAATTTTATTATGCGCAAAAACTTCAAAAAAAAAAAAAAATAAAATAAAAAAAATAGTCACGGCCGACCAGAAGAGGGAACGGTACACTTTGTTAGTATTTTATTATGATAGCAACATTTATAAAAATTGTTTTAATTAAAACTTTCAATATTTGCGGTAAGTTTTGTTAACTCACAGACATGGAAGCGCTTGTTTCTTAACACAGTTTGATTTTGTAGATCTTATGAAGGTTAACATGTTGGCATAACCAACACATGCTTAAAAAAGGACATGCACATGAACACAAATATATTACGACACAGCCACGACTGCATAAACGATGATGCAGTGACGTACTCTGACAGTTCTTATGCATTCAATGATAAATGGTCGCTTGTCAACCGCAGCTTTGCTCGTTATCGTAACTAACAAGCCACTCATACACTTGCATAACTATACACATAAGAGTATTTGTGTGTGTATACATGAATGTACATTAGGGCGGGTCGATTTGTGGGGAGGCAAAAAAATCGCCCATTGCTCTGTGAAAACCATATTCTAGGGATCAAAATAAGAAACTTTGCCGAAGGAACCGACCCACCGATGCCAGTGGCACACCCCCTGGAACACCCCCTGGGGGTTCACCATACAAACATTTCAAAAAATCGCCGGTTTTACATTTTACATGCACTTTACCCCCAGGGGGGTTCCAGGGGATGTGCCAATGGCCTCCAAAGTTACTGGGGGTCGGTCATACATTTGGACTCGATTGGAGCACTCTAAATGGGTCAAATTGGGAGCGATTTTTAAATCGACTCGCCTTAATGTGCATATATGCTGGATGCAATTCGTTCGTCATTTTAGTTATTTGAAGAGCTGCCAAAGTGCCCTTTGCTCATTTGATGAGCACTAAATAATTGAATTGCTTTTGCCACCGATCTTGTTTGTGTGTTTGGTTAGATTTTTTCTTTCTTTTGTTAAGTTTTTTGTTACTTGAAGTTTTTGTTTAGCTGTTTTCTCTATCTTATTCGTATTATAGCGCTGCAGTTGAAACAAAAAAAACCTAAATAGAGTTTAATGCATTTTCTTTGGTTAATAATATATGAAATACCTTTTTTAGGTTTATGGCAACGTACTGCTGGCTATTACGAAATTTGCCAATTTGCACATGTGGGTGTATGAATATTTGCATATTAGGGTAGTTCAAAACAAATTATTGGAGTTTTCATGTATATAAGAAACTTCTTATTTGGAAATTTTATTGGGGTTTTTGATAAAGAAATGTATAGTTTGTTAGGTTAGGTAAGGGTAGATTGAACTGCCCGGTCAATAAAGACATCATATGTACTGAATTTGTCCATACTATACAAAAATCAGAAAACCTCAAATCAGGTACCAGGACATGTGTTATTGAATAATCCGTCCTTTTGGCCCATACAAAAATTTTCTTGGACCTAGCCTAACGGTTTCCTGCTTGTAAGCATGTGATGCTAGAATGCAGCGTCAAGATATTATGCCCATTGTTAGGCTTTAGTCTTCCTTTTAAGCGAAATGAGCAAATTTGTGAGTCTAACGTCGTGGATCTGCTTGGTACGTCTACCATCGATTTATCATGTTCTCAACCCTCTTTTTTCAACTCATCCGGAATCCAGGAATACACTACAGATGTATTATCCGACCCTAGAAAAGCATCTCCAAAGCTTCTTTGTATTTTAGAACACCTGTTTTTGTTGTTGTTGTAGCGATAAACCCTCTTTAAAAGTTTTGGGGATTTTTATCCTTGCTGACGATCCTTTGCCGTATATAGATCCTGTACGTTTCTGTAACAAGTTCCATAAAGTCATTATCCCTACCATCTCAGGAATATTTTAATATGACCACCTTCAACCTTTTAGGCTATTCCACCTCCTGGTTCCCTGAGTAATTTGGGCTCACTAGAGCCTCGGCTGCTAAAGAAAGAGTGCTCGGTTCTGGTAGGTGAGATTGACAATTGAGTTGCAGAAACTATGAATTGCGCTAGCATCCCCTTGAAATTGTTGCGCTTCATAGCCCTTGGAACCTTTTGGGTACTTCAGTCGCACCTTACGACAGGCATACCTGATGCGGGTATATTCTAAGTCCCCTTACCCACCGAAGGTGTCCAGATCACTTCTTTATGAAGGACCTTTTGAAACCATCGGTATGCACGTGTATATTATGGCTTTCGAAGTTTAGGCACGGCACCATGTAGCTCGTTGACCCTATTTTAATAGCGCTATACTGCTGTGGCCATACGGCCTGCATTCAAGCTGCCCGTAGACCTCGTAGACCTGAAGAATTGTTGCAGTTGCTAGCACTTTATTTTCGATCGTTATGTCTGCCAATGCGATTAGCAGAAGGGCGTACAACGCTGATGTTTTTTTGTACTTTTGCGTGTGTCTGTCAACCAAACAAGGAACCCATAGCAAAGCATGAGCTTACTCCAGCATCCTCTTGCATGAATACAGCGCAAAAGAGGTTTTTTTCACCATCTCTTCGCAAGAAGTATCAAAAACGGACTACTACATAGTACAATTCCTAGGTATTTTTTGCTGTAATTTTCTTGTAATTTTACCCCTCTAAGCTTAACCTTAGTCAAGTTAGGGATTTATTACACCCTGGTAAGTAATACTAGATCAGGTATTTCAAGTTTGACGGTTTACTAGACTTCAGGTGTCCTGGCATGTACATCCCGAAGCTCCTGATCCATCAGGTGTTGGTAGACATCTGCGGCGTATGATGAATGAAACTTTATCTGCTTATACCGTGAATTTTACGGGCTCTCCATCGAACCGCCTTAACAAGTGGTTTAATAACAACAGCATTGGTAATAATACCCTACACTGCGGCCTTTCTATGTTTGCAGATTTTGTGGCCTCGCACATGATCATTCGGTAGCTCAAAATAAAGCCAAACCCATTTTGTAATGCCCATAAACATACAAAGTACATATTCCTCGTCTTCAAGGGTTTATTCTTTATTCAGGACCCACCTACACAATGCAGTAGCAACTTACTTGTCTTTGGTTTGAACACATTATGCTGAAGAGAATAATGCTTAATCATATTTGTTTATATATACATCTACATATATTAATCTCACTACAGTTTTTTGGGAGAAAATATGTCAAACCAATAGCTCTATATTCTATCGGGTTTCAATGACTGATTCTGCCCGCTTTTGGTACGAAGACTACTCGTACCGCTTTGCAAGATTGCGGACGTGGTTCAGTTTTGTGCAACCCTCAAAAATTTTTCTAAGCCATTATACAACTGTTCCACTTGCCATCTCCTCCTACACAGCAGGGAATATCCCATATGAACTGGGCGATTTGAAGTTGGCAAACATTTTTCTAGCTAATTCAATTTTAATATTTCCCACTAATACTGGAACTTCTCATTCCGTATTTGCAGTGTATATGTTGTTACACAACTCTTCCGTATCAACTCCTTATTAGGGGTGTGTGTTAAGTAGCATCTCAAGGGACTCTTCACTGCTGTGTGACCGTTCTCCTTTGATATTAATTAAGTATGGTTATTTTATATGATACAAAAACTTTTGGGAAAATAAGACGAGAAAAAACAATTACATAATAAAATATTTGAGCGAGGTATACAAAATATATCTAAGCATAAGTCCAGCATTTTCTTTTAAACCATATAAATTTATTATAAGCTTACGATAGTACTCCATATACATATACATATTTACGTATGTAACCAGGCACAAAACGTAGTTCCTCACTCCTTTGATCATAATTACATAGAGAAGTGTGCATAGCGGCGTAAATGCATATTCCAATTATATATTCATACATAAGCATTTGCATAAGCAAAAACAAATGTGAAATTGACATTTATATGAAAATTAGCTCATTATAATTTGCAGCGTATGCGTGTGGTTAAGTTGTGTTTGGGTGTGTGTCAATGTGAATGAAAAAAGCAAAAGTAAAATAATGCTGGCTGTTATTCGTTATCGTGCAACCACAGTTTCCATTGTTCTGCACATGAAAGGACAGTTATTACATATGCACTCTTAGTTGTATATAGTTAATGTTTATGTAAATATTAATTTTAATTAAATCAAATTTAAAGAACTTAATTTTAGACATTAAATGCAGTTAGTATTATGCAAATTGTTTTCATACTTGTACAAGTGCAATTATTTCATTAACCCTTTACGGCGCCAGGTTTTAAATTTTATTAAATTTATATCTACTAGCTAGTAAGTATGCTGTTATTAATAAAATCAACAATAAAAATAATTTTTTTTTTAATTTTTTATTAATTTTTCACAAAAAACTGTTTGTTGCAGAAATGCAACATGGCATCACAAGTGCTACATGAATAAAATCTAACTCAAGATGTGTGGAAATTTTTAAAACATTTATTTTGTTTATTATAACACAAACCTACTCCGCATTTTTCACAGCTTGTTTGTGTAAAACCTTTACAGCCAGGAAATTTGCACCTCATTCGCTTATCCATCAAAACCTGCCAGTGTCCGTATTGGTCCAACTTCACATCTTTCGGGGGAACGTGTTGAGCCGGGCCTTTCTTCCTTTTATTTTCGATAGACATTCAACATCACTTTTACGTTTCAAACGGTTAACTGTCTGATATTTGCATAGTGTCTCTGCTATAGCTACTCTGAATTCCGCAGAGTTGAGGACTTTACTGGTACTAGGTTTTTCAGCAATAATTCTCCGGTATAAAAACCAAGACATTGCAACGTCCAGGAAGTGGTAAAAGACTCATATATACCAATGCTTACTACGTAGTTTAATTTTGTAGTGACCCATAACAGAGGCTAAAAGGTCAACACCCCCATATGCGGATTATATTCTGCTACGACAAAAGGACGTTCAATAGACACATATTGATTTGCTGACTTATCCCACCTTCGTACTACAGATGTTGAGTGCTCTCCAGCAAAATTTGATGCCAGAGTAACGATTTTATTATCTCTCCAAGCTACAACAGCTACGCCAACTACATTGCAGTTTCCCATGTATTCTATTGACGTTCTGCGGGGTTCTTTTTTTAAAACTTTATCATCAGGTAGCTTGCAGTTGGGAATACGGGTTTTCTTATTGTTCCTAGAGCCAAAACTCCTCGCTTCGACAAATATTCAATAAGCGGAATAGAGGTGTAATAATTATCGAAAAATAACTAATAGTTCTCATTGATGGGCACATCACGGACAAGGCGGACAACTACATTTGATGATGCTCCTAAATCAGGCTCGCCGGATGCGCATATGTTTTCCTTTCCACTATACATTTCGAACTTATATCCATACCCAGATACACCACATATAACAAACAGTTTAAATCCCCATTTATGGGGCTTATCGGGTAAATACTGTTTCAAAGCATTGCGCGCTTTTGTTGAACAAATTTGTTCATCTACAGACAAATGCTCTTCAAATGGAACCTTTTTGAAGTTATTATTGAGTGCATATATCAATGGCTGGATTTTGTACAATAGATCAGAACCCATTTGTTCATATGGAACCATTTTACTATTGTCGCTGAAGTGTAATAACTGTCGAAGCAATTCAAATCGTTTTGAATTCATTGTCTCTCTTATCGGCTCGAAGCTAATATTTTCAGACCAATACATTTTTACATTTGGCATACTTACAATCAACATATAATATGCAATGCCAATAAATTGACGTATTTCTTGAGCAGTTACATTTGCCGGTTTACTAGAATCTCTCTGCCCGGAGTACAAATTAGTCTGATTCTTGATTAGATTGATAAAATCCTCAGTAAAAGAAGAGGAAAAAACCTCAAATGGAATATCCAAGCAAAGTATCTGCGGCGGTAGCTTATCGGATCCGCGAAAACATAGTTGGTCGGCATTCAACTTCAGGTGTTTGGATTTCTATGTAATATTGCTCCTGGGTATTCGATTAGAGGTCCACTGAGGTGCTTCGGGTATATCGGTTAGCACAGCGGAGGCCGAATTTAAATGTGTTGCATATGAAATGGTTTCAGCGGATTTTGCTAGAGTGGTAGTATCCGGAACATCATTTTCCAAATCAAGTGGTAAGTTTAGTTCTTCCTCAGAAGTGTCATGATAGTTAGGCTCGATATTATACGTCGGATCAGTAATATTGTCATCATCAGAAAAATCAAGGCCATCCTCACTGTCTTCCCATTCATCTAATATCTTTTCCAGTTCCTTGGTAGTCAAATTATGCTGACCACGTTTCATTTTGATCCTCAACGAGAACCTTTGAATTTGAATATAGCAATAAAAACTGTCAACCACAAAGCGCGGTGTTGCATATATGCAACAAAGAAAAATAAGTAGAGAAATATATAAAAAACACGACTTTGCTAAGAAAATGTTACTGATTGTTAAAATATATTCTCTTACCTTTTTCTGGAACTACTTTTAACTGCAAAATATTATTTTTTTCACAAATAAATCACCTAACGTAAATGTATTATAGGAGCTCGAAACTGATTTATACACGCTCGTCACTTAAATGCAAAAAAAATGAAAACAATTCCATGTGGTCAACCATTCTGTCATTTTATCGTTAGAATGCTTTGTTGCTAAACTACAACACAGAGCAAATGTGATCTACCGTCGTGTCATATATTTTGATTTGGATTTAAATGGTATGTTGCAGAAATGCAACAAGGCGCCGTAAAGGGTTAAGGTTACGTATACGCAGATGCGCACCCATGTCAGCACTGGGTTCAACGACGGTATTGCTTATGTGGTTGCAGTTGTATGAGGTTTACCCGTTTTTATGGAAAGTAAGAGTTTTAATTAAAAGATTAACCTATATTTATGAGATAATATTCAGTGGCTTTAATATAACTGCAATTTCAGGACAAATGCAGTGTTTTACGCTTACATGTAATGTCTGTGATCTCATGCAATAACCGCTTAAGTCGACTTAAGAATAATTTGAGTTATTAGTGGTATGGTGTTCGCGATTTAAAGCTATATATTTGTGTTCAACCCGTATTCGTCCAAGTAAACTAATTGAGAAATTATTGGCAAGTGCATAATCGCCGAACTCGAAACTGTACTAATTTACATTTGCATAAGTAGCTTATGTGTTCTTAAGAAGAATTGTAAACATTTATTTGTGTGGCATAATACGTATATCTCGAGATAAGCGGTTATTGCAAGCCTTTTTTTTTAACAAAGCGGCACATTTTAGTGTAAAGTAGAAATAGCTTAAGTCATAGTAAGCGCTTATTGCAAAACGGAAAACTTACAAAGTGGCGCGATAACTAGAATTAGGTTTTTATTATAAATTTGTTATGTCGCGAACAACGGACCTCTATCGAGATAAGCGGTTATTGCACCCATTGTGTAATACGTTTGAGTTCTTAAGTCTACTTAAGTTTTTTTAGTACAAAAAATAGCACACATCCTGAGTGCTTATCACAAACTTTCATAGCAGATGTTTCGTTAAACAACATAAAAATGAATGAAAATGAATAAACAACCTTTTCTCTCTCTCGATTTGATCTCATAACCTTCCGATCGCAAGCTAGTCACTTTACTCGTCCGCCAAAGGCTGTTATCTCAGCTTTGAAACTAATAGAGAAATTATGCCGGTATTCGAACATGAAATCTTTAAATTTGTGGCAATTTGATTTCTTTAATGTTAAAGTTACGCATTAAATACGAACGCATTACTAAATTACATTTAAAAGTGTTCCATTGTTTTTAATTTGGCGATATCCTTAAATTTCCGAAGAGATGTAAACAGATTTAAATATTGGATTCGCCTTACTCGAACTCTTTGCGTTTGACAACGAGGATCGGGAACCCATCTTGATTATCAAGTTACTGACTTTGAAACTGGAATTGATAACCATGAAAATAATCAAATTAGTATCATTGAGTCAGAAGTGGATCACCAAGAAATCGATGAAACTATTTCAAGCACTGAAAAAGGTTCCTTCTCGCGCTAAAACTCTAAGTGAAACGGAATAGTGGTAAAAGTTACGTAAACTCCAAAGGAGTAGTAGCAGGAAGAGTTTTCCACCTTATACATTACGAATGCCGCAAAAAATGTAAGACTAAAATATCACCTCTCCACAAAAAATATTTGATAGCGCACTTGGTTCTCACAATGAACGAGTTTTCATTATTGGAACCCTTAAAAATATTAATAAAAAAAAATTGCCTAAATTATATTACCATTCTAAAAAGCCCCGTCAACGTGACCATACCATTGTGAATGAAAGTGGAACAAATATTCAAGTAGGTCCAAAAAGTTTTTAAAAAGCCTTGTTAAAAAAATCGATAGTCCAAACAAAAGTAGTTGGATGAAACATACTCTCTAAAGATAGAATAAGCAAAATTAAAGAACACATTAACAGCTTTTCAAGCTATGAGAGGCACTACACAAGGAGAGGCCTACGCTGCAAATACTTTCAATCCGAGTTATCGTTTTCGAAAATGTATTCACTATTTTGTGACAAATATCCATCTCCAGCCACTGCTCGTGTTTCATATCGGACGGTATTTAAATGTACAGAATTTATTATATTTATTCCTAACTCGGTACGTTAATTTTTAGCAAAGAAAATTAAAATATATAATTGCAAATATGTAATAAATTGGAGATAAATTGGAAACAAAAATAGTTGCTGCTAATCAAGGCAACAGTCAATATCTAATTCAATAATTGCAGAAAGAGCGGTGCACCAAGAAACAGCGGAGTTGGCTTGTAACTCCAAATGGGTAGATAAGGGAACTACTACTACTAACTTCGGCCTACAACAATATTTGCTCCTTTCCTGCGCATCTCTTTAAGTTTTTATAAAAGGCAATTGTGGACTTTTAATTTAACAATTGCACAACAATATCTCCATATTGCTACATGTGGCACGAAGGAATATGAGGGCGCGATGAAAATCAGATCACTTCTTGTTCATTCGAATATTTTAAGAACCTTCAGGGAGTGAACCATGTTGTGTCCCACTGTGATAATTTCGCTCATTTGTGTCCGCAAAGTTCACATCAGCAAATCACATTCCCAATACTATTTATATTATCAACCACAAATTAATGGAACCAGGCGACACCCACATGGAGTACGGCATAGATCACGCGCTTGTTGAAAGAAAGAAAAAAATCACAAATGCTACAATACACCATCCCCATGATTGGTATTATTTTGTTGGGTGTACAGTAGGGCGGGTCGATTTAAAAATCGTTCATTGCTCTGTGAAAATCGTATTCTAGGGATCAAAATAAGAAACTTTGGCGAAGGAACCATACCTCTAAAACGAATTCTGATGTCCCCCAATTTGGGTCGAACTTTTGGGTAGGGGAAAGGTTTGAAAAATCCCACTTTGACCCATTTAGAGAGCTCCAATCGAGTCCAAATGTATGACCGACCCTCACTAACTTTGGAGGCCCGACCCAACGATGCTAGTGGCACACCCCCTGGAACCCCCTGGGGGTTCACCCTACAAACATTTCAAAAAATCGCCGGTTTTGCACTTTGCATGAAAAAATCAGCGAAATACCTATGTTTTTTCTTTTTGGAGTTTATTTTTCTCTTTAGAAATTTATATAGTCAGAATATTTGTAAATGAAAAAATGAATTTAACTTAGTAATAGAAAAGAAATTAAAAAAAATTATTTGAAATTAGCGTTTTTACAACCCCCTTTTAAAACCAAGGCATCACTGTGATGCATTTGCATGTCCTAAACATAGTTGTGTGGGTGTTTTATTTAACCGTTTTAAAAAATGAAGGTATTACTGTGACACAATTGCAGATCGTAAAATTGCTTGTGTTGTTTTTTTAAGCCACCACAAGACACAGCAGATAGAATTGAAATTACCATTTCGTTCTTATTACCTCGTCTCGTAGGCCATATATAACGCAACAGTTTTTGTGAATGCATTAAGTCGTTGTGAAGAACTCAAAGTGTGAAGTGCTAATTTTAGATAAAAAAATATTTTAAAAAAAATAATAAGTGAAGTGACCATTCCAAATCAAAAAGTTTACAATGAATCCACCATCCTCTACACCGCAAGATGAAGCAACTACATCAACAACTATCGAAAACCCAATAAGTCATATACCCAAGCATGATGTTACTGTTTTTGGTGTGCTAAAATAGAACAAAAAAAGTTTTCCCATAAATCATTCACTATTCAAGTACAAGATAAGTTGATTGGAACTTCGGAAAAATTTGGTATGGAAATAATGCTGAAAAAAAGTGTATTTAATAAATTGAATAAATTGCTTGACAAGTATCAAGACCAAATCAAGAGAAGAAACAACATCCAACAATTTACAGAGTATGTAAAATCTCTGGAAACAATTTTTTACTTGTGAAGCTCTTCCGGTAAGTTATTGCTATCACTCATTTATTATAATTGTCAACCATTTTTAATTATTTTATTATTATATATTTTCAGGTGGTGGACGGTGGCTTCCAGAAAATTGAGTTGCAAAATATGCCCCCTGCTCCAGAAAAAATTGAATTTTCCACCGATTCGAAGTACTTATACGACATGGCCCATGCAATTTCTAGCGGCGTGGTTCCGGTGGATCTGGCTAACATCAAACGAGGGAAAATTGTACATACTCGGTGGCTCACCAAGGCCGCTAGATTATTGCGATTATATGTGACAACGGAAAATCCAGATGCAAATTTAAGAATTCTGGTTGAATTTATAATTAAATGTTATGTGTCAATGTACTTCAATATCAAGTATTACAGCTCTGTCGTGTACGGCAGTGCATTATTTTTCAAGTTCATTGATTGGTCACGATTTCTAGAACCTCGTTTACGCAAAATTGTCAATCAAGTAATTAAAGATAATTCATATTATGCGCATTCGGAAAATATCTTGTTATCAATGTTGTTTGATGATAGCAAAGAAAAGCGCGACTGTGCCATCAAGAAAATTCTACGCTGTCGAACCGATGTTGACGAGCCAATGGAACATAGAGTTTATAAAAACCAGATATAAACTTTAATTGCACAAGTTATACGGAAATGATCAATTTGAATGATATAAATATCGTATTTGAACCACCATTCACGCGAAGCATTCCGTACGATACATTGAAAGAATATCTAAATCAAGATGATCCACCGTTTAATGATCCAAAAATTCCATCACACATACAAGGAACGGAACGACATGTTCAATTGCTAGCTAGCGTTTCCAAACGGGTTATACCGGAAAATGTAGAGGCTGTTATGGCGACGACATTAGAGAGCCGTGCGAAATTGCCCAGACTTGAAAGTAAAAAAGAATTCAAACAATAATTTTTTTTAGTTTCTTTTCTATAACTCACTTAAATTAATTTTTTCATTTACATATGTTCTGACTAAATAAATTTCTTAAGAGAAAAAATAGACATTATTATAAATAACTAATAAATATTATTTAAAATAAATAAACAATTGTTTTTGTTTTTATCGGCCTATTGATAAACCATTCAAAGTTCGAATCGAGCTCAAGGCCAGAACAATAATTATCATTAGAAAAATATTATTGTTCTGGCCTTGAGCTCGATTCGAACCTTGAATGATAAATAAATAAATAAAAATAAAGAAAAAACATAGCCATTTAGCTGATTTTTTCATGTAAAGTGCAAAACCGGCGATTTTTTGAAATATTTGTATGGTGAACCCCCAGAGGGGTTCCAGGAGGTGTGCCACTGACATCGGTGGGTCGGGCCTCCAAAGTTAGTGGGGGTCGGTCATACATTTGGATTCGATTGGAGCACTCTAAATGGGTCAAAGTGGGATTTTTCAAAATTTGCCCCTACCCAAAAGTACGACCCAAATTGGGGGACATCAGAATTCATTTTAGAGGTATGGTTCCTTCGGCAAAGTTTCTTATTTTGATCCTTAGAATATGATTTTCACAGAGCAATGGGGGATTTTTTTGCCTCCCCACAAATCGACCCGGCCTAGTGTACAGGTTCAAAAAATGGTTTTAATATTATAGAAACGAATACAGTTAATTTCTATAGATTTTCCAATATACTAAAATCAAAATATAATTCGAGGCTTAGTAATGAAAATAGCGAAAGATTTCCTTGGAAAATTGTTAAGTGGTTACGACATAAAAGAGCAATTTCGCCAAAATTTACTATAAACTAGTCTTAATGAAATTGAGTCTTTCAAAGTTTTACATATACTAAATATCCAATGGTTTAATGAAAGGGTTATAATGAAATTTAGCTCACTATATTAAATATAAACATAGATATGAATGCAATGACCCCGAATTTTTCCGTTTACTTTTTCTAATTTATGGAGTGAGTTTTTATGTTAAAAATTTTATTTATTGTTAAATAAAACTAACAAATGAAATATCTTACTCCCGACTGTATATTTGAATTAAGTCGCTAAGTTTGTAAATTTATTGTTTGCAATAAAAACCTGTGTAGATATAAGTTAGGCTGATATTTAAATCAAAATATACAATAAACGCTTAAGTCGATGTAAGATGTAAGTGTACATATTTCAAAATTTGCAAGTACCCTCTAAGTTATTTAAGTGCAAAAATTTCTTGTAATACACATACGTTTTAAAAAGGATTTAGTGGCCTTTATTAACCTTACTTTAGGCTATCTGATTCACGAATTTTTGATTGAGTACCTGTTTTAAATATATGCATTTATACTTTAAATATCAATTTGCGGCAAACTAAAATATAAGACTTAAGCGGTTACTGTACAGATTTGTACTGAGCTAAAAAATCAAAAGAGAGTAGAGTATTGTTCTGCCAACATATGTGGTTCTGTTCTGAACTCATTTCGTTCAAAAGAAGCAAAAAGGATACAGAAGCTACCACTAATGGATTTGAGCGGGTAAAAATGCAGTTTAATAGTAACGGCTATGAAAAAAATATGTATGCCAAATTTCATTAGGATTGGGAGATGTTTGTTCCACTTATGGCTTAAGAAGTATTTTGGAAAGAATAACAAAAAAAGGGGCGGGTCAGTCCTATTTTCAAAATTTGTTTAAGCTTTGTTCTTGGCTCAACCATAACACTAATTAGGTAGAATACCAAATGTAATTAAATACCGTAGAGTTACTGCAAACTTTGTTAAGGTTAGACCTTTAGGAAAGTTGGATATGATCTTTAATAGATTTTAATTATCTTCACTCAGTCAATATAATTTGTGCCAAATTTCAATTTAATAGCTTCAACTGCTTTAGATTTACGGCTTAATAAACTTGCAAATTTATTTTTAATTTATGTTTTGTATCACAAGTTGAAGACTGGACCGAACAAATGTAATGTACAACGTTTTCTGTATATAAAGGGCTGAAAACCAAGTGCAACTACGACGAACAAAACTTAACACTGAGAAAGCTTTTGCAATTATGGTGTCATTTTTATTGTTGACAGAAAGATTCTTTTCAAAAATTACACCTTGGTCCTTCACTTCAAATATTCCTTTATTCATTAAAATTCTGGCTTTCGGAAAGTCTGCGTAAACACAGTTAACCTGCAGTCCTGGTGAAAAGGCAGTGTTGCAATAGTCTGTAGTAACCGCCCAGGTGCAAACCCAGTTGGTTGTGACAAATGAGTTCTTGTTTGCAAGGAACAGTTCATTCTGTATGATACACTGAAAGAGTTAAGAAACTGTCGAGAAACTAGAGATGGACCTATAGCTTCGGACATCATTTTTGTATTTTTTCTACTTTGACACTTCCCAATCATTGACGAGAGAGTTATAACTACATAGTGGTGTGATGGTAGCGTGCTCCGCCTATCACACCGTATGCCCTGGGTTTGCACCCCGGGCAAAGCAACATCAAAATTTTTGAAATAAGGTTTTTCAATTAGAAGAAAATTTTTCTAAGCGGGGTCGCCCCTGGGCAGTGTTTGGCAAGCGCTCCGGGCTCTCAGTGAAAACTCATCTGCCTCGCAGATGCCGTTCGGAGTCGGCATAAAACATGTAGGTCCCGTCCGGCCAATTTGCAGGGAAAATCAAGTGGAGCACGACGCAAATTGGAAGAGAAGCCCGGCCTTAGATCTCTTCGGAGGTTATCGCGCCTTACATTTATTTTTTTTTTTATAAAACAAAGTCGCTCTTTTCTAACGTTATGTCTCTTTGAATGCTTGAACCTTTAAAACTACGCAACGGATTTTAATGCGGTTTTTTTAAATAGATAGAGTGATTCAAGGCGAAGATTTGTATGTATAACTAGATCCATTAAATAGTGGAGAAATACTCTTATTTATGAAGATTCTAATGTGATGTCGTAAATAACTCAAATGTGTGTGTAATATGGATATCAAATGAAAGCTGTCGCTAAGAGCTTTAAATCAGGTTTCGTTGTGATACTCGATTTAGGCACATCAACCTGGCAAAACTAAGAAATATGCATGCGAAGCCTAAATTAAGACATGAGTTAATAATACCCACATACCTATTCACATACGTCCTATTCGATTTTCCTGACATTTGTCATATAAATTTGCCTACATTAGTATTTACGATGCTTTTTTCTGGGAAGTAGACCAGAGACAGACTGGGACTGGGATTACGACTAGGACTGGGACTGAGACTCGTAGTGGGACTGGGACTCGGAATGGGATTGGAACAAAATACATACTACCCTCTGGGCTGGCAATAAAGGATGAAGTAGAATGAGAAGAACTTGAGAGAAGAGAAAAGAGGGAAGGAGAAGGAGACTGAGAAATAGATAGAGTGAGACGAAGAGAGAGATAGATGAAGCGAAAAAGACAGAGGGAGAAGTGAATAAAAGGATTAAGAAAAAGTGAAGAGGGGGGAGGGTAGAGTTAGACTGGAAAAACTTATTAAATGTATGCAGATAGACCAAATTTTAGGGTAGAACAACGTCTGCCGGGTCTGCTAGTAAAACATGATTTTTAGTGGTCCAATGTGAATAGGAATTTTTTTTTTTATAAGGAAGGCGAAAAAGTTGTCAACATCGGTTATAGACGTGGGCTTTATCGAGGTCATTATAGTTATGTAAAGAGGGACAAAATTGAAGTGAGATTTGTAGCTTGAATAAAGGTCTACCTAAGAAGCATCCTTAACAGTAGCAAATTTTAATTAAAAATTTAAGCAAAGAGATTAACTACATCGCTACAATCAAAAATCAAACTAATTACATTTAGACCGTATCAAGCCAATGACCCAGCCTACAAGCGTTCAGATCACTGCGGTGTCTTTTACGAGGAAATTACAACCGTGAAGGAAGCAGAGCAAATATTTTAGGAGGCATGCTTAAGTTGCAGTCGCGTTAATATATATATTGATTAGAAGACCCGGCAGACGTTGTCCTGCCCTAAATTTGGCTCATCTGCATACATTTTAATAAGCTTTTTCCGTCTGACTCCGCTCTCCCCCCTCTTCTCTTTTTCCTAATCCTCTTATTCACTCCTCCCTCCGTCTTTTTCGCTCTATCTCCATCTTCGTCTCATTCTATCTCTTTCTCAATGTCCTTCTCCTTCTCTCTTTTCTCTTCTCTCAATTCCTTCTCATTTTTCTGCATCCCTTATTGCCTGTCCCAGAGGGTGGTATGTATTTTATTCAAGTCCCAGTCCAGTCCCACTCCGAGTCTCGGTCCCAGTCCTAGTCCTAATCCCAGTCCCAGTCCGTCCCTGGATAATATATTACTCTGTACCAAAGCACTCATCAAAAGCTTTCATTTGATATCCATATTGTATAAACACTGTCTAGGCATTCACTGGCCTATGTTTTGGCCTATATCTCGAGACCCTGTACCTGTAATAACCACCGCGTGAGGTTTACGCAACTTGTGTCAAAATTTGAACAAAATCGACAGAAACATCTCTTCAAACACCGGCGACCAACTAACACACATTTTAGCCTTTCTTTTATATATATGTGGTATTCCATCCCATTTCGACCAATTTTGAACCCGACTCCTTTAGAATTGGTTGAAAGTTTTTATTCTTTTTCTAGCTTACGAAAGACGTTTTTCAGAATTTTTTCAAATTTTTTCATCCAACTCAAAAAAAGTTATGAATTTAAAAAAAAAAAACACCGTTTTTGTTTTCAAAATGCTATAACTTTTTCAAAAATTAACCATTTGGGATCTTTTTTTTTTAATTTGTTTTTAAATATACTTTTCGGAAAAAATACAAAAAAATTTTTAAAGTTTTTTTTTGTAATTTTTTAGTTTTTCGATTTTTTTCGAACTTCGCCATTTTTTTTTTTTTCATGAAAACTTCAATCAATTCTGCAATCATTCCCACTAATCCCGGAGTGGGCCGATTTTTTTTTTTATTTAATTGAAGTTTTTTATGAGAAAAAAAAATGGCGAAATTCGAAAAATCTCGAAAAACTGAAAAATTAAAAAAAAACTTTAAAAATTTAGTGTATTTTTTCCGAAAATTACATTTAAAAACAAATTTAAAAAAAAAGGATCCCAAATGGTCAATTTTTGAAAAAGTTATAGCATTTTGAAAACAAAAACGGTGTTTTTTTTTTTTAATTCATAACTTTTTTTGAGTGGGATGAAAAAATTCTGAAAAACGTCTTTCGTAAGCTAGAAAAGAAGAAAAACTTTTAGCCAATTCTAAAGGGGTCGGGTTCAAAATTGGTAGAAATAGGATGGAATACCCCATATAGATTTTTATTTTTCACACTTTAATATAATATTAAAATGAAATGCAGATTTTCGTTGCTTTTGAAATTCGGCTTATGCTATACTTGATATCATTCCCTATAATATTTTTTATTGATGAGCATGTTGTTTAATTAAACACCAACCAGTTACACTTAAGTATATCCATGCCAACTGAAAAGAGGTGCACCACTGCGTATACGTAACATTTTATTATTACGTATAAACAAATAAAAAATTTGCAATAAAATAATATTGCGACTATAAACAGCGATATAACCTATCATATATTTCAAGTGAGATCAAACTACACACGGGGTGCAAAGCAAATTCAAAATGGGTTCAGTAGTTTAGGAGTCCATTGGCCTCAACTATGTGACACTTGCTTTTTATATATTAAGATAGTCAAGCGGTGATCAAGGCAATGTTCCCAAGCAGTACTTTATCAAGAATTGTCCTGGAATGCAAAGAAACGTTGGAAGCAGGCTTAGAGTATACGCTCGACAGGTATGCCTGCCGTAAAATTCGCCTAAAATACCTAAATGATTCAAGCGGTTGTCTAGCGCACAGGGTTGCCAGCGCAATTTATAGCTTCTCTAACCCAATGGTCAACCTAATATATCCGTGCGAATCCTGTTTCTTAACAGCCGAGGCTCTTGCAACCCCAATTCCCTCCTGGAACTAGGAGGAGGGGGGGTGGTCTAGAAGGTTCAATATGGTCATGCTCAATCACTCCCTAAATCGATTACCGGAAAAGACCATCAACATCGATAACACTCCTCAAAACCCTCAGGGAGTACCTTTATCGCTACAAAATCAACAAAAAGAGACTTCGCTAAGGCCGCACTAATCGCCTATACTGGGGTCCAGTTCATAAAGGGATAGAAGGATAATTAAAAAGCCGACGAAAAGGAAGGGAGAATACAGCACTTGATGAATTGGGGGTAAATGTACCAATCCATTCGGGAAAAAATTAAAAGGAGGTAGGATTTGCATATGATCGGTTAATCAAAAAAGAGTGGACAGAAGCGCGGGGCTGCAAAATTTTCCAGTCAAATCAAATGCTATAACAAATAAAATGCTATAACATAAGCCCCGTTAGTAACAACAAATGTAAGAAAAGCGAGCTACAAGAAGGCTCCATCTACTCAGGGCGGCAAAGTTGCAAGGTCTCGAAGAAGAAATTAAGCTAGGTCCCAAAAAACTTATAGGATTTGCTTAGAGGTAGGACTTATTCTATAACATGGCTCCTGCTTTCTAGCTGGGGGTTTTCCACTGGCTCGTCAACTGAATTCTGGTATAACTTTGTATATTATTTGATATCTTTATTGACCAGCTAACTCAACCCAACCTAACCTGAACCGTATACATTTTTTGGTAATCTCATTAGGGTGGGTAGGTTTGTATGGACGAAAGTTAACCCATATCGCGCCATCTATTTTTCGATAGGATTTGGGCTCAGGAAAAAAAGTTCCGCTACGCATACCCAAAAATAATAATTTTCGAGCCTGCGAAATTTCATTTTTTTTGACTTTGATTTTTAAGGTTTTTATACTCAGTTGAGCAGAGCTCACAGATTATATTAAGTTAAGTGGTTGTACATATATAAAGGAATCGAGATAGATATAGACTTCCATATATCAAAATAATCAGGATCGAAAAAAAATTTGATTGAGCCATGTCCGTCCGTCCGTCCGTCCGTCCGTTAACACGATAACTTGAGTAAATTTTGAGGTATCTTGATGAAATTTGGTATGTAGATTCCTGGGCACTCATCTCAGATCGCTATTTAAAATGAACGATATCGGACTATAACCACGCCCACTTTTTCGATATCGAAAATTTCGAAAAACCGAAAAAATGCGATAATTCATTGCCAAAGGCGGCTAAAGCGATGAAACTTGGTAGATGGGTTGACGTTATGACGCAGAATAGAAAATTAGTAAGATTTTGGACAATGGGCGTGGCACCGCCCACTTTTACAAGAAGGTAATTTAAAAGTTTTGCAAGCTGTAATTTGGCAGTCGTTGAAGATATCATGATGAAATTTGGCAGGAACGTTACCACTATTATTATATATGCGCTAAATAAAAATTAGCAAAATTGGATGAAGAACACGCCCACTTTTTAAAAAAAAATTTTTTTTAATTCAAATTTTAACAAAAAATTTAATATCTTTACTGTATATAAGTAAATTAAGTCAAAATTTAATTCCTGTAATGATATGATGCAACAAAATACAAAAATAAAAGAAAATTTCAAAAGGGTGTGGCTCCGCCCATTTTCATTTAGTTTGTCTAGAATACTTTTAATGCCATAAGTCGAACAAAAATTTACCAATCCTTCTCAAATTTGGTAGGGGCATAGATTCTATGACGGTAACTGTTCTCTGTGGAAATGGGCGAAATCGGTGGAAGCCAAGCCCAGTTTTTATACACAGTCCACCGTCTGTCCTTCCACTCGGCCGTTAACACAATAACTTGAGCAAAAATCGATATATCTTTACTAAACTTAGCCCACCTACTTATCTGAACTCACTTTATCTTGGTATAAAAAATGGCCGAAATCCGACCATAACCACGCCCACTTTATCGATATCGAAAATTACGAAAAATGAAAAAAAAAACCATATTTCTATACCAAATACGAAAAAAGGGATGAAACATGGTAACTGGATTGGTTTATTGACACAAAATATAACTTTGGAGAAAACTTTGTAACATGGGTGTGCCACCTACCATATTAAGTAGAAGAAAATGAAAAAGTTCTACAAGGCGAAATCAACAGCCCTTGGAATCTTGGCAGGAATACTGTTAGTGGTATTGCATATATAAATAAATTAGCAGTACCCGACAGATGATTTTCTGGATCACCTGGTCCACATTTTGGTCGATATCGCGAGAACACCTTCACATATATATCTAAGGGCCACTCGCTTTTAAAACCCTAATTAATACCTTTAATTTGATATCCATATCGTACAAACACATTCTAGAGTCACCCCTGGCCCACCCTAATGGCGATATCTCGAAAAGGCGTCCACCTATAGACCTAATGCCCACTCCCTCTTAAAATGCTCAGTAACACCTTTCTTTTGATACCCATATCGTACAAACATTCTAGAGTCACCTCTGGCCCACCCTAATGGCGATATCTCGAAAAGGCGTCCACCTATAGACCTAATGTCCACTCCCTCTTAAAATGCTCAGTAACACCTTTCGTTTGATACCCATATCGTACAAACATTCTAGAGTCACCCCTGGCCCACACTAATGGCGATATCTCTAAAAGGCGTCCACCTATAGACCTAATGCCCACTCCCTCTTAAAATGCTCATTACCACCTTTCATTTGATACCCATATCGTACAAACACATTCTAGAGTCGCCCCTGGCCCACCCTAATGGCGATATCTCGAAAAGGCGTCCACCTATAGACCTAATGCCCACTCCCTCTTAAAATGCTCAGTAACACCTTTCGTTTGATACCCATATCGTACAAACATTCTAGAGTCACCCCTGGCCCACACTAATGGCGATATCTCTAAAAGGCGTCCACCTATAGACCTAATGCCCACTCCCTCTTAAAATGCTCAGTAACACCTTTCGTTTGACACCCATATCATACAAACACATTCTAGAGTCAGCCCTGGTCCACCTTTATGGCGATATCCCTAAATGGCGTCCATCCATAGAACTATGGCCTACTCTCTCTTAAAATACTCTTTAATACCATCCATTTGATACACATGTCATACAACCACATTCCAGGGTTACCCTAGGTTCATTTTCCTACATGGTGATTTTCCTTATTTTGTCTCCATAGCTCTCAACTGAGTATGTAATGTTCGGTTACACCCGAACTTAGCCTTCCTTACTTGTTTTCATTGACCTACAATCAAATGAAAATTTTTTCGTAGGTCACGAAAAAAACCTTAAAAATCGAAGTTGTAAAAAAGTCCAAAGAATTAAGTTTCGCAGGCTCGGAAATTATTGTTTTGGGTATGCGTAGTGGAACTTTTTTTTCTGATCCCAAATTCAATTTAGTTGACGCTATCAAGGAAAAGATTTCCTTTGTTGATATTTAAATCCAAGTGTCACAGAATAGACTTTAGTTTTCTTAAGCTACTTGAAATTAATCAAGCGACTTTAAAGGGTAGACCACAAAATGTTAATGAAAAAAAAGTATTATGCTTTTAACAAAAATAGTTAAAATGGGTAGTAGCCGTTTCCTCTTGTATGGTAACTTAAATTTTTACTAAACTATTGGTACACTGATAATAAAATCCGAAACACCAACAACTGACTAGATTTTTCACTCCATTGGGCATTCAGTGAAGCAATAATGGCATATTTAAGAATTTGTGTTTTGTATGGAAATTGAGTTTAATCGGAGTTTTAAGGTAAACTATTTGACTAATTATTTCATTAAGCCTCTGTCTGAAATCGGCATAAGACTTCCTTTACATCAATACACATAATGAAACACCCTGTACATTGAGTAAATTTATAATCTAAATTCATATGTATATATAAAATTGTTTGGTTATTCTAAAAATAAAAAAAATATCTGCTTAAATTTTTTTATGTCTCACATATGCGTGTGTATCCTGTACGAAAATGAATGCTCGCATATTGTGTTGAAGGACCGCAAATTTTCAAATTCGCCAAACTCAATGTGTCAAGTGGGTATTACCACAAGAGATTTAGTGAAATTTATTTCACTTGTGCTGAAAGTGGCAAAATGAATGTTCACTAGTATGTGAAAGGCGTCTATAAGAACAGTGAATCACTGGCACACAAACATACGTGCACTCATACACTTACATATGTACAAGCATGTCTAATATGCCCATAAATTTATATGGCTGTATTGGATATGTCTGCTAGGGCGTATGAGAACATACAAGTACCGCTTAGGCGCTAACACTTGAGAACGTTGTCTTAATACCTACAGGCGTGTGCACAACGCACACATATATGCACACATGAACAATGACTGCCTAAAATGCATGCGCTTAGAGTTACAATTTCAGCCGTTGATTTGTGGTGTGGGTTCTAAGGCGTAACAAAAAATTTACATGGTTTAATTTGAAGCAAAGCAGCATAATGACATTTTGGGTACAAAAGAGAGAGAGAGAGAGAAAGAAATACACAAAAAATTTGTTTGAGAATGAGATAGCAATGAAGTACAGTATTGAATACGTTCCGTTGTAGTCGTGTAAATCCCACAATAATAAGCTCTCGAGTATGCTTTTAGATATATCACAAGTGAAGGCATGATATTCTAGTTTGGGCAAAAGTCAAAGCCTTAAATATAGTAGAGAACACAATTTGAAGCTAAAGTATTGTCAAATTTATTAAAAGCTTAATGCAGATGCATATACGTATGTATGTATGAGTACGAACATTATATGTATTAATGCCAGAGAAACTCATACTTCAGCAGTTGAGTTGTGCAATAAACGACAATAAATCATGCAAAATGTGCTACCAAAATAAAATCAAGCGATAAATATGTGTGGCTTAAGATATTAAACATGCAAATTTACAAATATGGGAAAAGTTTTAGAAGGCGAACAGCTGTAAAAGAAACTGGATATATTTTGTTCACATTTTTATTTGTATTTATTTAATTTAGCCTTATATTCAGGCGTATGGATTTAGTTATCCCTTAATTTTTGTTTGTATATTAAAGTGTTAACGAATATGATAGCTGTCATTTATACGCCATACAATGGGATTTATTTGAAAAGGGTTTTAAAAAATGTACGCAACATCAGAGTCAGATAGGTCCGGAACAAAACTGATAAGATATCAATCTCTTCTTACACCGAAGCAGCGACTAAGGCGCTAGCTGCACCATACACTAGCTCAAAGCTAGTAGGACATGCAAGCAACTTAAATCCTGTCAAATTCATCGAATTGTACTTTATGTAGGGGACATTATCCAGCACGCAATTTTATTTATTTATTTGTATGTCTAATATACAGCAGATACCAAAAAATATAGTACAACTAATGAAAATTAAGCATTACTTAAAAAATAGGTTTTTAGTTTGAACTGTATAACCGATTTAGTAAACGTTAAATCTAAATCCAGAAAATTTGAGAAATAGTTGTAATCAGACATAGTTCTATTCAAGGGAGCGTTAGCGCCATAGACTGTTCTGTTAACTCCACCATGAAAAACAACTAAATTCCGTAAATTTCTGCAGGGCAAAATTAAACTTAACTAGCTGAAGTAAGGAGGAACAATCTATCTTGCGAGAGACAAAATCAATATAAAAAGGTAACCGATAACAGCATTTTCCTATCGCATAACGATACCAAACTAATCAGTCGACAACGAGCAACATACGACGGAATCGGTTGAGTAAAGTTAAGAGAGCGTATTGCAAAAGGAACAAAGCACTTTTGGATTTTCTCCAGACGATTTATATGGGCTAAATGGTATGGTCTCCAAATGACAGCTGCGTATTCCAGCTTGGAACGGACAAAGGCCGAATACAAAAGCGTTTCACGAAAGCTAGTGAAATTTAGTTTACTATCAAAATACACTCCTAAATCTTTAATATCATTAACCTCAGAAAGGCACGGGACCACCAAAAAATAGCAAGTATCCAAAAGCTTAACCATTTTGGAGTAAGTCATTTTGAAACACTTTTTAATAGTTATATAAAGCCTGTTCATAGAACAATAAACAAAGAATTTGTTAAATTTGACTTTGAAGCTCCGATGAATCATACGAGTCTCTTATTTCAGAATATATTTTAAAATCATCGACTTATAAGAGAAATCTAGACGAATTGAAACAAAAAGAAATAACGTTAATAAACAAGATGAATAATAAAGGCCCTAATATGTTACCTTGTGGCACACCTAGTGTAGCAATGAATGGATCCAAGAATTCACCATATATAGCAACCATGCAACTCCTGTTATGTAAATATGATTTGATCCATTTGAGGATACTGGAATGAAAACCCATGAATGCAAGTTTCTAAATTAGGATTAAGGGAGAAATTTTTACGAACACCTTAAAAAAATCAGTATAAATCATATCAAGTTGAAGCCCATTACGAAAGCAAGAATGGCAATCCCCAGTAAAGACTGAAAGATTCGTAACTTTTGAGAGTGCTGCCGCAAATCAATGCTGGTTTGCACAAATAAGATGTTTCACGCGAAAATAAAGTTTCTCTTTTACAATGCATTCAAACAGCTTGACAACAGGCGATAACTTGAATATAGGACTATAATTTAAAATATCATTTTTATTCCCACTTTTAAAAATAGGGGTAACAGAAGTGATTTTCCAATCATCTATGAAGACCCCCGAAGCTAGGGAGAGATTAAAAATAAGCATGAGATGCTTTACCAGCGAGGTGTAGTTTTTCAAAAGCTTCATGGAAAGCCCATCAACATCAGTATGAGAAGAGTCTTTGAAATTCTTTAAACCTTCGATGACAACCACTTCAGATAATACCAAAGATCCCAAATCAATAGATGAACTCGGTTTGCGTTGAGGCTAACGCGTAAAGCAGCTAGGAAAATAGGGTAAACACGAATTTATAATAGGTGGAGAATTTAATACATGGTCAACTATAGGGAGTTGTAGTCTTACTAATGAAAGACGTAGATTTCTTCCCGAATGCCTTACACCCCTGAGGCTAGAACTTCTAAATAAATCGAAGATATATACATTCGACACTGGCAATAGATGCTACATTATAGATTTCACATTTGCTAGTAGTGAAGAAGCGATAAAAAAAGTGATCTATTAGCTTACAGCCAATGGGAACTTCGACAATGATTACCCCAGCCATCTGAAAAGATGGTTTCCATCTCCAAAATCTATTTAGAACACAACCATTTGATGTTGTATGGAACAATTCCACAATACGAAGGACACATGCGAATATGACTTGTGATGGTACCATGCTCAGAACTCACGTCAAGGTAAATCGAACTCGTGGAACACCGAAACAGCGTAAGAGCTTTAAAAATTTCACAAAATACAACAATACATGCCCGTCCATCGCCGCGATATGATAAGCTATATAGCACCTACATAGCCCAAAAAACAGCGCTTAAAAGTGCTATAAAAAAGAACAAGAAAGCGTGCATCAAGGAACTAACGGATTGTGCCGATTTTGATCCCTGGAGGTTGTGCTACGGAGTAGTGATGGCTACTATTAACCATAGCAACCTACGTCTCCGATACTAATCCAACACAAGATTACTGGTCCTCTCAAAGCAAGGCCCTTGAAGGTATGCAAATCCTACGAAAAGCAGAGCAGAAGGTATTGGATGCAACATATAGAGTTGCAAATAATAAGTCCTCAGGGCCAGATGGAGTGCCAGATATAGCCCTTAAATCAACGATAAGATCTATAACAGCAGAATGCAATGATTCGTTGTTGTTGTTGTATTAACGATAAAGACACTTACCGAAGGTTTTGGGGAGTGTTATCGGTGTTGATGGTCCTTTGCCGGATAGTGATCCGGTACATTCCGGTAACAAAGCACCATTAAGTTATTAGCCCGATCATCTCGGGAACGATTTATATGACCACATTAAACCTTCTAGGCCTTCCCGCCCTCCCCAGCCCCTAGTTCAATGAGGATCTTGGGGTCACCAGAGGCTCGGCTGTTAATGAAATATGATTCACCAAGGGTAGGGAGGTTGACAATTGGGTTGGAGAAGCTATATATTGCGCTGGAAACCACTTGAGAGTGTTGCGCTACATAATCCTTTGAATCAATTTGGTATTTGGTACAAAGCACCATTAATGTATTAGCCCGATCATCTCGGGAACGATTTATATGACCACATTAAACCTTCTAGGCCTTCCCGCCCTCCCCAGCCCCTAGTTCAATGAGGATCTTGGGGTCACCAGAGGCTCGGCTGTTAATGAAACATGATCCACCACGGGTAGGGAGGTTGACAATTGGGTTGGAGAAGCTATATATTGCGCTGGAAACCACTTGAGAGGGTTGCGCTACAAAATCCTTTGAATCAATTTGGTATTTGGTACAAAGCACCATTAAGGTATTAGCCCGATCATCTCGGGAACGATTAAATGACCACATTAAACCTTCTAGGCCTTCCCGCCCTCCCCAGCCCCTAGTTCAATGAGGATCTTGGGGTCACCAGAGGCTCGGCTGTTAATGAAACATGATTCACCACGGGTAGGGAGGTTGACAATTGGGTTGGAGAAGCTATATATTGCGCTGGAAACCACTTGAAAGGGTTGCGCTACACAATTCTTTGAATCAATTTGGTATTTAATCGCCTCTTATGATAGGCATACCTACAGCGGGTATATTCTAAGCTCCATAACCCGATGGTGTGATTCTTGGATCTCTTCAACGCCTGTACCCAAGAAGGAAACTACTGTGCACTCTTCGGTTCATTGAGTTCCTAGGTTCAACCTTTACTTTATATGAAAAGCAAATAATAGTACCGTAAAAGAATCAAAGCTATTATTCTGCAACTGGGAGCCACTATAGGTACTATAGACAAAGTTTGTTCAGCTTGTTTGTGGTACTCGCGAGGTGTAACTTACTTTATGGTTTGTCATATTTATCCACGAGTTTCAGTACAAAATGGTCGGATCGATTAATAAGTAACTTCCCATAGTAAAAAATATTTCAGAACCCGATGACAATGTAACGTGAGGGAAAACAACTTTCGCTAAGTAGCGCAAGTATGGTAATACACAAAACAGTTATCCGAATTTCCCATAGCCCAGAGTGCTGAAATTTTTAACATAACTTAGGGCTATATTAGGTTGCAATATAAAGGTTAAACAAATTTTACTAGATGAGGTCGGAATCGATATATAAAGAGTTAAATGAAATAAAGAAAATGTAATGATTAGGGCCGTTTGCAGCTGCAAGAGGACGCTTCAACCCACAGCTAACTTCGCAAAGATAACCTTTATGAGGGTACCTGGTCATAGGAACATCGTGGAAAACGAGAAGGTAGAAAAACTTGCAAAGGTAGGGGTACTGCAAGAGGCGGTCGCGATGCATCCTTCACTTACATAAATCAAAAGAAACATACATAGCAGGTTTAAGAAATTGGCTGTACTAATTACACCTACAGGATAACCAAGGGAACCTTGCAGAATTATGATAGTAGAAGACCTACAGGTGAAGCAAAGAAATTATTAGGATTACTTCCACAATCACAAAGTATTCGCCGCTTGGCATATTAACTGGAGAAATAGGGATACCTTTTAGCAGTATTCGCGAGAGCTTCGGCTAGAAGGGCAGCAAAGAAACAGTCGCGCACTACCTTTGTGAGTATTCAGCTTTAGCTCAAACTATATTTATTATTATGTGTAGTTATATGCTGCCAGAACTCAAGGAAGTAGCTAGTTGCTCTGTAAAATATATCAGTAGCCTCTTTGTTCGTACCAAATGGCTCAAAGGAAGTATCGACTACTTTTACCTAAACAACAGCAATTGGTTCCAGGCGAAATGCGCATCAAAATGGTGCCCGGTGCGCTACTTGGGCGCACATATTTTGTATCCGGGCGGCACAGTTATCAACCAAACAGGTCTCAACTTATTTGAAATTTGTTTGGCTTGTATAATTAAAAAAGGGTTATTATTATTAGCTCAGCGAACGGAGCGAGTATTTTGATACAATAATTTGAGTATTTATGTTTAATTTACTTGAATGTGTATTTTCGGCTAACATAATTAGCTCCTAATGAAAACATTAATTGGCGGTCACCGTGGTGTGATTGTAGCGTGCCCCGCCTACCACACCGTATGCCCTGTGTTCACACCACGGGCAAAGCAACATCAAAAATTTTAGAAATACGGTTTTTCAATTAGAAGAAAATTTTTCTAAGCGTGGTCGCCCATCGGCAGTGTTTGGCAAGCGCTCCGGGTGTATTTCTGCCATGAGAAGCTCTCAGTGAAAACTCATCTGCCTCGCAAATGCCGTTCGGAACCGGCATAAAACAAGTAGGTATCGTCCCGCCAATTTGTAGAAAAAATTAAGAAGGAGCACGACGCAAATATTGGAAGAGAAGCTCGGCCTAAAATCTCTTCGGAGGTTATCGCGCCTTAAATTTATTATTTTATTTAATGAAAACATCGCTAATGGGTGGTTAATAGCGAATTTAACAAGATTACAGTACATAAATATATTTACTATATCGAACGAGGCAATAATAGCAAAAACATAATAATTACAAGTTCGATTGCTTTTAATTTGATTGTTAACCAATGACTTTATGACTTATTTTGTAGAAAAAATAACTTCAAATAATAAAAACAAATTACATAAATTTATGCGTACACATGTAGTCACTTACTTATTGCTTACTCAGAATACTAATTCCCTCTTTATGGTAGTATGAGTCTGATATGAGCCTAAAGCAAAAAGTAATAATATTATTGATGTAAGTTAGTCAGACAATTTCCGACAGCATTATTAAATATGACTCGAACATTATGATATTCAGATACAATGCAGAGTTTAATATTAAATGAGATACAAGTGCTGATATTTATATGTATATGTAAGTATGTGTGCGTGTGTTGCATATTTCCTATAAATATACCATTGGTATTTCTACAACAGAAGGACTTTCGAATTCACTCACGCAATAAATTCTATAAATAAATACTTGCCTCTACAATGCGTATTTGAGGAAAATCTACTTAATAAATGAAATTCCACTGCGCAATAAATTTGTGTTACCAATAAACTTGTAAAATAAACAGGAAGTTAAAATAGAGTGTAAACGTTTCGAGTAAATTCATTACATGTTAAGTATAATTACTAATATACATCCTTCCCAATATATAAATATGTACATACGTACAAAGACAAATACTTAAAGCTCTTAACTTACCAGCGATTTTATGTTAATCTGTGTTCATATTGTCATTTTTGATATAAATAAGTGAAATATTTGAAATGAGTATGAACTTGAGGTAATCAAACCAAATACTTGTTTTTTAATCTATGAATTTACTTATCTAAATAACCTGAAACATGACTTTGTTTGTATCTTCTACTAAAGTACACATACATACAATACATATAATAATAAATTGTTAGCACAGCCATCTAGAAATATAGCATTCACTATTAAAACGTAATGATAGTCGAGCTATAGATCAGGTACTTTAAAACCCACTGAGCACTTCAGGTCAACACCCTACTGGACATACAGTCCCTTATATCATTTTTATAAAACACTGCTATCTTCTAGTAGATTACATTTGTATAAACGTCTTTGTTTACGATATGGGGAAATCCTAAATGTAAGCGAAAGAGTGGTTTTCGTATGTAAAATGTAAATGCAGGCACAGTGTGGTGTACTGGTATATGTATTGTATGAAGAATTGGAGAATGTAAGCGTAAGTTTAGTCACTGCATTGTAGCTTTTTATGGTAGAACAAGGGTCATCGTACTGTTGATGTGAACGAAATCACACAGCAAGTGAAGCCAAACACGTCAACTACATATATATTATAGTCTCTGAATATATACACAATTTTATGCATGTAAGTGCCCAAAGAGATGTATACACTGCCATTTCGTTGGAAAAAAGTACAATCATGAGCAAATGTGTGATTTCCATTACTGATACACAAAATGTTTACAAAAACAAAACGCATGTTAAGGAACTCAGGTTTAAGTTGAAATTTGAATCTCTTTGGGGTATTGTAAAAAGTGAAAGCAAAAAACAAAATTAAATAATTTAAATGAAACGAAACTCAATTAAAAAAATATTTTAAAAATAATATAAAAGTAAAGAAAATAAAAAAATATTATAAAATAAAATAAAGTGAATTAAATTAATGATGAATTCGTTGGCGGTTTTCGAAATGGTACCATCGCAATATGCCAGTAAATGTTTTTTCTTTCTTTTCAGTTTCTCTCAGAAAAATATAATAATTGAATATTCAATTATTATAAGCGGTTGTTAAGCTCATGAATTATTAATAATAAGAATTAAACTAAATTTAATTAAATTAAACTAACTTAAAAAAAATAAAAATATAATAAAATATTGTTGAAGTAATGGCACACTTAGAAACAAAATCCATATTCATGCAACACTGTTTTTCGTTAATCTATGTTCTTTGTACACATTCAACTTGTCAAATATAATCGTTAGTGACTTGCTTTTTAACTGCGGATGAGTAAACATCTCAATAAATATATTATAACTGAAGTAACTTGTTTTTCTCCCTTGGGTACCAGAAGCAAGTGTGGTATAGAAAGTGTTCTTGTAAATCCAAAGGTATCTCTTAAAGATAACAATATTATATCACAAGAGATATAAGTATAATTTCAAGAGTTTATGGGACCAGGTGCAAATTCATTGGTACCTATAAGATAGCAAGTGCGAGATACTTACTAAACACAAAAATAAGTGGTGAAACCCAATATATACGTGTCCAATAAGTTTGTATAGCAAAGATGAGTTCGTCTCTGTTCAATATTGCGAAATTGGATGAGTACAATTATGACTCTTGGAGCACCCAGCTCAAGAGTGTACTAATACATCAAGAATTGTGGGCAGTAACTTCTGGTAGTGAAGCTTATCCAGAGCCTGCGGAAAATGGCGACAATAAAGTAGGTTTAAAATGGAAAGCTAAAGATGAAAAAGCATCTGCTACAATTATTTTAAGCATTGGCGTTATGCAAATCATTGTGGATAAGTACAAGTGTGTTGACTTCTCTCTGACAGGCATTCGCTTAAGTTAGCTACTCTACGCTTAAAGGCAATTTGGTATTTAACTCACCTCCTACAACTGCCGTACTTGCAGTGAGTATAATCTAAGCCCCCTAATTCGTTGCGATGCGCTGACTCTGCTTGATGACAGAAGTTATTTCGTTTTGTTTATCGCTAAACCTTGCTTGGAATAAACAAAACTTACAGCGCTGGTATTTCGGCTTATGTTTCTTTCCCCAGCATTAAATTAAAGAAATCTCAGGATACCTCATTTTATTTCGATTTACTCGTAAATATCCTTCCAAATTCTGTCTGAGCTTAAGTTGTTGCGCAACTTCATATTGCACAATCGTATAAGCTTTGCGGGGAACCTAATTCAGACATAGCGGCATATAGGCAGCTCCTTTTCGAAGATGGCTTAAAAATCAACGATTTGGTGCATTGTAACTATCTGTACGATGGTAGATTTACCAAGCCTTCCAACTCCTCATCGCCGAATAGCTCCACAGGCAATCAATCAGCGCCCGCGGCGAACATTTTTATACTCTGCTGAGCAGAGCTCACAGAGTATATTAATTTTGTCCGCATAACGGTAATCCGTAATGGCATAAACCAGGCATGCTTAAACAACGAACCGATATCATTTCGTTACGATAATTAACGATAAACGAAACAAAGTTATTTCGTTTCATTTATTAACGTTAAGAACGACAGTACGAACATTTCTCAGAGTATCTTTGACTTTACCACCAACGAATTACACAAACAAATTACATGGAGTTTGTGTGTGTATTTCCGCTTGCTATTGCCACCTTACGGCTTCACCATGGCTATAGCATTGCCAGCACAATTCAAGCATAAATTATCACGTTTTTGTTAACGTTTTTAACGTTAACGAAAGCTTTTTGTTTCGGTTAAAAACGAGATACAATTTATCTTGATAATTCCTTTATCGATAATATTTCGAAGTGTTTTTCAACGGAAACGGTGGAAATTTTTTGATAAACGATTAGCTTAACGTTAAGGTGCATCCCTAGCATAAACTAATCGAGATAGATATAGACTTCTATATATCAAATTGATCTGGGCGAAAAAAGAAATTCATTTAGCCATATCCGTCCGTCCGTCTGCCCTTTAACACTACAACTTGAGTAAAGTTTGAGATATCTTGATGAAATTTGTAGGTTTCTAGGCACTCATACCAGACCGTTATTTAAAATGAACGAAATCAGCCTATAAACACGCCCCTTTTTCGATATCGAAAATTTCGCAAAACCGAAAAAGTGCGATAATTCATTACCAAAGACGGATAAAGCGATGAAACTTGGTAGGTGGGTTAACCATATGACGCAGAATAGAAAACTAGTAAAATTTTTGGCAATAGGCGTGGCACCGCCCACTTTTAAAAGAAGGTAATTTAAAAGTTTTGCAAGCTGTAATTTGGCAGTCGATTGAAGATATCATGATGAAATTTGGCAAGAACGTTATGTGTATGTGTGCTAAATAAAAATTAGTTAAATCGGATGACGAACGTGCCCAATTTTAAAAATAAAAATTTTTTAAGTGAAATTTTAACAAAAAATTGAATATATTTTCAGTATATAAGTAAATTCAACATTCAACTCAAGTAATGATATGGTGCAACCAAATACAAAAATAAAAGAATATTTCAAAATGGGCGTGGCGCCGCCCTTTTTTATTTAATTTGTTTAGAATACTTTTAATGCCTTAAGTTGAACAAAAGTTTACCAATCCTTGTGAAAGGACATAGATTCTATGACGATAAACGTGTATAAAAAAGAGCAGTATCACACTATACTCCAACGCCATGCAAAACCATCTGTCATTCATAGGATTGGTCTTGGATTCATTTACCAACAAGATAACTATCCGAAACATACACGAGAACATTGTACTTCTTATTCAAACGAAATTCCATCCAGCTATTGTGGGATGAATTGGTTCGACGTGTGAGAGATCTAAAACCAACAGCCTTCCTGACCTCTGCGGTAGTTTGAACGAAGCGCAGAATATTATTCCACATCAAACACTTGAAAAACTCACCAAATGAATGCCGAAATTTTGCGCTGCAGTCATCAAGGCAAAAGGTGGCCATTTTCAAGAAAAACGCTTAAAGTAACGTACTCACTGTTTTCTTATAAACTTTGATGGAACTTTTAGTAAAATTCATTAAAAAGTCTTCGGATCATAGAACTGCGTTGAATATACAAAACTATTGAGAATATGTATATATTTTAATAAATGATACGATAAACTGACAAAAACAACTTTTTTCATCTTGTTCTAATACTTTCCGATTTTACTGTACATATATACATATACGGCCTCTATTGATTGTTCCACACCTTATAATAATACAAATAAAATGAGTAATATTTTTTCAACCGTTACTTTAACATAAATAATTAATTTTGTTTTGATTTGATTCGCAGTCAATGGTACCAACGCCAACACAGAAATTGAGATTTTATTAAAACAAATCGAACCACAATAAATAGAAACAAATTCAATGCATTTCAAATGTAAATCAAATATTCATAACTGCACATAAAAACAATACATCAAATTTATATCAATGCGCAAGGAAATATGTATTGTGCATTAGGGATGAAGACTCCGAAATCGCCGGCTTTTGTAACCTTGTAGGGAAGTCAGTAACTATTTGCAAAAAAAAACTAGTTCTAGTTTAAAGTAGCTTCGACTATGAGTACGCCTTCTATGTCTAGACTCTAAAGCCTTTCCCTGTATTAGACCGATAGGGATATTCGTTTAAAGAGCAGCCGAAGGCCGGCAATACCTGCATACCAACAAAAATATAATACCAACAAAAGAAATTTTTATACTCAGTTGAGCAGAGCTCACAGAGTATATTAACTTTGATTGGATAACAGTTGGTTGTACAGGTATAAAGGAATCGAGATAGATATAGACTTCCATATATCAAAATCATAAGTATCGAAAAAAAATTTGATTGAGCCATGTCCGTCCGTCCGTCCGTCTGTCCGTTAACACGATAACTTGAGTAAATTTTGAGGTATCTTGATGAAATTTGGTATGTAGATTCCTGGGCACTCATCTCAGATCGCTATTTAAAATGAACGATATCGGACTATAACCACGCCCACTTTTTCGATATCGAAAATTTCGAAAAACCGAAAAAATGCGATAATTCATTGCCAAAAGCGATTAAAGCGATGAAACTTGGTAGATGGGTTGACGTTATGACGCAGAATATAAAATTAGTAAGATTTTGGATAATGGGCGTGGCAGCGCCCACTTTTACAAGAAGGTAATTTAAAAGTTTTGCAAGCTGTAATTTGGCAGTCGTTGAAGATATCATGATGAAATTTGGCAGAAACGTTACTACTATTACTGTATATGTGCTAAATAAAAAATAGCAAAATTGGATGAAGAACACGCCCACTTTTTAAAAAAACATTTTTTAAATTCAAATTTTAACAAAAAATTTAATATCTTTACTGTATATAGGTAAATTAAGTCAAAATTCAACTCCAGTAATGATATGATACAACAAAATACAAAAATAAAACAAAATTTCAAAATGGGCGTGGCTCCGCCCATTTTCATTTAGTTTGTCTAGAATACTTTTAATGCCATAAGTCGAACAAAAGTTTACCAATCCTTCTCAAATTTGGTAGGGGCATAGATTCTACGACGTTAACTGTTCTCTGTGAAAATGGGCGAAATCGTTTGGAAGCCACGCCCAGTTTTTATACACATTCCACCGTCTGTCCTTCCGCTCGGCCGTTAACACAATAACTTGAGCAAATACCGATATATCTTTACTAAACTTAGCCAACGTACTTATCTGAACTCACTTTATCTTGGTATAAAAAATGGCCGAAATCCGACAATAGCCACGCCCACTTTATCGATATCGAAAATTACGAAAAATGAAAAAAATGCCATAATACTATACCAAATACGAAAAAAGGTATGAAACATGGTAACTGGATTGGTTTATTGGCGCAAAATATAACTTTGGAAAAAACTTTGTAAAATGGGTGTGACACCTACCATATTAAGTAGGATAAAATGAAAAAGTTCTACAAGGCGAAATCAACAGCCCTTGGAATCTTGGCAGGAATACTGTTAGTGGTATTGCATATATAAATAAATTAGCAGTACCGGGCAGATGATTTTCTGGATCACCTGGTCCACATTTTGGTCGATATCGCGAGAACGCTTTCACATATAAATCTATGGGACACTCGCTTTTAAAACCCTCATTAATACCTTTAATTTGATATCCATATCGTACAAACACATTCTAGAGTCATCCTGGTCCACCCTAATGGCGATATCTCGAAAAGGCATCCACCTATAGACCTAATGCCCACTCCCTCTTAAAATGCTCGGTAACACCTTTCGTTTGATACCCATATCGTACAAACATTCTAGAGTCACCCCTGGCCCACCCTAATGGCGATATCTCGAAAAGGCGTCCACCTATAGACCTAATGTCCACTCCCTCTTAAAATGCTCAGTAACACCTTTCGTTTGATACCCATATCGTACAAACATTCTAGAGTCACCCCTGGCCCACCCTAATGGCGATATCTCGAAAAGGCGTCCACCTATAGACCTAATGCCCACTCCCTCTTAAAATGCTCGGTAACACCTTTCGTTTGATACCCATATCGTACAAACACATTCTAGAGTCACCCCTGGCCCACCCTAATGACGAAAACTCGAAAAGGCGTCCACCTATAGACCTAATGCCCACTCCCTCTTAAAATGCTCAGCAACACCTTTCATTTGATTCCCATATCGTACAAACACATTCTAGAGACAGCCCTGGTCCACCTTTATGACGATATCTCGAAACGGCGTCCACCTATGGAACTAAGGATCACTCCTTTTCAAAATACTCATTAACAGCTTTCATTTGATACCCATATCGTACAAACAAATTCTAGAGTCAGCCCTGGTCCACCTTTACGGCGATATCCCTAAATGGCGTCCATCCATAGAAATATGGCCTACTCTCTCTTAAAATACTCTTTAATACAACAACCACATTCCAGGGTTACCCTAGGTTCATTTTCCTACATGGTGATTTTCCTTATTTTGTCTCCATATCTCTCAACTGAGTATGTAATGTTCGGTTACACCCGAACTTAGCCTTCCTTACTTGTTAAATGTAAATTTATGCACTAGTTTGGTACCATCCAAAAAGTACCAATAAACCGACTAGCTTTAAAATGGAACTTTTAACTAGCTCGGAGCTATAGAAGAAGCAATAAAGCGGCGAAAACTTCCACCGCCTAAGATATCGCCATGTTAAATTTGTCAGTAGAAAGCATGTAAAAGATATAGGAGGCAAACTAGTGGGCTACAAGGGGTTGATAAGCACAATTCCTAGCTTCCGCAACCCAATTGTCAACCTATTCATGCAAGCCAAATCCTATTACAAATATGCATGTATCACACGTATTTAGCAGGCGAGGCTCTGGTGACCCCAAGTTTCTTATGGAATTGGCGAGTGGGGGGAGCGTGATGGCCTAGAAGTTTCAATGTGGTTACATTAAATCGTTTCCGAGATGGTCGGACTAGTACTAAGCGGTTCGTTCATTCGAGAGTTTGAAGTAGTTTGTCTAAAAGCATGATCTATGAAGAGAATACAGGACACTCACTCTTAGCTACGCCTTTTTACTCTTTTGGGGGTTACTACGCCTCTCTTCCACTCCACTATGACAGCACTACGTCCACACAGTCTGGTATTGAAAGCTTGTACATATACATACATAATATGACACATAAGTCACTCAGTACGAAATCATCGCATTCAATTGTTCCTTTTCAGTTTGTCAATCATGTTGAGAGCTATTTAGTAGATCTCTCCTTACTTTAGGCATGCTGAACTGGCAACAACCGCTCCTGAGGAAATTTGCTCCGTATGTGTAGAACGATTAGGTGCTTCAATGTTTTTTCACCGCCTTGCTCCGGTGACTTATCGGCTTTAATTTTTTATTTTATTTTATCGAATCCACCAATTACTTTATTTTAACATCCGAAATACGGATTTTAAATCTGCTCATATGTGAGACTCCTAGATATGTAGGTCCCATCCCGCCAAAATGTAGGGAAAATTAAAAAGAGTAGGATGCAAATTGGAATAGGTGCTCGTAAGGTAGGAGGTAAATCGCGTTAAGTTTTTTTTTACTCAAAGTTTTAAGGGTGTCCGGGCTATTTGTAGATAGCTGGGAACAAGTGTCTTTCCACGAATCTTGTTTAGATTTTTATAGTCAGCGTGCTTTGGACACAGAGTATATTACCATTGATTGGATAACGGTTGGTTGTACAGGTATAAAGGAATCGAGATAGATATAGACTTCCATATATCAAAATCATCAGTATCGAAAAAAAATTTGATTGAGCCATGTCCGTCCGTTAGCACGATAACTTGAGTAAATATTGAGATATCTTCACCAAATTTGGTACACTAGCTTATCTGGACCCAGAATAGAGAGGTGTTAAAAATTAGCGAAATCGGATGATAACCATGCAAAAAACCTAACAATTCAATAAATAATACAGCTAGAATGTTGAAATTTGACATGTGGACTGATATTGAGACTCTTGAAAAAAGTTTGGAAAAATTTTTCAAAACGGGCGGGGCACCGCCCACTTATGATAAAATCACTTTTACAAATATTTTTAATCATAAATCAAAAATCGTCCAACCTATCGTAACAAAATTCGGCAGAGAGGTTGCCTTTACTACAAGGAATGATTTAAAGAAAAATTAACGAAATAGGTTAAAGACCACACCCACTTGTATATAAAAGAGGGTCGTGGACGAATAAGATAAGCTATATCTTTGCAAAAAAGGGCTTTTTATCAACGGTATTTCATTTCCCAATTGGATGTATAACAGTAAATAGGAAAAACTTCAAATTTAAAAAAATGGGCGTGGCATCGCCCCTTTTATGACTAAGAAATTTTCAATTTTTCGAAGAAAAATTAACGGATCGTAATAAAATTGGGTACACAAATTTTCCTTATAGCAGGAAATATTTCTAGGGAAAAAGGACGAGATCGGTTAAAGACCACGCCCACTTTTATATAAAAGATTTTTCAAAGGGTCGTAGCCTAGAATAATAAGCCAAAACTTAGCAAAAAATAGTTTTGAATCAATAATATTTCACTTATCAAGTTTTATTGTAAGAGCAAATGGGGAGGAATTTTTTTTAAACGGGCGGTGCCACTTGTTATGTAGAAAAGTAATTTATCTGAAATGAAATGTACAATTGAAGCTCACGCTGCGTATATAATGTTCGGTTTCACCCGAACTTAGACTCCTTTACTTGTTGTTATTTGGCTTTGAAATTACCTTTTCAATACGACTATATTAATTTATCTGTATGTATGTTATTATACTCTTTTATGCCAAATAATACAAAAAATTATGGTTTACGTGCCGGTGCCTATATTTTCAGGTGGTATGAATGCGTTTGTCTGTAACTGGTTTTTGTTTTTAAAAAAGAGAAAGCTTTTATTTAATGTATGGATTTTGAGACACCCTAATGTACATGTAGGTGCTAGTATTAGTACGAATAATTTATTTATTCAAATATATGCAAACACGGAATATGTGAATTGGTGTAAATAAAAAAAACCTTTTTGGAATTGAAATAAGCTGCTAAGTCTACAATATACTCTGCACAACTGAAAGCTAGAATTTTAGATTTAAATATTTTTTCACAAGCAATTCAACTAAACAAAGTAATTTATTTATAACGCTCTCTTCAAATGAAAAATATACAAAAAAAAAACTCGTACCAATTTCTAGTAACGAAAAAGTTCGTAAAAAATGTTTACTCGCAGCAGTTTTTTTCATATCAGATGCTCATCCAGCCAATCAGAAACTCACCTGATTTCACAAAATAATAAATAAATATGAAATAAGAGCCACAGTCTCATTCACGAACACTACCGTAAAAGCTCACAAAAGTGTAGAAGAAATTCAGATATTTTTATTGCGGTTTTTATGCATTTCACTGATTGGCCATTTTTTATCGGCTCATGCATAACGGCGTTTTCTGATTGAATGCTATGCAAGTGGCGTAAGCTAAGCGGATTTTTTCTAACTATGGCAGTTGATAAAAGCATTAATTGAGAATTTTTTTGCGGTTAAGGAATTGCGGCCTGGGTGAATTTTCATTTAAAAATTTTGTAGCTACTGAAATATGCATATTAGATAATAGTTGTAAATTATATGACAGTCCGTTTTTGCGATTCTATAAGAAAAACAACAACTTTTTGGTTTATTAAGCAGTTATTAAGTAACTAACGTGCCTAAAGGTAGATTTTAAATTCGTAAAAAAACAAGCAATGAAGGCTAAGTTCGGATGTAACAGAACATTACATACTCAGCTGAGAGCTTTGGAGACAAAATAAGGGAAAATTGCCAGGTAGGAAAATGGAACTAGGGTAATCTTGGAATATTTTGTATGGCATATGTATCAAATGGAAGGTATTATGGAGTATTTGAGAAGGGACCATAGTCCATAGTCCTATAGGTGGACGCCTTTTCGAGAAGTCACCTTAAAGGTGGACCAGGGGTGACTCTAGAATGTGTTTGTACGATATGTGTATCAAATGAAAGGTGTTAATAAGTATTTTAAAGGGAAGTGGGCCGTAGTTTTATATGTGGACGCCGTTTCGCTATATTGTAATAAAGGTGGACCAGGGGTGACTCTGTATTATGTTTGTACGATATTGGTATCAAATCAGGGTTTTAAAAGGGAGTGGCCCTTAGTTGTTTATGTGAAATATAGACCAAAATGTGGACCAGGGTGACCCAGAACGTCATCTGTCGGGTACCGCAATACCACTAACAGTATTCCTGCCATGATTCAAAGGGTTTTTGGTTTCGCCCTGCAGAACTTTTTCATTTTCTTCTACTTAATATGGTGGGTGTTACACCCATTTTACAAAGTTTTTTCCAAAGTAATATTTTGCGTAAAAAAACAAATCCAATCACCATGTCTCATTCCTTTTTAACACGCTTTTATTAGCTTGGCCTGTATGTAACGGAATCTTTGAGACTAATTTTCACCGGTTTCTAGAAGCCTGATTAATTTGAAACTTTGCATACGTATCAAGTACCGATTACAATGCATTAATGTGATGGTGTGGTGACATAAGGTCAACGGCTATAAGGTCAATTGGCCTTATTACTACTTTGAATGGCCATAAGTTTGATTGAAACTTTGCATACGTATCAAGGGTCGATGACAACGCATTAATGTGATGGTGTGGTGACATAAGGTCAACGGCCATAAGGTCAATTAGCCTTATTACCACTTTGAATGGCCATAAGTTTGATTGAAACTTTGCACACGTATCAAGGGTGATGGTGGGGTGACATAAGGTTAACGGATATAAGGTCAATTGAACTTATGACCACCCCAAATGGCCACAGATTTGAAAACTTGCACATAATGCGAAAAACACATTCCTTTATTAATGATAGAAGTGGATGCATGGCACATATACGAAATAGCATACCGGAGCCCTTCTTATTAACACGCTTTTATTAGCTTAGCCTGTATCTTTGAGTTTAATTTTCACCGATTTCTAGAAGTCTGATTAATTTGAAACTTTGCATACGTATCAAGGACCGATGACAATGCATTAATGTGATGGTGTGGTGACATAAGGTCAACGGCTATAAGGTCAATTGGCCTTATTACCACTTTGAATGGCCATAAGTTTGATTAAAACTTTGCACACGTATCAAGGGTCGATGACAACGCATTAATGTGATGGTGCGGTGACATAAGGTCAACGGCCATAAGGTCAATTGGCCTTATTACCACTTTGAATGGCCATAAGTTTTATTGAAACTTTGCACTCATATCAAGGCTCGATGAAAATGGATTAATGTGATGGTGTGGTGACATATGGTCAACGGCCATAAGGTCAATTGGCCTTATTACCACTTTGAATGGCCATAAGTTTGATTGAAACTTTGCACACGTATCAAGGCTCGATGACAATGCAATAATGTGATGGTGGGGTGACATAAGGTTAACGGACATAAGGTCAATTGAACTTATGACCACCCCAAATGGCCATAGATTTGAAACCTTGCACATAATGCGAAAAATGCATTCCTTTATTAATGATAGAAGTGGATGTATGGCACATCTACGAAATAGCATACTGGAGCCCTTCTTATTAACACGCTTTTAATAGCTTAGCCTGTATCTTTGAGTTTAATTTTCACCGATTTCTAGAAGTCTGATTAATTTGAAACTTTGCACTCGTATCAAGGGTCGATGACAATGCATTAATGTGATGGTGTGGTGACATAAGGTCAATGGCCATAAGGTCAATTGGCCTTATTACCACTTTGAATGGCCATAAGTTTGATTGAAACTTTGCACACGTATCCAAGCTCGATGACAATGCAATAATGTGATGGTGGGGTGACATAAGGTTAACGGACATAAGGTCAATTGAACTTATGACCACCCCAAATGGCCATAGATTTGAAACCTTGCACATAATGCGAAAAACGCATTCCTTTATTAATGATAGAAGTGGATGCATGGCACATCTACGAAAGAGTATACTGGAGCCCTTTTTAGCACGTCTTTATTATCTTGGCCTGTGTGTAACGGAATCTTTGAGCTTAATTTTCACCGGTTTCTAGAAATCTGATTAATTTGAACACGATTTTGGCTACAATATCTGCAAAAACCTCGACAGTAACATCCAAGATGGAAGCACAGGAGAACCGCATTTCAGAAATGTTGTCGCAAATGTCATCTAAACTGGAACAAGAGAAGACATTTATGGCATCCCAACTGGAATCGCAGGAAATACGTAGAACAGAAATGTCGTCACAAATATCAACCAACATGTCATCTCAACTGGAAGAACAGAAGACATATATGATATCTCAGTTGGCTGAGGAGTTGAAAGCCCAGGAGGCCCGCATATCCTCGCAGCTGGAGGCACAGGAGATAAGGGCATCTTTGAAACTGCAGGTCCAGGATACAAAAATTTTACAGTTTGAAAAAAAAAAATCGAGGCCGAAGTGGATATTTTGAGAGGACGTATCGAGCAGTTACAACTAAATCGTTCAGCAGTTTCAGCGAGTAATCCAAAGGTAAAAACAACATCCTTTGATGGTTCTGTTTCTTTCAACGTTTTCAAGCTTCAATTTGAGAAGACGTCAGCAGTGAACAACTGGAATGATGAAGATAAAGTTGTTGCGTTTTTAGTGGCTTTAAAAGGGCCAGCTGCTGAGATCTTACAGACCATCCCAGAGCACGAATGTAACAGTTATGAAGCGTTGATGGCTGCTGTAGAACGACGGTACAAAAGCGAATATAAGAAACAGATCTACCAAATAGAATTGCAAAACCGTAACCAAAAAGCTAATGAGACTTCACAGCAGTTTGCTTCGGATGTTGAAAGGTTGGCTCATTTGGCAAATGCGGACGCACCCGTGGAATACACCGAAAGGGTAAAAATTCAGTGCTTTATCAATGAAATACGAGATGTTGAAACGAAGCGAGCGACATATGCAAACCCAAAACCCACATTCGCAGAAATGGTATCACATGCATTGACTCAGGAAACTGCCTCCTTCTTGAGTAAACCAGCATACAAGGCTTATCGTGGGAAAGTAGAAGGACCAGAGTGGGTAGATAAAATTATGGAAGCAATGAAGGGTACGCAGCAGAAGAATAATGATGCAGTCAATTGCTTTAAATGTAGAAAGCTAGGGCACATTGCACGTCATTGCAGCACCGGTCCTTGTAGATCCAACTTGGCTGCTCGTAAACGTAAAGCTGGAGTAGATAAGCATGAGCGAGTCAGATGTAAAGATCGAAAACTTGACCCAGCTATTGAATATCCTGTGATATCTATCTCGCAAATTGGAAGAAACTCGAGCAGTCTTACCGTCAGAGGAAATGTGAATGGCAAAGAACGTGGACTGACTGTAGATACGGGCACATCTCATTCCTTGATCCGATTTGATTTGGTCAACAGGAGAGTAAAGCCATCAAGGCAAGGGTTCAGCAGTAAGCAAGTGCTGGTGGAGGCGATCGGACAAAGACCACCAAAGTCAAAGGCAGTAGATCGGGCAAAGGTTGATGGATCGAATGGACTAAATAAAGCGAAATCAAAGGTACATGCGAGAGAAACACTGGCATTGACAAAACCAAATGGACGCACAAGAACGAAGGAAAGAATTTCCCAGGAAGAATGTGAGGGTGGTTTCAAGACAGGGCGTACTACTCTTGTGAAACGTGGGAACGATACTGATTATGCGAAGCCAGTCCGTCAAGCGCAAGCTCTACGAAATAGTTCATTGGCCAAAAAACAGGGTGTGGGGTAACGAATCAGGATAACGAGTACAAGGATAAAACACAGGGTACGACGAGAACAATAATTCGGAAGGTTTCCGATAGGGAGATTTGGTACTGCTATACAACTCTCACCGGAGGAAAAGTGTTCCATCCAAATTTTTGGTGCAGTTGGAAAGGCCCGTACAAAGTTGTCAGGAAGATCAGTGATACCATCTACCGCATACAAACCTTTGCGAAACCACGAAATAGAAAGGTATTTCATTTGGAGATGCTTGCAGTGGTTAGATCGAGAGATTTGTCTGATCGGGACGATCAGACTTAGGTGGAGGGCAGTGTGACGAATATTAGCAACACTAAGGGATACTATCATCTCTAAGCCGATACCAAGTAGTCACTTGTATGTACATAAAAAAATCAATCACTACACATATGTAAATACAAGCAGCGGAGAGATACACACAAATACATGCATATATCTGAGATACTCACAAAAGTATGCAATCATCGGCAGAGTAATACTCACATATACACACGCATATGGTTATGCGGGAGACTATAAACTACAAATTTACATGCATATATGTGTCTGGTAACTAAGTTGTAAATTCTAGAAGAAGAAACACCTAGAAGTATGCGAACAAGACAGTAGGGAGTATAAAAGGAGCGAAAGTTGAGTAAGCAGCAATCAGTTTGATTTAAACACGCAAACAGTTGCGAAGTGAAGTTAATTACACTACTCCCAAAGTTGTATAATAAAGACCATTTTGCAATATAGAATATTGGAGTATTTTATTCAACAGTTTAGCGATACGAACATTAGCAGAAGGTTGCAAATAAGCGGAATTTCCCTAAATTCGTTACAATACGTAGGATGCCGGCCTACAATACCGAATGTCCTTAGTTCAGCCAATGGAAGAATTAATATCAAAACACTTTCAAAAAAGTTTTTTAAGCGGGGTCGCTACTTGGAAGTGATCTGGCATACCTTCCGAGTGTATTCTGCAATGAAATGCTTTCCATATTATAATACCACTCCTTAAGCAGTCGTCATTTGAAATTGGCATAGAAAAAATAGTTTTCCATAAATCTTTAGGAAGAAAAATATCCCCGTATCACTAATTGGGAAAAATTTTTTCTAAAAGATCTATGGTATCCAATTCTATTAGTTTTATTACTTTTTATCCGATAATTTCTTTTTATTATCGGAATACGCTAAATCTTACTCTTTAGAAGTTTCGCCTAATACACAAAATCATGAAAGAAAATTCCAAAATGTTTCTCCTGTCAAGAGATATCACAAAAACAAAGCTAAAAAGTCAACAAATGACCTTAACGTAACAGAAAGGTTAAAAAAGAACATTTCAAATCCCAAATTGAGCCTTCCGAAAAAGCAACATCATTTACAAATAAAATAGTATATTATATGTAGTTTTGTTATAACAGGAAGCTCGCGTGCCGGAAAAGCAAAATTCATTGCGAGGAGAAAAGGCTTTGAAGAGATTTACAAGGTGTAATCGAATCAGCTATCCCCTTACCGGTCAAGCGGGCAAACTCCAACCATCGCTAACGCCAAACCAATGCCTAAAATCTCGAAAATAGTATCAAGTCCGCAGAATTGCATTATTTTGTACCATGTGGTCATAAGTAATAGCCTCCCGGTCCTATCTAAAATTATGGCAGTTAAACTGTTATTTCTTGTGACCAAATGGCACTAAACGTTGCATACTTTTCTGCGCATCTGATATTGTTTTAGATATATTTGGCGATGGTTTTTCAGCGTCAGTGAAGTTTGGAATTTGGGGGTTCATTTTGTTCAAGTTTTTTAGATTTTTCCTGAATTATTAAGTATAGCTAATATGGCATCAAAATGTAACACTTTCAGGTGCAAAATTCTCGAAAACAAGAGAAATTTCAAAAGCGTATCGAGGGATTTTCTAAAAGCATAAGCTGTTGTAGTTGTTGTTTTTGTAGCGTTAAGCGTGAGCAAAACTTTTGGGGGGTGTTATCGACTCTAATGTTCCTTTCCAGACATAGATCCGGTACGTTCCGGTAACAAGCAGCCCAGCGTCTCGGAAACGATTTATTATGACCACATTGAACCTTATAGGCCATACTGCCCACACTTCCTGGTAAAATGAGGAGCTTGGAGTCAGCAGAGCCTCACTTTCTATTGAAACAGGATCCGCTATGGGTAGATGAAGTTGAAAATTGCTTTGGAGAATCTACAAATTGCGCTGTCGTCCCCTTGAAGGGATTGCGCTACACAACCCTTGGCTATTTTAGTAGTCTCTTATGACAGGCACAGCTGCCGCAGATATATTCAATGCCCGCTGGTATGCAAAATGAAAAAGATATGCAAACAATTAAAATTGTGTACATATTTCGTAAGATTTCTGTAACATTTCCGAATTGCAGACTAAACAGAAATAAAGTTAATTTGTAAGAATACATTAAAAAAGGAGCTCGACGTAAATTAGAAGAGAAGCCCGGTCTAAAAACGCTTCGGAGGCTGCCGCGTCTTGTATATATTTATACTCAGTTAGTTAATCTGAGCTCACAGAGTATATTAACTTTGATTGGATAACGGTTGGTTGTACAGGTATGAAGGAATCGAGATAGATATAGACTTCCATATATCAAAATCATCAGTATCGAAAAAAAAAAAAAATGGATTGAGCCATGTCCGTCCGTCCGTCCGTCCATTAACATGATAACTTGAGTAAATTTTGAGGTATCTTGATGAAATTTGGTATGTAGGTTCCTGGGCAGTCATCTGAGATCGCTATTTAAAATGAAGAATATCGGACTATAACCACGCCCACTTTTTCGATATCGACCATTTCGAAAAACCGAAAAAGTGCGATAATTTATTACCAAAGACCGATAAAGCGATGAAGCTTGGTAGGCGAGTTGAACTTATGACGCAGAATAGAAAATTAATAAAATTTTGGACAAAGGGCGTGGCACCGCCCACTTTTAAAAGAAGGTAATTTAAAAGTTTTGCAAGCTTTATTTTGCCAGTCGTTGAAGATATCATAATGAAATTTGGCAGTAACGTTACTACTATTACTATATGTATGCTCAATAAAAATTAGGAAAATCGGAAAACGACCACGCCGAATTTAAAAAAAAAAATTTTTTAAAAGCCAAATTTTAACAAAAAATTGAATAACTTTACAGTATATAAGTAAATAATCTCAACATTCAACTCCAGTAATGATATGGTGCAACAAAATACAAAAATAAAAGAAAATTTCTAAATGGGCGTGGCTCCACCCTTTTTCATTTAATTTGTCATTTGCCATAAGTCGAACAAAAATTAACAATCCCTGTGATAGTTTCTAGGACGATAACTGAAAAAGGGCGAAATCGGTTGAAGCCACGCCCAGTTTTTATACACAGTCAACCGTCTGTCCTTCCGCTCGGCCGTTAACACGATAACTTGAGCAAAAATCGATATATCTTTACTAAACTCAGTTCACGTAATTAACTGAACTCAGTTTGTATTGGTATAAAAAATGGCCGAAATCCGACTATGACCACGCCTACTTTTTGGATATCGAAAATTTCGAAAAATGAAAAAAATGCCATAATTCTATACCAAATACGAAAAAAGGGATGAAACATGGTAATTGGATTGGTTTATTGACGCAAAATATAACTTTAGAAAAAAACTTTGTGAAATGGGTGTGACACTTACCATATTTAGTAGAAGAAAATGAAAAAGTTCTGCAGGGCGAAATCAAAAGCGCTCGGAATCTTGGCAGGAATACTGTTCGTGGTATTACATATATAAATAAATTAGCGGTACCCTACAGATGATGGTTTGGGTCACCCTGGTCCACATTTTGGTCGATATCTCGAAAACGCCTTCACATATACAACTACCACCACTCCCTTTTAAAACCCTTGTTAATACCTTTAATTTGATACCCATATCGTACAAACAAATTCTGGAGTCAACCCTGGTCCACCTTTATGGCGATATCCTTAAATGGCGTCCACCTATAGAACTATGGCCCACTCCCTCTTAAAATACTCTTTAATACCTTCCATTCTAGTCATAGTCATAGTCTAGTCATACAAACACATTCTAGGTTCATTTTCCTACATAGTGATTTTCCCTTATATTGTCTCCATAGCTCTCAACTGATTATGTAATGTTAGGTTGTGTATTAGAACTATTTTCTTTTTTTGTAGTTTTTTGGGTAACGGACGCGGCGCAATGACAAGAATAGGACCAATTTATAAAAACTTCGTTTTCAAAAGCTCATGATCAAAGCCTAAACAAATTGAAATAAGAACGAATATATAGATCTTGGTTTAACAGCGCAATTTGTTGTCAAACGACCAGGATAAAGGTAAGAAATAAACCCTTAAATTTCCACATCATATACATATTTAACCTTTAACGCGAAATGATATCAAAAAAATAATTAAAAAAATTGTTTAAGTTAAACGGTTTTATTGACGGGACTTAAATTTTTATACCGAAATTTCACTAGAAAAATTTGAACTTATGTGCTCCGAAGTATTCTGACGTCAATTCTGCCGGGAAATGAATTTTTTTAATGAAATTTCACTAACAAAATTTGAACTTATGTGCTCCAAAGTATTTTGACGTCACATCTACCGGGAAATGAATTTTTTTACTGAAATTGCACTAACGAAATTTGAACTTATGTGCTCCAAAGTATTTTGACGCCTCTTCTAACGGAAATTGAATTTTTTATTGAAATTTCACTAACAAAATTTGAAATTATGTGCTCCAAAGTAGTTTGACGTCACTTCTACCACGAAATTAATTTTTTTACTGAAATTGCACTAACGAAATTTGAACTTATGTGCTCCAAAGTATTTTGACGCCTCTTCTAACGGAACTTGAATTTTTTATTGAAATTTCACTAACAAAATTTGAACTTATGTGCTCCAAAGTATTTTGACGTCACATCTACCGGGAAATGAATTTTTATACTGAAATTTCACTAGAAAAATTTGAACTTATGTGCTCCGAAGTATTCTGGCGTCACTTCTGCCGGGAAATGAATTTTTTAATGAAATTTCACTAACAAAATTTGAACATATGTGCTCCAAAGTACTTTGCCATCTCTTCTAACGGGACTTGAATTTTTATACTGAAATTTCACTAGAAAAATTTGAACTTATGTGCTCCGAAGTATTCTGACGTCACTTCTGCCGGGAAATCAATGAAATTTCACTAACAAAATTTGAAATTATGTGCTCCAAAGTAGTTTGACGTCACTTCTACCGGGAAATGAATTTTTTTACTGAAATTGCACTAACGAAATTTGAACTTATGTGCTCCAAAGTATTTTGATGTCACTTCTACCGGGAAATGAATTTTTTTGCTGAAATTGCACTAATGAAATTTGAACTTATGTGATCCAAAGTACTTTGACATCTCTTCTAACGGGACTTGAATTTTTATACTGAAATTTCACTAGAAAAATTTGAACTTATGTGCTCCGAAGTATTCTGACGTCACTTCTGCTGGGAAATCAATTTATTTCAGAAATTTCACTAGCAAAATTTGAACTTATGTGCTCCAAAGTATTTTGACGTCTCTTCTAACGGGACCTGAATTTTTTATACTGAAATTTCACTAGTTTTTAGTCTTTATTTAATTGCCTATTATTTCTCATTCTATTTAGTTCATTTAGTGATTCATTATTACAAGGACTCTTTCCTGACAATTTGTTACAACCTAAGTCCTCAATACATAATCCTTCCAGAGACCTTACTTGACTCTGCGCCACGTATGCTTGTTCCTCCTCCAACTCCAAAATATTTTGATGTCACATCTACCGGACTGTATGCAATATTTGTTCCAAATATGAGCTAAATCGGGCCACAAATACGATTTTTGTGAATATCTCTATCCTTCCGCCACCTAGCGGCGATTTTTTTTGATAGGTCGCTTCCTATTCTTGTATGTATTATGTGTTCCAAACATGAGCCAAATGGGACCACAAATACGATTTTTGTGAATATCTCGATCCTTGCGCCACCTAGCGGCGATTTTTTTGATAGGTCGCCTTCTATTCTTGTATGTATTATGTGTTCCAAACATGAGCCAAATGGGACCACAAATACCATTTTTGTGAATATCTCGATCCTTGCGCCACCTAGCGGCGATTTTTTTCATAGGCCGCTTTCTATTCTTGTATGTATTATGTGTTCCAAATATGAGCCAAATCGGACTACAAATACGATTTTTGTGAATATCTCGATCCTTGCGCCAAATAGCGGCGATTTTTTTTGATAGGTCGCTTCCTATTCTTGTATGTATTATGTGTTCCAAACATCAGCCAAATGGGACCACAAATACCATTTTTGTGAATATCTCGTTCCTTGCGCCACCTAGCGGCGATTTTTTTCATAGGTCGCTTTCTATTCTTGTATGTATTATGTGTTCCAAATATGGACAAAATCGGACCACAAATACGATTTTTGTGAATATCTCGATCCTTCCGCCACCTAGCGGCGATTTTTTTCTTATTATTGCATTGTCATCGGGTTCTGAAGTATATTCCAAGTTTCATGCTTGTAGCTTATTGGGAAGTTACTTAAATTTCAATTACAAGATTCGTTCACAACGGCCGTGCAGCCTGCCTGTCAACTCAAGCTAAATAAAACCGTTTAATTAAAAAGTATTTGCGCTTTTAATTTTTGGTTCGCGATGGACCTGATTTGGGTCTCGTCCATGTGACGTTTGCTGTTACGATGCCCAACATACATACGTCCCTCGATCTAGTAGTTGTAGATAGTATCCTAGAAGAAGTCCGCTTAAACCGCCGACATATGCACATATCTTGCAGTCTTATACACTAGCTACATACACATGTCCATACATGCATACATACATACATACATACATACACATAAATATTTAAGCACAGAAGCACTTTAAGTATATTTGTTTGTTTGTACGCTCATATTTAGGTATTTACATCCTTATGTGTCTTCGCATTTACTTTTTATTATTATTTCATTCGTTTTTATACTCAGTTGAGCAGAGCTCACAGAGTATATTAACTTTGATTGAATAACGGTTGGTTGTACAGGTATAAAGGAATCGAGATAGATATAGACTTCCATATATCAAAATCATCAGGATCGAAAAAAAATTTGATTGAGCCATGTCCGTCCGTCCGTTAACATGATAACTTGAGTAAATTTTGAGGTATCTTGATAAAATTTGGTACGATGGTTCCTGGGCACTCATTTCAGATCGCTATTTAAAATGAACAAAATCGGACTATAACCACGCCCACTTTTTCGATATCGAAAATTTCGGAAAACCGAAAAAGTGCTATAATTCATTACCAAAGATGGATAAAGCGATGAAACTTGGTTGGTGGGTTGACCTTATGACGCCAAATAGAAAATTAGTAAAATTTGGAAAATGGGCGCGGCACCGCCCACTTTTAAAAGAAGGTAATTTAAAAGTTTTGCAAGCTGTAATTTGGCAGTCGTTGAAGATATCATGATGAAATTTGGTAGGAACGTTACTCCTATTACTATATGTATGCTTAATAAAAATTAGCAAAATCGGAGAACGACCACGCATTTAATATCTTCACAGTATATAAGTAAATTATGTCAACATTCAACTCCAGTAATGATATGTTGCAACAAAATACAAAAATAAAAGAAAATTTCTAAATGGGTGTGGCTTCGCCCTTTTTCATTTAATTTGTCTAGAATACTTTTAATGCCATAAGTCGAACAAAAATTTACCAATCCTTGTGAAATTTGGTAGGGGCTTAGATTCTAGGACGATGACCTTTTTCTGTGAAAAAGGGCGAAATTGGCTGAAGCCACGCCCAGTTTTTATACACAGTCGACCGTCTGTTCTTCCGATCGGCCGTTAGTACGATAACTTGAGCAAAAATCGATATATCTTTACTAAACTCAGTTCACGTACTTATCTGAACTCACTTTGTATTGGTATAAAAAATGGCCGAAATCCGACAATGACCACGCCCACTTTTTCGATATCGAAAATTACGAAAAATGAAAAAATGCCATAATTCTATACCAAATATGAAAAAAGGGATAAAACATAGCAATTAGATTGGTTTATTGTCGCAAAATATAACTTTAGGAAAAAACTTTGTAAAATGGGTGTGGCACCTACCATATTAAGTAGAAGAAAATGAAAAAGTTCTGCAGGGCGAAATAAAAAACCCTTGAAATATTGGCAGGAATACTCTTCGTGGTATTACATATATAAATAAATTAGCGGTATCCAACAGATGATCCACATTTTGGTCGATATCCGGAAAACTCCTTGACATATAAAACTACCACCACTCCCTATTAAAACCTTCATTAATACCTTTAATTTGATACCCATATCGTACAAACCCATTCTAGAGTCACCCCTGGTCCACGTTTATGGCGTTATCTCGAAAAGGCGTCCGCCTATAGAACTAAGGCCCACTCCCTTTTAAAATACCCATTAACCCCTTTCATTTGATACCCAAATCGTTCAAACAAATTCTAGGGTCACCCCTGGTCCACCTTTATGGCAATATCTCGAAACGGCGTCCACCTATAGAACTAAGGCCCACTCCCTTTTAAAATACCCAGTAACCCCCCTTTCATTTGATACCCATATCTTATAAACAAATTCTAGAGTCAACTCTGATCCAACTTTATGGCGATATCCCTCAATGGCGTCCACCTATAGAACTATGGCCCACTCCCTCATAAAATACTCTTTAATACCTTTCATTTGATACACATGTCATACAAACACATTCCAGGGTTACCCTCGGTTCATTTTCCTACATGGTTATTTTCCCTTATGTTGTCACCATAGCTCTCAACTGAGTATGTAATGTTCGGTTACACCTGAACTTAACCTTCCTTACTTGTTCTTTCAGAATTTTTTATTTACATGCCGTCTAATTTTTTGTCGACATTGTGTTGGCTAATATTGTCATAGACGTTAGTTTTTACGTTTCTGTGTGTTTTTATTTTCACTTTCCTTTATTCACGGTCACCCAAAGAACACTCGTTTATTTGCATTTCATTCATGCTCATAATTGCAGACCCACACTTGTATTAACATATATATATATATATATATATACATATTTAATGTGCATGCGCATTGTAATTCACTTTTCCTCCACGCTAGGCTGCGTTGTTATTATGCGGACAACTCCTTCAGTTCCGTCATTTTTGTCATTTAACGCTTTCCCACTGTTTAATTAGCTTGCACCTGAACAATAATTTTCAATGTCCCCGACGTTTAATTACTACATAGCCCTGGTTGCTTGCCAAACTGACAGTCTACAAATATTTCCCCTCTCCTTTCTATGTATTTGCTATGACGCCCTGTTGTGTCCTATCTGTCTAAGTCACTCGGGTTCGTCTCCTGTAGCGCCTGGTTGGTGTCTTCTAGTCTTCTTTTGTTTTTATTTCTTTGTAACTAAAGCTAATTGAATCATTTCATTGTTTATTCTAGTGCATTATATGATTTGCTCGGTTCACATTTTTATTTCTTTCTACTTTTGCACTCTTTCGTAGTCATTCTATTGATAGCTAATTATGGCAATACAGCCATGTCTGTTAAGGCTGCAAATTGCGTTGGCAATAAAAAGAAACATTTATCGTTAGATACCATTATTTGGATGTGTAAGTAAAATGGGGTGTGAATAAGGAAAATAGCGTCACACTCGTCTAGGTTTTTATTGTTAATCTTTCTTGAATACAAATGACAATGTATGCTTTGGCAGGAGAATAATATCTAGTAGAAAGCTCGTTAGTTGGAATATTTGCTAACGCACCATCACATTCATTATATTTATTCACTTCAAATGTCTTATTAGTAAAAGTAAGGGCCTATAAGTATGCAAAAATATTTTTGCTAATAAAGGCCTTAAGTTATTGCCGTCAAGTATGCAATGAAATATTACTGAAGTATGCTTAGGCGCCTCAAAGTATGCAATTAATTTTATTGGGCACAATTTAAGGAGTGACAGTCGCAGCTTCCAATAAGAGGTAACAAATATCAACTAAACTGGTTCTTGGTATCTCATCTTCAATGTTTAATTTACATACCGGTTTAATTATGTCTGAACTCAACTAATATGAAACCCAATGGAGGGGCTCTAAAGGGACAACGCTTAAAAGCTGCTTTCTGTATAATAAAGTACCTCTCAAATCACAAAAAGTAAGATGATAATTCCGTCAAATATATTCGAGTAAATGTTCAATAACCATAATTAGTCGACCAAGGTGGTATCTTGATGATATAGCAAACACCTGCCTCTCTGCCTTTCGTGGCTTGTGCAAGATGAAGTTCATACTCTCATCAAAGTACGAATATCACGTCGAAACCGTGGAGGAATTTCTTCTGTATAAGCATAATTATTATCTCCGACAGCAATGTCGATGTGGAAATTCAACAAAAAGTCTTTCTTTCCAACAAGTCCCACTTTGAACTGAGCGAAAATAAAAGGCGTGAGTACCAAGTACCCTACAGGGGTTAAATTTAAACTACAACTAGCGAACTTTATCCAAATAATTTTTGACTGTTTGAGATTAGCTTTGTTGAAACTATCTGTTTGCTATAGGCTTGTTATCGTCGAGTCATCGGCTTGTGTATCGCCACGTCATCAAATTCAAGTTTTATCGCTATCTGTTTCAACAAAAAAACCCATGAGTCATCGCTAACAAATCGATAAGATGTCGATAAACAATTTTGATATTCCGATAGCATATTGATAATTTTTGCATACATATTCGTTAAAAAATCTATAACTTTTAGATAGAAAATTATAAACACACCGATAATGAACCGATAGCAAATTAAAAACTTTATCGTAATATATTGATAACTATTTTACTAATAATCGATAACCCTTTGATAGTAAATCTATCACTTTACGTTAACAAATCTATAACTTTTTCTTAAATAATCGATAAAAAATCTGTAACTTTTCTATAGCAAATCGATAACAAGCCGATAACAAATTGGTTACACACCAATAATAAATCTATAATAAGTCTTTGGTTTTAGAAAGCAAGGAGATAACTTTTCTATTGCAAATCGAAAAATTTTTGATTACAAATCCATAAAATCTAAATCGACAACACCCCAGTAATAAATTGGTAACACTTTGGTAAGAAATCGATAAATTTGCGGTAAAAAAATTGTGAAATATTCGAAAACCGATCGCTGCTTTTCAAAATAGTCAGTTAATTTTCGATAATAAATAGGTAAAAATGGACGAAGACTAGAGTATTTATATAGAAATCCGTATTCGGAAACAGAGAAGAGGGCACTTTCACTAAGTTGTAAGAGGCAGGTGGAAGCATACTTACTCCTCCTTTGTGCCCCCAATTGGTGTCATTATCAATTATTATTTATATGTTATGAAACGGCCAAGATCGCTCAGGCGGTTAAGCGCGAATTATAAAAACTTTAATAGGTTTCAGGGAAAAACTTACAGATTTTCCTTTCCGAAAATTTTGTACATCAAGTCTTTTGACTTATTTATTATGAACAAGTAAGGAAGGTTGAGTTCGGGTGTAACCGAACATTACATACTCTGTTGAGAGCTATGGTGACAACATAAGGGAAAATAACCATGTAGGAAAATGAGCCGAGGGAAACCCTGGAATATGTTTGTATGACATGCGTATCAAATGAAAGGCATTAAAGAGTATTTTATGAGGGAGTGGGCCATAGTTCTATAGGTGGACGCCATTTAGGGATATAGCCATAAAGGTGGATCAGGGTTGACTCTAGAATGCGTTTGTATGATATGGGTATCAAATGAAGGGTGTTAATGAGTATTTAAAAAGGGAGTAATCCTTAGTTCCATAGGTGGAATCCATTACGAGATATCGCCATAAAGATGGACCAGGGGTGACCCTAGAATTTGTTTGTACAATATGGGCATCAAACGAAAGGTGTTAATGAGTATTTTAAAACGGAATGGGCCTTAGTTCTATAGGAGGACGCCGTTTCGAAATATCGCCACAAAGGTGGACCAGGGGTAACTCTAGAATGTGTTTGTACGATATGGGTATCAAATTAAAGGTATTAATGAGGGTTTGAAAAGGGAGTGGTGGTTGTTGTATAGGTGGTCGCATTTTCGAGATATCGCGATAAAGGTGGACCAGGGGTGACCCTAGAATTTGTTTGTACAATATGGGTATCAAAAGAAAGGTGTTAATGAGTATTTTAAAAGGGAGTAATCCTTAGTTCCACAGGTGGACGCCGTTTCGAGATATCGCCATAAAGGTGGAGCAGGGGTGACCCTAGAATTTGTTTGTACAATATGGGTATCAAAAGAAAGGTGTTAATGAGTTTTTTAAAAGGGAGTAATCCTTAGTTCCATAGGTGGACGCCGTTTCGAGATATCGCCATAAAGGTGGGCCAGGGATGACTCTAGAATTCATTTGTGCAATATGGGTATCAAACGAAAGGAGTTAATGAGTATTTCAAAAGGGAGTGGGCCTTAGTTCTATAGGTGGACGCCTTTTCGAGGTATCGCAATAAAGGTGGACCAGGGGTGACTCTAGACTTTGTTTGTGCGATATGGGTATCAAATGAATGTTTTAATGAGTATTTTTAAAAGGGAGTGGGCCTTCGTTCTATAGGTGTTCGCCTTTTCGAGATATCGTCGTAAAGGTGGACCAGGGGTGACTTTAGAATATGTTTGTATGATATGGGTATCAAATGAAAGGTGTTAATGATTATTTTAAAAGGGCGTGGGGCTTAGTTCTATAGGTGGACGCCTTTTCGAGATATCGCCATAAAGGTGGACCAGGGGAGACTCTAGAATGAGTTTGTAAGATATGGGTATCAAATTAAAGGCATTAATGAGAGTTTTAAAAGGGAGTGGTGGTAGTTGTATATGGGAAGGCGTTTTCCAGATATCGACCAAAATGTGGACCAGGGTGGCCCAGAACATTATCTGTTGGATACCGCTAATTTATTTATATATGTAATACCTGCCAAGATTTTGAGGGTTTTTTATTTCGCCCTGCAGAAATTTTTCATTTTCTTCTACATAATATGGTAGGTGTCACAACCATTTTATAAAGTTTTTTCTAAAGTTATATTTCGCGTCAATAAAACAATCCAAAATACCTTACCATGTTTCATCCCTTTTTCGTATTTGGTATAGAATTATGGCATTTTTTTAAATTTTCGTAATTTTCGATATCGAAAAATTGGGCGTGGTCATAGTCGGATTTCGTTCATTTTTCATACCAAGATAAAGTGAGTTCAAGTAAGCACGTGAACTAAGTTCATTTAGATATGTCGATTTTTGCTCAAGTTATCGTGTTAACGGCCATGCGGAAGGACAGTCGGACGACTGTGTATAAAAACTGGGCGTGGCATCAACCGATTCCGCCCATCTTCACAGAAAACAGTTAGCGTCATAAAATCTATGCCCCTACCAAATTTCAAAAGGATTGGTTAATTTTTGTTCGACTTATGGCGTTAAAAGTATCCTAGACAAATTAAATGGAAAAGGGCGGAGCCACGCCCATTTTGAAATTTTCTTTTATTTTTGTATTTTGTTGTACCACATCATTACTGGAGTTGAATGTTGACATAATTTACTTATATACTGTAAAGATATTAAATTTTTTGTTAAAATTTTACTTTAAAAAAATTTTTTTTTAAAGTGGGCGTGGTCCTTCTCCGATTTTGCTAATTTTTATTAAGCGTACATATAGTAATAGGAGTAACGTTCCTGCCAAATTTCATCATGATATCTTCAACGACTGCCAAATTACAGCTTGCAAAAGTTTTAAATTACCTTCTTTTAAAAGTGGGCCGTGCCACGCCCATTGTCTAAAATTTTACAAATTTTCTATTCTGCGTCATAAGCTCAACTCATCTACCAAGTTTCGTCGCTTTATCTGTCGATATCGAAAAAGTGGGCGTGGTTATAGTCCGATATCGTTCATTTTAAATAGCGATCTGAGATGAGTGCTCAGGAACCTACATACCAAATTTCATCAAGATACCTCAAAATTTACTCAAGTTATCGTGTTAACGGACGGACGGACGGACATGGCTCAATCAAATTTTTTTTCGATCCTGATTATTTTGATATATGGAAGTCTATATCTATCTCGATTCCTTTATATATGTACAACCAACCGTTATCCAATCAAACTTAATATACTCTGTGAGCTCTGCTCAACTGAGTATAAAAATCTCGAAATGTTTTGGGGTATGTTGAACTGGTGGGGACCTCAAATAAACTAAACAAGTCCATAGGGTTACCAAAAGTCTGCCCAACAAGCAAACTGAGAAACCTTATCAGAAACCAGGACCTTTGTTATAAAATAACTTCGTCCTCCTGGCAAACACTCGAAGCTTCCTAGGACCTACGGCATTTGCTGCTTCTAGATCTGACTGCAGTATCACTCTTAGTAACTAGAGTCTTAACCTGAAAAGGGAAGGGCATGAGCATAAAACATGCGGAATCGTTTCCTCTTCCAACTAGACCTCCTACATCTGCTATCACTGAGCAAGCCTAATTCAAAAGCATGTTACGCCGAAAAGCAGTGTTCAGTCAGAATACCCAACATGAGTCTGCAGTCTCTTTTTCAATGATAAGAGTAACTTTTTTAGTCTAAAGTTGTACGAATTGCACATAATATTTGACCCTTTGTAGCCGCGCACTTCGTTTTAGGCCTCTCCTGCTTGGTCGAAAATGCGCAGCACTTGCCTATTTTTAATATCGCCCAGGCTGATTGGTACGTCTATGGAGCAAGCTTCGAGTGGTGTGCCCTTTTTAGCCAGCCCATCTGCTTTCCCATTTTCATCTATTCACATAAACCCAGATACATCAATCCAGAGATCGTTTACACTCGCTTACACTTTTAGATGTTGTGCTGTGAGAGATAATAGCTTAATTGCTGCTTGGTACTTAATTTGCTGCAGCAATTCATGTTTTTTTTTCTCATTTCCCCTTAAATGCTTATGCACATACCACAAATATTGAATGTGTTTACATAAAACAGAAAATGCAAAAATAACAGTGGCAACTTTGAGAAAATTTTATTAAGCAAATTATTTTTACGCCCACCTGCCAGTTAAACATGGGAGAAAAAACCGTTCTCCAAAACAGAGCCCCCTTCTGTGGTAAGGCTTTTATTATTTCCCGGCCCGGTATCGGAAAGTCTCCGTTAATATACAGCCGCAAATACCGCCTGGCGGTAAATCTTCCAATAGGCATGGTCCGCATAACACCATGGACGTAAAAGTTGGCAGCTCTTGGTTACCGCCGCCGTCCTATCCCAGCAAACACAGTTTCTAACGTTAGAGAAATATTGTAATTTTACATTAGATTCCTAACGTAGTTCTCTAGTGCATTTCGAATGGAAAACTAGGTTAGAGAACTAGGTTAGAATTGGACTGCGAAACGATTCGAATACCACTAGAAATGCGATGTTATGATTGTTGTCACAGTTATCGATTATTTGCACGATATGATCAATCATTCTTAGTGTTATACAAACAAAATAAAAATAGTGGAAATATTACAAGTTGCGAAATAAGTTTGTTTATTTAAAATAATAAATACTAGTAAGTGAAAATGAATCACAAAAAGTTAAAAAAGGAAAGTGAGCAGATTATTGAAGTGCTAACAGACCAACGCTGAGCTCAATCTTTAAGTACGGTTTAAGCTTTTGGAATATGTTCATTCTTAATACATAATACATACTAACCCAACAAACATTTAAGTTACAAAACGATTAGAAGACGAATCGAATTCTAATGTATTTCTCTAAGGTAGAAGGTTATAGGACGATTTGCGAAACTGTCGCGAATTAAAGCAATCTTGAGAAAAAGGGGAATTCGTTCTCGATATCGAGAAAAGGGTTAGAATTTTAATCGAATTCTAACGTCAAATTCTAATGAGTTTCTAATGATAATTTTGAAGTGATGCGCACTTAAATTCAATTATTTAAAATCAGCGAAATTTTCATTGTTTAATTATATCAAATACGTTTATTTGGTTATAATCTTATGTATTAATAATGAACAAATTTCAAAGGCTTTTTCTATTATAATAAATTAAAACCGTACCTAAAGATTGAGGTCAGCGTTGGTTTGAGATACTGACGATGAAGCGTTTTCTTCATGCCATTCAAAGCACTTCAATAATCTGCTCGCTTTCCTTTTTTAACCTTTTTTCAATCATTTTCCCTTACTAGTATTTATTATTATAAATAAAAAAACTTATTGCGCAACTTGTAATATTTCCACTATTTTTATTTTGTTTGTATAACACTGACGACATAATGTGCAAATAATCGATAACTGTGACAATAATCATAACATCGCATTTCTAGTGTTATTCGAATCGTTTCACAGTCGAATTCTAAGCTAGTTCTCTAACTTAATTTTCGATTCGAATTGCATTAGAGAACTACATTAGAATTCTAATGTAAAATTACAATATTTCTCTAACGTTAGAAACTGTGTTTGCTGGGAAACGTATCTGATATAATGAAACAATGAAAATTTCGGTGATTTTAAATAATTGAATTTAATTGCGCATTACTTCGAAATTCTCTTTAGAAACTCATTAGAATTTGAAGTTAGAATTCGAATAGAATTCTAACCCTTTTCTCGATATCGAGAACGAAGTCCCCTTTTTGTTGCTATAATTCGCGACAGTTTCGCAAATCGTCCTCTAACCTTCTACCTTAGAGAAATACATTAGAATTCGATTCGTCTTCTAATCGTTTTCTAACCTAAATGTTTGTTGGGATGAGGTAATACGGCGTAGATGCAAGCCCTTAACCGCACATCCCCATAGTCGGCCCTTTGGAGGGTGACTAAGCTCTCACACCAACGACAAGGTGCCTGCTATAGTGAGGGAAGTAAGTTCTATTTTTCTTTTTTTATAGATTCTATACAAGGTGATGGCAAAGCGAATTCAACCCAATTCGCCGTACAGAAAAATGTTAGCTCAAAACCAAATTTACATTGATTTCCATTAACTGACATATTATTATACCAAGGCGTTGTATGGAAAATAATCAAAAACAAGCAATCAGTTGTTGGGATAACAACGCCTGGTACTGCATTCGTCTTTGAACATTTTCAAACAAATTCCAAAATTCTACAAAAAATTTTTGAAAACTTCGAACTTTTTATTTAGAGATTTTTCTGAATTTTTCGAATATGCTGCCATGATATGTTTCTTTACGTAGCACTCATACACTTGATAATAAATATGCAAAGTGTTATTTTCTTATACGATTTTAATTTTTTAGCAGTTCAGCTTGTTACCACGTTTGTGTGTATTAAAATACATACATATGTATATACAAATGTTCAAACGCTTTAGTAATGCAGTGAGCAAAGTGAAAAGCTACAATTCATTTTCAAAAGCAACTTTAAGTTCCGGAAAGTTTTTAATGACATTTAATTTGCTTACTTAAAATAGCAACAGCAATTAAAATTCATACATAAATTATCAAGAAATATTCTTTAAAGAGTACGTGTGTGTGTTTCAAACATGTAGATTTCTACTCTGAACGTGCATTTAAAATTAAATTCAGGGTTAGTCCTTATAGTATGGTATTCTGGGTAGCTTTACTTTTAGAAAGATCAAAGTAAATATAACGTTGTGCCTACAATTATACATATGGGCGAACTCCAAATAAGATCCACCACGAACCGAGGTTTAAACAAGTAAGGAACTCTCAGTTCAGTTGATACCGAACACTACAAACCCAGCTGTACTCTTGAAATGCTGTTGTTGTTTGTTTTGTATGCTTAATGGTGTTAAAAGGCTGCGCAATAATACATATACATATGGTTCTATTCTGAACTAATTTTCGTTTAATAGAAGCAAAAAGAATACAGAGCCTAATACCAATGACCGTGAGCGGGTAATAATGCAGTTTTCTTTCAGATATAGGGATTTCCCTACTGTTTATTTTAAAATAAAAGATATAACAGAACAATAAACATAAACACACAATTGCCATTGTACTAAAAAGCGTTATTACAAAAATAAGGTTATTAACCCTAGAAAGATAACGTTATTTTCTTACCCTGGAAAGATAACGTACGTCTGACAGACGTGTTCAAGTTTAAGGACCCTAAATATAGAAAAAAAACTTACATGTTTTTTGTTTTTTTTTTAATCATTTATTTGATATATATTCACTCATTTTAAATGTATTTTAAAGAAAAATATTGTTTTTTTAATACATTAAAAATTAAGTTTAACTTATCTTAGACTTGTCCTTACAAAAATCAATCTTTTTCGAAGGACCTCAGTTTATAGCCAAAAAATTAAAATAAGATACACTTTTTTGTACTTCAATTGAATTAATTAACTGTTTTAACTATAATTAACCCTCTGCGACTGACATGATAGTCTGACAGACACCAATAAACGAAAAAATAGATTTTGCGCCGTTATTTTATACACTTCTCCCCACGATCACTCTTTACTTTCCTGTTGCATACTCATGCGTATGTTAGTGCTTTGAAAGCGATTGAAGGGAGCACATGAGTTGTTTTGAGCGGGAAAGTGTCAACGAGTAAACCACATCAGTTTCAAAGTAAGTGTCTGGGAGACAACCATCTCAGTATTTAAGTCATAATTTTTTAGAGTCCGCGTCAGTGAAGTTGTTTCGATATCTTATATTCCTAGTTTATTTTGTTCTGATGGATTTCTCAGGTATTAATGATCGCCCTCACTGTTCTAAGAGAACTTCATCCGGGACGTTTAAAAGCCGCATATAAGCTTTGGAAAGCCTAACTATAAAATGCATATCGGCATGTTTGACATGAAATATCTTTTTATTTAACCATTGAATTTTTCCCTTTTTTGAGAGATTGATGAACTTTAATGTACACTAAAATAAGTTAAAGCTTTTGTTGAAAAAAAATATAATATGGAATATATTGTTGTTGTTTTTTTATAGATATACATTTTTCAGGGTCAATTTGAGCAATGTAAATAAATACCGTTTAAAATTAATTGACTTTTTGAATTATAAAAAAATACAATAAATAAAAACGTTCACCATGGAACTTAAAACAGGAACGCTTTCAAAACGTTTGCATAATTAGACGAGAAAATATAAGCTATCGTAATGGTGTCTGGTGGATTATCACGTCAGTGGAATAGGGAAACTTAATTCACGTCAGTCGCAGAGGGTTAAAAAATATTAGCAAAAATTACCATTTTAGGCAAAAATTACATATAAAATTTGCAGTCACGTAAAAGATAACGATACGTCTTTTAGACGTATTTTTAAAAAACAATCGTATATATTTCAGCGAACAAAAAAGTTACTATTGAAAAACAACCCCACTGACAAGCTGGTAACAGTAGCTGAGAAAACTGAGATTGAGAATGTTCTCTCTTTACGTTTGTGGGAGATTGAGAGCAAAATTAAAATGACGTACGTCACACGGACTTACGTTATCTCACTATGGTTAACTGAATTTTCCAACTTTTACTAGAAATAGCTTATTACCTGCATCTACGCACTTTTACAAAATCTTTTATATAAAAGAAGGCGTTTAGTCCATTTTTTACTGAAAATATTTCCTGTTAAACACAGAAGCGCCACGCCCATTTTTCAATATTTGAATTTTTTCATATTTCTTGTTATAATGGCACAAAATACGATTGGTACAAAACTGTTTTTAGCTAATATTTAACTAATTATTTTTGCCTGCGACCCTTGTTAAAGTCATTTGTATAAAAGTGGGCGTGGTACTTAACCAATCTTATACATTTTTACTAGAAACAGTTCCTGCTATAAGGAAAATATATGTACCCAATTTTGTATAATGTATTTATTTATTACGGCTTTCCTAAGCCTAACTTAAATCTATTTTGCATGTTTATAATTGTCTTCTGGACTATGCAATCTAGAATAGTTACATCTATGTCCTACCTTGGAGTACTATGGATGGGAGACTTCCAGATCATGCGAACAAAGCGTTGTGATTATGCAGTATGTAGGCATTTTACGCATGTTAGTAAAGCGCGAAGGCAACATCTGCACGGCGATGCACTGAGTTAATCGAGTGATGCACTTCAGTATGTGCTTCGGCAACCTTTTTTGTATGCGCACAAGAGCTTGGAAGTCTTGGCGCTACACAGCAGTATAGTTTCGCTGCACTTCTATCGATGCTATGGAAGTCCGCCTGTCCAGCACTAAATTGGTAGTGTTCTGCAATAATGACACCTAGAATGACATGATTTAATATCAATCTGTAGTTCATTATATGATTTAAGACCTTTATAATACAGATTACATTTGTCTGCTTCAGTTTTATAAGCCGGCAGATTAAAATCATTTTTATTACGAGTATTTACAGAGTGCACATCTTTTACATATTTTATATTAGTCCTCAAATACGCAGGCAAAGTTCCTTCTATTATGTTTTTAATAAATTTTATGGTATAATAAAAAAGTTGCTGTCTAATGCTAAGCCAATTAAGAGAGCATAGCATGTCTCTGATAGGTGTGTCATACCGTTTTTTGAGAATGAATCTCATAGCGCGGTTCTGTTGACTATCTCGCAAGATGAAAAATATAGTTGGGCAATAAATAAAATTAGGTTCGATTATAGATCTGTAGACGATGATTTTATACCTTCTATTTAAATATTTGCAGGTTCGTTGTGTAAAATATAACTTTTTCGCTATTTTGCCTACCGTATAATCCACGTGCTCGTTGAAATTCAGCTTATCATCTATTTTTATTCCCAAGTATTTTATAATGCTGACTTTTTCAATTAGTTCGTTATTTATATTTAAGTTTTGTAGCTCATTGTTTTGAAAATTGCGTCTAGATATAACCATAAATTTCGTTTTATTGACATTCACTTTTAGTCTGTTTACGCATAACCAACCATATACGCTGTTAAGATCTTCTTGTAGCTTAGCATATATTTCAGTAATAATGTTACCACTTATCATCAGCAATGTATCATCAGCAAACAATTTTATTTCACAGTGCTTAATGGAGCTAGTTATATCATTAATATATATATTGAACATTATGGGTGCCAGCACAGACCCTTGAGGTAGACCAACAGGTACCTCCCTTTTATCCGATACGGACGTTCCAATCACTGTTCTTTGATATCTGTTAATTAGGAAGTCTTGAAACCATTTTAGTTCTATACCAGAAACGCCAATGCAAGAAAGCTTTTTCAGCATTAATTTTTGGTCGATCGTCTCAAATGCACGCTTTAAATCCAAAAACACAGCTAATATGTGTTTTTTCCTGCTTAAGTCTTCTTTCCAGTTAGCTAAAACCAAATTCAAAGCACTTTCACAAGAATGTTTTTTTCGAAAACCAGATTGTTGAGGTATAATAATTACATTATCTTCTAAATATTTTACCAGCTGATTTTTTACCACTGTTTCCAAAATTTTTTCATCACATTGTAACGTGTTAATAGGTCTTATCTCCTCAGCTTTGATGGTATTTTTCACTTTTTCTAATGGCACAACTATAGAAGATTTCCATAAACTAGGAACGAGACCTTTATCTAAGCTCTCATTAACAAGCTGAGAATAGAAAAAACCTGTATACGTTATGGAATCTTTAACGACTCCTTCCGACACAAGTTTCTTCCCTCCAATTTTATTTTTAAACTTACTTACTATATCAACTATCTCTGAAGTGGAAACTTTCGGAAATTTAAAAACATTACGGCCATTTTGCTCATCTATAGTACCTTCATTACTAAAAGAAGTAGGAATATTCATGCTAATCTCCAATATACTATCAATGAAATAGTCATTCAAAGACTGCGCTATTTCATTTTCCTCTGTGTAGAGTTGGTCGTTTATTTTAATTTTTTTAATACCGTTATTTTCTTTAGCCATGCTTATGGAATTTTTCAAGTTTTTCCACATGACCTTACTATCACCAGCACTATGGTTGATTTTGTTTTCCACGTACTTGGCTTTTTTTATCTTAATTAGCCGTTTATATTGGCGTTTCGCAATATAATATTCACACCATTCTCCAGTGGATAGGCTGATCTTGTAAAGATTTAGCTTACGTTTATTTAAGTTAGCCAGCTCAAAATCATACCACTTGTTCATAAGTTTGACACTGACTTCTTTAGAGTATGTCAGGGTGGTCACTGCGCTTGATAGCGTGTTACATAGGAATGTTGCCTTATTTTCGATGCTCAGATTTTCAAAGTCAGTGTAGTTAAGCTGTCGTAATTCATTAACAAGGCTGTCGCTTGTATAATTTTCCCAGGAAATTATTGTTCTCTTCGTTCTCATCTGAAATAGCTTATGTAATTTGATTTTGAATTTAATCGTTTCATGATCTGAAATCTGAAACTCTTCTAATTTTAAACATGATATAGAGCTACTATCTGTAAATAACAAGTCGATCAATGTATCTGTCTTATCGCCCTTTCGTGTATAAAAATCTATTTTTTGCTCCAAAGCAAAGGATCGAAATAAGTCAACTAACTGTTTACTATAAGTTGTGCTCATGTAAAGGTTTATATTGAAATCGCCCACGAAGATAATATTATCCTGTGTTACGCAGTTATTATTTAAAATGTCGTATAAGTACGTTATAAATTCTGCATCACTTGAGCTCGGTGAGTGATATATCAGAGCTATTTGATATTGGGGGAAAATATTTTTAACTTTTAGTATGATACACCAGATGTTCTTGTTTAATGTTCTGTTGTAACTTATTGAGTATTCAATTGTTTCATTTTTATATATTAGCACACCGCCTGTGTGCCTGCTGTGGGAATCGCACCGTACAAATTTATATGTTTGTATCTGTAGCTCTTGATTCGTTATTTCTTCAGTCGAACAAGTCTCCGAACAAAATATTAAATGTGGTTTATGTACATCTATCAGACGCTCTAGTTCAGCTTTATTGGCGACGATACTACAAATATTTAAATATATACAACTTAGCTCCTCTGGTATTCGTTGCTAAACTCGTGCCTTATTTCTTGGCTGCGAATATTTTTTATACGCAGGACAATCTTTGCTGAAAGCGTAATGGCTAACATCGACGTCAATAACTTTTTTTACGATATGTAAATTTTTCTTCGAGTTATGGCTACCGACACATTGAAAATTGCTTAGACAAAAAAGGGGCAGTGCCACATCCATTTTCAAAAATTTTAGTGTTTTCCAATTTAATGTTATAACTCAATTTAGAAAGTAAAATTGTATTGATACATAGCTCTTTTTCGCTAAGATATAGCTTATTATTTTCTTCTACGACCCTTTCAAAAATCTTTTATATAAAAGTGGGCGTGGTCTTTAACCGATCTCGTCCATTTTTTTCTAGAAATAGTTCCTGCTATAGGGAAAATTTGTGTACCAAATTTTTTTTACGATTCGTTATTTTTCTTCGAGTTATGGCTCCCGAAACATAGAAAATTGCTCAGTCATAAAACGCCCATTTTTTTAAATTTGAAGTTTTTCCTATTTATTGTTATAAATCCACTTGGGAAATGAAATACCATTGATATAAAGCTCATTTTTGCAAAGATATAGCTTATTTTATTCATCCACGAGCTTTTCAAAAATCTTTAATATAAAAGTGGGCGTGGTCCTTAACCGATATCGTTAATTTTTCTTCAAAGCATTCCTTATAGTAAAGGCAACCTCTCTGCCGAATTTTGTTACGATAGGTTTAACGATTTTTGATTTATGATTAATGATATTTTTAAAATTGATTTTATCACAAGTAGGCGCTGCCACGCCCATTTAAAATTTTTTTTCAAATTTTTATCAAGAGTCTCAATATCAGTCCACACGTCAAATTTTAACATTCTAGGTGTATTATTTAATAAATAATCAGGTCTTTTGTGTTTTCCAAAATGTTTTATATATAAAAAGTGGGCGTGGTTATCATCCGATTTCAATACCAATCTATTATGGGTCCAGATAAGCTCGTGTACCAAATTTGGTGAAGATATCTCAATATTTACTCAAGTTATCGTGTTAACGGACAGAGGGAGGGACGGACGGACATAGCTCAATCAAATTTTATTTCGATACTGATGATTTTGATATAAGGAAGTCTATATCTATCTCGATTCCTTTATACCTGTACAACCAATCGTTATCCAATCATAGTTATAATACCCAGTGTACAAGTACAGCTGGGTATAAAAAAAATTCAGGCTTGGGTTAAATATGTATATGATGTGGAAATAAAATAATTTATTTTCCCCTTGTCCTACCTTTTACCAAAAAAATATACAATCCTTTCTTTATAAAGGCGCGCTATTCAACTAACGATCTATCTTAATAGAAAGGTTTTGATATAAAATTTTGTCAGCAAGTACGTATCTGAGACATTCTGTTTCTAAGTTCGTATCTCTGCAAAGTCATTAATGCAGTCATATCTTAGGCGACAAGTGATGTCTTCATTAGCTATGGGTACCACATATACTCAGCCTACTTATTTATTTGGAGGACGTATATATACAAAGCCCCTCCTATTCAGTTGCGAGTATAATACTCTTTGGAATAACCGACTTCACCACAGATCAGACTCATCCCCATTTAAAAGTGCTTATATTATTCAGCTTTATTAACTTAACTCCATAAAAGCTACTGAATCGTAGTATGACAGCGGTTTATTTGGTGTGTCCCGTAATATTCTGACCATGACTTTAAATATCACCCTTTATTCAGATCTGGTTTGATGGTAGCGTGCTCCGCGTACCACACCGATAATCCCTGGCCCCGGGCAAAGCAATATCAAAAATTTTAGAAACAAGATTTTTAGAAGAAATTTTTTTTAAGAGGGCCGCCCCTCGGCAGTGTTTGCAAGTTCGGAGTGTATTTCTGCCATGAAAAGCTCTCATTGAAAACTCATGTGCCTTGCAAATGCCGTTCGGAGTCGGCGTAAAACAAGTAGTTCCCGTCCCGCCAATTTACAGGATAAACCAGAAGGAGCACGACGCAAATTGGAATGGAAACTCGGCCTAAAATCTCTTCGGAGGTAATCGCGTCTTATATGTATATTTTTTTTTTATTTTCGACAGATATCTGCCTTTAGGAATACCTGCGTCACAATCAGAAACTGAGGAACTGCTTCGTCGTCTCCTCCATATTTTTGGTGACAACTGGAGTCGCGGCGCTTGTTCTTTTCAGAATTTTTTAGTAAACCTGAGTCTCATTTTTACCTCTTTTTAGCTTATCAAACCCTTCGTAGCAGAAGCACCTCTTTGCCGCGGCCAGGTTATTTCGCATGGTGGTTTATCTCCTTAGTTAATACTTTTCACACATAGTGACAAGCAAAATAGTTAAGAAAACGGTTACTAAAAATTAAAAAATTATAAATTTTTATTTATATTGTACTATTTGTCAGATAACCGCCGTGGTTTGGTGGAAGCGTGCATCAAAAATTAAGAAGTTATTTTGCAAACACTACCACTGTACTTCAGCCATGAAAAGCTCCTCTTGAAAAGTCTTCTGCTCTGCAGATGAAGTTCAATGTCGGTGTAAAATTTGTAGGTCCCATGCCGCCAATTTGTAGGACTAATTAAAAGGAGCACGAAGCAAATTGGAAGAGAATCTTGGCCTTAAATCTCTTTGGAGGTTATCACGCTTGTATTTTTTTTTTATTATTTTTTTATTTCTCAGATATTTTTATCAATAAGAATAACATTTGTACATCGCTGGCTGCAGTTTGTAGGGACGACGGAATTTTCAGAGCTACTACTTCCCACAAATCGTCTTGTATTTGCCAAAAGGACAGAGTTATACTTTAATTTAATCTCGAAAAAATGTTTTCTTTCGAATGCCATTAGACCGATCGAAAATAAACAGTTGGGAGGTAATATGCCGCTATATGTCCGCTCTAATGAAAAAGGGCCCCTTTACCCGGATTTTGATGGAGTATTCGAAACTGTAATTATGCAGATTCTGTATGCTCGCCTTGACCCAGAACTTGAAGTATGTATAGCAAAGAAAAATTTTTCATATCATATAATGTTATTCATTGAAGCCGAAAATAAGCACTAACTAATGAAGGGTGAACGGACTACATGGTATGATGCCTAAACTAAAATGAACGTATTGGAACCACAATAGACCCGGAGAGTTGACGCGAGTATGTGGAAATGGCAGAACGCCCTATGCACGTGTATATCGATAATTCCAAATTTATGGAAGGGGTCGGCTCCGCTGTTTACTGCGTCGATCCAGAAACAAATAGATCATACTGGCTACCGGGTCACTGCTGTGTCTTTCAGACGAAAATTATAGCGGCAAAAAAAGCAGCAGACTGGAAGTAGCGTGCTTAAGCTGTAGTCGCATAAAGATGTATATTGATAGTAAGGCAGCGTTCAAGCAACAATCTCACACAAACCTTTCTCAAAAATTATACTGGAATGAAGAGAAGTATTGAAGAGACTTCGTTAAGGCCGCACCATTAAATGTTCCTGGCCATAAACGGATAGAAGTTAACGAAAAGGCCGATGAGTTGGCAAAGGAATAACTGCACTGCATCAATTGACGATGTAGGTGTCCCATTCAGTTTGGAAGAAATCAAAAGTAGACAGGAGTTGCATATTATCCATCAAGGAAGAAAAGCGTAGACAGGAGCGCGGAGCTGCAAAATATCAAAGATCACGTGCCAATCCCATGACGTTATGCTGACGACGTTGCTCTAATCTATAAAGGGAGAGAACTTTTGGCTCAAGATATACTTATTAACTGGAGAATGCCTTCTAGAGTCACATGATAATCAGTAAGTCCTCGTCAATAACAGCAGATGTAGGAAGTGCAAGTGCAGCAAGAAACAGTTGAACACTTTCTGTCTTCGGCTAGAAGAGGTGGCATAGTTGCCAGATCTGAAGACAGCTATTAAGATAGGGCATAGAAAATTTTCGTATTCGCAAAAAGGACGGATTTATTTTGTTACGTAAGTCCGGGTACTCAATTTTGGCTTCTGTTTGGTCATCAAACAATTTTCGTACCAATATTGACGCATTCTGTCAATGTGATGCTTTTATTTACCGGCCAGTTCAACTTAACCGAACATTCCCGGACAGTAGTGGGTCATATGCTCCAAATTACGGAAAAATGAACGCAAGCCTGCGATGTCATCGCTGACACAATGAGTTGCCGAAGAAGTTTGAAAAGGCTGCGTCGCAAAAGTAACGACTATGCAGCATAGGAAAAAGAAAAATAATAGTGGAGATAACTCTTCAGCCGTCAAAATAATCACATGGGTGCAAGCGGCTATCACCTTCCTAGGCGGTCCAGGCTAAGAAACGGGTTGGAGACTAGACTTCTCCAACCATCTAAATGACATCATTTGGGTAAACCATTATTTCTTTCCATATAAAGTTCTCACTGAAAAACGGAGACAAGGCCCCTTCCACGTTCCAAACTGCAGAGTGACGGGCGTTATGTTTAAGTGACTTACAATTATGAACTTCTTTCTTTCGTTTGTTTCATTAGTCATTGAGCGCGCTTGTAATTCTCAACTGGTTAGTGAAATATTCTAGACTTAGTTTAAAATTCACTTCAGTGCTCACCCCCATGAATACATAAAAACGTGTAACAGGTGCATAGCGACCTCCGTTCTTCTATAAGAATAAACAAATAAAATAAAATAACATGCAGTCCACCAAAATTACAAATAATATAATTATAAAGAAACTATTCGCCCTCCGAATCACCAAAGCTTAGACACTTTGAAAAAGTATCGGAGGAAATACAAATAAAAAACTTTAAAATTATAAAAATATAAAAATATATATAAAATAAAAGCGGAATACTTGTCGGTAGTACCAGGGTGAACGGTATTTATACGGTAGGAGTTTTAGTTCGGATTAAATTCCCACACTGATTTGGAGGCTTTCGATTTTCCCTACTCTTAAGAAAAAACACGCTCTAACGACCTTAAGTTTCTCACGGCAACGGCTCGGGTCATGTCGAATCATTCCCGAGTTAGTACAACGAATGCCTTTAGATACTTGCTCCACAGCCTTTTGGATTTAAACACGACTAACGTGTAGCCACATTGAAAACACTACCCAAAAGGTAATTTGTATCGTTTTGTCGCAGGTAGTGCAAGATTATCCTTTTCCAACGTGCTATTCGTCGCCTTTTTGCTTGTTAAATACTGTATGAGTGACATTGCAATATATGGCACATTCTACTTGTAAGCTTAGCGCACATGTCTCTGACATAGCCCGCAAGTGAAGCTGGTAGCGTTGGGCAGCTAGATTTTTTGTTGGCTCTATTGCTGTTATGTCATTTGAGCCTTTTTTCAAGATGCGCACTTTTTACGGCTTTTATATTTATCCCTGTGATAATAACAAATATATTTCTATGTGCACACTTTGACATCTATGCACATTAGACTGGGTCGATTTATTAACCGATATCGTGCCATCGATTTTTCGATAGGATTTGGGCTCAAGAAAAAAAGTTCCACTACGCATACCCAAAAAAATAATTTTCGACCCTACGATATATCATTTTTTTGACTTTTTTGGACTTTGCTTTTTAAGGTTTTTTCATGACCTACTAAAAAAATTTTTATTTGGTTGTAAAATTTTCATGTATACCCTGGTCGACCCAAAAATGTCCGCTAAAAACGTTGTCGATAGCAAAGAAAAAATATTTTTTTTTAACAATTGTCTTTGTTTTTATCAGCCTATTGATATATGATTCAAGGTTCGATTCGAGCTCAAGGCCAGAAAAATAATTTTTTTCTAATGATAATTATTTTTATTTTTTAATTTTTTTATAAGTGAAAATTTGTATTTTGTTTTTTTTGGAATAGTAAATAGAAAAGGTTGCCTAAAAAATTTTCTACTGACTATTCCAAAAATAAAATAAAATTTTTCAATTAGAGAAAAATTAAAAAATAACAATAATTATCATTAGAAAAATATTATTGTTCTGGCCTTGAGCTCGAATCGAACCCGCGATCTTAAAATCAGTAGGCCGATATAACAACAAAAATTGTTATCGCCAACGTTTTTCGCGGACATTTTTGGGTCGGACTACCCTACATCCCCTCCCTACCCTACATCGGATTCCCTACATGTGAAAAAAACCCATAAAAATCAAAGTCGAAAAAAATTCAAAAAATTTAATTTCGTAGGCTTCAAAATTATTTTTTTGTGTATGCGTAGTGGAACTTTTTTTCCTGAGCTCAAATCCTATCGAAAAATCGATGGCGCGACACCGGTTAACTTTCATCAATACGAACCGACCCACCCTAATGCACATACAAAATAATACATTTAAACGACATATATCCACATTTTGAGTTGTACACTGCACACACACACACCACAACTTATCTTCACAGTGAACAATTTAGCCAAATGGACACGAAACAAATGTCACGCACAGCTCCCTACTTTGCTGGTGCACAACAAATATTAAATGCCACTCATTTTGATACATCCAAATACATACAAACAAAATACATGCATACCAATATTTTTTCAGCTTTATTTGTATGACAGTTGAGTGCTCTAGGGAGTAGGGATATCTGCTCTGTTTTATTTCGTTATTTTGTTAATAGACGTACAATTTTCTTTTATAATACATTTTTTTGTTTCATTCATGTTTTTTCGCCAGCACGAGCCACAAATTAAGAAAACTTGTCAACACAACAGGTCGCCAACAAAAAAGCAAGCAAGCACACAAATCATAAGAATTACAAAAAGCCATCACTCTTTTAGCCACTCAGACATGTAGAAGCGTGTGACTAGCATTTAAAGCTGTCAGCAGGCTGCTAAGGAATGAAATAATAAAGCAAAGAAAAAAATTTGCGAAAATTTACCACAATAACAGAGCTATCTCGCTGATTAGCTGCTGCTGCAGGCAGTTCTATTCCAGTTTTTTCGCTGGATATTAAACTTTTTATTAATTTTTTTGTTTAAACTTTCTAATTGGACTTTCTTGGTGTTTTATTTAACATTTGATTTTTGTTGCATATTTGAAAGTTTTTTTTAGTGTGGATTTGCACTTTTTGTTTACTATTTTAAATATTTTTTTTCTTTAAATTTGCTTTAATATTTTTTTCAATAACATCATCAGCTTTTTCGCGTATGCTTATTTTTTATTTAAAAATTTGTTTCGATTTAATATTCCGTTTCTAACATTATTTAGTCGCTTCCGTTTTAAGTTGTTGACGCTTTGGTCGCACACGTGAGACTACAGACCGCATTGCACAAACGGTGAATTAACAACATTAACATAACTCGTATTACATGCATTACACTGCGTTATGTGTATACATACACACATACATACTTGCACATGTATGTACGTACATATTAAGCGCGCGCAACAGAAATGCTTATGCGTATCGAATATTAGATACATACATATATATATTGCTACAGTGAACTATACATGCAGAGGGGTTGGTTGTTATACGACACATCAGCTGTGCTATCAAATATATAGGTAAAATATAATAACAAATATAATACATACATAGATACATACATATGTTATCGCTACTTGATACAGCATTCATCAGCAGTTGCGCACAAGCACTAAATGTTAATGGACTGTAAAATTTTCTTTTACTTTACAGTGTGCTGTTAAGTGTATTACAGCGAACGAAAGTGCGTATGAGTAATGTGTTTGCTTTTGTTAAGGCATTTTAACAAAATCGTACGACAGACTTTGCTAATCGGTCGTTGCAGCTAAAAAGACACCGCAGATCCAAAAATTAAAATACACTGATTCCGTACAAATCTGTAACATAATTCTCTAGAAAACGGTTAAACAAAATAATTTCTTCTTTATTTTTCTTCTAAAAAATCTTACCTTATGCCACATATCTCTTACTGAAGTATTTTTAAATCAAGTTTTAACCCTCATCCTGTACTCCAAAATAATATCGTAAATGACGTTCATGAGTAAATGTTCACTGAAATATTTATTGCTGTATTTGTGCTGGTTGATCTATTTGGGCACATGTAGCAACTTCCTCGTTTAAAATTTATCGACGCTATTTTGAAGATTGCGTACAACAGCTTTGACTGGACTGCTACGAGGAGAGGTAGTCCTGCGCAATATATCCTGAGAAACAAGTTCACTTCCTAACTCTTCTAGTAATATACGACGTCTAAATTTCGTATTTATATTCCATTCAGGCTCTATTTCTGTGAAAATTATATAGTTATTTTAGGCGCTTATATCCAGCATATATATATATAGAGCCTGTGGCCACCGGTTCGTTTTACGCTTGCAAATGTATGTCCTGATGACTTGATCTAGTGTATCATCCCCAGACTTGGTTTTGTTGTAAAAATCTATGATTTCAGGGTTTTTAGTGTCGTCGATGATTTCAACATTATGCACATATCCAACGATTGAGGTTATTTGTTGTTGTCAAAGAAGAAATATGCATAACTTTCTGGCTTCTTCTCCATTTTTGTGATTTCTACAAAATAATTTTACAAGTTACTGAAAGATTGACAGTTCCAGATAACTATGTACCAGAAATGTTACGGTATCATACCGCAAACAAAAAAAAAACATGAATTATTCTATCCATGCGGAAACATGCTCATTATCTTATTCTGACCCACAATTACAGTATATGTAACTTTTTTTTTGTCTAGCGTATCCCATAAAGTAGAAGAAAATAAAATTAATGTTTTTGAACTTGAGTTTTATTAGTAATTAAAGTCAAAAAGTTTCATCAGATAAAACGAAGGCTATGCAAAATTATTCAGAAATATCTTTCGAAATGAAAGACGCCTCCAAATATATAATTTTACAGATAGAAGGTATAGTTTGTGGACTGTCAATAATTACTGAGCTGTGAGGGAATTACATATGTAGCGAGCAGTCTTGCCGGAACTTTTTTAGAAAAAAGGCTAGATGAGCAAAAATAAATAAGCTGAAAAAAGCTAAATTTAAATTGTCTTGGCTAAAAAAGCTAAACTTTTAAGGCCACTTTTCAAGCGGTTTGTTCATTTTATTCATAAAAAGCATATCAGTGTATACATTTCGTACATCTAGCAAAAAAAATAAATTAATTTGTTTTCGAATTTTATAGAAAGTAATTAAAATAATTTACAGATGCTATTTGTGTTTTGTAAAATTTGTTTAACGTGCAGCATTTGACACTCTACTACTTTTACTAATACATCCTATCTGTGCAGTTGACACACACAATCTCGCAAAACTAAAAAAAAACTTGTTCTGCGTAGGCTTCAAATAGTTCTGGAACTCTCGAAAAGGAGAGACAAATTTCGGCATCATTTTGACCAACATGCAAATTTTTCCGAAAGTCGGAGTTGCTCTTCAGTTCTGTAGTTCCTCAAAAGGATAAAAAAGTTCTGAAAAATGTGAAAATTGAGCTTAAGTTTGTAGAATTTTGTCTTTTTATTTTTAGGAACTGCAGAATAATTTAAAAGCTACTCATAATACCAACTTTTTTATTTGAATACTAGCAGACCCGGCAGATGTTGTTCTGCATTAAATTTGGTATATCTGCATACAGTTTAATAAGTTTTTTCCATCTAACCCTGTCCTCGCCCCTCTACACTTTTTCCTAATCTTTGTATTCACTTCTCCCTCCATATTTTTCGCTTCAACTGTCTCCATCTTCGTCTCATTCTATCTCATTCTCAGTCTCTTTCTCTCTTTTCTCTTCTCTCAAGTTTTTCTCATTCTTCTTCTTATCTTATTGCCAGTCCCAGAGGGTGGTATTTATTTTGTTCCAGTCCCATTCCGAGTCTCAGTCCTAGTACCACTCCGAGTCTCAGTCTCAGTCCTAGTCCTAATCCCAGTCCCAGTCCGTTTCTGGTCTACTTCCCGAAAAAAGCATCATAAATACTAATATAGGCAAATTTATATACCAAATTTCAGGCAACTCGAATAGGAAGTATGTAAATAGGTATGTGGGTATTATTAATTCATGTCTTTATTTCGGCTTCGCATGCATATTTATCAGTTTTTCCAGGTTGATGCGACTGAATCGAATATCACAATGAAAATTACTTAAAAGCTCTCAGCAAAAGCTTTCATTTGATATCCAAAATACACACACATTCTAGGGTTATCTGGTTCCATGTGTTGGCCTATATCTCGAGACCCTAGTCACCAATAGGTATAAAAAATTGTCTGTAGTAAAGCACACATCAACAGCTTCAGTTTGATACCCATAATGTAAACACGCATACTAGTGTTACTCTGATCCACGTTTTGGTCTATATATCGAGACTCTAGTCACCAATAGGTATGAAAACTACCCTGTATTAAAGCACTCATCAACAGCTTTCATGTGATATCCATATTGTATAAACACATTCTAGGGGTACCCGGGTCCAATAGGTATGAAAACTACCCTGTACTAAAGCACCCATGAACAGCTTTCATTTGATATCCATATTGTATAAACACATTCTAGGGGTGCCATGGTCCACGTTTTGGCCTATATCTCGAGAACCTTGTCACACAGGGGTACGAAGAATACCCAGTGTTAAAGTATTCATATATAGCTTCCATTTGATACATATATTGTAAAAACACTTCCTGGAGTTACCCTGGTCCATGTTTTGGCACATATCTCGACACCCTTGTCACCCGATATCAAAGTACTCATTATGCATACCTCTCCCGTGGAAAAATTAGCAATTTTCATAATAATCGGTCCAGTAGTTTTTGAGTTCATCGATGACATACATACAAACATTCATTTTTATATATATAGATTTTTCAGATCCCGGGTTCCAATCGAGTTCAACGCCTAACAATAAATATTTTATCACTGTTATTGTTGTGATACATTTTTTTCTTAATTGAACCATTTTTTTTTTTAATTAGAATTGAAGAACGAAAAAACTTAGACTTGTTTGCTTCATTATTTCTACTTCTATCCTGTTTCTTACCAACACAGCTTTACAAAGCGCAACGACATCAGTTGCAGAATCGATGTGAAAATTGTACTTGTTTCATGGCAATGACAATCAGTATGCCGATATAACAACAAAAATTTAATATTTTTCTAAATTTTGAAAAATGTTATCTCATTCATGTAGATGCAATTCGCAATGGTTCAAACCAGTCCTGTATAGCAGTAAACAGCATTGCAAAGCTCGTGTTTCCACTTGCGCATATAGAAAACCAGTTAAATGTTTCTGAAATCAAAAAATGCGTTTGTAAGATTTCAACCATAGTAGGAGTGCGAGTTCCAATCCCACTCATGGGAGAATAGGCTTTGAAGAATTTTACAAGGTATAATCGAAAGAGTTGTCGCCTTGTCCGTCCTGATGTCACGTTGTTTAAATTTTTTGAGTATAGCGGAGTCTTTTATTACCTCCTTTAAAGTTATCAATACATTCATGGTAGCAGCGCGCCAGCTCGCGAGGTTTCTAGGGATGGTAGCCAAGTGAGGGGAAGTTTATATTCAATTACCGGACAATATAGAGACAAAATGTCTCAATTGTGTTGTTAGTGTAGAAATGAAAAAAACTGAATTAAGCATGAAAACAAATACCAGCAGGATGGCCTAGTGGTTAAAGGCTACTGCAGTTTCACCATGTGATTCACTGTTCGAATCCCGGTGAAACCTTTGATAACATTACAAAATTGCCTGATGATGATTACGTTGGCGGTTTTCGAAAATATAATAATGGAAATTCAATTATTATAAGCCGGTGTTAAGCTCATGAGTTCTTAAATATAAGAACGCTCAGGCCGCTCAGCTAAATGGTAGGGCATTTTTAACTTCGGCTAAGCTCTCACACCCGTAAGAAGCAGCCTGTCTGCTGATCCGAAAGTTATATGTCCTAGGACTGCAGTGGACGGAACAGCTAGTTGAATGCCAAAAAAGAGGCCAAATTGCGGTTCGCCCATGAAGGTCCTAAGTCGTATGTAGTAACTTTTTAATGTCTATACTCGTACTCAAGTTGAAGTTCCATGCTATTAAAAGATCTCTGTTACTAAACATACAGTTAACTTTTGTCTTCTCTCTAGTACCGTTATTCAACAAAAATATGAAAAAAATAACATACAAACATATATCTACATAGGATCAGCTGTTTTCTGCAAAGTTGATTCTCAATGCTCATTTTTACTTAAGCAATGTCATATTCAATGAGCAGTATGTTGCAGATTTGCACTAAAAACTTTACGAAAGTTTGCATTAAATATATAGGTATAAATAAGAAAACGTACATACGTACATAGCAGCAAGTATGTATTTCTTTTCTCGTAGGTTGAAAAGTTTACAGTAAAAAGGATACTTTCATTCATATGATTACCTGTGTTTTGAATGAATATATGTATATATGTGATTATGTATAAATTCGTAAGTATATTAGGTTGAACTGCCCCGTCAATAAGGACCTCAGATAGACTGAATGTTTCAATAGTGTTGCTGGAATTAAAAAAACATTATTTTTAATTTTCTACATCCCTACCATGTATGAAATTTTAACCAATAAGTTTTAAATACAATATGCATTTGCATGCTACACTAATATCTATTTGTACGAGCGGTGATCTAAATATAATATTAACATTTTATCACAGAACATGTAAAGTTGTCTAAGTTCGGGTGTAACCGAATATTATATACTCAGCGTGAGCTTTACTTGTACATTTCATTTCAGATAAATTACTTTTCTACATAACATGTGGCACCACCCATTAAAAAAAATGTCTCCCCATTTCCTCTTACAGTAAAATTTGATAAGTGAAATATCATTGATTGGAGTTATATCTTATTATTTTCTTCTACGATCCTTTTAAAAATCTTTTATATAAAAATGGGCGTGGTCTTTAATCGATCTCGTCCATTTTTTTGGAAATGTTTCGTGATATAGGGAAAATTTGTGTACCAAATTTTATTACGATCCGTTAATTTTTCTTCGAGTTATGGCTCCGGAAACATAGAAAATTGCTTGGGCGCCACGCCCATTTTTTAAATTTAAAGTTTTTCCTATTTATTGTTATAAATATACTTGGGAAATGAAATACCATTAAAAAGTTTATTTTATTCGTCCACGACCCTTTTAAAAATCTTTCATATAAAAGTGGGCGTGGTCCTTAACCGATTTCGTTAATTTTTCTTCAAAGCATTCCTTACAGTAAAGGCAACCTCTCTGCCGAATTTTGTTACGATAGGTTTAACGATTTTTGATTTATGATTAATAATATTTGTAAAATTGATTTTAACACAACCACGCCCATTTAAAAAAAAAAATTTCAAATTTTTATCAAGAGTCGCAATATCAGTCCACATGTCGAATTTCAACATTCTAGGTGTATTATTTACTAATTAATCAGGTTTTTTGTATTTTCCAAAATGTTATATATAAAAAGTGGGCGTGGTTATCATCCGATTTCGCTCATTTTCAATACCAATCTATTCTGGGTCCATATAAGCTCGCATACTAAATTTGGTGAAGATATCTCAATACTTACTCAAGTTGAGTATAAAAAGCAGAAAGAGCTCTTGCAAAAGAATTGTGAATGTAAAAGATCTTAGCGCGTTGGATGCAAAATATTTTTATCGAAACAATGCGATATAACGGAGAAAATCTCGTAATGTTCCAGACATTTTTTTTACTTTTTACTTGATGGTACTAAGTACTTCCTTTTGTCCTCATTTGATGGTAACCCAACTTAACCGATGCCTTTTCCAATTTGAAGTAAGCGGCTGTTAGCCTGACGATATCTGAGTTGTAAGCATACTACAGAGATTGCAAGCTCGTACAGAATATTGTTGCAAAGCGGTTAAGTTCTGCAGCTTAAATTATTTTCTCCAGCATCAAATTAAATAAACCGCACGATAGTCACGCTGTCTTTAACCTCGTTTAGTTTCGTACGGCTCGTAGAGGTTGTTCCCAATTCTGACTGAGCTGATTATGTTGCTCAACGTCGTCATTTCGCACAGCTAAATAAGTTTTGTAGGGAAACCAAATTCAGACATATCGGCATATAGGCAGCTCCTTTTCGTGCTGTGCAAGGCAGTTTAAAAATCGACGAAGAGGTGAAATGTGTGAATTCTTTTTCCGCGAATTTTTTCCAAGGTTTGGCGCATAGCGAAAATCTGGTACGATATTAGATTTACCAGCCCCGAAGCCGCACTGATAAGATCCAATCGACCGATTCATGGTATACACACTGGTGATTAAAACTTTCGCACAAAATACTTGAAGAAATCTTACATGTTTACCAATAAAGCTGCTTTCGAGCTTTGCATGATCCTTCTTCTTGTGGACTGGGCAAAGAACACTTGGGTACCGATCGTTAGACATGCACTCGTTTGACCATATTTTGCATCGAAACTGATGAATGTCTTACCAACTGCTCGCTGCCGTTCTTGAATAGCTTCGCAGGGAATCCATCAGTGCCCGCATATTGTTGTTTTCTGATTTGATTGTCTCTTTTATTAATTCATCGTTTTGTCATGTCTGCTTTCGAGTTTGTTCCAGGCTTGAAACATTTTGTCTGGTGACTAACAACTTAGGCTCCTTGCACTCATGCCTTTCAGTTTCTGCATGTAAAAGCATCTCGCCTCGTCTTGTTGTTCGTTCACATTTAACATTGACCTGTGGGCAGCGTTCTTTTTTTCGGTTGCAACGCGACGTTCTTCATCGGACCAATTGTGTTTTCGTTGTCGTCAGTAACCAATTTTTTCTTCGGTGACGGTACGACGTACTTTAGAGATATGCTCCCATTGCTCCTGCCGAGCAGAGTTGTTGCTTTTAGCCGAGCAGTGTTGGGAGCGTATTTTGACATGCGGGTTAGGGTGGAGTGAATTTATTTTTTTTCGAAATCGCTTTTGGCTGACCTCCATAAAGTTGCCTTTCTAGACCAGAAATAAGGTTGAAAATTTTTATTTCACTCATCGCTTGTTTAGAGGTGCCCCAACGTAACTAAACTTTGAAAAATACGGTACAATTTTTTATTTATTTTTTTGTCATTGATTTAGTTTCGCTTGTTTTATTGTGCTCATTGATTTCAAAGCCTACTGAGTTTCATGGTATACTATGTGCCTGTAAAACTCTTACTTATACTCTTGATTAGAAACATACTTTTATCAACAAAAAACTGTAAAACACCATTTAAAATTTGTCGTTTTTAGTTATAATATGTAATTTTACTAAAGTTTTGTATATTAAAAAAGAAATAAAATAAAAATGTAAATAATGAGCTCTGTAAAATCGCGATTATTTTGCTCAACTTCTTGGGGCTGGGGGCACCGCTATGGGAAACGCTATCCTACGAAAATAATATTTGGTGGTTGTGGATAACTCTTATAAAGAAAACTTATCATTGCTAGGCCATTACAAAAAAAAAAAAAAAAATTCATGGGTATCCACCCTAATGCGGTGTCTATAATTTACTGATTAATTATATAAAACATATGCATTGCTAATAGAATATATGGGGAAATCCGCCAAACTTTGGTTTTTTTGGAGAAAAATTTTTTTTTTTGAAACATGGTATCACGCAAATATCTTTCTGTTAGGAGCATTGAGGGGTAAATTGGAGCTATAGTGCATCGCCGTTACTCGTCTTACATAATAGCTCAAAAAGATATAGTCAAAAGATCGAGCAAAATATATATAAATTGAGGTCGCAATGTTAAATAAACATTTATTTCAACACTTCTGTACCAATTATATCGAAATTTTAACAAAATATGGAGATATATGCAGGCGTTAGCTATGTAAAATTTTTTTGATACACGAGACCCGGTTTTGTAGATATCGGTAAAACGAAAAATTCAATCACTCTGAGAATAAAAAACGTATCGAGCACATTCTCAAGATGAACGATTTCCCGTCCGGGGTAATACGTAGGTTGATAAGCACGCATCATAAGGGTACCAAATCAAAAATCGAAGGTAAAAAACCGATCACATATAAATCTATTATATATATACCTGGCTTTTCCGAAAGATTACAATAATCAAATATTTATGATAAAGAAAGAATCGGAATTGCACACAAACCGGCGTACACAAACCAAATATTTTTCAAGAATATGAAAAGTAAATTAGAAACGATGGAGAAAAACAATATTGTATACAAGATACCATGTGCAGGAGACGGAGATAACATTTGTGCGAAAGAATATGTTGGCACAACGAAAAATAAGTTAAAAACAGGAATAGCAGGGCACCGATCTGACATCAAATGTTTACAATCAAGCAATACACATAAAACAGCACTTGCGGCCCACTGTGCGGAGAGCGGACATAAACCAGACTTTGACGCTGTGAGCATACTACAGTAAGAACAGCATTACAACAAACGCTTTACTTTGGAGATGCTCCACATAATAGACACGGACGAGAACAAAAGATTGAACTACAAGAAAGACTCTGAAATGTGTGCACACATCTACCGCCACTTACTTGACTCCCGAAATTCAGTTCAACAACAGCATCTCGAACAGACGCTGCCCACCTAATATCTAAACTCATGTATGTATGTTTGCAGTAATGCTAATATCTTTATACATACATATATATAAATTTGCCTGTGATAAATTGTGTAAAATAAAGTGTTTATTAATTTATTATTGTAGTCCCCGATGACGATCTCCGTTGGAGATCGAAATATATTGGAACAAAAACAACAATAACTTGTTTAATTTATTGACCTAGAGCCAGTTTGAAGAAATAATTGTTAAATTTAAAGGTCGCAAAAATCAAAATTTGTTAAAAAAAATTAAGGGTATCGCTTGAAAAAGTTCAAAAATCTACGTTTTTTTACGTTTCGAAGTTCTGCAAAAACTTACTAACAACTTTCTTGATTTTAAAAATTATCAGATCGGATAGTCAAAAGGTCAAACCTAATGTCAATGTACTTTTTTCTAGCCTTAAGTTTTTTGCCCGTCTGTAAAACCCGAGTATCCAAAAAAGTAAAAGTTTTTGGGATTTGCCCATATAATAATAAGTACAAATGACTTGAATACGTAACTTTTTTATGTTTTGAAAAAATTGCTGAAAGCTATTTATGGATGTATTTAAACAAAGAAAATTTAAAAATTTTCTACATGAACATGAGAATAGCTACTGTACTTTTAACTATTATAAGGAAGTATAAAGTAATCTCCGTTTTTCGTTTTATAATTCTAATCCGAATCAGTGCCTTATATGTAAGAGTTGCAAGAAAATACCAGACGAAAAGCTTAACTCATTTTTAAATAAGCAAATCTGCTCTAACCACTTCAAGAGGTGTACCCACATCTCACTTGGATAAATGATATGCATTTAATTTGCATAAGCCCTCTTTTATAATACACAAAAAGTTTCGAAACATACCGGAAACTTCTAACCTTGAAAAAGTTTTGTTTGTCGGCAGGTTAATATTTAAATTAAGAACCGCAAGGCATAATAAACACGATAAGTTTTTGCAGAGTAGCCGTAAAGTGCTAAACAGCAGATGTATATGTAAAAATGTATGTGTTACTTATAAGGGAGGATCATATCTGCATCAAAATTTGCAAACCCAAATGGATTATCCTAAACGGATAAGTTGCTTTTGTTTTCTTGAAACTTTTGTACGATTATGGAGATGGTATGAGGAGAAATGGAAAAATATTTTATCACACAGTCTTAACTTACTTCAGATAATCGAGTTACATATTTTGTTCACTTAAAAAAAATTATCTTAACCTTTTACCTGTAGTCATATTAAACAAGACTTTCATGCTAATAACATTAGGTAAAACAAGCTTTTTATTTGTGTGCCGTAGAAGGAGGAAATGCCTTACGCACTAACCGGGACCTAATTGCGTGATTCTTCAATTGTAGGACTCCCTTCTTCCATGAAGAGCTATTCCCTTAAACCTAACATCCATGGGCCTGCACCATTTCCTTAACCTGGGATGGTGTTACGCATAACTCCATGTACGGGTGCACGCTACGTGAGCTCCATGGCTGCTCTTACGCAAACGGACTACGTATCCATCATTTCAATTACTGAGAAGTATATGCCTCACATATGCGCTGACCGTAGCCCAAGTATCGCTTCAGTAGGTCATTTTATTGATGATATTGCCGTGTGATATTTCACCAAATATCTCTTCTGCACTCCTTCCCTGTTCATCGAAGTGCTCATTTTCGAAGAAGATGTGGGGTTTATCGTCTCATTTTCCACAGTAAAGACAGTTCCTACCTTCAACCTCACACATTATATGAAGAGTTTTTGCGGAAGTAAGCGTGTCTAGTAAGAAATTGTGTGAGGTAAAAGTCGACTTCTCCGTGAAGCCACCGTAATCAGTCCCTGGCCCAATTTCCCACTATGCTCTTGCTCCATTGTTCTTACCAGCGTCAAATCGATTCTTCTCTCGCCTGTATGGTAGCAGCAGCTCTTCTCGCTTTCGATACGCTGTCGTTTATTGCCTTTCTTGCCAGGACAACTTCAGTCGAGACTGTGCGATGAGCCGAAGCTGTTTGCATCGCTCCCACGCGTTGGACTGAGGCGAGGGTGATTTGGGTTTTCCCGTATTTCGTTGCATCCGCCCATGTTTCTGCGCCGTATACGAGTAAGAAATCCGAGGCTAATGCAAACAATGACTCGGGTCATCTTGAGCGTAGACGATACCGGTGTAGTATTATACGAAATACTGGGAATGTGTGTAAGCGGATAAGCTAGCCAAAAATGAGGCAACCCTAGAAGTTTGAACCGTGGACTTCACATGGAAATTCGCCAGACCATGGCTACAACTATTTACAGTCATACAGCTCTCAGAGCTACAGGAAGCAAAAAGGATAGGTCTACAACAACAAGAGAATGGAGGTAAATAACCACCTTTAAATGGTTTTTCATCCTTAGTTTTAATTATGTGTGCCTGGTAAGTAGATCGAGGAAAGAAATCGCCACAATATCCCGGATTTGCCCCAAAAGTGCTGTACATAGAAGGAATGGATGGATTTATTTCATTAAAGAAAGAAGAGCGAAAAATTAACTGTTATCTAGCGGTCTCATAGACCAAATAAACGTCCTTTGCTGAAAGCCCGACTTCCCTACAGGCGTTTGTATACAACAGAATAAAATTGCATATCTCACGGAGGTGTCGTGCCTCGCTTGCTTGCATATATTACCTCAACGGCTCCCCTTACTGGGTTAAGGGGCACAGCAATAACGAAAGGAATGAATTTACTTATGAAATTACCAAGAAAAGTTTTGCAATGAAAGCGGAGAGGTATGCACGACTACCTCTTTGGCTGAACCGAAATGCTTATGAGATCTCAAAGTCACTATACCTACCCCTCGATATGAAACAAATGAGCTTACTTCTAAAAAAAGTTATATTTGGCGAAAGAGTTTGCGGCCCTTATAAAAAGTAGCACCGATTTTGCATGGATTTTTAGTCTTTGGCGTATGCCGACTAGCCCCTTTAACAAAAGCAATAAGGAATAGAAAGAAAAGCACTATCTTTAACTAAGTCTGCCACTATAGAAAAGACTATTGAGGTTTTCTGGCGCACAGTTTTTCTCCATTCTTGCGTTCATATGACAACTTACAATAGAACAAAGTTTATCCGATTAAGTCCATACATCGGATGATAATCTCAACTGAGCTGTCAATAAAAATTCTCGTAGAAATTGATTTCATCTATAACCCACACAGCATTTAGATGATAAATTTTTGAACTTTCCTTCATATCAATACAATTTGACTACTCCTTGCGAATAAATACTGAGTTTTCATACAGTTGAACAACATAAATAATTAAATAAGATTACTTTTAATGATCAAAAATTGAAAATCACTTTTCGATCACTTTTTGAAATAATTTTCGAATAACTTTGATGAATAAACTTTAAGATTTTATAAAAATGAACATAGAGAATAATAAAACTTGTTTGCTTTTGATGATCAATAACTGAGAACAATTTTTCAATCACAATTTGAAATCATTTTTGAATTTAATTTCTTTAACTTCGGTGATCAAAAATTTAAAATCATTTTTCAATCAACTTTCTTAATATTTGCAGACTACCTTTCTTGAATAAATGACGAATTTTTTACTTGTTAAAACTATACTTCTCATTGAAAATTTGATTTTTCTTCATTAGCTCACAATTTTTCAATCATAAAATCCAAAAAAATTAATATAAGTGCTGCTGCTAACCTAAGATGTCTTCTAGCATTTCTCTAGATGCGGCTTCCCAGAAAAGACATACTGGATGGAACCGATGTTCGGAAGTTGTAAGCTGTTTAACCGCTGTTAAGTTAAGCTTGATCGACACGCCTGGACCCGGCTTCAACATCCTCCATGAGATATGATTGTCGAAAACATCTAGTTATATTTAAAGAACGATATGAGACATAGTAGAATCGTGATTTTTAAAGTGACATCGTTACCATGATCTAAGATGATGATCATAGATGATATTGGATGTTGTAGTCGTGTGTGTGTACAAAGGTCAAGTTAATTACTACCTGCGGTTCAAAAAGCTTACTTCCGAGCTTCCAGATACTTTCATCCCCTGATGAAATACGATCTTTATATAGTATTAATTATGCATTAAATATGAAGGAAAAATGAATCACAATCTTGTTCACAAATTATTCCAAACCATCATATAATATGATTGAAAATTGTTCTTAAATGTGATCAAAAAATGACTGTGAAAAGTAATCAAATGTTATTCCAAAAGAAGAAAAGTACAATCTTCCAGTAATATCAAGTATGATAAAAAGATGAATAAAAAGTGTTTCGAAATATGAATCATAAATGATTATTCAAGAATAATCACATTTATGGTACATTTTTCTCCCGACGATACGTTAATTTTCGAACAGAAAATGCTTTTAAATTTGAACGTTTTTAATCATCTTGGGGTATGATATTTGAATATTTTTTTATCAAACAATTTTCAATAACAAACTAGAACATCCCTAACGGCTTTTTTATTAAAAACCGTCTTACAAGTATGTATGTATGCTTCTAAGCATGTAAAGTTACATAGGTATTGGTGAACCAACTATCAATGTGTAAAGCTGGTTGATTCCATGTTTTTATGTACAGCATCTCTTTTAGTAGAATTGCATGTAAAAGCCCATCCATTCGCATACACACATGCATACATATGTATAAGAATCACTCCACATTAAGTATATGCTAACATAAAAACTTGACATTTGCATTTCCAACGATTGAGAAGAAGTACATTTTCAATTGCTTGCTGCTGTTACTATTTCTGAACAATAGAAAGAGAAATAGAAACAATCAAAACAGAAACACCGACAAAACAAACAAACCAAAAAAGTAAAAGAACAGTTCAAACCTTCACAATAAGGACGGTACAACAATACAAAATGTATGTAGCTGGTGCAGTATCTATGCATGTAATCCAGTTGTTTGTAATATACTTAATACACTCACTTACTTCCATTCTACTTATTTAAACGACTGCATATTGCTGGGTGTTTAGCAACAATTGAAATTTGTTCAATGCCACACACATACACTCTCACACATTTCATTCTCAGATGCACTTATTGGTATGTTTGTTCATTTCACCCTGCCGGAAATGAGAAAAGTAATAAAATTGCTTTGTGCGGGGGACGAATATAAAAGTTGTGGTTACTTTTAGTAAAGGCAGTGGCTTCGATATGCTAGAAACAGGCTGAGATACCAAAATAAGAGTCATGCCTTATAGCACTGAAGTAAGAGGTTTTCGTTGAACCCAAGCGGGTTAGAGGGCTTTGAATATACCCGCGGCAGTTATGTATGTCGTAAGAGGTGACTAAAATACCAAATCTATTCAAGGGGTTGTGTAGCGCAACCCTTTCAAGGGATTGCCAGCGCAAAATATAGCTTCTACAACCCAATTTCCAACCTCACCAGCTCGCGAAGGATCCTGTATCTTTAACAGCCGATGCTCCGGCGACCCTAAGTTCTTCATGGATCTAAGGGGCGGAAGGGCGGTATGGCCTAGAAAGTTTCATATGGTCATACCAAATTCTTCAATACCTTAATGATCTGCATCCGGCAAAGGACCATCAACATCGATAACACTCCCCAGGGCATTCGGGGAGTCTCTTATCGGTATAACAACAACAGGTTTTCATCTGAATGAAATAAATAGTGCTGTTCGGGGTATTTAAAACGAAATAGTTCTAGGAACAGTTTTCAGCTGTCATAATATCGAAAATAAGTAAGCTTATTTGAATGTTGAAAGTAAGCTTGCTGGTAAACGTGCTGGATCGTTTCCTCTTTCAACCCGCACCTCCTACATCTGCAATCACTGACCAAGCCTAATTTAAAGGCATGTGACACCAGAAGACAGTGTCCAGTCGGAATACTCGTCATGAGTCTACAGTTCGCTCTTTTCAATGATAGAAGCAACTTTGTTAGGCTAAGGTTGTAAGACTTACACATAATCTTCGACAGTTTAGAGCCCCACGCGCGCCTTAACCCACGCCTTTCTTGCTTGGTCGGTCATGTGCACCTCTCGCCTTCGCTTACACCAGGTACACCAATCTGAGATATATATTCACGTAAAAACTCATTCGCAATTGTTTCTGTAGAAATTTCCCTTAATCCGTATGCTGCTGGCCAACGTGTGAACCTATCGATAATAGTTAAAATATAGCGATATCTCTTTGAAATAAGTAAAGGTCCTACAATATCTCAACGAATATGTTCGAATCTTTTGTTCGGTATTGAAATTTTACTAACTGGTGACTTGTATATCGATAAACCTTAGACTTTTGACAACTGGTACATTCTTTGGACAATTTATTAGTTTCTTTATTCATGTTTGACCAAAAATATTTTTTTTATAATTAGGCGGCGAGTAGCTTTAGTACCCGGATGCACCATCTCATGTAACTTATCAAATACTGTTTTGCGTAAATTATTTGGAACGAACTATATAGGACAATCTCCCGATGATGCACACCATATATTGAAAATTAGAAGGGGAATTAGAACTAATTTTAAATTTTGAAATGACTGTCTAGATAAAAGATTTTTTAGTACATCCTCTTGCCAAATGTAATATAGCATTATTAATCAGTGCAAAAAAGTAGCTTAATATAAAACAAGTAAGGTTGTCTAAGTTCGGGTGTAACCCAATATTATATACTCAGCGTGAACTTTAATTGTACATTTCATTTCAGATAAACTACTTTTCTACATAACACGTGGCACCGCCCGTTAAAAAAAATGTCCCCCCATTTCCTCTTACAATAAAACTTGATAAGTGAAATATCATTGATTCAAAACTATTTTTTGCAAAGATGTAGCTTATTATTCTAGTCTACTACCCTTTTAAACTTGTTTTATATCTAAGTTGCCGTGGTCCTTAACCGATCCCGTCCATTTTTACTAGAAATATCTTCTGCTATAAGGAAAATATGTGTACATAATTTCATTTTGATATGTAGATTTTTCTTCGTGTTATGGCTCCCCACAAATAGACAATTGCTTAGTCATAAAAGGGGCGGTACCACGCCAACTTAAAATTTTTTTTTTCAAATTTTTATCAAGAGTCTCAATATCAGTCCACACGTCGAATTTCAACATTCTAGGTTTATTATTTACTAAATAATCAGGTTTTTTGTGTTTTCCAAAATTTTATATATGTAAAAAGTGGGCATGGTTATCATCCGATTTCGCTCATTTTCAATACGAATCTATTCAGGGTCCAGATAAGCTCGCGTACCAAATTTGGTTAAGATACCTCAATATTTACTCAAGTTATCGTTTTAACGGGGACAGACGGACGGACGGACAGATGGACGGACGGACATGGCTCAATCAAATTTTTTTTTGATACTGATGATGTTGATATATGGAAGTCTATATCTATCTCTCCCATTATCCAATCAAAGTTAATATACTCTGTGTGCAATACACGCTGAGTGTAAAAAGGTTACCTGTCTGGATTGAGTAAAATTTTACAATGGCTGTTAGCTATTTTCCGCAAGTGAAAGAGAACTTTTTTCGGTGATACAAACTTGTATACATTTTCCAGAATTATAATTTACCATTGCCTATTAGAATAACATTAATATAAAATGTTGATATGAAATTAAATATTTATTATATTTGCTTGCTACTGGTAACTATTTGTACAAAGAAATAACGTGTTTCATGTTCCCGAAGTAGGTATAATGATGAGCTGTATGAGCTTTACACAGATATGACGATAGTACAGCTAAATAAAACCCATAGGCTTACCTGGCTGGAACATGTTATGCTAATGGACGCAGGAGCTCCGACCAAGAAAGTATTGCAGTCGACACTGCAGTTTCAAAGCAGAGGAAGGAGCGAACTCCACTGAGCTGGAAATATAGATGGAGGAAGACTTGATATCCCTTTGTGCACCCAACTGGCGTCCGCTATTGCGAATCAGTGGTTGCTGATGTGACTTATTACGAAACGGCCAAAATCGCTTAGGCGGTTAAGCGCTAATTAATGATGATGATGAATAACGAGCTTAGTTACCAATAATTGTGCTCGTATTAAACACTAGCTCAATCATTACTGTTTTGTAGTACATTTTAAATTTTATTTTTTATTTCGTTAGCGTAACTGGCTATAGGCTTTTTTTAACATTGCTACGATTGTTTAAGCCTTAAATGAAAACGAAAGAAAATTGCTCCAGGATATAAAAATATTTAGGAAAATATAAAAATTGCATTTAACTGCAACGTTGAATCCCAATGGGTTGTAGATTCATATGCATGGTTTTACTGTGGAGATGTTCGCACTTATGAAAAATCCGCATTAAAGATAATCATTTTAATTTATGTATGCTTATTTTATAACGAATTTCGGTGGAAGCCCGTATTTCAATTCATATAGTTAGTATGATGAGATTTTGTCATAAATTTTATGTCAAATATTTAAATGCTCAACTATGAAAGTGCTTAGCTTTTTATATTCCAGTCATAGTAGATAATATTCGTAGGAATATACTCTTTTACTCATCATGAGTTTCCATTTTATATCTCACATTTGACCATTTCAAAGCATACATAGTTACAATTTCATGTCTCCCATTACATGCAGACTTCTAATGCATCGCATGCTATGCCACATTTTGTTTTTATGACTCGTCTACTTTAAAAATCTGTTGAAAATTGAATTTTTTGCAGATTTGCACAAGCAAGAACACATAAAAATTTGATTTGCTATTAAAGTCATCTACAATTTCAGTTGAATATTTTGCAACAATTTGCTAAACTATGACATTAAATCATAAAATTTTTTTGATTTCAAATTATGAGCAAATGGCAACAAATAAACAACGCAAGTGCAACAAAATCACCAGTTTATTGGTTAGAACTTTTACTTTAATGAAGTTAAAGGATTATCCATCTTAAATACTTATGTCGAGTTCTTGCATTTAACGATTTAAACTGTGTACATTTGATTAATTCCAAAACGCTTGTGTTAATCTTAAAATCGAGCTTACTTAGCGGGCAGTTTGTGAAAAGGAAAATGTCGTCCTGATTTCAGCATTCATAAAAGTCGATGGCGGCCACCGTGGTGTGATGGTAGCGTGCTCCGCCTACCACACCGTATGCCCTGGGTTCACATCCCGGGCAAAGCAATATCAAAATTTTAGAAATAAGGTTTTTCAATTACAAGCAGGGTCGCCCCTCGGTAGTGTTTGGCAAGCGCTCCAGGTGTATTTGTGCCATGAAAAGCACTCAGTGAAAACTCATCTGCCTTGCAGATGTGTTTCGGAGTCGGCATAAAACATGTAGGTCCCGTCCGGCCAATTTGTAGGGAAAATCAAGAGGAGCACGACGCAAATTGGAAGAGAAGCTCGGCCTTAGATCTCTTCGGAGGTTATCGCGCCTTATATTTATTTATCTTTTTATCTAAAAGTCGATGATGTAAGTGGCATTGCGGGTGTTAATAGAGTGCAGTGGAGGCTGCAGTAGCACCGCAGCCTTATACTTAACGGTAGAAAGAGATTTTGCGTTAGAATAGTCATGATCATGGCCTTTGCATTTTAAATTGCCCTACATGTGTGCATAGTGCGAAATACTTGATTGAAATTCTTCTCTATTTTTGTAGTGAAATCATGTAGAAGAAGGGGCTTTCCGAGTCAAAACATCATATCTCCAAAAATCACCAAAGCTGTAGATTTTGTCGTTGTATTCTATGTTGCCTGTGTTAAAGCAGTGATCGATATATGAAGGGATCGCGATGAAACAGGGTTTCGAAAATTACCTGTTTTACAAATTCCATTGCATAAAAACAAAACTTAATATGATCTTTTATAAATAATACAGTTATTCTATTTCCAACTCTCTATAAAGTAGGGTTATGAAAATAGAGCAACACGAACCACATCCTTTTAACTCTGAATTTATTTATTCTGTTAATACTTAAATTCCATTATAAGTAAAGTTATTTCGAGTTAATTACCTATTTGAGGCAAATTATTCGATCTTCCCCTACTGCATCATAAGCTATTTGTGATTAAAAACTATAATATTGTAACGAATTTAGTGAAATTCCGCTTTCTCCAAATCTTCTGCTAACGTTCGAATAACTAAACTGTTGAATAGATAACTCCAATATTCAATAATGCAAAAAGGTCTTTATTAGGCTACTTCCACAACAACACTTCTACTTCTCAACAGATAGCGTACTTAAATCAAGCTGATTGCCATGCCTCAGCTGGCACTGCTTTTATACTTTTCGGTTTCCTCGTTTGCATATCTCTAGGCGTTTCTAGAGTTTACTATTTGTTTACCAGCTTTAAAATAACCAGCTATAACTACAGATGCACGTTATAGCTTCTCATATGCGCGTGTATATGTTAATGATACTTGCTCAAACGATTGCCTACTTTTTTGAGCATCTCAGATAAGATATATGCATGTATTTGTGCGTTTCTCTCCGCTGCGTGTACGAACATATGTGTAGACATAATGATTTATTCGTTTATGTACATACAAGTGCGGCAGCTTGCTTTATTTTTGTTGTGGCTTTATTTACTTAGTTTCAGATTAGTGATGTGAGTATCACTTAGTGTCACTAATATTCGAAACAATATTGTGGTGAATTTTGACATCACTATGCTGTTAGTAAATAATCACAACAACAAAAACAGCTAGCAGCCACACTTGTGTATAGGGTAACGAAGAATATTCCACAAACATAACCAGCAGCTCGAAGTGAAGAGTTATCTCACATACACACATGTAGTCATCAGCTAAAAACAGAAGTTGTTACTCACACATACACACGCGTATAGCTAAATAACCAAGTATGCGACATTACTGTTCCATGTTCGTTAAAAGACTAGACCTTAGGAGAAATATGCGAACGAGGCAACAGAGAGTATAAAAGCAGCGCAAGCTGAGGAATTACTAATCAGTTTGACTTAAATACGCTTTTAGTTGTGAAGTAGAGTTGTGAAGTACTACACCCAAAGTAGTTTAAATAAAGACTATTTTGCAATTCTGAATTTTGGAGTTATTTACTCGACAGTTCAGCGATTCAAACGTTAGCAGAATATGCATAATTATCAATAAATCCCAAAAATTCGTTATAATATAATTTCCCATTCGGTTAGTTATAAAAAAAGATGGTTTTTTCTAATGGGTATTAGTTTTTGATCATGTTATTTTAAATAAGAGGGAAGGCTAAGTTCGGGTGTAACCGAACATTACATACTCAGCTGAGAGCTTTGGAGACAAATAAAGGAAAACCACCATGTAGGAAAATGAACCTAGGGTGACCCTGGAATGTGTTTGTATGGCATGTGTATCAATATAGGTGGACGCCATTTGGGGTGACGGTGGACCAGGGGTGACTCTAGAATTTGTTTGTACGATATGGGTATCAAATGAAAGGTGCAAATGATTATTTAAAAAGGAGTGGACCTTAGTTCATTAGGTGGACGTCTTTTCGGGATATCGCCATAAAGGTGGACCAAGGGTGACTATATAATGTGTTTGTACGATATGGGTATCACATTAAAGGTATTAAAAAAAAAAAAAAACGGGAGGGGCCCTTAGTTTTATATGTGAAGGTGTTTTCGAGATACCGAACAACATGTGCACCAGGGGGGCCCGGAACATCATTTTTTGGGTACCGCTAATTTATTTATATATGTAATACCACGAACAGTATTCCGGCTATGATTCCAAGTGCTTTTAACTTCGCCCTGCAGAACTTTTTCATTTTTTTCTACTTAATATGGTAGGTCACTCCCATTGTACAAAATTTTTTCTAAAGTTATATTTTGCGTCAATAAACCAATCCAATTACAATGTTTCATCCCTTTCTTCATATTTGGTATAGAATTATGGCATTTTTTCATTTTTCGTAATTTTCGATATCGAAAATTTGGCGGGGTCATTGTCGGATTTCGGCCATTATTTATACCAAGATAAAGTAGTTCAGATAAGTACATGAACTAAGTTTAGTAAAGATATATTGATTTTTGGTCAAGTCATGGTGTTAACGGCTTAGCGGAAGGACAGGTGGTCGACTTTGTAGACAAACTGGGCGTGGCTTCAACCAATTTCTCCCATTTTCACAAAAAACAGTTATCGTCATAGAATCTATACCCCTACTAAATTTCACAAGGGTTGGTAAATTTTTGTTCGACTTATGGCATTAAAAGTATTCTAAACAAATTAAAATAAAAAGGGCGGAGCCACACCCATTTAGAAATTTTCTTTTATTTTTGAAATTTGTTGAACCATATCATTAATGGAGCTAAATGTTGACATAATTTACTTATATACTGTAAAGATATTGATTTTTTTTTTGTTAAAATTTGACTTAAAAAAAATTTTTTTTTAAAAGTGTGCGTGTTCGTCATCCGATTTTGCTAATATTTATTTAGCACACATATAGTAATAGTGGTAGCGTCCTGCCAAATTTCACCTAATATCTTCAACAACTGCCAAATTACAGCTTGCAAAACTTTTAAATTACCTTCTTTTAAAAGTAAGCTTTGTCACGCCCATTCTCCAAAATTTAGCTAATTTTCTATTCTGCGTCATAAGGTCAACCCATCTACTAAGCTTGATCCCTTTATACGTCTGTGGTAATGAATTATTGCACTTTTTCCCTTTTTCGAAATTTTCGATATCGAAAAGTGGGCGTGGTTATAGTTCGATTTCGTTCATTTTAAATAGCGATCTGAGATGAGTTTCCAGGAACCTACATACCAAATATCATCAAGATACCTCAAAACTTACTCAAGCTATCTTGTTTACGGACAGGCGGACGGACGGACGGACATGGCTAAATGAATTTCTTTTTTCTGGATTAGTTTATGCCGTTACGGATTCCTGTTATGCGAACAAAATTAATATACTCTGTGAGCTCTGCTCAGCTGAGAATAAAAATTAATAACTCGTGAACGGTTTATCGAAACTCAACGTTTTCTACATCAAAACTTTCGTCAATTAATATACTTTGCCATAAGAAAATGGCTTTTAATAACAAATTATTATTTTGCTAAAAAAATTCTGTTTGTTCTAAATAATAAAAAATGAATAGTTCTCAGCCTGCGAGAAAATTTTGACACATTTCATTCAATTCTACAATCGCTTAAAAAATGTTGGTGAAGAAAAGTCATTATTTTGCATTAGGTCAAAAGTTATACATATTTTTTTGTGACGGCGCTTGTACCTCCAGCGCTAGACGACCACGTTTTGACGTTCGCGCGCTGAGTTATCGTGTGACCGAAATTTTGTGGATGATCAAAAAAACATGCTCATCTAGCGCTGGAGGTAGGAGCGGGGCCACAAAAGTATGTATAACTTTTGACCTAATGCAAAATAATGACTTTTTTTCACCAACATTTTTTTAGCGATTGTAGAATTGAATGAAATGTTTCAAAATTTTCTCGCAGGTGGAGAAGTGTTATTAATTTTTAATTATTAAAAAAAAAAAAAAAAAAAAAAAAACAGGATATTTTTAGCAAAACAATATTTTTTTTTATTAGAAACAAGTTTTTAGGGCAAAGTATATTAATTGGCGTAAATTTTGATGTGGAAAACGTTGAGTTTCGATAAACCTTTCACGAGTTTTTAATTTTTTTAAATAACATGATCAAAAACAATAACTGTAAATAACTAATGTAAAAAAAATATTGCAAAAATATTTTGGAGATTTCGTTTTTACATCCAAACCGATTAAAAACCGTATTAATAAATGAAAACTGGGACAATCGATTTTAAAATGGCCCACTTGAGAAATTTCGACCCCTTTTGTTATCGATAGCAAAAATATAATACATTGATAGCAAATCGATAGCCTGTTAACACCTCGTCAAAAATACACTTGCAACAAAGATTTCCTTCCATTGCTTGTTCCCCATTATGTTATAGTGTAGTGAGGCCACTTACGTTAAAATTATTCACTCCTTCATTCAGCATACCAATCCTACATACTACGTGCATATTCTGTATTCCCCCATACAGCGTACCAATACCAATTGCTCCGCTCACACTACACACTACAGTTACAAAGGAAGAGTGGTCGAACTTATTGAATAGGGCCCAATATTTTAACCACTGGTAATTAATTTACTTAATAAGTTTGCCTCTATGAGAGTTTCTCTGCACCAAGTTCATCTCAATATTATTTATTTATATATTTAATGTCAACAGCAGACACAACGCCGTCGACTACTAAAAATAATATAATTCGGCAAGAAATAGTAAATTTAAGAGCTAACATTAAGATTAAATACCTAAGAACTTTAAGAATTAAATTCAACTCCAAATAAAAAGGGAATTAAATTTTTTTTAGTTAAAAATCAGGTCAGATATGAGAATTGAATTATGCAAAACAGTAAAAGAGTATTTCATGCTGATACAATTATACAAATCATTAAAGTGCGAGCACCAATTGCACAAAGGACTATTTTTAGCAAAATTTTGTCGGCAAGTTCATAGGTGGAACGGCACATAGGTGACTGACAAGGTAAGTGCAATGTACACGTTGGTTTGGTTGTAGACAAAATGGGCAGATTTTTATTATTCTTCTTCACATATACATATTACACACATATTAGCAAATGTCAATCAATAGGAAGTGTTCGGATAGTATATTACACGGTGTTCATATTTTATGCAATTTGGTATTAATATCCAACAACCCCTTTCTTAAGCTTTGTATACCTATTTATTATACATTACATTTTGGAATTCATGAAATTTTTAAACTTGTATATATATATACTTATGTATATCCTTATATACTTAGTATTTTAAGTGAATGAAAAATAAAAGTATTAGATATCCATTTCAACTATACCAGATTACGTTAATGAATACAATAAGGAATATAATTTTGTTATTTTTTTCGCATTGCCTCTATGGCTTTCTGCTTGCTACTTCTTATAGTCATTTGCCTAGCTTCATTTTCACCTCCTCTTGAGGTTCACTTGATACGGGTTCGCCATGATCCTTCATGCTGCCCGACTTAACTTGAGCAGGGCTAGCTGGTAATTCAACACCCGGTTCGTTGCGAGAAGCCTCTTCCCCACACACGAGGTCGGCATTGCGGATCTGGTCGAGGTGTCCTTTTATTGAGCGGTTTTCGTTCGCTAGCATTACTAAGTAATTACGCGGACTTAACTTTTTCTGTACGGTGCCTGGTGACCAACCAGCGTTGTTAGGATTCGAATAATTTCTCACTATTACGTTCTGGCCTACGGTGAACGTGGTATCGCGTTTACCTCTACAGTTGTTAACAGCGGTTTGTTGGTTCGTTTTTAAGACGTCTCTTACCAATGGTGGTTTGAGAGCGCTAAATCTCGATTTTAGCTCCCTTCCTAGCATCAATTTTTCGGGGGACTCATTTGTTGTACAATGTTTAGAAATCCTATAGTCGAACAGAAACCTGTTCAATACATCATCAAGGCTAAAGTTAGCTTTGCCTGCAAAACTTGCTACTAAAGATTTTTTTAACGTTTTTACGAAGTTCTCCGCTTGCCCATTAGTGGCTGGGTGGCCAGGTGCCGTTATCACATGTTTAATGTAGTTTTTACTCATGAAGGTTTTAAACTCCAATGACGTAAACTGCGTCCGTTATCGCTAACTAGCGTGTCCACCAAACCAAACCTACAAAACACTTCGCACAATTTACTGATTGTCAAAGCACTAGTCATTTCTTTTGTTTTAAAAACCTCCACCCAGGGCATCAAACTACTTTTTTCAGGACTGGACAGTACTAATTGACACGATTGGCAAGACTTTATAAGAGCGTTCACATCATTATCTATACGCGGCCACCATATATACGAGCGAACCAAAGCTTTCGTCTTTACGATGCCAAGGTGTAATTGATGAAGGGATTCCAGAATTTGCTTCCGCAACTTTTTTGGTATTACCGTCCTGTAACCCCATAAAACGCACCCTGCCTCAACACTTAGCTCTATCCCTTTTGTCCGAAATGCCTCAAACTCTTTGCTTTTAAACCTGAAACTGTACCCTCTTGAACACTTTGCATCACTTTTGACAGCTCCGGGTCTCGCCGTGTCTCAATTGCCACCTGTTTGTAATTTAACTCCGCTGAACTACAATAATTTATAAAAGTCGACTCTGATGACACCGCTGAAACACTCGTTTGCGAAATTTGCGATAAATTATCTGCGTAATTAATAGACCCCTTGACGTTTTTAATTTTATAGTCAAATCCTGATAATATCAACGCCCAGCGCTGTATTCTGGCCGCAGCTATGGACGGAATACCCTTATTCTCGCCAAACAATGTAAGCAACGGTCTATGGTCTGTTTCCAACGTAAACGATACTCCCAACAAGTATTGTCTTAACTTGGTCACTTAGTTCAGCCCTGGTAGTTTAGTTCAGCCCTGTTTAAAGCCCGTGAAATAAAAGCTATGGGTCTCCTCACTCCGCTGTCATATACGTGCGATAACAAACCTGCTACCGCGGTGTTACAGGCATCTGTAGTCAAAATAATTGGCAACTTAGGATTAAAATGCACCAGCACTTTATCTGACCCGATCTCTGTCTTTAGCGTATCGTACGCTTCTTGGCACTTCTTGTTCCAAATAAAGGGAACGTTTTTCTGTAAAAGCTTATATAGCGGAACCATCTTCTGTGCGAAATTGGGTATAAACCTTGAATGGTAGTTCACTAAACCAATAAAAGCGCGTAATTGAAGCACCGAATTAGGTTTGGGGCGTCGAGAACGCATTGCACGCGTTCTTTATTTTCTTTTAAACCGTCCGCGTCAATATCGAAACCTAAATACGAAATTTTACTTTTAAAAAACTCGCATTTGGCTACATTTAGTCGCAATCCTGCCACCTGAAGTTTCCCCAATACGCGTTTAAGAGTCAGAACATGTTCTGCGAAGTCTTTGCCGGTAACGGTAATATCGTCGAGGTAACAAAGTACATTCGGAATACCTCTTAACAGACCCTCTATAGTTTTCTGAAAAATGGCCGCCGTGGTTTTTATGCCAAACGGCAACCGCATCATCTTAAAAATACCTTTATGCGTGCTCCAAGTACAAATCTTTTGTGACTCTTCATCCAGGACTAGCTGATTGTACGCATTAGACATATCTAGCTTAGTAAAAAGTTTCCCACCCTGCATTGACGCAAAAATTTGGTCTATCCGGGGTAATGGGTACTTGAAATCTTTAAGGAAACGGTTTACGGTAGTTTTTTAATCCCCACAAATTCTTATTTGACCGTTCTGCTTTAATATGGGGACCAACGGCGTACCCCAATCGGCACTATCAACTGGTATCAAAACACCCTTTCCGACTAAATCAGCTAATTGCTTTTCAATGGACTCACACCAAGCCAGTGGAACTGCTCTAGGCTTGCAAAATACCGGGTTGCACCCTCTTTCCACCTGTAACTTGACTACAGTTAAATTACACTTGCCCAACTCGCGACTGAAAACTTCAGCATATTCGCTTTTCAACTGGTCCAAAACTCTATTATACGGCTCTACATAATTAACGTTATCAGGCTCGGTAACCGAACTACGCACTTTCAACTCAAAACCAAAGCTACGCAAAAAATCTCGTCCTAACAAGGTTGGTCGATTTGTGTTGGTCACTATAAATTTTCCGTTTACACTCCGCTCTCTATAACGAACTGTAGTAAGAAACTCACCGATAACATCGACCAATTCACCACCGTATCCCGTGTATGAGGTTGAACATTTCCGCAGCCATTTGCGATCGAAAAATTTATCAAAAATTTTGATTGACATCAAGGAATACGGCGCTCCCGTATCGCACAGGACGACAAGCCGATAACCACCTACTTCGATTGCAACTTCGTACTGGTTACCACCTTCTCTCCGATCTATATGTGAAATATTAAAAACAGAGTCGAAAGTATCATAATCTTCTTTTACATTTACAAATTGTACGTTATTTTTATTAACCTGGCATACATTCGCCAAATGGCCCACCTTGTTGCAGGAGTGGCACACGCTATTACGATACCTGCATTTGCTTGATTGGTGATTTTTCGAACCACAATGCGCACATGGTGTCTTCTTCATACTTCCAACGTTGTTGTTTTTGCTGCTGGAATTCGCACCGGTTCTTTTTCCGCTACGCCTGCCTGGACTGTTGCTGCTGCTGTCGTTGTTGTTGTTGTAGTTACAGGAATTTTGCACTTGTGACTTCACAAAATTAACCTCATTTTTTACAGCTAATTGCTGAGTAATCTTCGACTCCATAACCAACGCCTTCCTTAGCGCCTTTTCTATCGTTATCTCTTCGTCCTCTTCGCAAAATTTATCGAAAATTTTGTCTGCCAGCTCAACGACAAATTTACCTATAATGATTTTTTCTAGGGCAGCCCCGCTCCAAAATTGTGCACAACTCCTCGTACGTTTTTTCGCTGGGAAGCTTCGGGCTGCAAACGCTATGCAAAATTCCGTATACTTCCCCGCTAATATTTCTCAGTAGGGTCGAAATCTTCCCCGCTTCTTTCGTGCACTCAATTTCTAACAAGTGCAACTCCAACCTTTCCCGCCATATTCGCCAATTGTCTGCTACCGAAAACTCCACGATATTCGGAGTATAAATCATTTTGGTGGTGGTTGCCGTCATTGCTGCACCTCCAGTCATATTTCAAACACTTGAATTGGTTTTTCTCCCGTTTTCTTAGTTTAAATAAATTTTTAAGTCCAATTTTAGCTTTTTTCTTTTTTCGTTTTTTTCTCGTCGCCACTGCAATGTACACGTTGGTTTGGTTGTAGACAAAATGGGCAGATTTTTATTATTCTTCTTCACATATACATATTACACACATATTAGCAAATGTCAATCAATAGGAAGTGTTCGGATAGTATATTACACGGTGTTCATATTTTATGCAATTTGGTATTAATATCCAACAGTAAGAGGAGTCTATTTCACCGATGATGGGCTTGCGAAAGAACATTACTCCAAGGAATATTCTTCGGTTTTCCAAAGTTGGCAAACTGATAAGAAGGAGCCTATTCTTGTATGGTGGTAGATGAAGTTTAGGATCCCAGTTAAGGCCACGGAGTGTGAAAATTATAAATTGTTTCTAAACCGACGCAATTTGATGTATATACTTTTATTACCGCCGGCACCAGACACACGAGCAGTGCTCAAGTATTGGACGTTCTAGAGATGTGAAAATGAGCTCAGTGAGATACGGATCATCAATTGATAAAATATGCATATTGAAACGCTGTTTCGGATCAAAGGGAACTCCCGAATCACTTACAACAACAATACGCTCCAAGGGCGTGCTATTTAACGTATAAGATGTCAAAATTGGCTTCACACGATGAAATGGCATCAGCTTGCATTTAGAGCAGTTTAAATCCTAGTAAATTCGCAGTACACCAGCTTTAAAAGGAGTCCAAGTCGGCCTGCAAGAGATGGAAAGAGGATATCTCAGAGGGCAGCTATGCATAGCAAAGTTTAAAATCATCCGCAAACATAAAAGTTCGGGAATGTAAGATAATTTCTACATTTTTAAATAGTTAATGAACAGGGTAAAAAGTAATGAACCCAAATGACTACCCTAAGGAACCCCACACGTTACATTATACTTCTTAGGAAGACAATTGTTGAACAAAACTTGTTGAGTGCTGTTGGCGAGATAACTTTCAAGCCAGATAATTAAATGCTTCGGAAACCCAACAAACTCAAGTTTAAAAATTAAAAGTTCATGATTGACAGAGTCAAAGGCTTTACTGCAGTCGGTGTAGATCACGTCAAGTTGCCTTTTGTTTTAAAATCCGTACATTACTAAAGAGGTAAACTCTAGAAAGTTGGTAGTGGTTGATCTTCGAGGTACAAAACCATGCTGGCAAGACGATAGTAAAGAGCTACACATGCGCTACAGTTGGCAAGTAATAATTTGTTCGAAAATTTTGCGGATAGCTGAAAGCTTGACTTTGCCCATATAACTCTCAATATTACCAGATAATAACATATTCTATACTTCACTCACTTATAATCCCCGAGTTTTCGGTATTCTTGAAATAAGTATCTCTAGTCCTTATGTACACATTTACACAATCTATATATATAAAAATGAATTGCTGTTCGTTAGTCTCGCTAAAACTCGAGAACGGCTGAACGGATTTATCTTATCTTGGTCTTGAATTATTCGCGGAGGTCTAGGGAAGGTTCTAAAGGTGAGAAAAATTAGAATACTTGCCGGGAAAATACTCAAAACAGCATATTTCCTCGAGATATAGGCCAAAACGTGGACCCGGGTAACCCTAGGGTGTGTTTATAGAATATGGCTATCAAATAAAAGCTGTTGATGAGTGCTTTAGTAGAGGGTAATTTTCATACCCCTGGGTGACTAGGGTCTCGAGATATAGGCCAAAACGTGGCCCGGCTACCAATAGGGTGTGTTTATAAAATATGGATATCAAATAAAAGCTGTTGGTGAGTGCTTTAGTATAGGGTAATTTTCATACCCCTGGGTGACTAGGGTCCCGAGATATAGGCCAAAACGTGGACCCGGGTACCCCTAGAATATGCATATCAAATGAAAGCTCTTGATGAGTGCTTTAGTAGAGGGTAATTTTCATACCCCTGGGTGACTCGGATCTCGAGATATAGGCCAAAACGTGGACCTGGGTACCCCTAGAATGTGCGCATAGAATATGGCTATCAGATGAAAGCTGTTGACGAGTGCTTTAGTAGGGGGTAATTTTCATACCCCTGGGTGACTAGGGTCTCGAGCTATAGGCCAAAAAGTGGACCCGGGTACCCCTAGAATCTGTTTATAGAATATTGATATCAGATTAAAGCTGTTGATGAGTGCTTTAGTAGAGGGTAATTCTCATACCCCTGGGTAACTAGGGTCTCGAGATGTAGGCCAAAACGTGGACCCCGGTACCCCTAGAATGTGTTTATAGAATGTGGATATCAAATGAAAGCTGTTGATGAGTGCTTTATTAGAGGGTAATTTTCATATCCCTGGGTGACTAGGGTCTCGAGATATAGGCCAAAAAGTGGTCCCGGGTACCCCTAGAATCTGTTTATAGAATATTGATATCAGATTAAAGCTGTTGATGAGTGCTTTAGTAGAGGGTAATTTTCATACCCCTGGGTGACTATGGTCTCGGGATATAGGCCAAAATGTGGTCAGACGGAAAAAGCTTATTAAAATGTATGCAGATTGGCCAAATTTAGGGCAGGACAACGTCTGCCGGGTCTTCTAGTTTGTTATAAATGCAATAAATGTTACGTATACGTCAAGGTGTCTCTGACATTAACATATTTGCAGACGGCTGAAGAAGAGGAAAGTTAAAATCTGTTGCAGATTGCAAAATGTTTTGCTTACACCAACCATACGACGCTGGCAGCTCAAATTTAAGTACAATTTTAAATGTGTCTGCATATGTAAGTCTATTTGTCACGAAAAAATGTTTATTTATATTTGCTTGGGAAATTAAACACGAGCCTCTGCAGTCGCGTATTAAATTTTTATCGCACACGCTATATGAGCTGTACACATACATACATATATAAAAGCATGCATGTAGGTATGCAGATTCATTTTGTGTGTTTAAGTTTTATTGCTTGCAAGTGAATGTCACAGCACTTGCTGTGCTTAACAAGTTCACACCCCTTTGAACTAATTAAATTTTAATTACTTTACATTACACATACACTCAGGGGCGGATACAGCACGATTTGGGAGGGGGGGAGGGGGCTATCAGGACGATCTTATAGATTATACATACATAAATGCTAAAAATTTTAAAATTGTATATGTAATTAAAAGAAACTTTTATAATTTTCATAAGTTCCTGGTCAAGGGGGGTGGGGGGCGAGGGGGGCGATCGCCACATCGCCTGGGTCCGCCACTGCATACACTCATGCAAAAAGTCAACGCCGTTAAAGTAAGCGATATGGCTTTTATTACAACATGTAAAATATTTTCTTACATAATTTTTTCTCGCCAATGAATGTCTAAGGTTGAAAGTTAATAAGTATATTTATGTATGCACGAGTATGTATAAATATTAGACTGGGTCGATTTATTAACCGGTATCGCGCCATCGATTTTTCGATAGGATTTGGGCTCAGTAAAAAAAAGTTCCACTAAGCATGCCTAAAAAAATAATTTTCGAGCCTGTGAAATTTAATTTTTTTGACTTTTTTTCGACTTTGATTTTTAAGGTTTTGTTCATGACCTACTAAAAAAATGTTCATATGTATATCCTGTCCGACCCAAAAATGTCCGCTAAAAATGTTGTCGATATAAGTTTTTTGAAAAAAAAAAAAAAAAATATTTATTGTTATCGACAACGTTTTAGCAGACATTTTTGGGTCGGACAGGGTATACATATGAACATTTTTTTAGTATGTCATGAAAAAAGCCTTAAAAATCAAAGACGAAAAAAGTAAAAAAAATTAAATTTTGCGATATCCGTTACCTTTCGCCCATACAAATCGACCCACCCTAATCTATGTACATATTTATTTGCGTAATGGCGTTGTGTAGCAATTTAACTTTATGGTTTCATTTGTGGTTGCTACGACAAATTTTTTAAATTGGTTATATTATGTTGAGTTCTTAAGATTTTATCAACATGTGAGCGCGTTTGTAGACTGACTTTAGGAATGTTTGAAAGAAGAAATAAAACGTAATTATAATATGTAACAAAAGTAACCTTGGAGTATACAAGAAAAGCTGTTTATGGAATAGATGTTTAGCTGTTTGCACTCACAACTGCCACCTTATTAACCATGAACATCACCTGCATAGCGAGGCCAAAGAGCTCAACATAAAAGGGCATACCGAAATGCCGAACACACAGTTTTTGCTTCATTGTCAAACCAGCCGGGACATGCTAGCCAACAATAGCTTGATTGGTTAAGGAAACATTTTCATAAGCACCTACCAACACAGCCGTTTGACGAGACGAGCATAAGAGGACCCTAGGCCAAATCCACACAGAATCGGTAAACGCCAGTCTGAGCGGCCAGTGTCCCGTGTGATTTTGGCAGAGATCCTAAAGGTTTCTTTATTTCACTTATTTAGTAGATCTCCTGTCCACTGAGCTATTATTGTATTTAGGCCAGGTTTGCTTGGTTATCTGACAGAAGTAAGTGGAGAACCAGGAGACCGCTATATCATTGCCCAATTGGAGCCGGCAGTCGAAACTATGGTATTTTGCTCTTTTTCGTAAACAGTATTAGCTCTGTCTTACTAGTTGTTTAACGCATTGAACAAAAGGCGTATTTCAAACATAATTCATTTATTTAAGTTTAAAACACTTAAAGCTAACACTTCAAAGTTTCTGGATTATATTTCGAATATCAAATAAAGTATTGCTAATTCAAAAGATTATTATTTCAACAACTGAACGAAAACTCTGTTAAAGATGTAATTATTGATGAAACCGTTTACGATGTTTTGCCATATTGTTTGGCTCTGATTTGAATACTATTGCAAGGATATCGTTATACACATACGCAAGGGTTCACCGAGAGTGGGGGAGTTGGATAGTTATGTCAAATACAAACTTACTTGAGTGTTTGGATACTTTCTTTTGATATGTTGTGGCTTGATGGTAACTTTCTTTTTGATACGGTGTGGCTTCATGGTAAATTGGTCGAATCAGATTTTTGGTGGTGTGGTAGATGTCCTTTAATGATATTTCTTGATTCCGGAGTCATCGAAAAGAAAAAGTGGGAGCGATGTTGTGCATCGCACTAGTATTTATAACAAGAAATTGGCGATGGAAAGCAACTCACGCATATGACGATTGGAAGTATTGGATGGCAACTCTAGTCTACTTTACAGCCAGGGTTGTATGAGTCATGCAACTAGTTAGGTGAACGCAAGTCACAGGAGGAAGTGATCGCAAGTCACAGGGAGGTGGGGTTAGGTGACAAAAGTCAATTAAGGACAGGAATATCATTTGCTATTTCAGTGAGCACAACTCATTTAAACACTAGTGTTTATGTCAAAGCCGATTTTGGACGCCAAATTTGAGAGGAATGGGCCTGATACAGCGATCACGATGTCTTCTGCATATCACTTCAATTTTATAGAACATTGTTCAGCGGTTTGTATATTTTCACCCTTTTCAAATCAACCATCTTCTCTATCTTGGAGAATATAGTAGTAACATCCAGAATTATAATCTCCAAGTTCTTCTTTTTTCTAAACCTTTATCAGAATACTACTGCTCACAATTTTTGCTTTGAACTTTCTTAAATCTAAGTTACTTTTTTGAAGAAATATTTTCAGGGTTTAGTAAAGCCATGTTTGAGGAAGCTGCTCGCACCAGACTTCGGTTCAATGCTCTTTTACGATGGAAAATAAGTGGACGTCATGATATTCCGAAAGTAACAACCCACCCTCACCTCGGTCGAATTCAAAGGGGGTCAGCTGCCGCTAATTACTATTGCGATATAGACACTGGAATATTCAGACAACTGTAGCCAAAATACAGGAGAAGCAGCATTGCAGGAAAGCAGGCCATAGAGTTTTTTCCCAGCAATTTTTAACCGGACAAGGTTGCTTCCTCAACTTAATAAATATCGTCATAAAATGAGAAAGTTTGAACCCATCACTGCCTTTAATGCGAAAATAAAGAACTTATTCGAAGTTTATACATTTGCTAGCCTATCTCCAGTGAGGAATTTTGTAGGGTTGTTATCGGCGTGTTAAAGACGAGCTGCAGACGATTTATCGCTAGTTGTCGAATTTTATATTTTTACCGATAACAGACGTTATCGATGAGTAATTGTTTTTTCATTGGTAATTTTTCAATTATTTTTATCGATAAGGTATCGAAAACTTGTAATTTTCTTATAGAAAAAATATCGATTTTATATCGCTTTTTGCATTAAAAAAATGTAATCGTAAGTTATCGCTTTTTCTAAGGACAACTTATGGAAATTTCATCGAATATCTATCCAAATATATCCACTAAAATTTCGATTTAATATCGAATGAATTTTATTTGCTAGAAGATAAATCGTCGAGATTCAGAGGAAAAGCAAAGCCGACATGGTGGAGCAATGAGCTGCGTCTTTTAAGAAGAGGTAAAAGAAATGTTTAAGCTAGCAAAGACCGCTGCAGGCGAAGCGTGTAGGGACGAGTACAGGGATCTACAGAGAATTTGCAAGCGTGAAACTTCCAGGGCGAAGGGAATCTCGTGGAAAAGTTTCTGTACGGACATAGAGAGCTCCAGCGAAAACTCACGGTTGAAAAAAGTCCTAGCAAGGAGAAACATAGTCCAGGGACTTATAAAGAAAGAGAATGGGCAGTGAAGACGTTTTCTATGTTTAAATCGCCGGGCCCAGATGGTATATTCCCGGCCATGCTAAAATTTTCAAGTATGGCAGTCGTGGAATGGCTTAAAATAATATCTTATGGGTGCATAAGACTGAATCATGTACCGCACTTTTGGAGGACTGCTCGTGTAGCTTTCCTACCAAAGGCGGGAAAGATCGGTCACGTGTATCCCATTAGCTTAATATAATTTTTGCTCAAAATCTTTGAGAGGCTGATAGATGTGTACATAAAGTCCAACGTGGATGAAAAGTGCTCTCCACAACACAGCATGCATACACCAAAGGCAAGTCGGTAGACACCGCATTGCATAGGGTGGTAATAAGCATAGAGAAAGCCCTGGAATATAAGGAATATGCTCAATAGTGTTTCTAAATGGGCGATTATGGATGGTCTTAATTACATTAAAGTACATCCAGCCTTAACCAGATGGATCGGCTGCACCTTAAATTGCAGGAAGATTACAATAAAATGGGGATTGCACGAGGCCACGAAACCAGTGGGCAGGTGCACGCCGCAGGAAGGGGTGCTATCACCTCTGCTGTGGGCGCTGGTCATCAACCAACTATTCAGGCAATTCGATGAGGGACCCGTAAAACTTACAGCTTATGCTGATGACGCTGCAATTGTCATAAGTAGAAAAAAATTTTTTAAATCAAATTTTAACAAAAAATTTAATATTTTTACAGTATATAAGTAAATTATGTCAACATCCAACTCCAGTAATGATATGGTAGAACAAAATATAAAACTAAACGAAAATTTTTTTTGGGCGTGGCTCCTCCCCTTTTCATTTAATTTGTCTAGAATACATTTAATGCCATAAGTCGAACAAAAGTTTACCATTCCTTGTGAAATTTGGTAAGGGCACAGATTCTATGACGGTTACTGTTTTCTGTGAAAGTGGGCGAAAGCGGTTGAAGCCACAGTTTTATACACAGTCGACCGTCTGTCCTTCCTCTTAGCCTTTAACACGATATCTTGAGCAAAAATCGATATATCTTTACTAAACTTAGTTCACGTACTTATCTGATCTCACTTTATCTTGGTATTAAAAATGGGTGAAATCCGACTATGGCCACGCCCACTTTTTCGATATCGAAAATTTTTAAAAATGAAAAAAATGCCATAATTCTATACCATATTCGAAAAAAGGGATGAAACATGGTGACTGAACTGGTTTTTTGACGCAAAATATAACTTTGCAAAAATCTTTGTAAAATGGGTGTGACACCTACCATATTAAGTAGAAGCAAATAAAAAAGTTCTGCAGGGCGAAGTCAAAAGCCTTTGGAATCATGGCCGGAATACTGTTAGTGGTATTACATATATAAATAAGTTAGCGGTACCCGACAGATGATGTTATGGGTCACCCTGGTCCACATTTTGATCGATATCTCGAAAACGCCTTCACATATACAACCAAGGGGCACTCCCTTTTAAAACCCTCATTAATACCTTTGATTTAAAACCCATAACGTACAAACACATTTTAGAGTCACCCCTGGTCCACCTTTATGGCGATATCTTGAGAAGGCGTCCACCTATAGAACTACGGCCCACTTTTTTCTAAAATACTTTTTAATACCTTCCATTTGATACCCATGTCATACAAACACATTCCAGGGTTACCCTATGTTCATTTTCTTACATGGTGATTTTGTCTGCAAAGCTCTCAGCTGAGTAGGTAATAGGGCGGGCCGATTTGTGGGGAGACAAAAAATCGCCCATTGCTCTGTGAAAATCATATTTTAGGGATCAAAATAAGAAGGAACCATACCGCTAAAACGAATTCTGATGTCCCCCCCCAGGTAGGGGTAAATTTTGAAAAATCCCACTTTGAGCCATTTAGAGTGCTCCAATCGAGTCCAAATGTATGACCGACCCCCACTAACTTTGGAGGCCCGACCCACCGATGCCAGTGGCACACCCCTGGAACCCCCCTAGGGGTAAAGTGCATGTAAAGTGCAAAACAGGCGATTTTTGAAATGTTTGAATGGTGAACCCCCAGGGGGGTTCCAGGGGGTGTGCCACTGGCATCGGTGGGTCGGGCCTCCAAAGTTAATGGGGGTCGGTTATACATTTGGACTCGATTGTAGCACTCTAAATGATCGACCCCTACTAACTTTGGAGGCCCGACCCACCGATGCCAGTGGCACACCCCCTGGAACCCCCCTGGGGGTTCACCATACAAACATTTCAAAAAATCGCCGATTTTTTCATGTAAAGTGCAAAACCGGAGATTTTTTTAAATGTTTGTATGGTGAACCCCCAGGGGGGTTCCAGGGGGTGTGCCACTGGCATCGGTGGGTCGGGCCTCCAAAGCTAGTGGGGGTCGGTCATACATTTGGACTCGTTTGGGGCACTCTAAATGGGTCAAAGTGGGATTTTTCAAAATTTACCCCTACTTGTGGGGGGGGGGGGGGGGACCCGCCCTAGTATGTAATGTTCGGTTACACCATTACTCAGCCTTGCTTACTTGTTTTACCATATACTCGTCCACTTTCATTTTCAGCGTTTACATCTTTCGAACATTTTATGTTTTTTCGCACAGACTGCCAGGAATTTAATTTGCCATGCTGTAAATTATAAGCAAGGAAATGTAAACACTGTTTTTTTATTCGCACCATATTTATGTACTCGTAAATACTCGCCGAGTTTATATAAATACAAAAATCATAAAAAGTTAAAAATGGTAAAAAGCATATGCGGATTAAGGAAAGCAACAGCAAATTAACAAATTAAATTGGAATTTTTCGTGAGTACTAAATTGCAAGTCATCAGTTCTCAGTAGTTGTTTAATCACAATTGAAAATAGTCAGGCATTATGAACTTATTTTGAGTCATAATCACCAAATTTAATTCAATTTATTAGCCTCAATGGCAAACAATATATTTTCCTCTTTGGTAGCTCTAAATAATCAATCATCAGTCACCTATCACAATCAATTAACTATAAATCATTATTCATCTTTAAAATTTTAGCTTCATTTGCTAATTCTTATTCACTAGATATTCCCCTTCAATACCCAAGTATTTAACATAATATATCATTATCACTCACAGATCACACATTAGTAGTCTTGTGTAAATCATCGTTAATCGGAAGCCAATTCCCTATAAAACGCTACTAAATCTTTAATTTTAAAGCATCAATTAACCATCAAAAATAGGCTATTACCAGTCACAAATCACCAATCATAACCACAAACTATATAAAAAAAACACAATGAGTCACATATAATAAGTAAAAAATCGTATCTCATTTAATAGTTAACCGCTAGTTCACAATTTATTAATCTTTACTCACAAACCAAAATATTTAAACTTTTGTTTTTCGTTAAAACAAAGTCATTAAATTTAAGTCATAATTCAAGCATCATTAATCATGAGTAATTAACTTGACCCATTTTATAAGTAATTCATTATCAACAAGTAGGGAAGGCTAAGTTCGGGTGTAACCGAACATTACATACTCAGTTGGGAGCTGTGGAGACAAAGTAAGGGAAAATCACCATGTTGTAAAAAGAACTTAGGGTAACCCTGGAATGTGTTTGTATGACATGTGTATCAAATGTAAGGTATTAAAGAGTATTTTAAGAGGAAGTGGGCCATAGTTCTATAGTTGGACGCCATTTAGGGATATCGCCATAACGGTGGACCAGGCCTGACTCTACAATTTGTTTGTACGATATGGGTATCCAATGAAAGGTGTTAATGAGTATTTTAAAAGGGAGTGGGCCTAAGTTCTATAGGTGGACGCCTTTTCGAGATATCTCCATAAAGGTGGACCAGGGGTGACTCTAGAATTTATTTTATACGATATGGGTATCAAATGAAAGGTATTAATGAGTATTTTAAAAGGGCGTGGGCCTAAGTTCTATAGATGGACGCCTTTTCGAAATATCGCCATAAGGATGGACCAGGGGTGACTCTAGAATTTGTTTGTACTATATGGGTATCAAATGAAAGGTGTTAATGAGTATTTTAAAAGGGAGTGGGCTTTAGTTCTATAGGTGGACGCCTTTTCGGAATATCGTTATAAAAGTGGACCAGGGTTGACTCTAGAATGCGTTTGTACAATATGGGTATCAACCGAAAGGTGTTAATTAGTATTTTAAAAGGGAGTGGGATTTAGTTCTATAGGTGGACGCCTTTTCGGAATATCGTTATAAAAGTGGACCAGGGTTGACTCTAGAATGCGTTTGTACAATATGGGTATCAACCGAAAGGTGTTAATGAGTATTTTAAAAGGGCGTGGGCCATAGTTCTATAGGTGGACGCCTTTTGGAAATATCACCATAAAGGTGGACCAGGGGTGACTCTAGAATTTGTTTGTACGATATGGGTATCAAATGAAAGGTGTTAATGAGTATTTTAAGAGGGCGTGGGCCTTAGTTCTATATGTGGACGCCTTTTCGAGATATCGCCATAAAGGTGGACCAGGGGTGACTCTAGAACTTGTTTGTACTATATGGGTATCAAATGAAAGGTGTTAATGAGTATTTTAAAAGGTTATGGGCCTTAGTTCTATAGGTGGACGCCTTTTCGAGATATCACCATAAAGGTGGACCAGGGGTGACTCTAGAATTTGTTTGTACGATATGGGTATCAAATGAAAGGTGTTAATGAGTATTTTAAGAGGGCGTGGGCCTTAGTTCTATATGTGGACGCCTTTTCGAGATATCGCCATAAAGGTGGACCAGGGGTGACTCTAGAACTTGTTTGTACTATATGGGTATCAAATGAAAGGTGTTAATGAGTATTTTAAAAGGGCATGGGCCTTAGTTCTATATGTGGACGCCTTTTCGAGATATCGCCATAAACGTGGACCAGGGGTGACTCTAGAATGTGTTTGTACGATATGGGTATCAAATTAAAGGTATTAATGAGGGTTTCAAAAAGGAGTGGCCCTTAGTTTTATATGTGAAGGCGTTTTCGAGATATCGACCAAAATGTGGACCAGGGTGATCCAGAACATCATCTGTCGGGTATGGCTAATTTATTTATATATATAATACCACGAACAGTATTCCTTCCAAGATTCCAAGGGCTTTTGATTTCGCCCTGCAAAACTTTTTCATTTTTTTCTACTTAATATGGTAGGTGTCACAACCATTTTACAAAGTTTTATCTAAAGTTATATTTTGCGTCAATACATCAATCCAATTACCATGTTTCATCCCTTTTTTCATATTTGGTATAGTATTATGGCATTTTTTTCATTTTTCGTAATTTTTGATTTCGAAAAAATGGGCGCGGTTATAGTCGGATTTCGGCCATTTTTTGTACCAAGATAAAGTGAGTTCAGATAAGTACGAAACCTGAGCTTAGTAAAGATATATCGGTTTTTGCTCAAGTTGTCGTGTTAACGGCCGAGCGGAAGGACAGACGGTCGACTGTGTATAAAAACTGGGCATGGCTTCAACCGATTTCACCCGCTTTCACAGAAAACAGTTAACGTCATAGAGTCTATGCCTTACCATATTTCAGAAGGATTGGTAAATTTTTGTTCGACTTATGGCATTAAAAGTATCCTAGACAAACTAAATGAAAAAGGGCGGAACCACGCCCATTTTGAAATGTCCTTTTATTTTTGTATTTCGTTGAACTATATCATTACTGGAGTTGAATGTTGACATAATTTACTTATATACAGTAAAGATAGTCAATTTTTTGCTTAAATTTTACTTAAAAAAAAACAAGTAAGGAAGGTTAAGTTCGGGTGTAACCGAACATTACATACTTAGTTGAGAGCTATGGTGACAATATAAGGGAAAATAACCTTGTAGAAAATGAACCGAGGGAAACCCTGGAATGTGTTTGTATGACATATCTATCAAATGAAAGGCACTAAAGAGTATTTTATGAGGGAGTGGGCCATAGTTCTAAAGGTGGACGCCATTTAGGGATATCGCCATAAAGGTGGATCAGGGTTGACTCTAGAATTTGTTTGTACAATATGGGTATCAAAAAAAAGGTGCTAATGAGTATTTTAAAGGGAGTGATCCTTACTTCCATAGGTGGACGCCGTTTCGAGATATCGCCATAAAGGTGGACCAGGGGTGACCCTGGAATATGTTTGTACGATATGGGTATCAAATTAAAGGTATTAATGAGGGTTTTAAAAGGGAGTGGTGGTAGTTGTATAGGTGGTCACCTTTTCAGAGATATCGCCATAAAGGTGGACCAGGTGTGACTCTAGAATGCGTTTGTACAATATGGGTATCAAAAGAAAGGAGTTAATGAGTATTTTAAAATACAGTGGGCCTTAGTTCTATAGGTGGACGCCTTTTCGAGGTATCGCTATAAAGGTGGACCAGGGGTAACTCTAGAATGTGTTTGTATGATATTGGTATCAAATTAAAGGTATTAATGAGAGTTTTAAAAGGGAGTGGTGATAGTTGTATATGTGAAGGCGTTTTCCAAATATCGACCAAAATGTGGACCAGAGTGACCTAGAACATCATCTGTTGGATACCGCTAATTTATTTATATATGTAATACCTGCCAAGATTTCAAGGGTTTTTTATTTCGCACTGCAGAACTTTTTCATTTTCTTCTGCTTGGTAGGTGTCACAACCATTTTACAAAGTTTTTTCCAAAGTTATATTTCGCGTCAATAAACCAATCCAATTACCATGTTTCATCCCTTTTTCGTATTTGGTATAGAATTATGGCATTTTTTTCATTTTTCGTAATTTTCGATGTCGCAAAAGTGGGCGTGTTCATAGTCGGATTTCGTTCATTTTTTATACCAAGATAAAGTGAGTTCAGATAAGTACGTGAACTAAGTTCAGTAAAGATATATCGTTTTTTGCTCAAGTTATCATGTTATCGGCCGAGCGGAAGGACACACGGACGACTGTGTATAAAAACTGGGCGTGGCTTCAACCGATTTCGCCCACAGTCACAGAAAACAGTTAGCGTCATAAAAGCTATGCCCCTACCAAATTTCAAGTGGATTGGTAAATTTTTGTTCGACTTATGTCATTAAAAGTATCCTAGACAAATTAAATGAAAAAGGGCGGAACCACGCCCATTTTGAAATTTTCTTTTTTTTTTGTATTTTGTTGCACCATACCATTACTGGAGTTGAGTGTTGACATAATTTGCTTATATACTGTAAAGATATTAAATTTTTTGTTAAAATTTTACTTAAAAAATTTTTTTTTTCAAAGTGGGCGTGGTCCTTCTCCGATTTTGCTAATTTTTATTGAACGTACATATAGTAATAGGAGTAACATTCCTGCCAAATTTCATCATGAAATCTTCAACGACTGCCAAATTACAGCTTGGAAAAATTTTAAATTACCTTCTCTTAAAAGTGGGCGGTGCCACGCCCGTTGTCCAAAATTTTACTAATTTTCTATTCTGCGTCATAAGTTCAACCCACCTACCAAGCTTCATCGCTTTATCTGTCTATGGTAATGAATTATCGCACTTTTTCGGTTTTTCGAAATTTTCGATATCGAAAAAGTGGGCGTGGTTATAGTCCGATATCGTTCATTTTAAATATCTGAGATGAGTGCTCAGCAAGCTACGTACAAAATTTCATTAAGATACCTCAAAATTTACTTAAGTTATCGTGTTAACGGACAGACGGACGGACGGACATGGCTCAATCAAATTTTTTTTCGATCCTGATGATTTTGATATATGGAAGTCTATATCTATCTCGATTCCTTTATACCTGTGCAACCAACCGTTATCCAATCAAAGTTATTATACTCTGTGAGCTCTGCTCAACTGAGCATAAAAATGTATGTATAGTTCAGGGTTAAGAACATAATGCGATATGGATTATACCAATATTCGATCGTCACCCATAAAACACTTATCATAAATCATGAATCAGATATTAATCACAAATAATTGAACACTTTCAATTCTGTCATAAATCAATAGATCAGTTCAATCACTCGTTATTCGACAATCATATACACAATCACAATTAATCAATAATCGGCTTTAACTGAAGCTCATTTAACAATATTCAACTGAAATCAAGCATGAATTTTCAATAAACTACCCAATCATCATTCCCTTTTCAACAGTTTTAATCGACTATCATTCATCATAAGTCAAACGAAATCAGTCATAATGTATCAATTGCATAATCAATCATGTTTCATTAATAAGGAAATCTAGTCTTTTACCATTCACTAATGTAATGAATCATTATCCATCAATTAGCAATATTAAGCTCAGATTTAATAGTCGACTGTGACAAATCATTTCAATTAGATACTCAATTACAATTTATCAATCAACCGCTCTTGCAAATTTCTACTATTGAATATTCCACTGCAATGAACTGTAATTCATAACTTAGCAACTTAATCCCGATTCATCAATCACATCATATATCAATCATCACTTATAAGCTGTAATTAGTCACAGTTTATCAATTAGTTTCCCAACCACTACACATCAATACTCATTTATAATATCACCAATTATTAATAATCAGCTGCAATCAATCATAATTTTTCAAATAGCTACACAATCATATTTTATCAAAAAGTAGATTTTGGTAATCTCCATTTATTAATAATCAATTAAAATAATACAAAACTCATGAACTAGTCAAAAATAATATATTAGTTGTCAGTCATCATCCAAAAAAGGCCTCTTTCATCAAAAGGTTAAGGCAAACAATTCGTCAAAAATGATAAATGAGTTACATAAAGTACTTAGTGTCGATCTATCAATCCTCATCTCTAACGAAATATCATTAATCATCCTTTGAAATCAATCATAATTCATAAATAAACTACTCAATCACGATTAATCAATCACCATTTGTCAAAAATAAATAACGAATTAGTTAAGTTACTTAATCATGATCCATCCACCCTTATATCTAGTCAATGAATTAAAATTATAATTCTTCAATTAGCCTCAATGACGAATCACCAATCATGCTTGATAAATCATAATTCAACAATTGTCAACTGCAATCAATCATAATTCATCAATTAGCTTCTCATCGTATGTCATAAATTAGCTACTTAATCACGGCTCACCAAATATCAGTTTCAATTAGTTATAGTTTATCAATAATCATAATTCATCAATAAGTTGTTCAATCACTATTCAATAATCATCAGTTCAAACTTATTCGTCAATAGTCGGTCGCGATCAATCGAAGGTCATCAGACTGACTTTTAAATCATCATCAGTCAATAATGAACAATGAATAAATTTGTCGAAAACACACATCAGCAAGAAACAATTTATTTGGCTTATTCTTTATTTCAGCTTTCTTTTTCTTAATATTCCATAAGCAGGATAGAACCGCTGTATTTTTTCTTTTCTTTAGCACCATCTTAATATTTCCTTACCATATCAATCTCTCACCAAATAACTAAGTCCATTTTATTAAAAGGAATTGAAAACTATAGTCGCCCGACTGCATTCATTCAACACAAATAATCAAAATGATGGAAATTTGTTTATTCGCTTCAGCTCTAATTCACTGAAGATACAGCTGCTTGCGCAAATAAATTGCTTAAGTATTAAAAAGTAATCATTTAGGTACCTCATTGCTATTCTCAGAAAATAAATATCAACACTTTCATGCGCGCTTTGCTCCATCTCCACTCAGTAAATTCGGCATTAAAAGCGCTTATTAAAATGAAGCAATAAGCTTTTGGTAAATAGTCGTTGCAAAGCAATCTTTATTATGACCTTTCATAAGCTGTCACAAATGAGTCCATTAAAATTGCGAATGCAAATGAGTCCATTGCACACAAACACTAACCAAAATAAAAGCAAGCATTTGTTGTTACGATAATTTAACCGTATAATATCTATACAAATTAATAATGTGAAAATGTTGCGGGTCACAAAGGCACATACACTTCACGAAGCCGAATACGGTACTCTATTGAACAGAAGATGGAGCCGTGTGTAAGAGCGGATAAGTCCTGATAGCCATTCATATGAGAATGAGCAGTGGTGATCCTTTTATATAGACTCCATCAAAACCCGGTAGCCATATTTGATTCAACGCAGAGCTTCAAAGCTTTGTTTTTAGACAAAAGGAGTCTTCTAATTTTCAGAAAATTATAAAAGAAATGGAGCCACTCATAAACAGGCCTACACGGGTCTCATTTGATCAGACAACTTCATAAAGGTTAAGCACTTCGAAATTTTAAAAACTTTAACAAATCAAATTGAAACCCACAATTTATTTTCTTACGCTCACTAAAGATGGACACATTTGCTATGTTTAAATTATTGCAGAGTTTTTTTTTTTTTGGTTTAACGAGCAATTCGGTTTAGTCCTGCATTCACAGAATTTATACCTTTTTTATGGCTTGGCAATTTTACCAAATGATTGTATTCTATTTGGTTGATGCTCGCGAATTTGATAGCGCTCTAAAATTTTGTGGCCCGCCGAAATTCATTTAAGTATTGAGTTACTTTATGTGGCTCACATAAATGTATTAGTCATTTTTCATAAGCTAATGAGATTTTAATTTTGATTATGCAAAATAAAATTCTTTTATTTATGGCAAAAGTCAATTTGTTAAATGGAAAATTAAAAATGTATTTAATTATAATATATAATGCTCAAATTGTTTTATAGAATTGTATTTTTTATTGATATTAGAGAAAAATAATAAAGTTTACAAACGGCGCTGGTTACTAGGACATGTTTCTGAATTTCACTTCTTCATCAACTAGCTTCTCGGGAGCTGAGTATCGAACTTTAAATCTCCAACATTCAGCCTAGTGTAAAGACTCAGCCATATGAGTGCCCCTCTGCTCGCTTTGCAATTGGTCTCGAAGTATTGCCTTTTTGTTGCTATTGCTTTTATTCACCATTTAGGTACATACAAATTTCATATGGTTTTTAATCCTTATTGTGTGTAATAATTATAGGCGCGCTCTAAGAGCATAGTAAAACTAGGTTTATAGCATTGCTTTTATAAGCAGTATTTCGGCGTTTCACTATTATATCAATATTATTACCTATATTTAATTAGCGAGACATGCTCAAACCGCTTTATGCAATTGTTTTTGTTACTGATATTAGAGAAAAATTCACTAAAACCTAGCTGATGAAGAAGTGAAATTCAGAAACATGTCCTAATAACCAACGACGTTTGTAAACTTTGTAATCTTTCTCTAATATCAATAGAAAATTTAAATATAATTCGAATAATTTTTCATTCGCCGCACATGTTTACCAAAAATGAAGATGTGCGTTTAATCAATTAACCGAATATGACATTAATCAAAACCTGACTAAATAAACAATCAAGAAAGATCAGTTACAAAATTATAAACACTGATTATTTTCTCAATTAATCACACTTCAACTTACCATAATTTGTCTAATTGAATTTTCAGAAAACTGGGTAACCATAACCTAATCAAACAAACAATTTAGCTGTTGTGATTATTTGTAGATAGGCAGGCAATTGAAAAATAAAGTATTCTACAAGTCATTTATCTTACCCGCCCTGTTATATGGTGCAGAAGCATGGACCATGACAACATCAGATGGGGCGTCTCTGGAAGTGTTCAAGAGAAAAATTATTCAAAAGATTTACGGACCTCCACGCGTTGGCGTCGACGAGTACCGAAGAAGATTTAATAATGAGCTGTACGTGCTTTAAGCAGTTATCAACATAGTACAGCGAATTAAGGCTCTGCGGCTACGCTGGCTAGGCCATGCTATGCGAATGAAAGATGGCCATAACCGTTTCAATAATTAAGCGTCAATTAAGTACGTAAGAAAGATTACTTATAGAACACAGCAAAGTTATACTTACTTACTTAATTGGCGCTTAACCGTGTAAACGGTTATGGCCGTCCAACAAGGTGTACCAATCGCTCCTTCGCTCCGCCAACCGGCGCCAATTGGTCACACCAAGTGAGTTTAAATCGTTTTTTACTTGGTCCTTCCAACGGAGTGGGAGCCGCCCTCTACCTCTTCTTCCATAGGCGGGTTCCGATAGAAACACTTTCTTGGCCGGAGCATCATCTTTCATTCGCATAACATGGCCTAGCCAGCGTAGCCGCTACGTTTTAATTCGCTGCACTATGTTGATGTCTGCGTATAGCTCGTACAGCTCATCATTAAATATTCTTCGTTACTCGCCATCGCCAACGCATAGAGGTCCATAAATCTTTCGAAGAACTTTTCTCTCGAACACTCCCAAAGCCGCTTTCCTCTGCTGTTGTCATGTTCTATGCTTCTGCTCCATATAGCAGGACGGGTATGATAAGTGACTTGCAAAGTATGATTTTCGTTCGCCGAGGGAGGACTTTACCTGGCCAAAATACAAAAAAAACAAGTAAATGTGTCTAAGTTCGGGTGTAAGCCGATATTATATACTCAGCGTGAGCTTCAATTGCACATTTTATTTCAGATAAATTACTTTTCTACATAATACGTGGCACCGCCCGTTTAAAAAAATGTCTCCCCATTTCCTCTTACAATAAAACTTGATAAGTGAAATATCATTGATTCAGAACTATTTTTTGCTAAGTTATAGCTTATTATTCTAGTCTACGACCCTCTTAAACTTGTTTTACATCCAAGTTGCCGCGGTCTTTAACCGATCCCGTCCATTTTTACTAGAAATATTTTCTACTATAGGGATATTTTTTGTGTACCCAATTTTATTACGATCCGTTAATTTTTCTTCGAGTTATGGCTCCCGAAACATAGAAAATAGCTTGGTCATAAAAGTGGCGGTGCTACACCCATTTTCAAAAATTTTAGTGTTTTCCAATTTAATATTGTAATTCAATTTAAAAAGTAAAATTCTATTGATACAAAGCTCTTTTTCGCTAAGATATAGCTTATAATTTTCTTCGACGATTCTTTTAAGAATATTTTATATAAAAGTGGGCGTGGTCTTTAACCGATTTCGTCAATTTTTCTTCAAACCATTCCTTATAGTAAAGGCAACCTCTCTGCTGAATTTTTTTCCGATAGCTTTAGCGGTTTTTGATTTATTTTTAATAATATTTGTAAAATTGATTGACTGATGAGACATTTTCAAAATTTTTATCAAGATCCTCAGTATTAGTCCACATGTCAAATTTCAACATTCCAGGTGTATTATTTACTAAATAATCAGGTTTTTTGTGTTTTCCAAAATGTTATATATATAAAAAGGGGCGTGGTTATCAACCGATTTCGCTCATTTTTATTACAAATCTATTCTGTGTCAAGATAAGCTCGTGTACCAAATTTGGTGAAAACATATCAATATTTACTCAGGTTATCGTGTTCACGGACAGACGAACGGACGGACGGACATGGCTTAGTCAAATTTTTTTTTCGATACTGATGATTTTGATATACGGAAGTCTATATCTATCTCGATTCCTTTATGCCTGTACAACCAACCATTATCCAATCAAAGTTAATATACTCTGTGTGCAAAGCGACAACAGAGGCAACGTTAGCGGAAACATATCATTTCGGGCTAGAGCTTTATCGGCTTTTTATCAGTAATAAGTTATTATGGGTTTTATATCGAAAGCGAAATTATCGTCCAGTTACCGGTTTGTGACATCGACTCCTTATTTATTTCTTATCGACTTGTTAAAGGACGGGTTGCAGATGTGTCATCGATTTTATATTGAAGTTGTATCGCTATCTGCTTCACAACAAGCCGATGATTCGTCGATAAAAAATAAAAATAAATAAATGTAAGGCGCGATAACCTCCGAAGAGATTTTAGGTCGAGCTTCTCTTCGCTTCCCAATTTGAGTCCTGCCCCTTTTAATTTTTCTTATCAATTGCCGGGACTAGACCTACGTGATTTATGCCGACTCCGAACGGCATACGCAAGGCAGATGATTTTTCACTGAGAAGCATTTCATGGCAGAAATACACTCAGAGCGCTTGCCAAATCACTGCTAAGGGGCGACCTCACTTATAAAAGCTTTCTTCTAATTGAAAAAACTTGCTTTTAAAATTTTGCCTTGTTCGAGGCGGTGTGGTAGGCGACGCATGCTATCGATATAAAATCGATAATCTTAATTACAAATCAATCTTAATAACAAATCAACAAATTTTTCAAAATTTTTTAATAAACTTACAATTTTAATCGATGTATTTTCGAAAAATCCATGACAATCCGACAACTCGCCGCTAAAAAATCCGTAACTCAATAAAAATCGTTGTTATCGATAGCAAATTTATAACACTGCGATAACAAATAAATAACTTGTCAACAATAAACCTTTATGGTACCAATAAACCGTCGATAAAAAAATCGATTGCCCCCGTCTATAACAAACCGGTATCTCATCGATAGCAAACCGTTGACACTTCGATAACAAGTTATAACAATCCATGCCATTCCTTAATTTGACGCCTTATTTCGCTCATATTAACTATACCAAGGACTTCGTTCCTTCGTAAAACTAGAGTGTAGTGACTACGCTTACGCTTACATTCTGTTTTTCCTCATTCCTTGGGCAAAGCTGTTTACACATCGAAAATACATTCAAATACCAATGCGTTTTTAGTCAATAAAGTAACCCTTAATTCCAGCTTATTGCCTTCCGGAAAATATGAGCTTATACAATAGTATGTAAGAATATCAGAATAAGTAAAAGAAATTCCGTGCAAAAAATTTAAGCTTTTGCAACTAATGTATTATACAAATATTTTGTGTTATGAGATAATGAGTATTTATAGAACCGATTCCAATGACTGCAAATTGGCGCCGAAGACCTGTCAAAACACCGCACTCAGAACTGACACGGGATTAAAAACACGTCCCTTTCAACCTCCCATTACATGTTGAGCTGTGCTGGTCGGAATCTTCGTGCATTTCGGCAGCGTTATATCAATTTGCGGTGTGGTTGGAAACACATTATTTCACACATCTGAATACAGGTTTAGCTGTGTTGATCGGATACTATTACATTCCCGCAGCTTATAATACCAATATAATTTAAATATATATATTCCAAATTTTGTCAGCTTATTCTGGGAGTATTGGATGATTGAAAGCGCGTACTTTCCAACCTCCCTCAAAAGAGTGGCTCCCAGACTAGTCCGTTTGTCATGCTAGTAAATATGCTGATGGAAATCATTTGGCAATCCGAGAGCATATAATAAATATAATTAAGTAATTCATTGTAACAATGAATTGTATTTAGTAGTTTAAGTTTTAGGCATAAGCAGCCGTAAAAATAAATAAATAAATAAATCCAGCATTTAAGAACGCAGCCGTTTGAAAGAGAGGAACATTACAAGGCCCTCAGCAACATTCATAAAAAGGTGTCGGACCAATTATGTAGGCTCATTCCATTTCAAGACACCCGGTCCGCGCAACATGATTTTTGATTTCGCTGAAATTTTAATATGTCGTTCTTTGGTCAAAATAATGAAACACATTTTTTTTTTTTGCGTCAAAAAAAATTTTTTTTCGGATTGATCGGCAAGTGAATTCGATAAAATTCAATCGATATTTTATTCACCTATTTTTTCAACTGTCAATAACTTTATCAAAACAAAGCCGATTCTCATGGTTTTTTCTTTGAAATGTTCGTTATTACATTTACTTTTATATAAGTTTATAAACAATAGCATATAGTTAAAAAAAAAAACAAATTTTTTTTAGTATTTCGTAAAAATGTATGACTTTTTCAAAAATTAATATTTCAAAAAAAATTTAATTTTGTTTTTTGTTTAAAATTTCCCTGTATCGCGTGAACAGTTCCTATTTCAACTTGGCCAAATGCCTATTAGCCAAAATGCCTTGTTTTCGAAATATGAATTTTTTAATATTAAACATTTTTTTCGCCATATATTGATACAATACATATCAGCATAAAGGGCGCTCAATGCCGAATGCTTAAAATTAATTAAAATATCACATTTATTATTGAAACATTCATTTGCTATATTTTTTTTTGAGGAAAAAAACACGTGTTTCATTATTTTCACCAAAGAACAACATGTTAAAATTTCATCGAAATCAAAAATCATGCCCTGCGCGGACCGGGTGTCTTGAAACGGAATGAGCCTGTAGTATATAATGTACTAGAAGACCCGGTAGACGTTGTCCTGCCCTAAGTTTGGCCTATCTGCATACATTTTAATAAGCTTTTTCCGTCTGACTCTGCCCTCCCCCTTCTTCACTTATTCCTAATCCCTTTATTCACTCCTCCCTCCGTCTTTTTCGCTTCATCTATCTCCATCTTCGTCTCATTCTATCTCTTTCTCAATCTCCTTCTCTCTTTTCTCTTCTCTCATTTTTCTGGATCCCTTATTGCCTGTCCCAGAGGGTGGTATGTATTTTATTCCAGTCCATGGATTTTACTTTTCCATATTGCAAATTCAATTTTTAAATAGCCCAAAATATTTTCTAACAAAAATAATAATAAAAAATTTCTAAAAAAAAATATTTTATAACACAATTAGGGAGGCTCCAAATTCATTTCAGACCTATGGTCCCATGGGCAATATTACTCAGTATGACAAATAGATTCAGAAATGGCATGTGCCTTTTCAACAGTAAATTTGACCCACCTTAATGTACATATTTATGCTTGTTGCCAAGTTAATGCAACATAAATGGTTAAGATGCATACATCTATTGAAAAATACTCTTTCGTTACAAATTATATACAAAAGTTCTATTTTTTTGCTATATTTGTGTGTATATGCTAATGTCTGTACACTTACGAGACTTAATTCTGTAATATATGTTTTATGCTAATTTGTATGCTCAACGCAAAGACAAAATTACTGAGTATTCATTTTTTATATTTTTTCATGGCAGTCCTAAATGTATTTTTTCAAGAATTTTTTCATTAAAATTTGTTCGTAATTTGAGTAAGCTGTGCTCAGAGGAAATTAATTTGATCATAGCAAAAGTGTTATTTTTTAACAAAAATAAATAGCCCGAAAAAATCGTAAATAAAGTTTAAATTATCGCGTACATATGTATATCAAAATAGTTACAAGTGTATTCAGTGAAAGGAAAGAAAGGGAAGTGAAGAAGAGGAAAAAAGAAAGAAAAGGAAATAAAGAAAAGAAACTGAGAAAGATATCGAGTTAAATAAAGATATACAGATAGAGATAGATGGAGGCAGAGAGAAAAGAAGGGTGGGAAAAGTGGAGTGGAGAAAGAGGCCCAGAAATAGAGAGAGGCAGAGAGAGGAGTGAATAAAAGGAGAGGGAAAATGCGGAGAGAGGGAAAGGAGAGTAAAAATAAAAACTTCCTAAAAGTTATGCAGATAGATCAAAGTAAGGGTAGAGCAAAGTCTGCCGGTTCTGTTAGTCCATAATATAAAATAAAATAATTAAAAAAAAATGTTTAAGTTAAACGGTTTTATTGAAAACAATATTTACATGAAGTAATAATAATACTAAAAGCTAGAAAATAATTAGGTAGATTCTAGGTAATAGTCATCACAGTCCTTATCAATCTAGGGCGTTGATCAGATAATTAAATAAAAGCGTTGGGCGCGTGAAATTTCTAAAAATGTGAGACGTATACCTGACGCATAACCTGATTAAAGTTTAGTTGGTCTTATATATAACTATCAATAGAAATTTGACACGTCCAACGCTTTTATTTAGTTGTCTGATGAACGCCCCAGATTGATGAGAAGTGTGATGACTAGTACCTAGGACCTACCTAATAATTTTCTAGGTTTAAATATTATTAATACTTTATTTAAGTATTGTTTTCAATAAAATCGTTTAACTTAAACATTTTTTTTTAAATTATTTTATTTTATATTATGGACTAACAGAACCGGCAGACTTTGCTCTACCCTTACTTTGATCTATCTGCATAACTTTTAGGAAGTTTTTATTTTTACTCTCCTTTCCCTCTCTCCGCATTTTCCCTCTCCTTTTATTCACTCCTCTCTCTGCCTTTCTCTATTTCTGGGCCTCTTTCTCCACTCCACTTTTCCCACCCTTCTTTAGTCTTTATTTAATTGCCTATTATTTCTCATTCTATTTAGTTCATTTAGTGACTCATTATTACAAGGACTCTTTCCTGACAATTTTTTACAATCTAAGTCCTCAATACATAATCCTTCCAAAGACTTTACTCGACTCTGCGCTACGTATGCTTGTCCCTCCTCGAACTCAAAAATATTTTCATGTCACTTCTACCGGACTCTATATAATATTTGTTCCAAATATGAGCTAAATCGGACCAGAAATACAATTTTTTTGAATATCTCGGTTCTTGCGCCACCCAATGGCGATTTTTTTTTTCTTATTATTGCATTATCATCGGGTCCTGAACTATATTCCAAGTTTCAAGCTTGTAGCTTATCGGGAAGTTACTTAAATTTCAATTACAAAATTTGTACCAGCCAGCCAACCAGTCATCAAACCAACCAGCCTGTCAAGTCAAGCTAAATAAAACCATTTAAAAAATGAGTCGCTACTAAACGCCAAACTCGCGAACGGTTGGACCGATTTAACTATTTCTTTTCTTAGAATATTCTTTAAAGTACGAGGATGATTCTTACGGAGACCGATCCATTTTAGCGATTTCTATTCACTTTTCGATTTGCCTGAAATTTAGTTTATAGGTAGACCTTTTCCTAGATTACTATTTACGAAACTTTTTTCCGGAAAGCGAAGGGGGATTCGTTCGATTTGCCTGAAATTTCGTATATAAAAAATAAAAAAGATTATATTTTAAAATAAAAACTTATTTTTTATTAAACGATCTTGCACGATCGAGCTTAAATTTTCAACTTCCAATTCAATTCAAGTCTTTCAAAACAAACAATAGAAAAATTCATTGCATACTGGTTTACAATTTAATGAGAAAGAACAGTTACAGTAGGTGCCTATTTCTTTAATATAGCCAAGAAGCCAACAATGATCATTAACTACTCCCCCTTCAAATCTATAGCGTCCTCGTTTAAATACTATAAATTTCAAGTTTCTTTCAAAACCATTTAAAAACAAATATAATAACAATAATAATATCGGATATCTTGGCTATATCTCTGTATTTACATCAAGAAAAAATAAGCCTCTTAAACGGTTAAGCCAATTATGAATGAAGGAACAGTAATTCAAAATTATATAATTTCAAACATCATTAACTCAAACAACATTGTTAGCAAATAAACCAATAACCAAAATTGATCATTTAAAGGTTTGAAAATTAATTCATTAATAACATTTTCGAACTCAAATTTACCGAAGATTGCTTTTATGAATTTTTTTTCCATCAATTAACACTGTTGTACACAAGATCCCTTTCACAGAAGGTTGCTCAAGAAAAATTTTATCAAACTTATTACCAAGTCGCTTGTTTCTTTTAGCAAAAGCAATATCTCCAGGTGCATAGCTTTTCATCTTCCTATTGCAATTAAACCTTCGTAAGTTTATTTCCTGAGCCTTTAACAACCGTTCTCCAACCTTACTCAGTTCTTCATCTAAGCTGTTATGAAGTATTTGAATTGATTTAGCATTTACTGTAGAATGAATACTATTGTTTTATTTATTAGTCGCAAGCAATATGATATCAATAGTATCAGTCAATTTTTGTTGTCCCTTGACACATCGCGATATTTCCATTAGTGTTGAATGAAATCTCTCAACTTGACGGTTAGATTCACTATGCAAAGTAGGAATAAAAAATTGATCTACTGAAAAATTATCTCTCAATAAATTTTTAATTACATTCGACTGAAATGACTTTTCATTGTCCGAAACAATTGTCTTTGTACCGTCAAATACCAATAACAATTCAAGCAATGCATTTTTTACATCCAATATGCAATCGGTTTAACAAGGGCAAACTTTGAAAATTTATCTATACATGTTAGAAAATACTGCCTATTTGTCATGAAAATATCAAGATGTAAAATTTCTCCTGAATAATTAGATACCGGTGTTTTACCAATTTCTAAATTATCCGGTTTACGCTGATATTTATTTTCTAAGCAAATTTTGCAATTTTCTATAATTGTCTTTAAATTTTTCTTAATATCTGGAAAAAAATATTCACTAGAAATTTGTTTGAAATTCTCTATCAAACAACGGTAAGCACGATTGTGTTCAGTAGTAACAGTTTCAAGTTGATCATTTCTGTTTGTCAAATCAATCACAATTGATTCAGTATGTCGAAATTTAATTCCACTGTGTGCTGTATTAACGGAGGTACTATGATTATGAATGAACTGTCGCGAAAGAGCATCAGCAACTTTATTTTCTTTCCCTGGTTTGTAGTGAAAAGTTGGAGAAAACTCCACTAAAAATGCACGCCATCTCTTCATTTTTGAGTTAGAATTTTTTTCTGATATTGAAAATATGAGAAGCTGATGGTCGGTAAAAATGTTTATATTTTTAAAACCATAAAGGTAATGACGAAGCGTTCTAAGTGCGCAGACAATCGCTAACATTTCACGCTCATCCGTTGCATACTTTTGTTCCGTAGACGAAAGTGTTAGAGATATCATTGTTATAGGTCGATTATTTTGTGACAAAACCGCTCCCAGAGCGTTCGATGATGCATCAGTTGTCAGCTAAATGGTTTTCTGAAATCTGGATACTGTAGAAGAACGTCCTCGGATGCCATTATTTTTTTAAATTTTTCAAAGGCAGACCAATTTCAATTTAATATTCTTGGATCTTTTTGTCCATTTTCTCCCCTCAAATATTTCGTTAAGGGCTTAACAATTTCAGCATAGTCTCTAACAAATCTCCTATAATAACCCGCTAAGCCGAGAAAAGAACAGAAGCCACGTAATATTTCTGGAACTTTATAATTTATAATATCGCGCACTTTATCTGGACAGGTCTGAATACCATGTTGTGAAACTAAAAACCCTAAAAACTCAACATTTGTTTTAAAAAAACGGTATTTTTCTATCGAGACTTTCATGCCACTATGTCCTAACATTTTAAGTATTTTCTCAATATCTTTTATATGGGAATCTTCATCAGAAAACATCATCGATAGCACGCTGAAAAATACTTGGGGCATTTTTTAAGCCAAAAGGCAACTGACAAAATTCGTACTTTCCATTATTGACATTAAAAGCCGCTTTTTCTCTATCCTTTTCTCGCAAAATTATTTGATGAAAGCCGGATTTTAAATCAAGTGTTGTAAAGAAGCGTGATTTTTCCAAATTAGATAAAATTACAGAAATATCAGGTATCGGATATCTATCAGCAATTGTTTTCTCATTTAGTTTTCGAAAATCAATAGCCATCCTAAGCTTCTGCTTCCCTTCTTCATCCACACCTTTTTTGTCACAACATGAATTGGTGAACTATATGGAGAGCACGATTTCCTTATAATGCCATCCTTTAAAAGATCACTTATTTCTTGATTAATAAATTTTGCGGCTGATATTGGGTAAGCATAACTTCGACTACCTGCACCACCGGAAGGAGTCACAATCGTTTCCTACGCCGATGACTGCACAATAATGGCCACAGGCCCAGGCCCAAAGATCGATGAGCTATGCAATAAAATAAACGGCTATCTCCCTGATCTCTCCAGTTTTTTCGCCTCGCGAAACCTGACATTGTCACCGACTAAATCTTCCGCGACCTTATTTACAACATGGACGCCCCAAATGTTGACCATATTGAACATCCACGTCGATGGCACTACGCTACACCCCAAAATCTTGGGTATGACGTTTGATCAGGATCTACATTTTGGTGCGCACGCAACCGCAATTGTTCCAAGAATTCAGAGCCGTAATAAAATCCTCAAATCCCTTGCTGGCAGTACCTGGGGAAAAGATAAAGAAACGCTCTTGACCACATACAAAGCAATTAGCCAGCCGATTACGTGCTACGCGTCACCCATATGGTCGCCAAGCCTAAAAACCACCCACTGGAAGAAACTACAGGCCTGCCAAAATACTGCTCTCAGAATCGCCACGGGCTGTCTTCTTATGTCCCCAGAACACCATCTGCATAATGAGGCGAGAATACTCCCCATCAGGGAGAGAAATGAGATGCTGACCAAACAGTTTCTGTTGAATACCCAGAAACCTGGGCATCCCAACAGACATCTGATTGGCGAACCAGCACCGCCTAGGGGCCTAAGGAGTCATCTCCGTAAGCATTTTGAGGAAATACGGCACCTGAGAACCCAGCCGTATGAAGCGGTAAAACACAAGCAGGTCCTTGGTGAACTCCATAGACAGGCGTCGGACCTTTATGTCGGGAATTGCCCGGTGAATCCAGTACTTGAAGAAAAATATCCAGAACCCGCAGAAGAGGAACGCATACTCCCCAGGGAAACGCGTGTCACTCTTGCTCAACTTCGTTCTGGATACTGTAACAGGTTAAACTCTTACCTATCCAGAATCAATCCCGACATACAAAATGTATGCCCTGCTTGCAATGTGTCCCCACATGACACCAACCATCTCTTTAATTGTAATGTGGAACCAACGCCTCTAACACCCTTTCTTTATGGTCCACCCCTGTTGAAACGGCAAGTTTCCTTGGACTCCCGTTAGAGGATATTGATGACAATTTGTGATCGGTCGCGGCTATTAGGTGGGGCGAGCATTGCTACAACAACAACAACAACAACTAAAGATAGGTTCATCAGTAGAAGTACGTATTGTAGCTTCCACATTCGTATTGTAAGGCAGGGCCCGATTTGGATGTGCATAAGCGTTTAAATTATAATTTATAATTTCACGAAATTGACTACAAACATTAAAGGGAAGGGATTCATCCGCAAGAGAAATAAGATTAACTTGATTACAATGTAAATGCTGAAGCCCTATTTTACCACTTCTGTAGTATAAATATCCAGCTTCTATATCGACTCTTGTATCTATTTCTTTTAAAAAATCATAATCAATAATACCATCAAAAGTGGTTAGACTTTCCAACAAATAAAATAACGAAGTATGGTTTAAAACATTAATTAAACATTTCTTATTTATTAAATTACATCCATTAATTGATTTTAATTTAAAAGGCTTTTCCAAAAATTTAATTCCTTTAAGGTAAGGAAGGTCTTTTACATAATTTTTTGATGTACCAGTATCTATTAAAAAACGTAGCTCCTGACCATTCACCGTTTTTTTTTTGTAATAAATGGCAGGAGCGACTTCAGTTTAAAAAATTTATTTCCTCATTAAATTTCTCTTCTTCATTATTATCATCAAAACGATCTTCAGTTTCATAATCGTCACAACTTGACTCCTCATAAACTATATGATTTTCTACTGGCATACAATTAACACTTTGATTTTTAGGTTGTGGTCTCTGAAGTGAGCTAGATGAATCTCTATGTCGCTTAATAACTTCCGGTGGATAAGACAACTGTGCTGGTTGAGTATTGTTAGCCTCATTTTTATTAAAATGATTAGTATTACTTTGTTTGGGTCTAGAACTGCTAAATGAAGTTTAACGACGGTAAAATGATGATCCAGGATCAACTTCCATTGGAATGGGTTTACTAATAACATTTGACTTTGACGATTTGTTTTGAAAATTTTTATATGGAGCTTCCATTAGCCGAGATCTATTTGGTTTAACCAAATTACCCATGGCAAAAGTATGTGCAAAATTATAACGCTTATGATTTATCTCTAGTTCCTGTGCAACAGCTAATGCTGTTGGAAGGTCCTTTGGTCGCGAAGAAAAAAGAATGTCACAAAGTGGTCGCCTAAGCCCAGAAATGAAAACACGCAAAGCGTTTTCGCTAGCACGTTCATTTAACGTATCTATAACTTCATCACCACTATATGTCATAATTTGCTTATTAATTATGTGTGTCAAATGCTTCTCAACTTTATCATAATAATCTTTAATTTGTAAATCACCTTGCCTAAGAATACTCAACTCATTTTCTAACACGTAAATTGGACGTTTATCAGCATAAGTCTGATCAAGCCTGGCAATAATTGCTTTAAAACTTAAAACAGTGTTAAAGGAAGAAAGGGTCGAATTTGCAGAGCCTGTAATTTTGTTTCTTAGAATACCCATGGCAACATAATATTTTTCAGAACCCTCATTGTAGTATTTAATAGCAAAATTTGTAGAAGAGGGCCATGCTGGATAAGAGGAAGGATCACCATTAAATTCTGGCAAGGACTTTATTAAATCCATACAACAATTTCCAGAGTCTATTAAAGGGCCTATCGCAACGGGTAAATAAGATTCAAAATTTTAAAGTTCTAAATGACCTAAAGCAGACGTTAAACTATTTACTTGAATTTCTAATTCTCTTCTAGCTTAATCGCTTGCTTCTAATTATGCAGCGAACTCCTGCCTATTTCTCTCATAACTTGACTGGATAATTTCCAAAACCTGTTCTCTCGAAATACTCATTTTATCAACTTGTAAACAAACCACTTGAGACAAGATTAATAAAATTTGTTATAAATATAATCCGACAAGAGATTATTAAAATGGATCACAGACAAATACTTCCAAAAATTTACGCAACAAATTCACTTGCAGTCTTTCGCAGTTTTATATTAAACTTTAAAAAAAATCAACCAATTTTGATTACTTACAGTTTGCTGCTTTTTACTAACTAATAAAATTAGATTTACTTGGAAAGTATGATTCTTAGCGATCTTTAAAATATTTTGATCAATGAAACATATTTAGGACGTTGAACTCTTTTGACCCTCTCTATCAAAATTTTCTGATTTTTAAAGCCAAACGTTGATTGAAGAATGTTAAGATTTTGACCCTTTTTGTTAGTGATTTAATTGCTGAAAATATGATTCGTCAAATGTTGATAAATGGAAAATTTGTATATAAAAACTTGTTGTCTTCTTTATTACTGGTTATACTGATTGTTGATAAATTTTTTTCTAAATAAATAAAATTTTTTTAAACCAGATGATGTAAATTAATGTGAATTTTCTTTTTGTTAATAAATTTTAATTTTTGAAAGATGAAGACAAATAACGTTTGGATTGATGTTTTTTTGATTGTTGAAAAATTTTATATTTTCAATGTAATTATCAAATTTGAAAATTGTTGGTATTTATGTTCAAAAAAATCCTCCTCCTTATGAGAATCCTTTGTTGATCTGATTAGCTTTAGTTGATGAGTTAAACAATTCCTTTTCCTTATAGGAATTGTTGATTGAAGAAGTAAGCTTTAGTTGGTAAGTTTAAAGTTCCTCTTCCTTACGGGAATCGTTTATTGAGGTGTTTAGCTGCCAGTTTGCCAAGGATCTATGATCCTTTTATATTGGCTTAAATTTATGGCAGCCCCACGTTGGGCGCAAAGTAAAAAAGATTATATTTTAAAATAAAAACGTATTTTTTATTAAACGATCATGCACGATCGAGCTTAAATTTTCAACTTCCAATTCAATTCAAATCTTTCAAAATATACAATAGAAAAATTCATTGCATACTGAATTACAATTTAATGAGTAGGAACAGTTACAATAGGTGCCTATTCCTTTAATATAGCCAAGAAGCCAACAATGGTCATTAACTTACATAGGTAGACCTTTGCCTAGATTCGTATTCATGACACTTCGGCCAGGAACCGATATATTCGAAAAAGTTCTGTTCATAGTTCGGTTTGCTTGAAATTTGGTATATAGGCAACACTTTGCCTACACTAAGAATGACGATTCTTTTTTTTCGGGAAGTGGACCACGGACCCATCTATTCAAACAAATTCTATTAATCGTTTGGTTTGCCTAAAATTTGGCATATTTGCAGAACTTTGTCTAGATTAGTATTTACGAAACTTTTTTTTTTTAGGAAATGGATAAGGACCGACGGAGAGTGGGATTCGGACTGGAATTAGAACTGTAACTAGGACTGGAACTGGGATTGTGACTGTGTTTGGGACTGGGACTAGAACTGGGTGGGGGTGAGGTAAGAGGTAAAAGCACCTTAAGAGATATGCAAACCATCTTTGCAATGTGAACCCAACGCCTCTAACATCCTTATCTCTTGATCCAACTCTGTTTTGAATAGATATTTCTCAGCCTTTCCAGGGACGCATTTGCAAAAACTCTATTTTGAATATGTGTGAATGTGCGTAACAATACCTACAGCGACTTTTGTATTTGGGACTTTTTTCGCATCTTGCGGATTTGGCAACTACCAGCTCTGTTAAGAATCAAATTTTTCCAAATTGTTCGTCGCTAATACATAAGTGCATTCATACATATCTGACATCACATATGATTGAATAAATATCTTGTAGTAAACATACATACATACATACATATGTTACATATACGCATTTTGCATATAAAGTTGATTCAAGAATGGCACGTGCTTGCCTTGAAACCGAATTTCCATTACATTTAAATTGAATTGTCAAATTTAAAGAAATTTTTCGACAAAATGTTTTTAATATTAAAATTTATGCTAGTGACTGTTTGACTGGTTTGCTACACGAGCAGAGCGTACACAAAAATATATATTGGCATACGTGCTTGACTTGACGAGTTGCATCATCAGCAGTAAATCACACACATATGCACATAGACGAAAGTTAACCCATATCGCGCCATCGTTTTTCGATAGGTTTTGGGCTCATGAAAAAAAGTTCCACTAAGCATACCCAAAAAATAATTTTCGAGCCTGAAAACTTTGAGTTTTTTGACTTTTTTTCTTTGATTTTTAACGTTTTTTTCATGACCTAGTTAAACAATTTTCGTTTAATTTTAAAATTTTCGTGTATACCCTGTCCGACTTAAAATTGTCCGCTAAAAACTTTGGCGATAACAGTTTTTTGAAAAAAAAAAAAACAAATATTTTTTGGGTTTTGAGGAGTGTTTTGGTGAAAAAATTTATTTTTTCACCATTTTTTTTCTTGGAAGGGTTTCTTCAGAAAGGTGCACAAGTGTTGCCGATGAAAAGGAATTTGTCTCATAATTCCTATCCCACTTAAAATTATGCGATAAAAACGTTGGGATTAACAGTTTAAAAAAAAAAAATTGTTTTTTTTTTTTTGTTTTTCGCACTTGTTTTGGTCGAAATCGATTTTTTTCATTTTCAAGGCTCCAAATCATTTTTTATGTATATGTTTCCGTTAGACCCACCAATAAGTATACCAAAATGATCACGGAACGAGCTGAGTTGATTTAGCCATGTCTGTCTGTCCGTTTGTTTGAACGCAAACTAGTCCCTCAATTTTTGAGATATCTTGATGAAATTTGGTAAGCAGGCATATTTTGCTGTGGGATTTGACATTTGTCGGAATCGACCGGATCGGACCACTATAGCATATACCTCCCATACAACAGATTGTTCAATAAGAGTGTTTTCGTAATTTCTGCCCCATTTCTGCCTCATTTTAACAGCTAGCAATATCAAAGTTTACCATAAGCTTACGTATGGGGCATAGATGGTTGTCTGAAAAAATCGTCTTGTGTTTCTTGTGCTTTGCTTTTAGCCGCACAGAGGCGGACACACATTTGGGCTGGGACGAGATAGTGATGTTAGGTCATCGATCTTAATGTTGTGACGAATATTAGCATCACTATGCTGTTAGTAAATAATCACAACAACAAAAACGATAACACTTATGTACAATGCAACGAAGAGATATCTCACACACACACATGTATTAATTAGCCGAAGTAGTTAATCACACGCATATGGTTATAAGAAAAGCAAAAACTACAAATATACATGTATATAGCTGGTAAACAAGCATGAGATACAATTGTTCACGAACAGATTTTCACGAAATGTCTAGACCTAGGAAATGGGTGAACGAGAAAGCCGAAAGCATAAAATCAACGCAGGCTGAGGAATCAGTAATCAGTTTGATTTAAACACGCTTTGCTTTTGTGAAGTGTAGTATAATTGTACTACTTCCAAAATAGTCTAATAAAGCCCATTTTGCAATAGTGGATATTGGAGTTATTTATTCGACAGTTCAGCGATACGAACGTTAGCAGGAGGTGCAAAATAATCGGAACTCTCCAGAAATCGTTACAATATGTATAGTAAAAGGACTATAAGGTAATATAAAAGACAAGGTACAATTAAATTAGTTTTTTTGTCTTCAACACAGAATCAAGGTTCATGTTGTTAAAAGAAGTGACTTGATAACTAAGACCACCATATTATAAGCTCAAATACCCTTTAATACCTAGCATGTAAGTATATTATTATGCCAGAATATCAAAACCACTTTTCATACAGTCAAATGTTATTGAGAGTCCTTTCGAAATTTTTAATTTTCGTTTGGCATTTTTCTGTTTTTTTTTTTCTTTTGGTTGTTTTTTGGTTATAAAACTTTCACTAGCGTCGTCAGTGAGTCACTCTGTCAGCCATGAAGCTTTTTTTTTCTTGCCCTTACAATGTTAATATTGCAGCTCTTTTTTCTTGTGATAATATTTCCTCTCATCATGCCCCATCGTTGTGCTAGCTCTTGTTATTATTGTGCATACTTGCATTGCTTTTATTCATCATTCACTGACTACTCATTCGCCAATTTTTTTTTTTTGTTTTTTTTACTTTTTCGATTACCAATTTCACTATTACAGCAATCACCATATGGCTCATGTCCTGTCCGCTTTTGTTTTATTCGTCCCTTTTATTTATGTATTTATGTCAGTAGTTTAGTGGTTGCAAAAATATTTTCAATGACAGTAAAATAGACAATATTTTTTGGCACTGCTGTTGGTGATGCACCATATTTTTTGGGTTTGAAAGCTGCATTTCAACTAGGCGATGTTATTATGCCTGTATATTGTGTACGATATATGTATATTTGTGTATTTTAGTGCCCAATTTTAAATTTACTTCTTTCGTTGTTTTGCATTTTTTGTTTGTTTTTATTGTTAATTTTTTTGCACTCTGCAACATTTTTTGCTTGCCATGTTTTGGGTTTTGTTACTGAGTTGAGTGGCAAATTTGTTATTGCTGTTGTCAAAAATAACGGGTTTCTTGACTTTTATTAAGTCATATGAATAGCAAAGCAAATATTTTTTCGGTACGTGTAAAGAATTGCAATATTTGTTTGTTATTAATTGAAAAATAGAACACAATATGTACCAATGCAGCGAGATTCAGGTTCATCAAATATAATTTTTCTTTTGTGAGACATGGTTTTAGGGGCTTTTATTGATACTGTTGCGAATATTAGCATCACTATGCTGTTAGTAAATAATCACAACAACAAATACAGCAAGCAGCCGAAAGTATGTACATGCACACACATAACCAGCAGCTCGAATTGAAGAGATATCTCACATACACACATGTAGTCATGAGCTAAGATTTGTTACTCACACATACACACGCATATAACTAAATAACCAAGCAGGAGATGCATCTATTATAGAAGGTGAAACATCTAGACCTTAGGAGAAATATGCGAACGAGGCAACAGAGAGTATAAAAGCAGCGCAATCGGAGGAATAATTAATCAGTTTTGATTTAAACACGCTTTTGTGAAGTACGTGATATTGAAGAATAATTGTACTACTTTCAAAGTAGTCTAAATAAAGACAATTTTGCAATAATGGATATTTTTGGAATTATTTATTCGACAGCTCAGCGACTGGAGCGTTATCAGAAGGTGCATAATAACCAGGCTTTCTTTAAACTCGTTACAATATTGATAGAGCTGTCTATGATATATTTCTAATACGACAACAAACGCATAGTTTCAGGTTCTGTTTTAACTTGAGATCGCCACAGCTTAGCCTTGAAATGCATATCAAATGTTTGATTTTCGAAAAGTGGATTAAAACATCGTAATTATAAGCTCTTTAGGCCTACGTAGACATGAACATAGCCCAATGAATAAGAGTGCAAGGGCCAGTTTTCTATATATCAGAAGATGTGAGGTAAACACATTACACCTCTTTCCTTCGCAAGCTAAAAACAGCAGATTAACAATCTCTCTCTCTCTCTATTAGATATTTGTTGCCTGTGCAGTTTATATATGCTTCCCAATTTTATTTAATTAATTAGATGTTTGTCCAATTTCTGACCTACAGGAAACAGATAAACTTTTGATATCACATCGATAAATTTTTGACTTCTTATCAATTACTTATCGATAGATAATCGAATCGAAAACAAATGGATAAATTGTTGATAACATATCGATAGCTTTTCGATAAATAATCAATGTTTTTCGATCATAATTCGACAACCTTTAGCTAACATGTCTATAGATTTTCAATCTAAAATTGATAATAATTAATGATAAATCGATAACTTTTCGATAACAAACCGACAGGGCGGTAGGCACGTATAATGGCTGCGGATTACGCATATTTTCAGCATGCATGCTTAAAGCCAAAGGACCGGCGCAGACCGCTATAAGTTAATGAGTGTCGGCTCTAGGTCTACTCAGTAGACTCCTTGTCCTTCTGTCAACGTAGTTTGACCATGAAGGTCTTGAAATTTCGCAGCTCGTGGTAACTTTTGCTTAGCTTTGTTTACGTTAAAATTTAAAATTTTCTCCTTAGTGTGCCTTCATTCATTCCCCCACTGAGCCTCTACGTGGAAGCTCATCCGCTGTCTTATTTAGAATCCCCTTTAATCTCGAAATCATATATCGGATATTGCTATGGTGTCCAGCAATTTGAAGTTCCTTGTATGCTTCTACTAGCTTTAAGCTAGTGTATGATATTGGCTGTCAGAAAAGGTTGTTACTTTGCCAGCTATGTTCCCACCTCGATTGATTTGTAGGTCTACCAAATCGCAGTTACTTCCGCTTGAAACACACTACAGTATGGCGGTTGTTTGAATGACGTAGAAAGCTCTAGCGAATGCGAAAATATTCCAGCTCTCACACCTGAGTTATTTTTCGGTGTAGATTTGTATACAGTTATAAGATGAAACCTTTACAGCACCCACATTCCCTTAGTTCCACCGCGGTTTGTACCGACGAAGACAATAATTTTATGTCTATAGGAAGCAGTTTTAACTTGTACCAGATACTTCGTACTAATTGTTGGTCATTAAGCTTTGGTAGTTCAAAGATGGGTGGTTTGTATATGCAGCTTGTAATTTATATCGCAATATGCTACATATTTATTGCTCCGGCAATTTTATACTCTGGCGGACACCATGGTGCGGTGGTAGCGTGCTCCGCCTATTACACCGAAGATACTGGGTTCACGCCCCGGGCGAAGCAACATCAAAATTTTAGGAATATTTTTTTTCAATTATAACAAAATTTTTCGCCCCTCGTCAGTGTTCGGCAAGCACTTCGAGTGTACATCTGCCATGAAAAGCTCTCAGTGAAAACTCATCTGCCTTGCAGATGCCGTTCAGAATCGGCATAATTTAAGTAGGTTTCGTCCCGCCAAATTTTATGAGAAATTAAAAGGAGCACCACGCAAATTGGAAGAGAAGCTGGGCCTAAAATCTCTTCGGGAGTTATCGCGCCTTATATTTTTTCATTCATAATATTTCCTATCATATGGTTGTTTGCTGTAAACGCTAAACTAAGTCAAGTGAAAATATCATAGACTATATGGACATATATATACAACTACATTATAAAATTTACAATCAACAATTAAGGAAGGCTAAGTTCTGGTGTAACCGAACACTACATACTCAGCTGAGAGCTTTGGGGACAAAATAAGGAAACATCACCATGTAGGAAAATGAACCTAGGGAAACCCTGGAATGTGTTCGTACGACATGTGTATCAAATGGAAGGTATTAAAGATTATTTTAAAAGGTAGTGGGCCATAGTTCTATAGGTGGCCGCCATTTCGGGATATCGCCATAAAGGTGGACCAGGGTGACTCTGGAATGTGCTTGTACGATATGGGTATCAAATGAAAGGTGTTAATGAGTATTTTAAAAGGGCGTGGGCCTAAGTTCTATAGGTGGACGCCTTTTCGAGATCTCGCCATAAAGGTGGACCAGGGGTAACCCTAGAATGTGTTTGTCCGATATGGGTATCAAATTAAAGGTATTAATGGGGGGTTTAAAAGGGAGTGACCCTTGGTTGTATTTGTGAAGGCGTTTTCGATATATCGACCAAAATGTGGACCAGAGTGACCAAGATCATCATCTGTCGGGTACCGCTAATTTATTTATATATGTAATACCACGAACAGTATTCCTGCCATGGTTCCAAGGGTTTTTGATCTCACCCTGCAGAACTTTTTCATTTCATTCTACTTAATATGGTAGGTGTCACACCCATTTTACAAAGTTTTTCCTAAAGTTATATTTTGCGTCAATAAACCAATCCAATTACAATGTTTCATCTCTTTTTTCACATTTGGTATAGAATTATGGCATTTTTTCATTTTTCGTAATTTTCGATATCGAAAAAGTGGGCGTGGTCAAAGTCGGATTTCGGCCATTTTTATACCAAGATAAAGTGAGTTCAGATAAGTACGTGAACTAAGTTTAGTAAAGATATATCGATTTTTGCTCAAGTTATCGTGTTAGCGGCCGAGCGGAAGGACAGACGGTCGACTGTGTATAAAAACTGGGCGTGGCTTCAATCGATTTCTACCATTTTCACAGAAAACAGTTATCGTCATAGAATATATGACCCTACCAAATTTCACAAGGATTGGTAAATTTTTGTTCGACTTATGGCATTAAAAGTATTCTAGACAAATTAAATTAAAAAGGGCGGGGCGACGCCCATTTTGAAATTTTCTTTTATTTTTGTATTTTGTTGCACCATATTAATACTATAGTTTAATGTTGACATAATTTAATTATATACTGTACAGATAATAAATTTTTAGTTAAAATTTGACTTTAAAAAAAATGTTTAAAAAGTGGGCGTGTTCGTTATCCGATTTTGTTAATTTTTATTTAGCTCATATATAGTAATAGGAGTAACGCTCCTGCCAAATTTCATCATGATATCTTCAACGACTGCCAAGTTACAGCTTGCAAAACTTTCAAATTACCTTCTTTCAAAAGTGGGCGGTGCCATGCCTATTGTCCAAAATTTTACGAATTTTCTATTCTACGTCATAAGGTCAACACACCTATCAATATTCATCGCTTTATCCGTCTTTGGTAATGAATTATCGCACTTTTTCGGTTTTTCGAAATTTTCGATATCGAAAAAGTGGGCGTGGATATAGTCCGATTTCGGCCATTTTAAATAGTGATCTGAGATGGGCGCGCAGGAACCTACATACTAAATTTCATCAAAATACCTCAAAATTTACGCAAGTTATCGTGTTTACGGACGGACGGGCGGACGGACGGACTTGGCCAAATAAATTTCTTTTTTCGCCCAGATCATTTTGATATATAGAAGTCTGTATCTATCTCGATTAGTTTATGCCGTTACGGATTACTGTTATGCGAACAAACTTAATATACTCTGCGAGCTCTGATCAGCTGAGTATAAAAACAACAAAACAAATATTTACCACTCTTGCTCAAAATTACTCTTATTGGTTTGTGTTGTTGACAAGTATTGATTCAGTATATGAAATGGGCATACATAGGTTTGCGTCTCCTGCCATAAATACAATCAAAAGCAATGAAATAAAGCAAGTAACATCAATGCCAAGGGGACACAACGAATTCCGACGTGCGCATTTTACGAATTGATGTTTATGACGCCAACTTTGCTTCAATGAGTTTTGTCCTCGAAATGCATTTAAGCTGGAGTCATTGGTGCCGTATGTCGTATCGGTGTATCCGTATCCCTAACGTAATCAGCTGTTTATCGTTACGACGGTAAACCAAAACCCAATTGGTTGGCTACGATACGGTTACGACCTTAGCGGCACCAATAATCGATTGCATTGATTCTCATAAGATTGGTCGAATCAGCTGTTATAAGGTTACCGATACGGTTACCGATAAAGCACCAATGTCTCCAGCTTTACGCATTTACTATATAAACTAGCGGTTAGTTTTACAACATTATTACACGCACACACACACAACCACTCATGCAATTTTATATAAGTATGAATGTGTTTTGCGGGTTGAGAGCTTTTATATGTTTATGCCAACAAATTATTAACAGCTGTTGGCGGTAAATGTGGCTTCTAAATATTTTGTATTCATTATTAGACGACAAATTTTTGTTACATAAAAATGGATTTAGAAAATTTACAACGCGCTTAAATAACATGTTCACGCGAGTTTTAAATATGCGTGTTATTATGTATATAAATACACATGTAGACTAATAAAATTTTATCGTACATATATTAACATTTGGCTGACTTTAATTCAGGGCTGCAAACCGCCTTGAAAATCGAAGCGGTTCGGTTCAGTAGTTCGAACCACTCAGGCAAAACTTGAACCGGTTCGTGAACCGGTTCGCAGCTACCTCTGCACCGCCGAACCGGCTCGGTTCAAGTAGTTCAAACGTTTAATACTAAGTTTTGATATTATACAAAAATTGAAATTCGTCACTTGGAATCTGTGTGCAACCAACCGTCGATAATGTACCTACAAATAAAATACAGTTATTGAGATCAAATCCATGTATGTTTATTTATAAAACTTATCAAAACGGTTTGTTGATTATTATAAAATATAAGGAACGAAAATGGTTTAATGCATGACTATACCTATATGGAGTATTTACAACGCATATATTCTCCACATAAGAAAGTAGTTGTATTTTTTTAAGAGAAGAAAAACTATTCAATTATCTGCTTTCAATATACATATAAAACATACCTACTAAATTTTAGCTGCAAGGTTACTAACAAACTAGAAGATATTCATGAAAATGTAAATGTTTTCTTTGCTTTTCTTAGGCATTAAGCTTATAAATGTTGATATACGGTTATGTGAAACATAATATGGTCTCCATTTAAAACGGTATTGTTCCCAAATTATGTTTATTTATTAGTTTTTAATAACTCCAATTTAAAATATCGTTCTAACTATAACACAGACTATATATATATACATTTCAAAGCTTTCACAAAGCTCCCAACAATTAATCAAATTTTTATCAGTTTTCCAGACTTATTAAAAACTTTAAAATAATTTCTGAGTGTGCAGTTTTTTAGCTCGTCTAACTGTAGTGTAATAATGTGCAAGTTTCAAGATGGTGTTCGCATTTTTTTCCATACAACGCGTGAACACAAGTTTTTTTTATATGGAAGATATGGACAACACCCTCGGGGGAAAAAATTAAAAAAATTAACAGTAATTCTCATCTACTTGAAACTTCCACACTATTACACAACAATTGAATGAGCACATTCAGAAATTTTCTAAAAACTCTTTATAAAAAGTTTCGAAAATTTATAAAAATTTGATTAATTTAACTTTAAAATTTTTATAATTATACATATGTATGTGGTTTGTGTTATAGTTCGCACTATGTTATAAATGAAAAATGAAAAAGCTCTTTCATATAAAAAGTTGATATGCACGGGTTTTGAACTCATTTTGTAAATTTGTTTATTTTTTCACCAGCTTTTGACCACAGGCGCAAACAATAGACGCTATTACTATCAAAAGTGGCAACTCACGGGGTTGCCATCGAGAAAAAATGTAAGCAATTTTATCTTAAAGTTGTATTTTCAAGGAAAGTGGTGAACTAAATAAGTTAAGTGATTTTTGTTGAAACTTTATTTTGAACCAAACCGAACCATTTTTTTGGGTGGTTTTCGGTTCGGTTTTTGGAGTTACGAAAAAGAAACAACACGGTTCGTGGTTCGGTTCAAAGCCTCAAAATAGCGGGTTCGAACCGTACCGGTTCATGAACCGGTTTTCAGCCCTGCTGTAATTATGCAATTATTTGGAGAGTTTATTATTATCAGCAGGATCAAATTACCCGCACTAGCGATTTAAATTAGTATGACAAAATTTATTAATATTTGGTGTGTATATACACACAGTACAGTCGGAAAGTATTAGAGAACAAGATAAAAAAAGATGTTGATGTTGAAATAGCCTCAGAATTGTATTTTTCCAGATTGAAAATGGTCAAGTGAAAGGAAATATCCGTCGCAATATAAACCCAAAATATTATTTGGAAAAAAATAATATGCAATAAGTAAGGCCAATCGACGGAAATCTGCATCATAAATTCGTGCTGAAATCAATGAAGACTTCGATTCACCAATATCGCTCTCCACAGTAAAAGGCCGGCTTAAATAAAAAGGTGTGATTGGACGCATTGCTGTCATAAAGCCACTTCTACGGCCAATAATTATACGGAAAAGACTTAAGTTCTCTTAAGAACATATTGACTGGACGATTGATCAGTGGAAATCAGTTGTATGATCAGAGGAATCAAAATTCGAACTTTACGGTAGCCATAGGCGCCAATATGTTCGCAGAAACGTCAATTAAAGATTCAAAGCAGATTGCAATTGTGCCAAATGTGAAATATAGCGGTGCCTAGGTGATCGTTTGGGGCTGATTCAGCTACGCTGGTGTTGGTCAACTAAAAAAGATTGAAGGAATTATGAAAAAAGAGCAAAATTACAGTATACTCCAGCGCCATGCAATACCATCTGGCATTAATTTGATTGACTACGGATTCATTTACGAACAAGATAACGACCCGAAACATACACCAAAATATTGTACTTCTTATTTAGAACGAAAAAAAGGCGCAGGTGACCTTGATACAATAGAGTGGCCACCAAAATCCCCCGATCCCATAGAGCTATTATGAGAATAATCTAAAGCCAACAAGCCTCTGGGATTGTTTGAACAAAGCGTGGAATTATATTTCACAACAAACACTTCAAAACTCATCGAAGGAATGCCGAAATTGTGCGCTGCAGTCATTAAAGCAAAAGGTGGCCATTTTCAAGAGAATCACTTAAAGTAACATACTGCTTTCTTATAAATTTTGATGGAACTTTCAGTAAAATTCTTTAAAAATGCCTTTGAATTATAGAACTAAGTTGAATGTACAAAACTACTGTGAATATGTGAATAATATTTTGTAAATGATAAAATAAACTGACAAAAACAAATTTTTAATCTTTCCGACTGTACGGTACATATACGAAAAATAGCCAAACGTACTGATTATCAACTAGTAATAAGCAAAGAGCCCAACCCTAACAGATTTTAGAAAAATTTATTCATGTGAACAATAATTTAAAATTCAATGCTTTCTTGACAGCATGCGATATTGCAGATATTAGTATTACATATCTGCTTTGCAGATGTCGTTCAGAGTTAGAATATAATATGTCACCTGAGAAAGGAAAAGTCACCCAAACGATTGTGTTGTGTAACTTCAATTAATCAAGAGATTACTAACCCAATTTATAACTTTTCCAAACCAATTATCAGCTTCGCCTACTCCTTTTTATTTAGGGGGCTTGGCTTTGGTGACTCCAAGTTCCTCGCGAATAAAGGGGCTTGGATGATCTGGAAGGATCAACGTGGTCACATAAAAGTGTTTCGCGATGATCAGGTGTTACACTCAAGAAAAAAAATCCTAAAAACGAGAGAAATTATTATTATTATATGGTACACGCTATTTCGTCATAGATATCGCTAAAGCTGGGCAATCATTTTCTTAAAATTTTTTACTGTATTTAATTGCTTTATACAATTGTTTTTGTAATTGGTATTCGAGAAAAATTACAAAGTTTACAAACGGCGATGGTCAGGGCCGTAGAGAGAAAATCCGTGCCTGGGACTAAACAATTTACGGGCCCCTATAAAAAATCCATTAATACATTTGATTAACTTGAATTAATGACGTCTCATTCATGAATCATTATTGATGGATTACATCAAAAAAAAATTTTGCCACATCAACTAAATGATTAACACAGAATATATACTATTTATACTACTTTATTGTAACGTAGAAATAAAATTCTCTTTTAATATATTTATTTTGGGCCAATTTTTGTTACAATTGTAATTATTTTGAGCTTTTCGGCCGATAAAATAAAGACAAAACACAAGGTTCCTCTTTTCTTCCTACGCGTTTCGATGCAATTTTTTCATCTTCATCAGGGAGAATTCAATTTATAACATTGAAACTTTCAACATCTAACAGATAAATAAACAAAACTTTACATTTAGTTTACTGCCCCCGTTCATGTTTCCTGCTTCGTCCATTGGCTGATAATTCTCTTTTAACAACCACATATTGTTTCAGATAATCTTTTCTAGTTATTTGGTAACATCTTAATACATTTCTGATAAATTTAATGACGATTATGAATTTTAGTTATTCAATATATAAAGTTCGGATATCAAAGAGTGGCTTTACTTGCTTTTTTTGCTGCAAAGTTTTTTATAATAATATCAAAATTTAACTGTCTTGCCGAAACGTATTCAACACAAAGCATGGCAAGTCCTGAAACTCGCTCTTGAGACGAACACGATCTATGAAAGTTTTTGATTCTTGAAAGGACGCTGAAGGAACGTCCTGTACTAGCTACAGTGACAGGTATAGTGCAAAGGATACGTAAAGCAACAGAAATTTTGGGGAAAATTGTATACAGATTTTGAACAAATTGTGGCGAATATTAGGGACACTAAGTGATACTCACATCATTAATCTGATACTAAGTAAATAAAGCCACAACAACAATAAGAAAGCAGTCAGTTGTATCTACATAAACGAATCAATCATTATGTCTACATATATGTACGTACACGCAGCGGAGAGAAAGCGCACAAACACATGCGTATATCTTATCTGAGATACTCACAAAAGTAGACAATAATTTGTGGAAGTATCACTCACATATACACGCGCATCTGTAGTTATAGCTGGTAATTTTATAGCTGGTAACTGAGTTAGATTCTAGAAACGCCTAGAAGTATGCGAACTAGGAAATCACAGAGTATAAAAAGAGGTGAAGCTGAGAATCAGTAATCAGTTTGATTTCAGCACGCTATCAGTTGAGCAGTAGAAGTGTGAGGTACTTTTATAAAGGCCATTTTGCATTATTGAATAGTGAAGTTATTTATTCAAAAGTTTAGTGACTCGAACGTTAGTAGAAGGTTGCAAATAAGCAGAAATTCGTAACATTATGTAGAAGGCATTTAGAAATTCCAATGGTCACAGACCTTTATCAAAATTTGCTTCGTAGCTGTGTTTGAAGTGAATTCTTTCGCATTCTAAGTTTCGAAAAATGTCCGACTTGTATTTTTCGACAAATTTTGCTGCGCTCGCCCGAACCGTAGTTTCATCCATGTCTTAAGACATTCAAATTGCCACAAAAAAGAAAACGTCTCGCTCGAATTTCTCATAGCTGCAAATCGTTCAGTAATGCCAGTGATTACCGAATCAACGATCACCAGGAATGTATTGTTTTTAAAATCAGACTCTGAATCATCCGTAATCATCTCATTTAAATTATCTTCAGAACGTCTTTTGGGTTTTCTCTTTCGAATGTCCGGAAACTTTGGCGAGATGTTCAATTGAATAGCAACTGTTTTGCGTTTAAAATTGTTTCCCATTGGTTCCTGATCAGCTTCATATCAGCCAATAAGGCATCTAGATGTCGGACCTCAACATCTATGGTGATGTCTCTAGCTTGTAGGACCACGTTTCTTTCATCAATGTTAGTCAGTATTTTGAACCAAATTGAGGAAAGCCAGATACATTCGAACATGTTGATGTACTTGAGAATGCCGGTAACATCGCCGTATGCTTGCGCAGTCAAACTTGGCTTTTTGCAGAAAGACTATGAAGAGAGCTCGGTACATTTTTTTTTTGAGGATGTCCCATCGTTGTGGAGTGCTGCTGAAAATAGTAAAACATTTTTGTACAACTCCGAAGAAAGTAATTGCAGCCGTACAAAATTCTGCAGCATCAACACCACATAAATTGAGATTGCGGGTTGCACAAGGCGAGTAATCAGCATTCGAATTTTTGTCGAGAATGTGACGTAGTGCTCCGTTGTAAGCTCCTTTCATATTGGCGCAATTATCGTACCTTTGTGCGCGACAATCTTCAATAAAATATGGCGAATTAGAGCAGCGATTTTCTCACCAGTTTTTTGGTTACAATTCACGAAAGCCAAAAACCATTCTTGAATTGTAAAATTTATTGCTTTCGAATTGAAATGGAGTTAGCGCAAAATGAACGTAGTCAACGTGACCAGCATCAGGCTTAGCATCAACGCTAATAGCAAAATACTTGGATATCTTGCCTTGATCTAATATAGTTTCCCTTACGTGCTTTGCACCAATTTCTATAAACTCGTTCTGAATGTATGGGGAAAGATAATGAACTTGTAAACGTTTGTGCTGCTGTTTTGAAATCCTAACTTTATCCAAATGATCTCTAATATAGGATCATATTGGCTTATGAGATCTTAGATGCCCAAAAAATGTCCATCGTTTCGTTCACCAAGATATATACTTTCGCCTTTGTAACCTAGGCCTCTTTCACCCAAAACTAAAATAGTGTCCAAAATTCTATATAAAATTTCTTTCCACTTTCGAGTTTCAGTAATTAGCTGTTTATTGATAACTGTATCAATTGTAGCCTCATTTTGAAATAGATTTTGTAAATATCGCCATTGAATATAACGTTTAATGTGATCCTGAGTATTTTCGTGTGATGGGAGTTTATCGTATAGCTTCTTCCATACTTGGAATTTCGAATATCCGCCAGGACAACAAATCTTAGATCGATTTAAAATATTGGTGCTAAACAGACAACATGGTAGGCAATAAGGAGCATTGCTACTGGCACTCCACACTAAGCAGTCACGCTCCACTTTCTCTCCATTTGACAAGAGTCTGTTTAACAACGAGGTAGGAAATGCCTCGTCGTGATAATCACGTGGAAAAATAACAGGATGCCTTTGATGATCTCGACGAATTATTTCGTTGACTTCTTCAGATCGCAAAAACTCATTATTCACGGTACCGATATCGAAGTCGTTTAAATAATCTGGAATTTGATAAAGAGTTTGTGGTATTGTTGGAAGACTTTTTGAAGATGAACCTTCATCAGTGTCACCACGAAAACTTTGCGATTTCGGATTCATATAAACATACATTTGTGTTTGATGTTTTTATTGTCTCCTCAGGCGCAGGCAAAAAATCATTATCAATATTCGTTGCTTTTGAAATTCGGCTCCTGAAGACTCTCCTGAATTAAAAAAAAAAATGTCTTAGTGCCTCTAAATAGCGGGCTCCCTTAGAAACCCCGGGTCCGGGGGGATCCCAACACCCCCCCCCCCCCTTTCGTCGTGCCTGGCGATGGTTACTAGCACATGTTTCTGACTTTGACTTCTTCATCAGCTACCTTCTCGGGAGCTGAGTATTTAACTCATATGTCTGACTGGATAAAGGCATCTGCCTTTACACTAGGAAAATATGAATGTTGGAGATTTCGAGATTATATTATTTATATAATATTGAACAGCGGAAGTACTGCTTATAAATCAATGCTATATACACAATGTTTCTAAGGTCTTAGAGCGCGCCTATAATTATTCCACACAATTAGGATTAAAAAGCATATAGAATTAGTATGTACATAATTGGTGAATAAAGGAATAGCAACAAAAAGGCACACTTAGAGACCAGTTGCAAAAAAAGAAGAAAAGCAAATGGGAAGGCTTATGTGCAGTTTAGAAAATTGCTTCTGTTTTTATGATATGGAAATGAGTTTTTCGAATTCGGGCACTCCAACATTCTTACGGATTTCGCCATCATTCCAGGCAGTACCAACTTTTTTTATCGACAACTATACGTATGTTTATATGCATATAATTGTTTTGAGAATAGGGACTCAGTTGAGCTAATGGAATAGTAAACCGGTTCACAGATAGGCCGAAATTCAATATAAGGTCCCGCTTGGCAATTGTGGGTAGATGACAAATGGTCTGCTGAAATCATAATGTTCTCCAAAGCTCAGGCATCAGTGGTGACTGCAGGCTTGAGAGTTCATTATTTTAAGTGGCTACCTGCGTTAGTTCTTTTTATATATTGAAAAAAAAAGAAAAAGGAATTCCTGTTAAAGCTTCGCGCAGGATGACGACTGTCCACTTAACTCTTCGTAGGATCGATTTAAGACTTATTCGAAACTATAGCAATGCTACGCTGCGGTTCTCTATGTGATTTCAGTTAATGTACCTTTATCTTATTAGTCTCATAATGGACCATCATGCTGTACAAGTAAGATTCTCGTACAGCTTAGTAACAATTAGTCTAAATTTCACATTTTTTTTTTTCATTTGTTTCTCTTTTTTATTTTCTTTTCTTCTTATTCATGTCTTTTTAATACTCAATAAAAACAATAAATGCAAGGGGCGTAAACCTCCAAAGACATTTTAGGCCAAGCTTTTCCCACAAATTGACGGGGCGGGGTCTTCTGTGTTATGCGGACTGCAAATGGTAACTTTAAGGCTTATGAATTTTACCTAACTTTTTGTGGCAGAAATACACTCGGAGTGTTTGCCAAATCACTTTTGAGGGACGCGCCTTATTAGATTTTTTTTTTCTAATCAAAATACTTATCTCTTAATTTTTGATGTTACTTTGCCTGGGAGTGGAACCCAGAACCCTCGGTGTGGGAGGCGGAGCACGCTGCCACCACACCACGACGTGCACCTAATTCTTAATTAATACTTCTTTACAAATGGCCTGAAGAATATACGGAAGATTTATGGCCCTCTCCGTGCACAATTAATTATTTAAGTCTAACTCAAGTCTGCGAGAATGATGATGATTTGGAAAAATTTAGTGATACAAAATGAGCCCTCGTATATTGTTTTCAACACAGTACCCGTCCCCTTCCCCTGCGTGTGGCTGTAGACATATCTGAGTAAACATTGGCACATCATCAAATTTCTTTCCGAAGGTCAACGATGAAGACCATAAATCTGCATTAAAACACACCTCATCTATACACCGACAGAAAGATTGTTATTTTTAACATCCATATATTAGCTTGACGTGTTTGTTTATATGTAGACAACTATCCTTAATATAACGTAATAAAGAATGTTACGTATACGCACGTGTAGTCGTCTTTGCATGTGGTATGAAAATGCTTGGTTGTTAATAAAACAACGTCCTTATATCCTTTGAACTAAATGGTTATTATTTGATTACAAGTCGTTAAAGTTGTACAATGTTCAATGACCAACTGACAAGTTCTGTGTTAAATACCACAAAATGTGGATAATAAAAATAAACTGTTTGCGTTCGCAATTACATAGCTTTAAATAGTTATCCAACTGTTTCAATAGCTAAGATAGCCAAACATATTATTTCTATGACACTTAACCACACCCGCAACAATAAAGCCCGCAATCAGTTTGACGCCATTACAAACATATAATTGCTATACCACAATATGTTCCCACAACAATTTTCTAACAATTCACAACCAAATCTATACCCACAAACATACTCTTTTACATCCATCTATGCATTGTTAAATATTTTGCTATTTATATGCTTATTGTACTATTTGTTATGTGCTTTGATAACTTTTTTATATCGTTTCTCTTTTCAAGCTGCTTTGGTATATGTGAACACATTGATACACAAATATGTGTATGTATGTATGTACATAAGTTACGTTGTGTTTGTTACTCATATGCTTGATAGCCCCTGGGACTGATAATGAAATCCTCCAAAAATCAGTAACTTTATATTTGTGTATGCATGTTTTGATTGAATTTTGATTTTATTTCAGCCTTCTGGGATATACTTTGTTAGCTTTTGTGTTAAATTTCACAAAAATATTTTTTAACACTAACTCGATTCATAATGCTATTATTTTAGAAGAATATACAAAAAGCGGAATAGAAAGATTTAAGGCGTTATTTTTTTTTTTTTGTTTCAATACTATTGGGTACTGTGTTATATACATAATAACGAGCTTTAGGAAAGTAATCTTATCTTATCTTATTAATATAATAAATGTGAAAGTTTCAGTTTGTGTCCATTTTGTGTTTTTCTTTCTGAATCAGTCAAATCAGAAAACCCGTAAGGATTTAAATCAAATTTTGCACGCAGATAGCTCGTAGTCTGGAAGGAGCTACTGGGAACAGTAAATTCGAATAATTTTTTAAAAATTTTGTGACTCAATCACGCCAGCTGAACAGCTCAGATTTGAATACAATTTGACACAAATATAAACAATAGTAAAGGAGGATCTACTGGCTGTTGTTTTTAAAAAAAGTAGGGGTGGGGTCCTTCAACCCTTGGGAACGGTAACTTTTCCATTACTTGCAGCCGATATAACTTTAAGTATATCGAATTTCAGTTTTGATATAAAGTCTACGGGCTATATTAAGAGAGTAAGAGCAATTTCAGAAAAGTTTGCAGAATACATCTGCGAGCACGAAAATATCACTGACAAAGTTTTCAACTCACATCAATTAAATTCTTTCTTAAACGGTTTTATTTAGCTTGACTCTGTGTACCGAACAGAATTTTGGAATTGAAATTAAAGAAAGTTCCCAATAAGCTACAAGCTTGAAACTTGGAACATAGTTCAGAACAATGCAATAATAAGAAAAAAACTCCGATAGGTGGCGCGATATATTCAAAAAAATCCTAATTGTTATCCGATTAGGCTCATATTTGTAATACATATTACATACATGAATAGAAAGGACAAATGAAAAAGAATCACCGCCAGATGGCGCAAGGATCGAGATTTGGCTCATATTTGGAACACATATTATATATATGAATAAAAAGCGACATATGAAAAAATTGCCGTCGGATGGCGCAAGGATAGATATAGTCAAAAAAATCATATTTGGGCCCGATATGGCTCATATTTGGAAAACTAATATGACATACAGAAATTGAAACCGCTTTAGTAAAATTAAAATAATTTAAAAAAAATTGTTAAGTTAAAGGGTTTTATTGAAAACAATACTTACATTAAGTAATAATAATACTAAACGCTATAAAATAATTAGGTAGATCTTAGGTACTAATCATCAACATAGAAATTTGGCGCTTTTATTTAGTTGTCTAATTAACGCCCTAGATTGATGAGGAGTACGATGATTAGTACCTAGAACCTACCTATTTATTTTTTATCTTTTGATATTGTTATTATTAAATGCCAGTACTGTTTTCAATAAAACCGTTTAACTTAAACTTTTTTTAATTCTTTTATTTGTTTTGCTATTTATATTAGAGACGAATTGCAAAATTTATACACGGCGATGATTGCTAGGAGTTGTTTTTGAATTTAATTTTTAATCAGCTACCTTTTCGGGAGCTGAATTTTGAACTCGAAATCTCCAACAATCATGCTTCATACCGTTGTGCGATGAACAGCTCGAAAGACAAATGAATTAAAATTTACGTTCAAGGGTTAACAAATATGATAGACGACTTGATGTTCCCGAGCATGCTGGTGTTAGAAGGCGACCTACATTCACAGGCTCTAAGATTCCAGGGCCAAAAAAGGTATTCTGCTGCAATTGGGCTAGTATCAGAAAGATTGATCCTACAGGGACCCGCGGAAGATAACCGGCACTTCCATTCTCCTTTGATGAGCGCGATCATTCCGCTCTCCTAAGTAGAATGGTAAATATACGTTATTAATTTTAACTGTATTTCAAATTTTTTTAATTTCCAAAAAAAAAAAATTTTATTTATATCGCCAAAATGTTTGGTTGCAGATTATCGGCAACTTTTTGTTGGAGTTGCGTATCATATTTACACATTGCGCCTCTTTCTAAGCAATAATTTGACATTTCATTCCAACTAGAGTTACCCCAGTGGTTGAAATTCAACCACAGGAAACGAAAGGAAAGGAAAGGAAGGAAAATCAGTGGAAGGGAAATGAAAATGAAAGAAATATAATTTGTCATTTTAATATAATAATAGGAACATTCGATGGGTAATATAATGAATAAAAAAAAAAAAAAATAAATGTAAGGCGCGATAACCTCCGAAGAGATCTAAGGCCGAGCTTCTCTTCCAATTTGCGTCGTGCTCCTCTTGATTTTTCCCTACAAATTGGCCGGACGGGACCTACATGTTTTATGCCGACTCCGAACGGCATCTGCAAGGCAGATGAGTTTTCACTGAGAGCTTTTCATGGCAGAAATACAATCGGAACGCTTGCCAGACACTGCCGAGGGGCGACCCCGCTTAGAAAAATTTTCTTCTAATTGAAAAATTTTTATTTCTAAAATTTTGATGTTGCTTTGCCCGGGAGTTGAACCCAGGGCATACGGTGTGATAGGCGGAGCACGCTACCATCACACCACGGTGAATAAGTAAGCTGAAAATAGGGACATTTTATATTGCTCTGGCAGGAAGGGTATGATTTAATCAATCTTATTCTAGTAAACAAAAGGTAGGAAAAGGAAAGGAAAAGAAAGGAAAAGAAAGGAAGGAAAATCAATGGATGGGAAATGAAAATAAAAGAAATGAAAGAAAAGAAAAGTAGAGGAATGGGAAAGAAAGGAAAGGAAAGGTATGGAAAGGAAAGGAAAGGAAAGGAAAGGAAAGGAAAAGAAAGGAAAGGAAACAAAGGAAAGGAAAGCAAAAAAAAAGAAAACAAAGGAAAGGAAAATAAAAGAATAGAATGGAAAAGAAAAGAAAGCAAAGGAAAGAAAAGAAATAGACTTGATGCATGTTCAGCTATGTATTTTTGTTTAATTTTTATTGTGTACAAAGCAACGCTTCGGCCATGCTCACGATTCAGCATAGTACACAAAAAGCTAGTACACACACACAGCGTGTCTATAGTATAAATAAGTCCATGTGTAGTGGTGTGACTTTTATGTTAAATTTTTTATATCAAGATGATTTTTTAAATTTTTTTTATTTATGGATAACAGTGCAGCTCAAAATTTCCTATCAACACATATATAATTTGTATACCTTAGAATTATAGTTTAGCAGAAAACGGTTCCACATTTTTTCATCTTGTCTATTTATATACAAGATTCTTTCTAAAAATTTGTTTTATTTATTGACAATTTTAAGAATTACTGTAAAATATTAGGAATGTCAATTAAAATTATAAATGTGTATTCAGAACCGACAAAAGGATTTATAATAATAAAAAAGTAAAAATAACAAAAACCAAAATTTGACAACATAAGGAATACAGCCCAAAACAAGTCGCCGAGCGAAAGAAATTCGGTGTCAGTCCGCTTTACTCGTCACCCCCTCTTCTTCAATTAACGGGTTTCAGCAACAAAAATATTTGTACATACAAAGAAGAAGAACAAGAATTTCAAATTATATTGAAAGTATATGGAGTTAAATTGTTACAGTTGGCAGGTTTTATTTTTAGTAAGTTTTGGCGATTCTCGACATTTAAAACATACATTTTTCACAGCCATGCATAGAAAGCGTAAATAATTCCATCAATAACAAGAAGTCGTTTTGGGTCAAAAGTGGAGTTAGCAGCTTTTACTGCGACATCGATTGTATTTGTAATTATGAATAAAGACATACAACCAATAGAGTGCTTCGTAGAAAAAAATTCATTTCAAATTTTGCCTGCACAAATCAATAAATTCAATCCAAAAGTTTGAAATATTTATTTGACCACAACCACACTAGAAGCGTTTAATATGCTAGTGCTTTGATTTTGCGTTAATGTATTTATCAACCTGTATTCTTTTACATGTACACGTTTATTAAAGTTTTCGGTAAATTAAACAAAACAAAGTCTTTTGTGCCTAAAAGCAGGCTACACATCAGTAACACCCCCTATGTGAAAGTAAACACATTTAGCGGAAGTTAGTTATCTAAGGTAAACAGATATATTTATGTTGGTACACTTGTCCATTTGTACAAACATACATGAAATCGTATATCCTATATAAACAAAGCACACACACATTCTACTTTACATTGACATCAAAAGTTTTTGTTGAAGCCGAAGGGATGCGGTGCACTAACTCAATATTTGACTTTTATATTTCGAAAATATTTTTATTTGTATTTAAATAGTTTAGAATTTTAAGCAATCCCAACAGAATTAAGTATAATTCGAACTATTTAAATATTATGTACATATATGCAGTGATGTACGGTTTTATTGTCTTAATGCCTAAGAGAATTACAACTTTTTGGAAAAGTGCTAATTTATCTCAGTAAATAACAAGTAAGGAAGGTTAAGTTCGGGTGTAACCGAACATTACATACTCAGTTGAGAGCTATGGTGACAACATAAGGGAAAATAACCATGTAGGAAAATGAACCGAGGGAAACCCTGGAATGTGTATCAAATGAAAGGCGTTAGAGAGTATTTTATGAGGGAGTGGGCCATAGTTCTATAGGTGGATGCCATTTAGGGATATAGCCATAAAGGTGGATCAGGGTTGACTCTAGAATGCGTTTGTATGATATGGGTTTCAAATGAAAGGTGTTAATGAGTATTTTAAAAGGGAGTAATCCTTAGTTCCATAGGTGGACGCATTTTCGAGATATCGCCATAAAGGTGGACCAGGGGTGACCCTAGAATTTGTTTGTACAATATGGGTATCAAAAGAAAGGTGTTAATGAGTATTTTAAAAGGGAGTAATCCTTAGTTCCATAGGTGCACGCCGTTTCGAGATATTGCCATAAAGGTGGACCAGGGGTGACCCTAGAATTTGTTTGTACAATATGGGTATCAAAAGAAAGGTGTTAATGAGTATTTTAAAAGGGAGTAATCCTTAGTTCCATAGGTGGACGCATTTTCGAGATATCGCCATAAAGGTGGACCAGGGGTGACCCTAGAATTTGTTTGTACAATATGGGTATCAAAAGAAAGGTGTTAATGAGTATTTTAAAAGGGAGTAATCCTTAGTTCCATAGGTGGACGCCGTTTCGAGATATCGCCATAAAGGTGGGCCAGGTGTGACTCTAGAATTCGTTTGTGCGATATGGGTATCAAAAGAAAGGAGTTAATGAGTATTTTAAAAGGGAGTGGCCCTTAGTTCTATAGGTGGACGCTTTTTTGAGATATCGCCATAAAGGTGGACCAGGGGTGACCCTAGAATTTGTTTGTACAATATGGGTATCAAAAGAAAGGTGTTAATGAGTATTTTAAAAGGGGTAATCCTTAGTTCCATAGGTGGACGCCATTTAGAGATATCGCCACAAAGGTGGACCAGGGGTGACCCTAGAATTTGTTTGTACAATATGGGTATCAAAAAAAAGGTGTTAATGAGTATTTTAAAAGGGAGTAATCCTTAGTTCCATAGGTGGACGCCGTTTCGAGATATCGCCACAAGGTGGACCAGGGGTGACCCTAGAATTTGTTTGTACAATATGGGCATCAAACGAAAGGTGTTAATGAGTATTTTAAAAGGGAGTGGGCTTTAGTTCTATAGGTGGACGCCGTTTCGAAATATCGCCCTAAAGGTGGACCAGGGGTGACTCTAGAATATGTTTGTACGATATGGGTATCAAATTAAAGGTATTAATAAGGGTTTTAAAAGGGAGTGGTTGTTGTTGTATAGGTGGTCGCCTTTTCGAGATATCGCCATAAAGGTGGACCAGGGGTGACTATAGAACGCGTTTGCACGATATGGGTATCAAATGAAAGGTGCTATTGAGTATATTAAAAGGGAGTAATCCTTAGTTCCATAGGTGGACGCGGTTTCGATATATCGCCATAAAGGTGGACCAGGGGTAACCCTAGAATTTGTTTGTACAATATGGGTATCAAAAGAAAGGTGTTTATGAGTATTTTAAAAGGGAGTAATCCTTAGTTCCATATGTGGACGCCGTTTCGAGATATCGCCATAAAGGTGGAGCAGGGGTGACCCTAGAATTTGTTTGTACAATATGGGTATCAAAAGAAAGGTGTTAATGAGTATTTTAAAAGGGAGTGGGCCTTTGTTCTATAGGTGTTCGTCTTTTCGAGATATCGCCATAAAGGTGGACCAGGGGTGACTTTAGAATATGTTTTTACGATATGGGTATCAAATGAAAGGTGTTAATGAGTATTTTAAAAGGGCGTGGGGCTTAGTTCTATAGGTGGACGCCTTTTCGAGATATCGCCATAAAGGTGGACCAGGGGTGACTCAAGAATGAGTTTGTACGATATGGGTATCAAATTAAAGGTATTAATGAGAGTTTTAAAAGGGAGTGGTGTGAAGGCGTTTTCCAGATATCGACCAAAATGTGGACCAGGGTGACCCAGAACATCATCTGTTGGATACAGCTAATTTATTTATATATGTAATACCTGCCAAGATTTTAAGGGTTTTTTATTTCGCCCTGTAGAACTTTTTCATTTTCTTCTACTTAATATGGTAGGTGTCACAACCATTTTATAAAGTTTTTTCTAAAGTTATATTTCGCGTCAATAAAACAATCCAATTACCTTACCATGTTTCATGCTTTTTTTTGTATTTGGTATAGAATTATGGCATTTTTTCATTTTTCGTAATTTTCGATATCGAAAAAGTGGGCGTGGTCATAGTCGGATTTCGTTCATTTTTCATACCAAGATAAAGTGAGTTCAAGTAAGCACGTGAACTAAGTTCATTAAAGATATGTCGATTTTTGCACAAGTTATCGTGTTAACGGCCATGCGGAAGGACAGACGGACGCCTGTGTATAAAAACTGGGCGTGGCATCAACCGATTTCGCCCATTTTCACAGAAAACAGTTAATGTCATAAAATCTATGCCCCTACCAAATTTCAAAAGGATTGGTTAATTTTTGTTCGACTTATGGCGTTAAAAGTATCCTAGACAAATTAAATGAAAAAGGGCGGAGCCACGCCCATTTTGAAATTTTCTTTTATTTTTGTATTTTGTTGCACCATATCATTACTGGAGTTGAATGTTGACATAATTTACTTATATACTGTAAAGATATTAAATTTTTTGTTAAAATTTTACTTAAAAAAAATTTTTTTTTTTTAAGTGGGCGTGGTCCTTCTCCGATTTTGCTAATTTTTATTAGGCGTACATATAGTAATAGAAGTAACGTTCCTGCCAAATTTCATCAAGATATCTTCAACGACTGCCAAATTACAGCTTGCAAAACTTTTAAATTACCTTCTTTTAAAAGTGGGCGGTGCCACACCCATTGTCCAAAATTTTACTAATTTTCTATTCTGCGTCATAAGTTCAACTCATCTACCAAGTTTCGTCGCTTTAGCTGTCTTTTGTAATGAATTATCGCACTTTTTCGGTTTTTCGAAATTTTCGATATCGAAAAAGTGGGCGTGGTTATAGTCCGATATCGTTCATTTTAAATAGCGATCTGAGATGTGTACTCAGGAACCTGCATACCAAATTTCATCAAGATACCTCAAAATTTACTCAAGTTATCGTGTTAACGGACGGACGTACGGAAATGGCTCAATCAAATTTTTTTTCGATCCTGATTATTTTGATATATAGAAGTCTATATCTATCTCGATTCCTTTATATATGTACAACCAACCGTTATCCAATCAAACTTAATATACTCTGTGAGCTCTGCTCAACTGAGTATAAAAAGTATATTTGGTCAGTTGATATTGGAATGCATGTACTACGTTTAGTACTTATTTTGTAGTTATTTTGAATAAATCAAATCTTCGAATTCTCATAAAAGCATTGGTGGGTATTTTTATTTACGCTTGATGATTTTTACAGTGTCATAATTAACTGTCACTTAGCAGCCTCAGTAGTTTTAGAAATATCGTTACAAAGCACGCCAGTAATTATAATGGATCGAACACATTCGACTTTTGCGTCGCTTAGCGCTGACGTCACTTTAAAAGAACGCACTTTGAAATTTTTCACGCTGCAGTGAACGCAAAAGGAAAACTATAATTAAAATTTTTTTTTAATACAAAATATGTGCATAGTAAATTTTTAAATTCAAAAAGGTAAGTATTTTTGCATACTGAAGAAAATTAATTGCGAATACAAAATGTAAGTTTTTAAATTAATTTCGCGTTACGATATCGTTGCCTGTGAATGGAGAAAATAGCCATGGGGACGTGTGTGTTCAAAGTCAGCTGGTGAGCGCCAAACTGGCGCAAAAGTCGAATGGGTCCCTTAACAAATTTCTTTCCATCGATAGGAAATATGTTAATTTTTGATAATAAATTTATAAATTTTTCGATAAGTATTCGATAGCTTTTTGATAATAAATCGATAGCAAATCGATAATCATTCAGAAACTAATAAATCAACAACAAGCCTCTAATATACTGCCAACCAATTAATAATGAATCGATTAACCATCCCGAAGTGATCCCCAAATGACAGCGGAGGAACACCAAAATATTTCCTTAGATCATAGAATAAAAAATTACCATGAATTGAAGACGACAAAACAACTTCTTAGATTATCACGAAACGGCCACAAATTGACCTCGAAAGGCAGCAGGAAAATCGCAAAACTTTCTCTAAATTATTGTAATAACTATCTCGTAAGATACTCCGAAACATCTTTAACAATCCAAAAAATACCCAGGAAGAATCACAAAATAGTCCCCAAACGAATCCAAGATATCCCCAAAATGGTCCCAGGGATTCACCCTTGTGTGGACCCGAAATATTCAATACAACCATCCCGATATAATTCTAAATCCATCCCGAAATGAAAACGCAAGGGTCCCTTAAAGTCGATCGCTCTACTCAAGATTCTTAGCATGGCAAGGAATTAAGCAGTTGGGTTCGGTGAATTAAACTTTTGTTTAGTCTTCACCGGCAATTCGGTCTCAGTATAAGTCTCCAAGTCCCGCAGTATCCGCACCATGATGGAAGTGTAAGTGTTGTCTGCTGACTCTTCTGCATCATCTTCCGAAGGGAAGTGTGCATCGAAAAGCGCTTTCTTTTCTTTGTATACACATCTGTTTATTTAGCAATGTCGACCTACTTGGCTTAAGTTAAAATACCGTTTTAAATGAAAAACTATGACAATTAGCAGCTGAAGTTTGCTTTAAGGAACTATTTACTACCAACTGACCATACCCCATTATCTTTCTTTATTAGTACCTGAACTATATTTTCCCTAGCTAGTAGATTCATCAACCGCGCTGTAACGCTAGAGCACCCGAAGTTCCATGAGACTCTCCTCGTTTTGTGGTTTTCGCGCTTGTACATCGTCAACAGTGCCGGCACGCTTCGTTTACCACAACTCTTGCCAGCTTAAACATTTCTTTTACATGTATTCTAAGTAGCCTCAGCCTCTTGCTGCATCATGGCGGCTCTCCTTTACCTCTGAGTCTTCTTAGGGTACAAGCTATTTTGTGCGCAGTCGTATGCGTATTTGATAGGAAGTTATTGGACTCCTCTAGTTCTTCTATTGTGGCAACTTCATTGGGTTGTCATAATTTTTTTGTATAAATGTTCCTGGAATTTTCTCGATAAAAGTTTGAAACTATTTTGGGTATCCTTTTTATGTAGAGCCTCTTTTGTTAGTTCATAAAAAACTCGGATCTCAAAGTCGAATAAATTAACAATGAAGAACAATAAAAATAAAACTTTTTGTGGATCTTGCAAGTACTTTAAAAACAAAATTTGAAAAGAGATTTCAAATTGATTTGAATGTGCTATATATTGAATCGAATGTCTTGGAATTTTTTGGGGAAATTATGCATACACATACATACAAAGGCATATATGTAGGCCAGTAAGTTCATTGTTTTCTTATTAAGTAGGTGTTAATACTTGAATTAATTTTGTTCTTAGCTAGTTTTCACAACAATAAAGCTTGAATCAGAATACAGCATTACAAATATATATATTTGTTTTGATGAATAATCCTCAGAGTACTTTTACCTTTAATAGTTTACTTAAATAACTTTTTATGTCATTAAAAGTTGATGTTTATATGGCTTACCTTGAAGAATATGGAGCATATTTTGCATAAATAATGAGAATCAAGTGACAAAAATAAGTTTCTTCCCATAATAACTTATTTCTTTTTTGTTATTGTTTTCTCTTTGGCCTTTTGTTTCCTTTTGAGTTTTTTAGGCTTTTGTTTATGCTGTAAAATTTTTATTTTTATGGTGCTTTTTGAAGGAAAAACTTCCGCCTTGCGTGTTTGGCACGTGAAGAAAAAAGTTTTTTGCTGACATTTCTCCCTTTGCTTTCCAAAAAACAATGAAAACAATGTGAAACTTAGTGAAGCGGACCAATTATGCAAATTAACAGCGGGTTTAATTTTTTCAGGTCACTGACTTTTTTAATTGGTTTTGATTTCTACAGAATTATTAAAATTGCTTGAAAAAGGAAATCATTTCAATTAAAATTTCAAAGAATTAAGATGAAAGTAGGTTGATAATAAAAGTTTGATCTTGAACTTTTCTGATTTCACATAATAGAAAAAATTTAATTTTTGTTTAAAAAAGTGTACTTTTCATTTGTCTATATATATTAGGGTGGTCCTTGTATATAAGATTAACGTTTTCACTTAGTCCCAACTTTCTAACGAGAATACCAAGGACTACAAGTAAGGAAGGCTAAGTTCGGATGTAACCGAATATTATATACTCAGCTGAGAGCTTTGGAGACAAATGTTGATATAATTTACTTACTGTAAAGATATTCAATTTTTTGTTAAAATTTGACATAAAAAATAGTTTTTTAAGTGGGCGTGTTCGTTCTCCAATTTTCCTATTTTTTATTTAGAACTTACTTACTTACTTACTTAATTGGCGCTTAACCGTCTAAACGGTTATGGCCGTCCAACAAGGCGCGCCAGTCGCTCCTCCGCTCCGCCAACCGGCGCCAATTGGTCACACCAAGGGAGTTTAAATCGTTTTCCACCTGGTCCTTCCAACGGAGTGGGGGCCGCCCTCTACCTCTGCTTCCATTGGCGGGTTCCGATAGAAACACTTTCTTGGCCGGAGCATCATCTTTCGTTCGCATAACATGGCCTAGCCAGCGCAGCCGCTGCGTTTTAATTCGCTGGACTATGTTGATGTCTGCGTATAGCTCGTACAGCTCATCATTAAATCTTCTTCGGTACTCGCCATCGCCAACGCGTAGAGGTCCATAAATCTTTCGAAGAACTTTTCTCTCGAACACTCCCAAAGCCGCTTCGTCTGCTGTTGTCATGGTCCATGCTTCTGCCCCATATAGCAGGACGGGTACGATAAGTGACTTGTAGAGTATGATTTTCGTTCGCCGAGAGAGGACTTTACTTTTCAATTGCCTACCTAGCCCAAAGTAGCATTTATTGGCAAGATTGATTCTTCGCTGGATTTCAGTGCTGATGTTGTTGCTAGTGTTGATGCTGGTTCCCAAATAAACGAAGTCTTTTACTATTTCGAAATTATGGCTGCCAACAGTAGCGTGGTTGCCAAGGCGCATATGCGCTGACTCTTTGCTTGATGACAGCAGGTACTTCGTTTTGTCCTCATTCACCATCAAACCCATCTTTACCGCTTCTTTTTCCAGCTTGGAGTAAGCAGAACTAACAGCGCGGGTGTTTAGACCGATGATATCAATGTCATCAGCATATGCCAGTAATTGCACGCTTTTATAGTATATTGTTCCAGTGCGGTTAAGTTCTGCAGCTAGTATAATTTTCTCCGGCATCAAATTAAAGAAATCGCAAGATAGGGGGTCACCCTGTCTGAAACCTCGTTTAGTTTCGAACGGCTCGGAGAGGTCCTTCCCAATTCTGACTGAGCTGATGTTGTTGCTCAACGTCATTTTGCACAGCCGTATAAGTTTTGCGGGGAAACCAAATTCAGACATAGCGGCATATAGGCAGCTCCTTTTCGTGCTGTCGAAGGCGGCCTTAAAGTCGACGAAGAGGTGATGTGTGTCGATTCTCTTTTCACGGGTTTTTTCCAAGATTTGGCGCATTGTGAAAATCTGGTCGATGGTAGATTTACCAGGTCTGAAGCCGCACTGATAAGGTCCAATCAGCCGGTTCACGGTGGGCTTCAATCTTTCGCACAATACACTTGAAAGAACCTTATATGCGATATTAAGAAGGCTGATTCCACGATAGTTGGTGCATTTTGCAGTATCCCCCTTCTTGTGGACTGGGCAAAGAACACTTAGATTCCAACCGTCGGGCATGCTTTCGTCCGCCCATATTTTGCTAAGAAGCTGCTGCATGCGCCTTACTCCTCGCCGCCGAATATATGAATAGCTCCGCAGGCAATCCATCAGCGCCCACGGCCTTGTTGTTTTTCAATCTGGTTATTGCTATTCTAACTTCGTCATAATCGGACGGGGGGACATATATTCCATCATCATCGATTGCGGGATCGGGTTCTTCATCTCTGCGCGGTGAATTGCTGCCTCCATTTAGGAGAGCAGAGAAGTGCTCCCTCCATAATCTAAGCACTCTCTGGACATCAGTTACAAGGTCGCCGTTTCATTCAAACACTGGAGGCATGCCGTCCGTCTATCACAACGTGATCAATCTGATTGCGAGTATTTCGATCAGGAGACAGCCATGTAGCTTGATGTATCTTTTTATGCATGAACCTCGTGCTTGATATGACCATGTTTCGAGCACCGGCAAAGTAAATCAGCCTCAGTCCGTTAGGAGAACTTTCATTGTGTAGGCTGAACTTTCCGACTGTAGGGCCAAAAACACCTTCTTTGCCCACCCTGGCGTTAAAGTCGCCAAGCACGACTTTTATATCATGACGGGGGCAGTGCTCGTATGTGCGTTCTAATTGTTCATAAAAAGTGTCTTTCACCTCATCGTCTTTCTCCTCTGTCGGCGCATGGGCGCAGATGAATGATATATTAAAAAATTTTGCTTTTATTCGGATAGCGGCGAGACGCTCGTCCACAGGCGTGAACGCCAGCACTTGGCGACAAAGTCTATCTCCCACCACGAATTTTATTATTTAGAACACATATAATAATATGAGTAACGTTGCTGCCAAATTTCATCATGATATCTTCAACGACTGCCAAATTACATCTTGAAAAACTTTTAAATTACCTTCTTCTAAAAGTGAGAGGTGCTACGCCCATTGTTTAAAATTTTATTAATTTGCTATTCTGCGTCATAAGGTCAACCCATCTACCAAGTTCCATCGCTTTATCCGTCCTTGGTAATGAATTATCGCAGTTTTTCGGTTTTTCGATATCGAAAAAGTGGGCGTGGTTATAGTCCGATTTCGTTCGTTGAGTATCCAGGAACTTACATACCAAATTTCCTTAAGATACCTCAAAATTTACTCAAGTTATCGTATTCAAGGACAGATGGACGGATGGACAGAGGGACATGCCTAAATTAATTTCTTTTTTCGCCCACATCATTTTGATATATAGAAGTCTATATCTATCTCGATTAGTTTATGCCGTTACGGGGTACCGTTATGCGAACAAAATTAATATACTCTGTGAGCTCTGTTCAGCTGAGTATAAAAGTGTCATACATAAATTTTTGTCTCAACTGGAGACGACTACGGAATATCGTACAGTGGTCAAATTTAAGATTTTTTACACTCAGAAGAAACATTTACCTCAAATGAGAAAAAAGCTTTCTTAAACAAATTTTCTTTAAATTGAGGAAAAATCAAATGCAATGAATAACAATTTCTTATTTTTGTATAAAAGTTTTCATCAATTAGAGGAAATAATTTTCTTAAATTTTTTTCCATCATTTAATTTTTATATTTCTAACACTATGTACATGCACGGGTTAGCTCAATGAATAAGAGTACTCTCTTGTAAAGTTGTGGACCTCGACTATAATTTCACGACCGTGAGAATTACACAATAAAATTTTATTTTTTTTTTTTAACATTTTTCTCCGTTTTTAAGAAAAATATTGCTATTATCAATGATAAAAACACATTTCTGTTTTTGAGAAAATTACTTGTCTAGATTAATGGAGACATCTTTTTTTTCCCAATTTTTTTTTTTTTCGTTTTCAGAAATGTAGAGAATTCCTTTTCTTTTTTTTTTTTTGAGTGTAGGAGGACTCAAAAATTCTAATTAATTATTTAGATTTTCTAATACCCGAAATCGATATACTAAAGCTGGCAGTATCACATATACCAAAACTTATATTTGGCATTTCCGACACTCCTTAAGATATTTCCAATCAGTACCAAAATTTTTATATAACATCTTTTCTATAATACTATCTATTTTAGATATTAGTTAGGTTAAGTTGAACCGTATGGACCTCATATAGACTGCATGAGTACATTGTGTAACCAAAAGTTTGCTCAAAGATCAAACGGACTAACCCTATATGCAACCAAAACCCGAGTTATAAAATATCTCCGTAATCTTGGCAAATATTAGAAGCTTTCTAGGTCCTATGCTACTTGCTGTTTCTAGAACTGATGGCTGTGCCACTCCTTATATGTAAAGTCTTAGCCGTGCCCAATCGTTTCCTCCTCTAACCAGCACTTCTAACATCTGCTGTCACTGACAGGGTCTAACTTAAAATCATGTGAAGACAGATGGCAGTATCCAGTCAGAATATCCATATATGTATACTTCTTCCTATTCCGATTCTTTACAGGGACTATTTGTAGCTTACTACACTTTTAGATGTTGTGTTTTGATAGATTATTGATTTAATTCCTGCTTGGCTGTCAATATATTAGTTGGTGGAGCTGCAGTTTACGCTGTTTTCTTCCAGTTATTTTACTGCTTTGGTTACGTTTACTACAACACAAACACGACAGTGATTTGGCAGCTTACAGGATATGTTAATTTCCGGATCAGCACAGTATACCGCACATCCTTCTCCTTCCTTTACTTTGGAACTATCCGTTTAAACGTGTATCGTCTGCCATTTGAGCACCCTTGCGTCAACCAATTGCATCTCCAAGAGCTCCTTCCGAGCGAAGGTACGGAATCAGCAAATATGTTCGTCGCTATATTGTTATAACATCCACTACTCAAGGACTCTATTGTACAGGTTGGGTTTTACAATCGCTGTAAATACCCAATGAGATAGAGGGGGTGATAGCCCTCACTTCCACTTTAGCATTCTGAAATGAAGGATTACCTCTCCTAGTTTAGGATTGGTCAAATTTAGGACCTTGCACCTACCCAAGGTTTGTATATCCCGAAGGGTTCGAGCCATCAGAGAGCAAATTATTGGATGGCAATTTTCACTTGTGACAAATCTAATGTCATCTCCGTATGCCGCAAGTTTGCCGGACACCTCACAGAGCCTCCCGAGCAGTTAGTTAAGGACCAGCAGAAGTGATAACACCCCGCCATGTTGCGTGCTCCTTTCCACTAACTTCGTGGCTTAATGCAATACCCATTGTAAAGTAATTTGTTTTAGTAAACGGAGCATCTTTTCACTTCCAGAATATTCACGTTTCCGTATTTATCACGCTGTGGCTCGTAAACAAGTAAAATTAAACTTCCCATGAAAACAGAAGCTTTTCTAACTTTCAAGTAGGTGAGAAAATAGCTGAAAGTACATTAGACTCTATAAAAATTTCATTGTTACAAATTATGCGCCTCAAATTATGTCATAAATTTTAAGTCGACAAGCGCTTTTTATATGCAGCGGAAACATACAATAATGGTGAAAACTTATAACATGAAACAAAAGAACGCACAACCAAACCGAAAAAAATTATAAGATACCAACAACAGCTTTTGGCTTGCTTCGGACAAACAACACAAACCAATTCATTCAAATTAATATTTAAACAAATCACTATGCCATAAAATCAAGCAAGCGCATGGAAACACTTTAAACCAACACCTGCAATGTAGGCGTCCTAGCGTTGAGCTGTTGAAAAGCGTAAAAAAGCGCGCACACAGATGTATTAGCAAACTTGAAAGCAGATAATCATTCTGGTACAGCATGGAGTGGAATGTTATATAGCCAGCTGTGGGATGTAGCAGTTGGAACTTTGCTTTTGAAGAAACTTCTCCGCCCGCACGAGAAAAGTAAAACGTGAAATTTCGTTCGATGCGAAAGCTTGGAAATTATTTACTTGTTGTGCATTTCCCCGGTTTTAATGCTGCTCTGATCCAAATCTGACAAATGTATAAAGAATTATTTGGTCTTGCTCCAATATTTGATTCTGAAGGGGTCTCGGTGGTTATAACTTTGTTATTATGCCGAGATAGTCCTGAAATGCTTATCCCGATGATAATCCCGAATACGTAAAGAAATGTTTCTGAAATAGCCACAAACTATTACAAAATCAATTCTGAAATTTTAAAGAAATAATCACGAAGTAGCTCCGCAATGAAACTGTTAATAATTCGAAAATTATACTGAAATAGTCCCGTAAATAATGCCGAAATTAGTCGGAAAACCCGGAAGTTATCTAGGAAGCAATGCCAAAATTTTTCCAAAATACACCCGAGTTGAGAAGAAAATAGTTCCGAAATGTTTCTGAAGTTATCATATGATCACGAAATAGGAAAGAAATGATTCCGAAATAGCCCAAAAATTATTCCGGAAATAGTTCCAAAATATTCTAGAAAAGGTTATGAAATAGCTCGAAGTGCACCCAAAATCATTTAGAAATTGTTTTTATTTTAGACCGTAGGAGTATCAACTCTGTTTTTTCTGCTGCAAGTTGGACTCCACGCTAGTCTAGATGCTCACAGCTTTAAATTCAGTTGATAAGAAGAAGTTGTCCTCTATGTAAATTGTCCTCGCTAGTGAGTTCACACGAATCAGGGCACCTTTACATTATTCAGATATGTGGTAAACTCGTTTCCGTCATATAGAAGGTGAAGGCCACATGGTACCTTTTCAGATTAAGTAGTTTTTTTTTTTTTTAATCTGTCTATTGTACCAATTAGCTTGCGAGGGAATCTCATGACATTCCTCGGATGCGGTACTACATCAAAGACCTATCTGGTAAAATTTCTCGTAAGTTGATAAAGTCCAGAAAGCTTTCCAAGTCCGTTTTACAGGTATCAATTCCGACGTTACTGTAACGTAGAATGCCGCTATATAACGGATATCAAACAATTGGTGTTCTGAAAGAGGCCAAAGCAATGATACATAAGAACTAATTACGAACATGTGCATCTACCTCGACACTATTGAGATCAAAGCTGTATATCCTCATTTTGGTTGGCAACCCTGCTCTTGCTGGGCCCGCAAACAATACGCCTGCCGAAAAACAATTAATTAATTGTGTAAATAAAACAATTTAAAGTATATACAAGGGTAGATTCCATAAGAAGTAAACATAGTGCCCTGTACTATGATATATGTTTGCCATTGGCGTGTATTGGCATTTTCCGGTAGAGTTTGTAAGTTTGTATCTTGTTATCCACATACATAACTTTGCAGTAGGGCCAAATAAATTCGCTGAAGTGAATAGCGACTAGTACGCAAATACTTTTTATTCGTACAGTGTACAGGTTTGCCACCCAGCTGGCATATATTAAGGTGACCAGGTGCGTCAAAGTTGTTCTCGATATTTGATATGGTGCCTTCGCTTGGGTAATATGCCAAACATTACTCCTCCCGCAGTAAAACGTCGTCCGAGCAAGGGCTCCCCCGCCGCGAAAGCACAAAAAGTTGATGGGGCTGTAGCTAACACCCTCTCAGTAATGTACAACACCCTGAAGGAATTCGAGTCCCAGGTGCACCAACAGACTGCCCAGTTGCGGTTTTTGGTAGAGGGCGCCTCGCAAAGGTTAGATGAAGTGGTGTAGCGAATAAATACACGTATCGAAGAAGAGATTAGGATACTTACCGCCACTCTGTCCGCCTCATCCACGCAGATTTCTTTGTTGACGGAGAGGTTAGCTAAGTCTGATTCCGAAATAGAAAATCTCAAAAAATAGTTGTTAAAATTACTTCAACAAAAATTGACTGCTGATATCGCTGCTAATGCTGTCGCTTTTGGTGTCCCGTATAAGGAGGGCGAAAATCTAAAAAGTATTTTTAACGTGGTGTTCATGTCCATTGATTTTCAGTCACCGCAAATAAGGGACATTTTCCGCACGATACCCTCACGTGCAGGCAACAACGGTGCGATTCTGATCAAGTTCCATTCGCCGCTGGATCGCAATCGTACTCTTCGTGAGTTTGGGGAGCACCGTAGGCGTACGAAAAGCGCTATTTCTCTGGAATCCCTCGGTATCCAGGAAAACTTCCGCTTATACGAGAGCCTAACCAAGGAAAGTAGGCTTTTGCTACAAGCGGGATACTACTGCGGCAGGGAAAGCTGCAGGCGGCATTCACGCTCCGAGCCTGCGTCTATGTTAGGCATGGAATTGATACATCCGCATAGCGAAACAAAGTTACCAGCGAGGCTGATCTGGATCAACCTTAATTTTATATTCCAACCTTAATTTTATATGCTTACTAGCAGACCCGGCAGACGCTGTTCTGTCCTAAATTTGGCCTACCTGCATACATTTTAAAAAGCTTTTTCCGTCTAACTCTGCTCTGCTCCTCTTCACTTTTTCCTTATCCTTTTATTCACTCCTCCCTCCGTCTTTTTAGCTTCATCTATCTCCATCTCAGGTGTATGAAAATTACCTCTACTAAAGCACTCATCAACAGCTTTTATTTGTTATCCAAATTCTATAAACATATTCTAGGGGTACCCTGGTTCACGTTTGAACAAAATCTACTGACGCATCTCTTCAAAGCCCGGCGACCAACTAACACACATTTTATCCTTTCCTTTTATATATATAGATTTTTTTTTTTCACACTTCACTATAATATTAAAACAAAATGCAGATATTCATTGCTTTTGAAATTCGGCTTAAAAATTGCACATTGAACAATTACAGACTATCCTGAATTAAAAAAAAAATTGCTTAGTACATTTCATTATTACGTATAAACATTTAAAAAAATTGCAATAAAATATATTTCAAGTTAGATCAAACTACACACGGGGTGCAAAACAAATTCAAAATCGGTTCAGTAGTTTAGGAGTCCATCGCGGACAAACATAGTGACACGTGATTTTTATATATAAAGATTTATTGCTTTTTATTATGTGATGATGGCGCAAACATTTTATTATTTTTTTTTTTTCTCTTTCTTCGGCTTTGTGTATACCTTATTTTAAAGTTGCTTTTAATTCGATTGTATTTAGTGTTTGGGGATAGTAGAAAAGCGAATATCATTGCCAATAATAGCTTAGATTTGCTTAATTTTCTATGCAGGCGCCATAAAGGTTTCAACGCCGTGCACTTTAATGCTCGTAGTTTGAATGGTGAAAGATGGATGTAGTCAGAGCGATATTCGAAAAATCTAGTGTTGATATCATTTGTGTTTCCGAGAATTGGTTTAAACCTGAAATGCTTGATGGCCATTTTGATATAAAGCGATACGTACGCTATAGAACGGATAGGAAGGTAAAAAAAGGTGTTGGTGTTGCTATATATTGTAAAGCACATCTCAAGTCCAGAATAGTCTCAAGTATAGCTGTTAGCGTCACTAAGAACTTGCTAGTTGAAGTGTCTGGATCAATGTCCAAAGTCCTTTTGTCGTGCGTCTATAACCCTAATTAATCTTGTAGCCTGAAGGAAAATTTTACAATGTTGTCCTCGGTCGCTGTTGGCTACACTGATATAATTATCTGTGGAAATTTTAGTGTTAATCTCTTATGTAGTGACCCGTATACCTGTCGTTTGTTAGACAATGTATCAAGTGTTGGTCTTGAAGTTGTTAATATGTGCGTACTAGCAAGGTATGGACAGAACTGCTGCCCCAGCCTTCTTGACTATTTCATTGCGTCCGATACGTCATAAATCTTAAAGTTTGACCAATTATCCTTTACCTCAGACCATGGTCTAATTTTCTGTTAATTTGATGTAGTGCTCGATAACCGTAGTGTAGTAGCTAGTCCATCCATTTCACCAGATTATCGTCGACTGGGCGTAAATAACCTTTTTTGAGACATCTCCAGCATAAATTATTCTGCTTGTAGGAGTTTGAGTCCGGTGCATGAAAAGCTGAGATTCTTGAATGAAATTATTTTAAACCTCTATACAATACACGTTCCTTCTCAGGTATACAGCAGCAGATCATCTTCTTGCCCTTGGTTTTATAAATCCGTCCGCGCTAGGATCATGAAGCGCAATAAGCTTTATTCCCTCTGAAAAAAAAAACCGAAGCGACGAAAATTGGCGTGCATACAAACAGACACGAAATAAGACCACAGCCTTTATAAGGAGAGAAAAATGCAAGTATTACAGTAAAATTTTGGATGTATCGTTACCTAATTATGTTTTGTGGCGTAATTTGAAAAACCTTCGCGTGCATGTGAGTGAGAGCTCTGAATGTTCCCTTAATCCTGAAGACCTTAATGCAGCTTTTGTGATTCGGGTTAACCCGCCTTGTGTTAATACCTGTTTCACTACCTGTCCCTTATACGTGGTTCCTGTTTGTCATGCCTTCGAGCTGTTTCGGAACTTGATGTGGCGAGATGCATAAATAAAATAAGGTCGAATGCAATCGGTGAGAACAATATACCAATCAAATTTGTTAAATTAATTGTCCCGTACATTCTTCCTATATTGACATATATTATCAACCACAGTATTCCTATCTCTTGTTTCCCTGATACGGCTGATACTGAAATTGCGGATTGTCCTAGTGACTTTCGGCCTAAAGCATTTTGCCAGCACTTTCGAGAGTCTTTGAGATATTGTTGTCGGGGCAGTTCTGACGGGTAGATCCCAGCGTGTCAAAATTGGCTCCGAAACTTCAGGTCTAAACCCACTATTGGCTGGGGTACCCCAAGATTCAAGACTGAATAATGACTTGGCATCCATATTTGATTGGGCTAGGAAAAATGACTTATGTCTGAACAGTGAGAAAACGTACGTGTTGCCTATATCTAAAAAACAAATAAGTTTCTCGAGTATTCCGCCCTTACGCGTCGCCAGTAAATGTGTCAAACTTGTTTCAAAAGTGACTAATCTTGGTTTTTTTATTAACACCACGCTGATCACGTGAACTAGATGGTTAACAAAGTTTACAATATCTTAAGAAACTTGCGAGTGTATGCTATTTATACTCCTGTCAATGTTAGAAGAAGACTTTCAATTCAATTAATTATGCCGATCATATGCTACCCAAGGCTTGTCTACAGTAAACTGAGCTCCCAGACTGGTCACAAAATTGATGTAGCACTTAATCATGTTACACGTTATGTATTCGGCTTAGCTAGATTTGATCATATATCCAGCTGGAGAGCGCGTCTGCTGGGCTGTGAGCTAGAAACTGCATTTTCCTTTGTCGACTTGTCATGTATAAAGAGCCTATATGTTAAATTAATTTTCCCCAGGTCTGATCGGTTCAACGACCTAATAGTACCAACTTATAACTATTTAACATCTGGACGGCTATTCTTTGTCAATGCTATTCACCTTTGGAACTCTATTCCAGTATCCATTCGCCGTAGTCTAAATAAAAGCAACTTTAAAAATGTTCTTTATGCGCACTTTAGTGGAAACCATTATACTTCTTGAGTTTTCGCCATCAATATATATGAGGTAAACATTGTTTTATTATTGCATTTAATTACACTGGCTCACAAATTCCAATTTTTTTTCTGCACCAGAGACGCCATTATGAAACTCCTATGTAAAATCACACCCTGATTTCAAAAAATTGGGTCCACTTAATCACAAATATCTCAAGAACGAATTGAGCAATTTTAAAACGGGTTGAAGCTTTTAAAAGGTAATACAATTTTCTATAAACTGTGTATACAACACTTTTTGCTAGATCCTGCAGATTCAATGATAACGAACTATCATTACGGATTTTTTCCATTTTTCTTGTGAAAATATAAAAAAAAATGTATTTCCGCGAGGAAGGATCCCGAAATCTTTTTTATTTTTTTTGCAGATTTGTTTTCTTCTCTCTAAGATCTGTTTTATTACAAAAAAAAATAAGCTTTCATTCAACAAAATCGATTAACTAATACAAAAGTTATTAGCATTCAAGTAAATATATCCATTTAATACTTAAGTACCCTACTGATGCATATGTGTTAATATTCGTTAACTAACTGATATACGAATATTAGCACATATGTACCAGTAGGGTACTTAAGTATTAAATGGGAATATTTAAATGAATGCTTATAACTTTTGTGCTAGCACATCGGATTTGTTGAATGAAAGCTTGTTTTTTTTTTTTTTTGTAATAAAACAGGGCTTTGAGAGAAAAAAAAACAAATCTGCAAAAAAAAATAAAAAAGTGTTCGAGATCCTTCCTCGCGGAAATACAATTTTTTTTATATTTTCACAAAAAAAATGGAAAAATTCCGTAATGATTGTTCGTTATCTTTGAATCTGCAGGGCCTAGCAAAACGTGTTGTATGCACAGTTAATAGAAAATTTTATTGCCTTTTAAAAGCTGTAAACTGTTTTTGAATTGCTCTATTCTTTTTATACTCAGTTGAGCAGAGCTCACAGAGTATATTAAGTTTGATTGGATAACGGTTGGTTGTACATATATAAAGGAATCGAGATAGATATAGACTTCCATATATCAAAATAATCAGGATCGAAAAAAAATTTGATTGAGCCATATCCGTCCGTCCGTCCGTCCGTCCGTCCGTCCGTTAACACGATAACTTGAGTAAATTTTGAGGTATCTTGATGAAATTTGGTATGTAGGTTCCTGAGCACTCATCTCAGATCGCTGTTTAAAATGAACGATATCGGACTATAACCACGCCCACTTTTTCGATATCGAAAATTTCGAAAAACCGAAAAAGTGCGATAACTCATTACAAAAGACAGATAAAGCGACGAAACTTGGTAGATGGGTTGAACTTATGACGCAGAATAGAAAATTAGTAAGATTTTGGACAATGGGCGTGGCACCGCCCACTTTTACAAGAAGGTAATTTAAAAGTTTTGCAAGCTGTAATTTGGCAGTCGTTGAAGATATCATGATGAAATTTGGCAGGAACGTTACTACTATTACTCTATATGTGCTAAGTAAAAATTAGCAAAATTGGATGAAGAACACGCCCACTTTTTAAAAAAAAATTTTTTTAAATTCAAATTTTAACAAAAAATTTAATATCTTTACTGTATATAAGTAAATTAAGTCAAAATTCAACTCCAGTAATGATATGATGCAACAAAATACAAAAATAAAAGAAAATTTCAAAATGGGTGTGGCTCCGCCCATTTTCATTTAGTTTGTCTAGAATACTTTTATTGCCATAAGTCGAACAAAAATTTACCAATCCTTCTCAAATTTGGTAGGAGCATAGATTCTATGACGGTAACTGTTCTCTGTGAAAATGGGCGAATCGGTGGAAGCCACGCCCAGTTTTTATACACAGTCCACCGTCTGTCCTTCCGCTCGGCCATTAACACAATAACTTGAGCAAAATCCGATATATCTTTACTAAACTTAGCCCACGTACTTACCTGAGCTCACTTTTTCTTGGTATAAAAAATGGGCGAAATCTGACCATAACCACGCCCACTTTATCGATATCGAAAATTACGAAAAATGAAAAAAATGCCATAATTCTATAACAAACACGAAAAAAGGGATGAAACATGGTAACTGGATTGGTTTATTGACGCAAAATATAACTTTGGAAAAACCTTTGTAAAATGGGTGTGACACCTACCATATTAAGTAGAAGAAAATGAAAAAGTTCTACAAGGCGAAATCAACAGCCCTTGGAATCTTGGCAGGAATACTGTTAGTGGTATTGCATATATAAATAAACTAGCAGTACCCGACAGATGATTTTCTGGATCACCTGGTCCACATTTTGGTCGATATCGCGAGAACGCCTTCACATATACATCTAAGGGCCACTCGCTTTTAAAACCCTCATTAATACCTTTAATTTGATATCCATATCGTACAAAAACATACCAGAGTCACCCCTGTCCCACCCTAATGGCGATATCTCGAAAAGGCGTCCACCTATAGACCTAATGCCCCCTCCCTCTTAAAATGCTCAGTAACACCTTTCGTTTGATACCCATATCGTACAAACATTCTAGAGTCACCCCTGGCCCACCCTAATGGCGATACCTCGAAAAGGCGTCCACCTATAGACCTAGTGTCCACTCCCTCTTAAAATGCTCAGTAACACCTTTCGTTTGATACCCATATCGTACAAACATTCTAGAGTCACCCCTGGCCCACCCTAATGGCGATAACTCGAAAAGGCGTCCACCTATATACCTAATGCCCACTCCCTCTTAAAATGCTCAGTAACAGCTTTCGGTTGATACCCATATCGTACAAACATTCTAGAGTCACACCTGGCCCACCCTAATGGCGATATTTCGAAAAGGCGTCCACCTATAGAACTAAGGATTACTCCCTTTTAAAATACTCATTACCACCTTTCATTTGATACCCATATCGTACAAACACATTCTAGAGTCACCCTGGCCCACCCTAATGGCGATATCTCGAAAAGGCGTCCACCTATAGACCTAATGTCCACTCCCTCTTAAAATGCTCAGTAACACCTTTCGTTTGATACCCATATCGTACAAACATTCTAGAGTCACCCCTGGCCCACCCTAATGGCGATATCTCGAAAAGGCGTCCACCTATAGACCTAATGTCCACTCCCTCTTAAAATGCTCAGTAACACCTTTCGTTTGATACCCATATCGTACAAACATTCTAGAGTCACCCCTGTCCCACCCTAATGGCGATATCTCGAAAAGGCGTCCACCTATAGACCTAATGCCCACTCCCTCTTAAAATGCTCAGTAACACCTTTCGTTTGATACCCATATCGTACAAACATTCTAGAGTCACACCTGGCCCACCCTTAAAATGCTCAGTAACACCTTTCGTTTGATACCCATATCGTACAAACATTCTAGAGTCACACCTGGCCCACCCTAATGGCGATATCTCGAAAAGGCGTCCACCTATAGAACTAAGGATTACTCCCTTTTAAAATACTCATTACCACCTTTCATTTGATACCCATATCGTACAAACACATTCTAGAGTCACCCTGGCCCACCCTAATGGCGATATCTCGAAAAGGCGTCCACCTATAGACCTAATGCCCACTCCCTCTTACAATGCTCAGTAACACCTTTCGTTTGATACCCATACCGTACAAACATTCTAGAGTCACCCTTGGTCCAGCTTTATGGCGATATCTCGAAAAGGCGTCCACCTATAGAACTAAGGATTACTCCCTTTTAAAATACTCATTACCACCTTTCATTTGATACCCATATCGTACAAACACATTCTAGAGTCACCCTGGCCCACCCTAATGGCGATATCTCGAAAAGGCGTCCACCTATAGACCTAATGCCCACTCCCTCTTAAAATGCTCAGTAACACCTTTCATTTGATACCCATATCGTACAAACATTCTAGAGTCACCCTTGGTCCACCTTTATGGCGATATCTCGAAAAGGCGTCCACCTATAGAACTAAGGATTACTCCCTTTTAAAATACTCCTTACCACCTTTCATTTGATACCCATATCGTACAAACATTCTAGAGTCACCCCTGTCCCACCCTAATGGCGATATCTCGAAAAGGCGTCCACCTATAGACCTAATGCCCACTCCCTCTTAAAATGCTCAGTAACACCTTTCGTTTGATACCCATATCGTACAAACATTCTAGAGTCACACCTGGCCCACCCTAATGGCGATATCTCGAAAAGGCGTCCACCTATAGAACTAAGGATTACTCCCTTTTAAAATACTCATTACCAACTTTCATTTGATACCCATATCGTACAAACACATTCTAGAGTCACCCTGGCCCACCCTAATGGCGATATCTCGAAAAGGCGTCCACCTATAGACCTAATGCCCACTCCCTCTTACAATGCTCAGTAACACCTTTCGTTTGATACCCATACCGTACAAACATTCTAGAGTCACCCTTGGTCCAGCTTTATGGCGATATCTCGAAAAGGCGTCCACCTATAGAACTAAGGATTACTCCCTTTTAAAATACTCATTACCACCTTTCATTTGATACCCATATCGTACAAACACATTCTAGAGTCACCCTGGCCCACCCTAATGGCGATATCTCGAAAAGGCGTCTACCTATAGACCTAATGCCCACTCCCTCTTAAAATGCTCAGTAACACCTTTCGTTTGATACCCATATCGTACAAACATTCTAGAGTCACCCTTGGTCCACCTTTATGGCGATATCTCGAAAAGGCGTCCACCTATAGAACTAAGGATTACTCCCTTTTAAAATACTCCTTACCACCTTTCATTTGATACCCATATCGTACAAACACATTCTAGAGTCACCCCTGGCCCACCCTAATGGCGATATCTCGAAAAGGCGTCCACCTATAGACCTAATGCCCACTCCCTCTTAAAATGCTCAGTAACACCTTTCGTTTGATACCCATATCGTACAAACATTCTAGAGTCACCCCTGGCCCACCCTAATGGCGATATCTCGAAAGGGCGTCCACCTATAGACCTAATGCCCACTCCCTCTTAAAATGCTCAGTAACACCTTTCGTTTGATGCACATATCGTACAAACACATTCTAGAGTCACCCCTGGCCCACCCTAATGACGATATCTCGAAAAGGCGTCCACCTATAGACCTCATGCCCACTCCCTCTTAAAATGCTCAGTAACACCTTTCGTTTGATACCCATACCGTACAAACATTCTAGGGTCACCCCTGGCCCACCCTAATGGCGATATCTCGAAAAAGCGTCCACCTATAGACCTAATGCCCACTCCCTCTTAAAATGCTCAGTAACACCTTTCATTTGATTCCCATATCGTACAAACACATTCTACAGACACCCCTGGTCCACCTTTATGGCGATATCTCGAAACGGCGTCCACCTATGGAACTAAGGATCACTCCTTTTCAAAATACTCATCAACAGCTTTCATTTGATACCCATATCGTACAAACACATTATAGAATCACCCCTGGTCCACCTTAATGGGGACATCTCGAAAAGGCGTCCACCGATAGACCTAAGGCCCACGCCCTAAATGGCGTTCATCCATAGAACTATGGCCTACTCTCTCTTAAAATACTCTTTAATACCTTTCATTTGATACACATGTTATACAACCACATTCCAGGGTTACCCCAGATTGATTTTCCTTATTTTGTCTCCATAGCTCTCAACTGAGTATGTTATGTTCGGTTACACCCGAACTTAGCCTTCCTTACTTGTTAAATATGTTTTTAAATGTACTTTTCGGAAAAAATACAAAAAAATTTTTAAAGTTTTTTTTTGTAATTTTTCAGTTTTTCGAGATTTTTCGAATTTCGCCAATTTTTTTTTCTCATAAAAAACTTCAATCAATGCGGCAATCATCCCCACTAATCCCGGAGTGGGCCGATAATTTATTTTTTTTTTATTTAATTGAAAAAAAAACTTTAAAAATATTTTTGTATTTTTTCCGAAAAGTACATTTAAAAACATATTTAAAAAAAAAAAAGATCTCAAACGGTCAATTTTTGAAAAATTTTTGAAAAAGTTATAGCATTTTTTCCAACCGGGATTAGTGGGGATGATTGCAGAATTGATTGAAGTTTTTTATGAGAAAAAAGTGGCAAAATTCGAAAAATCTCGAAAAACTGAAAAATTAAAAAAAAACTTAAAAAATTTTTTTGCATTTTTTCCGAAAAGTACATTTAAAAACATATTTAAAAAAGAAAAAAGATCCCAAGCGGTCAATTTTTGAAAAAGTTGTAACATTTTGAAAACAAAAACGGTGTTTTTTTAAAAATTCATAACTTTTTTTGAGTTGGATGAAAAAATTTGAAAAAATTCTGAAAAACGTCTTTCGTAAGCTAGAAAAAGAAGAAAAACTTTCAGCCAATTCTAATGGGGTCGGGTTCAAAATTGGTCGAAATGGGATGGAATACCCCATATATAATAATAAGTAGCAGTGTGTGCAATATGAAATCCCTCGCTACTCGTAGTTAGTTCCCACAGCAATATGAGGTGTAGCAAGGCGTTGTAACGTATGTACTCACGTCACGGATCGTTAAATAATAGAAACACCGAAGCATTTTATCGTCATTGTTGTGTTACTTTAGCGGAAGTATGCTAACTAATGCTAGTACACAAGTACGCCAAATATAGAGGAATGACGTCATCGATGAAGCGTCGGCATTTGTTTTTTGCGGAAAGTTCAGTGAGGACTGCTTTGCTTTCTTCTTGTATAAAAAACATTTACATTAACGGTAATCGCTATAAGGGTCTGCTAATGAGGCATTGAATTGTGTACTTGTTTGGAAAAAATAAATAAAAAGAATGTAGACTGAGAGTGTGTGGGCAGGATTTTGATGGGTGATATGCGTGAAAACGGCAAACATTTTTTTGATTTGAGAATTTTATCAAAAACAAGTAACGACGTATAAATACTAGTAAAACCACAATCAATATAATTAGTACGAGGCACGAGAAAATCTACGTGTCTTTTATGTTTGGCTAACAACTCACCCACTCATCTTGTGAGCTCGTTAAGGTGTTTTGTGGTACTTGATACAGGACAAATTGATGCAACATACCCACAGGTGACTGGAAAGCAGTCTAAGTCTGTATGTCAATATCACTGAAAAGAATACTCACTCTGCATCCGTCATTTGCTATGCCGAATGGCATCAGTTGAGCCGAAGCTCCACTCTCTGCGACTTGGTAACACTATTTAAGTCAGTATCTCTCTGTAGGGGAGATTTGGTCTTTGGCAGAATTAGTGGAGGTGCTCAGGCTCGAGATACCTCACAGATAATCAGCCTATGCTATCATCTTTAGCTAAACTTTAGACACAATTTGGAAAAAACAGACCTAGTGAGCTCAGAAAAAACCAAAACTATCTGATAGAAGTATTTCGTCACGCTCAAACGGCATGAACACACGAAGAATTTTCCTAAAAATCTTTTAAATAGAGCCAACGGAAACGAATAGTCTCAGCAAGGTTGTAGCTTAGGGAAGTTGTTGATGCCTTGCAGGACATCCACACTAACTGTGAGTCAATAAGATGCCCTCCTCATGCTTTTCTAGACCAAAAAGGTGTGCTTCGAAATGCGGAATCTCTTTATAAAGCTCACGCAGATATTCTCTTAATTTCCCGGGATGCAGGGCCATATAAATCAGTTTCTTCCGAATGCCCCGTAGACTTGATCGGTGACGATTCCAAATCACGCGAGGTGAAAAAAGTTTAAAGACCAGTGGGAAAATGGTAATTTTGGAACATAGCTCATCTAGGGAATTGATCGGGCTTGTTGCTGACGAGTTGTTAACGGAACCGCTAAAATAAAAGAGCAGAACGGTTGTCAATGTATTCACTTAACCGGCGAGATATGGAGCGGTATAACATGAATTGGTGAGTTGATTCCCCAGGCTTATGTAGCGGGCCTGTTTCCATTTTCAGGAATGCCGAATGAGGATAGTGACAAATTGGAAACATGAGCTAGGTTAAGGTGATTTTACATCGGCATAGGTACTCCGTTGAGGCCTATTATTTTTGAAGGTTTATTTTTTTTTTGTCTTATTTAATTAATATGGTGATGACGGGTCACATGTAAACTTTGCATTTATGGCGATATCAGCTGAAGAGTGCATTAGAAATTGGACGGCAGAAAACGTCGAGTGGTGACGAATTTTTCATTATTTTTTCGTCGGATTTGACAGGAACTTTAAGGTTTGCCACAATTTGCCAACATAAGCGGAAAGTTGTTAGCTCTTTAGATCAGTGTTCTTCGCCCCATAAGCGCTTTCACGCAATTGTTTTTGTAAAACCCTCAGGCAAGCGCACCACACATCCCCGCGAGCACGCATTCTATATCTCGCCTATAACCGAATGTATTCTGCTGTACCCTTTAGGAACTAAACTGCTATAATTTGGTGTAAAATTACTTTTGAAGTAATATTTTTGGGTCAATTTTTGATTCACCTGTACGAAAACAATGAAGCTTTGTTTGATTTATTTAATAATTAAATTTTAAATTAAATTAAATTATAATTGAACGCATGTAGACGTTTTTTCAAGAAAACAATGTAATACGTTAATTTTGAAAGCTACCAAGTCCGGCTGGATTTGTGTATATCCCAGCGTCATTTCTGCTCGCTGATTTGTTGTCGCTATTTTTTTTAGAAAACAGAATGAAGAATAGACATGCACTGACAAAAATTTATTTCGTCTCACTTAAACTTTAAAATTGAATATGGAATATACATATTAGTGAAAAGTTTGAAGTAAATATTAAAATAATTTAAGATTACCACTCATTTATCTAATAGAATATAACAAATATTAGCCGCGTTTTTTAAAACGGTTTTATTTAGCTTGACTCTGTGTAGCGAACCGAATTTTGTAATCGAAATTTAAGAAACTTTCCGATGCGAGCTACGAGCTTGAAACTTGTAATATAGTTCAGAACGCGATGATAATGCAATAATAAGAAAAAAATCCCGAAAGGTGGCGCAGGGATCGAAATATTTCAAAAAATCGTATTTGTCGACCGATTTGGTTCATATTTGGAACACATAATAAAAAAAAAAACAAATGTAAGGCGCGATAACCTCCGAAGAGATCTAAGGCCGAGCTTCTCTTCCAATTTGGGTCGTGCTCCTCTTGATTTTTCCCTACAAATTGGCCGGACGGGACCTGCATGTTTTTATGCCGACTCCGAACGGCATCTGCAAGGCAGATGAGTTTTCACTGAGAGCTTTTCATGGCAGAAATACAATCGGAGCGCTTGCCAGACACTGCCGAGGGGCGACCCCGCTTAGAAAAATTTTCTTCTAATTGAAAAATCTTATTTCTAAAATTTTGATGTTGCTTTGCCCGGGAGTTGAACCCAGGGCATACGGTGTGATAGGCGGAGCACGCTACCATCACACCACGGTGGCCGCCACAACACATAATACATACACAAATATAGAGCGGCCTATGAAAAACAAATTGCCGCTTGGTGCCGCAATGATCGAGATATTCAAAAAAATCTTATTTTAAGAATTTTCGAAGTTTTTACAGTGTACTTTGGATTTCAAAGTAGGTGTGGGCACGCTTCCATAAGAAGCTTTTGGCGATCCTGCTTTAGATGTTCCTCATACTTCTCTCAATTACGCTTATTGCCCAGACGTCTGAAATCCATATTGTGGTGCCTGATTTGGAGACCTTCTCGTCCTAGAAATAAGACCGGATCTACACCTACTAACAGGAATAAACCGACCCGTAATTTATGTTAATCTGGCCTTGCGAAAGTATGCCTCCTTGTCGGATATCATTCAGAATGTGGATCATTTGCTGTGCTGAACGTGTTGCCGACCAAACTAATAAAAACACACTGTGGCAGCGTTCTGTCAAAAGTGTCACATGCACATACAAAATTTAGTAAATCGCGCTACTCGAATGTGCGTCTAAAATGCTGTTTACAACGAGGCTTATGAATAAATTTCGTACTATTTCGCTTTTAGTTACCCTGCAAAAATCGTTGGATCATGTGGTCCACTGGAGTACTTACCATTATACTCCACTGTAATGCAGCAATGGACCAACTCATGTTTCTACACGAACATATTGTAAGCCGATCATTGCTCGTTTTTAACTATTGTAATCACTACACGATGTTTATTGCACTGTGGGTACTCCATGGATTACTCTGATGTAATGCGGAGCTGGAGTATATGGTTCTGTCCTAGGACATCGCAATATTAATTGCACCATATTTTTTGTATGAATTGTGGTTAATTTTGGAGCACTCGCTTGGTCCATGGCGAGTACTCCATACATGCATGCATGGAGTACTCGCGATTTTTGCAGGGTAGTGCACCACCCTGTTACCTGTTACCAAGTTATGGGGAATTCACGCTTGTTTACTTGCAAATCTAACTCTACCATATGGGCAATGCACCGCGGACAATGGTGAATGTAACACCCTTTAGTGGT